>NC_080070.1:33851286-35200275 GCF_949987535.1 Balaenoptera acutorostrata | reverse complement strand
AACCAGAAAAAATGATTCCATTCGTAGTGATAGAGATGTCAGTAAATGAAGAGCATTTGGTAAGGAAGATGAATTCAATTTTGGATAATGAGATTTAATTTAAAATAATACTTATTATTTCTTTTCGATTATAAAAGTAATGCTTGGTTTTGTAGATAATTCTGAATATCAGGGGAAAATGGAAAGAAGGCATTTAAAATAACCTGTTAACATTTTGATGTATTTCCTTCCAAACACATTTTCCCCCTCATACATAAATATATAAAACCAAAGTGGGATTATATTTTATACACATTCTTGTATCCTGCTGTTTTCATTTGACCTTGTGAGTATCCCAATGTAAAAAACAAACAAAAAGCAACTTGACTATGTAACTGTTCACTTAATGACAGGTTTCTTCTATTTTTACAATTACAAATGTAACTATAATAAGAATATTTATATTGAAACCTGGATATATAACTAATTTCTTAAGACAAAAGTCTAGAAATTAAATTATCAGGCCACAACAAGTATGAACTACTCTAAGGCAATGTAGATATGCACACTGATTTCTCGAGAAGGTCTCTGAGGTAAAATGTCTACAAGAATATAGGTATGTAACACCTTTTTCTCTCACAGTAAATATTTTCTCAAAAGGACATATATACACAGACATAGACACTCGTGTGTGTATCGGGGCAACTTCATTAAAGAGTCTTTAACACAATAGTATAAGGGTAAGCTTTCCATCAGGATACACAAGCAGAAAGTCAGCATGAGTTTTCTCTCTGGACCAGATGGTCATTATAGGCAGAAGGCCAGCACAGTGAGGTTTTGTACCAAGTAAGCAAAGAAACATTACTCAACACATGTAGAGAAAATGCAGCCAGAAAAGAGGACATTTCTTTTAAGACAAGAGTAAACTCCTCTCAGGGAAAAAATAAGTAAATAAGTTACTCTAAAAAAACTAGGAGATTAACTAAATACTCTTATGCTTTTCTCAAGAGGATAGGTACTGCATCTATAAAACTATAGCATGTAGTTATAAAAAACAAAGAACCGAGTTCTGTGAAGGCTAGGTTGTAAAACCCCCGACCACCATTTTCTCAATTAAATAATGGAAGGACTGAGCCTCATGTTGGATAGAGCAGAAAATCAAAGTAATGAGATAAAGAAAACCCCAAGATAGCAATTTCGTATGGACAAAGAAGTGAAAACCAAGAAAATAAGTATTAAGAGCAACTCACCAAAGATGTTGCGTGCGGTGCCTCCTCTCAGATTCCGCGGAGTCCGAGCCTGCGCCGCGGTGCATGCCGGGCCGGCAGCGGGCGGGGCCTAGGCTCCCAGCACGGCTGTGCCCGTAGGCTTCTGGTTTCTGACTCTGGGCTTCTCTGCGTATCCGTGCAGCTGCTGTCTATAGAGACCAAGCGGGGAAGTTTGGAGACAGCGGTATTTGGGGAAGCTCAGGTTTGCCGTCTTGGAATTTTCCCTGGATCCAAAAAGTTGGTTTTAGCCACAGAGAAGAACGAAGTTGCAGCGTTAAATTCTCAGACTGGGTGGATAATCTGGTGCTATGTTGATAACGGCACCGCAGAAAGGGCTGTGGACGCCATGCTGCTCCAAGAACTGGATGCAATCACTGGATCGGATGGAGGCGGAATCCCGCGTTGTTGGGAGACTAAAATTGGGGGCCCGAAGTGGGAGATTATCTTGGACAATGGCAGTTTCCAGGCAGTTGGGCTGGTGGGTCTGCAGGAGTCAGTGAGGTCCCTTGCAGTTCTGAAGACCACTCTTGCCCACCATCACCTCTCTGGTGGGCCCTTAAAGTAACCAAAAAAAGAAGGAGCGGGAAACAGGGAAGGGGAAGGAGAGAAATATTAGAGTTACAGAGAACAGATCTAGATGATTCAATATTTATATAATAGGAATCTTCGATATCAGTAAACCAACAAAACAGACTCTCTGAATCAAGAGAGTTCACTGGGAACGAGAAAAACGTTTATTAAACAGGATAGTTAAATGCATGGCGTGAACCCGGATTGGATATTGAATTAGAAAAGTTATAAAGGACATTTTTTTAAATTAGCATTTGAAACAAATATTAGATAATATTTTTGTATCAATGTTAAATTGTCTGCATTTGATAATTGTATTATGGGTATGTGAGAAGTCCTTGATCTTAGTAGATATATTCTGACATATTTAGGAGTGAAAGGTCATGATGTCTGTAACTTTCAAATGGTTCAGCAAAAAATAAACAACTGAGAGAAAGAACATGCAAATATGGCAATATATCAATTGATGAATTTAGGTGAAAGGTATAGGGTTGTTGTATTCTTGCAACTTTCCTCTAGGTTAAAACATTTTACTAATAAAATTTAAAAACATGAAAAAATTTGAAAGATAATGCTGGGATACCAAGTGAAAAGTTTAAAAGATTAAAAAAAAAAAAAAGCTTCTGTAGATATCTAGGAAGAAAACAAGCAAACAGAAACTCACAGTGATTAACATCTGCAATATACAAGCAGAAGAAAAAGGGAGCATCATATCAAATGAGCATACAGAAGCTTAGAAAAAAATATCCTTCCTCAGACGGGGGTGGGAGAATGTTTCCAGCCAACTGAGAAGTAAATGATTACAAAATAATTCAAGTTTGAGAGTCAAAGAATGGGGAAAAATACTTTTAACAGAAAAGATAACATATAAAACACTGTCTAAGAATCTGTTGGTCTTGTCTGATTTTCTAATTCAGCTTGGTTCAGTATAATTAATTAACATTTCCTGAAAACTACCTTTCTTTCCATATTTTAAATTATTTTGCTTAGAAACCACATCTGGTGTGTATCCCTCAAAGCATTCTCATTTTTTGTGTTTGGATTTTGTGTCTTTATTAGGTTTGTGAAAGACTGCTTAATTCTTAGCTTTTTCAAATACTCCTATCTCCTGAATAAAAGTGGTGATAGTGGGCGCTGTTATCTTTTTCTGAACAACAAACGTAATGCTGCAAGATTGGCACATTAAATATAGCATTTAACAAAGTTATTTTCCATGCCAGCTCACTAAAACAGCCAAGACAACTTCTCAAAATATCCAGTATTTTAGGTTGTTTTCAGAGGAATAGTTAATGAGATTATACATTTCTTATTATGTGGTTGTAGATACTTTAAAATTTTTTAATTATTTTCTGTGTAAAATGTATGTATGTGACAACATTCTGAAATAGTTTGCTTAGTACTGTTGCTATATTTTATAACTTTTCCATGAAAATAAGACATTTAGTTTGAAGAAAGTAAGACATTTAGTTTGAAGAAAATAAGAAAAATTCAGAAAATTATCATCTAAATAATGATAGACTTTTTTGGATCATTGTGTTTGATTGATGATTCCAATGACTTGTTAGCTTTAAACAAAAAGTCCATTGTAACAGAAAAATAAATATTGTTGAAAAAAATTTCTAAGCCCAAGATGGAGCTGCGTTTGCTCAGGGTGCCACATCAACCAACTGAAAGATAACTTTCATGTCCCTGTAAATGCTCCACTTGATCAGAAATGCAGTATAGTCAGTCAGCCAATCCCCAAATGCGAAGCCAACTCTGGGCCTTCTCACCCCAAACAATGTTAACTATGTGACCCCAGCCAATCAGATATTTTCTATTTATCTCTTCCTCATTCTTTATTACCTATGCTATAAAAACTTCTTTCCTTCTGCCCCGTTTTGCAGTCTCCCAAAGGTGACTATCTGCTTCATATATAAAGTTTGTTTGTATCACCTAAATTGCCTTCTTTAATCATTTTTTAACACCTATACAAAAAAATTTTTATGAGAAATGTAGGCCTTAAGACTTCAGAAAATAAGATTTTTTAAAAAATAGTTGAGGCTGTTTTTAAGACTGATGGCATGCTTAATATTAAAAAGAAAATGTTTAACTTCAAGTTAAAAAATATAAGAATATAAGAATGCAGAAAGTGAAACAGAAAATATTGAAATATTAATTTTTAAGATTAACATTCAGAAAAGTGAAAATATTCATATTAATTACACTCATGTATGAGAGAAAATACTTTGAGAAATTGATATTCTAATACTATGTAAACCTAATACTTTATGATTGAATAAATTCCAACCTTACCAGATAGAGCATAGCAGATGAAGTAGAATTGAACAGTGTCTAATCTGCAAATGCCATGAGTAATACCTCACACTTCCAAGTTGTAGGTATCAGGATCTTTAAGATCAGAAGCACTTTTTATGGCATAAAATAAAATATTAAAATAAGATAAAAACAGAGAAAACAAACTGACCAGTGTTAACTGTAAACTTTTCCTGGAATAGAGTTTGTACATTTCTTAAATATTCCTGTGATAGGTAGAATAATTTTCCCTCAAAAATGCCTACATCTTAATCTATAGAACCTGTGACTATGTTAGGTTACAAGGCAAAGATGAACTAAGATTATGAATGGAATTAAGGTTTTTAATCAACTGACCTCTAAAAAGGGAGATTGTCCTGGATTATCTGAGTGGAGCCATTGGAAATATTGAGGTTCTGAAAACATGAAGAAGTCAGAAAAGGGACCAGAGTCAGAGAAAGACTTGATGATGCTATGCTGCTGGCTTTGAAGATGGAGAAAGGGGCCAGAAGCTAAGGAATGTGGTGACCTCTGGAATCTGGAAAAGGGAAGATAATGGATCTTCCTTATAGCCTCCAGAAGGAATGCACCCTGCTGACATCTATATTTTAGCCCAGTGATACCCATTTCAGACTTCTGACTTCCCCAACTATATAATAAATTTGTTTTCTTTAAGCCACTAAGTGTGTGATAAATTGACACAGCAGCAATGGGAAACTGATATAACTCAACTTCTTTAAATGTATTAAGATATCCTGCAAAGACCAGCTAATGTTATAATTAAAGACATTTCAAACTGGTAAATTTGTATATAATGGAGGCATCAACTTTCTGCATTCAAATCAAATTTACTTGAGGTTAGATATTGTTTTCAAGTTTGATTCATAAATTACTACCTATGCTCTCTTTCCATATGAAAATCTAGTCAAGAAAATATTTTTTTCAGGCTACTTCTCATGGGAACATCTTAAATGGGTTACTGCTGGTTAAATTGGACATGTGCCCTTTAAAAGAAGGTAAGAAGAGTGCATCTAAAGAGCTATAATTCTGAGATTTCACCATGAAAATTTGTCATTAACCAAGGAGTCAAATAATATTTTTTTAAATATATTTATTTATTTATTTTTGGCTGTGTTGGGTCTTTGTTGCTGCGTGCGGGCTTTCTCTAGCTGCAGCAAGCGGGGGCTACTCTTCATTGTGGCACATGGGCTTCTCATTGCGGTGGCTTCTCTTGGGGAGTGTGGGCTCTAGGTGCACGGGCTTCAGTAGTTGTGGCTCGCAGGCTCAGTAGTTGTGGCTCGTGGGCTCTAGAGTGCAGGCTCAATAGTTGTGGCACACGGGCTTAGCTGCTCCACGGCATGTGGGATCTTCCTGGACCAGGGCTCGAACCCGTGTCCCCTGCATTGGCAGGCAGATTGTTAACCACTGTGCCACCAGGGAAGTCTCAATACTTTTTTAAAAAATAAAAAATTTCACTTAGTTTAAAATTTCTGAACCAGAGACTTCACTATTCTACTAGGTTAATACTTCTGAGAGTTCAATAAATTATTTTAGGAAAGAGTAAAATGGTCAAAATTATGTTTTAGAAAAATAAGAAATAGCAATATAGGAAACAGTTTGGACTTCCAGACAAGATGATTCTGTAAGTTCATGCTTTTGGGTAACCACATGGTTCCAGCCACATAAAGATGATATATAAAGTTAAAAAAAAAAATAAAGATTCAACCTTGCACAGAAATAATATACTCTTCCCAACTGACCACACAAACAAAGCAAAGAGTAGGCAGAAGCAATTAGCCCACTGAAGTCAAATTCCAGAGAAAGCAAAGGTAGCTGGGATTCAGCTTATGCAGGGAACTGGGATTAAAATGCTTCACATTTGGTAGGAAGATTTCTTGAAAACAGAGGATATTGTGGATTCCAAGATGTTGATGATACAGAGACTGGAACTGTGCTTTATATACAACTTCAAGCTTAGAGAGGCAGCTGAAAATATACACAGTAGCACAAGAAAACTGGAAAAAATTGTTTGGGGACTGGAATGCAAGAACCCCAATAGAACCTTGGTGCAGAAGGCATTTCAGGATTTGGTATCACAGGAAATGAAAAACCATTAGATAGGGGTGAGGAGAGAAATTGTGAGAGTGAAAGCAAGAGCAAGAAAGTGAGAGTGAGAGCAAGAGTGAGCAAGAGAGAAGGAGGAGAAGGAGGAGGGAGGGGAGGGAGAAGGGGGAGGGAGGGGGGAGGGAGGAGGAAGAAAAGATGAAAGAGAGAGAAGAGGAAGAAAGGAAGAGAGTACACATTAAAAAGATACCCAAAAGTATACTACCAGAAGTCAATTCACTGAGATTAAAATAATGACTAGAATAGTATGGAAAAAGTGTTTTTTTTAAATAAGTTGAGGATGCTAAAAATCTCATGATGTCCATACAAAAATAATTAGCATAAGGATACAAAAAGAACAAACCTTAAATTTTACATGAAAAAGAGTTATGAAAATACAAAAGTCTATACCTAGAATAAACTCCAGATTGAACTCAGAGGAAAAAAAATAGGTGAAACAAAAGGTTTCTGAGGGGTTAACTCAGAATAACACCCAGAGAAAAAGAAGAAAAGATATTTTTAGAAAAGAGAGAGAAAAAAATATTGCAAGACATGAAGGATAATCAAGAGCCTCCAATAAATAACTAATAGGTATTCCAGAGTTAAAAAGTGGTCCTGGACTGATGGTGCCCTCAGATGGCTATCAAGAGCAAGTTCAATTTTTTCTGGAAAAATCGATTTCTATCTCCATTCTTATTGAATCACCACAGATAAAAGTTACAAGAAAAGTAAGCTACATGGAAAAGACTCTGACAAGTACAGGTTTCTGGTAACTGACTGTACTGCTGAACTGAATGAATAAGCAGTTTCAGAACTCTAATGGAAAACTGATGAATTCATAAAAGTGCTAACAAAAGATCAAGATGAAAAAAAAATTAATTACATGGGACTGAGTGAACTGATGAGGATGATTATAATTTTTGTGACTTTCTGTTTGAATAAAAAAAAAGAAAAGAAAAGTAAGCTAAAGTCTTTAATGTGAGCCCTGTAAAAATATCCATGACTTTTTTTATGGAACTAGAACCAGTAATCCTAAGATTTATATGGAACCACAAAAGACCGAGAATTGCCAAAGCAATCCTGAGGAAAAAGAGCAAATCTGGAGGTATAACCCTCCCAGACTTTAGACAATACTACAAAGCTACAGTAATCAAACAGCATGGTATTGGCACAAAAACAGACATCTGGAACAGAATAGAGAGCTCAGAAATAAACCCATACACCTTCGGTCAATTAATCTATGACAAAGGAGACAAGAATATAAAATGGAGAAAAGACAGTCTCTTCAGCAAGTGGTGCTAGGAAAGCTGGACAGCCTCATGTAAATCAATAAAATTAGAACACTCTCTCACACCACATACAAAAATAACCTCAATATGGTTTAAAGACCTAAATATAAGACATGACACCATAAGACTCCTAGGAGAAAACATAGGCAAAACATTTTCAGACATAAATTGTAGCAATATTTTCTTAGATCTCCCAAGGCAAAAGAAATGAAAGCAAAAACAAACAAATGGGACCTAATCAAACTTAAAAACTTTTGCACAAAGGAAACCATCAACAAAGAGACAACCTACAGAATGGGAGAAAATATTTGCAAATGATGCGACCGACAATGATTTAATTTCCAAAATATACAAGCAGCTCATATAGCTCAATGTCAGAAAACAAACAACCCAATCAAAAAATGGGCAGAAGACTTAAACAGACATTTCTCCAAAGAAGACATACAGAGGGCCAACAGGCACATTAAAAAATGTTCAACATCACTAATTATTAGAGAAATGCAAATCGAAACTACAATAAGGTATCACCTCACACCAGTCAGAATGGCTATCATCAAAAAGTCTACAAATAATAAATGCTGGAGAGGGTATGGAGGAAAGGGAACCCTCCTACACTTTTGGTTGGAATGTAAATTGGTATAGCTGCTATGGAGAACAGTATGAAGGTTCCTTAAAAAGGTAAACATAGAGCTCCAGAAATCCCACTCCTGGGCATATATCCAGAAAAGACAAAAACTCTAATTCGAAAAGATATCAGTACGTGCGCCCCAATGTTCGTAGCAGCTCTATTTACAATAGCCAAGACATGGAAACAACCCAAATACCCATCAATAGATAATTGGTTTAAGAAGATGTGGTATATATATATATATATATATATATATATATATATATATATATATATAATTACTTAGCCATAAAAAAGAATGAAATATTGCCATTTGCAACAACGTGAATGGACCCGGAGACTATCATACTAAGTGAAGTAAGTCAGACAGAGAAAGACAAATACTATATATTATTACTTATATGTGGAATCTAAAAAATAATACAAATGAATCTATATACAAAACAGAAACAGACTCACAGACAGAAAACAAACTTAGGGGATAAATTAGGAGTATGGGATTAACAGATACAAACTACCATATGCAAAATAGATAAGCAATAAGGATTTACTGTGTAACACAGGGAATAATATTCAATATCTTGTAATAACCTGTAATGGAAAATAATCTTAAATATATATGTGTATATGAATCACTTTGCTGTACACCTAAAACACAATATTGTAAATCAACTATACTTCAATTAAAAAAAATAAGCTTACAGTCAAAATCTATAAAACAAACAAGGAAATAAGATACCATGAGCAAATTAGAACAGAAACAAAGAGGCAGCTAAATAAAATTCCAAGCCTTCAGAAATAGGAGTAACCAGAAAACAAAGTACAAGCATATATAAAAGGTATTAGACACATGGCTGAAATCCAGAAAAAAGAAAATTATCTGGCAAAGAAGTGAATAGAACTTCTAAAGAGGAAAAAATACAATTATTTGAATGAAAAAAGTAATGGGCAGGAATAACAGCATTTTAGGAATAGATGGATAAAAAGAAAATTAGCAAATGGAAGATACAGATGAAGAAATTACCCAGAATGTGGCAGAGAGAGACAGAAGTAGAAAATATTAAAGAGTGGTTGAGAGACACGAAGGATGAAGTGAGAAATATATAGGTTTATATATTGGCATATATATGTTATATATATATATACTCAAATATATATATACAACTATGTGTATATATATTTATATTGATACCAACTTAGGGAAGCAGATAGCCCAACAAATTCCAAGGAGAGTAAATTGAAAAAAATACAAATTATAATTCATCATAGTGAAATGGCAGAAGCTAATGGCACATAAAAAATCACCTAGAGAAAAAAGAAGGATTATCTTCAAAGGAATGTTAAACAAAACTATAGAGAACAATTTATATTAAAGTCTTGGGAAAATATATGCCAGCCAAACAATAGTGAAATAAACTGGTTTAGTCATTTTGACATCTGGCAAAGTAGAATTTAAGGAAAAAGACAACATAAAATATCAACATATAATAATTTTAAAAAACCCACCAGGAAGTTACAGAAATCTCAAAACTATATGGAGCTACAAAGTGGATTTGAGAATGGATTGGAGAAGGAAAAGACTGCAGTATGAAGTTCAATGAGGAAGATAAGAAGATTGTGGGTCGGATGTGGTTTTAGGGAACTCTGTGGTGACCTTCAAGAGAACAGTGTCATTGAACTGACGGAAGAGGGAACCAGATGCAGTACGAGGAAGAACGAAGAGAGGTAAAAAAAGTGGAGACTTCAGATTGTGTCTGGGACGTGACAGGGAGAACCATCACAGAAGCTAGAGGGGGTAACGTGGAGCCGAGAGGTTTATTCTTTTTTTTTTTTTAATGTGGACATATTTTTAACAAAAGCTTAGATTTTGTGGGGCTTCCCTGGTGGCGCAGTGGTTGAGAATCTGCCTGCCAATGCAGGGGACACGGGTCCAAGCCCTGGTCTGGGAAGATCCCACATGCCGCGGAGCAACTAGGCCCGTGAGCCACAATTGCTGAGCCTGCGTGTCTGGAGCCCGTGCTCCGCAACAAGAGAGGCCGCGATAATGAGAGGCCCCCATGAGGAGTGGCCCCACTTGCCGCAACTAGAGAAAGCCCTCGCACAGAAACGAAGACCCAACACAGCCATAAATAAATAAAATTTTTAAAAAGCTTAGATTTTGTGATTTTTGTTGGCAACGTGGAACATTATAATCTTATTTTCTTTCTTTGTCCTTTTCTTCTCCGACCACGCAGAAGGCATCAGAAAAAGAAGCACTTTAGGGTCATGCCACTTTGTTGGTGTGAGTACAAGAGAGAAAGTAGAGAAGATGTTGAAGAACCACACCCACAAGCATGGCCTCCTACCACCCTCTGATGACACCTAACAAAGTGGTTTCATCAGTGTCAGAGCTAAGCAACCAGGTAAGCAACTCTTCCTTCACAGGAAGTGATGGTGAAGAAGTGAGAGGTTGTTATGGGCTAATCATGTCCTCTCAAAATTCATATGCTGAAGTCCTAACCCCCAGTATCTCACAACATGACTGGATTTAGAGATGGGGTCTTCAGAAGGTGGGCCCTAATCCATAGGACTGGTGTACTTATAAGAAGAGGGGATTAGAACACCAACACACATGGGGAGAAGACATTAATCTGCAAGCAAAGGGAAAAAGCCTCAAAAAAAACCCAACCTTGCTGGCACCTTATCTCAGATTTCTAGCCTCCAGTATTATGAGAAAATAAATTTGTTGTTCAAGCTACCCAGTCTGTGGTGCTTCATTATGACAGCCCTAGCAAACTAATACAGAGGTATAGGATGAAAGGTGGAATCCTGGACTCATTCCCTCCTTAAATTCCCAAATCTTTTTATTTTTATTTTTTAAATTAAGATGTGATAGGACATTGCAGCCAAGCTTACGGTCAGGCCAGTGATCAGAATCAGAGAGTCAGATCACTAGATCAGAGAGTTTGACCCTAATAGTCCCAGAAGGAATTAAGTGCAAAGCCACCTTTGAACAATTATCCCTCCACCTATTTCTTAGTCTTGAATTGCATTCAGATAATGTCACTCAACCCAGTACACCAGGAATGGCATATTTTATGCCCAGGTCATAACGTGGCCCAAATAATACCACACCAACAAGTTTTAAATTCTCAAGTTGAAGAATAATAGCCCCATTCCATTGTTAAGAACCCATAGAAAATAACTGATGGAGAAATTTAAGTTCACACAGTGAACTCCCCCCACCTTGTGGTCACATCAAAATATAAAACATTGCATAAGTAAAAGTGATTAGAAAAATTAAGTCAAAATCTAAAAAGCTGTATCACTGTTTATTTGGTCAGAAACATTAAAGTCTAAAAATATAAACTTCCCTTTTACACAAGCTTGTGAGATTCCAATAGTTTCCAATATACTTGGAGACAGTTTTCATAAATAAAATAAATTAAAATAGTTTTCAGGTACTTAGTCCGTCCTAAACTTTGGAATTAAATCTCGTGTGTTAGAATAATGAACATGAAACTTATTAATGGCATAGTATTTTGTGAAATACTTTAGTTCTTTGGCTTCCAGTGTTCTCAATGTGCAAATAAGAATAATAAAGCAAACCATCCACTATGTGATAAAGATCAAATTAGATAGTTTGTGGGAAAACATTTTGTTAACTCTAAGGCATGCTATTAGGAATACTATCTCATTATTTTTTAAATTTACCCTTAAGTAAAAAAGGGGCCTATGGGATTTTTCTTTCTGAAATTGTTCAACAAAACTGCTCCTTCTCATATAGAATCTAGAATTTGAGTCTCATCTAGAATCTTATGGGTTAGTCGCTGTTAACCATTATGTTCTGAATCCTGTTTGCTGCAAAAATGTCATGAAACCCAATTTTCTCCTTTTCCAGCACCTCAGACTATCCATGTTTTACCTCTCAACTGTATATTTTTAAAATAGGTAATAGGAAGCAATGGCCATGTGGACTTGCTGCAGTCAGAACTGTACTGTAAACACTTATCACACCCATTCCTCACAAGCCAAAACGAGGGACCCCTGGAGATCAGCCTCCCTTTCAGGCTGTGTCTAATTAAACATGGAAACAGGCCAATGGAAAACAAAATATCCATTTTTAAAAAGAAAAAAATGCACTTGATTTATCTTTGAACCCAAGAATGTGTGATAGCATGTTATAAATTGTGCTTAAGGTGGGGAATTTTAAAGTTGAAGCTCTAAGGACTCCCTCCCCCAAAGATTTGAAGCTTCTTGTTCCTCTGAGTGTCAAATGGGTAGATATGGTGTATTACTTCTCTGGAACTTAATGATCTAGGTTTTCTACCTTTTAATATTTATGATGTTATATAAAGGCTCTGTGTACTTGACATTTCCAGGGCCAATTTTTGCAAATGGTCTTAACCCAGGCTCTAAATTTGCAAACACAAATTATTTGGGTAAATATTTCTGGTAGTTAGATAAAAATGCAATGTTTGAGGATGTTATTTGATGCACACAATTTTAGAGACCATGCTGTTAGAAGGTAGAGTAGCCTCCCTAAGAAATTTCTTGAAAAACCTGAAAGTTTACTTATATCCACAAACTTTATCTTAAAAAGGAAAAGCAGGATAGAATTTTGAAATATTTTATGGTACATACCAGATGATCTAAAATCTTTACCCAAGTCTTTATTATTTGCAATTAGCTTCACGAAAGAAGGCAGGTAGCATAGCACCTTCTATTTCATTCCTGGGGATTTGACTCCCTCATCTCATCTTCCCCATTATAGACAATATAGTAAAACACCAAAAACTAACCAAGAGATTTACAGGGACCAATTAAGTAGAAGGGGATGCTCTCCTTCTCCCAGGTACTTGAATGAAGGGCTCAGGGGAACAATTTTTCCATGATCAACTGGCCAATGTTCTAAATTGTCTCTTTCATTTCACCCATTACAACATTAGCTTAATATAGTCACAAGGCTTCTTTCCAAATTCTAGTAATAAAATCAATATAAAATGCAATTTTCCAATCCACATTTAATTGTGATTTTCCTTTGTGTTTTTAAAAAATCTTTTCTAAAGCTCCATGAGTGGTCTGCCCAAAGTGTAAGTGCCTGATTGATTGACAGATTATTTTACAACTACTACTTACTATTTCTTTTCATTAAGAGCCGAGTGGCTTTTAGAGAAAAAACAATAGGATAAAAAAGAAAAAAGGTCTTTGATTCACTTATTTCAAGTAGAAAATTGTAGAGAAAAAAGTTATAAAGTCAGCGATTTTGACAGTATGTGCATTTCTTGCATCATATATTAATTGGTAGTCATAAATTGTAACAAGTGGAGGTATAATGCAAAAGTGAAAAGGTAAAGATGTATTGTAGAATTTTAAAGGTATTATGCAGTGGGTGATAATTGATCTTTTCTTAGTTCTTATATAAGTGAGTTTTTAAATATAAAACTAAAATACATAGAATGTGAGGACTGCGACTCCAGTGTATATTTTATGAAACTATGGGGATTGTTCTTATGTCAAAAAGCAGGTGCTGCTTTCTCCATTACTTTCTTTATATTGTTTTTATTTTTCCTTTTAGAATAGTTGGATATTTTTTAGAACTATAAAAAATTTAGATGACTTTTCCAAAATTTTGTTGATATCCTTTGTCATACATTTATATGCCACATATAGCTTTCCTACGTTATTTCCTGTTTTATTTACCCTTGGTTGATATTTGACGAAAGAAAAAAAAAACAGTTGGTAAAATTCTTATTTTAATCTCCACAGAACCAGTAAAACCTATCACCTGCATTCTGTTCTGATTGGGTTAATTTTAAACAATTATGTAATATCTAAAGAGACAGAAACCCTGTATAACTTTTAATGAAAATAAGTAAAAAATTTAGCAGCTTTGAGCAAGATAGGCTTCTGATTTAAAACATGCTTTTCAAAAATCTGTCCTTTGAAAAAATGTTAATTACCTGATATGGATAGCAACCTAGAACTAAACAATCATATATACTCTGGGCCATTGGTTTATAATGCTTCATGTATTTCACATGTCCATCTTAAGTTTGCTACTCAGCAATGCGTAAAACATAAGAGAGATGAACAGATTAAATAAATTACCCTGCTATTGGCCACTCATTTGTATTTTTTGGTCATGCATCTCCAAATGCTAAGTACTCTAAGAAGGATATTCAGACGGCAAGGCCTATCTTCTTTCTACGTACCCTTATATGAATGATCACTTCTAACCTGGTGGCGGCTAGAAAAAGTTTAGCACAGTTGTTGCCCATTAGGCTCTAGTCTCATAAATGGGTTTTTAAGAATTCCTTGGGCAAATGGGAGAGCTGAGCATAGCAAGCTGGGTCTAAATTCAATATCACCATATACAGCAAACTTTCCACAAGTGTAAAATAACATTGTTGGGCTGCACCCCTCAGGCCTGCAGGCTTGTAATTGCCCAGCAGTAAGACCAAAGGAAGAGCCCAGAAGCAGTGACAGGGACATCAAGGACTTGTTGGATAGGGAATCTTACAAGTCAGAAGTCCTGGAGCGATGGTGTTTGGCAGACAGCAGGCAGGACACAGGAAAAATCTTACCACCTGAAGGAGAAGCAGCCTACCATTTATAGGGGGAATTGACTTCAGGTTGGCTCATACGTTACCGGGGAAACCAGCGACTGGGCGGGGGCAAGCACGAAAGCAGTTCTGATTAAGCCCTGTAATTAAGAGAATTGGATAGTCATGTGCGTGAAGCAGGTCCTGGTTGAGCATGGGATGGACAGAGAGCAAGAGAACAGCCATCTTGAATGGCCTTACCATACCAATATCCATGACCAAATTGAGCCAATAGACAAGAATAGGAATCAATAAGTACAGCTGAGTATTATTTATTTTTTAGTCATTCAAAGAGCTACTTTTAGGCTCAAGCTGTGAGTGTCTTTAAAATGCTTTTTTGGGGATTTGTGATTAATTTTAGCCTGGGGAGACTGGTTTAGAGCTCCAAATTTAGATGATACCGCTGAGCTCTTGGAATTGACTGAGGGAAGTTGTTGAATGTTTGGCCTAGAAACAGAAGCATGTTACATAAAGAGACGCCACAGCACTGAGGTAACACTGCAGGAGGCAAAACCAAAATGAGGCTGCATCTGAGTTCAGCACACATAGGGGAAAAGGACCGAGTAAATTATGCACCTGCACCAAACCAGGTTGACGAATGAAAGAGGGTGATTGATGAACAAAAGTGAGGGCTAAAATCACATTAGTCTCTTAGTAAGTGAGGGAGGGAAATGTGATTCTTCTTAGGAAAAACTTATATAAAGTATGATTTCATGTTGATTTTTAAACAGAACCCATTCAGAGTAGGCAATTCCTGACTGCCCCCTGGCTGCCACTCTTTCTTTGTTCAGTGTCTGCCCTGCCAATCAAGGCTTTCAGGCATTCACCTATTCTGGATCCCAGTCACCTTGCAACCTGCCTTTATTGTTCTATCCACATTTGCATTTGTCTTTGATGCCTCCTGCTTTCCCCTGCTTATTCCTCCTTTTCCTTCTAAGGCATCTTGTCTGTTCATATTCCTTTTTGTCTTTTCCTTATCAATAGCCGTGTTCGGCCCTTATTCTGGGTTCTATGATGGTCATTTCACTGTTTGAAAGATCACCCTATTAAAATTGGGTAGGGTGGGCCCGCATCCAGTTATCAAGGGAATTTTTTTCCCATTAATTTTGTACACTATTCCAAGATAGTCTTTTAGAAGGGTTATACTTTCCTTTTTCTTGATTTTGCATATCTAGGAAGAAATGGATAAAAAGACAGTCAAGAAATAAAAGGAGGCAAAAAGTAGAATAATTGGAGCTGCGACTCATTGCTGATGGTACAAAGACTGTAAAATGGCACCACTACTTTTGCTGCTTGAGAGGTTTTAATAAAGTTTGATACATGCCTACTCTACGATATAGCAACTCCATTGCTATGTAGACCTCCCAAAGGAATGAGTGTTTATATCTTAAAAAAATTGTACAAGAATATTCATAGAGACTCTATTCAGCATAGGCAAAAAACTGGCAACAGTGTAAATGTCTACCAATAGGAGAAAGAATTAACAAACCGCATATACACACAACGATATGGATGAATCTCAAAACAATTGTATTCAGTGAAAGAAGACAGACATAAATGAGTACATAAAAGTACATTTCCATTTGTATGAAGTCCAAGAATAGGCAAAAACTAACCAATGGTGATAGAAATCAGGATAGAGCTTCCTCTGGGAGGGGGGATCATTATCTGGGAAGGAGTATGAAGAAATTTTCTGGGGAATGGAAATATACTAATTTGCTCTGAGTGATGGTTACTTGAGTATAAACATATATTAAAAATTTCCAAGCTATACACTTAGGATTTATTCATTTTACTATATGAAAAGTATACCTTATTTAAAAAAAGAAGGGGAAGGGATAAAAGAAGATTTGGTGAAAAGAGCACAGGTTTGGAAATAAGATGAACCTGGATTCAGAATCATAGCTTGAGTTTAATAATTCTATGATTTGGGGCAACTTATTTCATCTCTTTCAACCTTAGTTTCCTCACCTGTAAAATAGGAAAACATCACCTATCTCATAGATGTGTTAACCACATTAAATTATTTAATGGTAGTCAATCAAGAAATACTAGTTTCTTTCATGACCCTTTCTTTTCTGTTTTGACTAATTATTAGCAGTGGCAAGATTCCTAACAAATATTCTTTCTACTGTGCCACCAGATAGGTTTGTATGTACATTAAGTTTGAGGAGTACCGCTCTAGAAAATTCCCAGTGTAAAGCAGTACATTCAAGGCTCTCATAAATTATGCTTTAAAGAAATCTATTTAGTACTGCTTGAAACCGCATCTCCCAATCTTATTAGATCAAAGAACTGCCCCTGCCCCTCCAAACATGTATTTTTTCGGGGAAAGACATAACCATTATCCCTCCACAAGATTTTGTTCTAAAGAAAACACCTTGAGAAACATGTTAGTGTAGCACATCTCCCAGTTATTAATAAGAATTTTGGGGTATCCCCTGGCACATTTCAGAAATGCTGAGTTCAGGATTAGTCTGCCAGATACAACTGCAGCTCTTAGAACCACTTAATTTGCTGCTTTGACTCTATTAATACATATGTGCTTGGACAAATAACCCAAGTATGTGATTCTCAAATGTGAGTGAAGGGCACATCAGAATCATGTGGTGACTTCTATAAAAATACACATAGATAGATCATTCAGGTTCTACTTTGGATAAACAAGAATGGCAATACAATCTGCAGGGACTGTTGAAAATACTGTTCCCGACACTCCCGCCCCACATCCCGGGCGTTCTGGAAGATACCGTCTAGTGATTACAATGCGCACCCTGACCCAGGTGAGAACTATTGGTTTAAATAAATGCATCTCAACTCTGATTGCCCGTTAGCATCACTCTGGCTTAAAAACATCAATTCCAAAGCCCACGCACGGACTGACTTAATTGGCCTGGGGTGAGACTTGGAGATTGGCAGGTTTTAAAGCTTCCCAGGTGATATTAATATGCAGCATGAGTTGAGAACCACTGGTCTAAGAAAAATAACGGTGTTTCTTTGACCCCATCACCAAAACTACCCATCATTTTGTTCTTAAGTTAAAAATACAGTCATTTCAGTGGTGGGTATTAGTCAAAAGAATGTCTATGCTGAAATTTCTTGTGTAGGGTCCCTTGTCTCTATATGGAGAATGGTGAACATCAAAGTGGTGTTTCAGAAAGTACAGGACAGTGAGGTGGTTGAGAATTGCTGCTCTGAGTCATTAAGATAATATGAGATCTGGGCAGTTTGCACACTGCCCTCCATCCATATTCATTCAGAGCTTTAAAACTGGATATTACATACAAGCAATTTGTAGACATCTGGGTGTAGAAAAGCCTCTAAAAGGCTTTTTTCATTGCCTTTAAAAATAATCATTTTATAATTTAACTTCATTTGAACAATTTCCAAGTAAGTGCAGTTATCAGAGAACTAGTTTTTCCCAAGTCACCTAATTCATACTAAGTAAAGGTCATAGCAAGGCTTTTAAAAATAAGCACTATTCTTCTTTTTGAGAAAGAATCCACCATTAACAAAGATGTTTTTAAAGCTTCCATCATGTAATACCTTTAAGACTTCATTTCAATATTTATTTTAAGTCAAAACTGGTATTCAATTAAATGTGTAAGTAGTAAATGATTTTATTTATTTACTTTTCTATTTTCAGTAAGGAATGACTATTAGGAGGGACTATTGCAGCAGGCGGAAACGCCTAGTGTTAGCCAGAATCGTTTCAGGGAAGGAATGGAGGAACAAAGCTCTGATATGCGGAGGCCAGTGGCTGGGGAGGGAAGGAGGGACTTGTTAAAAACTGCTTTGTGGGCGGGGCTGGGGTGATAGTGTGGGGTGAGGGCAGGGGGGTAAGTGCAGGATGGTGGAGGAGTGGGGAAGTGTTTTGAAACTTAACAAACTGCTTTAAATAATTGCAATAACAGGAAAAGAGCAGGCAGGAAATGTTTGTTGTCAGGCACATGGAGGAGGGGTGGGGATCTGGGACTGACGCAGAGCAAACAAGTTATAGTGCTGGAAGTTCTCACAAATAAACGGTCTCGCTGTCCTAAGTCAATCCAGCCTCGGTTATGTCAAGCAACGTTTTGATCAGCCTTGTCAAGGGCTCCGCTGGAACATTAGCTCCCCAAAGAGTGCCTGTGTTCAACTACTACCAGTCATTCAGGTACCCCATTGCCATTTACTTCTCTTCTAGCATTTGCCATTTGCTTTTTCTTTCTTTCTTTTTTGTTTCTAATATTTATTTATTTTTTTATTTGGCTGCGCTGGATCTTCCTTGCCACGTGCGGGATCTTCCTCTCGGCATGTGGGATCTACTTCCCTGACCAGGGATGCAACCCGGGCTCCCTGCGTTGGGAGCGCGGAGTCTCAGCCACTGGACCACCAGGGAAGTCCTGCCATTTGCTTTCTACCTTATTTGATTTTTCTGTGTATATGTTATGTTGTTTATTTTACACTCCTGGTATTTAGAATAGTGCATGGTATACAGTAAGTACTCAATAAACATCAATTCAATGAATGAATAATTACCCTGTAAAAATACGCAACAATTTAGACTTCCATAGGCAGCGAACCACTCTATGGATATCGCTGAATGCAGTCGACCCTGGGGTCGGTAGATCCGTGATTGGCTGAATCCACAGATGCGGAACCCGCTGAATGGGAGGGCAGAATGCAATACTACACCGTGTTACATAAGGGACTTGAACATTCATGGCTTTTCGTATGGGTGGGGCGGTGGTCCTGGAACCAATCCTCCGCAGATACTGAGGGACGACTCGTAGTAAATGATTTTTTAAAAAGCCCTTAGAAGTGCCTTATCGAAATTGTAGCTTTGAGGGCATATTTCTTGCTTACTTGTCTTCCTTGTGCATTAATATCCCTCTTTTTTACCATTTGGAAATAAAGAGACTCATTGGTATAGGCGGGAAGTTTTGTGGAAAAAGAAATATCTATTTACTTAAAATGTACCAATACTGTCTAATGGGGCAGGGGAAGCTTGAATACACCTTCTGGGAGGTGAGTTAATGTGATTTTATTAAACCAGCCCTCCAAACTGTGTGGGCATGACCCTAATAGAAATCTGGGCATTGATGTGTTTTACAAAAAAAAAAAAAAATTTGTCTTTTTTTGGGTTAACTGGATTATTAAAACACACACACACACACACACACACACACACACACACACAACTCCTCTAATTGTCAAATGATAGATAATAAATGTTTACTGAAGTATGTGATATAATATTTTTTAGTAATAGTAAATATAAATTGAGGCAGTCAGGTCTTTTATCAATTGAAGGCATTATAGTGTTGCTATTGATAGAACTTTTCTAGTCCTTGCCTTATATAATTTAAACAGTGCTGGTCACCAAACCTTTGCAAGGTTTAATTGCTCTTCAGGGGAACAGTGTGGAGCAATTACATGAATGATACCAGATCTCAACGATTAAGTTATGTGAAAAGATGGGGAAAGTTGAGCAAATTCTCAGTGGAAAAGGAAAGACTTCATGTAACCCAACTGAAGTTTTAAAAATTATAAGGTGGATTGATAAAATTGATCCAAGCAAACTCTTTATGTTTCAAGACCAGAGAAGTGAGTAGATATGATCTGAAAATTAGAAAGTTGGGAACAAGGAAAAAAGAAGGCAAAACTCTTTTACACAAAGGATAATAAGCATTTGGAATAAATTACTATAAAGGGCCCCTGAAGCAAGGAGCATCACAGAATACAGGAGGGAATGGAATGAATTTCTAAATGAAAAGGGAAGATAGAGAAGAACAGGAAGAAAATAGGCTGATGGAAACAAGAGAGACTTTAAAAGGCAGGTATGATGAGCAGAGAAACCTTTCACTGGGGTCCCTTCACTTCTTCCTGATAGTGCTGTTAAATGGCTTTTGGCATAGCCTGTAATCTAAAATAATGTCATAGCGTGGTGCCCCATGCTGTCACATTTAACCAAATGCTACATGGCATTTAACATTCGTCTATCTTCAGGGATGTCTAAATACAACTCTATGTAATGTAATTCTACTCTGCAAATAGGTGGTTTGAGAATACTACCCACCTTTTTGACCAATGAAGTTCAACTTTTCTATGGATGTTGCAGATTCAAGGAATTCCTCCTTAGTCTGTTGCTTTAAAAAATAAATTGTTTCCCATAAGCACCTATAATCTAGTGCATGTCAATAATAGATGAGATGATTTTCAATAGGACATACAGAAAAAATGAAAGCATATTAACCATTTGTAAACTATTCAAACTGGGACTGATTGTCTCTCCTTGAGCACACTGTGTTCTGTTATATCTGAAAAGAATCCCCTGCTTTTTTTAGCTGGAAGCATGAATCTTTTTTTAGGAAAGTGTGCTGAGGCTGAATACAGGATTTCGAGTGATGGATGATTTGAAACATTAATATGTAAGGTATTGCTAGCTAATTATTCAGCGGTTACTTCAGTGACTTAGATGGGGAATAGGTTTCCTTTGGGAGACAGGATTCTGCTTTCAAGTGGTGCTAACTAAAGTATTAGTACTAACAGTTATATAGTACATGTTACTGCTAATCTCTCCCAAAAAGTATAGGTACATTGCTTTCTAAAATATAAAATGCTTAATAGGAGCATAGTCATTGAGTGCTTGGAAAATATCTGCTTGGTTAAAACAGACAAGAAAGTTTTCTTTAATTTAGGCTTAATTGTGAATTTTTAATATTGCTTTCGTAGGTATAGTCTTTTTCCCACACTTGGGCAGCATACTCTTGTCATTTTCTGAATACCAACAAAAAACAGGAGAGGACTTGAGCAGGACAATGGCTTCTTAGTGACTAACTTAGAAGTTTTTGAACTTCTCAAACATAAAAGGACATTTTCAGATGGAAAAGTTCATCAATAACGCATTGAGATCATTATCAAAGTTTGTTGGCCTAGATGTCTCACTTTGAGATTCAAGTCAGATGTGGGACATGTCCACTATTCACAGGCAAGGTTAGTGTAAATTAATGACAGACCGTAATCTGCCAGAATGCCCAAAGGAGATCGTAGTTTTAAGAAATGGAATCTAAAATGCCATGAGTTTATCCAGAGAGGCACATAGGTAGGACAGGCTCCACTAGATTCCTAGATTTGGGCACGAATTCTATGCACTGTAAAAGAGCTCTGGGTAACTGGCACAGTGGGTACATTAGGTCTAAACCTTTGACTCTTCAGTCCAGCGCAGAGCTGACAAAATCATGGAGCCGATCTCACCACTCCTGTGTTCTCTGACTCTCACTTCACCCCAAAGCAAACCAGTGAAAGGCATTGGTAAATAACCATGGCATTCTTTCCCACTAATACACAATCTTTCTTAAAATTGTCCTCCCAGGAGATCCTCACAATCTACCGGGTTTGGCACTGTAGATGAAACCTATTTAATAATCCTTACCGATCCTTACATAGACGCAAATTCAGAATGGGGCTCGAAAAAATGTCTGTGGAAAGTATCAGGGTAACTCTGAGCAACAGAACAAGCCACTTTCCTACAAAAACAATGTCTTTCCTTTCTGATTTCATAGTGAATAATACAGGGCATGCGGGGCAGGGGGAGATTTTTGGTGTCAAAGGGCGTCGAAAGTTAGTTAAGACGTATTCGTTTTGTGGAGACAATCTCAAAATGGATTTTTGGTTTTTTTCATTTGAGGCTTTTTGGCTTCATTTTCTCAAAAGTTAGATACAGATTGGTAGACAGGTAAGTAGCTGGGTGGACATATAGGTACGTAAGGAGGTAATAGCACTGATTCATTTTGGTTGACCATGCTTTGCAACATTTTATTTTGCAAGCTGGTTTTGTGTTATAGAAATATAGAGACAAAAATACCACAGAGAAATATTTGTCCTATGTTTAAGTTTTAGGGACACTGAATTTACTGTGTATAGTTAAAGAAACACATACTAGTATTTTGTGTATGCTGAGATTAATTTTCAATATGCAGTCTCCCTTGGGATATTTATATTCTTCCAATCAGCATGGAACTGTCCATCAAAACTAACATTATAAAAATTTTTTTAACTTGGCACTGAGAAATGTTTCAGGGCTTTCTTTAAAGAGCTCTAGACAGATTAGCAATCTTCCTGTAAAAATGACCTCTGTCATTTTCCCCGGTGCTGGCTACTTATTTCAATGCAGTTGAAGTCAGAGGAGGAGAGGGGTTTCCCCTCTTTTTCTCCCTCTCCCCTTTAGATAATTTTAGAACCATTTGTTTAAGGCATAGAACTTACGGCTATTTTAAGAAAGTACTGATATTTACTTTAGAATGCAACCTGCATTTTGCTGTAAAGTTTATTTTAATTAGACCAGTGGAAAATAGTTTCCAAAAGGGAAAATACATTTTTTTCGCACAAATTGCTTCCATAATTTTTGAACCCTGCTAAGCATTTTTAATAGATATGTGCCCTTAGCTCATCTTTTGCATGCTAACAATTTAATCTGAATACCAATATAGACACAAAATAAACGATTGTTTCCTGCCAGAGGTATCTGCAGAAGAAATCTTGGAGTAAAACATTGTCTTTGCAGCTCATTGTGTCTCTAATTAGAGTGGAAGGAGGCAGAAGCTTGCTGGTGTCAGTCTGTGTTTAGCATGCCCTGGAGCCTCAAACTCCTGTGGGTATCAAAGTGCACTAATTAAATGAGGGGTCCACAATACGGCACTAAACATCAGAGTGCGAGAAAGAGTCCAGTGTCCTCAGTGCCTTTGAGAATCTGTGGCCCACGCTAATTACCCATTGTTGAATTGACTTTCCATTCTGTGAGGAATGAATGGTTCCACTCTCCCTCCTCCCTCCACCCCTCCCCCTCTCTATTTTACCATCTTTGCTTTGGCCGCCTAATTAATCTTATGGAAATCTCCCGAAGCCAGATTCCAGCAAGGTTGCCCCGATGTTTATAATTTGATTTGTGATGATAAAAGTGAAGGCACCCGGTGATGGAACAGTGTCATTTTCAACGCTCTTGAGAATCGAAGAGGCTATCAATCTTTCCCACGTGCATGGCAAACTGATATCCTAGAAAATTAACTTCAATTAATAACAGAAATCCCCAGACACATAAGAAAGCGAAGCTGCTTTGAAAGAGAACCTTCAAAGATGTCTCTGGACTGTCTTTTATATGCAGACCTTTTTTATATAAGAGATCCTCAATGAGGAAATATATATATGCGTGATTGCCTGTGTGTGTGTGTCTTTTTTTCTCAATACTAATTTCAGGGAGGTATGGTGTCATTCATACCTAGTGCAGAAAGAATTTAACCAAAGTTCTCTAGGTTTAATATCAAAGCATTCCTGTCTTTAAGCTCCAACATTTGGTGTCTTTTTTCTTTTGATTTGATGAGCAATGCAATTTTAAACATCATTTGAAAACTTTTCTTCTTATCCATAAAGCCTTTCTGTGGGCAATCAACATCTTAAATGTAATCACAAAATATATATGCATGTACAAACATACATACACAGTAAAACTCACTAAAATTTTTGACAGGAAAGGGTTCAACAGAACCTGTCCAATATAGTAAGAGTTGGATTGAATAAGGAAAAAAAAGCCTCTTTCCCACAAAGTTTTATATCAGATATTACTTGATTTAACACAAGTCTACTCTCTAATTATGTGTTCCAATTCTGGAATATACCTTAGAGAAAGAAAGCAGTTATTCTTGGACAGCACAATTTCAGTTTATTGATTAAAAGATTTTAGACATTTATAATATTTTATCACAACAACTGGAATGAGTGCACCGTCCAGAATAATCTCAGAGATAAGTACCTAATTCCTTCTCCCCCTCTTCTCCCCCTGCTTCTTTTTCTGCTTATATTTCTACTTATTTTATTTCTAAAAGCCGTTAGGTTATTAAATCATAATTCTCAAAATATTAAAAGAAACCTACTTCTCACCAATAAATAGTGAGCACCTCTCAATGTTTTATTTAACTTAATAATGAGGGAACCAGCAGGATGGCAAAGCTAGTTCAAAAAAGATGAGAGGAACTGGGCTTGTGTACAGCCCTTGAAACAAGAATGGTGAAATAAGATTAGAAAATTACAAGATTGATTAATCCTATGGCTCAATGAATATGTAATTTTTAGAGTTAAATTTTCTACTGGACAGAAAAGAATGTTATCACACCTTAGTTTTTAAAAGTTAACTTCCAACTTTTCAGAGTTGTCAAATGCCTGGGCTCTAGTCAAGCATGAATTCTAAGTAAAACAAAGTTACATTCCCAGAGAAAATCAGGTGATCCTCAGACTCAGGCAACCTTGTTAGATAATTCTCTAGCATGAATTAAGGAAACTCAAATTTTGGATAATTCTCTTTGACAAGGTAAATACACTCACCAGCTTTGCAATTAAAACAAATGACCAAAGTTAATACTGTTTTTACAAGTCAAAAGCGGGAGGACTTGGAGATTTTAAGTTGAGCAAAACAAACAAACACACAAAATCTGGTTTAGTAACCAGATCAGGTAAGTTTGTAGAATTTTAAATTTTTGTTGTAATTACCACATGATTGAATTCATTTTGTACCATTTCTTGTTCTTTAAAATCTTATTTTTTTTAAAGTATTTATTTATTTGACTGTGCCGGGTCTTAGTAGCAGCACGCGGGATCCTTGCTGTCTCATGAGCAGGATCTTCCTTGCTGTGCACGGGATCTTTAGTTGTGGTATGTGGGCTCTTAGTTGCAGCAAGTGGGATCTAGTTCCCTGATCAGGGATCGAACCAGGGCCCCCTGCATTGGGAGGGCGGAGTCTTAACCGCTGGACCACCAGGGACGTCCCTAAAATCTTATTAACTGACATTGGGCATCTATGAAATTAACAGACATGGGAATCTCATGGAACCTACGAATTGTGTTATTGTATCATACCACCTCGACCATTTATGTATGCTGATTGGCTGAAATTTTATTTCTACCTTTGAAAGCTAGGACCACGTGTTTAAAACTGAGAAACTGCAATTCAATTAAAATCCCAGGGACTTCCCCGGTGGCACAGTGGTTAAGAATCTGCCTGCCAATGCAGGGGACACGGGTTTGATCCCTGGTCCGGGAAGATCCCACATGCCGCAGAGCAACTAAACCCATGTGCCACAACTACTGAGCCTGCACTCTAGAGCCCACGTGCCACAACTACTGGGCCCGTGTGCCACAACGACTGAAGCCCCCGCACCCTAGAGCCCGTGCTCCGCAACGAGAAGCCACCGCAACGAGAAGCCCGCGCACCACAATGAAGAGTAGCCCCCACTCGCCTCAACTAGAGAAAGCCCACGCAGCAACAAAGACCCAACACAGCCAAAAATAAATTAATTAAAAAAAAATTTTTAAATCCCACATTTTAAAGTAGGCAAATGGTATATCATGTACGTTTTCACTTACGTGTTGAAAGTAATATTCTGAGATCTCTAGCAAGTAATTAAAAATTACTTTAACAACAAAGAAGTAGTAATATCAACCTTAATGTTTTAAATTTCATATATTAATTATATGTCCCTTAAGTCATAGCTGAATGCTGAATTAGGTATTAGAATTGACCATTCTTATGTCTTTTCATTAAAAAAGATCATATCTTTCAGAAGTCTAGCAATTCATTGACAAGGAAAAACATTTTCTGCCATAATTTACTTATACTCATGTGTCTTCAGCATGTGTAACAGCAGCAACATTGCTTTTTAGAAATGACTTGACAGACCATTTATTTATTAAAAAATACATTTTTTAGAGATATGATTTCATTCTTTTTTTTTTATGATTTCATTCTTAACACACAGAAGCATTATTCCCAGCACATTTTTATTGTACAAAATTCAATTATAAAACACTGCTTAATCTCACTCTATATGGTATGCTAATAATTACAAATAGGATTATTTTCCCTATGAAATAAACATTTTCTTATTATGATTGGTTTTAATAAAGTGGAAGGAAGCAAGACTGAGAATAAACCAGAAGTATCATGCAGATTCACGAATATTATTAACTTGACTATGCAAAATCTGCCCTGGACACCCTTACATAGAAAGAGACAATGAAATATAAGTGTTTATATATGTATTGTTATGATCAATACAAACTTTATCTGAACGATTGTATTGTGAAAGTCTAAAGGTGATATTTAAATTATCAAAGAATTGTACAAAACGTCAAGGATGAGGGAACCTGAATTCACAATGAATGTCAAAAGGATGTTTACTCTGGGTGCCATTAGGTCATGCAGCCTGTCATATGCCAAACAAAACATTTTGCTTATGTACAGGGTGATGTTTTAAAACATGTCCTCACAAAGCTACTTTTTAAGTCATCTAGGATCCATTTTTCTCAACGATAGATATTTCTGGCTGCATTAATACTCCCCCAAACCCAGTTAAAGATAGGACATATATTTTTGCCAAATATATATTTAAAAAGCCATTAATTCAGTTTTTGCAGAACTATGTGAAAATCCTAGCATCCCAGGTAGGGTTGTATTATTGTACCGCATCTCCTTAGTACTAAAAGGATCATTTCCAGATCCAGTGGGTTTCCCACTTTGCCAGCACTGGACTACCTCCACATAGCATGATTAGCTCTCATCTTAGAAATTGTTTAACACATTTCATGTTAAATAAAAAGAAACTGGATGATGTAATAAATGTTTTATATTCAATAAGATAATCATCATATTTCATACATTCATTCTTAGAGAGTGCCTGTTTCCATCCTTCAGAAATGACCTGCAAGTAGCCTAGCAATAATGTTAACTCTATATGGGCTTTATTCTTTGCTCAGTTTATCACACATTCAATTTACCTATCTTCCTGCCCATGTGCATTATAATGCAAATCAATTCAAGTAGAGATGTGAGAGCTTAGGAAGGCTGGCCTGGCGAGCCAGCATCCTTTATTTCTTGCCTTAGAGCTAGCCAAGCTCCTGAGATGAAAATGAGCTTAATTAGAATTGTAGAAGGATTTAAAAGTCAGTTAAAAAAATAGAAGACTATTCAAACTGAATATTCTATCCGCAACAAAGTGGAAGAAAACGTTCACTCCCTATGTCCAAACATCTCAAACCTCAAAGGGTCAGAAGACAGTCTTGAAGAGAAAGCTATTCCTGGCATTCACTGCAGCCCTTCCCCAGGAAGAAAAGTTCGAAAGAAGTTCCGTGCTGTTTACCACCCAGGAGTCAGGCCAGTAAACAGAGCACACCTTTCACCTGTCTTGCAGTTCCAGTTCTATTCCCTTCAGCCCAGATGCAATCCAGGGCCCTGTACACAACCCTCCAGGTTGTAAAGGCCCAAGAGGCCCAGGAGATAGACACAAGCACAAGTGCTGCAGAGTCAGTCTTAGAGCTAATAAAGAAAACAATTTCTAATCTCACAATGCTGAAATTTTTTTAAGCCCTGTGCTCCAAGAAAATAGTGAAGGTTAAGAAATCCCCTCTCTCCTTTGTGCTCTGAGGACACCCTTCCCCGTATGACTTAGATAAGACTCCTGATACACCTCTGTCCCCACCTCATTTACTTATAACAAAGACAGGCACAGACCCTCCACATTCCAATTTTTTTGCCTCGTAAGTAATTAGCTGAACTGCTTGTTCCAATAGATCAGTCAGGACAAAATGCTGGTTAACCGAAATTTGGTTAAGTTTTGCTCCTTCTCTCAGAGACCTGAATTTTGACCCACCCTCATCCCGATCCAGCATACAACTCCTCATGAGAACAGACTGGCCCCATGGAAGAAGATTCTCTGATCTACTCTCAGACCATGCCTCTCTTTCATCCTACTTCCACACACCCAGTTTTTTCCAGTCCTGTTTATCCCTCTTGATAGAGAAGAAAATTATTTTCGCCGAATGCTATGGTCGCCGTGTCCCCCCTATTGCAGTAGTCCCTTTCCCTACTTTTGCAATAATCATTTGAATAAAGCCTTTCTTTACTAAGACTGGATTTGATTATTTGACAAATCTTATCAATGTCCAGGAAATTTGGAAAACTTTAGGTCTGCTCCTAACCTGGGGATTGAATCTTCCTTGACTTCTGGCAGTAAACCCCTAAATGATCCTATGGACCTATGTTTCCACAAATTGCACACACATTTCTGTGGGGTAAGCTTCATATGATCAACCCTTCTAGAGAGTAAGTTATCAACGATTTGGCAGGAGGAATTGTTTTTGCATTTGTTTTTAAAATCACATTTTCACAAAAGCAAAAGTTACAGAATCCTAATCATGTAGGCCTGTCTTAAGAATTTTAGTAAAATAATTAAAACATTCTAAAATATCGTGTATGAATGAAATGATCTATCATGATAGAAACTAATGATATAAGTATTGTAGTCATTTCAAAGTTAAGGGATCATCAAAATAGAGGCAAATTCCACCAGGCTGATTCCACCAACTTCTCAATATCGTCCTCATCAAAGGATCTGGAAGCTGGGACTACCCAGGTGGTCCATCAATTAAGACTCCGTGCTCCCAATGCAGGGGGCCCAGGTACAATCCCTGGTCGGGAAACTAGATCCCGCATGCCACAACTAAGAGCCTGCATGCCGCAACTAAAAAAAAAGATCTCGCACGCCGCAGCCAAAATGAAGATCCTGCACGTGGCAGTGAAGATCCCGCATGCCGCAACTAAGACCCCGTGTGGCCAAATTAATTAAAAAATAAATAAATATTTAAAAAAAAAAAAGGAGCTAGAAGCTGGACCAATCTGAGCATCTGGTTTCTGATAACTGAGTTTGTAACTTAATAAACCAGCGGTTTTATTCATTTGTTTTATTTACACACATGCATGTACACACACACACACACACACACAAAATCATTGTCTCTCCCAAATTAGTTTAACTTCAGTCACAATTGTCCTGAAAGCATATTCATAGAGTATCCAAGGCACAATATAATTTTAACAGTACCAATAATGCTGTTTATATAAATGTACTTATGTCAGTCTTTACTTACCCTATAAAAGGTATGGTTTGTCTAAATTAAATGTCCAACAGTGAACATATGAGTTCATAAAAACAATATATGCTATGCCATTATTAAAGTATATAAAAATAAGAAATTCAAAACAACTGAAAATCTAGGGTTATATCAGATCAGATGCTCTCTCTTGGCTCCCAACAATGAACTTGACCATGAAGATGAGGCTAAATTGCCCCAATAATAATTAACTTATCAATAGCAAAGAATTGCTTCAACTTAAAAAAGATGTGGGATGCAATTAGACACCTATTTAAAATATGTGTTTTATTATTTTGAGGCTAACAAGATGAAACTTTGGTATCTTTCATGTGACACTGTCCTGAACAACAACAGCACTGAAGCACCCATCTTTGAAAGGATTTTCAAGTTTGGAAGAAAAAACACTAAGATGTTTTATAACAAAAGAGAGCTTGATTGGAGAAATGACATTAGAACACAATCAAAAATGCAGGTACAGCATTGCTTGGCTATCTACAAGGGAGAGGGTTTGAAGGTTATAGACTGAGAGCACTGGAAGGTAACTGCTGCAGCTGAGGAGAGGGTTAGCAGGTGGGGGGCGGGGACAAGGCACACCCCTGAGACACAGACACCCCCGTGCAGTCCAAAGACTGAGGCTTACATTAGAAGATTCAAAAATACTCCCCTTGCCCCACATCCTACCACCAAGCTAATTAGACTTCAGTAACAGTAACAGTCGAGTACAAATAGGAGAACTCTGAGAGGCAGACTTTTTCTGAGGATCAGCACAAAAGGAAGCACCAAAGCCAAGCAGGGAGACAAAAATAAGGTGACAAAGTGGCGGGAGGAATTTGAAGCCCCTGATGCCCATAGTTACAAGAAACATCAAGTACAGCCCAACTATTGGCTGGAAGAACAGGGACTAAACACAGATGGGAAAACAATCAGTGGGCTTTAAGGTAGATCCACGGAAATTATCCAAACTGAAACGCAAACAGAAAAACAATGAAAAAAAAAAAAGAAGAGAACATATCTTCAAAAACTGTGACACAATATCAAATCCAGTAACTTTAGCCTGATTGGAATACTTTGAAGTAGAAGACAGAGAGAACAAGGTGGAAGAAATATGTGAAGCAATATGGCCCAAACTTTTCCATTGCAAGGGGCGCTAACTCAATCTAACTTGAATGTTTCATCACCTAGCTTTTCGGCAGATGCTTGGAAAGCTAGATGCCACATCCTATGGTGTGGAAGGGCAACCCAGCCTAGGTAAGATGCTAACCAAGAGAAGGAAGGAATAGTCAGGAAAATCTGAGAAGGTGCTCAATGTTTGTACCTCCAAATGCTTGTATAACTGACTTTTAAAAAACCACTGAACATATATTTATAAAATGTAAATTTTTAGTAAGTATAGAATTGACTTACTATATTTCTTACTATTTCTATAGAATGGAAAAATGTAAATGTTGTCAAGAACTGGGAAGGGTTTAAGATTTTACCCTACCTGCAAATTAGCGAGTTAGGCTGACACATTTTCATGGATGCTGGCAGAAAACACAATACTTGAATCACACAGAAAAAAGACGTCATAACTCATGGTACAGTGAGTAGCATGAGCACCATCATGTGTGTATCAACCTCCCTTGCCTCCCGCATCTCACATGGGTGAAGTGGAGGCAGCAAGTGAATGCTGCACACACAGAGGGCTTGTGTTACAGCTGAGGAACCCTGAGCTTAGGGGCTCACAACCTTTTATAACAGTCTGCAAGGAAGCAAACATGCCTGAGCTTTTCCCAGAGGGTGGCATTATCTTTATTATACTGGACAGTAAACAAATCTGCCTGTTGCTCTGACAGACACTATCTCTTATTCTTCCAGCGTTGTTCGTTATACAGACATCCTTGAAAAGGTACTCCAGAACAAAGGCTGTCAGTTACTCTGCTCACAAGTCATGGGGAAACACGATAAACCCCTCAAGAACTGTCTCCCAACTGGGATCTACACATGAAAGAGATCAGATATGTGATATGCCATAATCTAAAAGAAGGACACGGACCACACTACGAGCACCAGCACCTTGATTCAAAGCATTTTCATACTCACGCTTAGGGTGCTGAATGGAAGAGAAAAGTTTGTAAAAAGAAGTTTTAAAAAGTAACTTAAGTAGGCATTATATTTGTACATGGTTTTAATGAAATAAGAAAGATTGTTCTAGAGTTTTAGAAGTCACAATTTCTTCATGGGGAAAAAAGAGGAAAATATGAAAAGATATCTCAATAAGGTGAATGACTTCACTGTTTTCTTTAATCATAAGGACTGTCTTTCAAAATTACTTATTTCACAGTTTTTCAAGGCTAAAGAGGAGGCAAAACTCTTGAGTTTTATGTTCATAATTCAAATAAGAACACATTTTTGTCAGTTGAATGACTAGAGTTTACTGTGAAGATTGAGTCATTTAAAATCCTAGTTAATTTTCATAGGATACACATTACAATATTTATAAAAAGAACAAAAACAATATTAGCAGTAATTATTCTTCATGGAAGACCACTAGGGTATTAGAAAGCCCTTTCTTTCTACCATCTGACATGGGCAACTTAATCCAGCAATAAAAGCATACTCACCAAACTGTCTACCAAGAGCAACTAGAAATAATTCCATGTAGCCCTTTGGAGGATCTCTTCTCAGTAATGCCAATTATTATGCTAAATATCTATATACTGATGTGAATTCAGGTTCCCCATGTGTTTGATACCAACACAGAGAAAATAAATTGCCTGGATGTTATATCTTATATATAGTGTCAATCATCTATCCATTGTCCAAAATAAGAGCTTCCACTCTTCAAAATCCGTTGAAATCTGGAATTTTTTAACCACAGCAAAATGGTTCTAAATCATATTCAGGCATACTACTTATCAAGGAAGGAGTCTGTAAAAATTAAAATGCTAAAAAACTCATTCAAATAAAAGTATAAATGACTGCCAGCTGAGCAGTCATTCACTATATATTTAGCAAAAACTAGTAGGTTGTGGGTACTATGCAAAGAGCTGAACAAAAAATGTACACTAAAACATTTACCATGTATGAAAGATATTACCTTGTGCTTCACTTAATATCACTGAGATTCAGTTTCCTTATCTACAGAGCTCAAATTAGAAAAAGGATGCTATGCTTCTTCCAGGTCTAAGGTTCTTTGCATCAGATACCTACTTGGCCTGAGCTTATGTGCCATACTGGTCTGTTTAAATTAAATGAAGTCATCAGCGTTTGTATTCGTACCCTTTCGCCCACCCATTCTCCTCTCCCATATTTGGTACACCCAGCTCCTTCTTCTCTCAGATGTCCAGGGCCAACATGCTGCCTAGGATGCTCTGTGTTTCTCCAACCCTGTGCAAGAGTTGGGACTATTCCAGTTTCTGGACATTTCTTATACCCACTTGCTTATTAAAATTTTAAAGTACAGATTTCCCTGTACGCTGAATATTTTGTCTTCAATTTGCCAAAGTGATGAAAAATTACGAGGAATATTAGTCCAGCTGTAAGTTTTAATACCTAATATGGAATTTATATATTATATAAATATATTTATATATTATACTTCCCAGAGGAATTTTTATTTTAATGGTGGAGTCTTGGAAATACACTTTTTAAATCCAAAGGAATATGAGTCATTTTATCCATTATTACCATCTATCTGAATTTAGGGGAAAGTTTGTAAAATTTCCAATATAACAAGGTAAAGAAAAGATATGTTTGGAGTTCATAATGTATAGGCAGCTGTCTTTATGCCCAGGACTGGTTCAGCGTGAGATGATGATTCCCTCACTAAGTAAACTTTGCTGGGAGCTGGTATTCCTTTTAAGAGCCAGAATGAATCCTAATTAATTAGAGGCAACAGAAAATCCAGGCAATGTACTATAGTAGAAAAATCATGGAATTAAAAAAACAAAAACAAAAAAACAACCTCAACAAACACCATTCACTATCGGTATGCCTTAAATCTTAACTTGTTTTTACCCTTCTCTCTCTCATTTCTCTCATAAGTAAAGTTGAGACAGGAATAATATTTGAACTATTATATGAATCAAATGTGATAATCTGGCACATCATACAGAGTCCATGGGAGTGGAGAGCATATATTACCAAGGGGAAGAAAGCTGGAGATAAATACATAAGAGTATGGTTAAGAAAAAACACAAAAAAATGCTACAGAGAAGTAAAATGAAAATGTTTTCCAGATATATTTTCCCTGAAGAGTAGGGAAGCATCCACCTTCTCATTCTAACCTCATTATGGCGGTCCTTAACCAAAGGTGCCTCTCAGCACCACTTGGGAGTTTTTCCAAAACGGGCCCCCTGGCCAGGAACAGCCCTGGGGCACATCAAGAACAGTAACTCAAGAGTTGCTGCTGTACATCTGTCTTCAGTTGTACCTGTTCCATGCTGCAGGCACACACCATTGGCAGCAATGTGGAATTTCAGTGAGGAAAATTCCTAGCAAACTTCAAATCTGCTCCCCACGGATTTAATATGGTTCAAGTCACAATATATGTCAAAGACCTAAATGACTAATGGACAATGGGTTATACATAGGGATTGGTGCTTCATTAAAAAGAGTATCATACATTTTAACAATATATTTTTTGATATCTGATTTCACTCCCTTCATCCAAGGTAAATCTTTCCTTGAAATATTGTTACTGCTGTAAGGAACTTTGCTCTCAGGAATCATATCATGTGGGATATTAACTTCTGGTGGGTACAATTTACTAAACCACTCAATTGCAAAGCCTGTCACTTCACTGTTCAATAATTATGACTTTTCCTATTCAGCATATAGTTGATAGTTTACTTTCAGAATGTGAATTGTTCACCTTTTGTCTCCAGCAGCTATAGCTGTTGAATTTTCCATTATAATCTAAACCTAAAGGACCAATTTTTAAAAAATTCTTAGTATCCCAAGGCACCTTGCTTCTTTAGACATGAATATTAAATAGGGTGAAAGCTTAAAACCCTTGGTGGCAAGTCCCGTCAAGAGAGGCCACATGAGGACATTCAAAATACAACTAGCCAACTCACATTCTATTGTGGGATTAATTAGCTGTGAGCTACAGAGTCAGTGTTGTAGTAAAGGTACTTTTCCGTAGAGCTTTTGTCACGTGCTTCCGCCAGGTCCATTTATTTTTTTCTCAGTCTCAAGCCATAGTTTGAGGAAAAAGCAGCTGGACGTGGTGGAAGGAGCAGGAGACAGAGTAGGAGGGTTCTGGATGATCCCACTCTCTTTACATTACACTTTGCCCAGACAGCAACTGACTAGCTACTTCCTCTGAGAAAGTCCTTCTCTTTTTCCAGATTGACACCATTAGAGGAAGCTATTCTTAACCCCCGGATCAAGTAAGCTGGCTGAAAATGAAAGTGAAATCTTTTAAGTTAAAAAAATTTTATATCATTGTCAGTTTGGTAAGAAAAAAGAAAAAAAAAAACCACTCTCCATCTAGCAGAGAGAAAAAAACTCTCTCCTTTTCAAACTCTTATGATGTTTTTTCAGTATGTTGCTCAAAATTGAAGAAAGGGCTCATTTCTTGACTATCACCATGATTTTCACTGAGATTTATGTTCAATGACAACGGAAGATTACACATAAACCCTGACAGTAGTGTAGGCTAGATCCTGCCGCCTGAACTATAAAAAAGGATGATTGTGGATGCATCGGAGGGCTAATTAGAAAGTCTTTTACTCCTCTGCCCAGCCAGCTACTCTTGGTTTCAGTTACTTTCTTTGGTGGGGCATGTCTTCCTTTTCTGTTCTACACCTTGCTATAGTTTATAAAATGTTGGAAAATTTTAAATGCATTTTCTCCCAAATAAAATAATGTAATACAAGTGAGATTATTGAAGAACTATGTGTTTTCCTGAGCCACCAATTAGCATTATTATTTTTTAATGGGCACATTTCTATTTCTATCAGACCATGCCAATTAGGACGATTGCACTGTTTCAAATCTTTCAGTAAAATTGTTTAATAGTTAAAACTTTTTCTCCTTTGGTTAAGAGATTTAAATTTGTGGTTTTGGGGTTCCATAAATCTCTGCATGTTCTGATTTTGTTTGTTATAGGGTACATTATTTCCCAGGAGTCTTTAAATATTATCCAACTCCTAAATGACTTTACTTGTAGCAGAGTTGAGGGGTTTTGTCAAAACCTACTCCAGCAGGCATTCGTCTCTAAAATCATGTGGTTTCAAAAAAGTACAGTAATGAGAATATATGGTTCAACTGTAGATCCACTGACAAAGAATTAAGTCAAACTATATTGTCATTTAATTGAATATATTATAATGGCTAACTTATGGTCATCGTGCAGCACAAAGTTATTGATTAAAATAGAATCATGATTGTGAAACCTGCCTTTTTGCTTTTTGAAATAATTTTTACTGAGACTAATGTGTTTACTATAGGCATTGAAATATATCAGATATGATATTCACAGCTATTCTGTGAATATATCTACATTAATCCCTTTTCTCTGTTGTACGTGAGTCACAACTGCCTTCAAAGTTCTCTCTCCCTCTAGTGTTCTGAAGGCAACCAAGACACTAATAATGATTTGAATACTTCACTTTTGTGAAAGGAATATTCAGAAACAATATAAAGTAAATAAGAAAAGAAATGGATTTGTACAGATGCGAGAAGGTCCAATTTGCCAAATGAAAAACACAAGAGGTATTTAAAGGAAACAAAAAAAGCAAGGTTAGCAAGTTTACCTTAGTTTGTTCATGTTGCAAAAGGAGCCATATTTCCCCTAAAAACAGCATTGCAGAAGTCAGTGATAATGTTTTTATTATAGAAGCAGTAATTTGCAGGAAATGCTTAAGGTTTCAACTTGGGGACTAGAACTAGGTAGGGCAATCCTTTTATTTTTTGCTACCTAAAGGTACAAAGTGTGTGTTTTATTTCTGACTCTTGGACATATTGTGTGTTTCTGTGCCTACTGCCTCAGAATCAAGGGTCAGCCTTCTTTCCAAGATCTCTCACTGTAGGCAGATCTCTGTTCCTAAGGAATGAATTTGACCACACACATTTTAAAAAAATTAATATTGTTAATTTGGTATTCTATTTGATCAGTTTTATTCGTGGAAGTTGAGAGATATTAATTAATTGATACAAAACTCCTTAATATCTAGATTTGAAAACAGACCCAGAGGATTCTAAAGCTTATGAGTGAAAAACTATCCATGTGGAGGATTTGTAAAATCTCTAGGATTGTAATTTACTGTTATGTATCAGAAATATTTTTTGTCTTTATAAGCTTATCTATTGAGAAGAGGAATCATGAATCATCAAAATTACAATTACCAGGTTCTGTCTATAAAATCTATAATCTGTAAAACCTATTAGCAATCCTTTCTTAGAGAGTCCCAAGTTTGGGAATGTACTTTTTTGACCTAGCTGTCAAAAAGTAACATTCTTGACTACCTGTGAATATGTGTCACAGACAAGACCTTCAAGCCATTTTCCTGGGAGAACATTATAGGCATAATTTTAACATATGATACATAGTTCTCATTTCTTACAAAGACATTGTCATATCTAATTAAGCAAGATCTCTGTTGTGGTAGGGTTGTAAATTTTAACTTTTTTGGGGTGTGGGGGAGAAGGATAGAGTCTCACTGAGACTATATGTAAATAACTACATAGTCAGGAAAAGTATAGGAACTCAGTAGAGACACTTGGTATAAGATTTAACTATTGTTTTAAGTACTCATGCAGACAGGCCCCACGAATATATGTCACTGTTGTTGTTTGAGGTAATACACACACAAATTGCCTAAAGCACTCTAATATTATGTATACAGTTAATATGAATTTTTATGTAAATACCATGTAACCACCACTCAGATAAAGAAGTAGACTCTTTCTAGTACCTTCAAAATTTCTCTGATGCTTTTTCCCAGTTAATTCCCCCACCCAGAGGCAATGAATATTCTGACTTGCATTACCATGTTTTTCACATTCTTGACATTCATATAAATGGAGTATAGGCATAAAGTTGTTCACAATTTCTCTTTATTATCCTTTTATTGTCTGTAACTCTTCAATGTTCCCCTTTTTACAGCTTTATCAATTTTTTAAAATAAATCTTTTCTAAGAACCAATTTTCAGTTTTATCAAGTTACTCTATTTTTTTTGTTTTCTGTTTCATTGATTTCTTCTCTTATTATTTCCTTCCTTCTACTGTTTTTTTTAAATTATTACTTGTGTAATTTTCTCTTCTTTTCCAGGCTTTTTGAGCTGGGAAATTAGATAATTGATTTCAAAACCTTTATTTTTTTAAATGTATGTATTTAAAGTTACAATGTTCCCTCTTAACATTGTTTTAGCATATCACAAATTTTAGTACGTTGTGTTCTATATTTTCATTTATATAAATTATATTCTAGTTTCCTAAGTGATTTTTTAAAATCAATTCAATATTACATGTGTGCAGCTTAATTTCCAAATATTCAGGGATTTTCAGGCATTTTGTTACTGATTTCTAACTTAGTTCCATTGTGGTCAGAGAACATGTATCTGAGAAATGCATAGGTGATGGTTCTTTTTAGGTGATGTTGCCCTGAAACAATCAGCCTGCCAGATATTTCTCCAGCAAAGATGGCTTTATTTGGGATCAGCAGAGAATTGCAATTTGGGGTCTGCAACCATGGTGAACCATGTGCAAGTCCCAGCATGGAAAGGGAAGAAGAACTCTTTTATAGAGGGGAAAAGGAAGTCGGGAGGGCCATAGTAAACAAAGAGTCCATGGTTTTTCATTGGCTGAGTCCTTGTCAGGAAAGAAGAGGTGTCTTTCTTCTTCCTGTTGGGCTCTGCTATCATTTCAGGGCATGAGAGCTCCCTGTTCTGGTCTTCCAATTCTATCTGAGGTTTCTGTTCACTAATTTTTTACAGTGAGAGAGATGCTGATGAGAAAAGGAATAATTGAAATGAACCCACTGATTTTATCAGGGTGACAAGAGTGACAGAGGCTAAATAGTGGCACTGCTTCTTCTGCCTTCGTTTGTTTCTAATTTCAGTTCTTTGAAATTTATTGAGACTTGTTTCATGGCCACCACACTGTATATCTTGGTGATTACTCTGCATACACTTGCAGAAAAAAATATTTATTTTGAAGTTGTGTGTGTAGTGTTCTCTAAATGTCATTGGTGAAGTTTGTTAATACATTTGTTCAAATATTCTATACACTTAATGAAATTTTTTTTTCCTGCATGTCTTATAAATTGCTGAGAATGGAGTGTTAAATTCTCCAACTATGATTTGGGATTTATCTATTTCTCCTTTTATATGTGACAATTATTTCTTCCATCTTGTTCTTTGTTAACTGCTTTCTCCATCTTTTTTGTTTCTCTTTTCCTGTTTCCTTTGGTATTAGTTGAGTATGTTTTAGTATGTTCCATTTATCTCCTTTTTAGATTTTTAGCAATAAGTCTTTGTTTTAGCCTCTGGAGATAATAATGTACATACTTAATTTATTACAGTCTTACTTGAACTACTTTTATACTAATTCACATATAAGAAACTTACAATACCCCCTGCCATTTTCGCTACTGTTGTCATGTATTTACATCTCCATATCTTATAAACCCACCATACATTACCAGTATTTTACTTTAGAGAGTTAATATCCTTTTAAAGAAAGGATAATGTATGTAATAAGAAAAATATTTCATATACACTCACTTATTTTTGGTACTCTTATTCCTTTCTGTAGATCAAGGTTTCTGCCTGGTGGTATTTTCCTTGAGCCTACAGAACTTCCATGGTGTCATCAAGGTAACGGAACATCATAACCCCTTGTGGTAAGGTGAGAAGGTCATGGAGTCTGTGTACTAACTTATGAAAGAGCTGAAGAGCTAGCCCAACCCTACAGTAAGACAGGAAAAGTGTACTTCAGTCTCCATCAGGTAAATGCAAACTGTTTCTGATGGTCTGTGCTCATCAATAGAAAGTGTGATACATATATACAATGGAATATTACTCAGCCATAAAAAGGAACGAAATTGGGTCATTTGTAGAGATATGGACGGACCTAGAGACTGTCATACAGAGTGAAGTAAGTCAGAAAGAGAAAATCAAATATCATATATTAATGCATATATGTTGAATCTAGAAAAATGGTACAGATGAACTCGTTTGCAAGGCAGAAATAGAGACACAGATGTAGAGAACAAATGTATGGACACCAAGGGGGGAATGTTGGGGGGGGTTGGATGAATTGGGAGATTGGGATTGACATGTATACACTAATATGTATAAAATAGATAAGAACCTGCTGTATAAAAGATAAATAAATAAAATAAAGTTCAAAAAAAATGCATTATCTTTCAAAATTACTAATGCACACCAGTGGCAAAGGGCAATAATGATTTTCTCCACTGAAGAACCCATATCTGAAACAGCAGCTGCATTTGGAATTACCATCTGATTAAGCTTACAATTATCCACTATCATTCTCTATGACTCATCCAGAAGAATTAAATATGATGGTAGGAATTACCACCCCTGTGTTTTCCAAGTCTTTGAGGACAATACTAATATCTCTGACTTACCCAAGAATGGTATTGTTTTTGGTTTACTATCTCAGCACCAGGAAGCAACTTCTGCTTCCTATGATGATGATTCTGACTCTATGGGTCAAGGAGTCAGAGTAGGGCTTCTGCTAAGTTCTAAATGTACCTTTTTCAACCTAACACTCAGGGTTGCAATAGTAACCGCAGGGTGTGACAGATCCACTGAGACAATTACAAGACAAACACAGAGCAAAATTCCATTCTTCCTTTGACCCCTTAAACCCTCACGCTGAATAGTGATGTTTTCTGTCTCGAAGGATTAGTGCTGGTTAAGAGCCAATGACCCATAATCCTAAAAGGTCTGGGTATTTACCCTTCCCCAGTGCTCAGTCACTTTGGCAAATAGTTGCAACTGAAGGAAGATGATATAAAATATCACTGTGGGATCTTCCCCCAACAATAACCACTTTCCCAGTAATTCAGTCCTGGGAATTGCACAGGGGATATAATTCTTTCATGGAACTTAGGGCAAGGTTTTTCACACCAAATCTAAAGTTATATTCACTGAAGAGATCAAGCAGTGCCTTAGTATACTTTTCACCTATTTCATCTTAGAGACCCCATGATCCATTAGCCCGTAGCAAAGATCCTCACAATTCTCACTCTTGTTCCCACATTGTGTCTATCATAGTAACTCTGCCTTCATTGTCTCGGACAGCAAAACACCAGGATTTCATAACTCCCATTGAAATGAAGGAGGTGAGGACAGTTAGAGGGTGAGTGAATGGACTGCACATGATACTCCCCTATCTCTCTATGTATTTGGCTTCCTTCTTGTACATAATTATCAAGGAGTGTTCATTTCATTCACTGTAGAACACAGTTGAATCCTGCTTTTAGTTAACCAACTAAGAAAATGCTAACTGCTCAGGCTAGCACACTGAATCCAGCATCTTAGGTAAATGCCCCATGTTAATAAATTTTGCCCTATATAAAAATTTGTTGTTTTCTCCATGGTCTGTCTATCACTGAAGAATCCACATATATATTCTCCAGGTTTCTGATTCTTTTAATCTCATATTTGAATTCTTTTGACATGTAAGTTTTCTATCCTTGGTTTTACTTGGTAATTGGCTTCCTTGGGCATGGTGAAATCTGACTCTGGCCGTGAGATTGGAGGTCGTGGGGCATGGTAGTGGTAGAGCATAACGATAACTAGCAATATCCTTGATAAAGTTATTCTAGGTTCTCCAAACAAGGTAAACAAGCCTCTTCAGACTGGAAGGTGGAACTGCTTTTGTTCAATACAGTTTGGAGCTGGGTCACTCAGAGTCATCTGAATCCTTCCAAATGTCACTATTCTAATTCTCAGAGCCTCATTTTTCAAACTGAAACCCTAAACTTCACATAAAAATGTAGCTGTAATTCACTCGGTATTGTAGGTTCTCCAACTTGTAGAATCAGATTCTGTATGTAAGTTTGGGTTATAAGAGATGAAATGTTCTTTTCCTCTGACGCTGCCTTGAGCTGAGATTGTACAGCCCTGAGCCTGTCGTGTTCTTCCTTTAACTCCCAAGTACAGTTAAACACAGTCAGGCCATCCAAAATTTTTGTATTCTTCATGCTCATCATTCTATGATGTGACAGTTACTGTGTGATCTGCCAAAGGTATGCCTTTAACCGACACTTTATTCCAGCAAGACATTTCTTCTTAAGGAACTGTTGCCACTGGTTGACAAAGACTACTATTGTTCTATACTCTACTTGTAACTAGACCCTTGTGCCTTCAAATTCAATCAGGTCAGATGACCCATTCTTCAATACATATTTATTGAGGATCTATTATATTCCAGACATATAACCATAAAAAAAGGGATACAATCCCCAACTCCATAGAACTTATATTCTTTTCTTGGAATATAGGTACAAAATAAAAAACAAGTATATAATACAATACAATATGGTATAATAAGAAATATGGCATGATGTGATGTAACATTACAAATCATATTATCAGGTAGTATGATAATTAAATGTGCCTTTGGATCCATTTTGCTCCTAAGGATGTCAGGGATACTATTTTTTAAATAGAAAAGTTCTTTCCAAGGCAAAAAAATTCTGAAAGTATATTCCTGTTGGTCGCTGATTCTATATGCTTTACTTCCCTTTAAAAAACTGACATTTATAAATATTACTTCATATTTAATTGCTTAAACTATTTTGCAGTAAACTTAAAGCACATTAGTGTGCTGTAAGGTCAAACGACTAAGCAGAAGATAAATATCAAAATCTTAAAACAAATTAATAATTTACCTGCATTCCCTGTGAACTTTAAATAGTTAATAATGCCCAGACTCCATGCCTCATGTCAGAAAGCGCATCCCCTTTTGAGAGGTTGGGCTGGTCATACCACCCACACGCTTTTGATCATTACCTAGATATGCAGTGGTCATGTCAGTAGCTAATTGCCCACGTTACCTTCTTCATTTTTCTTGTTAAAGAGAGATGTTTAAAATGAGCTCAATATATCAGCCTTTTTAGCAGAATTATTAATAATACGTAACCCTCATTTATTATTTGGTCTTTTTTTTCCTGAGCTCTTCCTTCTCTGATAAATCTGTAAAGCCTCTGAAAGACTGTTGGAAATCATCTCACTTTACCTTGCTAACACTTTTACCTAAAACTACAACAAATTCATACCTTACAATTTATTCTTTCTTAGTTATTCTGATTTGAAGTTGGCTTACTTTTCCAAATTTATTCACTTGAATTTTAAACCTTAAAATAAAGCACATTTTGACCATAAGCAGAAGAGATAAGACTTCTGAAATGAGGAAAGTTTGAAAATGTGAAATAAAATAAATAAAGCGTAAGGATCAACAACAACCAAAAAAATGCAGTGATTCAAGTGGCAACCTGGCTATAAGTTTCTAAAGCAAAGCTCAAGAAGGAAACATAAACTTGGGGAAAAAAAAAATCACGTTCATTATATTTCCCAAGCAGTCATTTTTCTCCTGGTGCTAAAGTCTAAAAGAAATTTTCCATTTAAGCCACTATATACAAACAGTGAATAATATAAGTTTTCACCAAGTTACTTAACCTTCCTGCCTCATGTTCCTCATCTGCAAAATGGCTTAAATATTGTATATCTTGTATACCTTCCAAAGTTGGTGAGACAATGAATTACAAAATTGATTTTTAATTCAATAAATGTTTACTATGCTGCTTAGTATTTCAGGCACAGTTCTAGGTATGAATATAAACATTGAACCAAACATTTAATGTCTGCCCTCATGAGTTTATGTTCTATAGGAAAAGGGAGAAAATAAACAAACAAAAAGATTATAGCATGTCAGATAATGGTAAGTGCTTTGAAGAAAAATAGTGAGAGCTAAGGGGAGGATAGATGCGCATTTTGAATAAGCAACTCAGGCAAAAACTCTTCAGGAAGGTGGCATTTGACCAGAGACTTGAATCAAATAAGGGAAAGAGCCACATAAAGATAGGAGGAAGAAGAATTTCTGCAAGAGGGAATGGAATGAATCAATGAAGAGAAGACTGGACTAGGAGAAAGGGTCAGAGACATAGGCAGGGGTTAAACCAGGTAGACCATGTTTGTCTATGGTAAGTAGTTTGGATTTCATTCAGAACAGAATGGAAACCAGTGGTGGGCTTTGAGCTGTGACATGACTTCATTTCTGTTTTTAAAAAAGGTCACCGGGATGGCTCTGTTGAGAACTGACTATAGCACAGCAAGAATAGAACTGTGGGGTGTCAATACATTAGCTTTCAGTGTAGTTTAATAGGCTTAGCCTGGGGAGGTTGCCTAAGATTGTGGGAAGGGGTTGAGTTTATGCTGTATCTTGAGTGTAAATGTGAGATCTGATGTTGATGGGCCAGATGTGATGTATGATGGAGAGGATCCAAGGATGACCCCATGGAGAAGCAGGTTTCCAGAGGGAAATCCACAGTTCCAGTTTAGACATTTTAATTTAGCCATTATTAATTCAAGTGCAGATGTCATGCAGGCAGATAATACCAATTTGGAGCTCAGGGAGGAGTGACGGCTATAAATGGCATCTAAAGCCATAGGACTATGTAATATCAGCTAATGAAAAAACAAACATAAGATAAGAGAAGAGGGCGAAGGTCTTAGCGTTGGAGCACTTCAACATTTAAAGAACATAAAGAAGATGAAAAACCTGAAAAAGTGACTGAAAACTAGTATTCAGTGTAATAAAAGGAAAACCAAGGGAGTTAGATATCCTAAAAGACATGTGAAAAACCTTAATTCAAGAACAAAGAAGGTGACGGTTAATGTCAAATGCTGTTGAGATAAGGTAAATAAAGGTGAAGAATAGACCTTGGATTTGCAAGACAGAGACCATTAGTGACCTTGATAGTAAAGTGGTGAGGTTGAAAGGCTGAGTGAAGTAGGTTTAGAACATGTGAGATGAGGAAATGGAGACAAAGTATACATAACTCTTATGAGCTTTACTGGGAAGATCTTCACACCTAATTTACACTCTCTCATTTTCTGTCTCACAGGTTTATCTATATGCCTTTTTCCCAGATTCCCTTGTTCCTAATCTTCTACTCTTTCTCTTTCTGGGTCCCTGACCAACCAGCCAATACAAGTCACCACAGCCTATGAGTCTATATATATTCTCATCTACGTCACATCATTTCCCATACAAGGTAGATGATCAGGCACATCATCCCCAAAGTTCTGCCCACTGGGAGAAGCTCCCCTCACCTCTATATTTCAAGGTCAGCCTTGAGTGAAGCAGCAGTCCAAACATAAATCAAGAATGAAATTTATTCTCTCCATCAGCTGGTTCTATGGGACCCTTGCAGCCATAGCTGTGAGCAACACGTATGAACAAGGGGCCCAAGTACAACAGTGGTGGATGACATGATAGTCTACCCTTTGGCCCTGCTCTTGCCAGCTGCCACATGTACCGCTTCTGTCTTACAATAAATTGCTGGGCCCCCTGAACCTTATGTTTTGGAAAGCCTAACAGAGCCCAGCTCATGATGGTCAGCTCTGGTTACATGGTCAATTCATGTCCCATGATCAGCTGCTCATTTACTATTAGAGCCCAGGAGCATCCAGCTGCTATTTTTTTTTTTTTTTTTTTGGCCATGCCTCGCAGCTTGTGGGATCTCAGTTCCCCGACCAGGGATTGAACCCAGGCCCCGGCAGTGAAATCCCAGAATCCTAACCACTAGGCCACCAGGGAGCTCCCAGCTGCTATTTTTTGAGTGGTGTAAAATTTTCTGCTGAATATTTTGGTGTAGAAGTCAAGGGGTCTAAATTATGATTATTCTCCTGGGGCTTGCTATAAACTCTACACGGCTTCATTTTCAACCATAGATATATCTAAAACCAAAGTCTGTGATCCTTGTCTCAGAGGCTGCTTCCTGAAGAGCCCAACTGTAACAGGTATCTAATGTCTTTCAACTTTTAAGCAAGTTTTAAAATAACAGCTATGCTACAACAAAACCATTATTTTCTTTACATAATAGAAACTAGACAAGAAGTTGAAAGAACTTGCTAAATCAAATATAAACTTAATATAATGCAGCCTAACTATGATAGCATTAACTTGCTATTCTTTATCAGAAATATTATACCACTGAGACTTCATCAGTATGTAGTATTTTAGGGGTATGAGTAGATAGGTTATTCTGATAAATGACAATGGTGAACAGTAATAAATAGTTAGGGTGTAATCAGTTTAGGACTACAACAGTCAGTTTCCAGATATTTTATTGCACTGCTTGCTGAGAAATACCGCAAATATGCCAGCATGCAGATCTGGGATTGAATCAACCTTTCCATTTTTAAATCACATAATCTCAAATCTAGAATCTGTCATCTGGGCAATGTAAAAAGAGAGTTCTAGAAGCTGGACCCACAACCTTGACATGTTTTATATCTTTTCTGGAGGGAAAACTACAATCTTTAATTACATCACAAGTCAATTTATTTAACATAATACTATTTTGCTGTAAAATTCATGTGACACAAAAGAAATATTTACAGAATAAAAGACAGTCATTGAAAGTTTAATTATAGTATGTCTAGAAAATATAACTGAAAGACACAATTTAAAATCAAAAGTTTCCAAAAGAAAGAATTTTGCATGAGTTCTCATCTATAGAGCTGACACTGTGAGTCTTTAAGTTCAGGAAAAAAAAATATTTCACTTCCAGTTAATTTTATTGTCAGTAGATTACTGACAATAAAATTGCTAAGGATACCTTGAGCCCTAAAATTGGATTTCTTTATCTGTTAGACCAACCAATTATTTCCAAAACATGCTGTAAAGAGAAGGTGAAAGTACATTGGTCAGAGCCAAATTCAACCCCAGCTCTATCTTAGTCTCTATAAACAAAGCAGCTCTGCTTTTGCCTACTTCACATTGTAGGCTCCTGAAAATGAGTACCTTTGGAAGACAATCTTGGGGAGCAAAGGAGTAGCTTGTGTACCATCATCTTAAGTCTGCTGCATTATACATATAGCTGAGCTGATCTGTGCTGATATTGTAAATTTCTACAAACCTATTCTCCAAGGTCAAAAACTTATATTAAAGATTTGAGATTTATAATTAATGTCTCTATGTTAGTTGACCCTCTTGATTACATTGATGAGAATTTTTAGTGGAGGAAAAAAATGGCATCCAGAGGTGGGTTTTGTAGGCACAAAAGACTATTCAGAATTTCATTTTGGGAACTAGGGCTGTTATTCAACTTAATAAAGTTGCACATTCAAATCTCCTGTTTTCCCCTAATAGTTAAGTTCAAGTTGCAAATTTTAATATTGTATTTGTGATACTGCAGATTTTAATAAACTTTTTGAAGATAACTTTGAATAATGTTTGGTCTTATTTACATGTATGTATATCTACACACACACATATACATATTTTGACATATTTCAAATGGCATTTATAAATTTATTCATTCTTTTTTACTTTTACATATTTTAACCCAATTAATAAATCAGATCTTGCCAAATACTAAATATGATTTTATCAATTTAAGAATTAAACATAAAAATGTCGTGTGCTTTACATTTTCTTGGAAGTTCTTGCTCTGTAAAGAAACACTGTACGATTTCAACTTGAAATCATTTCTAAATATATTGCTCAATTATACACTTTAAATTGGAGTTATAAGGCTTTACTTTAAATGCCAAGATTCTCTTAAATGTCAGAGTAAATAAAATGTCAATCATGCATACATTCTTTTCTAACAATATATTTATACTATGGTTTTCATTTCTTTTTTTAGTAGATTCTGGGATGTGCTGCTGTGGCAGATTATATTGTCCCAGAATGGTCACAGAAAGATGGTCACACCTCACTCCCCATCAAGTGTCAGAGTCTATTTCTCTACCTCCTAAACCTGGGCAAGTTTTTGTCTATTGCAAAAAATAGAATGCAGAAAAAGTGATACTGCTACCATGTTGTGAGGAAGCCCAGGCCACACAGAGAGGCTGACAGCCCAAGTTCAGGTCTTACCTGACAGCCAGCATCAACCACCATACATGTGAATGAACAAGTCTTCAGATAATCTCAGCTCCTAGCCTTCAAGCTTTTGCAGTTGATGTTGAGTGGAAGAGAAAAGAGTTATCTTCACTGAGCTTTGCCCAAATAGCAAATTTGCAAGCATAATATATGTTGTCATTGTTTTAAGCCACTAAAACAGGGAGGTTGGTCAAGCAGCTGTTCATAGCTAATACAGCTGCTCAGAAACCCCCTTTAGGACTGTGGCACCCATTTCCCCAGCTGGTGAGAGTATGGGCAGCTGATGGGAAGGTTTTCAGCTGAGTCACTCTCTGGAAATAGCCCTTAGCTAAAGAGATTTGCCACACAACACCCTAAGTAACTTGCCCTCTTGGAGTCAGCTCATACCACATGACTGGTTGGTGTAGGGGTGCTAACATCCTCTTGTCCTAAACACTGTGAAGGTGGAAGAGTTTGAATTGCCTGAGCTCTGTGAGATCCTAAGAGACCTTCTTTGGGGTACATCGCACATCAACTCCTCTTTTTTCCTAATGCTGCTTTCTTTACTCCCCCACAGGCTTTGATCCTGAAAGCATTCCCTAAAAGTGTTCCTATACACAAATCTCCATCTCAGGCTCTGTTTTCCTGGAATCCAACCTAAGATGCTTTTCTATATTTAATTTAAAACCTTCCCAGAGTTAAAAGATGCACTCTCACTAGTGAAGACAACTATCTAAGCCTTTAAATGGGAGGCTGACTAGATTCTTGTTGGCCATCCTCTGTACCCTATTTATATTTGTTGTGTCAATAATTTCATTACTCAAAGGAGATGATCATATAGTCCAAACCTTTGAAGCAGTACTAATAGAAGTCTGCAAAACTTATGCAAATACATCATTCAGGGTCCAACCAGGAGACAGTAACCATAGTGGTTATTTGAATTTAATAAAAAGAATTGTTAACAAGTAGAAGGTAGATAAAAGGGGTAAAAGAAGACTCAGAAGCAACAGATACAAGAAAGCAGCTACTACCTCTAATCTGAGGGTGTGTGGACAATAAAACTGAAACAAAACCAAACCAAAACCAAACAAACAGACACATGAAAGAGTGGGAGAGCCCTGACCTCAAGGTTGAGATTCAGAACTTTTTCAATACGGTGAACATGAAGACTACCGGTGGAAAAGAAACTTCCCTGAGGATGGGAATGGGGGATAGTCTGTAGAAGTGCCCTGCAGTTGCTGTAGGGCGTGGTCAGGACAGAGCTGCTCAGAAGTGACCACTGATAGGAGATCATAATCAAAGGGCACAGCTGGATTGCTTCTGCAGGAGGCTCCTGTGCTCTCTCATTGAATAATAATAATGCAAGACCAGAGCCCCAAAGGAAGGTATCTTCCGCTGTTACATGCTTGCAGAATCTCTCCAGTGCCCTCTACTGATGATGCCTAACATTTTGCCAGTTGGAAAATTAAATATATTAACAGGGCCCAGTTTCATTATCACATAGCATGGGAAAGAGATGGATTTGGAGCTGAAAGAAAATAATTGATTACTGGAACACCAGGTTAAATACTTGATTGGATTCTGCATTTATTTTGCTCCTTACACCTGTCTAAAAGCTTAAAGACTTTTGAACTTGACAGAATTCTGCACAATTTCAAATTCTCAGCATCATATAATTCCATCTACATTTAAAATGCTATCTGATTGAATTCTGGCTACCTCACATGGCTTTTTATAACCAGCTTTTGCACCTGAAGAGATCAGCTTATAGTCATGCTGCATATTACAGTATTGTTACCTCAATTAATAGGAAATTTATTTCAAGGAAGTACATGAGAATAAGTAGTACAGAAATAGGAATCTTATCCATGTGATCAGTCTTCATAAGAATGTATTGTAGGAAAAATCATGTAGTTAGTTGTCTCTGAAATCAGAACACACTTCAGGTAGTAGAACAATCCAATGTTGAACTAGTAACAATATTACCTCATTGTCTCCTCAATGGTGGGAATGATTCTTTCACAATGTAGTTTCTCAGGTGATCTCTATCTTTTCTTCTGCACCTACCAACCAAATACTTCACATTTTTACTCTGTCATTTGTTTTGACTTAACAGAATATTCTAATTTAGAATTTATCCTTAACTTTAGCTTCTTCTCCCTTTGATTGGTTTGACTTTGATTGGTTTGGCCAATTAATAATATCTCTTCTTGAAAATGACTACATTTCAAGCCTCTTCATAAGACCCTGGCCATCCTTATAGACTGGCTCTATGAGTTAACAGTCAATCCCTAATTCAATCACCTGTAATCAGTGGCATGAGTTCATATGGTAGAGAATATAGTCACCACCTCTGTGTTAGAAATCAAATAGAGTTGCTGTTCTCAGCAAAGTACTGTCCACATGAAAGGGAGATATTTGAATGGTGGAGCAGACCAGAGACTTTGAGAGGTCCTCTCTGGTACAACACTCAATCTAAAATTCCCGATTAAAGGGAGTTCCCCAAAGAAGTTCCAGTCAATGGTTCCCAACAGTGGCTTTTATCGCTTTCTGTCAACACCATCAGCTGCTTCTGTTGACTGTGCTAATAGTGATAGGGTCTCCCATGGGTTTCTCTTTTTGACAGTGCCCTGTGTGCCTTGACAACAGCTTGCAAGCCCCTTGGAGAATGAAGAGTGCATAACTGCTCTCTCAGCACAGTTCACAACTGAGGCATTGCTGAGGCACAGCCTTTTCTAGGTTATTTTGTACAGCTACCTAGTATTGCAGTTGGAATTGGGCCATTTCTCTGAATCTTCCTTGGTTCACAGTCAGCTCACTGTCCATAAAGTAAAATATGACTTTTTAAGGGAAGGGTTTTGCTGTATGGAGCTCCCCCCAACACACGAATTATAAAGGATGAAAACTGCGGTGATGGAAGGAACATGTTGGTTTAATGTAAACTCAACTTACATGAATTTGGACTTGGCTTTAATTTTTATCCTGGCATAAACTATAAAAATGGCAAATTAAACATAGATGCTGGGAGTTTGAAGGTCCCCTTTGGATTACATGGTCAATACTTCTAATTTTATAGATGTAGAAAAAAAATAACTCAGAGAGTTATTCTCTTTGTTGATAATTTGAGATTAGAACTCAGGCTCCTTGAAGCTAAACTCTGTTCTCTTTCTAGATATCATGCTGCCCCCTAGTGTTATCTAGATTTTCCTAAGAACTCGTGATTTCATTCACAAGAACAAATTTCCATTAATGTAAAGATTTGCAAACCTAGAATACATGAGCTAAATTAAAATGATCCAAAGAAGATCTAATATAAAACTCCTTTTCACAGTATTTTGTCATTTATTAGGATTACTGTCCATACTAGAAAATATGTTTGTCTTATCTTCTAAAATAAGTCTTCTAAGATTAAATTAAGGCCCTAACAAGAACGAAGTTGTGTATGGGGCGGGGGCAAGGGAAGAGACTCACTTAAAAACAAACAAACAAACAAAAAACAGCAACACTATCTTTAATTAAAACTCAATCTTTCTCAATATACCAATGAGTCCATTTTCTGTTGTTATAGATAGTGTTAATTGGCATCCTGAGGCAACTTGGGGTCTATGAAAAAGTCAAAAAGTAAAAGGAATCAAAGAACCACTTTTATAGTAGGAGGAATTAAACATTGTGAAAAAATAGAAAAAAAAAAAGCCAAATTAGAGTATCATAGTAAGTTTTACCATATATTTTCATTCACCCTCTTCCAACAAAAGGATAGATATATATAAATGGAAGAGCAAAACAAATCAAACAGAAATAAGCAAATAAAAAATACTGACTTGATACATTATGAGAAGAAAAAATGAAAAAGTGTGTAACAGATATATCAGGGAAAGACAGAAACAGAAGAGAAAATAAGACAACTAATAAATGAGAGGAAGCAAAGAATTATTACACTAAGAAGGCTGATATATTGAGCCCATTTTAAAAATGTCTTTAAAAAAGAATGAAGACAAATAAAGGGGAACTAATGAAGACAATGAAAATGCTAATAAAAATGTTGAGAGGGAAAATGTGGAATGTATTGTAAAATAGAGAATAGCAATTCAGAGAATCTTAAGTAGGATTATGGGATCCTTAAAAAAGAAAACTCTGTGATGGATACAGAGTCAAACGTATGAGCACTGTCTTGGATTTAATATATTTAATTGAATTAACTGTGAAATTCCCAAAACATGGAAATCACACTTTAAAATATGTATTATTCAAGAAGGATTTCACAGGAGATGCAGAAGCAGAACACAAGTCTCTAGTTTCTTCCTTTTCCTCTTATCTCTAAGTTTCTATCTGATCATCTTTCAAGAGATTTCTGCAATAAAATGGCATTTATCCAGCACTTTGCAATGCAACCCATTCTTGTAACTCAGTCCTTCTCAGTCTAACATCACACTCAATGTTGAAAGCTTGAAGGATGCCTACTTTCAGCACTCTTTTTCAACACAGTACTGGAAGTCCTGGCCAGAGCAATCAGGAAAGAAAAAGGAAAAAAAAAGCTTCCAAATAAGAAAGGAAGAAGTAAAAATATCTGCATATCCAGATGATATGACTTTATATATAGAAAACCCTAAAGACTCCACCAAATAACTGTTCTAACTGATAAAGGAATTCAGTAAAGTGACAGGATACAAAATCAACATACAAAATTCTGTTGTATTTATATACATTAATAACGAACTATTTGAAAGAGAAAGAAGAAAATAATCTCATTTATAGTAAAAGCAAAAACAATAAAATAATTAGAAATAAATTTCACCACGGAGATGAAAGATCTCTACACTGTAAACTCTAAGACATTGATGAAAGAAATTGAAGACAGAAGACACAGATGAATGGAAAGATATCTTATGTTCATGAATTGGAAGAATATATATCATTGAAATGTCCATACTGCCCCAAGCCATCTATAGATTCAATGTAATCCTTATCAAGACTCCAATGACATTTTGTACAGAAAAAGAAAAAAAAATCCTAAAATTCACATGGAATCACAAAAGACCCTGAACAGCCAAAGTGATCTTGAAAAAGAAGAACAAAGATGGAGTCATCACACTTCCTGATTTCAAACTATACTACAAATAGTAATCAAAACAGTACGGTACTGGCATTTAAAAAGACACATAGAACAATGGAACAGAACTGAAAGCCTGGAAATAAACTCAGGCACATATGGTCAACTAATCTATGACAAAAGAGACAAAACTATGCAATGTATGATCTCTCTTATATGTGGAATCTAAAAAAAAAAAGAAAAGAAAGAAAGAAAAAACCAAATTCATAGAAACAGAAAGTAGATTGGTGATTGCCAGGGGCAGGGGTGGGGTGGGAGAAATGGGTGAAGGTGGTCAAAGTGTACAAACTTCCAGTTATAAGATGAGTAAGTTCTGGGGATGTAATTCACATCATGGTGACTTATAGTTAACAATAATCTATTGTATACTTGAAAGTTGCTAACAGCATAGATCTCGAAAGTTCTCACCAAATAATGGTAACTATGTAAGGTGATGGATGTGTTAAGTAACCTTATCGTGGCAATCATTTTACAATATATATGACATTGTACACCTTAAACTTACACCATGTTATGTATCAGTTACATCTCAATAAGAATATAAAGATGGAAGCTTATAAAAATTATCACTCTCAAGATATTTTTGAAACAGAAAATGAGAAGCATTCTCTGTCAAAATTTGTAGTTAGTTTTGACAGAGAATGCTTAATTAAATTAATCAATACCTTTAATGAAAATATAAGTGAAATATGGTAGACAGAAAAGAGATAAGGATTTAGAATGCTGAAAATTTTTTAATTCATCATTGAATTTATTAGTGCATAAGTGTGTGTATATGAGTGTGTGCATATGTGAGTGAGTTAGAAATGGAGAGCAGAAAAGGGAATTTTGAAGTAGGAAAACATGGAGAAAGATTGGTCTTTCTTGAGCCACATTCTCTGGATGTTAGTCCTTCTCATGCAGGCAATAAGGGTAGGGGCCAATTAGATAATGGACTCTTTCATAATACCTATGTAGCAAAAAATACAGTGATCATCTATTGGCACTCAGAATCCATTTCTTCTCTGAGTGAAGAACCATTAGTTTTCTGGGAAACACTTGACCCAGCCCTGAGTCCAAGCTTGTGTTTTGAATGGGAGACGACATGGTGTTACTGGCCTTATACCTCAAAGCAGAAAGGAACACCTGACTCAGGCTAGACCAGTCAGAGCCCTTCTCTGGATTTTTTACTTTGGACCATAGGTAATGTTAGCCAGTACTTTCTATATGTATGAGAAGTATAACCCTGAGTGGTTCATTACCATGTTCCCAAACTCTGCAATGTCAGTTTGCACCAAAAGAAGATAAAGCCAACATAAAGAGGAAAGCAAAGGCGATGATGGACCAGCCATCCTGGGGATTAGTCCTGCACTTTCTTGAACTTGGTTATATAAGATATCCTGGTACCTTTCCAGTAAATTTCTTGCTGCATTTAAGCTTATTCAAATGGGTTTCTTATACCTGCAACCGAGAGCTCTGGTGAACACATGTTTTCAACAACCAGACCAATTCCACTAAATCAGGATAATGGTCAGTGGATGATCGGTGTGGTCAATTTAGACAAGAATGATAGTCTAAACTGTGTGGTCAGAGAGAGTAACAAACACCAAGTAGATTTATTAATTTAATGGGAAGAAAGCCAGGATGGACTCATTTCAGAACCACATTTTTCTATAGGAAATCATCATATCCACTTAGAGTGATTGCTAAAGTGCATATTCCTGGGCCCCACCCTGGACCCAGGACATCAGAATCTCTGGTGAGTGAAAGGAACATCCTTAAAGTAGCACCCCAGATGATTCTCATGTGGGTTAGAGATTGAGAGCCACTGCCTTAGAGGAATGGTTGTCATTATTAGGATGCTAATAAAATGCAGTGTTGAGAGGCAATACACGCACATTAAGGATCCAGTGTGTAGAGTGCAGAAAAAACAATGTAGGAGAAAAACCCAGGCAGTGTTTTCCTGTTGTCATTATGTTACAATGACTGGAAATGGAGAAAGTACAGATAAAAGCATAGGACCTTAGAACTACATATCAATAATAAAGCAGACTAAAGTTTTCTTTTTTATATATATGAAGGGAAAACATTGACCTGGTTTTCTTACATATGATAACAAAGATGATTCCTACATTTATTTATGGCTAGTATATGAATGTGTTTTGTGCCATTGCAAATAGCCAACATATGAAAAATTAAAAATCCATGTGAAACAATGAAGTATTGGCCTATTGTAAAAAAAACACCCCAAAATGTCTGTTCAATTTCCTCTCAGCTGTATCAAATAAATTTGCCACTGAAATGGCGATTTCAGCTTCCATTAAGACTGCCCATCTGACTTAACCAAATTTTCTCACCTTGAAAATGAAGTCATAATTTTATGGCTTGTACTGATTTGAAGATCTTAAATCAGAGACCCAAATCCAGGCAATTTTCAGAGGAAAATTATTTGCTCCAAGTAAATTTCAAACCAAATGAATAAAATATCAAATGGAGAGCCAACATGTACATGATCATTTACTCAATGCAGCTCATTTTTGTAGCTAGCCAGCAAGCATTTATTTTTAAGAAATGCAGGAGTCAATGTTTCTGAGAAGAACAGCCACAATCTAACCATCTTGTCAAATCCATTCCCTGGAACCTCAGGGGTAGAGCCTTCCTACCAGCTTCAGGGAGGCCATCTCAGCCTTTCCCTCCATTCCTCAATCTTCCATTGTCAGACGGTGTCGGTAATTGGTTTTTAATTGGTTCATTTACCCGAATGATTTATACTGCCTCAGGTAGACAAAATTTAATGACACCCATTACAGGGCTTTAGATTATTTCACAAATAGATATGCTGTTGTCCTTCAAGACTGAAGATCCGTGCATATGAGTATTATCATTCATACATCTCTGATGTAGAAAAGTCCAGTGCAAGGCTAACAATGATAAAAATATTAGTTTATCAAGTGTGAACTATGGACCAGGCATTTTGCTAAGTACTTTATATACATTATCTTATTTCCATAAGAAGAGAAATAAACAGAAACAATGTCCAAAGAGTTGCATTTGTTTTGAACAGAGACTGTTTACAACTGTTTCTCCTTAACTGTCCAGATGGTCAGTTCCTTTGCTCAAAATTAGTCACTCCTCTTTGAGCAGTAATATGTACTTGGAAAATCTCTAGAGAAACTAGGTAAGAAATCTAGATTTATTCTTGATTCTGATAATAATTGTGAGACTTTAATCCAGTTACCTAACCTTTGGGTTTAGATCGACTCTCCTGAAAGGACTCTTGTAGTTCTGAGATAATGTGGCTGATTACAGATTCTTATTTCTCATTTTTATTGACTAGCTGCTTGGGGTGCTGTCAAATCTTCTATAGTATAACCTATGTTTGTACTTCAATGTTCTCTTGAAACATAATTTCTGCCTAATAGGAACACGGTTAAATATTTTTAAAGTTTTTTATAATTAGTTTGCATACACACACACACACACACACATATCATCATACATGTGAACTGAGACCTATTGATATTTAGATATAGATTCTAATGTTGTTTATGTAAAACAACAAATTCAAATGGACTCTTCTGACTGAGTCTGGATAAATTTAGAGAGGCACATTTTAGGATTGGGGCTTTGTCCAATTATAAAGATTTGCACAGAAATCATATAACAAATAATTGGGTGTGTCATAAAGTATCTTGCTTTAACAATAAACAATCTTTGGCAAACCTAGATATTTTTGCAAGAATATTTTTCTTACTTGGTTAAAAATTTTTTTAGTATTTAGTTTGTACTTATGGTCATTGACAGACTTTTGTTTAATATCCACTCCTTCAACATGTACAATTTCTAAGGATAATGTTGCATTTTTCTAATTGTTTCTCACAGTATCCCAAGTTTAGGGAAGCAGATTTACAAAGATTTTACTCAAGTACTGTTATGTCTCAACTCTGGATTAGTGCAGGCATATTTAAATGTAATCAGATCTTTACTTGTACTAACATGTGCATGACTTGATGCTTCAAATAAATTCAACTCAGTTGTATATAAATGTAACTGGAAAAAAAATAAAGTGGAGAGGGGAGCTTACCTCAGAATTTATCTGTTCTAAGTAAGAGAAAAGTAGTCTTAAAATGTCTGTTGTATCTTCTTGTACCCAGATGACAAGCATGAAGGGGTTGAAAGCTCTGTTGACTGGAGAGAATTTAGCGGTAGTAGATTTTTATGTACTTACAGACATTGGGGGACTTCCCTGGTGGTGGTTAAGAATCCGCCTGCCAATGCAGGGGACACGGGTTCAATCCTTGGTCCAGGAAGATCCCACATGCCGCGGATCAACTAAGCCCATGTGCCACAACTACTGAGTCCATGTGCCACAACTACTGAAGCCCGTGCACCTAGAGCCCGCGCTCTGCAACAAGAGAAGCCACTGCAATGAGAAGCCCGCACACCGCAATGAAGAGTAGCCCCCACTCGCCGCAACTAGAGAAAGCCCGCGCGCAGCAACGAAGACCCAACACAGCCCAAAATAAGTAAATTATTTAAAATAAATAAATAAAGTTAAAATACTTAAAAAAAAAAAAGACATCTGGGTATATTTCTCTTCCTTAAATGAGCTCTGTGCTGTCCAGTACAATAGCCAATAGCCACTTGTGGCTACTAAACACTTGAAATATGCGCAGCCTGAATTGAGAATGTGCTGTAAATGTAAAACACGCACCAGATTTGGAAGACCTGGCATATAAAAAAAGAATGTAATTATATCAGTAATAATTTTTATATTGATCACATATTGAAATCATTAATTTCAGGTATGGTGTTAAGTAAAATATTTATTAAATATCATTTGTTTCTTTTTACTTTTTAAAATGTGGCTCTCAAAACATTAAAATTATATTTGTGGTTCATATTATGTTTCCATGGGGCACTGCAGCTCTAGATTCAGACTGCATTGTCTCTGACGATTATTTCATGTCATTGAGATATGTGTCTGTGCGGTTTGATGCAACCATTATCTGACAAAAGATTAAGAATAACACAGGGCTTTGAGTTTACCCAGGCCAGCAGTGGTCAACTCTTCCCTGAACTGTCTTGCTGAAACCAGCCCTTGCATCTTACCTCACCACCATCCCCTTCCCCACTCCTAGTCACCATGGTATCATTCTAAATTTAATAATTTGGACTTTGGGAAAACATATTACGCATCACATCTAACACTATGTGCCAGGCATGGGTCTCAACTTTTCACATATCAATTTATTTAGTTCTCATAGCAATTCAACGAAGTAGGTTTTATTATAACCTGCATTTTACAGATGAGGAAACTGAGGTACAGAAAAGCTAATAAAGTTGCCCAAAGTTCACAGAGCTAATAAAAGGTAAAAAGGAGGCAGTCTGGAGTCAGAGTCTGAATCGGAGCACATATTTTTCACTCTCGTTCATTCTCATTAACCATAGGTTCCACACCCCTCCTACACCCCAGTTGCTGGGTTCTTCATACTTTAGGTTCTCCCAGGTCCATCTCTTCTTCCCAGAAATTTCACAATTTTTACTTTTTCATGCAGAGCAGTTTAGCATTCTTCTCCCTACTCTATAGAATCCTGGTCTTCCCACACATGTCCTCAGGCTCAATTTTTTACAACCAAATGGCAAAAGAGAAAACTTTTTTAAGGGAAAAAAGAATGTAAGCCCTTGGAAGATAGCAGCATCTGTAAATATTTGTGAATTTAAATGACATTTTGTTTCTTACCATTACCCTTATAAGGACTTTGTGTGAGAAATATTGTTATCATTAAGCAAATTAGAAAACTGGGTCACAGAATGTAAATAACATTCCCAAGCTCACACAGCCACCAAGGGTTAGTAAAGGGAATCCTGCCAAACAGAATTCATAGCTCACTGTACTAGTCATGCCTCACATCTGTTCACATCAGTTGAGGTTCTTCTGGACACTCTGTCCTGGGGCCTTGCCTTTACCGTAGCTCAAACGTTGGTCAATTTAGATGGTCATAGCTCTGTCTACCATACATGAGTTATCACCACACTGCCACCAGACACAGCGAGGATGCCTGAGCAGCCCTTCCTGACAGCATGGCATTGTGCCATCCAATAACTTTAAGAACACCCCTTCCCACCCCTGACCATCTATGTCACTGTCTTTCACCAGGTTATGGGAAAGGAATCTCTAGTCATGTTTTATTGTGATCACAAATGGTGTCTTTGGTCAAAAACCTATGCATCTTAGAAAAAAACAGAACTCCTCTGTCTATAATTGTTATCCCCACGTAGATAAAGGGAAGATGAAGATCCGGAAGTGTCATTTTCTCTATGTCAAATAAGGAAATTAAAAAACGCTTTCCAGTTATAGGAAGATGGAAAAATTGAAGCTATTAGAAAAGAAATTATTAGTGGATCAAAAATAGTTAAAAGAAATGTGAGTGTTCAGAACTTGACCGGAGAGCAAACTAATCAGCCAATGAAACCCTTTTGAGTTAATAATGAATGTCTCATCTCAACTTGAAACAAATCTGTCTGCTCTACTGGAAACATATAATATCAAAGGAGAGGAAAGCTGTCCCATAAAGGCATGGTAGCATTTGAACATCAATTTGACAGGTAGTGTAATTTTCTTACTAAGGACTGAATATCGTATTGAAGCCTACTACAGAAATACTACTCAAATTCTCCACATAAGTCATCTGAATAGGAAAATTTCAGCAGAAGTCAGAGGAGATATAGGAAAAAAGGCTGAGGCTGATGAATTTCACTTATGACCAAAAAACCATGACCTTGACTTATTTCCATTTAATACTAATCTATTATTATTATCTCTAAACCAGGAACAAGTGAAACTGAAATCAGTCAGAAGCCAGAGTTATTTCTGCTCCAGATTTACTCTAAGTAGTGCTATGTCATCTGTACATTTGTATGCAAGTGACAAGACTTGGAGAATGTTCAGTTCTGATCTGTGCTTTTTCTACTATTTTAAGTCCCAGGGAAAGACGATAGTGATTTGAACCTCTGTGTTTCTAGCATATAGCACATGGATGGCATGTAGAAGATGAGAAAAACACTTTATTAGTCTTCTCAGTGTTATCTTGTATAATATATTCAGCTTTTTATTACCCATATAGGAAAAAGTTTTGAGAAATGTCAAGCTAAAATTTCAATTGTTTTAAAATATGTTTTTCCCTAGGCGTCCCAGAAGACTGTCACTGTGCAGAGTATGGGAAAACCTTGACTAGTTATGTCTTTCCGTTTCAATGTGATTTACCAGAATACAGGAAACAGAAACTGTGATGACATCCCAACTCCCAAATGGTCTCTGGATTCAGGTTTGGTTACAGCCAAGTCATCAAATGAAGTTCTTTAAATATTTTCTGAATGGTGTCCAAATCTTGGGTGAAACTTTATTCTATTAGGACTAACATATGAATGGAGCATACCGAACTATAAAAACAATTGTGGATTTTATATACAATTAGCCTCTGCAAGTTCACAAGGAGAGTCATTTCAAGTACAAGTCACAAACTAGGGCTGTAGGTTATTTATGAAATATAGTTTTTCTTTTAAAGAGCCAATATTTTAAAATTAGACTTTATGTTAAAATCTGCATTTCCATTCTATTTTGAAAAACTTGAAGATCTGATATTTTGTGACCCAGGCTTCCTCATGGCAATAATTTGCAGGGTCCACGTACCTGAAGCTCCTTTAAATTTTCAGTTCTTCACAGCTCCATCCTCCCCAGGGAGCCAATGGCCAAGTGCCTCGAATTTTAGTTGCTTAGCAAACTCCTATAAGCATTTCATGTTACGACCTTGACCTAAAGAGTCCATGAAAATCCCCCAACAGAGCAAAACTGATGAAATACAACCTTCATGAGTGTATTCTCTCTTCTGCTCTCAGAAGGCAAACATTGCTGCAGAAAACCACAGTTTTGAAAACTGGTACTACTGTTGAGGTTACAGCTTCCCATCTCCACAGGGTCCAGCAATGTTTTACTTTCTCTGGAAAAGTCTCTTTCACATTCTAGATAGCTTATTTCCAAAGTATACCTTATTCTTGAATTCTCTTTTTCCACATTCCAGTCTTTACAGAGAAAATAAAGTCCATGGAAGAACTCACTCAACTTACTCTCCTCCTGCTGCTACACTTTCCTATTGCACCTCACATAGCTGTGGGATCTTGGGCAAACCTTTGAAGATTTCTTAGCTTCTAATTTCTCCTTAGGCAATTGAAACCCCTGTGCCTAACTCTTGGTGTGACAATGACTAAATCAGATCAGTGATTTAATAATCTGACATAAATTTACATAAATCACATTTATGTAAATAAATACAGTAATTAGCAAAGAAATTGTTTTCCTTCATGGGGCCACTTACCTTCCCTGTGCCTGCCTCAGAGGATGGAGATGTTTGATCCCACCCACCTTGACTCTCTCTAAATTTTTCTTCCTGAACAATCTATCTTGTGTCATCTGTCACCTCCTTGAACTCCTGAAATACTGTTCATTCATAGGATTCTGTCTTTGCTCCTTTTCTAATCCTGTTCTACTTATTTTTCCAAGATTATCCCAGACATCCCCATGGATTCTAAACTACTTCCTTTATTCTGATGTCTCCATGTCTGTACATCAACTTCCTTTTTCATACTTTAGTCATAAGATTCTCACTCCTGACCTTTCATCCTCTACTCTACTGCCTAAGTAACATCTCTCAAGGCAAAACTGATCCTGCCAAAAACATCTCCTTTAGTTTTGGGCTAACCTATAGGATAAATTCCAAATTCTTTAGATCACCATACAAAGATCTTTATAACAGGTACACACCCATTTTATGTGCCATCTTGTATCATTCTGCTACAACACACTGTGCCAAACTGAATTTCTCACCTCTTCCTGGTTATTTCAGACACTTTTCCAACTTTGTGCCTTTCACATGCTGTTCCTTCTTCCTGGTAATATTCCTCTCTCTGCCCCCTGATATGAAAATCCCATTTTTTCTTTAAAATCTAGGCCAAAATGTACCTCAGTCTGGAGAATTCTTCATCTCCACAATTAATGTGGGTTCCCAGAGTAATTATCAATTCATTGACATCACTATACTGCCCTGTTTCTCTCTCACACCCAAAATAAATAGACCCATGCACTCGTTTTGAGACTTCTTAAGGGCAGGAATGGTGTTTCACATGTGAATCTTAAAGCCCTAACACAATACCTGTTGTATGATAGGATGGAGAAAATGATAATTTAGTTCAACAAAACTTTATTTTGTCCTGACTTTACTGTGTTATTCCTCTCAATCCACGCAGCAACCATATGAGTTAGGGATTATTAATTAGAGAAAAATGAGGTTCAGTGAAATTATTGGGTTAACTTAGTAAATGATAAAAACTGGAAATTTCTTCACTAAATGTTTGTTGAATTAGTGAATGATTCAATAAATCAGTACAGGGTGTCAGGTAAATCTTTGCCAGTCTTTACATAGTTAACTATCAGGATAGTATGCACTATAGTACTCTTTAAAAACGTTTGAGATATTTTAGTGTTTATTCATCACTACATCGAATTAAATTCATTATCTGTTATTTTGCCGAATTAAACAATGTCCAGGAAATTAGTTGCCAAAAAGTAACTTAAATTTACCTACTGAACGACATATTTCACACTGTTTCTTAAGTAACATACCAAGTTTCATCTGTACATGCTTTAATATACTATGAAACTAAATGTTAAAATAACAAAATTTTAAAATTAATGCCGAGTAAAGCAAAGACACGTAGATTGTTGTGCTATGTGTCTCCTAAGGTTATTGTTATAAACCTAATTTAAACTTTAATTATTTTGTTGTAAAACAGGGTCATTGAAAATCCAGACAATTATTAAAAACAATTTATGGGGATTACTTTTAACAAGAGAAATTCCATTAGTGTACTATGTAGTATCAAATGTCTTTGGTAATCATTTCATATTTCACTTAGTTACAAGCTTATTCCCTTTTTAGCTGCATTATGAAATGTTATTAACAATACCATTAATTAGTAATACATATTCATTGAAATTTAGTGACTTAAAGACCTGTCTAGCTTCATATTTGTATTGTCCTTTGGGACACATATTCCAGACCTAGCATCACATCCAGCCATAGATAGTGAGAATAAGATGATCTAGCTAGCATAATGTTTTTACAACAACAAAAAAATGAGGACCAGAAAGTACACACATCCTTTTTCTAACATGACCAAACAAGGAAGATGACCAAGGACTACAACTCAGTCTTTAGACTCCTAACTCAGTAAGTATTTTTTCTATTACAATTAAACCTATTTTCAATAGTGAAAAGATAGAACAATGATTTGATAAAGACAATTCACTCTACCCTATTGTCTCGTTTTCCTTTCTAAGGTTACTTACTAGCCTTTACTACATTAATGCCACATATCCAGTATATCTATAAATTGATTTGTTTAGTCAAATCTGTTTGAGCAATTAGTTTGACTAATTATATGACTAAATTATTGGTTAACAAGAGCGGCTAGTAAGTTTATGCTAAAATAACTAATCAAACTGGTTGTTGCTTATAAATAAATACATTCAGAGGTTGAGGATATATTTTATTCTTTGTTCTATTGTTTTAGTGCACATTCAGCTTCTGAGTGAGGCCATAGTCAATTGTTAAAGGTTGTAATAAACTCAAGACAATTTTTTTTTTTTTACACGACATCAAATAATCACTTTGACTTACTTTTCATCTTTCTTCTAGTAACTCTGGCATCATGTTTCCTAAGAAGACAGTGTGTTCTGGATTTCGTTTTTTCACTTCTGGAAATCATCAGGAGGAAGAAAAGTTGGTATCGTTTGCCACCTGGGAACTCAGGACTGGAGGAGACAAAGGGAAATTGGGGTAATAACTCACATGAGAAAGTAAACAGACAAAGAACAGATACAAAAAGTCTGAAAGAAAAAGTATGGAAACAGAATTTGGTGAATGTGAAGTATCACCTATATAATTGTAATAAAAATTTCACTTAGTTATGCTGCTTTGCTCCAAAGCTTAGAAACAATTTCAACAACTAAAAGATATTTTTGCTTTCATTTAAATGTTGATCTAATCCTATATGTGTTAAAGAGTCACATCATATGAAGTCAATGCCGAAACAAAGATATGTTACACAAAAGAAACTCATAGCTTCTAGCTAGTGTTTTACTGCTGAAAAATGTCCAGAAATTGTTATCAGTCAATTCTCTCTGCTCCTCTATGGGGCTGCAGCTCCCCCACTTTATTTCAAATGCTCACTTCCCTGGAGATTATGTGACAAATGAGGTTGGGGTGGATAAGAAGTGATTTAGCCACCTCTAAAGATTATTTTCTCTGTTGCATCCAAATTGTCTAAAATAATTTTTTCCTAGGAAATAGATTTGGGTTTATTTCATACAGAGGAGAAAATTCTGGGGAAAAAAAAAAAAGAAGAAAAAACAAGCACATGTCAAAAGATAAAATAGTGCAGCAGAAGGATTCATTGCCTAGGTAACTTTCTTCTCTCATTTTACTTTGCGATAAGTTCTCAATGGACTGATTCATTTAAGCTATGATTTTTATTCATATTTTTAAGCTGTTGGGCCGGATGTTGAAATCTCCCTTGTCACCAGTTAGACTTACTAGTTTTAATGATTTGGGTTTTAAATGAAGGTCATTATATAATATCCTGCACTGCATGCAGATTATAAAGTTCCTCCTGGCTTTACCTTTTAATTAAATTATTCTTTCAAGTGGAATATAGGAGTAGAAAAGTCCATCTTTTTATATCGAAGAGACTCTATAGCCAAACTTTTCTGCTTTATTACTAATGAATATTTAAAATAATGTTCTTGAATAAACGTTGATTGGATCTAAAAGAATTATTTGTTTAATAAACCTTTTTCCCCACCCAATTCAATTACCTACATTCTGCAGATAATGTAATCCAACATATGACTCTCTTTCTCTCCATACATATATAGAGATATATAGAGATATATATCTATATATCTATCTCTTCTATCTTGTCCTTCATTTTCCGATACCTCTGATACATAGCTAAACAAAAAAAGAAATAAGAGAGATAAGACTTAACAGTGAATTTGTTGATTAACACTCCAGAAAAAGTGATGAACTACAAGGCAGGGAAAAAGGAAGAGAAAAGTTTACTGGAAGGAACAGAGTGATGGGAGAAGCTCTGTGGGAAAAGCCCATTACCCTGGGTAGGTCTATTCCATCCAGCAGTTCAGCTCTCTAAGATGGGTATCTACTATGAGGGGAGAAGGGGAGAAAGTTACTGACTCTGGTTGGAAGGCAAGCCTAAAATTCAGTATCTGGAGTAGTATCTGCCCATCAATGTGCTAAGTCATGGAGAGCCAACAGTGACAGCCAACTTGACAGGGGCATAGAGTGTTTCTATGGTTCCTACTCCAATCACTTTATAACTATTAAGACCACCTCAGCAGACTGGGAGACCAAGAAGCCATGTATGAGATAGGGGAAACTGACAATTCTTGGGTTGGAAAGTGAACAAAAAAAGCCACCAAAATGAATCATGATACCAGGAATAACCCATCCAGTAAGTCACATTTTAGAGTCAAAATTTTAAAATCATCCTTGAATAGACCCATTGTCTTAGAAAAGTTGAAGGAAGGCTAAAAGGAGAGTTAGAAAAGTGAATTTCTGGGAGAAAGTAGGACAGCAGGAAAAATCGGTCTTTTTTCTTATCTATTGCCACCTAGAACTGTGTCATAAATCTTGACCAGAAATGTCAGTAGATGACATCTGAATGCTTTTTAAGTCTCCCATTGCTGAAGGTTAGTGCTCTAACCTCTCTGGATGGTCTCTGCTATCTAGAATAATAAACAGTTGTTGGGTGGCACCCATAAGTCAATGGCCTGATTAGTCTATCAACTTGCAACGTCCCTGCAACTCTCTTAACTAACACTATCTGCTGATCCATAGGATTGACAGCCTGAGCTTTAGTCTAGAAATTGGGTACCTCTGCAACCATTTGATGACTAATGATGCAGGGCCCTTTGTTTATTTGCTTTCTCTGAAATCTGATCCTGTTTTTCGTTGCCCTCTTCTAGGTTTGATATAGAACTAATTGTTGGCAGATGTGGCGAGTATTTTGAGCTAAGATATAGTATTTGTTTGCACTGTCTGAGTTTTCAGCCTGAACCAATGTCAGGTCATTGCAGCTGGTTTCTATCAAGGCTCTGTATATCGTAGACCATCCACCTGACAAAACAAGATTTGCTCATGTGACCTTCATTAAAAAGCCTTAAGTACAGGAATTCCACCAAAATAATAGGGAAATTTTGTTGAAAATTCCTAATCAAATTAATGAATGGCTTAATTTAATTTTTATTTACATGTAAACGACGATCTTACAATATACAGGAAAATGTGTCCTTTAAAAACGTATTCATTAAAATTTATGGTTTTAGCTCACCATGAGTACCAATTTTAGGCTTAAAAATTATATTAAATCCTTACCCTCTATATAGGCATCACTCATAAAACAAAGTGTACAAACCACTTTTTAGCCTTCATGAAAAAGAGCGATCTCACCGTCAAAACTACAGTAAACAACATGAGCTGAATCCAGCAAACTAATTTTGTATTAACATTCCTTTCTTTGCTGACAGGGTTTTCACTTTTCCCTTACATGCCAGAATCAGTATGGTGAATTATTTTCATGACCTTCCTCGTTGTTTTAAATAAATAAAAGATTAGCATTTCAGCCACCCTGTTTACATTAAACTACAAATTCCATAAGCCACAGTAGTGTTTGTGTTTTCAACTTTCATGCATTTTTTTCCCATGGGTGCATGAGTTCATTTGATTTGTTCAGACTACCCAAAATATTTTAAGAGTGCTGCACTGTGGAGAAGTATTTATTTGAAGTAGCTGTGGATAATTTGCAAACTCCATGATAATACAGTGGTTTTTACTAATGAAACAGAAAGGCTTTTATTCTGTAGTCTTCCTGACACTGCAGGAAATAAAATCTCAAAGAGACCTAACCTTTTATTAAAATGATTTTATTTTTGGATTTTATCTACTCCTTGGTTTGTCATGCGTCTTACGTAATGTGATTCAAAGGCAATTTTACCTGTTTTTATGCCATCTATGTAGTTACAAGTTACTTTATAGTGCTATGGAATAAAAGTTGTCTGAATCTGAAACAGTACATTAAAAGGTATATGGTTAGAAAAGCACAAAGCAAAAGGAATCTCACTTTCAGATTTGGAAACTGTTGCAAATAAATTTATTTGGGAAAGTTCAAGATATCTTACATTACCAAATATAAGGTGATCATGAAATAAGGCAATTCCCCACTTTTCCAAGAGACGATCCAATTAAAGATTCTTTTCAGTCAATTTGAACATACAAATACTTAGGGATGCAAGTGAGGTAGTCAAATGTCTACTTATAAAATTAAAATAATTACCTTCTTTATGCATATTAAAAACTTATCTTATGTAAAATAATAAAGTAATTATTAATATTGCTTTATTCCACTCTAATTCCATGATTGTTTTTAAAAATCCTTCTCTATATCTTTGACCTCAGTCTCTTAGTCATCACTAGGAAAGTTTTAAAGTTTTTAAACAAATTTTTTCCAGAGAATATTATTTTTAGAGTCACCTATGATTGTAGAGCACTTTTTTCATTCTTGTGTGAATTGTCCCTGGAAAGTATATTGCAAAAGATAAAGAACCCCTGAGCTTAACATTCAGACATATTTTTCACTGTTGTTTTGATCTCCAAACCATAAAGTACATCATTTTTAAACCAGATCCAATACCTATTGAGAAATAAAACTTTGTTAAATTTCTGTTTCTTTGTTTATAAAAATCCCATCAGTTAACCTCTGAGGTCATGCAACGATAGCATTGATCTTTAAAAAAATGAAGCGACTTGGCAAAGAGAATGTTGATGTTCAAAATAAGGTGACTGGGAAAGCACCTACAGTGTGAGATATTTTATAAGTGCTTACATGTAAATCAACTAATTTTCTCCTTTAAAAAGAAAACGGGGGAGATGGGAATCTCTTCTTATATTCAGGCATGCACAGTGCATTCTTCCTCCAAATCATTCAATTATCCAAGTATTATTTTAGCTACCTAATTACTGCCAAGATGAGTTACTTCAAAGTTTGTTTAAATATATATCTATTTATCAAATAGGCAACACATTCTTGTATTTAATACTCAAAAGGTATTTGAAGGTATATGGTGAAAAGTCTCCCACTCATCCCATCTGCCCCATCCAGTTCCCTGTCCTGAAAGCAGCCAATGTTATCAATGTTTGTGTATTATTCCAGAGATATTTTATGTGTATATGAACCAGTATGTATGTATATTATTTTCTGTCCTTGTAAATACTAATTATCACAGTCTGTGCATGTTAGTCTATACTTCACTCTTTTACTCAGCATTGTATTTTGGAAATAATTTCACTTTATAGGTTGTTTCCAATATCTTGCTGTTACAGATGATACTACAACTAAAAATAATTGACAACAATCTTTTACATATGTTATTTTGCAGGTAAGTGTGTATACCTGTAGCATAAATTTTTGGAGGTAGAAATCCTGTGTTGGAAGGTAAAAACATTTGAACATTTGATAGAAATTGCCCTAATGCCTTCCCAATTAAGATTTTTTCCAATAAATATTCCCATCAACAATTTTAGTGCCTTTCCCCTCTCCATGGTCTAGTTAAATTCTTTTAAAAGGATTAAATGGTTGCAGCTACATTAAGTGCCCATCAATAGGTGAATGGATAAAGAAGTGGTATATATATACAATGGAATATTACTCAGCCATAAAAAGGATGGACTCTTGCCTTTTTGACAACATGGATGGACGTAGAGGGTATTATGCTAAGTGAAATAAGTCAGACAAAGACAAATGCTGTATGATTTTACTTACATATGTAATCTAAAAAACAAACAAACAAATGAACAAACACAACAAAACAGAAACAGAGTTATAGGTACAGAGAACAAACAGGTGGTTGCCAGGGAGTAGGGGGGAAGGAAAGAAATAGGTGAGGAAGATTAAGAGGTACAAACTTCCAGTTGTAAAATAGATGAGTCACGGGTATGAAATGTATAGTGCAGAAAATATAGTCAATAACTATGTAATATCTTTGTATGGTGACATATAGTAACTAGACTTATAGTGGTGATCATTTTGAAATGTATAGAAATATCAAATCACTGTGTTATGGAACAGGAACTAACATGGTGTTGTAGATCAATTATACTTCAAAAAGAAACAAACAAACAGACAAATTCATAGAAAAAGAGATGAGATTTGTGGTTCCCAGAGGTAGGGAGGTGGAGGGAGGGGAATTGGATGAAAGCTGTCAAAGTACATACTCCCAGTTATAAGATTAATAGTTACTAGAGATGTAATGTACAACATGATAAATAAAATTAAAATTGCTCTATTTTGTATATGAAAGTTATTAACTCTCCTGAGCTCTCACCACAGAGAAAAAAAAATGTTTCTGTTTCTTTAATTTTGTATCTATATGAGATGATGGATGTTCAGTAAACTTAGTTTGGCAATAATTTCATAATGTGTGTAAGTTAAATCATTATGCTGTACTTAAACTTATACAGTGCTGTATGTCAATTATATCTCAATAAAACTGTAAGAGAAAAATTAAATTAAATATAACTGAATTGTGGAGATGAAATTGGAGTGAAGTAACCGGGAAAAAAACCACCCACTTCTCTGAATATTTAACAGTTAAGAAATAGCTTGAAGTTATAAGACAATGATGAGATGATCAGGGGGTGCAATGAGCATTGGCCAATAGGCTTTTGGTCAATAGTTTACACACAGGGAGAAATAACACTTTGAAAATATGAGTCAGAAAGTCAGAAAGTGACTAAAGTATCAGGAGTAGACAACCAGCACTGTTCAGGCTTCAAATCTTACTTAATCACTCAGAATAATTTTAGAGTTTTCACATAGGTGACAGCATGTTTTATCATTGATATAATTTCTTAAGGCTTACCAAAGCAACATCTAAGTGACTAAAGATTCAAATTGGCTAATAGCATGAAAAATTTGGAAACATAATTAATCAGAATAGTATTTACATCATGAGTTTCATCATCTGTTATAACTCTTGCTGCTAAAGGTAATCTGTTTGAATTTCTACAAGTGTTTTGTTTTTTCTTAATGTTATAATTTAATAGCGCAGCTCACATATTATTATATACAGATATCTGCAATTAAGTTACAGAAACTTACACAGCTACTTATTGTTTTCTCTCCTTTCACCCAAAATATAAATTAAATTCTACACAAATAATTTTCTAATAATTCTTCCTGCTGTGAATATTACTTTAGCACCATGGTGAACAATAACATTTATACACTTATCTTATTCATATTGTTACTTCAGTGAACAAATTTAAACTAGCAGTTGATCAGTTAGGTCTGTCATCATGCACAAACTGTTTATAAGAGTCTACTCCAGAATGTTTCTCTAGTCAAAATGGTCTATATGTTTGGAGAAAGTGAAGAAAAGGCAGGAAGTATGCTCTTTCCACGGTGAGGAAATAATCAGTTAACTGACGTATTCATTCTTTATCCAGTTAGTGTAATAAAGATTGTTTCAAAACATGTACAATTTGAAGTCAGATCTTCTTATTATAATAGTAAGTGTTCACTGAAGGTATTTTAAGAAACACAGACACGAACAAAGAAAGTATAAATCCTGGACAAACCCATCCAACACATGCACTGCTGAGCAGTCTCTAAGTATCGTGGTGTACCTCTAGTCTTTCATTGATTACTTGGCTGAGAGACTTTGGTCCTGCTCCTGGTCTGCAAAGTAAATAGTTCATCAGGGTCTCTGATAAGTGCTATGAAACCTCCAAGTCACCAGCTTCCACTCCCACCTGACACGGCTCTGCCTTAGCTTTCAGCCACAAAGACTTGCTACCTGAAAGCTCCAACTTTGCCCTTTCTCTCCCAGGTACCCACTCTGAACCTCGTAGCTCCTTCCTACTAGTGAGAGGGATCTGAACATGTGTCCAGAACATCTAAGTGGAACTGTGGGCTATATACTTCCTTCCGGTTCAGGACCAATGGTGGCTGGTCATTTTCACCTGGTCTCTGGTTTTGACTCTATTCCAGTTGCCTTCTAGGGCTGTAGGTTCTTCAGCTGGCCCTCAGGCCATTACTAGTTTCTTTAATTTCTGGGTCTTGATCACATTTTTGAAATGCTTCACATAATCTTCTGTGATTGGTTCACTCACCCAATGTTGAGACATCTTGCCACTGCTTAGAAATCACATTGCCATGCCCCATCAACTAATCTTAGGTTAAGACACTTCAACATCAAGCCTACATTGGAGTTGAATTTTTCTGCATTAATTTTGACGTGTGGTTTGAACTGTTCCAATCCTTTGTGTCTGTTGGCTTTCCCCAATGCCTGGTCTTAAGAGCCTTAGGCAACTTCTCTTTGAACAGAAGCTTTTAAGAAGACTGGGGGCCATGACAGCAAAAAATATGAGTGGTCTCTGCCTAAATACTTACATCCCATAGATTTCCACACTAATCAGTCATGGAATACAATCTATCCTAGAAATTAAACACTGCATATATGCATCCCAGTCAATCTTATTCTATGCTGGAAGCCAGCAACTCCAATTTTGGGATTACTGTGGTGGATTCTTATATGCTATAAACTTCCCACTTTCTGGAGCTATACCCCAATGGACAATTCCAGAGTTTGAGAATTTAGCCCCCGGGAAAGTTCCTTGTTTGTAGAGAAAGTGGAATGACTTCTAGATATAGGGGCATAAAACTTTTGGACTGAAGAATACACATCACAGACCTCTGTACGATCAGAATGGACAGATCTGAGAGGATAGTTAAGTGGCTTCTAAAGGAATTCCTCAATCATCTTGCTAAAGATGACATTAGGCAAAAAGCCTCTGTTAGCTTAGTTAGCCCATTGGGAACTGTCTTGGCCTTTGCTCTGAGATTGATCCTTTACCTTTATTCCCTTTTTTTCCCTTAGGTATCCTTCTCAGTCAGACCGACATCCCTGTTCTCTTTGTTCTATCCCTGATTTTCTATTTTCTCTCTCTTACATAAGTTCTGCTTGTTATTTTCCTTTTGTGAGTAGCCTCAGCCTAGCCATACAAACTAAAATTGCAGTTTCCACCTCTGGTTGCCTGGCTCTCAACCAAATCTGCTACTTCTGATTATTGTAGGTAATTGTAACTCCTACAGTAGACCTTGGCTACACCCCTCACATCAACTCTGACTTGGCCAAAACTTTCTGGGCATTTAGGATAGTAGGGATGTATTAACAGTATATATTTGGAGGTAATTTAACCTACTGATGACAATAAGCATATTCAAGGAAAAATAAAATTTTGTCAAATATCTTAGTTTTTTTTTTAAGCTACTATTTTGTACAGATGATTCCTTAGTTCCAGTTTTTTTTTTCAAATTAATAATTCTCTTATTTGACCATATTATTTTAATGCAGCAGAAGCCATAGTTTTCAGGATATGGAACAATTATATGAAACTAAGTTCTACAGGAAAATCAAATATTTTGATTGTTTTTCATAAATATGTAGAGAATGTGAGGCTTAGACTTTAAGAAACAAAATGTAGAGATGTTTGTATAGCAATCAATAGAAATTAAGAATTCTCAACCCTTTTCATTCCTTTTCCTTTTCTCTTTGATGAAATTCTGTTAGGTTAGAAGCTCCACTATGAATAAGAAGACATTCTGAGCATTCAGAGGACTGACCTACTAGACACTTTTTTCCTTTGCTGTTTGGTCCAGGGTCCATAAAAAATTGATGTTCTCTTCTCAGGTAACATGCTTATTTTTATCTACATGAAACTCATTGATCTCCTTCCAATTTGGCGTTAGCCTCTTCATTCCACTATCATTCCCGAGGTAACAAATGATATTTTCATAGGCATGGCTAGTAATCAATATAGACAAGCTCTGCTCATTGATCTGAGGAAGACTTTGATCTAGAAAATCACCAATTATGGCTATTTAAAGTAGATTCAATTGGATTAGGTAGAACAAAAAAGAACTGAAATGTACAGTATTTAATAGTTTTAAAACCTAGAAAGGCATAAAGTTAAATATAAGTCCTCTTAAAGAATAAGGGTTAATTTTCATTCTTTCAATTTTAAATGAAGATTTTCCTGCACATTCCACCTTATTTCTGAATTTTTTATGTCTGTATAATGTGATACTCTTATAAGGGACATCCTAGGTACTAGGTAATTGACGATTTGCAGTGGGTTTCTGACAACCTTCAAATCCTAATTAATAAAAATAGATTCAGCTTAAATATTGATATGCTAAGCATTAGTCTTATTTTAACTTAAAAAGGTGGACTTCTGGTCCCAGCAAATTAAGTCTTTAATGGTATGCAGGCTACCTGGTTGATTGATCTATTACATTTTCGAGTGGAACTTGGAGTTACTATTATTTTCAGGCTATGGCCAAATATGAATTCAAAATGAGAATGTGGATAGTTTCTTGCCTACATAAGACTAATTATTCCCCAGAGAACAATCTATATTACTTAATGTACAGTGGCCTATACTGCTTCTGAAGACCATGAATCATGAAATATACTGAAAGTAAAAGGTAGAGAGCCCAGCTGTGTTTTCCCCTCTGTCTCCTCTCTGTGTGCAGGGAGTCCTGAATTCTGGCAGAAGATATATCCTAAAAGCCATTTAATTTGTGGTTTACAATGCAGGTTATATAGTAGAGAGACCTGGATTCTGATCCCAACTCAAGTCAACTCAACTTAATTTGCTGCCTATGCAGCTTGAAAGATTATTTAATCTCTTTTTCTCTAGTTTCCTTGTGCATAATAATAGTACCCATCTCATAGGTTTTGAGACTTAAAGAAATTAGTACTTGATAATAACAACCCTTAATGCTTATAATTATTTATTCAGCAGTTACTATGTGGTGAGTAAAGTTCTAAACACTTTAAATTATTTAATCCTCTCAACAACCCTACGAATGACATACCCTTTCTGTCTCCATTTTATAGATAAGGAAATAACCATAGAGAGTTTAAAGTTATCTGCACAAAGTCATAAGCTAGTAAACTGTCAAGTGATTACTAAAATACAAATAGTTTCATCTCAGGGCCTGTCCTCCTAATCATTACTAGATGCACACAGATATTTAGGATAGGAACTAGCACATAGTAAGCTCTTAATATATAAAGAATACTGAATGTTAACAAATGTAAATAATACACGCCCCAAATTTCAGAAACTATTTCAACCTTCAGATTTAAAGAAAAATAGCTTCACACCTAGCTTTAAAATAATTTCTTATTTCTGTAGGTTTAGAATCCTGCAGAAAAGTCCACAGGCTTCTCTCCTTTTAGTGCTTACTATGAGCATTTAATTTGTAAGTTAGGTTCTTTGTCTTTGATGCTCTTAACTATCTCCATCTGCCATCCACTTCTTCCTTCTTGTCTGTTTTCTTCCCTAGATATCTACCTTCTTTCTAATCTTTGAATTTTAGAGTTCAGATCATTTTAGATAAAGTGTTAGGGGACGTCTGTTTATTTTTATTCCCAGCATTCATTCACCTGTTTTTTTGTGTTTTTTTTTAACCTCAGCCTAATTCCGTCTGAGAGAATATCCTCTCACTCTCTCTTAGTTTCTGGGCTTCTTTAGTTGGGTTGACCACACTCCAGTCTCCAAGGATGACTTTGTGACATGTCAGGGTAGATACATTACCCAGGTCAGGTCAGTGGGAGGTTCAGGGATGGGTATGTGAACTAATCACAGCCAATGAGATACTGTTGGAATATCTGGAAACAAAGCAGTTTGATTTTTTTATTTTACTGGCCTTGAACTTGTGAGGACATAAAATCTGGAGCTGCTATGCCATGTGTAACCATCAGAGAGGTGCTCTTCTGAGACTGGAGTCAAGACAGCAGTAGAAATAGATAAACACAGCCCTGGTGGTATCATTTAAGCCCCTGCCTCAAGCTGTGGTTAACATCTCCTATAGACATTTCCATAGTGTGATCCAATAAGTTCTCCTTTTGCTTAAGCCAGTTGAATTAAGTTTTCTTTCACTTACAACTGAAAGAGTTTTAACTGAGACAGTTTCTTGATGCTTTAATAGAATATTTTTTAAGACTCAAAAGGTTAAACTTATAATATTGGTATGTTAGTAGTGGGTTTGGATAGTTTCTGTGGGGTACACGTTGGAGCCCTATAGGATAATTGTAGAGGTAGCAATGATAGATAATGAAATTATTGATCCCTTTCTCCATCTTCCTTTTGGTCAGAACCCTTTTCAAGAATTTCTTCATATCAATAAGTAGTCCTAGGGGCTTCTGCAGGCTTCTTGTTATTGTTCCCCCGGGGTTCAAGCAGTAATAAAAGAAGAACAATTTTATCCTTGGAGACTTTATGTCTTGCTCACTCACTCCCAGGGCTAGCACTTTTAAGTGAAAATCTTTCAAGTATATCAAATGTCTCTCTTGATGCTACAGGCTACCAATCTAGAAAACTTCATGCCTTTAAGCCCAGACAGTTTTCTCCCGGGCTATATTCCCTGGGCCTGGAATATAGACTGATTTAGAAATTCTGCAGCTGCCTTAGGAAACTTATGGGTAGATGAAGAAAGACAATTAAGGAAAAAAGAAAAAAAAAAAGCAAAGACTAAAGGCCAACTTACTGAGGACTGCAGAGGGAAGAGATGGGAAGAATCTAGGTTCTTACTGACAGCATGGAGTTAAAAAATTATCAACCTAGAATTCCTCATCCACTGGACTTCTGATTCTATGGGAGCAGTACACAATTGTCTTTCTTTTTGACTATCAAAAATTTTAATCTTTTTCTATGCTAGGACGTCCTCCTTCTTATTAGGTAGAGCCAGCCCTACATTAGAAAACTAAAGTTGCTACATACTCACTTTCCCATTTTCCCTTGCAGGTCAGACTGCAAGCTAGACTCTGCACTAGATCTTACCAGGAGCCAGTGACATGAAAGAGCATGGACCATGAAGAAAGCACTTTGAGTGAGGGTAGTGGAGCCAGCAGTGGATATGTTCACTTTCCAGGGGCAGCTGGGCAGCATTGCTGGCCTCAATATCCCAGGTTCAGCTTTGGTGGCGCCAGTGGTGAAAACTGGACTGTCTATGCCCACCGGCAATGACAATGGTGTTTTCATGGGACAAGGTTTGCAAGGTTTGGCTTCGAGATGTTTTTTCTCTTAAATCATCTAGAGTTGATTTTTATCACCTACAACTAAGAACCTTCTGTGATACAGAGAGGTAATACATTTTTAGTATTCTTTTCAATTGTTTCTTATTGTTAAGCAGTTGGCTTCCTGTTATTTTTGCAGCTAAATAAATTTTCTACATGTATCAACCAATATCTCAACAAGCATGAGTCTCTAATATCTACATGGCACATGCTGTTGCAGTTACCAGGAATATAAAAGACAGAATTTCTAATAAGGAAACAAACTTCCCAGTTTTGGTAACAATAAATAAATAAATAGAATGATTACTAATTTCTCCACATAGATAGTCACCAGGTTTACTTACATGATGGTATCTAAGGCAGAAATCATAATGTATTTCTTAATACAGTGGAAGAGTTATTTATTATCACTTTCTTTCAAAGTCTTATCTAACTAAGACTTAATGCTCCTGGTTATAATATGTCTTTAATGAGTTCTTTTATTTTATTCTAATTTTGAGACACTGCACTCTCTGACTTAACCTGGGGCTAAAATTGAGTATCGAAATCCCCACTGTGGTTTCTGGCTCATCAGAAAAAACAGATTCCATGGGAGCAGGATGATTCTTAATCTTCACAGGAGAACTACAATTTTTGTCAAAGTTTGTTAGAATTAATAATATAATAATTATTATTATTAATAAAACTGTGGTTCAGAAATTCTTCCTTCATGGTCACTTTTTTCTAAGATAAGTTCCTTTATTATTTATTGCCTAGGAAAAGGCCAGGAAAAATGGTAAATACAGTAATGTAAAATGAAGAAAAGATCCTGCCGTCTTTTAGAGCTACACTGATTTAAAATGCATCACTGACAATATCACCATCATTCAAAGTACTGTACTTTAGTCAGGTGACAGGTACTATTTGCAAATGCAGAGCTCATCAGAGAGGGCTTCTTTTTTTTTTTTTTGTTCTTTCAGTCCCACCAAATTCTTCTATTCCATTAAAACAATGAAGTAGAAAAATTAAGAAAAACAGCCTGAAGCTGCTGCCTCTTTTGTTCTTTAACATACAGTACTTCTACTGAGGGTTTCAAACGGAATTTATTCATATGTCAGATGCATGGGATTGGACTAACCTCATTTTGAAAAGTTATATATTCTTTATTACTCTTCTACCCGTCTCTGAATGCTTTAACTGGTATGTTGTTAGGTTTTATTGGATGATATCTGATCAAAGTAGTTCTAATTCATAACTTTTGTTTTCTTTTTCATATTAGGGCTTGTTTGAGATGCGCTACTATATTTATCCTGGGCCATTCCTTTTAAGGTTAAGAAAAGAATTTTTTGCCTTTCCCTTTGTGCTGTTTATTCATGTAAATTCAATAAAAATAAAAGATACAGAGGTGAGTTCCTTGAAATAGTTATGATGTTAGAAAGCATATTTTATGAAATATTTCTTTTGATCCTGAAAAAAATAATCTATAAAAGTTTAAATATAATTTGTAGTTTATACATATAAGCAACACACATGCATAAAAAAGTACCGGAGTTATGTATCGTATGCTTACTTTAGAGATGTAAGAAACAAAATAATGCACCCTTAACATTTTAAAGCAAAAGATGAAAGAGCAAGCTATTACTTCATTACATAAAAATGGAGTTAACTAGTACTGAGAATGGCAAACTAAGGTCCACAGGCTTGTTACCTGTTTTTGTAAATGTAGTTTTATAGGAACACAGCCATGCCATTTGTTTACATGTTGTCTTCAGCTTTTCTATGGCTGCATTCTCCTTAAAAGGGCAGAAATGAGTAGTTGCAACAGAGACCATAAGGCCCCAAAACCCTAAAATATTTATTGTCTGGCCATTTAAAGAAACCGTTTGCTGACCTCAGATCTAGCACATATATTGGTAGACCAACATTCCTTAAATTTATAGGTTGAATGTGGTAGCTGTCACATTTTCTGAGGGTAAATTATAAATAATATTTTATTTTCCGATTACAAGGCATGAGACTCTGCAACGAGAGTCAATGTGTAAAAGAAAGGAACATTTATGTGTCAAAATGCTCCACATCGATAGTATAAACCTCCACCACTTGAGATAAACTATAGGAAACTTTCTGTTAGACACTGAAGGAGCTATTCATCATCTCTACAAAAGATCTAACTTCATACAGTTGAGAGCACAAAGTGTCAGCCATTCCACCAAGAACCTTATTCTAATGTAAAAAGGCAGAAAGACCCCTGCAAGCTAATGGGAGGTCTATAGACTGCTCTTTCATGAAACTCATTCTCTGGAGGGATGAGTCCAGAGAACCAGGGAAAAGTGAGAACATTTTTCAGTTAGTCTGCTTTTTACTTTCATACCTTGCTTTGGTTCTGTATTCATCCCATGATTTTTTAAAAATTTTTAATTCATCAAGAGCTGTATACAGCACCATTAAAATAATCTTTCAATATTTAGATTTCCTGTAAATAGCAACTTCACCCCTTGAAAAACCAGTTCCATTAGTTATGATTTTACATTTGCTTTACTAGCACTGATTGTTTGAAATATTATTCCATTATTTCCATCTCTTTTCACTCAGTGTTTTAGACTTCATTGTTTGGAATTGTTCAGATATATTTTTATTCTAATAGCCACTGACCTTCATCTGGGCTACTTAACAGGTATTAATAAACATAGATGTTCTTTTAAAAAAGAAATCCTCCTTCAATTAGGCATCTATGTCTCCAATGAGAGCATGAAATTTGCAAAAATATGATATTGCTATTTTCAATATGTAACTGTCTGCCCTGGTTAAAGATCTAATCTCTATGTTTCTTTGACCTCATAACCTTTTACCTCAACTTTAAGTCTGTGTTCCATTTAAAAATGTAAATATTATTAGTGCATATAGGAAAGAGCATCTCTGTTTGAAAATTGCATATAAATAACTCCAGAGGACTGGAAAGAAGCCTATGCTAGAATCATTGCATAAGGATTAGATCTGTATTACATTAACTGCAGAAAGAGGGAATTTCATATATTAACATATAGAGAACTGGTGAGGAGGTTTGAGCCAAAATTTATAAACAACACAGAAGTGAGCCAGTCAATGAAGCTTATGTTGAAAGGTCTTTTCTCCATCTTTGCCTCTCTGAATTTTAAGTATCATACTAGTTGTTAAGTATCAATACAGTCAAGTGATTAAAACAAAATGAAGGTTCTGCTTATGCTTTGGAATACTGAGATAGCTGACAACTTGAGTCCATGGGTTTAATTTCCATCCTGTTACATATCTCCTGAAATGACCAAAGGAATATAAAAATAGACACTAATCTGCATCAGTTAAAGGACCAGAGAAGGGTTATCATTTCCATTGTCAGAAATAGCAGCGTATTTCTGCTAGATTTAGTGCAGATGAAATGACAAGGCACCGAAGTCTGGTTCAAAATTCCTCTCCGAAGAAAATGGTTCAGACTCTTAGGAAGCAATCAGTGGATGGGCTGGCAGACCCCTGTCACCTTTTTAAATTGGAAGCATGAACATTGGAGGCAAGGAGAATCTATGGGGCAGATGGGGAGTTTAAATTTGGGATCCTTTTTACTGTTTTAGAGGAAAAGCATTTCCATTCAGTTGTTTGAGGGAGGCCTGGCATGTCCTTGTTTTCCTAGTAGAGATGATAACAATACTTAATAATTATAGAGAGTTTATTATTTGCCAGATACTTTTCTAAATGCTTAATATGAATTATCACAATTAGTACTCTTATTGACCCTGGAAGTAGGTACACTTATTAGACTAATTTCATAAGAAAGTAAACTAAAGCATAGAAAGCTCAAGTATCTTATCCAAAGTAAAATAATAAGTGAAAGAACCAAGATGTACACTCTGGCAATCTGACTCGAGATGATGCCCTCAGATATGATTTTATATGGTCTCCTAGAAAGTCAAGAATGCCACCAGCTATATTGGTTTCTCAATGATGCACAGAGAATTTCACTGGATATAGTATGGCTAGGTTTGCCAGATGTGACAAACAAAAAAATACTGGATGCCCAGGAACATTTGTATTTCAGATGAACAATGAAAAAATTTTTACTGCAATTGCATTTTCCCATGTACTTTGGTACATACTTGTTGTTTATCTTACATTAAAATTTAACTGAGCATTCTGTATTTTATCTGTCAACCCGAGGCATGGATCTTGCATGACAAGGAGGCAGCCCGGCCAGGAGGAGGCACGGGAGCAGCTTCATGATACACTTGGCCAGGAGGTTGGGCAGAAACACCAAAGAACTTTATCCTGGTGCACTAGCTTCACCAAATAGAGAAGAAACTACACAAGAGCTACTTCCTTGCTGGAAAGTTCTGTATTTGAATTGCCCTTTGCTTCTCTCAGGAAGCAAGGTTCTACTCTGCTAATGTAAATTTGCATTTACCAGCCCTTCATCTGAACAGCTAAAAGCAGAAATCTGGGAACAACCAAGAAAATAATACAGGGGACCCAAAAAGAGAGTCTGTGTTTATGGGCAGACTTCCAGCTGGATTTATCTCTCTTCTTTCAAGAATAAGTGAATGAGAAAAACCCAAGTGAAGATTGCCAAGAGATTCTGCAATATGAAAGAAACCATCCCTATGAAGTGTCTACTTTTTTTTTTTATCTAGAGAAAGTAGAAGTAAATGTTTGACACAGTCTGCTTTGAACTATCAAAAATTCAATGAAACCAAGTATTAGTTGATCTCCTACTATGGATGTGACATGCTCTGGTGATATTAAACTGAAACAGAGGCCTTGCCATCAAAGAAATTTTTGTAAAATAAATTTTAATAAAATTAATGAAATGTCAAGTGCTGAGGAATGAATGAATTAATGAATCGATCGATCAATCAATAAATCAGTAAACCAATCCAACCAAAGGAAAGGAGGAGGAACTTTATGTAGGAGGGGGCTGTAAATAGGATGACAGCTTTCTAAACCCCTCTACTGTGCCTAGAAAGCTGAAAACAACTCCCAGACTCTTTTGCAGCTTAAATTCTGGTTATGATTTAGGCTTCAAAAGTTTAATGGCTCTGGGTAAGATTTAAAGGCAAAAATGTGGCAGTTGCCTCAATTCTACTGCAGGCAAGTCCATAATAGAGATATCTGGGTTTTGGCAACAACATTAATAGACACCCTAGTGTCTGGATGATATCTTTGTGGCTGTTGAGAGGCAGGTGTGTCCATTTTCTTCAGGCTGTCTGACAGTTCTATGAACAACTTAAGATCCTATAATAAATCCCTTTGGCTTTAACTACCCGGAATGCTATTCCATTTTCCACACTGTACTGTGATGGATGCAGTCACTGGTACACGAAACACTCAGAAAATTACAATATGTGATTAGCTCCCTGAAGTAGTTACATTTGAAGGTGACAATGATCTTGTTAGCCTTAGAAGGAGGACACATAGTGGCGAAAAGTTACTTAAATCATAATCATCATTAAGGGAAAACATGAGTCTCTGTTGCTGGTCATTGGCACTCAGCAACCTACAAAACCATTGCCAGGGTGGTACAGCCAGGAACTGGAACAGGTTGATTATATTGGATTCCTCCAATATGGAAGAGGAAGTGGGTGTACTGACTAGTGAGTGTACTGGCTGATTTTGGATATGGATTTGGCTTTACTGCCTACTTTGTAAAGCAGCATTTTTGGATTTACTGAATAGTTTACTTTTTAAATCATGGTTTTACCACACAACACAACTCCTGACTGGCCATGACATTCATTATATAGAAGAAATAGGAGAGAAAGTGGGCTGACTCCCAAGGGATTCACTATTCTTAGCATGTGCTCAGAAACAATGGGTGTTTTGTAAAGATAGAACAGACCATTGAAAACAAGTCAATATAACTTGTTAGAATAGAATGCTTCCCTACAGGATGACATATGCTTTCAGCCAGCAAATGATGTGCATTCCTTTTTCTCTTATGGTTGGAACACACTTGTCTGGGCATTAAGGGGTAGAAATATTGCTACTAATGGCACTTCTGCTCTGGTACATTTAATGACCTACTAACAATATTTTTGTTCCTCATTTCTGTGGCTTTGCTTCTGATGGTTTAGAGGACTTGGTACCCAAGAGATGAATCCTTCCACCAGGAACACATCAATGGTTTTTTGAATTGAAAGTTGAGATTGCCACCTTTTAATATGGAGCTACGCATGACACTGGGCCAATAGAAAGGGGATTGTTGTGTTTTCTGGGGTGACTAATTCTGATTACTAAGGGGAAATGGGGTTGCTGTTATCATGTGGGGCAGGGAGAAGCATACCTTCAACTCAGGAAATCCTCTAGCACTCATTCTGGTTCTGCCAAGTCCAATTTTAAAACTTAATGGTACAGCATGTAGGATCAGTAAAGGCTTGTACACCTTAGGTGTGAAGGTTTGGGTCGCTCCACCAGTTAAAAATCCCAGCTCGTTATGTTGCCCAAGGAGAAAGAGACCTGGGAAAGGGTTTTGGAAAGAGGAAGGTTATAAATAATAATTAAGACCTGGTGATCAATTTTAGAAACAAAGACTAAAACAACTACTCATATTATCTTCTTTATGCGCTTGTATCTATAGCATTTTCCCTGAACAATTTTTATTTTCCTCATCATTTTCTCTTATCATTTTATATAGGGCATACTAGTGTTAGTTTACTTTGCAATTTTGTCCATAAGTTAAAGAATATCAAGGTGGGAAATGAATATCACCGGTTTGTGGATGCGATGACTAATGGGATTTTAGGTCTTCTTTTGTAGAGAGAAGGTGAAAGCATTTTCATTTGTACATTGAAAGCTACAGTAGTGCAGGATGTATTTTGCTTTTCTCTTGCCATCATCTGAAAGGTTAAGATTGGAAAGAAGGACTTGATGAAATTTGAGTATCCAAAGCAGTAAATTGAGGTAGATATGGTGGCTCAGTATTCAACATCCACCTAAACGCCTCTCAAGGTTTTTTCTGATACTGCAGATACTAGAAAACTAAAAATCACATTTTTTTTTTCTCACAGAGTCACAACAGCTAAGTTGCTGGATATGAATAAGATTCCGCCACTCAGATGTACTCTAAAGAGATTTGGAAGGTAGAAGTGAAACAGAATATTTTTCTATTTTTACTGACAAGTATGGTCAGAGGCATGTGCTTTATTTTCTGCCACACCATTAGCAGAGTCCCAGGGCCTGGTCACAAGATTTGTGGCTGTCAAAGCAGGATGTATGGCGTCTGTTTTGCTGTACAGACTGCAACATGGATAGCATTGGTTTGGAGCTGGTATCAGGACAGTTTCCTCACGGTGGTGCCTTAGTGATTGATCACAGTGGTTTCTGGTTTGTTTTAGTGGCAGCGCAGTTCTGGAGCAGCAGCAGCCATGGTCCACATTGGAAAATGGCTCTCTGATCAAACAGGAAGTTTCATCTACCATGGTGACCAGGTTCTTCAGTGTGGTTACAGAGTCACTCCTGACATCTCAACCTGAGATTTGTTTCTTCAGATATGCAGGCAATTCTGTAAGCCAGATACCCTATAATACATCCATTTTGACTTAAGCTAGGTAGAGTGAATTCTGTTTTCCAAGACAGAGCCTAAACATGCAAAAAGCTTGACCACAGAGGTTGAGATGAGAAGCAAGGAGACATAAGAACAGGCTGAAAAAAAGACCTGTAGAGGAAATTAGGATTGCAAGGTAAAAAAATAAAATTTAAATTTTCATCAAATGAAGTAAAGATTAGAAGAAACACTGTAGAAAACTGAATAGGGATGTGACAGACAGACTTAAGAAACCCTCCTGAAAACAGAAAAGATTAAGACATGAAAACAATAAAACAATGTAGTAGACACAAATGTCAGGAGATATTAAATATGTAGATATTGTTTTACATAAAGAGAAATCATAATTAAAGAGAGGAATAAGATTACTACAAATGGGATAAGAGAGGGCAAACAACAAAAAAGCAAATTTAATTCAGAATACTATAGACCTGGCTGTATAGAACACAAGGTCTCCTCCAGAGTTTCAGGTAAAATTTTCTGATGACATGTTTGAATTTATTAAAGATTCATTAAAGATGAATAAACATTACACAAACATCCAAGCTCAAACAAAAACCATCTTCCAAATACCCCAAAAGGAATAAATTCTGGTTTACACAAGAAGACAATAAAATAATCTTTTGCTCTGTAACATTCAGTAACAACACATAAAGAAATAATGTGTACAAAATTTTGATGGAAACATTTTTATGAACTAAGAACTGTAAACCTAACCAAATTGTGTATAGTCATTAAATGGAGCTCATAATAACTCAGAGGTATGCCACCTACAGACCTCTCCTGAATCTTGAAAGCAGTTATTCAATGATCAACGGCAGTCAACAAGATGAGCCAAAGCAAATAAATGAAGACTATGGTAGGTATAATATAAAAGGTTGGGGTAGTGAGCATCAAAACCCTGATTACAAAATAGAAATTAAAGTTGTAAAAAGCCTTACTTGAAAGTAAAGGTAAATAATGTAAAAATCATAGTTTAATTTTAATAAATGTGATGTTTATGTGTCCATAGAGTTAAGTGGATAATATATTAGGATATAAAGTTTGGTTTAATATGTTCCAAAAAACACCCTTTATTAGACCACATTGCCATAAATTAAAAACTAAGTACTTTGACATGAAAAGGGGGAAAAACTTCTAAATAACTCATTGTACAAAGAAAAAACTTCAAACTTCTATTATATAATATTCAGGAGAAAAAGGAAATGAAAACATTGTAAACTAAAACATATGTAACCAACACTATGTATAGAGATAAATTCATCACTTTAAAAGCTTTAATTATTTAGCAAGAAAAATAAAATAAGTAAACTGAACACTTTTTCCAGAGGTTAGACAAAATAAAATCAAAGTAAAGAAAAACAAAAGAATTGGGTTAAAAAGTACAAAAGCAAAATTTACAAATTCATAAATGCAACAGTAGACTTGTCATCCACAAGTTGGCTCTAAAAGTAATACACAAACTCACAATAAAATGTGTTTATTGTAATCAAAAAAGCAGGTGATACAATAGAGGAAAAGGAATGTGCAAGTCACAAATCTGAAACTGGAAAAACAAAGACCTAATCCTATTTTATTCTAAAGTGATCTATTTAAAAGCAATGTTAAAAATATTTTTTATTTAATCTATTTAAAAAGCGATTATTAATTACTATACTCAACACTAAAATAAATTGGAAAGATATATGAAATGTGACAGAAACTTTTAAAGATTGGAATAAACAGGAAAATAAATTATATTCCTGGGTAGAAAGACACACAATTATAAAAAGTATAATCTTCCTCAAATTAATTAATTAACTAAGCTTATATAAATTAAAATATCAATTTTCTTTGTGTATGACTCTAACATTTTGTCAAGAAAAATCAAGTAAAACTATACAAGATTTTAAAATGAAGTCTAATAAAGGCTATAAAGTGCATTATAGGGACAATATTTATTAATATAAAGCATCAACATATAGATAACATATAAGTGTTTTACAAAAGCAACTGTTAAGTGGGTGGAGAAATAAGCATTAGCACACACTGAGTGGGACTGAGAATTGGTGCAACATTTTTGAAGATTAACTAGAAAAATATTTATTTTAAAATTATGTATTATATTTATCTCAGAGATTCTATGCCTAGAAATTTTCTTAATGAATATACTTGTATAATTACACCAATACATGTGTATATAAAGTTGATCATTACTTATTATTAGTAATGGCAAAATTATAAGGGAATAAAAAATATGAGGTAAATAAAAGTAAAGTTCAAGGGAAATAATTAATATAAAACACATTTGTAGGGAATTGTTTAAATAAATTTTAATTTAGCCATACAAAGGAGTATAATATAGCCATTTAAAAAATGAATTTGAACTATCTGTGCTGATAAAAAAAATCTTTGATATATATTCTGAAGTTGAAAACAGCAAAATTCAGAATAATATTTTAGTGTGATTTCATATGTATATTAAAAAACAATATGTATTATATCTCTTATATAGTGATGTAAGGCATGAAAGTTTACAGGAATGAGGTCATTCTAAGCCCTTAAATCTTATGCCTCTTGTGCAGGCAGTGATAGAAGTTCCTGTCTGATATTTCTAACATGTATATTGCTGCATTTATTAAAATTTTAAAACTAACGTTCTTACATGATCTTAAAAATAGTGTTTTACATGTATTGAAGAAATTAGAGATTAATACACAGACTATAACACCCAGACACAGATTGCTTCTATTAGGATCAGGTGTTCTCAAACACTCTTGGTGAAAATAGCAAAAGCTTTCTGGAGTACAACTTGGCAGAATTAATCAAAAGCATACAAAATGTTTTTATACCTTCATCCAGTAAATTTACATCAAGAAATGAAACAATAAATTACTAGATATTTGTATAATTATTATTCATTTAAGTGTTACTTACAAAACTGAGAAATAAAGACAACAAAAATGTACAATTAATTAAATGAAATATGGAATGCTCCTATATTATTAATAATATAAGAAAATTCTCCTCATATATTGTTTTTAATAGATTTATTGACCCGTAATTCACATACCATAAAATTCACCCACTTAAAGTGTACAATTCAGTGATTGTTAGTATATTCACAGAATTGTGCAACCATCACCAGTATCTAATTTAAGAACATTTTGTCACCTCAAAAAGAATCCTATACCCACTAGCAATTATTCCCTATTCTCTCTAACCCTCCCACAGCAATAGGAAACCAATAAATTACTTTCTGTCTCTATATCTGTAACTGACTATTTTGGACATTTCATATAAATTAAATCAAACAATATGTGGCCTTTTGTATCTGGCTTCTTTCACTTAGCATAACATTCTCAAGACCGATCCATGTTGTAGCATGTATCAGTACCTCATTCCCTTCTATTACTGAATAATATTCCTTTGGATGACTATACCACATTTCATTTGTTCCTTCATCCATTGATGGACATTTGGGGTTTTCTACCTTTTTGCTATTATGAATAATGCTTCTATGAACATTCATGTATAACCTTTTGTATAGAGATATGTTTTCATTTTTCTTCAGTTTATTTCTAGGAGCAAAATTACTGGGTCATATAATAACTCTATGTTTAACATTTTTAAGTACCGCCAAATGTTTTTCCAAAGCGGCTGCACCATTATACATTCCCGTCAGCGATAAGTCCCATCAGCAATATGTGAGATATGTGAGGGTTCCAATTTCTCCATATCCTTGCCATTGCTTATGTTCTTTCTTTCTTTTTATTTTTTTAGTCATCCTAGTGGGTGTGAAGTGTATCTCATTGTGGTTTTGATTTGAATTTCCTTAATGAACTAATGATTGTTAAGCATATTTTCATGGGATTATTGGTCATCTTCTATTGTCTTCTTCGGAAAAATGACTGTTCAGGTCCTTTGCCCATTTTTAAATTGGGTTGTCTTTTTTTAATTATTTAGTTGTAACAGTTTTTTATACATTCTGGATACAAGTCTCTTTTCAAGTATATTCTCTCATCCTGTGTGTTTTCTTCTCATTCCCTTGATGGTATCATTGGTAGCAGAGAAGTTTTAAAAATTTGATGAGATCCAATTTTCTTTTTTTCTTTTTTTTGCTTTATATATCATATCTGAGAAACCATTGTCAACCTAAGGCCACAAAGATTTACTCCTATGTTTTCTCCCAAGAGTTTTATCCTTTTAGATTTTACACTTAGGTCTATGATCCAGCTTAAAAAATTTGGTGTATGCTGTGAAGAAGAGGTTCAACTTCATTCTTTTGCAGGTGGATATCCAGTTGTACCAGCACTATTTATTGAAAATACTATACTCTCTCCATTTTAGTGTCTTGCTGTCCTTATCAAATATCAATTGACTATTATAGATGTCAATTTCTGGACTCTCAATTCTATTCCATTGATCTATATGTTAGTCTTTGGGCAGGTTCCGTGTTGTCTTGATTATTGTAGATTTGCAGTAAGTTGTGAAATTGGGAAATGTCAGTCCTCTAATTTTACTCTTCTTTTTCAAGATTCTTTTGGTTTTCCTAGGTCCCTTGCATTTCAATATGAATTTTAAGACTAGCTTCTCAAGAAATTAATCTTAGGTGGCTAAGAAAAGCCACCTAAAATTTTGATGGGGATTATGTTGAATTTGTAGATCTATTTGGGAAATTATTTACCAGCTTAACCATTTTAAATCTTTGGTTCCATGAACATGGGATATATTTCTATTATTTAGAGTTTTAATTTCTTTCAACGATATTTTGCATGTTTTAGTGTGTTACATTATTTTGTTAAATTTATTCCTAAGTATTGTATTCTCTGATACTATTATAAATGAAATAGTTTTCTTAATTTCACTTTTGGATTGTTCATTGCTAGTTTCTATAAATACAATTGATTTTATATATTGATCTTACATTGCACAAACTTGTTCAGCTTACCATTACTAAAAAAACATTTGTGTTGATATTTTTAGAATTTTTTATATACAAGGTCATGTCATCATCTGCAAATAGAAATAGTGTGACGTCTTCCTTTCCAATCTTCATGCTCTTTTTAAATTATTTTTCTTGCCCAATTGTCCTGGTTAGAGTGATCAGTACAATGTTGAATAGAAGTGGCAAAAGTAGATGGTATTTTTTCCCATTAACTGTGGGTTTTTTGTAGATGGCCTTTAACACGTTGAGGAAGGTCCCTTCTATTTTTGTGTTGAGTGTTTTTATCACGAAAGAGTGTTGGATTTTGTGAAATGCTTTATTCTGCATTTATTGAGATGATCTTGTGCTTTTCCCTTTTGTTCTATCAATATAGTGCATTACATAAATTGATATCCAGATATTAAACCAACTGTGCATTCCTTGGGTAAATTCCACATAATCATGGTATACAATCTTTTTCACATATTGTTGGATTCAATTTGCTAGTGTGTTGTTGAGATTTGTTATATCTATATTCATAAGATATATTGGTCAATAGTTGCATTTTCTTGTGATGTCTTTGTATTGTTTTGGTATGAGAATAATATGGTTTTCATAGAATGATTTGGGTAGTCTCTTCTATTTCTTTATTTTAGAAGTTTGTGAATGATTAGTATTTTTTAAATATTTGGTAGAAATCTAAAGGAAAGCCCTCTGGACCTGGCTTTTCTTTGTGAGAACTTTAAAAATCACTAATCCAATCCCAGTTACTTGTTTTAAGTAATTCAGATTTTTCTGTATCTTCCTGAGTCAGTTTTGGCAGTGTGTGTCTTTTTAGAAATTTGTCAATTTTATCTAATTTGCCTAATTTTTACGACTACACTTGTTTATTGTATTCCCTTAATAAAATTTTTTATTTCTGTAATGTTATTAGTGATGGCTCATACCTCTTTCACTTCTGATTTTATTAATTTGAGTTTTCTTTCTATTTTTTTTTTCTTTTTCTTTTTTTTGGTCAGCCTAGCTGATGATTTGTCAATTTTGTTAATATTTTTAAAGAACCAACTCTTGGTATCATTGATTTTCTCTATTGTTTTTCTATTCTATAATTCATTTATTTCTGCTCTAACATTTATTATTTCCTTCCTCCTTTTTACTTGAGTTCAGTTTGTTATCTTTCTGGACTTTTAAAGTACAGGGTAAAATCTTTTATTTGGGATCTTTCTTTTTAAATATAGATTTTTGGGGGTGGAGTCAAGATGGTGGATTGGGAGGACGTGGAATTCACGTCTCCGCACAACTAGGGCACCTACCAGGCACTGGTGGGGGACCACGGACACCTAAGGGGACGGGGGAACCCCCAGCAACCAGGTAGGACGTGGGGTGTGGGGGGAGTGAAGGGGGAGGAGAAGTGGAGGCGGGACAGGATTGGTGCCCCTGGGGGGTGGCTGGGGGAGGGGATGGGATCCCACACCCAAAGGGGGAAATTGGGGAACCATTGGGAAGGCAGAGGATCAAAAGGGAGCATGGTCAGGTTTCCCCTGCCCACCTGGGCCCCCAGGAGCCTGCTGAGATCCCTGGTCTGATCCTCTGCCCACCAAGGCCCCCTCCAGCTGCACAGGTCCTGAGGGAGTAGGAGGGAGGGAAGGGGGAGCAAAAGTAAAGGCTGGACCTATGGGATTGGCATTCCAGGGGGGCAGCTGGGGGAGGGGAGGAGTCCCTACACCCAGCGGGACCCATCCACAGTTAGGGGTCCAGCAGTGAAAGGGAGACCCTGGGGGAGACCTTGGGGGGTGCACGGAGGAACCGACGGGAATGCGGCCAGCACTTTCCCTGTCCACTTAGGCACTCGGGAGCCTATTGGGCTCCCAGGCCTAATCCTCTGCCCTCAGAGCCTCCCTCCTGCCCTGCAGAGCCCAAGCCCCGCCCCTATACACCGACCCAAGGCCCTACCTCTACACTTGAAGACCCCTCTGAGACAACTTCCAACTGTGCTGGGCCTAAATCCCACCCACACACCCTCACCCAGGGCCTCATCTCCAAACTCTGGAACTCCATACTCCAGAGGCCCCCCCTTTGAATGTGCTGCCTCTCCCCTTATGCACAGGTCCTAAGCAGAGGCCCTGTGCCACAACTGAATGTCACCCACCTAGGCCCCGCCTTCAAGGCCTTTTCTGGCTGCATGGGTCCTGAGCCTATGCCCTACTCCAAGCTCAAAAGTCACCCCACCCACCCCACCTAGGTCCCACCCCACCCTAAACCCCACCCCTGCCTAAGTTCCACCCCCACCTAATCTCCGCCACCCATAGCCAAGCCTTTTTGCTTTTTTTTCTTTTAGGTTGGGGTTCTGTTTTACCTTGTTGTTGTTGATTCATTTATATTTTAATTTTTTCTAATAAATGTTTTATTTTTCTCATTTTATTTTATTTTTTATACTTTGTTATTGTTCTTTTCCTTTTGGCTTGTTCCCCCTTTTATTTTTTTCTTTTTTCTGTTGTGGTTTTGTTTTACCTTGTTGCAGTTGTTTCAAACATATTTTTATTTTTCCTAATAGATTTTTTATATTTCTAATTTTATTTTATTCTTCATACATTGTTATTGTACTGCTCTGTTTTTTCTTCTTTTTTTTTTCTGCCATGCCATGCAGCTTGCAGGATCTTGGTTCCCAGGCTGAATGTCGGGTCCAAGCTCCTGTGGTGGGAGCACCGAGTCCAAACCGCTGGACTAACGGAGAACCTCAGACCCCAGGGAATATTAATCAGAGTGAAGACTCCCGGAGGTCCTCATCTCAGCACCAAGACCTGGCTCTACCCAACTGCCTGCAAACTCCAGTGCTGGATGCCTTAGGCCAAACAACCAGTAAGACAGGAATATAGCCCCACTCACCAAAAAAAAAAAAAAATGAAATGACAAAAAAAATATGTCACAGATGAAGGAGCAAGGTAAAAACCTACAAGACCAAATAAATGAAGATGAAATAGGCAACCTACCTGAAAAAGAACTCAGAGTAATGAGGGTAAAGAGGATCCAAAATCTGGGAAACAGAATGGAGAAAATACAAGAAATGTTTAACAAGGATCTAGAAGAAGTAAAGAGCAAACAAACAGTGATGAACAACACAATAACTGAAATTAAAAACACTCTAGAAGGAATCAATAGTAGAATAACTGAGGCAGAAGAATGGATAAGTGAGCTGGAAGATAGAATGGTGTAAATAACTGCCAGGAGCAGATTAAAGAAAAAAGAATGAGAAGAACTGAGGACAGTCTCAGAGACCTCTGGGACAACGTTAAACGCACCAACATTCAAATTATAGGGGTCCCAGAAGAAGAAGAGAAAAAGAAAGGGTCTGAGAAAATATTTGAAGAGATTATGGTCAAAAACTTCCCTAACATGGGAAAGGAAATAGTCTATCAAATCTAGGAAGCGCAGAGAGTCCCATACAGGATAAACCCAAAGAGAAACATGCTTAGACACATATTAATCAAACTATCAAAACTTAAATACAAGGAAAAAAACATTAAAAGCAGCAAGAGAAAAAAACCAAATAACATACAAGGGAATCCCCATAATGTTAACAGCTGATCTTTCAGCAGAAACTCTGCAAGCCAGAAGGGAGTGGCAGGACATATTTAAAGTGATGAAAGGGGAAAACCTACAATCAAGATTACTCTCCCTGGCAAGGATCTTTCAGATTTGACAGAGAAATCAAAAGCTTTACTGACAAGCAAAAACTACAAGAATCCAGCACCACCAAACCAGCTTCACAACAAATGCTAAAGGAACTTCTCTAAGCGGGAAACAGAAGAGAAGAAAAAGACACACAAAAATAAACCCAAATCAATTAAGAAAATTGTAATAGGAACATAACATGTCAAAAATCACCTTGAATGTAAATGGATTAAATGCTCCAATCAAAAGACACAGACTGGCTGAATGGATACAAAAACAAGACCCTTATATATGCTGTCTACAAGAGACCCACTTCAGACCTAGGGACACATACAGACTGAAAGTGAGGGGATGAAAAAATATATTCCAGGCAAATGGAAATCACAAGAAAGCTGGAGTAGCAATACTCATATCAGATAAAATAGACTTTAAAATAAAGACTGTTACAAGAGATAAGGAAGGACACTACATAATGATCAAAGGATGAATCCAAGAAAAAAACATAACAATTATAAACATTTATGACCCAACATAGGAGCACCTCAATACATAAGGCAAATGCTAACAGCCATAAAAGGAGAAATCAATAGTAACACAATAATGGTGGGAGACTTTAACACCCCACTTACGCCAATAGACAGATCATCCAGACAGAAAATAAATAAGGAAACACAAGCTTTAAATGACACAATAAACCATATAGACTTGATTGATATTTTTAGGGCATTCCACCTGAAAGTGGAAGAATACATGTTCTTCTCAAGTGCATATGGAACGTTCTCCAGAATAGATCACATCTTGGGTCACAAATCAAGCCTTGGAAAATTCAAAAAAATTGAAATCGTATCAAGCATCTTTTCCAGCCACAACATTATGAGATTAGAAATCAATTACAGGAAAAAAACAGTAAAAAACACAAATATATGGAGGCTAAACAGTGTGCTGCTAAATAACCAACAGATCACTGAAGAAATCAAAGAAGAAATTAAAAAATACCTAGAAACAAATGACAATTAAAGCACAGTGATCCAAAACCTATGGGACACAGCAAAAGCAGTTCTAAGAGGGAAGTTCATAGCAATTCAAGCTCACCTCAAGAAACAAGAAAAATCTCAAACAATCTAACCTTACACCTAAAGCAACTAGAAAAAAAGAACAAAGAAAACCAAAGTTAGTAGAAGGAAAGAAGTCATAAAGATCAGAGCAGAGATAAATGAAATAGGAATGAAGAAAACAATAGCAAAGATCAATAAAACTAAATGTTGGTTCTCTGAGAAGATAAATGAAATTGATAAACCTTTAGCCAGACTCATCAGGAAAAAAAGGGAGAGGACTCAAATCAATAAAATTAGAAATGAAAAAGGAGAGATTACAACTGACACTGCAGAAATACAAAAGATCATAAGAGACTACTACAAACAACTTTATGAAAATAAAATGGACAACCTGGAAGAAATGGAAAAATTCTTGGAACAGTACAACTTTCCAAGATTGAACCAGGAAGAATTAGAAAATATAACCAGACCAATCACAGGTAATGAAATCGAAACTGTAATTAAAAATCTTCCAACAAACATAAGTCCAGGACCAGATGACTTCACAGGCGAATTCTATCAAACATTTAGAGAAGACCTAAAACCTATCCTTCTCAAACTCTTCCAAAAAATTGTGTAGGGAGGAACACTCCCAAACTCATTCTACTAGGTCACCATCACCCTGATACCAAAACCAGACAAAGATATCACAAAAAAAGAAAATTATAGACCAATATCACTGAAGAACATAGATGCAAAAATCCTAAACAAAATATAAGCAAACAAAATCCAACAACACATTAAAAGGATCATACACCACGATCAAGTGGGATTTATCACAGGTATGCAAGGATTCTTCAACATATGCAAAACAATCAATGTGATACACCATATTAACAAATTAAAGAATAAAAACCATATCATCATCTCAATAGATGCAGAAAAAGCTTTTGACAAAATTCAACACCCATTTATGTAAAAACTCTCCAGAAAGTGGGCATAAAGGGAACCTACCTCGACATAATAAAAGCCATGTATGACAAACCCACAGCAAACATCATTCTCAATGGTGAAAAACTGAAACCATTTCCTCTAAGATCAGGAACAAAACAAGGATATCCACTCTAGCCACTATTATTCATCATAGCATTGGAAGTCCTAGACACAGCAATCAGAGAAGAAAAAGAAATAAAAGGAATACAAATTGGAAAAGAAGAAGTAAAACGGTCACTGTTTGCCAATGACATGATGCTATACATAGAAAATCCTAAAGATGCCACTAGAAAACTACGAGAACTAATCAATGAATTTGGTAAGTTTGCAGGATACAAGATTAATGCACAGAAATCTCTTACATTCCTATACACTAACAATGAAAGACTGGAAAGAGAAGTTAAGGAAACAATCCCATCTACCATCACAACAAAAAGAATAAAATACCTAGGAATAAACCTACCTAAGGAGGCAAAAGACCTGTACTCAGAAAACTATAAAACATTGATGAAAGAAATCAAAGATAATGTAAACAGATGGAGAGATATACCATGCTCCTGGATTGGAAGAATCAATATTGTGAAAATGACTATACTACCCAAAGCAATCTACAGGTTCAGTGCAATCCCTATGAAATTACCAATGGCATTTTTTACAGAACTAGAACAAGAAATTTTACAATATGTATGGAAACACAAAAGACCCCGAATAGCCCAAGCAATCTTAAGAAATAAAAACGGAGCTGGAGGAATGAAGCTCCCAGACTTCAGACTATATTACAAAGCTACAGTAATCAAGACAGTATGGTACTGGCACAAAAACAGAAACATAGATCAATGGAACAGGATAGAAAGCCCAGAGATAAACCCATATACATACGGTCACCTTATCTTTGACAAAGGAGGCAAGAATATACAATGGAGAAAAGACAGCCTCTTCAATAAGTGGTGCTGGGAAAAATGGATAGATACATGTAAAAGAATGAAATTAGAACATACCTTAACATGATACACAAAAATAAACTCAAAATAGATTAAAGACCTAAATGTAAGGCCAGACACTATAAATCTCTTAGAAGAAACATAGGCAGCACATTCTATGACATAAATCACAGCAAGATCCTTTTGGACCCACCTCCTAGAGAAATGGAAATAAAAACAAAAATAAACAAATGGGACCTAATGAAGCTTAAAAGCTTTTTGCACAGCAAAGGAAACCATAAACAAGACGAAAAGACACCCCTCAGAGAGGGAGAAAATATTTGCAAATGAAGCAACTGACAAAAGATTAATCTCCAAAATATACAAGCAGCTCATGCAGCTCAATATCACTAAAACAAAAAACCCTATCCTAAATAGACATTTCTCCAAAGAAGACATACAGATGGCCAACAAATACATGAAAAGATGCTCAACATCATTAATCATTAGAGAAATGTAAATCAAAACTACAATGAGGGGCTTCCCTGGTGGCGCAGTGGTTGAGAGTCTGCCTGCCAATGCACGGGACACGGGTTCGAGCCCTGGTCTGGGAAGATCCCACATGCCGCGGAGCAACTAGGCCCGTGAGCCACAATTACTGAGCCTGCGCATCTGGAGCCTGTGCTCCACAACAAGAGAGGTCGTGATGGTGGGAGGCCCACGCACCATGATGAGGAGTGGCCCCCGCTTGCCACAACTGGAGAAAGCCCTCGCACAGAGGCGAAGACCCAACACAGCAATCAATCAATCAATCAATCAATCAACAACAACAACAACAAAAAACTACAATGAGGTATCACCTCACAACACTCAGAATGGCCATCATCAAAAAATCTACAAACAAAAATGCTGGAGAGGGTGTGGAGAAAAGGAACCCTCTTGCACTGTTGGTGGGAATGTAAATTGATACAGCCACTATGGAGAACAGTATGGAGGTTCTTTAAAAAACTAAAAATAGAACTACCATATGACCCAGCAATCCCACTACTGGGCATATACCCTGAGAAAACCATAATTCAAAAAGATACATGTACCACAATGTTCACTGCAGCACTATTTACAATAGCCAGGACATGGAAGCAACCTAAATGTCCATCAACAGATAAATGGATAAAGAAGATGTGGCACATATATACAATGGAATATTACTCAGCCATAAAAAGGAACGAAAATGAGTTATTTGTAGTGAGATGGATGGACCTAGAATCTGTCATACAGAGTGAAGTAAGTCAGAAAGAGAAAAACAAATACCGTATGTTAACACATATATATGAAATTTTAAAAAGCGGTACTGGGACTTCCCTGGTGGCACAGTGGTTAAGAGTCCACCTGCCAATGCAGGGGACACGGGTTTTAGCCCTGGTCCAGGAAGATCCCACATGCTGCAGAGTAACTAAGCCTGTGCAACACAACTACTGAGCTCACGTGCAACAACTACTGAAACCCGCGTGCCTAGAGCCTGTGCTCCGGCACGAGAAGACACCGCAATGAGAAGCCCACAGACTGCAACGAAGAGTAGCCGCTGCTTGCCGCAACTAGAGAAAGCCCACAGGCAGCAACGAAGACCCAATGCAGCCAAATAAATAAAATAAATAAATAAATAAATAAATCTATATTAAAAAGAAGCAGTACTGAAGAACCTAGTGGCAGGGTAGGATTAAAGACGTAGATAACGGACTTGAGGGCACAGGGCGGGAAGGGGAAGCTGGAATGCAGTGAGAGAGTAACATTGACATATATACACTACCAAATGTAAAATGGATGGCTAGCGGGAAGCTGCTACATAGCACAAGGAGATCAACTCGATGCTTTGTGACGACCTAGAGGGATGGGATAGGGAGGGTGGGAGGGAGGCTCAAGGGGGAGGGGATATGGGGATATATGTATACATATAACTGATTCACTTTGTTGTACAGCAGAAACTAACACAACATTGTAAAGCATTTATACTCCAATAATGATGTGAAAAAAAATTAAATTAAATTAAAAATAAATAAATATAGATTTTTCCAGTTTTAAATTTCCATCTAAGCATGGCTTTAGCTGCAGCCCATAAATTCTTATGTGATGTGTTTTAGTTTCATTCATCTCAAAGTGTTGTCTAATTTTCCTTTTGATTTCTTCTTTGATCCACCAATGGTTTAGGAACATGTTGTTTAATTTCCACATATTTGTGAAATTCTCAACTTTCCATGTGTTACTGATTTCTAACTTAATTCCATTATGTTCTGAGAACATGCTTTTTATTATTTTAATCCTTTTAAATGTATTAACGCTTGTGTATGAGCTAACATATGGTCCATTCTGGAGAATGTCCCATGTGTGCTTGAGACGACTGTATATTTTACTGTGCGTGAGTAGAATGTTCAGTAGAAGTCAGTTAGGTCTGTTTCGTTGATAATGTTCTTCATGTCTTCTATATTCTTGATCTTCTACTTATTTGCTCTAATCTGTAATTAAAAGTGGAATACTGAAGTCTCCAACTATTATTATTGAATTGTCTATTTTTCCTCTCAGTTCTGTCCATCTTTGCTTCATGAATTTTGGAATGTTGTTGTAAGGTACCTATATGTGTATAATTGTTAGAACTTCCTGAATGATTGAGATTTTTATTATTATAAAATACCTTTCTTTATCTCTAGTAACATTTTTTTTTGTTTTGTCTTAGAGTCTATTTTGTCTGGTGGTGTAGCCACTCCAGCTCTATTATGGTTGTTGTTTGCATGGCATATATATTTTTTCATACTTTTACATTTATTCACATTTATTAATACTTTAATGTTTTCTAATTTATGTAAATGAATATATTATTTAATAATAAATGAGTGTGCTTTAAAATCCAGATTCTAAAGTGGTACATTTTTTTTTAATGCCTTTTTAAGTTTTCTCTGAATAGCCCATTCTACTCACTTAACTTGAGGAATATTGGTGAAAGTAGCAATGTCTCTGGACCACAGTGGAATGTGCACAGGACACCACAAAAATCTCATCATTTATAATCATCCCAGTCAAAGAATTTACTTTCCTCAAAGAAAATCGTTGCATCTTGTTAAGAAGAAAAATTTCTCCAAAGAATATGAAAATGGGAGAACCATCTAAATTGGAATAAGTCAGCCTCTCATATAAAAATTCTGAAAATTTTTCCTTCTTATTCTTGAATTTTTAGTCATTAAGAAGGTTTATTTGTAGAAAACAAATATCAAGGCATATCATACAGTTGAGCTGGCATTCTCATGGATATATACCCAAAATGATGCTAAGGAAGTTGACCAGAACCATTTAATTGTACCACATTCAGAGGTTCCCTCACTTCTCTTTGGAATAAATAAATACAACTGAACATTTTACCCTAATAGTGGATAGAAGTATTTTAACTATCTAGATCTAATTTAATTTTTAAGTGACACATTAGAACTTTAACTGTTTATTCAACTTTCTTTCTTTGAGGTTCCAATACATTTTATTTTATATTGTTTTAATGTATTCTAAAGGGTTTTTAAACAGGTCTTATTTGTGGATGAGCCTTTTTTTTAACTCATCATATTTTCATTCATTTCTTAAATACATTAGTTGTGTTTCAACAAAGACAGGTTAATAACAATTAACTGCCTTAATTACATTTTTCCTCTTTTTTGGTGATTTTAATATGCAAAATGAGTTAAATAATAAGCTAACCATGAAACTTAGACCTCAAAATGAGAATACTGTCAATTAGAGGTCACGTAAGATAGAGGAACAACGGAGGAACCATCTAAGATGATATAAGTATATACCCAATTATGGGGTTTATTTTTAAAAGGAAGGACCTTGGTAGAAAAAAAAACTAGAAGCTCTCATCAGACCTCAAGTAAATTAGACAACTGTAAAAAACAGTAATTGGAGCAAAAGTTAAGCATTTTGCCTTCCAAAATATTAATTTCATAGTAAGTGATAACTTCATTGCTCTCTGATTATTGGCAAAGGCAAGATGTGCATGTTCTCCTTTTGAACACTGTATTAATGAAATTGAAGGTTGTGTGCTTTATGCAATGTATGTTCTGCAACATTTTGAAAGCTTAGCTGGGAATCCCTGTGGTGCTGACTGAAGGAAAAAAGGAAGCAAAGTCTTCTCCAGTTTTTAAAAACCAGAAGTATTTTTCAGAAGTCATGTATGAAATAAACTGCTTACGAGAAAATGACTGTAATGCTGCCTCAGTTTTCAGTGATAGAGGGATCTGTTTAAAACACTCTGACATAAAAAATAAATCAGCTTTAACTTCAATTATTAAGTGCTAAAGTAGCATTCTTTGATAGAAAGGGGTGGGTTTCTGGCATTTCAATGATAAATATGTATGAAAAGAGTTGTGTCACCATGGAAACTGAAATCTCACCATATTTTTTTAGACAAGGCAAATAGTATAATAGAAACTAGGGACCTCTAAAAACAATGTTGAAGACCAATCACCGTTAGGTTTGTTTTTGTATTCTTAAGTTTTAGCATTCCTTAGTTTTTAGCATTCATTTAAAGTTCTGAGGAATACTTTGGGATTTTCATCAAGTCAGTTTTGAAATTTCAAGCATTTTAATGAATATTTCTAAATAAGCATTCAGGCAACTGTCTACATGGTTGCATTATTAACTAATGTGTTTTACGAACTTTGAACATCCCTCTGAAGAAATCAAATGTATATTTCTTCAGCGTAACACAGCCTCTTTTGTAGGCATTTAGGCAGATACCTTTTATATTTCTCCTTCCTATGAGGAATATAAATTTTGTTTCCTATGAGTGAATTCTGGACTAGAAGTGAAGATTAATATCTGAATCCAGTGATTTTTTCTTAACATCTTTATTGGAGTATAATTGCTTTACATTCTTGTGTTAGCTGACACAAGAGGGAGGGGACATGGGGATATATGTATATGTATAGCTGATTCACCCTGTCACACAGCATCCAGGATATTCTTAAGTGAAACTGGCCATGCAGTTTGTCATTCAGTGATGTTTTTCCTGTGACACGTTTTACAAATACTTTCTGGAGTTTCTGATAGAGTGCCCCCTGGCTCTTTTAGTCGGGACTACCTCCTGCTAGGAGCCAATACATTTCATATTTCCTCTTTCCCTAAAATTACAGAGTTCAATTATTTTTAATGACTTAATGTTAAGTATATGTATATTTAAATGAAGGCTATGGTAAGCAATTCAAATATACCTTCTGATGTATGAGGCAATATTTTTAACAGAAAAGAGCACTGGTTTAAGATATCTCAATGTCTAAACCCAGTTCAATTTTTTAAATAGCAGTTTGGCCTTGGAATAGCCATCTCATCTCTCTGAGCCCTCATTTCCATGTTTATAAAATGGGACTCATTATATATTCACATGATCATGATTATTTTGAGAATCATTGTTTATTTGAAAAATCTTTAAAAAACAGTGAATTATATTTCAAGTATAAAGTGAAATTAGGTTTTATTGCAGATAAAAAAGCACCTGGGCTAAATCTTGCATATATGATAAAGTAAGTTAAGTTTATAGTTCATAAAGTAAACATAGGCTGTGCTTATGCAACACCAAAATATCTGGCTCAAAAGTAAAAATTCATGTAAGATATATTTTCAAATAAAATTTTACCTGCTTACTTGTTTTCCGTATTTATTTTGTCAGCCATCAGAATTATTAGCGATTATGTAGTTACCAATGAGTAGTTCAGTAGATACCTTCAAAATTAAAATCACTGTGGTAACCTCTTACCACAAGAGACATCATCAACTTTTGTTATGTTTATGTTTACCTAACCAAAAACTATGTTACTTCAATGAGCAAGGAGAAATATTTGACATAGCAGGACAATGGATTTTTTTAAACACATAAGTGAAATGTATACACACGATAATGAACAACAAAGAATATTCCAATCTTGCAGAGCATGACTCTACCAATGGGTTTCTTCTATAGAGGTTCCCACCTCTTCCACAACATTCTTCTCATTCTCTAAAATTCCATAGTCCAGGGCTGCGGCAGAGGCAGCAACCTTGCCATGGCCCCTAGAGTTGATACCACATACTTGGTGTCATGGCTGGCGTTGCTTTGTAGGAGTTACCTAACTGCTCCTATGAGGATGTAAAACCTCTCCAACTTTGGGTGAGCCCTATAGTCAGGAGGCCCATGGCCTGGCTTTCTGCACACCCCACAGTGCACTGGAATGCTGTCACACTTCCACACTTAAAGGCACATTAAAACACAGACAATACATTGTTTATTATAGCAACTGGGTTTTTTTTTTCTGCATAAGGAACTTTTTTTTCTTACATAGAATTCAAAATAATTCTCTTATTATCTTAGTGCCAAGTCTGAGTACTTGAAAAGCCTCAGAGTTTTAACATGGTTAAGGACTAATTAGGTCTGATTCACAATCTCATTCACAATCTCTCAAGGTCTGATTCACAATCTCAGTGGCCACTAAAAAAATGTTTATGGGACAGACCGTGACAAGAAACATGCCCATCTCCAAATGGAATAACTAATCTTACTACATTCATTTTTTATTTACTCTTATTTATTTCAATGGGGAGTATATATTTAGTAATTTCCTTTTACTGGACAAATTTATGTTTTTAAGTTCTTTACATCTTTAAATAAGTAACAAAGTGTCTGGCTTCATAGATATTCTTATATATTTTCTGAAAAATGAACATTTATTTTCAAAATAAATTTTCTTCTGTTTTCTAGTATCAGAACCTATTTTAAACAACGCTGTGGATTATGAGGAATACTTGAGAACAAGAACTGCTAGAGTAGCTTTCTATTGAATGAACACTTGAGTTATAAAACTTTGTACCTATAACTCTCCTTTTATATCTTTAAATATTGTCCTTATTTATTATAAAAATTTAAATCTCTGCCACTTTTAATGGCAAAAAATAAGGAGCTGTTTGGGCACATTCATCCATTTTTACTATAATCGACTGGAATATTATGGTCAATGTATACATAGAAGTAAGCATTTAGACAAAACAAAAACAAATCAGAATTATTCCCAAATCCAGATTATTCCCTACACAATGACTAACATCTTGAAATGTCTAATTATCTAAAACTATTTGTTTTACTAATACCATCAAATATCATACAGACACAGCAGTCACTTAGATAGTAAGATTCTACAAAGAGCGTCACTATCCAATATTGCTGCCAGCACTTCTAAAAGTTAATTTCTTACTGACAAGAAAGAGGTCTATTTCTGCCTTTTTCCCCTACAAGTACATACTTTAAGGCTTTATTTAAAAGTTACATAAAATCTTTGGAATCTTATTTTCTTGTGGACAAAAAAAGCGCTAACTTTTCTCATCAAGTTTGATCAATGCCATGTTTTCAAGCTAAGTTCTAATGATGATTCTCGTAGTGATTTGGCAGCATGAATGTAAGAAAAGATAATAGGTTTTAACAGATTGAAATATCATAAGGTAAGAAAGGGTTAACAGCCAATGTAAGTTTAAAGAAATTCACATAGACTTATTTACTGACTAATTTTAGGTGATAATTAAGTAGTGTGAGACATAAAATAGCAAGCCTTTTTCAAAAGAGACACTGTTTTAGATACGCTATTGTTAAACTAAAAAGAAATCCTCATGTACATATAACTAATAACCAATAACCTATTTACCACAAAATGCTTTCATCCCTACCTCTTCTATCTAGCTGTGTCTCGTGTGTGAACAATTTATCACAAGGTGAAAAATAAGACAGTGAAAATCTTTTCTTCTAAGAAGAAGAGACACTCAAAATATACTACAACATTTTGATATCTACATATGCCAGCTACCTTTAGACACTAATAGGAGAAAAAGTGACTTGAACTGTAATTATGAAATTATTACCTGTTTATCAGTTATTAGCCACTTCTTTCAAAGTTGCATTTTAAAAATACCATACTATTTATCATGGTTATTGATTATTTAATAAACATAGAATTAAACTACTCAAATAGAGATCTAGCTTTTTATATTGTATTGAAAATACATATATGTATGCAAAGTGAGCTCAAACAGGCTAATATATGGGTAAATAATCTGTGGTGTGAATTTAGGGACAGGAAGTAGGTAAAATTTTTCTGAAATGTCAAAGACACATTTTTATCCCATTTTATTTAACAATTTAATGGCCATTAAAATGCTTTGAAAACAGTGTGAAAATAGTGAGTGGGGTCAGTAAAAATTATGTAAAGAAGGAAAGAAAGCATAAGAATGCTTAGGGCTTGAAGTTGAAAGAAGGGTATAGAAGAGGACTCCGAGGTCCTTAAAAATAAATTTTGCTCATTCCAAGCTCTTCTTAAACTTGACTGTCTCCTTCCTTCTCTTTCAAGAATCCATATATGCCCTTCTTAATATTGCACGTGTTATTTTACCTTCAACAAGCAAGGTTTACCTCAACCTGCATGGAATATACAACCACAGGCATATTCTTTTATATGACTAAGTTGTCAACCAATCATGATTTGGCATTTTGAGTTGAGAATTAGAAAACAGAAAACTAACCAAAAAGATATTTTTTCTGAGGCCAGATCCACAAGGAACCAGTAGAGGATCAGTATAAAAAACAATACAAACAAGAAATTTTAATGAAAACTTTTTTTGATTGGAATTGAGCTACAAAACTTCAGCTGTTTGATAGCATCTATTGAATAAAAAGCTCAAAAATTTTTTATTCATTCTTTAAGTTGTATATTTGAAACTTACATGTTTCTTTCCCATTTTTTTTCAGATATCTTTTTCTTCATTTATGAAACTTTCCAGGACACAAACTGCAACTTGTAAATAATTCTGGCTTGGCAAGTCCTCATATGTACTTGCAGATTACATACTGTTCTGATTAGGCACACCAAACACGCTACTCAGTATGTAGATGTGTTTCAGCTCACTATGACAGCTGATGTCTGATTCACTATGCTGACTGCTCAAGGCATTTGTACTAGTTCAATATTCTTATTTATTTATGTCAAAATTTTGCTGTAAACAAAGCAATTGAAATGATGTATCAGATGGCTACTGACAAAGAGTTTTTTAAAAACTACTCACTTGTACTTTAAAGGAAAGAGAAATCACATAAATATGTCAAAGTCCTATGAAAATAAAGTAGCTCCTTTTAAAAGTAAAATAAAGCCAGTGACATTCCATTATTATTTGTTTCCTGTAACATTTTAGTTACCTGCCAGACTGAAAGAACTGTCAATAAGATGGTTTGAAACATTTGCTTCAGAAAAATAATTTCTCCATTAAGAAAAAGTCCTTTAAAGAAAAAAAAGACAAATTCTCCTTTTAAGTTCACCCAAGTCAGAGCTAAATCCAAGTGCCTGTTGCTCTTCCCTACACAAACTTCTGCATGATTTAATCAGAGAAAAATCATTGGGCAGGCAGGATAATATGCTATTTTACCTTAACAACCAGCTGTAAATCACACCATCAAGTGAAACACTTGTTAAAAGCTTAATGGGCAGAGAAAAAAAAACCTTGCAAATTTCCAAAACAAGAACCTATTCCTGGGTTTTTCTAATAAATTGCACCCACACCCTGATTGGCCACACAGCAAGAAGGCTCAACTTATTGCCTAGGCAATAAACCCAGTTTTCTCAGTGGAGGGAACACACTGTTGAACCATATCTTCCTGGCATTTTTATCTCCGTTCAGGGATTACTACAGTGTATAATTTAATACTGGGAGGGAGTACCTGAATAGTTCTATTCCCGTGGTAGACAAAAAAGGGGGAAAAATCTATATATACACATGAATTAAGAAGTACATCTTTTAAAAATCACCAAAATGAATTTACGTTGTCTTCCAAATGGTTTTCATTGACCTCATGAAACTCATCTAGGATTTAAAATGGAAGTGGGAACAAAAGTTAAGCAAATAACTTTCTAAAATATCACAGGAGAATGAAAGAGAAAGGGATTAAAGAAGGATTAAAAGATAGAGGGAGAAATAATGAAAAAGGAGGAAGAAATGAGAAAAGCATTTGAGGGGGGCGGTTCTAGGTTGTTTTTCCCTCACTCCAAAACATATTAAAAGTAAAGCCTTCTAATTATTAAGATTGCATTGAAGTCTGAACCAATCTAATTCAAACCAATTGCATTCCTTTATAATTCCCTGGTAACTAATAGAATAAACACATTATTTTTACCTAAAGGGCTACTAAGAAAAAAATGTAATGTGACTTTTTAAAGTTTGGAAATTGCTTATAATATTTTTCTTCCATAATATGTTCAACATCAGAATCTCAATAATTTGTCTGAATAAAAGTGACTTGACAAACACACAGAAATATAGTTGTCAACTACCCTGCTTAGGTAGCTTTGTGGAAAAAAGATCTCATAAAGATGCAATATCATATTTTTCAAAGAAAGAGCCTGGTTTGTTCCTTCACTTCTAATTTCTATGGTAGAGATTTTCTGCTTCCGTATATTAATGACAATTTATTTTATCATTCCTTTTTCAAAGTTGTGCTTTGAAATGCACAAGTTTGACTATGGACTAAATTCAGTGACAAACTGGCTTAGAAAGAGAAAAAGAAAAAAGAAAAAAAAGAAAGAAAGAAAAAACAACCACTTAAATAGAATGCTTCTTCATTGTTCTAATTTGGATTATTTTGTTGTTAGTTCTATTGGGTGTGGATGACTAGGTCAATCTATCCGCTTATTAATTAGAATTTTCTGAATTAAATAAAAAATAAAGAAGATCTGCCTGAAACCAGAGATAATAGTTCATAAGTTAAGAACAGAAACATGAAGGAAACATACCTTTAGGGGCATAGTGTCCTCTGATAGATAAAAAACCCTCCTGCATTGAATGCCTATCCTGAAAAGCCATCTTTCTTAAAGATAGCACTTATTTTACATTCTGCTAAAATGAGCCAATTAATATTCAAAAACAAGTTTTTCCATAATAAGATGCTATTAACATGTCCTTAACTCTCAAAGCTTTTAGAATCTGTATTTCTCTGTGGTGTATACCCTTTGTCTATGATGCTACCAAGCTGCTGTTTATTTGTTTTTCAACAAATTAGGTCTTTTTCTCAACTACCAGAATAATCCAGTCATATAAGGGTCCAACAGTAGTCACTTAACCGATTTGAACAGTCTCTTCAAATATAAAATAAAAATTTGGTCTCTAAGACTCCTTCCTGTTTGTCATGCCTATGCTATTATTTCAGCCATCTGAACAGCTCAAACTGATCACCAGCATGTGCTTTTTTTGGGGGGGGGGGTGGGAGGGAGGGTGAAGGGGAGGGCTGTCTCTAACACAAAGAGACCAAAACTTTGTAAAAATATCTGTTCAATCTAGTCACTCAAGTTGAAAAATGTGCCAACCTTATATTTAATTTCACCATTTTTTTTGTTATTAATTGACCAGTAATTCAGTTATAAAATACATTGATATGTCTGAACTGGTGTTGAAAGAAAATATGTACTTAAACTGGTTAATAAATCACAACTGGAGGAAGGGGTATCAGGTAAACTCTTTGGGTAGCAGAATAAAATTTCAATAATGTAAATAGCACATTATCTATTTTCTGCTTCTGTTATAGTATAGTTTCTGATTCTCCAAACTGTTGTCTGACAGGTCTGTGTTCTCCCGGCCAGGTGGTGGTACATTTTTCAGCTTGTCAAATTTCCCCGCGCCCTTTTTCATTATACAGCATTGCTCTGTGCTTAGCCACTGTATCCGTGCATGCAGACACACTCTACCTTCAGTGTAACACTAAAATTGATTTGCCAGGCTTTCCTTTGCTTCTTCACATTTCACATCTTCCCATTGAATTTCTTGTGTCAGGAGCACAGCACTATCTTTCTACTTCCATCCTCAGAAATCTGAACACTCTTTGGGTTTTCTGAATATTTAAGTGATTTTGTGACTGATGTCAGTGTGATTCATTCTATAGTACTGTGTTCAATACAATTTTGTATTAATCTTTGAGAGTAGTCAGTGCTCATTTTCATTTCTGATTCTTTCTGTTTCAATGTTGTTGAATCTTATTGGTCTTTTTGTCTGAATTAATGACAGAAGAATTTTTTGAGTAAAAAACAAAGTTCTTAATTAGTATTTCCCCCAGAAAACATACATTAAAAACAAAAAACCCCTTCATAATATAATATAGATCTGTTTGAATAGTTTATTTTCTATAAAAGGGAGATACAAGGAAATGGCAAAAACTAAATACCCCTACACAAATGAGAAAATATGCTTTCTTTTCTTGCAAAAGTGGAAGAAATGAATGTAAAAAGATTCAGGCTTGCAATTATATGATCTAAGTTGGCACCAAATCATGGATGTTCTCTGAAGAATTCAAAGCCTGACCATTTAGTGCTCGTTGATAAGGCATATTTATTGTAGTACATTGTTTTAACTGGTCAAATTTCGAGACTTTTGGAAGTGTAGGTGAAAATTCAAACTTCTTTACTGAAGTATAGCCATTGTGTAATAAAATACCCAAGGTGATTCATTCAGTCAACCTGATATCTACTCATCAAGGAAGAGAACAAGCTGAGAAGGTATTATATCTTTCTCTAGCATAACATGTTAAGTGCAGCATTCCAATCTAAAAGGTAGAATTGTTCCTTTGAGTAAAATAATTAATGAGCCCAGCAAAAGGAAAGCTGTTACGAGAGAGACCTCTAGTGGAAAAAAATGCAAGTGCCTTGGAAAGGGGTTTTATTGTTTATGCTTCATCTGAGAAACGGAACTTGCATACACTATTTTAAGACAGCGTCCACAAGACAGCAAACTAAACTCCTCTTTCATCCTGAGTATGTGCGATTTGTTTAGGCAAATAATGATTTTCCGAACGGGGCCAACAAAGTGCTTGAGGGAGACAAGTTCTTAGACATTAGATTTTGGAAAACATGTTACAGGTGTCTAAGAAGAAAGACAAGATTTGTAAAAGAGGGAAACCAGAATTTGGAGGCATTCCATAAGCTAGGAACTATAGCCTTATTTGTTTGTTGAATTATACTTTAATTGTAGGTAATTGTTTTACATATAAAATATCAAAGCAATTTTCTATGGGTGGAGGGTAGAAGCAGGGATTGGGGATTTTCCATTTTTTCATGAACCATAACTTTTAATAATAAAATATTAATTCAATGTTATTTTTAAAGAGAAACAGCAAAGGCTGGCAAATGCAGTGTAAGAAGGCACCCAAGTACAGGTTATTTAGAGAAAATAGTTGCCTCTGGATTAGAGTGTCTCATTCAACTGGTGCTCCTTAGTTTTAAGATTAGTTTTCCTCTGTCCTTCATACAATTGCATTTAATTCTCCCTCTGATGTATAACTAATTTTAATCACTTATTACAGTTTTCTACTTTCAACAATGGTAATGGTAAATATGATAATTAGGATATGTTTTCTGGCTAGAGATATCCCAGAGAAATCTGGGTCTGCTAACTGTGTTTATGAACTAGGTAATAAGTTCTAATTTAAATTAGGACATCCACTTGAGTTCAGAGAAACACGGTGACCCAGAGCTGCATAATTTTTGAAAGTGCTCCAGGCATAAGGAAGAAAGTGAAAGAAGCTGATAATCCAAAGGTGTAGTATTAACTCAGCACTGAAATATGGTCACAGTTTTTAAGAAAAGTATTATAGCTGTGGGAACCAGTTGCTTACAGTAACAATTTCTGAAATTTGCTTCTATAATAATGACAACTGTTACATATACTTTTAAAAATTTAACCACAATAGAGCTTTAGGTTTTGTTATTGTTCAGATGTTCATCCAAATTTAGGAAAGGAGTATTTTGTGAGGCTATTTTTTACTTTCAGTGTAGTCCCTAGTTTTCTTATCCATTTTTAATTCTTCCTATTGTCTTTAATAAAACTCTCTTCAACTTCTCCTTAGGACAATGAAATTTTAGAGCCTATTTGCAAGGCAGGTTATTAACAGCCCTTATATTCCTCATACTAATATATCTCAGTTAATGCTGAAGAGGATCTATCTTTCCATTCTTACCAAAGTCTGAACATCCCATAAAACAGGACATCATAATTCCGAGGAAGTGTGCTTCATGAATCTTTTCAAATTTGGGCTGGCGGCTGGCAGCCAGTTAAATGAGAATTGGTAGTGGGGGGGTAGGGGTTACTGGAGAGTGTCACTCAAATTTTATTTCCCTGACTTTGTTTCCAGTTTAGAATGGCATTTCTTCAGAGAAAAAAATAGCTTCAAATTTTAAAGGCTTTGAATGAGATTTTTTATATTTAAAAATAATTATAATGGCTAACAGAAAGTGTCCGAAGGTAGAAGAACATAAAGCAACATATTTGTCTGTCCTCCTTTCTGGTTCTTTCTTCTTTAAAATAAAGCTATTCACATTCCTAGCTTGCTGTGTGTTCTTCAAATGAAACTGCACATTTCAGTTTATAACTATTTCCCCTAACAATGTTGAACCCTGTCTCTATCGGCATGTACACCTCGTGAATGGTTTCCTTGCACTCTTTCTGATCTTAATAGATCTCACCATTCATGTTCCACAAAAAGACTAATTTCCACAAGCACCGTAGTACGCGAGAAAGAGTGAAAGTGAAAACAAAAGCCTTCTGAGTTTGCCAGAATTCTCACTGGAAAAGGAAAAGTCACAATCGGGTCTGGCTAAAGGGGGTAAATGCAAACCATTCTTCACTTACTACCTTATGCCTTGCTTGAGGGCCTCATTCATACACACACACACACACACACACACACACACACACACACTGGCAACAGGAAAGAACTCTGCAAATACAATTTCATTCTTATTTTAGGTTTGTTGCAGACCCTTGTCTTAATTATTAATTTTTATACACCTACTATTGCCCTTTATGCTTCTCTTTTGGGTGCATACAAGGGGGGAATAAAGAAAGAAAAGAAGGAAGGAAGAGAATCAGAGTCCTTTCTGCCCTAAACATGGGCAATATTTTTCATTTCACTTTTTAGTTTGGGGCTGTGTTTTCAGACACTTTTTTCAGGCTGCAATAAACTGATTCAGAATTTATCATTTCCCACCATTCAATGTCATCCTCACCCTTATTCCCATTCTAACCGCAGGGACCACCAAGTAGGCACCAGATGTGCTGTTACAGAAAAGCATTCTAGCGAAAAACAAACACCCTTGGAATGGCACTCAGTCGACCCAACTTCTCATTTCTGCAGCGTTGGATTATTGTCACTGCTCTGTCACTAAACAGGTCACCTTAGGAGGTCCCTAACTCCTCTGTGTTTTGGTTTCTCTATCCTCAACATGTAAAGATAGCACTATTTGCCCTAATGGAATGTTGATATAAAGGTGAAATGCTTGGAAGAAATACAAATACAAGGTAACATTATGCATCTGAAAATGAAGACAGCAGCTGTCGGATGCTGTTAGAATTCCTCTGCTTAATAGAATTGATGGCTGTACTTGAAATCCTCCAGCTTAAATCCTTTGCCTATTGCTTTGGGACCTTGCTAGAGCCACACAAATGACTGACGCTGAATTGTGGGTGAGACTAAGCCAAACTTTGAAGTGACCTGTGTTTTCTTCCCTTTGCCAATAAAGCAGCTGTGGCCAATTAGTGTTCAACACCATCTTCCAGCTGAGAAGCGATTTCAGGTTCCAGATGCAAACTGCATCAAAGAGGGCTAGAGTGTCTAATCCCTGATTGTTCTAGGCTTTTCATCCTCAAGGAATTTCAGAGGAAAGAAGGACCTAAGAGGTTATCTGGTTCATTCATACAACAGGAATTATTTAAGCACCTACTAAGTAAGCAGAGCTTTCTCTGGTTTGTGAACAAGAACATTTCTGGTAGGAAATATCCTTGAGATATAAGTTATTATACCCGACATCTTAATCAATTCAAGATTTTTTCACTAGAGTTAAACATTACGCTTACTTTCCCTTTATCATGAGAAATCACAAAGGTCAGTCAGTATAGATTTTCTGGAAGCCCATTGTTCCTACATCAAATATAGGGAAATAGTAAATGGGGGTTGTTCACCTATCTTCTTTAAAAGAACGTGCACATAATATGGGCTTACTTTCCTCACTAGATATGTTATCTAAAGTATCTCTTCCAACTCTAAAACCTTTGATTTTATTTTTCTTTGTTCATATGGTAAAATTCATAGTAATTTGAAAATAGCACATATCAGCGTGAGCTTCAATTTGTGTTTGCATATTGTTCTGCAGATGTTTGCACACAGAAAAGAATAGAGAAATTACCAGATAGTGATTAACATAACACTGCTGAGGTTGTGCAGGTGTAATTTTAAATTGTGTTATAGTATACTGTACATATATCCACCTCCTTTATTAGACTATGAGTTTTCTGAGGGCAAGGATCATAGGAATCTTCGTAGCTCTAATATCCTGAATTTACTCATTTGTGCATTCATTCTGCATTTATTGAGCACCTGCTACATGCCAGGAATATTGTTAAGTGTAGAAATTTTTACGAAGATGAATACATGATCCTAGCCCTAAAAGAGCTCACAGTCTAATGGAAATAAAATATTATATTACATGATTTTAGCAACCGTACAGTTTGAAAAGCACATTTACTTCCATGATATCCTTTGAACCTTAACAACCATTTGAGGTTGGTATAATTAGCTCCATTTTTACAGATGAGGAAAGTGAGTTTCTCAGAGGTTAATTATGTTGCTTCAGGTCACTCAGCTAATCAATGGCAGATCACAGGCTCTAGGCTTCTTACTCCAAATCCTGTGGGTGCTTAACGAATACTAATCCAACAATACAAGATCGTGTTGTTGGATTATTAATATTTTTGGATTATTAGTTGTCTTCTTCTTCTGATCAAATGAAAATATTTATAAAACATCTTCCTAAACATCTGTCTTAAATCCATTCCATAAGTAAATTACATGGAATAAAAATGAAACTCCTGATCTGACCAGATGAATTGTGAACACAGAATCTTTCAAAATAAATAAAAATATTCACATACCCTAAAAAATTTAGTAACACAAATCTGATTCAGTCCATTTCAACTGTCAAAAAAACTGCTTTTGTGCATAAGACATTGCATGCAATAGAAGGATACGTTAGTACTTGCCCTCATGGTTCCAGTTCAAAGAATTACTGTGCCAGAAGTTGTTTCCTCTGTTACCGGTCCAGGAAAATCTGATTCTTGTTAGTATCACTTCCTATACATGGGAAAAGCAGGAGAATAGTGCTTTGATTCAATCCAGTCTATACATAGCACTGTGCCTGCCAGGCTGGATTTGTATTAAAAAGAGAAAAAAGAATATGTTACCCAAAAAGCTTCTGTGTTGCAACCAGAGGGGTGGTGACGCAGGGGGATAGGGCAACGAAGACATCCTGTGTATACAGGAGAAATATTATAAAGAATCATTTAAGACAATCAGACCATATGACACTCATGTTAATTAGAATAAACAGTAGATCAAATGAGATACAAACTGCATAAGGAAATATTAACTGAGGAATCATTTAAAGAGCGTTAAATGTTCTAAACGTCAATATGACATATCTTGATTGGAATAAACGTAGAAAGTTCTGGGGATCTCATCCTGATTTTGAGTCTATTTTATTCTCAAGTATAGCTAAGCTACACAATAAGCAGTGGCACTTCTGTCCCATATTTGAATCATGAGCTTCCCCTTCTGCTTTTTCTTTTAAATTTCCCCAAACCAAGGTTTGGAATAAAAGAATGTTTAAGATTATTGGCAATACTGTGCCATGGGGATGTTTGAGCATCTCAGACTGAACACTAGCAAGCTGCAGATCACAAAGCAAGTATAATTGTGCTGTTATGTATCCTGTTCATTCATTCATTCATCCACTCATTCACTCATTCATTCTATACATTTTTATTGACCATTTACTCTGGGATTATAAAAATGATGAAGCATAGTTCTTTCCCAGCAGAAATCCACAGCTTAGTGAGGTAAGAAAGACAAATGCAATTGTCTCTTTCAGTGAAAATATATCAGTTAATATTGAAGATGAGAGTCAAAATGAAGAAGAAGAAGGCCAAGTCACTTGATGAGGGTATAATGCCAAGGTAATGATTAGGCCTTTAAAGAAGGGGGCACTGCATTGTTCATCTTTATCCCCGCGGTGCCTGGAAGCTTTGCTGATACGTGGAAGACAGTGAATGAGTGAATGAATGAGTGAATAAACATTGCACTCAAAGAACCCCAGAAGAGTCAGTTTCCTTGGCTCTGGTGAGTAAATAAATGTTAAGCTAAGGGTGAATGAAAGATATACTGCAGGCCTGGTGCTCAAAATATCTAGAAATGGCAAGTTTTCTTGCATGAGTAGCTTGACCTCACACTGCACTGTATTTTTCACCCAACAACTTAATCATTTCATAAGATGGACTAAGTGAGAAAGGAGAATAAGTTGACCATGTGATAGGTAAGTCACACCCTGGTTTCCATAGGGACCTAGCCTACTCTGTACAGTCCATACAGCCTCAGTATAATATCTTGGTTTTAGGGCTCCTAGTGAGTCCTGAGGGTTTTTTTACCCACATACTGAAAACAATCTGTTTTTATGTTCTGCATGTGACATCACTCTGACATATTGTAAATGTGATAGCGTATTTTATGGCACTGGAAAAATAAGCAAGGAAAGGAAATATCCTTCCTCCATGCTTTGGTCAAATATATTTTGCAGTTAACTAAACTTAGCACACATGGGGTTTCCAGAAATGTTCAGAAATGAACTTCCTACTTTGAGTAAAGTTGAGCTAATGAATGCAACTATTCACAGCAAAACTTAGAGATTCCTTGGAAATGTATTATTTCCTGTTTCCAAAGATGTATTAGCTCCTCTACAAAAAAGTCTTTACTATAATTCTAGTTCTAGGTCACTAATATTGAAAGGCTTATGGCTCACTTTCAAGCTCGCAGCATGCAAATAAAGGACTAATATTTGAAGGTTTCGATGGATTTAAAGTTGTTTTTTCCCCCCATATCTAGCGGAATCACAACTATGGGCTTGGTCTCATTTTTGTTGAACAGTCATTAGGCAGAGGAGAAGAGAGAATAAAATGGAAGGAGTTAAATTCAAGTAGAGGACATATGGAGAAAAAAGGGATAGGAAGCAAACAGAACCAAAGCATTGAAAATGGGTCAGCCATGAGCTTCCTCTCCAGCAGAAGGTCACTTTGGATCCAAGCTCTTTGCACTTTCCTGATGCTTTCAGAGGCAGGTCTTATACTTGCTATTTGCAAGCGCAACAGGGCAAGAGGCTTATCATGTAGGTTTTTGAAGATTACACAGAAAAAAGTAGTATTTAGTCATTTCTTCAAGTATTATTCAAAATCTCAGGTTATAGCATCTCAGGTTATATGCCTCAAATTATTTCCTGACTTTCAGTCTCCCTGAAAACAGGCAGTTGAAAATATCCATTAGTGTGTATTGCTTAAATAGATTGCCCCAACTTACCCTGTTAATGTAAGTCATCTCAGCAGTAAAGATTAAGTATGAAAATTATTTTTCATTAGGTTTTAATTTGTGACTTATCTTAGATATGTCAATAGGATAAGGCATTTGGTTGATTCGTTTTTAAAAAGTTAAGGAAAAAAGAATATATAATTAAGTTCAACTTGTCCAGTGTTCCTTAAAGATTTAAAAAATCAAGTTCAAATGTTGACATGTAAAAAATGACATGAGAGAAAAAAAATTATACTGCCTAGAAAAAAAAAGCATAGCTGGTTTGCTATCTGTCTTCCAGCTGACCCACACAGAGGAATTTTATTCCATTATTTTGAAGTAAACTGCTACTTGTAAAATTATAAGCATAAGTTTTTTGTTGCTGTTGTTGTTCTAGCATTTACTAGGGATGTTTAAAATAATCTTGAGTTACTTAGGCAGCTATTTATTGATGCATTTTATGCCTTTTGTTAGCTATAATCTCAGTCATTTTAGCACACAGAGCCCTAATCTTCAAGTCTGTCAGTCCCATTTTGCATTACAAATCATTTGTAGTTTTATAACTGTCATTTCCAAGGACATCTGGAAAAGATGGATTTATGAAAGGTTACCATGCATTCTAAGAAGGCCGAGAATTAGCATGACTTTGTAAAGGTTCTTATAAATTGAGCAGCAGCCATCACTGACAATAAGGTGTTTTCTGCTTTTGTCAAGTATCTTTATTTAAATATTAAGGGAGAGATATGACCTTTGACTTTGGAGATCTCTGTGACATGGCAATGGCCCAGTGTATTAGCTGTCAATGGAGTGCTATGGCCTGACTCTCTCAAGACCCCTATTTGTGGACAATGTTATAATAACCCTTCCATTAGGCATCCCCAAGGCAAATAACCTCAGCTTTAACAGAGTCAGTTTAAAATTCCTTAGAGTAACATTAAGAGACTATCTGGTTTGTGTCAGTTTAAGATCAACTACTCCTTGCATAGGTTCAATTCTGTAAATTTTAAGTAGCCACAGTTATTTAAGAATTATTTCATAGATGCCTGCGGGTAAATATTAGACACATAGAATACAGAAAAAACCCCATCTACTTCTTTGATTTCTTAACCAGCCTCTTTAGAGACTAACTGAATCCAAATGGGCTTGAGGATCTATTTTTTTAAATGACTCTTTCTATCTGTATACATATCTTTTGTTCATGGAAATTTCATAGAGTTGCTGCTTATGGTATGCACAGGATTTGAAGACATCAAATCACAATTGGAAGAGAGAAGATAATATTCATTAGGAAGCAGCATACCTCCCTATGTGTGCACCAGGGCTAAGTAATGGTTACAAGACCAATGGTTTTGCTCAGATGAGATGCTTGCATTTGAATCACAAATTATTATTGCCCTCATTTATAGCTACTTATTACTAGGCTCAGACTTGTGAGGAAATCTGAAGTCAAAAGACACATTTATTCTGTGAAAAATCAAGGTCAAGCTGTCCTAAAATGCTTTAAAAAATCGTAGTTGTCTTCTTAAGTCTTAAAATAAATCATTGAATTTGATGTGAACACTTCAAATACTTGGCCATGAAACAAATTGAGTGTCTCCTCTGAATCCAACTTTTGTGTTTGGGTGTCTGTGACATCGAAAATGTTATTAAATGTTATTAAAACATTTAATCAAAATTAAAAAATAACAAATTCATTGGTGACTATAGATGGCTTCTCAAGTGCAAACTTCACTGTTTTATATCCTTAGTTAAATACAAATTAATAAATTGGTTTAATTTGGAAATTTTATTTTTAAAACTAAGGGGAAAGTCAACAAATGTTTATAGAGTGCCTACAATGTATACATGACATTGGGATTAAGTATACACATCTTTCAATATTCTTTTTATTCTTACAGTAAAAATGCAGCCAATTTTTAAAATAACAGACTAATTTTAGGGAAATAAATTATATGTTTAGTACTTGCCTTTTGCTTATTGATACCAAAGATGTTAAAGGGTAAATAATTATTGATTGGATTAAGTTTGTCCCACATCAGGTTAACTGCTTTAAGGAAAAAAAAAGTGAAATGATACCATGAGCTAAAACCCCAGTGCTCATAAACAACATTTAGCTTTTGATTTACAGTGAAATCACAATTCTTCATTTCCTGTTCCCTCTGTCTCTGACATTGCATGAGAGACCATAGGGCAATACATGCCCTACGACATAATATAGGATGTAATTTAAAGGGTTCTATTGATGCTGTAAATCACAAGGAGTTCTGCTGAAGCAGTTTATGAATGACAGTAAAACACTAAGACTGGATTATATCATTAGAATTATGTACCACGTGCAGTTATTATTATTTGTAATTGGGGATAAAGTTTTACAAAACACATATATGGGAATGTCATTTTTCTTGGTATTTACAGGCTTCTTTTATGCAAGAAGATGTGTTTTTGGATAAAATAAGAAATCCAGGGTTGTAGAATATCTGTCATTCTGGAGAAAGTATTTGTGTGCTCTGAGAGTAAACCATAATAGTTAGAACATATTCTGACCGGTCATACAAAACCTAATTGCTAGAAGTACAAAAGACTATCTGCATATGTGTTACCAGCAAATTTAATAAGTTTTCTTAGTACACAAAAGGACATAACACCACAGTGACTATGATAGTATGATGTTCTAAAAACTAGCTGAAGAGTGTAAAATATCAACCACCTTGTTAGTGCTCTCTACAAGAAATTTACAATTATGATGGAATTAATTTTCCACTGAACGGACTGGTTTTTGTTGACATATAGCCATTCTGAAACTCTGAAATAATGTATTTCCAGTTTCTTTTCTGGGAAGATAAAATGACAATGGTAGTTCTTCAACTATTCTGGGCATATCTTTGATGATGAAGAGGAATTCCAGTCTTCTAGCTCGTTTAGTTATATTTTTCTGTTTTGAGTAAACTGTCCTAGTGGATGTGTCTATGCGACTAAGCCAGATGGCCTGGATTGTAGCCAAACAATTCTTCCATCTGTTATTTTAATTTTTTTCTCAAAGAAACTAAGATAACATATAGCGGGATATCACAAGTAATTTCAGAATATTCTAGGTTGGCTCTTCAGATTAATTACCCCAAATGAAGTCAATCTCCCAGGAATATTCTAAAATAAGTTAAGACTTGAGCATCTCCTACTTTTCTCTCTCAGGCATTGAACAGCAATGTCCATCAACCCCAAGCTTACCTCTAGTTTCCCAAGAATCAGATAAGGCACTCCAGAATTATTCTCCTGGTCACTGTCAGAGCCATGTCCTATCATTTTTGTTTGTTGCTGCCATATTTCCCTTTCCACAGAAACAAATTTGTTCTAGTTTTATTCCTGCAGGAGAAGGATAATAATTAGCTGTCTAATAAACTATCTGCATTTATTTGCAAAGGCATCGATTACTATACGGAGAGCATTTTCAAGACACTTTCTGGTAATAACTCTAGAGTTAATTAATTCAAAGATTAAACATGAAGGCAAATCGAATGGGCAGTTGATACTGTGGCAAGCTAGTGTTAGCACTTAATTTGAATTGTTTGGGCATTGAATTCCATTCATCATGAAAAAATACATATATATTTATACACACACCCTATATATACACACACATATACATATAAATAAATATAAATATGTATATATATGTAATTCATCCCCAAACCTTAGCTCCACTCAGAAGAAAAATTTTTCATAGCCACTGATTTGCAGAGGCATTCAACATTTCAGAAGATGCAAGAAAAACTTATAACACTGTAATATGTCTAAGAGCAAGATTTCAAAAATAAGACTACCTGGGTTACAATTCTTACTAGCTGTGTGACTTTGGTCAAGTTACTTAACTTCTCCATGCCTAAATTTCTTCATAGAGTAATACAGAAGATTTAGTACTTTAATTTATATAGAGTACCCACATCAATGACTAATAAGTGAAAATCATCATATATATGTTTGTCATTAAGAGAGTAAATTCTTGCCTAAGAAAGAGCTTAATTAGCCAATATTCTGAAATATGAACACACATTTTTACAAAGTAAATTCTGGATTATTGAATTATTGACTTTGATTGTTAAATTCTGGATTACTGAATTATTGATTTTGATTGTTATCTATAGTTTCATAAATTTATTCATTCAACAGCTTTTTTAAACACACATGCTATGCACTAAGCTAGATGCTATGAAATACACAAAAAAAGTTTTAAAAGATCCTTTTTCTCAATGAACTTAAATTCTATTATACATTGAATCATAAGATATACATAAATAGTTATAATCCAAGATAGAAAGTGATAAGGCCATAAAGAAGGTAGAGATAATGTGCTATGACAGTTTAGACATGGTAAAAATGACTTCCAGCCAGAAGTCCTATGGAAAGCTTCTTGAAGGAGATGAAATTTGAACTGATTCATGAAGATTAATTAGCATGCAGAGATAAGAGGGATGCCCATTCTGGAGGAGCTTAGGGCACAAGGGCAAGAAAGTGGGAATTTCTGAGTGTGTGAAAGAGAGGATAAGACACTCTATATTATCACTATTGGAAGGAGATACAGAAGCATGTATAAAAGAAAATAATAGGGGGATACTGGCAAGATGGCGTAAGAGTAAGACACGGAGATCACCTTCCTTCCCACAGATACAGTAGAAATACATCCACACATGGATCTGCTCCTACAGAACACCCACAGAACGCTGGCAGAAGACGTCAGACCTCCCAAAAGGCAAGAAAATCCCCACGTACTTGGGTAGGGCAAAAGAAAAAAGAAATAACAGAGACAAAAGAATAGGGACGGGACCTGCACCAGTGGGAGGGAGCCGTGAAGGAAGAAAGGTTTCCACACACTAGGAGCCCCTTCGCGGGTGGACACTGCGGGTGGCGGAGGGGGGGAGCTTCGGAGCCATGGAGGAGAGCGCAGCCACAGGGGTGCGGAGGGCAAAGCGGAGAGATTCCTGCACAGAGGCTCGGCGCCGAGCAGCACTCACCAGCCTGAGAGGCTTGTCTGCTCCCCCACCGGGGCGGGCGGGGGCTGGGAGCTGAGGCTCGGGCTTCGGTGCTAGCCGGGAGGGAGTCCGGGAAAAAGTCTGCAGCTGCCGAAGAGGCAAGAGACTATTTCTTGCCTCTTTGTTTCACAGCGCGCAAGGAGAGGGGATTCAGAGCGCCGCCTAAACAAGCTCCAGAGACGGGCGTGAGCCGCAGCTAACAGCGCGGACCCCAGAGGTGGGCGCGAGCCGCGGTTATCAGCGCGAACCCCAGAGACAGGCAGGAGACGCTAAGGCTGCTGCTGCCACCACCAAGAAGCATGTGTGCGAGCACAGGTCACTCTCCACACCGCCCCTCCCAGGAACCTGTGCAGCCACCACTGCCAGGGTCCCGTGATCCGGGGACAACTTTCCCGGGAGAACGCACGGCACGCCTCGGGCTGGAGCAACGTCACGACGCCTCTGACGCCGCAGGCTCGCCCCGCCTCCTCCGTACCGCTCCCTCCCCCCGGCCTGAGTGAGCCAGAGCCGCGGAAGCAGCTGCTCCTTTAACCCCGTTCTGTCTGGGCGGGGAACAGACGCCCTCAGGCGACCTACATGCAGAGGTGGGTCCAGGAGCAGCGGATTCAAACTCCACAAACAACTTGATGTGCCTGCATCTGTTGAATACCTGAATAGACAACGAATCATCCCAAATTCAAGAGGTGGACTTTGGGAGCAGGAGATATTAATTTTTCCCCTTTTCCTTTTTTTGTGACTGTATATGTGTATGCTTCTGGGTGAGATTTTGTCTGTATAGCTTTGCTTTCACCATTAGCCCTAGGGTTAGGTCCGTCCGTGTTTTTTTTACTTAAAAAAAATTTTTTTTTCGTAATAAATGTTTTCTTAATAATTTTTCCTGGGGCTTCCCTGGTGGCGCAGTGGTTGAGAATCTGCCTGCCAATGCAGGGGACACGGGTTCGAGCCCTGGTCTGGGAAGATCCCACATGCCACGGACCAGCTGGGCCCGTGAGCCACAACTACTGAGCCTGCGCCTCTGGAGCCTGTGCCCCGCAACGGGAGGGGCCGCGATAGTGAAAGGCCCGCGCACCGCGATGAAGAGCGGTCCCTGCACCGCGATGAAGAGTGGCCCCCACTTGCCGCAACTAGAGAAAGCCCTCGCACGAACCGAAGACCCAACACAGCCAAAAATAAAGAAATAAATAAATAAAGTAGCTATATAAAAAAAATAATAATAATTTTTCCTTATTTTCTATTTTTAGAAATTAAAAAAAATTTTAAATAAGTTTTTTCATATTTTTTATTTTAAAAAATTTTTTTCTTAATAAATTTTTTCTTAATAATTTTTTTTCTTAATAATTTTTTTTATTTTTTACTATAAAAAATTAATAAATCTATTTTTTTAAATTAAAAAACCATTTTTTTCTGAATACATTTATTCTTAATAATTTTTTTCTTATTTTTTATTATAATAGCTTTATTTTATTTTATTTTGTCCTCTTTCTTTCTTTCTTTCTTTCTTTCTATTTTTTTCACCATTTTATTCAGAGCCGAGTGGATGAAAGGCTCTTGGTGCTCCAGCCAGGCATCAGGGCTGTGCCTCTGAGGTGGGAGAACCAACTTCAGGACACTGGTCCACAAGAGACCTCCCAGCTCCACGTAATACCAAATGGTGAAAATCTCTCAGAGATCTCCATCTCAATATCTATTCCCAACTTCACTCAACGACCAGCAAGCTACAGTGCTGGACACCCTATGCCAAACAACTAGCAAGACAGGAACACAGCCCCATCCATTAGCAGAGACGCTGCCTAAAATCATAAGGCCACAGACACCCCAAAACACACCACCAGACGTGGACGTGCCCACCAGAAAGACAAGATCCAACCTCATCCACCAGAACACAGGCACTAGTCCCCTCCACCAGGAAGCCTACACAACCCACAGAACCAACCTTAGCCACTGGGAACAGATACCAAAAACAACGGGAACTATGAACCTGCAGCCTGTGAAAAGGAGACCCCAAACACAGTAAAATAAGCAAAATGAGAAGACAAAAAACCACACAGCAGGTGAAGGAGCAGGGTCAAAACACACCAGACCTAACAAATGAAGAGGAAATAGGCAGTCTACCTGAAAAAGAATTCAGAATAATGATAGTAAAGATGATCCAAAATCTTGGAAATAGAATAGACAAAATGCAAGAAACACTTAACAAGGACGTAGAAGAACTAAAGAGGAACCAAGCAACGATGAAAAACACAATAAATGAAATTAAAAATACTCTAGACGGGATCAATAGCAGAATGACTGAGGCAGAAGAATGGATAAGTGACCTGGAAGATAAAATAGTGGAAATAACTACTGCAGAGCAGAATAAAAAAAAAAGAATGAAAAGAACTGAGGACAGTCTCAGAGACCTCTGAGACAACATTAAACGCACCAACATTCGAATTATAGGGGTCCCAGAAGAAGAAGAGAAAAAGAAAGGGACTGAGAAAATATTTGAAGAGATTATAGTTGAAAACTTCCCTAATATGGGAAAGGAAATAGTTAATCAAGTCCTGGAAGCACAGAGAGTCCCATCCAGGATAAATCCAAGGAGAAACACGCCAAGACATATATTAATCAAACTATCAAAAATTAAATATAAAGAAAACATTTTAAAAGCAGCAAGGGAAAAACAACAAATAACACACAAGGGAATCCCCATAAGGTTAACAGCTGATCTTTCAGCAGAAACTCTGCAAGCCAGAAGGGAGTGGCAGGATATACTTAAAGTCATGAAGGAGAAAAACCTACAACCAAGGTTACTCTACCCAGCAAGGATCTCATTCAGATTTGATGGAGAAATTAAAACCTTTACAGACAAGCAAAAGCTGAGAGAGTTCAGCGCCACCAAACCAGCTTCACAACAAATGCTAAAGGAACTTCTCTAGGCAAGAAACACAAGAGAAGGAAAACACCTACAATATCAAACACAAAATATTTAAGAAAATGGGAATAGGAACATACATATCAATAATTACCTTAAATGTAAATGGATTAAATGCTCCCACCAAAAGACACAGGCTGGCTGAATGGATACAAAAGCAAGACCCATATATATGCTGTCTACAAGAGACCCACTTCAGACCTAGAGACACATACAGACTGAAAGTGAGGGGATGGAAAAAGATATTCCATGCAAATGGAAATCAAAAGAAAGCTGGAGTAGCAATTCTCATATCAGACAAAATAGACTTTAAAATAAAGACTATTACAAGAGACAAAGCAGGACACTATATAATGATCAGGGGATCGATCCAAGAGGAAAGTATAACAATTGTAAATATTTATGCACCCAACATAGGAGCACCTCAATACATAAGGCAAATACTAACAGCCATAAAAGGGGAAATCGACAGTAACACAATCATAGTAGGGGACTTTAACACCCCACTTTCACCAATGGACAGATCATCCAAAATGAAAATAAATAAGGAAACACAAGCTTTAAATGATACATTAAACAAGTTGGACTTAATTGATATTTATAGGACATTCCACCCCAAAACAACAGAATACACATTTTTCTCAAGTGCTCATGGAACATTCCCCAGGATAGATCATATCTTGGGTCACAAATCAAGCCTTGGTAAATTTAAGAAAATTGAAATCGTATCAAGTATCTTTTCCGACCACAATGCTATGAGACTAGATATCAATTACAGGAAAAGATCTGTAAAAAATACAAACACATGGAGGCTACACAATATACTACTTAATAACGAAGTGATCACTGAAGAAATCAAAGGGAAAATCAAAAAATACCTAGAAACAAATGACAATGGAGACACGACGACCCAAAACCTATGGGATGCAGCAAAAGCAGTGCTAAGAGGGAAGTTTATAGCAATACAAGCCTACATCAAGAAACAGGAAACATCTCGAATAAACAACCTAACCTTGCACCTAAAGCAATTAGAGAAAGAAGAGCAAAAAAACCCCAAAGCTAGCAGAAGGAAAGAAATCATAAAGATCAGATCAGAAATAAATCAAAAAGAAATGAAGGAAACAATGGCAAAAATCAATGAAACTAAAAGCTGGTTCTTTGAGAAGATAAACAAAATTGATAAACCATTAGCCAGACTCATCAAGAGAAAAAGGGAGAAGACTCAAATTAATAGAATTAGAAATGAAAAAGGAGAAGTAACCACTGACACTGCAGAAATACAAACGATCATGAGAGATTACTACAAGCAACTCTATGCCAATAAAATGGACAACCTGGAAGAAATGGACAGATTCTTAGAAATGCACAACCTACCGAGACTGAACCAGGAAGAAATAGAAAATATGAACAGACCAATCACAAGCACTGAAATTGAAACTGTGATTAAAAATCGTCCAACAAACAAAAGCCCAGGACCAGATGGCTTCACAGGCGAATTCTATCAAACATTTAGAGAAGAGCTAACACCTATCCTTCTCAAACTCTTCCAAAATATTGCAGAGGGAGGAACACTCCCCAACTCATTCTACAAGGCCACCATCACCCTGATACCAAAACCAGACAAAGATGTCACAAAGAAAGAAAACTACAGGCCAATATCACTGATGAACATAGATGCAAAAATCCTCAACAAAATACTAGCAAACAGAATCCAACAGCACATTAAAAGGATCATACACCATGATCAAGTGGGATTTATTCCAGGAATGCAAGGATTCTTCAATATACGCAAATCAATCAACGTGATACATCATATTAACAAATTGAAGGAGAAAAACCATATGATCATCTCAATAGATGCAGAGAAAGCTTTCGACAAAATTCAACACCCATTTATGATAAAAGCCCTGCAGAAAGTAGGCATAGAGGGAACTTTCCTCAACACAATAAAAGCCATATATGACAAACCCACAGCCAACATTGTCCTCAATGGTGAAAAACTGAAACCATTTCCACTAAGATCAGGAACAAGACAAGGTGGCCCACTCTCACCACTATTATTCAACATAGTTTTGGAAGTGTTAGCCACAGCAATCAGAGAAGAAAAAGAAATAAAAGGAATCCAAATTGGAAAAGAAGAAGCAAAGCTGTCACTATTTGCAGATGACATGATACTATACATAGAGAATCCTAAAACTGCCACCAGAAAACTCCTAGAGCTAATCAATGAATTTGGTAAAGTAGCAGGATACAAAATTAAAGCACAGAAATCTCTTGCATTCCTATATACTAATGATGAAAAATCTGAAAGTGAAATTAAGAAAACACTCCCGTTTACCATTGCAACAAAAAGAATAAAATATCTAGGAATAAACCTACCTAAGGAGACAAAAGACCTGTATGCAGAAAATTATAGGACACTGATGAAAGAAATTAAAGATGATACAAATAGATGGAGAGATATACCATGTTCTTGGATTGGAAGAATCAACATTGTGAAAATGACTGTACTACCCAAAGCAATCTACAGATTCAATGCAATCCCTATCAAACTACCACTGGCATTTTTCACAGAACTAGAACAAAAAATTTCACAATTTATATGGAGACACAAAAGACCCCGAATAGCCAAAGCAATCTTGAGAAAGAAAAACGGAGCTGGAGGAATCAGGCTCCCTGACTTCAGACTATATTACAAAGCTACAGTAATCAAGACAGTTTGGTACTGGCACAAAAACAGAAATATAGATCAGTGGAACAGGATAGAAAGCCCAGAGATAAACCCATGCACATATGGTCACCTTATCTTTGATAAAGGAGGCAAGCATATACAGTGGAGAAAAGACAGCCTCTTCAATAAGTGGTGCTGGGAAAATTGGACAGGTACATGTAAAAGTATGAAATTAGAACACTCCCTGACACCATACACAAAAATAAACTCAAAATGGATTAAAGACCTAAGTGTAAAATCAGGCACTATCAAACTCTTAGAGGAAAACATAGGCAGAACACTCTATGACATAAATCACAGCAAGATCCTTTTTGACCCAGCTCCTAGAGAAATGGAAATAAAAACACAAATAAACAAATGGGACCTAATGAAACTTAAAAGCTTTTGCACAGCAAAGGAAACCATAAACAAGACCAAAAGACAACCCTCAGAATGGGAGAAAATATTTGCAAATGAAGCAACTGACAAAGGATTAATCTCCAAGATTTACAAGCAGCTCATGCAGCTCAATAACAAAAAAACCAACAACCCAATCCAAAAATGGGCAGAAGACCTAAATAGACATTTCTCCAAAGAAGATATACAGATGGTCAACAGACACATGAAAGAATGCTCAACATCATTAATCATTAGAGAAATGCAAATCAAAACTACAATGAGGTATCATCTCACACCAGTCAGAATGGCCATCATCAAAAAATCTAGAAACAGTAAATGCTGGAAGGGTGTGGAGAAAAAGGAACACTCTTGCACTGTTGGTGGGAATGTAAATTGATACAGCCACTATGGAGAACAGTATGGAGGTTCCTTAAAAAACTAAAAATTGAACTACCATACAACCCAGCAATCCCACTACTGGGCATATATCCTGAGAAAACCATAATTCAAAAAGAGTCATGTACCAAAATGTTCATTGCAGCTCTATTTACTATAGCCAGGACATGGAAGCAACCTAAATGTCCATCGACAGATGAATGGATAAAGAAGATGTGGCACATATATACAATGGAATATTACTCAGCCATAAAAAGAAATGAAATGGAGGTATTTGTAATGAGGTGGATGGAGTTAGAGTCTGTCATACAGAGTGAAGTAAGTCAGAAAGAGAAAAGCAAATACAGTATGCTAACACATATATATGGAATCTAAGGAAAAAAAAAAAAAAGGTCATGAAGAACCTAGTGGCAAGATGGGAATAAAGACAGAGACCTACTAAAGAATGGACTTGAGGATATGGGGAGGGGGAGGGGTGAGATGTTACAGGGTGAGAGAGTGTCATGGACATATATACACTACCAAATGTAAAATAGATAGCTAGTGGGAAGCAGCCACATAGCACAGGGAGATCAGCTCGGTGCTTTGTGACCGCCTTGGGGGGTGGGATGGGGAGGGTGGGAGGGAGGGAGATGTGGGAGGGAGGAGATCTGGGAACGTGTGTATATGTGTAGCTGATTCACTTTGTTATAAAGCAGAAACTAACACACCATTGTGAAGCAATTATACTTCAATAAAGATGTTTAAGAAAAAAAAAAGAAAATAATAACTTTGAATTATAGTCTTGCAGCTAAAAATGATCAATATTAATGTTGCTCTACATTTTTCTAGTTGTTTCATGTATATAATTTTATTTAAGTAATTGAGAATGTACTATATATATGATTATATACATATATGCATATGTGTATATATGTATGTCATATACATTTATATTATTTATTTTAAATAACTAAATGAATATTTTAAATGACTGCTCTTACTTTTTCTTAATAAGGATGAACAATTAATCGTTCAACTTTATAGGAAATTTATGTGCTCATCACATTTTGCTATTGTTAATAAGGTTAGAATAAACAAACTTACATATATATCTTTGCCTGCAATTAACATTGTTTTCTTGTGATATATTTTGAGAAATGAACTTAGTGTCAAAAATGTTAAAGACTTTAAGGTTTCCGATATATAATGCCATGTTGCTGAGTATATACAATTTAAACCCTTTAAGTAGTAATAGAATTTCATCTTAATAATTATTTTCATCTTTCTCAATTTGATAGGCATAACATTGTATTTTATTTATCTTTAAGTTTGCAATTTCAACAAGGATAATGCATTATTAAACTTTATTTATGATGTTTCTCCTTTTTATTTTCTTACACTGGTCTCTTTCCTACTTTTACAAGGCCATTCATTTACCTATGAGAATGTGAGAATTGTTACCACAGAAGTAGAAAGAGAAACAAAGGTATTTAATTAGTTTCTAAATCCAAAATAAAATTTTTTGCAGAAGTAAAAATATTTGAAAAGTTAAGTTATTTTTGAAGTCATGTTCTGCTAAATCCAATATCAGGATCATCCCTGGATTTGCTCCTATTGACTTAAAAAATAATTCTTGTTTATCAGTAACATTTTCCGTCTTCACAGGTCTAGTGATAGCAAATTATATTCCCAAAGTTGTAAAAGTTATAGTAGAAAAACTCTGGATTATGTTATTTTCCTCTGTAGAATGTAAATTTTTCTTTTGGCAAAATGTTACATTATTGGAGGTGAATTACAGCTATCAAGACTTGTTTTTAGGCTTTGTTAAAATGAGTATGATTCAGCTTTGCTATTACTCCAAAGGCAGGTCCATTACTCTTAGGGCTGACTAAGAGGCAACTTAGTCAGGCATCCTGGCTCCTGGGGCATAAACTTTCTCAAATAAAAGCCTGAGATATTTACTGAGGACTCTTTGACTGAGTCTGAACTTTAATTTCTTTATATCACTCTTTGCTTTCTGAAGCAAATTGAAAAAATTTCTTCATAGGGTTTGCATACAGTACTTAGGAAGGTCTTGCCTCAATGGGGAATATTTAGCCCTAGATTGAGCACTGCTCCAGACTCCCAAAAAGTCATAAAGTAAGACTCAAAAGGATCAAACTTTTCTCCAAGTAACTCAACTACATTTCAGAACAAACATCCATGTGAGTGAGCCAGGAAATGGCTCTTTCCCAGATGAACATTGAAATGACTGCAGCCTTGCAGAGGCTCAGAATCAAAGGATACATCTAAGTTATGTCTGGATTCCTGACCCACAGAAACTGTGGGATAATAAATATTGTTTTAAACCATTAAATTTTGGTGTAATTATTTATGTAGCAAAAGATAACTAATACAGAAAGAAACTTCCACAACCTGACAAAGGGCATTGATGAAACACATACACCAAACATATTTAATGGTGAAACAATGAATATTTTCTACCCAAAAGATCAGAAACATATAAGGAGTTATGCTCTCACCACTATTGTTCAATTTCTACTGTGGGTTTAGCCAATGAAACAGTCAGGCAAGAAAAAACAATAAAAGGAATCCACATTGAGAAAGGATAAGTAAAACTGTCTTTATTCAGAGACAACATGTAGAAAATCTGATGGACTCTACAAAATTCAGGGGTCAGAATGCTCCATTTTGTTAAGAAGCTATTTCTTCCAAAATTGATTTATAGATTCAAAATAATCCCAATCAAAAATTCAGCTGTCTATTTGCAAAATTTGACAAGCTGATTCTAAAATTCATATGGAAAAGTAAAGGATATTGAAAAAGAAGAAAAAAGTTCTTAAACCTACACTATGTGCTTTCAAGACAAGTTATAAAGGTACAGTAATCCAGACAGTGTGGTATTGACATAAATTAGTCAAAGAGGTCGATAGAACAGAATAGATAGTCCAGAAATACACCTACAAATACATGGACAATTGATTTTCAACAAAGGTACAAACACAATTCAATGGAAGAAGAGTAATATTTTCGACAAATGGTAATTGAAAATTGGATATCCATATGCGTAAAATAAAGACAGAAAAAAACTAAAGTAAACTAAAGTAAAAAAAAAAAAAAAGAGACAAATACCCCTCCCCCGCCACATATATGAACAGATTGAACATCCCTAGACTGATAAAAACAATTTACTAAAAATTTACAGCAAGTTTCATGTTTATTGTTAAAAAATGTAAAAATGTTTTCATTGCCAAAGCATAGTTTTAAAAAGTTAAAACATAACCTTCATATAAACATAAAATAAACTTGTATTAAAATCAATTGCATGACTACCAGACAAAATTCCTTTGCACTGCTATAGACAAGGATCATTTGCTTTTCTCTAATACAAGAATAATTTACATCACAATCAATTTTCTGCCAGTTCAGGTCTACCCCTTCAGAGTTGTAAAATCATTTAGTCAATTAAAAAGTCAATCAAAGTTACAAGCACTGGAAAAGCATCCAGTATTCTCTTTTACATTTTTCCAATTTTGAATACTTTTTTCTTGAAAGGGTAATTTTCATTGACACTGCTAAAGTCAAGAAGCCCGAATCATTGTTAATTTAACACTCTACTGTTGATAGAAGTCAATAAACTGATACTTATAAAAGAACTAAAAGATATAAGCATTACAAAGGAAGAAAAAGAATTTCAGAGACTGTCAACATAGAAAATTCAAGAACATCTACAAATGTATTATTATAACTAACAACAACAAAAAAAACCCAGCAAGATTCTTTTGATTAAATGTCAACATACAAGGATCATTGGCTTAGACTGACCAAGAAAAAAAAGAAATTTGAGTAAAAGACTCAAATTACTAAAATCAGGAATAAAAGAGAGAAGTTCACTACTAATCTTACAAAAATAAAATGGATTATAAAGAAATACTGTGAATACCTGTGTGCTAACAAATTAGAAAACTCAGATGAAATGGACAAGTTCCTAGAAATACAAAAATCTATAGCTTTCCTCTACCCCAAATGTAAGCATAGAAAAATTTTAATGTAAAAAATTTGCATCTTGATGGAAGAAAAAATTTTAAAACAGAGGTATAAACCTAATAAAAAATGTGGAAGATCTTAGAAAAAAATTACAGAACACTGTTAGCCACATGAAACTTGCCATAGAGGGAAAGGCTTGACACAATAAAGGTGTAAATTTCCCTGAGTTAATCTTCAAATTAAATGTAATTTAAATAAAAATATGTACATGATTTGCAAAAATAGACAACTATTTTTCATACTCACATGAAGACAAAAAGACAGTTCTGAAGGAAAGAACTAGGAACCTATTCTATTATTAAGGCTTATTATAAAACTGCAGCAGAAAAGCAGTGTGATACTGGCAAAATTATATTTAACAGAAAAACTAAAAGGATAAGAGAACACAGAAAATTGCCCAAGTATATACCATGACATAGTACAATACAATCATTTTAGAAAGGAGAGATTACTGAACAAATGATATTGAAATAAGTTGGAATAAAAGAAAATTTGATTGCTGCCTTACAATATATACAAGAATAAACTCCAGAAGATTTTGATTCATATGTGTAAAATAAAAACTTTAAACTATCAAAAGGTATTATATGGAATATCTTCAATCAACAAGAGTGCAAAAAAATTCCTAGATAAGATATAAGAAATACATCTCAGAAAGAATGATTGAAAAATTTGACTACATCGGAGATTAAAATTTCTTTTTAAAAAGACATATCACCAACAAAGTTAAAAAAAAAAAGCCACAGACTAGCAAAACATACCTACAAAGGTACAACCAACAAAGAATTGCCACCCAGAATATATTTTAAATCCTTATAATCAATTAAAAATAGTTTCAGACAACAAACAATAAAACAGCCAAAGGAGGCAAAGGATAGAAAGAGAATACTCACAAAAGAAAACCAAATGTTTAAAATATGGCTAAATATGAAATTATATATAATAGTTCAAACTTCTAAAGTATATACATCTGATTTATTAGTAAAAATAAATACAAAAAAATTTAGATACAACAAAATACAATAAAATACAACAAAATTTAAATACTCACCAAAGAAACCCAAATATTTTAAAAATATTTTAAAAATTTAGTCCTAGAGTAGTCAGTGAAATGTAAAATAAGGCAAAACAGTAACATTTTATCCCATTAAATTGATCAAAATAAAACAGAAGACAAAACTAAGCATTGCTGAGTTGTGGCCACAGAGAATGATCAAATGCTTCAACTAGGGATACAAAATAATACTCCTACTTTGAAGGATATTACCCCATATTCTAGCTATTAATTGTCTAGATATGTGCCCTAGAGAAAAAGTTCTACATGTATACTAGGAGACACACTTATGAAGCCATTAAAACAATGTAGATTATTCCATGACAAAAAAGATATCCCTAACACAATAAGTGAAAAAAGTAAAATGTAATATGATCTTATTTTTGCAAAAACAAATCTTATACATGTTATGTACACTGAATCACATATTCACACACAGGCACAAACACATATAACAGATAAAATATCAGTAGAAATCTTTCTTTACATAGTGGGAATATGAGTATTCATATCTAAATTTTGTTGTATTTATTTTTACTAATAAATCAGTTGTATATATTTTAGAAGTTTGAACTATTATATATAATTTCATATTTATCTTTTTATATATCATATTGTTCATATTATTTTATATATTTGGGCTATTTAGCTATTAACTCTTTCGTTTACAAATCATAAATACTAGTTTACTTTAAAAAAAATGAAAGAAATAATTTACTAAAAATTATAAGAAATCTGCTTACCATGACTTGGAATAGCGGCATTCACCATACACTCAGGGAATAAGCCACTTCCTTCAGGAATCCTCTCCTGACCCCCGTAAGTCTGGGTTACTGGGTCCTCCTATGTGATCCTGTGTGTAATCGTGGGTATATTGGTTCCTTTCCTCCACCAATGAGTTCCTTAAGGATGGGAACTAAGGAAACATTATCACTGTTAACCACTGATAGAATGTAAAACATAGGACACCTGGCAGGAAATCAAGAGATGTTTGATAAATAGATAAATGAGTGAATGGGAGAAGCTACAGTTTCACAGTGATCCTGTCCATTTTGTGTTCAGAATTACTTGCATTCTGTGACTATCAAGAGAACAACTTTTTAAATGATATAAATTATTTTCACCAATAGGAGAAATAATCTAGGAATGGTAAGGGGGGGGGATGCAAAAAAGAATTGTGACCAAGTTTTGCTGCATTTGAAAAGGAAAAAGAAGTGTTTCTCTGACATCCTAAATTTCCTCATGCACATATCTCAAGCTTAGAGGGACTTATCATATTGGACACATGTCCCTAAGACAAAGAAATGGGGGTTTCAGTATGAGATCTACTTTATGATGCTTGCAAAGAGCTCAGATGGAGAATCTCTCAATCCCCTGTTCCCGTCTTAAACATCAACACATGGGAGTAGCACCTGCTGCTCTGCAAGTGACCATGTCTCACACACAAGGCCAAGTCTGTCAGAAGATTAGGCAATGGCCCCTTAGTCCCGGTGTATCTATTACTATGTTTTCATTTGCCAGTAACATAAATTCCCACCTAAACTGGCAGAAATATTAAAGAATTTTTTTAAACCACAGAACTTAAAAAGACATGTGATAAGGTAGGCTTTAGGTGGGAGTCAATGAGTGTTCCCGCCATGTTTCTCTGGAATTCTCAAAGCTCCTTCGTCCCCACATATATCAGCTTTGTTCTTGGGCTGACTTTCCTCCATATGATGGGATGGCCACCAGCATTAACTGGTCCCACATGCTGCTCTGTTCACAAACATGGAGAGACAGCAAGCAAATCACTTTTCGAAGTGATTAAATGAGAGTTTTGAGCTTCCTGAACTTTACTACCCTTTACTACCAATTATGTTGCCAAGGAAAAGCCATGAGCTGATTGTTGTAAGCCTGAGTTACCTGAACCAACCCCTATTGCAAGAACACATACTCAAAACTCAGGGTGGAATCTGTTCTGCCGAAGTGACACAGCTTCTTCCCAAGGGGGAAGGGCTGGAATGAATGATGATCTATGTCATTTCCATACTGTTGAAGAAAGCCCTGAATGCTTTTGCCAACATTCAAATGTTTTAGAGTAGACTTTTGACATATTTGCAGTAAATGCCTTCTAATACTCATGAGTCATCTCTATCTGCAAGGTATTTGGCAGAGAAACACATTCAATACTACAAATGACTGACAAGAAATATCCTAGACAACAGTGTGCTAACCACACTACTTTAATTAGTACTGTAAAGGAGAAGTTGTAATAAATAACTTGCTTATATCCTAACGGGTAATAATCTAGTCATGGTAAAATCGGGGAATAAACAGCTTAGTATTACCAGACACGTATGGCCATAATTTTAGCCCACAAGCAAATCCAGACTGTCCTATTATGAGATCCATTTGGAAGATTATGCTGTAGCAGGAAGGTATGGAGTTGATACCTGCAGAACTAGAAGACTCTATCTGTCTCTATACCCACATTTCCTAATATATTCTTCCTCTTTCTCTACAATATAGCACATTGGCCTTTTTCTATTCCTCAGGCAGGCCAAGTTGTTTCCACAGTGAGCCCTTTTCACATTTGCTCTCTCTTCTACCTGGCCTGGTCCTTTGTGCAACTTGTACACTCATAGCTTTGTGATCTTTATTCAAATGCCACCTAACCTATGGTACACTCCCTGATTATGTGTTCAAAGCATATATCTCTATTCTCATCACAGTCTATAATATTATCATCCTTTATATTCTTCATAGGACTAATTGTACTTCAGAGTGTTATATAATTTTTACTAAATTTTACTGTTTTCTATTTTTTAATTTGTTAATTGCCTATATTCCCTATTTAAATCTAAGTTAAATGCAGGCAGCATCTTGGTCTTATTTACTACAATGTCTCTGTATCTGTAATAATGTCCAACAAAGCACAAACACCATTTCTGTGGTGAAAAGTGCAAATAGTTTAGAGTGAGAAGCTGTGATCTGGGTTATGTGATCTAAGGCCTGTCATTCATCATTTTTATGCTGAGATTTTGAATATTTATGATGTATAAATGAACTATTGTATAGGGAATCTCCTTGAAAATTATAAAAATTCTATGCACTTCAAATTCTTTCTGTAATAATCAAGTTTTTTGATGGATGGATAGATGGCTAGATAGACAGACAGAAAGACATGGCTGAATATGTTAACAGAAACTATGATAATAGCATGCCACCAAATAGCTTACCTAAAAATTAAATAAATAAAAATTTGTTAGGAAATAGCAAATAGTTGATAATAGTTGCCATAGCTATTATTTACTGGGTGCTAACTAAACATATGCAGGGGATTATGCTAAATTCTTTCTGCAATTTCTCTCTTTTAATCCTCACTAACAACTTAATATGTTGCCAATTTACGCATTGATGCACAGAGAGATTAAGTGAATCCTCGAGGTCACACAGACCTTAAATTGTAGTGCAGGGACTTGAACCAACTTTGTCTGACTACAAACACTGTAGGGCTCTCAAATTATTACAGACATCTCAGATATTACATGCTGTCTCAGCATCTGATCCGAAAGTCTCCAAGAACCTTCACATTTTCTTGTCCACTAAATGAATGTGATCTCTCTGGAAAAATACCTAAAGTGATTGGTGTTACTCAAGAGTTGCTGAAAGCAATAAGATCTAGAGTGGAGAATAAAAATTGAAAAGCAAAAGGTCATTCAAAGACTCAACCTTCTTCCTTTCCTTTTATGAGTAATTTAAAAGAAAACAGATAGGCTTTTTTTCATTGAAATGATACATCTTCATCTCCTCCTCTTCTTCATCATTGTCCTCCTTGTCTTCCACTCCCTCTTTCCCCTTCTCTTTTGCCTTCCCTCTTCTTCTTTCTTCCTCCTCTTTACTCTATTTTACTCTTAGCCCCTCCATCCTTCTTTTTCTCTTTTGCCTTTTTCTGAGACCCCACTCATACTCATAGATTTGAACATCAAGTCTACTATGAGCAGTCTCCATCTCCTTGATGCTCTCTTCAGTGATCTACAAAAACCATAGTTATTCCACCGTACTCGCTAATAAACTATCCATACTACTTACACCACTCTAAATTGGATGCTTTTAAAGCCCAGTCTACACAAGTATTATGATTTTCCTCATTTTTAAGGTGTAAAATCTTGAACTAATTCTTTTCTGTGTACGTCTTCATCTGCTGACAAATTCCAACTCCTATTCATCCAGTAAACCTTTATTGAAGAAGTAATTGTATTGCAAGCACAATATCAGTTGCTCCTGTAGCTAGACTGGGATCCTACAATCTGGGTAATAGCACGTTGGTCTGAAACCAATTGATCTGGGATTCTAACCCTAGGTTTAGTTCTGTGATGGTGACTGGTGACACAACTTCTCCTATCTCAGTTGAATACTGTTTGTCAAGACAATGATGAAGTCTCATCTCCTTCTGACCATAGCTAGGAAAGGTTCTCTGGCTTTAAGGATCCATATAACTAGATTGGGCTCACTTAGAAATTAATCTACCATTTTAAGATCCTTAATTTAATCATATCTGCAAAGTCCCATTTGTCATTAATGTACTCACAAGCTCCAAGAATTGGAATGTGGACTCTTTGCGGTGGGGGGGGGGGCGCGATTTATTCTGCCTGCTACAGGAGTCTTAAAGCTAATGTTTATATCAGGGTGGAGATCTAGTTACTGCTGAGAATCCACCCACAAAATAAATATAAATACTCTACTTCTGTTTTGCTTCATCTGCCTTTCTTGTCTTTAAACAAGAAAGTAAGGACTGTCACTGGCCAAAGGGATTTGAAAACCAAGATTGCCGAAAGTACTATGGGTGAATAAAGAGAATGGAAATGGAGACACCTGGGTCAATAAACCATTAATATAAACATACCATGCATCTTAAATTGTCTTTGACTAAATACATTTATATGCTTCAAAAATTAGAAAAAGTAATAAAAAGATATGCAGTGAAAATATTCCCTCATCTGCTTCCCCTTTAACACAGATATTAGGTTCTTGTACATCCTTCAACAGCTTATTTTTGCATATATAGCAAATATAAATACATATTCTTATCTTTCTCTTTATTACACCAAAGAGAACATTTCTATGCATGCCATATATATATATATATATATATATATATATATATATATATATATATATGACTAAGTAAAAAACTGTTTATAGGAACTTTTCATACCAGAACACAGAGTGTTTTTTTCCCTTCATTTCTCATTACAGGGACATAGTATTCCATTTCATGGATGTACCTTAATTCTCATATAGGTGGGCATGTGGTTTAATTCCAACACCATTTATAGAATAGTGTCTTCTTTATTGATTCCCAATGCTTCCTTTATATTTAATTCCAATATGTACTTAAGCTTATTTCTGTCCTTTGGACTGTCTGTTTACCCATGTCCCAGACCACAGAGCTGGCAATTGAAAGAACTGACAAAGAGAGACTGGAAGAGATTCATTTCAATGAATGGTCACAGCCTTGAGTGAGCACCATTTCATTATCTGAAGAATCTTACACTTGCACACTTTCCTCACCTATAATTAACAATCACTTAATCATTTATTAATAAAATAGCATGTTAAGCAAGACACTGTATTAAATAATGTGAGATATAGAGAAAGCTAATTTTTGCTTCCAATGCTCATCCATCTACTGAAGAAGGTAATATATGCATGGCTATGAAAAACAGCAATACAAAGATAGATTTTAAGTAGCAGCTAGCTGCTATAGCCATCAAGGACCATGACAATGATAACCGTTGACTGGGGTAGTGAGAAAAACCCTCAAAGTTGGAAAATCTTAAAGTGGCCTTAGATTAAAGAACAGAAGGCCAGAGTAGGATGGAAGTTGGAAGAACTATCTTTATTGATTTGAGGACCTAGGTAGAAAAGGTGACTCATCTATTCAATAAAAAAAATTTTTTAAAGAAAAGGTAATTCATCTATATCTGAAACCTACTTTTTATATTTACCAATGAATAAATAGAAATTTAATGTCAGAATAAATAAAGTCTCAGGGATCCCCTCTTCCTGTCCTTAGAAATATTACAATGGGTTTTATACAACTACATTCTGCTTCTAACATAGAGTGATTTTAAAGTCTTGAAGGACTTAGAAACCTACTTGTTCTATGTAATTATATGAAATAAGTATTTTTGGAGAGATAACCATATAACTCAAACACTCTTTTTCTCCACAGAAACACACAGCATCACCTTTCACTTGTGTAAGCAAATAAATTATAATCTTGACTACGGTATTGTTTGCAGCAATTTAATTTTTTCTGAACATAGCTCTTATTCTATTATAATGCTTGAATGATTCACATGCAATGTTTCCAATCTACTTTTCTTGGCTTGTGAAACTTTTTAACAAAATGTTAGCATTTGCAGGCACCAGATGTTTTGACATAAGGAGAAGCAAAATGTAAATTTTAATCCATGCTAGGAACAATAGCCTGCAGGCACCTTTTTCTTATTACATGAATTATATACTTAACCACATTGTGGTCAGTCCTATCAAAATCATCACCATCTAGAATGCTGTACTCTTGTCTTATGGCTGCCAACTAATGAAACTGATATATATTTAACATCATGGGTATCCAGTCCTTAACCCATAAACCTTATTGTATTTTACCACTTAACCACCCCACAGCTAGAACTCTGCAGGTGATAATAATAATAACAATTTTTAGGTGGGTTTCAATATTCCTTTTGGTGGTCAATAAAATCAATGTTTGTAATATATTTAAAAGGTTTATAGCTGCAAATATCACTTATTTTAACAAAAACATTAAAACTTGTTACAACTTTCTTCATCTTTTCCATCTTTTTGACTCAACTCAGAGTAAGGGGTGTGTGTGTGTGTGCATGTGTGTGTGTGTGTGTGTGTGTTTCTAGCAGAAGGGATTTGCTGATAGCTTCAAATGTTGCCTACATGTAGGTTCCAATAAAAAAATAACATAAAAATAGCATATTCTTACATGTGGAGTCTTTCCTAGCATCAAGAGATTAGAAGACTTTTTTATGAGCTCCCACATAGGCAGACATGTATCTGTACCCAAATACACCACATATGTACATACACATAAAATAAACAATCAAGTATAGAACCCATTCAGTCATCCTTTTTTCAGTCTATATAGTGTCAGAAAATCATCCTGACTTACCTTTACCTTATTAGAGTGGTTATTTCTTTCTACACAGAAATTATTGTATTGATCAGTATTTTTGGCATTGATAATTCATTAAGAAAAAAATTTATCTGATATAACATTTTTTAAAAATCAATGAACCTATATTTGAACACAGAATAGCATCTTTTTATAGTCAACTCAGAGCCATCCTTTTTATTATTTCTGAGGCAGGTGTGTAGAAAAAAATTAACAAACATGGTATTAAATATTAGAAAGTCTTAACATTTAACTGAAATTCTTATTAATTTCATTATCAAGGGATAGGTCTAGTCAATACCAATTAGCAGCTTTAAAATGTTTTACATATTAAAATATAGTATTCTGTTTATCCTAGATTGTCTGGGGACTATCTAGTATATTAAAAGATTTTGCAGAGTTTCTTAGTGATTTCATTGCTACAAGTATGCCTGTTAGCAATTTTGCAACATTTTGATGAACATTTTCCATAAATCAAAATCATAACAGCTTAAGAAGCAGATGGCAGGAGACTATACTTTAAAATGTAACAATTACTTTCATTAATAAGGAAATACTGGATTACTGTTTTCAGCATGGACTATGAAGTAAGCAGTTGTCAGTTGTGAAGTCTCATGGCTGTTAAGTATCCTTTCAGATGATTAACCCACATTCTATATTTTCCAGTGCAATCTATATACAAAGGCAGAACAAAAAGTATATTAAAGCATTTAATGATTCTATGCTTTCATTTTATACATATGCTAAGAAAATTTTGGTACATTTTTTAAAAGTATGTGTACAAGCATTCATTTATGTGTTAGAGAACACCAGTGCTCTCTATTTTCTTAGAAAATAAGACACATTACTTTGCTATTAAAAATGAAAAATAGCAATAGTTATAAATTCTACAGTCTTATTATACTAACAATGTTTTCTTGATCTAACCAATGTTAGATTAAAATTATAGGAATATTACTTCAGCTAGTCATATATATAAAATGTTATTAAAGTCAAAGATTTTTAACTACGTTGTTATTATTAAGATTAAATAGCTGAATTAATTGTAGCCTTGTATGCCATAAGCAACTGCAGTGCTTTTAGATAAGATCCTTGAATTTAGTTAGCTTTTAAACTTCAGTAGCCATGTAGTAAAGAATAACATAATATGTAACTTCCTGATTGCATATAATTCTTTCAGCATATTTTGCATACTTTCTATTTTGTTTGTTATATATAATCACCACCTTTAAACAATGTATAAATAAAATTTATTTCTGTGGCAAAAGCAAAGTTGAAAATACAGAACTTTTGAAATAAAATGGTAGTGCAGGAATAGGAGAGGTAGAATTGGAAACACAAAAGTCTTTAACTTTATTCTTGAAGCATGTTGGATAAATGTAGGAAAAAAGATATATTACTGAAGATTTCATCAGTAGAAAACACAATAGAAATCATTTGGATATGTAGAAATACATACACAGATCCCTTTACAAGAAAAAGATAAAAAGTTCCCTTTTATGTAAAAAGCAGCAGATAGCAGTATTTCATCATTAAATTGGTTGAATCCAGTGGGAGGTTTTTTTAATCAAAATAATTATTTTCTGATGATCTCCTATATACTAAAATTCTCTATGACTCTCACAGAAAACAAATGTAGCACAGAAAAATTTTAAGAAAACTATTTTTATCATTTTGAATACTTTGTTTACAAATTAGAAATCATACAAATGATAAGATATTGGTATATACAATGAATAATGATTACAGAAAGGTCATAAGATGCACTAGATCAGCAACACTCTAAATGTGTTAAGTATTTATTAAATAAATGAAATGAAATCTCTGTATATGTAACTTACACTAACTCAAATTGACATCTTGTATTTATCAACAAGCAGGGCACCGGAAGGGCAAAGGATGTAATTCCATGTAGCAGATATAGGCTGTGCCATTATCAAAACTGAAGCAAAATTCAATCCTTCAGGTATTTTCAAGAAACCCAGATGGCTGATCTAGTGTTGATAACATAGCAAAAGATTAATTGATTCCAGTTTTCATCTACATCTTAGATATTATAAGGTCGGTAACTATCAGCCTAGAGATATTTTAAAAACATTGGAACATTTAGTTATGCCATTTATTTAAATATCAAAATTCCACAATACCAGAGCAGCAAAAAAAATATTCATGATACTTTGAAGTATAAGAAAATTCAAGCATCGCTCCATCTATCAAAACAAAGAAAAAAATAAATTCTTTTTTACCTTGTGTAATCTAACTTCTCCCCTGACAATGAAGGTAAATGAGCACACCAATCAAGAAACTCATTGTGTCTATTTTTTTTAAAGTAAGAGCTATTAAATATTTTATTTACAGTCATATGAGTGGAAAAGAATGAGTTTAAAAAGGAAGAGAAAGGCTATTTCTCAATGTCCCCAGCTCATCTGGCTATTTATTATTTAGAGCTTTTGTACCCACATCTAGAAAGCTATAGTCACTGACTTCACATCTGTAAACTGAGAAAATATGATCTGTATATATATTCTCCAGTTATGGGGAAAATTCAATAAGAAAGGACACTAAGAAGAAAAAAATATGAAAAGCTACATCTACTCATAAGAGGCCCTTGTTATTTTAAGATAACTGGGAGTTGGAAAGGTTGTTTAATGTGAGTCCATGAAAAGGAAGCCAATATTTTAGAGAAAAAAGATTGCATGGGACCTTATCTTGAAAAGATAACTAAAAATAATTTTTAAATTGTTTTATTTCATTTTTAACAGTTTTTATTATGGTTAATTGTGTATTAATAGTTCAGTGGTAGCTGATATTTTCTGTGACAAAATTATTTGGTAAACAATATGCCTTTTTTACTGTTGTAAGTCTCATTTCTGCAAACATATTCTAGGCATCAATTTTCCCAAGGATCACTCTTGATTCTTAGATATTCAAATAATTTGCCTGTGAATTTACATTATTTCTACTTTTAGATATATATATATAAAGTTATATATATATATATAAAAAACTTTAAAATGTTATTGTCAGATAGTTACAACATCTATGTATCATAGAGAAACTGACCCATAAATGTATAAGCATATAACAGAGGCATATATATAACAGGGGATGTTAGAAAGGGGCTACTTTATAAGTGAAAAACTTCTTTAGTGAATAGTTTAGAGTTTGGTACACTTTCACTTACCTATGCAACCTTATCATTTCTGGGGCTGGGATAATGTTATTCAGATAACTAGGGCTCCCTCCTCCATCATTACATATGACATTAACTGTACACTTAGCTCTTGATAGATACACAGCTACAATGCTATCAACTGAGTAACAGACTTGATGTGGGAATTCTTCATCTGGGATCCAAGGAGATATTCAGGAGATCCCTCACACCTCTTAACACATACAAATTTGGGGCTGTATATATAAATTCTGTATTTTTCCAGGGAGAAAGTCTATAACTTTCAATAGATTCTCAAGGCCTTAAAAAGTTAAGAACTACTGACTAAAATTAATTTTTTAATCTACTTCAGTTGACTGTGACACAACACTACTCTTCACTCTGTCTTTAAAAATCCATTACCTGTTTTACAATCCCCTGATAGTTATTATAATCTGTAAGTAGTAGCAAATATTATTACCCTTTCCAGATCTCTTTCATCCAGACTCTACCATCCTGTGTCAAGCCATTCACTAGCTAAGATTATGAGAAATGGCTTTCAAGGCTGAGTAGTAGTGTTTTAGCAGAATGGAAAATGATGACAGAGTAAAGAAATCCTCAGTGTAAGTTTTCTCAGAATATGAAGAAATTAGAATAATGTATAAAATGAGAACAGAAATTAGCCTCTATCTAGAATGATGTGTTTTCCACTGACTTCAAGATATATTCCTTCTCTATGATTTGCAATGTTAACTTATCAACTTGGATAATAAAGTGGAATTTTGTCATAAAGTATATAATGTTCTCTTGAAAATTCTTGAGGAAATGTATCTTATGGCTCTCTTTCACATGATCTATTTCAGATGAATTTATCTATCTGGCTTTGACAACTATTCCTATAAATTAAGAGTTTTTTCATGTCAAAAAATGAAAATTATTTTAATTCTCCAAACTCTGAGCTAATGCTGTAAGCTAAGCCTGAGATAATAAACATACCATAAAGATTTAATATTTTCCACTTTCATTAGCATTAAAATCTCAAATTTTGTGATGACGTATTTTTCATGTGAGTAATACCTGAAGCACCCTTTGAAACGTTTATCCCAAAATTAATATTCATGAAAGATTACATGTCAATCACATTAGTAATATACAGTAGCATTTTAATTTTTAGGCTTCTTCCTCTTAGTAAAAAATCTATTCCTGCTACATCATTTCATCTTGGTTTTCAAGGGCTTTCATAACTTGTTGCCAGTATTTTTCAGGACTCCGAACAGGCGTCTTCTAGGGTGGTCAGATCTTTCTAATGAATGTGTCATGAAGACACTTCCCCAACTTATTCTCGCGTTTATGATTTGGTTGATATTATTCACCTGTATAGCCTCCCCTCCACCAAATGTATGCTTTTTAAAAGAAGTTAAATTCTGCTGTTCCCACACATTTTTGTGATTCTCCAATCTTCATTTTTAGTTTTTCTGACCTCCTGTATTTGCAGCTTATGCTGCACCATGTAGGCTTTAATTTTAAATGTCTTCTATCTTTTGTTGTGGTTTCTCATGCAGTCATTTTAACTCCCTGAGGAGTAAGACCATATCTTGCTCATCTGTTCCATATTTTCACAGAACTTACTGAAGTTTTGAGTATCACTCCACAAATACTCATTGATCAGATGATCATTCATGTAGGTCTAGCACAGAGTAACATCCTTGGTAAGTCAATTCCCAATGCTTTGAAGAAGCTCAAGAGAGAAAAATTTGAGTGAAGCACCATAGATATAAATAATAAATGCTAACAAGGCTAACAGAGATCGTAGGGTACTCTAAGTACTCACAGGAATAGGACTTTATCCTCCACTCAGAGCTGAATGTAATAAGAAAGATTTTCTGTTTTACTAATTATTTTGTCAGTTGGCAATCCAGTTTTCAGTATTTCATCAATTTGGAGCAAAACTGTATCAACTAATTAATTTAAATCCAATTTTGGAAACAGTGATAAGTTTTATTTAACAAATTACAAATTGTCCTAGTAGGGGGACTTTCGATATTTTATTTGCTGAAACTGATTATCCAATATCTCTTCTTGATAAAGTAAAAAGGATTTGGAGTGTAATTTCAGATGCTGATTAGAAAATCAGAAGAATGAAGGGAAAAAAAGAATATGTATTAACTGCATTGTGTACCTGTTTGGGGGAGCGGTGGGTATGCTTGTGTGAAGTGATAACAATTATAGCCAGTATTCTTGAGGACAGTATTCAATGTGTTCTTTTTCTGAACTGAGCATGTCTCCATAAATATGCAAAGATGCTTTTAGAGTTAGCGTGATTGAACTGACCAAGGGAATTAGAGTCTAATTTTAGAATCCTAAGTTTTTATAAATTTTCTGTATTTTATTGTGGAAAATTCTAATGTTTATGGTAGATTCACTTTTCAATTAGAAGTGGTAGATAATCTATCTTTTAATTAGTTCCCCTATAAGGCTTGAACTTTAGACAACTATCCCCCAGACAGTGGAAAAAAGGCAATGAACAACCAGATCTGTCGATCTTGATTCTTGAAAATTAACGTTGTCAGAGCTGAATAGGAAGGAGACGGAAGTAAGAAAATGTATATTTCAGAAGGTTTATTCTTTGCAGTCTGTTAGTTCCAATAGTACACCACCAAGTCACTACTTTTAAAATATCAGTAGAGAGCTATTTCTTATGTTGTGCCTCTTTCCAGGAAAACAAAATTTAAGTAGATTTGGACTCAGTAGTCAAAGAGAAAAAAAATCTTTTTTGCTCTTAATAATTCTTCAACACTGTGCTTCTTCTTCCTGTGAATTCTGTCGTTTCTAACCAATCAGTTTTTCATGAACAATATATTCCTTTCAGAAAAATTGAGCCAAAGCAATATATGAAACACAGAACTTAATTGCATAGCACCAGCATAGAATTGATTCCCAGTTGATGAATTGAGCCTGTTTATTTTTTATAACTCATCACCATCATCTGAGCTAAAGCTACTTCTCCTACTGCTCTCTTTGGAAACTGCAGGGGAAGTGGCAGATAGCAGAGGATCTGTTCCAAACGGAGATATTGTGTCATCCAGTAGCATGTCATCCAATCTTTGTTCCTCTTTCAAAGCCGCACTAAATGATAAATCTGTGAAGTGTGACAAAGGATCAGAGAAGGCCATAGCTTGATCACAGAGCTCAGGGCTTGTCCCCTGAGACAGAACCAATTGTTGGCAATAGTCTACTGAATTCTGCTCAAGATGGGCCTGTTGTTTGGTGATGTGAGCACCTAAATCAACTGTGCCAAGTGAAGCCAGGGTTGGCAGACCATGAGCACGAGCCTGTATTTCTAGTTCCTGCAATTTCAAACAAGAATAATTAAATAATGACTTTGAAAGTAAAATCAACTCTAGAGAATAAGCCACAAATAGATTTAAAATATTAACAAGCACTCAAAATGAAGAGTAATACATATTATAAATATTCTTTGCAAATAACAGAGTGTGGTATATTTCTAATGCCTGAAAAATAACCCTGAGGAAAATACTCAGATTTTTAAAAAATACTCAGATTGTTCGTTAAAGGAATACATGACATATAATGGTCCCATAGTGGCTCAGGCTACAGTACAACTATTTGGAGATAGTGGAAATCTTCCAGTCATTCTTCCTGATTAATTTCTCTCTATAGGTCCATTTCATGGAAACAGGAGTGTTTTACCTGGCAGTAAGCTTGCTCGCATATTAAAGAAAAAATCTTGAGGCTTATGAAAACCTATATTTTGAGATTTTGTGTCACATGAACAGATGAGGAGTGACAATATAAACTGGCAAAATATGCCTTAAGGCAATGAAATCCATAGCAATGTTACTATAGAAATAAAAGGGGGAGAGGAGAATTTAATGTCCAATATTATCCAGAGAAACAAAGGTTCTGCTTATTATTATTTTTTGACTGGGATAATATTTGTGTGTTTATAAAATTGGTTCTATTTTCTGCATCTTGCAATTAGTTATCATTCATTATATATTTTTAAAGCCAACTTGATCCTAGATTTCTAATCGAAACCTAATTGAATCAATCTAATTCATGAACTTCTAAAAGGCAATAAAATTATCCTTGGGAAGAAAAAATAATTGTTAATGAGAAAAAAATAAATGAGACCAATGAATAAAACTGATGATGGATAAGTCATATGTAAGCTACATGGTTCATGGCAACGTTCTTATAAAAACCTGAATCCGGAGTAGAAGGCGCCTGTTAGCCTGCTCTAATTTCTTCTGTCTGTGTTCTAATTCTCGAGCTCTCTGTTGTTCTTTTTGTAGCCACTTGATGTACTCCACTGATGCTTTTAGAATGGTTCCTTTGTTCCAGCGCATATCACTGTAGAAAGGAGAGATAACCTTTTCACAATTGTGCATGTCAGCAGAATTCATAAGAACTTACAAAATCTTTCACATTAATATGAAATAATGATTTACATGACTATTATTCACTCTTAGATATTATTGCTTCTGAATAGAAATTTTAATAGAATAGTTAAGAAGCCCTTATATAGTAAAATTAATCCCAGAATGAAAATAAGTGTCAAAAGAAAGTAATAAAGTGACTTTTTGTGGGAGAGCTAAATGCAATATCATGATTCTACCATTACAGTTTTTATATTTTTAGTGAAAATTGCTTTTATTATTAACTCCGAGATTAAAATCTATGTGCGGTATTTCTGCATTAATGAATGAGGAAATGTACATTACTGAGGACTTAAGCCTAAATTTTTTAAGATCATTTCAAATGTACCAATCTTTTAACCTACTTTCTATAAGGTTGCTTTTATGCTTCTAGGAAAAAAATAAAATAAAGTCCCTCCTGAATGGTGATCCTGAGTAATTGTGAAACAAATCGGAGTTTGGCAACATCACTTTATGCAATAGAGCAAAACTTTCTAGAATCATTAGGCAAATTTTTCTGCACAAAAAGCATCAACATTTTTTTTAAAAGCTGGATATCTATTTTGAAGTAAGTGTACAATAAGTAAATACAGTTGAACATTGCCAATAATCTTCAGACTGTAGCATAGAAAAAATATTTTATTAAAACTTATTTTTAGACAGGAGAGATGATAAATCTGGAATTACAGAACAGGCTACTGAGTTTAATATCTAAAAACATACATCAATAAATTTAATACTATCTGACAATTCATAATATGTATGGAGAATAGGGCCAAACTGATTGCTAAAAGTTAATCAGAGCTGTTGAAAAATTTGGATGAATTTTCCATTTAGAATCATGAGATTTCTTTTAATACAACAGTAAGTAAACTTGTAGGGAAAATTTTAAAAGACATTACACTGCATGTATTTTTGGTTTACGTGATCTACACGAAATTCATGGAACTTAATATGTATTTATTAAGTGTTCAGAAGTGGGAAAATGTAGTTTATGAAAAACCTGACTGGCATGTGCCTCATTGGAAGTTCAGGTTAGACGACAATTCCATTAGCTGTAACAAATTAAAGGAATATACATTATTCTACCACAGGTGAAAATGCTTATTAGGTGAGAATGCTGGAATAAGCCATCTTCTACTGAAAAGCACCAAACCATTGCCACGTCTGTCTCAAGCTTGAAACTGCTTTGTCAGTTCTCTGGGGCCATACAGCTGTTGTTATCTTTCCAAGCACAGTGATTTATCTAGTGGTGGGAAGGGTAGAGGGAAAAGAGGCTACTTTTGTCATTAAACCAGAAGTTATCTGTCACTTAAAAGTGTAGTGAACTCCTGAGTTAAAACTCTAAGCAGCAACAGGAGCCTAAAGGCCTTAATTTTGTTTTATTTCTTCTCATGGGAAGAAAAACTTGAAGGACAGAAGGAATAGGATGAAAACAATAACCCTAGTCAACTTTGAAGTTTAAGGTACTGTTTATTTACGTCTAAAATAAACCTTCAAAGTTGTGGTAGATCCATCCACCTCACTACAAATAACTCAATTTCATTTCTTTTTATGGCTGAGTAATATTCCATTGTATATATGTGCCACATCTTCTTTATCCATTCATCTGTTGCTGGACACTTAGGTTGCTTCCATGTCCTGGCTACTGTAAATAGAGCTGCAATGAACATTGTGGTACATGACTCTTTTTCAATTATGGTTTTCTCATACAGAATGAAGTCAGTCAGAAAAAGAAAAACAAATACCGTATGCTAACACATATATATGGAATCTAAAAAAAAAAAAAATGGTTCTGAAGAACTTCGGGCAGGACAGGAATAAAGACACAGACGTAGAGAATGGACTTGAGGACACTGGGAGGGGAAGGGTAAGCCGGGATTAAGTGAGAGAGTAACATTGACATATATACATTACCAAATGTAAAATAGATAGCTAGTGGGAAGCAGCCGCATAGCACAGGGAGATCAGCTCAGTGCTTTGTGACCACCTAGAGGGGTGGGATAGGGAGGGTGGGAGGGAGACGCAAGAGGGAGGAGATATGGGGATATATATATATATATGTATGGCTGATTCACTTTGTTATAAAACAGAAACTAACACACCATTGTAGAGCAATTATACTCCAATAAAGATGTTAAAAAAAAAATTGTGATAGAAAACACACAAGGGGTTTTGCTACAATATCTACTTGATGTCATTTCACTAAATGTTTAAGAGTTCACTCTATTTAAAGCCATTTTAATATATGAGGTTTCTTCTTAAAATATTTCAAGTTTTCCAAATATATTAAAGAGATGTTTTTCTCTCTCCCAAGATAATTTCATGCAGTTAGGCATTAAAAAACATTATATATGACATTATACTATAAATACTAACACATACAAAGACATACCTAAGGAGTGAATGTTGATACTGGCTTTTCATTTTCTACAAAATAATTTTCTTTGAAGAACTTATATCTTTGAGAAAGTTAAAAGCTTGAATGTATATAGGGCTAAAGCAGGTAACAGAAATATGTAAGTTGGAGTAAGAATGCTGCCAGACAAAACTATGGAAAATGTACAATCTGTTGTCATCTTAGGAGTGCACATCCACTTAGAAGCATTAAAAAAATAAAAAAGAAAGAAAACACCATGACAGGTCTGATTCTTCTTGCTTTGATCAACATTTTATAACTTCTGATTTAGAAAGTCTTGTTAGGTATCATTTACTACCTCAACTGCCATTCTTACACAAAAGCCGGAGAAAGTTCTGACTGTAGAAGATAAAAAAATCAATACAAAAAAACCTTAATTTTATATATAAAAAAGTAGAAAGAAAAGAATAATTTGATAGCACAACTAGAATAATTCATGCTCTGTTGGCCTTTTTATATCTACAAATATGATTTTTTTGTAAATATGATTAATTAAAAGCACATATGAAGTAAATCACTACCACACATCTGTAGAAATGCTTCACTTTTTGTATTTGCTAGTTTTGTTTGGTTTTATTTTTCACTGACGGTTAAGAGACTGTGTGTTTTTCATTTCATTTTCTCAACATATATACCTCAACGATAGCTCTTTACTATATTTTTTCCCTTCTGACCATACTATTTTGACCCAGCAAAGAAGAAAGAAGTACAAATTTCTGAATGTTTTTCATACACAAAAATGGCAACTTCATAGAATTCAATATGCTTCCAGGTATTAGCTTTCATTTGCTAAGCCACGCCCTAAGTTTATTCTAGCCATGAGCTGGAAAGGTCCTCAGAGCCTTTATATAACCAAAGCTTCAGAGTTCCTGCTACTTGCCCAAGAGCATGCAGTGTTTAGAAGATGAGTCCTAGGTCTCCTCTCTCAGTTCAGTGCTGTATCTGCAAATCTGTGGCTTTCCCACTTTTTCAAATGCATCTGCCATAAGAAATGTGTTTTCTGTTGTGACCCAGTGGGCTCTTTGTACATATAACAGCAACAAAGGTTTCATGAGGTATTACTATCCTTCTAACGTGTAATATGTAATACTCTGATATTTTCAGTGCCTACATATAATATAATAGAATTAAAACAATTGATACTTCCCCTTTCTGAAATCCACAAAGAGAAAGTCCCTTAAGAACACTTAAAATGAAGCTTTCCCAATTATGGTCCCTTTCAGATGTGATTCTGTGATAAATTGATTTTCCATATTCTAGATCAGGGGTAGACAAACTATAGCCTGCAGCCTGTTTTTGTCAATAAAGTTTCATTGGATGCAGTCGTGCTCTTTCATATACATATTGTCTATGTCTGCTTTCATGCTACAATGGCAGAGTTGAATAATTGTGAGAGACTTTATGCTCACAAAGCTTGAAATAATTACTATCTGGCCCTTTAGAGGATAAGTTTTCCATCCCCTGTTCTAGACAATGAATTAGAACCAGAAAGGAGCCATTTTACAACCAAAGCTTCTATAAAAATGTAGAGTAATAATTATCCCTCACACAAGCTTTATAATTTTTAAGGTATTCTCATACATATTACTTGATTTTATTTTTATAAAAACCCAGCCATATAATTGGTGCTTTACAGGCATGGTGACATCTAAAGATGTTCAGTCAGGCTTCAGTGTCCAATTTTATAGTCTCATCTGTTTTCTGCATATAACCTGGGCCTGGCACTGTGGGTTAGCTCTACCAGTTACAAGGGAAGCTCTCTTAACTGACCTTTACCTAATCACTTTCAGGATTAATTAATGTTCTCCATTCCCTTCGTGATACTCACTGACTGTTGACAGAACAAAGTAGACACTAGGCTACCTTCTAAGACACCCAGGTACTTCTGTTATCCTTGTGGTGACATGTACTTACTGACAGGCTGTTAAATGAATGCCCATTGTACTTATTATTGTGATAGTATAATTAAATTATATGTATGTTAACTAATGAAATACGAATGCAAAAGAAGAAAGAACATTTATAAAAATAGCTATTGTTCTTAGGAAAAGTATATTAAAAGCTTTGGAAAAACTCAAGTAAAATGTCAGTAGAGATAGGTTGCTAAAAAATATGCTGTAACAAATTAGAGTGCAAACATTAAAAAAAATCCATCTATATTTAGGTGGCTGGCACTTAGGTTTTTGTTTTATCTTTAAGAAATTGAAATAGACTATACATTTTTGTGCAGTTTACGTAAGGAAGAAAAATTGAAACACATTCAAACTAAAAGGTCTTGGTCTTACATCAAATGTTTGGTGAATAAATGTGCATTTATATTTTAAGTGTTAAAAAAATGTCTTATCTGGAAAATGGATGTTTCCTTCTGCTAACAGAAAGAGTTGCATGCTTAGAGACTTCAAAAGATTTGAAAAATTATTGGTAGGACCTACACCAAGATTGAGCTCTTCAGACTTTCTGTCCAGTGCTCTTTCTGCCATTCTACTGGAGATGCCTTCACTATCTACTATGCCCATAAGAATAAATATGGCATTCCCTTCTATTATAATTGGATGAGTTGTCCAAGTGAATTAGCACATTTATATTTAGGGAAAGAACACTTTCAAATTTCACAGATCCAAAAAAAAAAAAAAAAAAATTTCACAGATCCCACTTTATCAAACATCATCATTTCTGAATAATGGATTTTTGCCAGTATTTGGAGAGTCCAGTTCTCAGTCTGAACAAAACATTTTTTTCTAGTCATTATTAATGCTACAATGTTTTCATGTTTTTAGAGAAACACTTAACATGCTAAATTGATATTTTGTTTTATCAACTATTTCTTGAAATTTACAACCTCAAACATCCTGTTTAACTGACTTTGTGACTGTATGACACCATAACCTAGCTGAAAATTTAATTGCAATAACCGATTATTGACTGGCATCAATCAGCCTGTTTTTACAATTCTATTTTTTCTGCTTGCAGATTGCCAGAATTTTGGAACCTCTGAAAATTCAACATTCCAATTTTCATGTACACATAAATCTTAAATTGGAAGGCGTGCTATAATCATAAATTGAGGATGCCCGTCAGTATCATGAAAGCATTTGGTACTACCACTAAATTTGCAAATATTGGTGCCATACAGAAAAATCCACTAAATACTGAGAAGAAATAATTTACTTATTTCCTATAGCTCAATAGGACAAGTGTTAGTAACAACGTTGATGCTTAATAACTATCAGCCTTGAATAGATATTAAAAAGTGAGACCAGCAGTAGGCTTATCTTTACCACAGCTGCTTAGTTTCTTAGTCTTTGGTTCTCCCCTCCCCCTCTCCCTCTCACCCATTTTGCGGGGAGGATTGAAACCATAACATTATTAAGAAATGATTGTTGAACTCACGGATCATTAGACTTTGGAATAAGAGTGCCAAGCTCCTTGATTCGGTAATTAATATTATACCTTCTTCTTCTTTCAACTATTAAAAAAGAAATATTATTGATTATTCTCATTAAAGTACAATTCATTTTTGGTCAGCTGTAAACTTTCTTAACAATCTTTGAAAAACAATGAGCAAAAAAGTTTCATTTAGTGAAAAGGGTACTTCTCAAAAATAAAAAATTCAAACACATTTTATTCTAAAAGTAAAAATAACAATATTAGAATTGTGAGTCTATTATTCACAATTATTTTAAAACATTTTCTCTCAAAAACAACATTTTTATCATTCTTTGAAATGCAATAATATTCACTCATACAGATATATATGTATTTATATACTCTCCTTTCTCATACACTCCACTGAAAGGCTAACACAAAGTTTGGTACATGGTAGGTATGTGTGCCCAAATAGACTATGACCTCTTTGAGGGCAGGGACCATTTCTTTCGTATCGCCAGAGGCCTTGGCATGTAAAAGGTGCTAAATAAATGTACGCTGATTAGACTATAAATATAGTTTTCTAATTTAACAACTTTCAATAATACATAGAGCAGTGATTCTTAAACTCTGGCATGCATCAGACACACCTGGAGGGATAGTTAAAGTAAATTTGTACCCCGCACCTAGAGATTCTGATTTTAGTAGGACTGGGTTGGGACCCAAGAATTTGCATTTCTAGCAAGTTCCCAGGTGATGCCGATGCTGCTTGTCTAGGGACCACACTTTGAGAACTACTGATATAGGTTTTTATTCAGAGACTGTTTTCTCTGTTTGCATTTCTATGCATCCATTGCTTATGGAAATTTTGTGCATCTAGTAAATGTTCAATAAATGTCAAATAAACAAATAAGTAGAGTTTTCTATATTGACCCTTACCTAAGAGCAGTCTTATAGAGCACAGAGTAGTCCTATATTTCCAGTACTCTATATTCCCAGTATCAGGAACCACAACTTATGCATAATATTGTTTAAGTAGATAACATTTTTAAAGCATTTTAGGGAAATGAAGGAAGTAAAATGTCATGAAGAAGAAGAAAACTATATGTCAAAAACATTAAACCATACGTGCTTCAAAAATAAGATCTGCTACTGGAAATAAGGAAAGTCATGAAAAAAAATCAATTGTCTTGGTGAACCTACTCTACAAAACAATTTACCATGAATGAACTTGACCTTCAAAAATAATACATTGGGATTCCTCTGAAATTAGGATATAATTGATTCTTGGGAGAGTTTATTTTCCCTCTTTACCAATCCTGTTTTCCTATGCATGTGATTAAAAAAACTGACACCAAATAAAAAACTGAAAAGAAAATAAACAAAGATAATGCTGATAGAAATACATTTATATTTTACAGTGAGAATTTATTAGTAAGTCTATGTTCACACATACTCACTCCTATATTATAAAACAGACTTTTAAATATAAGATGGAGAGCAGCTAGGAAGGATGTTCACAGTTTTATCTCAAAATAGGAGACTGGTTTAGTCCTATAATGTTTTTCCAAAATCTATTATTTAGATGCACCTTACGTAAAATATCAGAAATTCCTACCCAGCTCTTCTTAGATTGTGCCCAGTAAAACTTTTAATGGCTAATTATGATGAGAAGTTTGGTTCCTCAATGTTTTCATCTCCAGTACTAGTTGTCTGTAAAGGAGTCAAGTTTTAAGAAATTACTAAACTATTTCATGCTACATGTGATTTCACTCTTTACAAAGTTTTTGATATATTCACTCATTCCTGTCCTTACATCCAAGCAAAAGGGGCCTCTCTTCCCAGACCCCATACTGATGAGGAGCCCCCTTTGCCTTTTCTTACCATACCCATCCACACTGAGCAAGGCAGCCACAGGACAAAGGGAGCCCCCTTCTAAACTACATTCTGGGTAATTTGCAACAGGAATATCTTCCCAAACACCCTGAGCCTGCTCAGGTTGCTTCCCAGGTCCATCCTCTGGAGGGAGGATCAGGACACCAAGGTGCTTACCCTAGTCCCATGATGCAGACAAGGGGCAGCTGTTTGCAGAGATATGTATAGAACTTGAATATACAGGATGAGGGTTCCCACTCGTGTTTGAGGCCACTTGCAGCATAGAAATGCAAGTGGCCTCTAGGGGGTAAAGAGAGAAGTGAGATGGGCTGCTGGCTAAAGGCTGGCATTGCCCCACCCTGACATTCCTACTCAGAATTCCAAGGATCTGAGAATTCTTATTTCACACCTGGCCTTCCAATCTTTAGGAAGTATAGAACATACTTAATTTAGCATTTCTAGCTTGAGTTATAGCTTTTAAGTATTTAGACATCTGGTAAGTGGGACTTTATTTGTCCTCCAGCCATGATCCTCACAAATGTTAAGGGATATCCTAGATTCATATTTAAAATGTGATATTAATTTTTTGTAACATTGATATCTCCAAAAAGGAAGATCACTAAGTAAGAGAATCCAAATTAGAAAACACTTTGATAATGGTCATACCAGGCACCTATCATACTTTACATTAAATGACCTGTTATTTAAAGCACAAACATAGAGGAGAGAAGAAAGGAGCAAGGAAGGTAATAGTTAGCAGACTTAAAACTAAGAGAGAAGCCTTTAGCTCCTTGATGTATTAATTCCTTCTGCTAACAACTAGCTCTGTCTTTCAGGTTCTACTTGTCTCATAAACTGCACCAACACTTATCTGCTCTGCCACTAAGTGATCAGAATCAAATCATTTCCCTCTCCACAATTACTCTAAGGACTGTTATAACCACAGGTCAGCCCTCTCCTCAGTCACACAGTCAACCTACTCTGTGACGTAGGCAGATGCTTCATGAACAGATATATGCAGGTTTCACAGGTACATGTAGAATCAATTTCAACTAACCACATGTAAGGAAATTCCAGGTTTGTTTTAGAACTTTAAAGTTTTTATTTAATTCTATTCTATTCTATTTTTTTCTCATTTTTTGATTTGGCTCCCAGAACAAAAAAGCTTCACACTCAATTAGTCAAGCTCACTTAAGACAGTTAAGCATTTGAGACATGACAAAGCACTCTAAAGCTCAACTTGCCCCTCAACAACTTCCCTGGATGCATTTACCCATCTCATGTGACCCATTATCAGAGTCAAACTGACCCGCAGGAAGGCGTAAGAGGCCCCTTTTTTGGCAGCAGCAGTGGAATTCAGCAGTACAACATAAGCAATACTTTCAGATAACTTATCATTAGGAAGGGAGGAGCAGATTGACACAGAAAGATAAGAACCTGGAGTCACATTTCTTGCTATTTAAATGGTGGACATTTTCTAAAGTCACTTTAATCTCTTTAAACCTTGGAGTCAATGAGTCACAACTGAGTTCAAACATAACTCAATGCTCACACGCAGTCTTCCTGAGAGAGAGAGAATGATCAAGGAGAGAACTTGAGATGCTGAACTTCATAAAAATGTCTAGATTTTCTGAGAGTTCACATTGTTTAAATTGCCCAACATAGCTCTACCAGTGAGCATGTACACTTAGTTTTGGTCATCTGACCTCAAAATATTTATGGGGCGACAATAAAACATCACACATTTTAACCTTCTGCATTTCCTCTTGCATTAATTAATTTTGTTTCGGAAAAAGGAAAATATACTCACTGAGGTTGTGGTTGTCCTTTTTTTGTCTCTCTTTTGCCAAAGCTCGAGTATCAGTTTCTGATCGAAAGGAAGACAATTGAAACAGTACTTATTTCTACCTTACAATCCTTCCAGTCAACATAATTCAGAAATACTAGTGAAAATACAATATTACTTGCTCCAAGTGGTAAAATATATATATATATTTTGCAAATATTAAGAAATTTGGAACAGAGTGCTCTTTAGTAAGAAGGCAGTGACAAAGCCTATGGGCTTTGAGCAGTAAAACCTGGATTTGTATTCTGGCGCTCCATTTAATAGCCTTGTGGACTGTTACCTAAGTTCTCTGTGTCTCAGGCTTCTTACCTGTAAAACTGATATAATACTTACCTGATAATCACTGTGATGATTAAAATAGGTACAGCACACAGAAAATATTAAACTGCTTAATCATTTTTATTAGTATTGTTCTCAGAATTTTAAGATTATTCAAAATTATTACAACCTAAATTTTTACAACCTTAATTTTTTATAAAAAATTATGATTTCTACATCCCAAGAATTGAAACTAACTACATTTCTCAGATATTTCTATTGGACAACTCCATACTTTCAGTAAGTGACACTTCACGTGCTATGTAGTTGTGAGCATTTGTGATAGTCAGTCTCCAATATGTCCCACGATGATTCTCACTCATGATATTCACACCTTTGTTAGCTCCCTTCCACACTGAATAAAGCTGACCCGTGAAACTAATAGAATTTTGTGGAAATGATTAGTGTGGCTTCCCAGACTACATCATAAAAGACGTTTTCGGCTTCCCACTTTGGTGTCCCTTGAATTGCTAGTTGTCATGTCATGTGGACACCTGAGCAGCCCTGTGGAGAGGTCAACGTGGTAAAGAACCAAGGCCACTTGCCAACAAGCAGCACTGACTTGGAAGACCTGTGAGTGAACCACCTTGGGAGTGCATCCTCTAGCCCGTCAAGTGGCAAATGTCTGTACCTCTGGCCAACATCTTGACTGCAACCTTATGAGAGACTCTGAGCTGAAACCAGTTTTACAAGTCACTCCCGGAATTTCTGAACCATAGGGATTGTATGAGATAATAAATGTTTATTATTTCAAGCTGTTAAATTTTGAGTAATTTGTTATACAGCAATAGACAATAATACAATGTTCTTTGAATTATTCTAGTTTTAAAATAGAAATACATTTATTTAAATTTAGTTAAGGCTACATTCATTAATTTTAGTCTAAATAATTTGAATGCATAGATATTTTTGAGTTATTGGTTAGACTCCAAGAATGGATATATTGCATTTATTAAAAATGTTTATATTAACTGTATAAAAATATTTAAAGACCAGTGTTTGAGCTCCAAACTAAAAACTTGTTACAGAAATTTCGACTGAGTTTTATTTTATTCTTATGGAGAAACTAACACTGGTCTTGTAAGTCATGAAATCCTTATTTTGATCCACTTCTGCTTCTAATCAGCTGTATGACTTTGGGAAAATAACTCCTCTGACTCTTGATTCCCACATCAACATACTGGAGGAACTTGACAGTGCCCCTATAATTCCTTTGAGTTGTAACAATTTTGAGATTTACTGTTGAAAACTGAGGGGTTTTTACCCACGTGACAAAGTTAAATGTGAATCATGAAATCTATAAAACAAGCTAAAAAGGGGAAAATCTAATTTTCGTTAATCTATTAATCTGTTCTTTTGCAACCATGTTAATAAATTGCATCTATTCAATATCAAAATGAACGTATGTTAAGTGAAGAACTTAGTCAAACTGTCATATACATATGAATAGAGGTTATGTGTATATTCACCCAATTCCTAAAATAATTAATTAATTCAATTGAACTGTAAGTTATGTTAACTTGCGTTTGGTTGTCATAGCGGAAAAAAAGATGGGTTTACTCTCTAAATGTCTCCCATTTTAACTAACTATTTTAATAATATTTTAAAAATCCTCTTTAACTTGGAAATATATGTCACTCATGTCTTATGTAGTTGATTTTTAAAAAGGATAAAACTATAAAAGCAATGTTACCTGTAATTTCTCTTTTCATTGGTAGACTACTTGGACAAGAAGCACTTGTAAGGCCCATATTAATTGGTGAAATTCCCTGCTCACCGCTATACACATCCAAAATACTTCCAGAAAGCTTTAGAGGAAAAAGGAAGAAAAGATCAATCAAATCTTTGTTGGATATTGACGAAGTATTTAGATGTTCATTTTAAATTTACCACTTTATTAATAGTAATTTGTAATAGATAGCATTTTAATTTTAAACAAAAGTGAGTATGCCTTAACTTTGTAAAATCATTGTGGCATGCTTATGGATAAGCTATGTTGAAAAAAGCTGTTTGTATTTAAGCAAAAGGAGAAATTAGTTCACTCACGAAGAAAAATTTTGATTAATATTTACAAAGTTATGGGAATTTGATCCAGCACATTACCCAGTTATAAATGAAAAAGATTAAAAATATCATTTTTGACAAAAATCAATATACATATTAGCAAAGCTGGAAAGTTCATTGCATATCATAAATTAGGTATAATGGTTGAACATTTTGGAAGCCTTCTTAATACCATCAGTGCTACCAGCAAGTCACAGTCAAGAGGTGTTCTACACTATTAATTAAGTGAAAAACTTTCTTTCCTTCCTGGAAGGCATACTTTTCTCACTGTACACTTAATGTTCTAGATTATTATAAATATCCTAGCTGGTAACCAAAAGTAGTCTAAAACTGCTTTTGCCTCTAGTGGATATAGGGTATGTCTAATTATAGCAACACTGCAATTCTTAAAGTGTTTCTTGGGAACAATTTTTCAGAAAGCTAAGATACTTTATACACAATTTAAAATCATACCAATTTGTTAGTTAAAATGTGCTTATTGATTTGATCTCCCAAGAAAAAAATTTAAATAATATTCGTAACTCAAGTTAATATTCATTATTCCAGAACAAGCTACATTTAAAATATAAGATTTGAATGTTTAAAATATTTCCATTCTAAGTATCTTTATTTCATTTCTGGGAAGTCAACCAAGAGCTGAATAAGCAGTATCTTTTTTCTTTCCTAAAGAACTAAAAATAATACAAGTAACCAAGCAAAGCTATAACCAGATTATTATGGAGACTCTAACATCTTATTCCCACTTTTTGTAAAACTCCAATTCAAACTAAGGGAAATTTTTTAATACTTATAAAATCAGACTGAAAATAAATGTGAAGAAAGACCAAAATTAGTTTCTGACATAATAATCTATTAAACTATATAATAATATTGTATATTTCTGAGGAAAAAAAATCATTGAAAATACAGTGGAAATCAGGCTAATATTTAAGTGTATGTGCATATCAATAAGGACATTATAGATTGCATATGGTATTCTGATGTATGTTTTCATATATTGGTTCTTCTCATTATTTACTCTATTTGGACTCCTCATCTTTATTTTATATAAATTCATTGTTTTAAAATGTATTTTTGGGGGGCTTTCCTGGTGGCGCAGTGGTTGAGAATCTGCCTGTCGATGCAGGGGACACGGGTTCAAGCCCTGGTCTGGGAAGATCCCACATGCCGTGGAGCAACTAGGCCCGTGAGCCACAATTACTGAGCCTGCGCGTCTGGAGCCTGTGCTCCGCAACAAGAGAGGCCGCGATAACGAGAGGCCCGTGCACCGCGATGAAGAGTGGCCCCCACTTGCCGCAACTACAGAAAGCCCTCGCACAGAGACGAAGACCCAACACAGCCATAAATAAATAAATAAATAAACCCAAAGTTTAAAAAAAAAAAAAGAAAGAGCAGCCATAAAAAAAAAAAATGTATTTTTGCTTCTTGGACCTTAGAAGGGAGCGTCTGAAGTGGGATATTTAATCCCTCTCAATTTCCTCATCTGAAAAATAGGGACAGAGACAAAGTTGACCAAATTGGATAGATGATGAGTATTAGTATCAGTACAACACAATTAGGAAGAAATCCTAAAAGCAGATATTTCCCTAACATGTGAGTCATTTAGTTATATTGGTAAAATTTAAAAGTTTCCAAGATCTTTTTTGAAAACCCTGTTGGTTATAAGCTGGGGCATCACCAACCTGAATTGTACATATCCACTGTGCCTTTGAGAAACATAATGGACATGCTGAACAAAAAGACAGGCAGTGAGGGAGAAGGAAGGGGGAAAGAACTAGGAAAAGGGCACTTTTCTCTGAACAGTTTGAATTCCGATGGATTTCAATGCAGCAGTAGCAAATAGCAGAAATGTGTGAGAAGAAAAGGAGCCATATTACATATACACTGCAACAATAAAGTGATAGATTCCTAACTATAGCATCTCACTGGGTCCATATTACCTCATCAGACTGTACCCAATGCATTTTTCCTTAGAAATGGGTCTGGAATTCTGAAAATGAATCTAATCCTGCTTAACTGTGGGTATATTACATCCTCTCCTGACCTTGGTTATTGTCTAATTTATGCCCTGAAGCACAATGATTAATATCCTGTTTAATTTTATGCTGTAGGTACTACTCTATTTCATGTAAATGGCTAATCACTTTTTGAATATCATTAAACAATTGGTTTCAATTTCAAAGTATGTAATACATCTCACATAATCTAAAGAGCCTTTTCTCCATTAAAAGATATAAGGGTACAGTGTTAGTGAAAATTTAAAGATTACATAGACATTGGAAAAGGCTTACAAAGCAAAATTATAACTACTTTTTTTAAAGGTGTAAGTTACTTAGGTATTAAGGTCTAAGTCTTAGCTTTATTTTATAGAGTAGTAGGCAACTGGATAGATATTTTATGAAGAAGTATTTATTATTCTGGTTAAAACACAGGTTACTTTTTCAGAAAAGCAAAATCATTGACATAACAATAGGGAAATGTTATTATTAGAAATAAACTCACAAATTTTAAAGACATCTAATAAAGAATTTATTATAAAATATTTTCAACAAGGTAAAACATACTCGTCAAGACAATTCTTCTTTCCAGCAGAAAAAAGTGAACTCCTGATCTAAGAAGTTGCTTTGAAGTGAGAAGTGATTGGCAGTGGTTCCTGATGTCCAAGATTCTCTACCCTAGATTTTAGTCACATCTCATTACTAAGATCATAGAGACTTAAGTGGACTGAGAACTGGCCTTTCCACACATACGCTACCTTTCAGAGTAGCCAATATCCCCTAAAGAAAATTAGCTCACAGGTCAATATATCAAAACGTTAGAGAAGAATGACTATTTTAAAAGTTAAACAATATGGAGTGTTAGAAATAACATCAAAAGCAAAAATTTTAGAAATAAAAAGTAAAAGATCACATGAAACCAAGTTTTTAAAATTGACTTAGTGTACATTCTAAACGAAATAAAGATATTTGTAATATCTTTATAATATAAAATAACTTGTAATAATTTATAATATAAAATAATAACAAGAAAGCATAAAATGGCTGAAGTGATGAAGCAGAAATAGGAGCCATGAAAATATAATACTTGAACAAAAGAAAACTATGGAAAAACAGCATAATGCATACACTTAGAAAGAAATAAAGGAATTACCAAATTAAAGTAATCTCTCAGGAGGGTGATGAAAAGAACCAAGAAACAAAACATATGAAAGAAAATCTAATTAGTATGTAGGATAGAATTATTAAACCTACAATACAGACAGGTATTAGGACTCTCAGAGAGAAAGAATAAATAAAACTGGAAGGAAGAAAAAATTTTAAGAAATAATGGAGATGCATTTCCTAGAATTAACACTAAATAAAAGACCAAAAAGTCTTTTATTTTATCTCATTTTATCATTGTTTTATTTTGATTTAAAAATCAAAGGGCCTATAGAATATCAAAGAAGAAAAACCTACACTCAGACACATTATAGTGAAATTTAAAAGTATACAATGACAAAGAGAAAGATCGAAAAGCCTAAAGAGAAAAAGAGAAGATTATGCTCAAAGGAACAAGAATCTGATTAACATAAAATTTTTCAATAGCAAAATGGATGAAAGAAGAAAGTGAATCAGTATTTTTCAAATGTTTAAAGAAAAGGACTTAAAATACAGAGTTTTATATCCAGCCCAAATATCATCCACATATGAGGCCATGATGAAAAATATTCTTAGAGGTATAAAATGCTTAAGAATATTTACCCTCAAAGACTAACACTGAAAACAGTTTTGGATGAAGTAAATATGATATAATAAAATATGTCATAAAAAATAATCAAATATCTTGGTAAAGTGGTTGTAGTTTAAAAAAGAAGAAGGGAATCAAAATCAAAGATAAAATGAAATGTATAACCATATAACTCAGTATTAAAGTCTAGATAATATCAGTATGATTGGATTGGAGTAGTAAAAAAGCCAATGGATGTGAAAGTGGTAAAAAAAAAAAAAGTACTAAAGAAAAACATATTAAAATATAGGACTCAGTTAAATAATAAAATAAGATGAGAGGAACAGATGAAAATATATCAATAAGAATAATCAATGTAAATAGGTCAAACTCCTCAGCTAAAAGGTTGACAGTTTGGTTAAAAAGACAGTATTTAGATCTATATAGCTTACAAGAGACACAGCTACATTGCAAAAGGACACAAAAGATTGAAAGTTAAAAGATGGGAAAAGATATGTCCAGCAAATTATAACCATAGGAAACCAATGAACTACATTAATATCAGAGAAAATAGGCTTTAAAATTAGAAAAATTAGGACTAGAGAGAGTCACTGTCTAATAATAAAGAATTCAATTATCCAAAAAGGCACAGCAGTTATGAGCAGGCTTGTACCTAATAGAATAACCTCAAAATATGAAACAAAATGTTTGTAACTACAAGGAAAAATTAATAAATCCATCAACGTATTGGGAGAGTTCAACACATTTCTCCCTGTTTTTTGAAAAGTCAAGTAGACAAAAATAATCAGTAATGTTCTAGATGTGAACAATAAAAGTAAAGTCTTGGCCTAATACATGTATATAGTTCTACATCTACAAATTAGAGAACACACCGTTTTCCAAGTACATATGGAACGTACATAAATATTGATCATGTACTCAGAAAAAATACTAAAACCACCCCCCCCAAAAAAACTTCAAACATTTCATAGAGTCCTTGATTTCCTATATATTTAGAAATTCTTAACTGACTCAAGAGTAAAGAGCAAATCATACTGGAATTTAAAAATAAATGAAAGATACTGAAAACACACATTAAGAAACTTCTGGAATATGGCAAAGTAATGCTTTGAAGGAAATTTATACCCTTAAATATGAGAAAAATAGATAAAAATTTGAAATTTGATAAACTAAGTAAACTTCTCAAGAAGTTAGAAGAATAACCAAATAAACCCAAAGCAAGTAGAACAGATAATAATATAAGATCATAAATCAGTGAAAAACAAAACAATGCAAAAGACAAGTTTTGTTTTGTTTTTTCAGTTAACAAACTTGGCATGCCTCTTACAAGACTGATTAAAAAGAATGAAGTCTAAACAAATGATATCTTTTTTTTTTAAATTAATTAATTAATTAATTTATTTATTTACGGCTGTGTTGGGTCTTCGTTTCTGTGCGAAGGCTTTCTCTAGTTGGGGCAAGTGGGGGCCACTCTTCATCGTGGTGCGCGGGCCTCTCACCATCACAGCCTCTCTTGTTGTGGAGCACAGGCTCCAGACGCACAGGCTCAGCAATTGTGGCTCACGGGCCTAGTTGCTCCACGGCATGTGGGATCTTCCCAGACCAGGGCTCGAACCCGTGTCCCCTGCATTGGCAGGCAGATTCTCAACCACTGCACCACCAGGGAAGCCCAACAAATGATATCTTAAATGAAAGGAGGATATAACCACAGTACAAGTTGAGATTTATAAGTTTTTTTCCTCAAGGATCAGGAACAAACAAGACTGGGATATCACCCACTTTCTTTCGCCACTTCTTTTTAACATAGTGTTGGAAGTCTTAGCCAGAGCAATTAGGCATGGGAAAAAAAGTCATCCAAATTGGAAAAGAGTAAGTAAAATGATTTTGTTCACAGATGATATGATCCTATATGTAGAAAATCATGAGGCTACACACACACACACACACACACACACACACACACACACACAAGTATGAAAGCTAATAAATGAATTCAACAAAGTTGCAGGATACAAAATCAACATGCAAAAATATGTTGCATCTTTACACACTAAAAAAGAACAATCTGAAAAGGATATTAAGAAGTCAATTCCATTTACAGTAACATCAAACAGAATAAAATATTTGGGAATAAATTTACCCAAGGAGGAAAAGACTTAGACACTGAAAACTAAAAAACATTGCTTAAAGAAATTAAAGAAGATATAAATAAATGGAAAGATATCCCATGTTTTTTGATGAGAAGACTTAATATTGTTAAGATGACAGTTCTACCCAGAGCAATCTACAGATGCAATTCAAACCCTATTAAAATCCTAACAGTGGTTTTTGCAGAAATAGAAAAACCCATATTAAAACTCATATGGAATCTCAAGGGACCCTGAATAGCAAAAACAATCTTGAAAGAGAACAAAGTTGGAGGACTCAAATTTCCATATTTCAAAGCTCAGTACAAAGCAACAATAATCAAAGCAGTGTGGTACTGACATGAAGACAGACATAGAGAGTGGAATAGAGAGCCCAGAAATTATTCCTCAAATATATGGTCAAACGATTTTTGACAAGAGTGCCAAGACCAAGACAGTTTTTTCAACAAACGATCTTGAGAAACTAGATAGCCACATGCAGAAGGTGAGGTTGGATTCTTACACCATAAACAAAAGTTTCTCAAAATGGATCAACAACTTAAACATAAGAGTTAAGGCTATAACACTCCTAGAAGAAAAGATGAGGGAAAATCTTCATGATATTGGGTTTGGTGATGATTTTTTGGATATGATACCAAAATTACAGGCAACAACCACAACCAAAACAGATAAATTGGACTTCATCAAAATTTAAAACTTTTGTACATCAAAGGACACTATCAAGAGAGTGAAAGGACAACTCACAAAATGGGAGAAATTACTTGCAAATCACATATCTGTTCAGAGGTTAATATCTAGACTACATAAAATAAACTCCTATGACTCACAAAAACAACAACAAAAACAATCCAATTTAAAAAATGAGCAAAGAACTTGAATAGACGTTTCTCTGAAAAAGATATACAAATGACCAATAAGGACATTGAAAGATACTCAACATCATTAGTCATTAGGGAAATATAAATCAATACCACAATGTTTTACAACTTCACACTCATTAAGATGACTATTATTAAAAGAAAGGAAAACATGTTGGTGAGGCTATGGAAAAAATGTTACCCTTGTGCATTGCCGCTGAGAATGTGAAATGATGCAGCCACTGTGGAAAACAGTATGACAGTTCTTCAAAAGTTAAACATATAATTAGCATATGACCAACAATTTCTCACCTCTAGGTATATACCAGTAAGAGTTGAAAGCAGATACTCAAACAGATATTTGCACACCAATGTCCATAGAAGCATTAAAGAGCCAAAGGGTAGAAACAATCCAAATGCCCATCAATAGATGAATGGATAAATAAAACGTGGTATATGCATATACCGGGATATTATTCAGCCATAAAAGGTAATGGAGTACTGATACATGTTACAACATGTATGAATCTTGAAAACATTATGCTAAGTGAAATAAGCCGATAGGGAAGGACAAATATTGTATGATTCCACTTACATGAGGTACCTAGAATAGTCAAATTTATACAGACAGAAAGGAGAATAGAGGTTACTAAGGGCTGGAGGTAAGGGAAAATGGGGAGTTATTGTTTAATGGGTTCAGGGTTTCTGTTTGGAAGAATGAAAAAGCTCTGGGAATGTATAGTGGTAATGGTTGCACAAGATTGTGAATCTATGTTATGCCACTGAATTGTACACTTTAAAATGTTTATAATGGCAATTTTTATGTTATACATGTTTTACCACAATAAAAAAGATAATAACAGAGATTACCTATAATAATTTTCCAATGACTGTGAATGCTTAGGAAAAATACATACATTTCTAGAAAAGTATTATTTGGTAGAACTTACTACACAAGTAATTAATAGTCTTGAATAGTCATATGATTACTGAAGAAATCAAAACAAGCTTTAAACATATTACACAAGAAAATATCTGGACTAGACAGTTTTATGGGCAAAACTGTCACATTTTCAAGAAACATACCATCTCAGTTTTGTACAAACATTTCCAGACAACAGAGACAAGAGAGAATACGTTCCAATTCATTGAGACTGAAACCATATGAAAACATTATGAAAAACAAATACTATAGACCCATTTCATTCATTACTATAAATCTTAAGCAAAATATTATTAGTAATTTGAATTCAAGAGAATATAAACAAGGTAACTTACCATAATCAAGTTGGATTTCCCATAAATATATTTTATGACGTTAAAAAAGAAAAAGAAACTCTATGATCATCTCAATAGATTTAAGAAAAGTATCTGATAAAATTCAATCCCATTTATTATAAAATTCTTAGTTTGTGAGAGGACAATAACTTTCAATAATAGAAAAATATAGTTTTGCCTGTGTTTAAAATCAGTGCTTCCCTATGAGAAAATAAAATCTGGGTCCAAAATTATTGTACAAATGTTCATATAACCATTTACTCTCAGGCCAAATACAGTAAAGGGCAGCATAAATGATCTGACCTAAATTCCACATATGTTTTTTCTGACTGTTTTGGCCTCTTCCTTCTCCATGTACTAGGTCCAATCTATTACTCAGTTATGACATTTTTTTCTTTTAAATCATTGGTCAGTTTAAATTTTCTTCCCTATCCTCGTATCTCAAGATCCTCAGGGTCTTCAGCCTAAATTATGTCCCTCCCTCCAGTAGCCCTCCATCCCTCTCAGTTAGTTTCCAACTGCTCCTCTCAAACCAACTCGTGTTTTAAAAAATACAACTTTCTTCTGATCTCTCCCAGCTCAAAAACCTAAAATTTAAACCTCTCCCCTTTAACTCATATATTAAGTTCGAACCCTTGTGTCCAGCTTTCAAAATCTCATTAAATGGTCCCACATTATCTGGTCAACATTATTTCCCACTACTCTCAAGTTCTGAAAGATTTCTCATCACCACATACACATATGTAGACTATGTCACAGCTTGCAAAAATAGATCTCCCATTCCAGTGGGAGGGAAGAGGCAAGAGGATAGAATGTTGCCAAACGGAACCTATGAATCCGCATATGGAGAATTTTTAAAAGATAATAAAATACAAGCAATATCATAATATATATATGCAACGTCATAGATAGTTGAGTATTTATTATATGCCAGATATTCAGATAAGCATGTTTCATAGTAATAACAAATAACAGGTTGTCAGTTAATCTTTATAATAACTTTGTGAGTGAAGTCTCATAGTTCCCATTTTAAATATAAATAATTAAAACTCTGAAAAATTAAGTACTTATCTCAAGATCATACAGTTGTAATAAATAGAAGACTTGAGATTAAAACCTAGGTCCGTATAACACAGAGGCTGGATTCTTTACTACCTATCCTATTGTGGAAGGGCCCTTGCCTTAACACTTTTAATGGTAAGAAGTGTTTTGAAAACTCAAAAAAGTTGGAGGCCATTGGAGAATATTTTTCTCAGTTTTATTCTTTCCCACTGCTATTTTCTGCACCTCAAATGTCTTCAAGCTTTCTTTAAGTATCAAACTACAACCTACTCTCTAAGGCTCAACTTAAGGTCCAAACCATCTCCAACACTCTCCCTATGGCAACCTGGCTTAATTTTTTTCTTCACCAAAACGCTATAGTACGAGGAAACTTGACCACAAATTCAATAATTTAATTCATTTTTATTGTTTTACCCCTCTTCATTTATATTCACTCAGCAAGACAGAGGGTACTATAGTACCCAGGAACACTCATCATGTTTCTGAAAACTTATTATGTAAAACCCTGAGAATTTCCTGGAGATACATACATGTGTATTTGTGTATATGCATACATACATATAATATGCATATATGTATTATGTATATTATATATGGGTGTTTGTGTGTGTGTGGTGTGTGTGTGATGTAACTATCTCCCAGATAATCTCATTATAAATGCAAAAAAGGAAATAAAATCATATATATATATATATATATACATATATTTCCAGACAATTTTTCAGTATAGAGACTAAAAGAAGAAAAATTTCTAAACCCATACATAGATGTGTATGTGTGATATCTATATGTCTATATCTATATCAAATATTTAGTGTGAGTTTCATGGGAAAGTGAGGGGATTTTGAGTTGTTTGGATCCTCTATTTTGCTTTTCTCTGAAGACATTTACTGTGAATGCAAAATGGCAAAACTGAGCTTGAGACTATTAGATAGAATAACTGTAGGCATAGAAAGAAGATAAACTTCAGGAATAAAGAGTGAGCACTGTAGGAGAGCATATATCACACAATGTAAGCACACATAAAAACTGGCATTTAAGAGAATATTTTCTTTCCTTTTGTGTATTTATTCATTTAAACATAGTAAACTAGATTTTTCCAGTTTTAGGACATGTACAATTGATCTTCCCCTAACTTTATTTTATTTGCTGAAGCAGGGCTATGAGGTTTGAATGATAAACATTGAAAAGAGAAGTCCCACTGAGTTATTTTTTTTTCGTTCTATTATAAGTGAATAAAAATAATATGTTGGGCGGGAGTGGGAGATTCCTGTCCTTGACCAGCTGGTTCATAAAGCAAATAGAAAAGATAAAATACAAAACAGAGAATGGTAACAAAATAAATGCTTTTGCATCATACACTTTATATAATCTGTTTAGTACTAAATGTAAACGCTGCAACAAATAATTAGTAGAACCTTCACTTTTTGATAAAAAGGTCATAATATAACATAATTTTTAACAATTTTTTAACTAAATAGACTATAAAAATATTTTTACTGTAGCCAAAGCATTAAAAATTATCTTGTAAGTACACAAGCTTGTCAGTATAGCAGATTATATGTTACACTTTTCAATGCTCAACTTCTACATAGCTTATTTTAATGACTATTAGTTTATAAAGTTTAAATTCAGTATTTAAGGTGGTTTCATCTCCAAACATTGAAAGAATTCCAAAATGCACTTGCTCACCAGTTTTAACTTTGAAGTGTCTATAACCTTCACAATAGCAATGGTTTTCTCTTTCTCCTTCATCATTTTCTTTTCCTTACACTTGCAAGCAATAACTGGGAGAGCTGTGCAGAAACTTCTAAGGTGAACTTTGGCTCTTCCTTGGACTTTAAGTCTAATCTGCTCTAGATTGTGATTGACAAAAGCTTGCTTGTTGGTGTTATGCAGTCCTTTCAAGTTCCAACCAAGCACAGGGGGTTGTTAATATTTACTCAGTCCTTGTCTCTGAAATAGTCTTGAACTATAACAGTATACTGAGATTGTCAAATGCCACCAGCATCTACAGACACTTGATCGAAAAATACCCATCTATAATAAAAGAAATAAGTTACTGTGCACAACCACATCTCTGAAAGGGAGAGGTGAAACTAAGACTAAAGGGTAGAAATTATAGGGAGACAGATTTAAACTCAGAGGCTAAACAATCCTTTGGCTGGAATGTGACAGAGGATCGGATCAGGCTAAGGTCCCTTCAGATTCCAAGATTCTACAATTCTATGAAATGGCTTCCTTCTGAGCCTGCTAGCACAGCAGATTGGGTAAGATTGTTGCATTTGGTGTCATACAGGATTGGATTCAAACCCCTCTCCTGCCATTCACTAACTATATGAACTTGAGTGAGTTACTGAACTTCTCTAAGCCTCTTTCCTCATTTGTAAAATGATAATCCGTAATAACAGTCTCTATCTCATATGTTTGTTGTGGTGATTAAATTTTCATGAAAAGTGTTTTGCACAATCCTTGTCACATAGCAAGTACCCAAGGCATAGTAGCTATTATTATTGTTGTTATCCTTATTGCTGCTGATTTTAGCCATTAAAAAATTTCCTAAATGGTAATGTATAATGGGAACAATTTTTTAAAATATTGTGTGTGAATTTTAAAGTATTTATTTCATATGCATTTGCTGAGCACCTGTGATGTGCTAGGCATTTGTGCTGGGTGCTGAGAATAAAATAATGAACAGGTCACTCTTTTAGGCTTTAGGGACACAGCAGTGAACAAGACAGACAAGATCACCAGCTTCCAGGAGTTTACATTTTAAGGGTGGGAGCACACAATAAATAGGTAAATAAAATAAAAAACAAGATAATTTTTGTAACTCTAATCCTAAGTGTCCCAGGGAATTGAATAAGATATTGATTTAGGAAGTGTGGGATGGGGTCTTTCAAATAGGGTGATTGTGGAAGACCTCTCTGACAAGTTGATATTGACTAAAGATCTGAGGCATAAAGAGATAGTCACGCAAAGATCTGGGACAAAATCATTCCAAGCCCAAAAAAGGAAATTCAATGGTCCTAAAATGATAATATGCAAGTCATATTCAAGGAGTAGGAAGAAGGCTATCAAGACCAGAGCCTAAAGTTAAAGGGAAATGCTGACTATGGTAAAGTGTCCTGGTTATATTCTGAGGATTTCAGGAAGTTAATAGAATGCTCAGCAATCAGAGAAACAGGATCTGAATTTTGCCTTGTGAAGATCATTCTGGCTGCTGTGTGATCAACAGCTGTAAGGGGGAAAGAAGTAGCAGAGAGGTTAGTTCTGAAGTTCAAGTGAGAGATGATGATAGCCTGGAAAAGGGTTTTAGTAGAGGAGCTGATAAGCTGTGAGATTCAGGAAATCTTGGACGCTGAGTAGGAGGGCATACTGATAAATGTGGTTGTGTGGAAGTAAGAGAGAGAAGAAGAATGACTTTTTTGGGGGGGTGTTGGTTCTAGATGGATAAGGACGGGGACAAAAACTTCTTTTCAGTCAGATTAGGTTTGAGATGTCTGTTGGAAGCACAAAAGATGTTAGGGTAGCAGTAAGACATAGGAATCTAGCATTAGGGGAGAGAGCTAGGCTGGAGAAGGGTTGAGATCACCAACAGAATGTATAGATATGTGAGAAAAGAGGACTGAAGTCTAAGCCTGGGAGCACTTTAGCATGTAGATGTCTATTAGAAGAGAAAGAACCAGTAAGGTGGGTGAAAAGCCAAAAAATATGGTGCTACAGAATCCCAGATAATACTTCAAGAAGGAAGGAGTGGTCAACCATGGCTAATGCCACAGGGAAACCAAGCCTGGTGAGAATGGAGAATTTACTATTGGCTTCGGTATTGGTTGGTTTTAAGAGCTCTTTTAGAATTGTAAGGGCAACAGCTGTATTGGAGAGTAGAGAATGGGAGGTAAGGAAATGGAAGCAGAGAGAGTTTTGAGGGGTAGGGAGTCAGGAAATGGTGTGGTAGCTGGAGAGGAATTGCATTCAAAGGGAGTTGTTTGATTTGGTTTTATTTTGGGGGAATCTTAGTAAAAACAAGTGTAATGCTGATATTTATAATTCAATACATCAAAATAGACTGATGATATAGGAGGAGTTGCTATTTAGAGAGGGAAAGTGCTTGAGAAGGTAAGAATTTGTGAGATCTAGGACACAAGTAGTTGGGCTGGCTTCAGATTATGAGCTGGGACAATTCTATTCTAATAAAAGGGATGGCAGAGAAAATCAAAACAGATGCAGGTGGTCTTATAGAATTTGTGACGCAAAGCTAACAAGTAAGTTCTAATCTGATTGCATATATTTTCTTTCTGAAGTATGTTGTGAAAGAGAAATCAGCTAGAAAATGGAATGGATGGGGAATGGTGGAGATTTGAGAAGAGAAGAGAAAGTATAATGTCTTAATTAATGAGAATTTTCACCAAGGAAGAGCTGTAGTATTGTCTGCTGGTAATGAAAGCCCCTATGAAATTTTGGTGATGTATTGGAGGTGAGTACTATGAGCAATGTGTTAAAATTTTATCCATTCAGCTACTCAGGTGAAGATGTAGAGTAAGATGAAAAATAAGTTTAATCAGGGTTGGGCTTTTGTTAGGAGAATAAAATGAAGAAAAATGGGTATATGCTAAGAGTGTTTGCAAGAGAAATGGTTATAGTACTTGACCAAGAATAGGTTAAGGAAGAAATTGTCAAAATGTCATGAGTGAGGGGCCGGGGCAGCCCACCCTCCCCCTGCCCCCACTGCCCACGAGGGCCAGCGTGGGCTCCGGGTGAGTGTGGCCATGGAGGGTTCTCCGGAACCAGGGCCCAGAGGTCCACGGGACCCAATCCCAGGCTTTGAAAAGAGCACAGCACAGCTGGCACTGACCTGGAGCACCATGCCATGCTTCCCCCAGTGTCAGCTGGAGGACCCGGAGTACAGCCAGTTGGAGCACAAAGGTGAGCAGGGTGGGGCTGTATGCTGGGCACCACAGGGTGACCCCCAGAGGCTGGTGTTTGGCCCGAACCAGAGGCTGTACTCAGACAACCCGTCTGGTGGACTGCAATTTGCCAACACATAACGAAGAAAAGATTGGTTCAAAGAGGGAAAAGGCTGACGGGACCCCCAACCCCCCATGACCACAACCCCGGCCACAGATGGTAGAGCAAATTACGCCCTGGACGGAGGGGCAGACGAACAGCGATCCAGATCACCGAGCTGAGCTCTATGGAGCCCTGGCCTAGTCCTGCCCTTCCTGGAGGTCTCAGATAGAGACGGAGGAAGGAGAAGGGGGCCAGTTATTGCATACGCCCAACTCTACACTGACCACACTGGCCGCTTTCATTTTCCAAGGTGGAGGAAATCCTCGCCATATTAATGGCATGGAAAAAAGAAAGAAGAGGTATCCAACGGCAGAGGAAAGACTCCAATGGACCTGATTCTCTGCACAGAGAATGCTGAAGGTGACCCCCTCCACCCCCAAAAGTAAACAGAACAAAACAGAACAAAACTCATCAGGAAACTCAGTTCGATTGCAGAGTAGAAACTTCATCGACACTACAGAAATCGGTTGCCTTTCTGTACACTCACAACAAACTATCCGAATGAGGAAGGAAGAAGAGAACCCTCTGGACAATGACGGTAACAACACAAAGAAAATACCTAAGAGTCCATCTAACCCACGACCTACAAGACCCGTAACTCAGAAAACTGGACGACAGACATATCAATGAAAGAAAATGAAAACGATACACACACAACATGGAAAGATAGGTGGTGCTCATGGATTGGAAAAGTCCGTCTTGTGGGAATGATTCCACACCCCCAAGGCAATCCAGAGATGCAATGCCATTCCTCTCAAAATACCCACGGATTTTCTCAGACAAGTACAACCAAGAATTCCGAAATGCGTCTGGAAACACAGAAGAACCTAGAGAGTGTCAATACGCTCTTCGGACAGAAGCACAGACTTCGGACTTCCCACACCGCCTGATTTCCAACTAGCTCGCCAACCTGCCATCATCCAGACATCATGGTATAGGCACACAAGACATCCACATAGATCCATGGAGGAGAAAGGAGAGCCCAGAAAGAAAGCCACGCTTGTGTATCTATTCGTCTCTGACAAAGGAGGTGAGACGGTCCCATGGGGACATGATAGCCTGTGCAATGAATGGTGTTGGGGAAACAGGACCGCTCCACGCACAAGCATCACAATGGATTCCTTTCTCGTGCCACCTACAACAAGAAACTCACACCAAATCGACTACTGCAACGTAAAACCTGAACCCAGGCCAGGCCTAGAAGAAACCCATAGGCACTGCGTTCTTGGACCACAGTCTTAGAACCATGTTTGTGGATTGGTGTCCTCAGGCAAGGGAAAGAGAAGCACAATAAACCCAGTTGGGGGTCCAGGTGACTGAAAAGGTTTTCAACAGCACAGGCAAAGCGTACGCATGACGAAAGAGGCAGTGGACCGAATGTGAGAAAACACTGATCTGCAAACGCTGTATCTGAGAATGGCGATCATCTGGAAAACAGACCGAGAAGTCACACAACACAAGCCTTCGAGACACAAAAACCCTAACCTGACGCTTAACCCTAATAATGTGTGTGTGTAATTATTTGCACTGATAGTTATTTTATACTCAATATACCTAGATTATGTATAATAAACATATTCTATATCAAAAAAAATGTCATGAGTGAGAAATAATAGCTATTGAAAACAGTGGTAGAGTCAATTGATTTGGAATCTCCACAAGCTTGAGCAATTGGTGAAGTAAGAACATTAGAGTAGGTGCACTGAAAAACAGAATGTAATGGTCAAAAAGTATGAAATAAAAATGTTATAGGATAGAGAAATACATAATAACAAGATCTAGGATATCATCATGTGAAGGGATGCCTGGATAGGAAGGAGAAAAATACCATTGACACCAAGGAGACTGAGAAACTGAGAGGTTAAGGTATTGATGAAAACACAGCTGATTTCACTGAATGTTTCTTGCACTTTGGGTCTTTTCAGTCCAATTTACAAAATTGTTGCAGTAAGAACTAACTGACACTTGCCTAGCTCTCTTGGTCAAATAGAAATTGAGAGGTAACTTCTGCTTAATTATTCTGAGTCTAGTCACTAATCACTCAATATTCATTTCTGGGTCAGAAATACCTGGGCTAAATTGATCTGTGAAAACCTTGAACTATTCCATTCAATCTGGGGAAATGTGAAGGACCACCACAAGTGGTCCAAGCTACCCCTTAGCAGCTTCCAAGCTTTCCACCAACAGAAGTTAGAACATGATTTTTAATTAAGCCTATATGCAGTGGTCCTGGGATAAATCTACACTCAAGGTTTTCTGCTTAAGGCACAGCAAAAGAACCCCAAAGTGACTAACAGCACAATCAGTAGATTGCCCCTTAGACTTTGCAATTTCTGTGAGAACTAAAGAAAATATGTAAAATACTCAGCAACGTGCCTGTGACATAGTAGGTGAGACATTAAGAAAAATTATTATTATTGATAAATATCCTCACTTTTGAAGCTTACCATTATGGGCATCTGTTGTTTTAGCCTCTCTAGAATTCATTTACATTTATTTTGGTAACAACTCCTGTTCTCCTGGTTCTCACTCTTAACCTAGATAATTTGTTTTGTGGAGCTGCTTGATTCACAGCTCTAGGGTGGGCCCAAGACCCAGAAAAATTGGCTGACAGATAGATATATGACAGAAATTGCTCCACAAGGAATTAGCCCAGAGATTTAACTGGAACTAAGCAGGAAAGGAAGCTCTCCTCTTAAGTTTTTAAGCTTGACTTAATGTATCCACCAGGATGCATTTGGTTATGACAATCAGAAAATCCTGACACAATTAGCTTATAAAATAAAGGAAAAAAATCTTACTTAATGTGTGAAATCCATAGGTAAAGAATTCTCCAGGGGCATATAAGCAGTATTTCTTTGCATTCCGCTTGGATTTTCCTCTCCCTTTGTTTCTTTCGTTTTTCCTCAGTTTATTTACCTTCTGGGCAATAAAATGACTACATAAGTCACATTGTCTTACAACATCATGGAGAGGCAAAACCTTCTCTTTCTTGGGTCTCCTTTAATGACTGAAGTAAATTCTAGAAGACCCCAGGAACCTGCTCAACCTGCCAGAATTGCAACACAAGCTCATTCTTAAAACAATCTCTGGCAAGGGAAATGGGGCCACCAGCGTTGGCTTAAATTAATCAGAAACTTCCTCTTCCTTGTGAAGGAGTGGATGTCTGAAAAAAAACTGGGTTAGCAAGGAAGAACTGGGTGCATAGCTAGGAATAAGCTGTGATAGTGTCTGCTCAACAGCTGAGAATAAGGCCAGTACAGAACAAAGGCAAAGTTATGGAGGGATGTCCACATACAATATTACTTAGGAATTTATGGATGACATGAGCCAACAAATTCCTTTCATACTTAAGCCCCATATAAGCCAGGTTCTATCATCTACAACCAAAAGTTCACTAGCTAAAATGCTTACTCAAAGCATTCCTCTGAATCTAACAGGTCTTTATTTTTATCCACATGAACTATAAATATCCTTCAGAATTTCCTATCTCTGTTCTACCAGCTATTCTTACACATTCTCTTTTTTTCTGACTTCTTGCCTTTTCTTATGTTGTTCTCTTAACTTGTTATACTTTTCTGCCTTCATGTCTACCTCTTAAACTCTTAACCTTCTTTTATAACTATATCTCAAATATCATCTTTTCCTAAAGCATTCCAAAAATATCTCAATTTCGCATGGTTTCTACTTTAGTCAAACTCCAGGGCAACTCTCTGACTAGCATTCAAAAAAAATTCTATATATATATATATATATATATATATGTCATCTACCAAGATTTAATATAAAAATAGCTTTGGCAATAAATATTTTCAATTATTCTCATAATGCAGAAGAAGAAAGTGAAATAAAGAGAAGTGCCTTGCACGATACCTAGCTGACAACTTGGGTTGATACCAAGATCCATATTCTTTCCCTCCCTGCCTCTCAGGTGTGCCTCACTGCACTGCCTCACTATCATGTGGCCTCTTGGTATGTGAATTGTGTCTCACTCAACTTTTAGTTTCCTATAGTGCATGTATTGTTCTTTGCATATAACTATTGAATAAATATTTGGTCAATTGAACTGCTTGGGTTTATACCTAGATCTTGATTTATCAATGATTGTTGATCGGTCAACAGCAGATACTTCTTTATATAAGTACAAATAGGCCAGTAGTATCTATCTTTTACATTCTGTGTATCAAAAGCAAATTCCCAATAGTCATTGTCACCAGTTTGCATGGAATAAGCAATCTATGCAACCTCTACAAAACAAGTAAGATAATTTGACAAAGAGAATGTTTCAATATACAATTTCAAAGAAATAAGTACCACATACAAGGAAGAGAAGATTGCAGGAAATTAATATCATTTCCTCAAACCCAGAAGTTGAATACTAGTTAAGAAAATAGTAACCTCATGCTGTGGAATTAGATGGGGAAACTTAGCATTAATAACATATTTATCTAGATAATTAGTCAGATTTCCTATAAATATGCTGCTTGAAATCTGAAGAGAGAAGAGGTAGAAAGAACTGTCACTTCATTCTAAAAAACGAATGAACAAACAGGCAAAAAACAAAAAAAAAACCCACCAAAAAAACCTTCAAAAAAAAACTAGATTTTAAACCTCATTTGATCTTTGTCTGATAAATAGTGGTATTAGTGACTTGTTATAAAGTGGAGGTCCTTTGTATGAGAGAAAAGGAGGAAAGAGATAATTCTCCTTTTTGTAGTCTATTTGGGAATTAATAAAGAAAAGAGGGATGCTTTGTCTAATTTTTTCTTAAAGTTTTAAATTTAAAATGTCCATTGTTAACATTAATACAACTTAGCCCACTGATTTACTGATGAACAGTATCTACACTACACAATATAGTCAGAATTCACTTTCTTTAAATGAAATGTTTAAAATAACAATTAAATCACAGTCTTTCATATTTTTTCTCATGTTTTCTAAAAGGTCTAAAACCATAAACAAACAAACCAACAACAACCCTTCAAACTGTATAGAAAGAGCTTGCACACTCTTTACAGATTCATTTCTAGAGATTAATAAATGAACAATGAGAAGGCAACAGTAATCAAATAGGAGATAAGATATCTCTTCACTGCATATTATTCCAGGAATTTGTGATTTCAACACAGAAGTCTGTCTACATGCCTTAAAGTAGTGTGAGGCTCTTCTACCTTTCTTCAGTTCATCTTTAACCTCTGGTTATTGGCTCAGAAGTAAAGTTATATTTTTGTTGTTGTAATTTTTTTCTTTCCTCTATAAGGTGAAGAGCCTCTGAATCTGATAGCTGTTAGTCATGGTAAAATAGTTAAAATTTAGCCATGAACTTATGAGGGTATTATGATATGTTGTGCTTCAAATGGAAATCTGAAGATTTCACAGAAAATGCTATAGCAGACTAGATATATAATTAGATGGGTGTTTATAGAGATTAGGTAGGTAAATAGATAGATAGATAGAATAGTACACGTCCTATTATCTTCCTCAATAAAATTATGTATCTTTTTTCTGCACCAATAAATATTTTTTAATATTTATCTATCTTGTACCTGTTTCAAAAGTGCAGAAGAAAACACCACTTACTAATCAAATGAAATTTCTTGTTTTATCATCAGATGCTATTATTGATTTTAATCTCATTGACCTCCTCAGGTCTGGAAACACTTACTGTTCTTTGCATTAGCAGAGGAGAGTCTGTTCCTTCCTCTTTAAAACTTGATTCCATACCGATTATATCCCCAATAACGTCCTCCATCTAGCAAAATATAATACATTTAGAATATTGTGCATAATGATAAAAGTTGCACGTCGGTCTGAATTCAGAGAGAAAAATTGTAGCAATCTTTAAAAGTTTTTTTAGAATATTTAGATTATATGTGTATCAAAACGCAGAATATTTTAGAACTTAAAATGAAGTAATCCTGACACTCTGATCTGTGTTGCTTTTCCTTGCATTAGCTTACGCCAGCTGGTAGGTGATGGCTGGGCAAATCACCCTGGGTTAGTCCTTTGGAAATTAGTATCTGCATAAATAGAGTGGTTACCATGAATACCTTGAGCCAGAGCTCATATACTTAGCTTGTAGAGAGATGACTTCCTACAAACTTTATTTTTCTTTTAAAATGTTTTGATAGCATCTTATAGTTGGATATTCAAATATCAGTGATCAAACTTTAGCCAATTAGTCCACATGGATAGAAACTACATGGAAATGTATTATCCAACTTTCCCTAATGATCACTAATAATAATAATTACAATACTATCAACAACAATAATAATCATGGACACCTTAAATAGTAACAAACACAGATAATGCAGGAAATGTGGCAGGAGCTGTTCTACATGCTTTGCATGAACTGATGAGGATGATTATAATTTTTGTGACTTTTTGTTTGAATTAAAAAAAAAAAAAAAGAAAGATAGGTGAGAACAAGAAGGAGAAGACCATACTCAGATAGACTTTTACTTAAGGGTATGACATAGATATTGTTAAACAATGACATAGATAAAGAAGAAATATAGCTATGTGTCTTAAGTTAGGTGTAACCAAAAAGAGAGAGAGAGAAATTTAACCTATCCAATAGAGGATAGAAAAAAAGATGGCAAATAAGGAAACAGAAAGCATAGTAATTTAAAAAACGTGAAAAAGGTTAAGTATTAAATCCTAATGGTAGAGTAATTACAAGAATGTAAATGAGTTAACATAGTGCTCAAGAAATTATCATTCAAATTGGATTTTTCAAAGGTATTGTAATATTTTGTCTATAAGGGACACGTTTAAAATAAAATAATAGAGAAAGCGGAAAATAAAGTGCAAAGGTGTACCACAAAAATGACCAAAAGGAAAGCAACAGTAGCAATGTTAATATTAGACCATATAAAATTCAAGATCAAATGTTAAAGGAAAAATAATACTAAGTGACCATGAATACATATGCACCTAAAAAAATCTGTAGCAACAACTGTCAGAAATCTATGAAAAATAAATTCAATTGTAGTTGAATATTTTAGCTCACCACTCTCAAAATCATAAATCTGAATTTAGCCTTCTCTTCACCTATTCTCTAGGCCATGCCTGGGTCCTACCACCTTCTAGTCTATACCACTCCATTTCTGAAATTTTAAATTCAATTATCTCACTCATCAAATGCAATATTCCATTTAGATCCAATCTAGACCCCCTATGGCAGATCAACTGAACAATTTTCATTATTACTCTCTATGCCTTTACCCTATTATCTTTCTGCCCAATCATCCCTAACTCCCCAGGAGTTCTATCTCTCTGCTTCCTGTTAACTCTGAATTCAAAGTAGAATGGTTCTTGCCCACCATCTTACTGAAATTCCTTTTGTTGCTATTTTCTTTGACTGCTTGACTGATAAATTCAATAGATATTTATCAGTCCTTATTTTACTAGACTCAGTCACTACATTTGAGTGTGTGGGTCATTTCCTCCTTCTTTAAACCGGTTCCTTCAGTGGTACCACACTAGTTATCTTTTTACTTTACCTTTACAGTCCTCTGACCACCCCTTAAATGTGGGTGATCTCCTCAATCCCACCCTTGGTTTCCTACTCTTCTCATTGTTTTCATGTTCTTCAGAAGCTTTCTTCCTTATTCAAATTTTCAAGTACTACCCATAGGCTGACAACTCTTAAATCTCTTCCTCCAGTCTAGATTATTCCTCCTCAAGACAAACTTGGATATCTAGCTGTCACCAGCATCTCCACGTGGTGGTCTCACAGATACCTCAGTTCTAACTTGTTCTAATATAAGGCCTCATCATCTCTCACTGCACTATAGAAATAACCTCCCCACTGGTCGCTCCCTCCCTCCAGGCTTCTTCTTCTACATAGTTGACAGAGTGATATTAAAGTCAAATCTGATTATGTCGCCCTAGCCCTTACATTTAAGCCTTTCAAGGATTTGAAATTACTTAACATGGAGCACCAGCCTTTCTGTGATGTGTCTATTGCCTGCTTCTCTAGTGTGACCTTTTGTCATCACCTGCCTCTCATTTTCTCCTCATCTCATGCTGTTTCCTATTCTTTGCTCATGCTATCTTACTTGGCTAAATTGCCCCACTAGCCATTTTCCTCTAAGTCTACTTGACATACTTCTGAAGCAGAACAGCACTTCTGCACTTCTACATAATAGTATAATTTCTACATAATAGTATAATTATTTGCTTCCTTTTTTTCTCTTCCCTTCAACTTAGAGTTCTTGTAGAGTACAGAGGATAAGAAAAACAAGACAAGGAATAATTGAAATAGAGCATGTGCTGTAAAAATACTATGATAAGAGCAATTTTTATCCACATGATATAGGTGTTACTATGAAAACTCAGAGGATAGACACCTAATCCACACAGAGTACCCCCAGTGAAAAAAGAAACCTGAGATGAATTTTGAAGAGTCAGTCAGAATTATCCAGATAAATGGAGATTGAATGAGTAGTTGGTAAAGAAAGGATATAAGGAAGGAGAACCTGGCCACTGTGAAAATCACTAGTGAACCATATGGCTGAAGAACAGAGTACCATGCAGATGTGTAATGATAAGTCTGGGTAGGGTAGCAAGTGTTAAGTGTGGAAGAGTCCTGTGTGCCGTGAGTCCAAATTTGAATTTTATCTTCGAAATACCCATGCTATAAAATGCTTATTCGATTTTATATCTGATTGTCTTGGAGAGCTTTAATCACCTAGTTGCTCCCCCAAATCCTAAATCTACGGATGCTCTCATAGATTTATTCTGTGGTAGCTATGATTTCTGGGGTCTCTGAATTAATGAAATGTTCCGTGATGTCACAGGAGGACAAGCATAGAAGAAAGGAACACCAAAATATGGCAACAGCCACCAAATCCTGAGCAATCCCACTGCCCTTGTGTTAAAAACTTCAAAAAATGTAAGCATCAGAGTGACATCACCAAGATGGCAACATAGGTAGTTCCTGAATTCACTCACCATCATGAGAAGAACAATTAACAATCTATTCAGAAACAAGACACCACTAAGAGAATCCCAGAGCACGGGGGTGAGGCTGAAATACCCCCTGAACCTCAGAGATCAAGGCAAACTGCATCAGAAGGTGAGAGAAGCAGCTACACGTTGACCACATTGACCCTCCCCTAGGACAGTGCAACACTATGCAGAGAGGTCTTCTCTGAGCCGCTGGTTCCTCCAGAGGGAAAAGAGAACCCAGGGTGGACAACCAATCTCCTTCAACATTGTGGGCTGCTCTGTGGGAGCCCCTACTTTGATCTCGCACTATGGGAATTGCAGAGGAATCTATGTGGCCCAGCCACTGGGAATCTGTGACAGAGAAGCAGGGAGGGGCTTGCAACAATCAACACACAGATCTTGGCAGACAGTTCATATCTGCAGTGTCTGAGTAGTAAACCCAACCAGCGACATTGTTGGTCTGCAGAACCAAATCAGGGGTACACTTTGACCAGGTAACTTGGGGGGAGGGGGCACAGATCTGACTGATTCAGATCCTCAAAGGAGTTTTATCAGCCCTAGAGCCCATTTGTCCACACCCAGGCAAGGTGCTGAGTCATAGCCTCACCCACAGTGAAAAGTACCTTCCAGCCCCATCTGACCAGAAGAGTTAGTGACAACTCCTGGAAGTTGTGTGGCACAGTGGTGCTTGAGTCAAGAGGCAGGTGGACAGGCAGAGCAGATCACCCACAGAGCAAAGCCAGTACCAGTCATGGGGTCTTCCCAAGCTATGCACAGGCAGGAAGATTAATTCATAGCCAACGGTAGCTCTTGGCCTCTCTCAAACTGAGAACCTCCTTGGAAAATTGAGAATAGTCTGGAGGGCTATTCCTCTGGCCCCATCTGATCAGAAGGGCTAGCAAAAATACCTGAAAGCTTTGCAGCACAGCAGCACTCAAGCTGAGCAAAGGGTAGACAGAACTGATAGTCTGGAGAGCAAAGCCAGCAGCCCTGTTCAGCCAAGGAACTTGGGTGTGGGTCAGCTTGAGTTAAGACAACAAAGAGCTTTACTTGTTTTAGAGCAGCTTCTGCAACTGTGCCTGGGCAGGGAATCTAATTTATAGTCTTGCTCATCATTGAATACAGCCTTCAGCCCATCCAACCAGGAAACCTAACCAGAACACATGGGAAGTCAACAGTCCCACATACAGTGGCACTTGAACAGAGAGTACAGCCATGGCTTCCTCTATCTGCAGAGCAAAATCAGTGGCCTCACCTGACCAGGGAATTCAGTGCATACTCAGGCCTTATTCAGGCCTCCAAACAATGAACTGCACAGGTCCTGGGCCCTGACCTACTTCCCTGCTAGGACAGGGAAGCTAATTCATAGCCCCACCTGCTACATCCAGTCCCAACCATCTAGTAAGCCTGATCAGAGAATTCAGGCAACTGTGGAGCCCATTCTACAGCCTCACTTGAGTAAGAAACAAAGCCAGCAGTCCTATCCAACTGCTCTCAGCTAGTGGCACAACCCCCAATCCCTGTCTTCAGAGTTCTAACAGTTGCCTCACCCAAATATATCATAATATCAGGCCCCACCTGCCCAAAGGCATTCGTGGCAGACACACCCAGAAACCCAAACTGAGCAGACTGGTGAAGAACTGTCTCTGGCAAAGCAAACCTGTAAAGTCTGCAAGAGGAGCCCTATTACTCAAATGCACAGATACCAACATAAGGAATTAAGGATCATAAAAAATCAGGTAAATATGACACCACCAAAGGAAACTAATTAAACTCCAATAACTGACCCTAAAGAAATGGAGATCTATGAACTGTCAGATAAAGAATTCAGAATAATTCTTTTAAGGAAGTTTAGTGACCTACATGAAAACACACACAGATAACTAAACAAAATTAAGAAATAGAATAAATAGAATAATCTATTATTAATAACCCAATATTAAAAAAAGTATAAATTTTAACAGCAATAACCTAAAGTGTGATGGGGAGAAGAAGTAAAAGTGTAAAGAATACAAATTCTATTGAAGTTAAGTTGCTATCAATTTAAAATAGGGTGTTATAAGTTTAAGTTATTTTATGTAAGCCTCATGATAACCACAGGAAAATCTTATAGTATTGTAATTATGCAAAAGAACTCAATAAAGAAGTCAAAGCATATTGATACCAAAAGGCAGAACACAAAAAATGATAGCAGGATAAGAAACAGGGAATGATGGAGCTACAAAATAACCAGAAAACAACTAACAATATTTTATTGTAGTGAGCCCTTATCTATCAGTAATTACTTTAAATATTAATGGATTAAATTCTCCAATTCAAAGACATAATATGGATGAATGGATTAAAAAAAGAAGATCCAAAATGTGCTGTCTACAGGAGACTCACTTTCACCTTAAAGACACAAATAGACTGAGAGTGAAGGGATGGAAAAAAGACATTTCAAGTAGTGGTAACCAAAAGAAAGCAGGGGTAGATAGCTTATATTGCTTTCATCAGACAAAACAGACTAAACTAAAAATGGTAAAAAGAGACAAAGAAGGTCATTATACAATGATACAGGGGTCAATACATCAAAAAGATGTAACTATTTATGAGTCCAACATCACAGCACCTAAGTATATAAGGCAAAAACTAACAGAGCTAAAGAGAAAAATAAATGGTATAGTTACTATAAACAATAATAGTTGAAGACCTTTTTACCCCACTCTCAACAATGGATAGATCATCCACACAGAGAATCAATAAGGAAACAGTGGATCTGATCAACACTATAGACTTCCTGGACCTAAAAGATACATAAAGAACATTCTATCCAGTGACAGCAGAATACACATTATTCTCAAGTACACATGTGACATTTTCTAGGATAGACCATATGTTAGACCACAAAACAAGTCTTAACAAATTCAAGAAGAATGGAATCATACTAAGTGTCTTCTTTAATCACAATGGCATGAAACTAGAAATCAACAACAAGAGGAAACTAGAAAATTCACAAACACATTGAAATTAAACAACACTCTCCGGAACATTCAATGGATCAAAGAGGAAATTAAAAGGGAAATAAAAAAGTTTATTAAGACAAACAAAAATAGAGACATGACATACCAGAACTTATGGGATACAGCAAAAGCAGTTCTAAGAGGGGAGTTCATAGCAATAAATACCTACATTCACAGAAGCAAGAAGGATCCCAAATAGATAACTTAACCCTACACCTTAAGGAAGCAGAAGAAGAACAAACTGAGTCCAAAGTTAGTAGAAGAAAGGAAATAATAAAAATTAGAGCAGAAATAAATGAAATAGAGAACAGAAAAACAATAGAAAAGATTAAGTAAACTAAGAGTTGATTATTTGAAAAGGTAAACAAAATTGATGAAACTTTAGCTAGACTAACTCAGGAAAAAGGGAAAGGACACAAATCAACAAAATTATAAGTGAAAAAGGAGACATTACAACCACAGAAATTCAAAGGATCATAAGGGATAACTATGAAAAACAATATGCCAACAAACTGGAAAACCTAGAAGAAATGGAAAAATTCTTAGAAACATGCAACTTATCAAGACTGAATCAGGAAGAAGTAGAAAATGTGAATAGACCAATTACTAGTAAGGAGATTGAATCAGTAATCAAAAATCTCCCAATGAGAAAAGCCCAGGACCAGATGGCTTCACTGGTGAATTTTACCAAACATTTCAAGAAGAATTAACACCAATACTTCTCAAACTCTTCCCCAAAAAATCAATGAGAAGGGAACACTCCCAAACTTACTGTACAAGGCCAGCATTATCTTGATACCAAAATCAGAAAATGACACTACCAAAAAAGAAAACTACAGGCCAATATCCCTGATGAATATAGATGCAAAAATTTTCAATAAGATACTAACAAACTAAATTCAGCAGCACATTAAAAGTATAATTCACCAGTGATCAAGTGTGATTTATCCCTGGGATGCAAGAATGGTTCAACATATGCAAATCAATTGATGTAGTACATTAATAGAATGAAAGAAAAGAATCACATGTTCATCTCAATAGATGCAGGAAAAGCTTTTGACAAAATTTTACATCCATTTATGAAAGAAATTCTTAACAAATTAGGCATAGAAGGATCATAGCTCAACATAATAAAGGCCATATGTGACAAGCCCACAGCTAACATCATACTCAGTGGTGAAAAGACAAAAGTTTTTCTTCTAAGATCAGAAACAAGACAAAGGTGTCTACTCTCACCACTTCTATCCGGCATAATACTGGAAGTCCTAGATAGAGCATCAGGCAAGAAAAAGAAATAAAAAATATCAAAATTGAAAAGGAAGAAGTAAAATGGTCTCTATTTCCAGATGATATGACTTTATATGCATACAGATATTCTTAAAGACTCAGCCAAAATACTGTTAATCAATGAATTCAGTAAAGTTTCAGATATGAAATTAACATACAAAAATCAGTAGCATTTCTATACACTAACAGCAAAATTTCTGAAAAAGAAATAAATCAATCCCATTTACAATAGCATCAAAAGCAATTTTAAAAGAGGAATAAATTTATCTAAGAAGATGAAAGATTTCTACGCTGAAAACTACAAGAAGTTGATAAAAGAAATTGAAGAAGACACAAACAATGGAAAGGCATCCTGTGTTCACAGATTGGAAAAATTTATAATGTTAAAATGTCAATGCTACCATCTATAGATTCAATACAATCCCTATCAAGTTCCAATGGCATTTTTCACAGAAGTTTAAAAAAAAGAAACACTCCTAAAATTTATATGGAAGCATAAAAGACCCCAAATAGCCAAAGAAATCATCAGAAAGAAGAACAAAAAAGGAGATACCACCCTTCCTGGTTTAAAGTTACACTATACAGCTATAGTCATCAAAACAGTAAGGTACTGGCATAAAAACAGACAAATAGACCAATAAGATAGAGTCGAGAGCCCAGAAATAAACCCAAGCATATATGGTCAACTAATACTTGACAAGAGAGGAAAGAATACTCAATGAGAAAAGACATTCTCTTCAATAAATCGTGCTGGAATAATTAGATATTCACATGTAAAAGAATGAAACTGTGCTGATATCTTACACTACTCACAAAAAATAACACAAAATGGAGTAAAAAAACTAAATGTAAGACCTGAAACCATGAAACTCTTAGGAAAAAACAAAGGAACAAAGCTCCTCAACATGGGTCTTGGTAATGATATTTTGGATATGACACCTGAAGTACAAAAAACAAAATAAAAAATAAACGAGACTACATCAAACTAAAAAGCTTCTGCACAGAAAAGAAACCACCAACAAAGTGAAAAGACAATCTGTGGAATGGGAAAAAATGTTTATAAACCATATATCTGATAAGGGGTTAACATCCAAGACATATAAAGAACTCATACAACAACAACAACTACAAAAACGCAATTTAAAAAAATGGTTGAAGGGCCTAAATACATATTTCTCCAAAGAAAATACATGAAAGGCCAACAGGTACATGAAAAGATGCTCAACATCATTAGTTATTAGGGGAAGGCAAATTAAAACCACAATGAAGTATCACCTCATACCTGTTAGAATAGCTATCATCAAAAACATAAGAGATAATAAATGCTGGCATGATGTGGAGAAAAGGGCATACTTTTAAAATATTGTTGAGATTGTAAATTGATACAGCTACTAAAGAAAACAGTATTGAGGATCCTCAAAAAATTAAAACTAGAACTACCATATGATCCAGAAATTCCACTCCTGGGAATATATCCAAAGCTAATAAAAACACTAACTCAAAAAGATATCTGCACCCCCATGTTCATAGCAGCAGTATTTACAAGAGCCAAGACATGGAAGCATGTGTCCATCCATCAATGAATGGCTAAAGAAATTGTGAAATATATAAATAGGAATATTATTTAACCATAAAAAACAAGGAAATCCTACCATTTGCAACAATATGAACAGGACTTGAAGGCATTATGCTAAGTGAAAGAAGTCAGACAGAGAAAGACAAATACTGCATGATCTCACTTATATGTGGAATCTAAAACAAAAACGAAAACAAAAAACCTCGTAGAAAAAGAGATCAGAGGAGCTTCAAGATGGTGGAAGAGTAAGATGCGGAGATCACCTTCCTCCCCACAAATACATCAGAAATACATCTACATGAGGAACAACTCCTACAGAACACCTACTGAAGGCTGGCAGAAGACCTCAGACCTCCCAAAAGGTAAGAAACTCTCTCACGTACCTGGGTAGGGCAAAAGAAAAAAGAAAAAACAGAGACAGAAGAATAGGGACCGGACTTGCACCTCTGGGAGGGAGCTGTGAAAGAGGAAAGGTTTCCACACACTAGGAAGCCCCTTCGCGGGCGGAGACTGCGGGTGGCGGAGGGGGGAAGCTTCGGAGCCGCAGAGGAGAGCGCAGCAACAGGGGTGCGGAGGGCAAAGCGGAGAGATTCCTGCACAGAGGATTGGTGCTAACCAGCACTCACCAGCCCGAGAGGCTTGTCTGCTCACCCGCCGGGGCAGGCGGGGGCTGGGAGCTGAGGCTCCAGCTGCGGAGGTCGGATCCAAGGGAGAGGACAGGAGTTGGCTGCGTGAACACAGCCTGAAGGGGGCTAGTGCGCCACGGCTAGCCGGGAGGGAGTCCGGGAAGAAGTCTGGAGCTGCCGAAGAGACAAGAGTCGTTTTCTTGCCTCTTTGTTTCCTGGTGCGCGAGGAGAGGGGATTAGGAGGACCGCTTAAAGGAGCTCCAGAGACGGGCGCGAGCCGCGGCTATCAGTGCGGACCCCAGAGACGGGCATGAGACGCTAAGGCTGCTGCTGCAGCCACCAAGAAGCCTGTGTGCAAGCACAGATCACTCTCCACACCTCCCCTCCTGGGAGCCTGTGCAGCCCGCCACTGCCAGGGTCCCGTGATCCAGGGACAGCTTCCCTGGGAGAACACACGGCGGCCTCAGGCTGGTGCAACGTCACATCGGCCTCTGCCACTGCAGGCTCGCCCCGCATCCATACCCCTCCCTTCCCCCGGCCTGAGTGAGCCAGAGCCCCCGAATCAGCTGCTCCTTTAACCCCGTCCTGTCTGAGCAAAGAACAGACGCCCTCAGTTGACCTACACTCAGAGGTGTGTCCAAATCCAAAGCTGAACCCTGGGAGCTGTGCGAACAAAGAAGAGAAAGGGAAATTTCTCCCAGCAGCCTCAAGGTCAGCGGATTAAATCTCCACAATCAACTTGATGTACCCTGCATCTGTGGAATACCTGAATAGACAACGAATCATCCCAAATTGAGGAGGGGGACTTTGGGAGCAATGATATATATATATATATATATATATATATATATATATATATATATATATATTCCCTTTTCCTTTTCCTCTTTTTGTGAGTGTGTATGTGTATGCTTCTGTGTGTGATTTTGTCTTTATAGCTTTGCTTTTACCATTTGTCCTAGGGTTCTGTCTTGCCATTTTTTTTTGCTTCAGACAAGCAAAAGCTAAGAGAATTCAGCACCACCAAACCAGCTCTACAACAAATGCTAAAGGAACTCCTCTAAGTGGGAAACACAAGAGAAGAAAAGGACCTACAGAAAGAAACCCAAAACAATTAAGAAAATGGTAATAGGAACATACATATCCATAATTACCATAAACGTGAATGGATTAAATGTTCCAACCAAAAGACACAGGCTTGCTGAATGGAAACAAAAACAAGACCCATATATATGCTGTCTACAAGAGACCCACTTCAGACTTAGGGACACATACAAACTGAAAGTGAGGGGATGGAAAAAGATATTCCATGCAAATGGAAATCAAAAGAAAGCTGGAGTAGCAATTCTCATATCAGACAAAATAGACTTTAAAACAAAGACTGTTACAAGAGACAAAGAAGGACACTACATAATGATCAAGGGATCAATCCAAGAAGATAAAACAATTGTAAATATTTATGCACCCAACAGAGGAGCACCTCAATACATAAGGAAAATACTAACAGCCTTAAAAGGGGAAATCAACAGTAACACAATCATAGTAGGGGATTATAACACCCCACTTTCACCAATCGACAGATCATCCAAAATGCAAATAAATAAAGAAACACAAGCTTTAAATGATACATTAAACAAGATGGACTTAATTGATATTCATAGGACATTCCATCCAAAAACAACAGAATACACATTTTTCTCAAGTGCTCATGGAACATTCTCCAGGATAGATCATATCTTGGCTCAAAAATCAAGCCTTGGTAAATTTAAGAAAATTGAAATCGTATCAAGTATCTTTTCCGACCACAACCCTATGAGACTAGATATCAATTACAAGAAAAAATCTGTAAGAAATACAAACAAATGGAGGGTAAACAACACACTACTTAATAACCAAGAGATCACTGAAGAAATCAAGAGGAAATCAAAAAATACCTAGAAACAAATGACAATGAATAGAGGGAACTTACCTCAACATAGTAAAGGCCATATATGACAAACGCACAGCTAACATTGTCCTCAACGGTGAAAAACTGAAACCATTTCCACTAAGATCAGGAACAAGACAAGGTTGCCCACTCTCACCACTATTATTCACCATAGTTTGAGAAGTTTTAGCCACAGCAATCAAAGAAGAAAAAGAAATAAAAGGAATCCAGATTGGAAAAGAAGAAGTAAAGATGTTACTGTTTGCAGGTGACATGATACTATACATAGAGAATCCTAAAGATGCTACCAGCAAACTACTAGAGCTAATCAATGAATTTGGTAAAGTAGCAGGATACAAAATGAATGCACAGAAATTTCTTGCATGCCTCTACACTAATGATGAAAAATCTGAAAGAGAAATTAAGGAAACACTCCTATTTACCATTGCAACAAGAAGAATAAAACACCTAGGAATAAACCTACCTAAGGAGACAAAAGACCTGTATGCAGAAAATTATAAGACATTGATGCAAGAAATTAGAAATGATACAAACGGATGGAGAGATATACTATGTTCTTGGATTGGAAGAATCAACATTGTGAAAATGACTCTACTACCCAAAGCAGTGTACAGATTCAGTGCAATTCCTATCAAACTACCACTGGCATTTTTCACAGAACTAGAACAAGAAATTGCACAATTTGTATGGAAACACAAAAGACCCCGAATAGCCAAAGCAATCTTGTGAAAGAAAAACAGAGCTGGAGGAATCAGGCTCCCTGACTTCAGACTATACTACAAAGCTACAGTAATCAAGACAGTATGGTACTGGCACAAAAACAGAAATATAGATCAATGGAACAGGATAGAAAGCCCAGAGATAAACCCACGCATATACGGTCACCTCATCTTTGCAAGAATATACAGTGGAGAAAAGACAGCCTCTTCAATAAGTGGTGCTGGGAAAATTGGACAGCTACATGTAAAAGAATGAAATTAGAACACTCCCTAACACCATACACAAAAATAAACTCAAAATGGATTAAAGACCTAAATGTAAGGCCAGACACCATCAAACTCTTAGAGGAAAACATAGGCAGAACACTCTATGACATAAATCACAGCAAGATCCTTTTTGACCCAGCTCCTAGAGAAATGGAAATAAAAACAAAAATAGGGCTTCCCTGGTGGCACAGCGGTTGAGAATCTGCCTGCCAATGCAGGGGACACGGGTTCGAGCCCTGGTCTGGGAAGATCCCACATGCCGCGGAGCAACTGGGCCCGTGAGCCACAATTACTGAGCCTGCGCATCTGGAGCCTGTGCTCCGCAACAAGAGAGGCCGTGATGGTGAGAGGCCCGCGCACCGCGATGAAGAGTGGCCCCCGCTCGCCGCAACTAGAGAAAGCCCTCGCACAGAAACGAAGACCCAACACAGCCATAAATAAATAAATAAATAATTTAAAAAAAAAAAAACAAAAAACAAAAATAAACAAATGGGACCTAATAAAACTTAAAAGCTTTTGCACAGCAAAGGAAACCATAAACATTACGAAAAGACAACCCTCAGAATGGGAGAAAATATTTGCAAATGAAGCAACTGACAAAGGATTAATCTCCAAAACATACAAGCAACTCATGCAGCTCAATATCAAAAAACCCAATCCAAAAAGGGGCAGAAGACCTAAATAGACATTTCTCTAAAGAAGATTTACAGATTGCCAACAAACATATGAAAGGATGCTCAACATCATTAATCATTAGAGAAATGCAAATCAAAACTACAATGAGATATCACCTCACACCGGTCAGAATGGCCATCATCAAAAAATCTACAAACAATAAATGCTGGAGAGGGTGTGGAGAAAAGGGAACACTCTTGCAATGTTGGTGGGAATGTAAATTGATACAGCCACTATGGAGAACAGTATGGAGGTTCCTTAAAAAACTAAAAATAGAACTACCATATGACCCAGCAATCCCACTACTGGGCATATACCCTGAGAAAACCATAATTCAAAAAGAGACATGTACCAAAATGTTCATTGCAGTTCTATTTACAATAGCCAGGACATGGAAGCAACCTAAGTGTCCATCAACAGATGAATGGATAAAGAAGATGTGGTACATATATACAATGGAATATTACTCAGCCATAAAGAGGAACAAAACTGAGTTATTTGTAGTGAGGTGGATGGATCTAGAGACTGTCATACAGAGTGAAGTAAGTCAGAAAGAGAAAAACAAATACCGTATGCTAACACATATATATGGAATCTTAAAAAAAAGAAAAAAAGAAAAAAAATATTCAGAAGAACCTAGGGGCAAGACGGGAATAAAGATGCAGACCTACTAGAGACTGGACTTGAGGATATGGGGAGGGGGAAGGGTAAGCTGGGACAAAGTGAGAGAGTGGCACGGACATATATACACTACCAAACGTAAAATAGATAGCTATTGGGAAGCAGCCACATAGCACAGGGAGATCAGCTCGGTGCTTTGTGACCACCTAGAGGGGTGGGATAGGGAGGTTGGGAGGGAGGGAGATGCAAGAGGGAAGAGATATGGGGACATATGTATATGTATAACTGATTCACTTTGTTATAAAGCAGAAACTAACACACCATTGTAAAGCAATTATACTCCAATAAAGACGTTAAAAAAAAAAAAAAAAAGAGATCAGACTTGTGGCTACCAGAAGTTGGCTGGGGGAGTGGTGAGGAATTGGAGGAAGGTGGTCAAAAGGTACAAACTTCAATACTAAGATAAATAAGTACCCTAGTACTTATATAAGTACTACAACCAGTACTTATATAATATAATGTACTACAATGTGATGACTATATTTAACAATATTGTATGACATACAGGAAAGTCGTTAAGAGGAAAATTTTTTTCTTTTCTTCTTTCTTTTGTTTTTACTGTATATGATAGATGGATGTTAGCTGAACTTATTGTGGTAATCATGTCACAGTATATGTAAATTAAATCATCATGCTGTATGCCTCAAACATATATAGTGATTATGTCAATTATTTCACAATAAAGCTGAAAAAATAAAATAATGTTAAAATAATTATAAAAATAAAAGATCACAGAAGCTCCCCCCAACCCGCCTGGAAAATGTAAGCATCAAAACAACTCTTCAAGGACTTCCCTGGTGGAGCAGTGATGAAGAATCCGCCTGCCAATGTAGGGGACACAGGTTCGATTCCTGGTCCAGGAAGATCCCACATGCCGTGGAGCAACAAAGCTCGTGTGCCACAACTCCTGAGCCTACACTCTAGAGCCCGCAAGCCACAACTACTGAGCCCACATACAACAACTACTGAAGCCCGCGTGCCTAGAGCCCATGCTCCACAACAAGAGAAGCCACCGCAATGAGAAGCCCGCGCACCGCAATGAAGAGTAGCCCCCACTCGCCGCAATGAAGACCCAACACGGCCAAAAGTAAAATGTAAATAAATAAATATATTTATATATATATATTAAAAAAAGACAACTCTTCAACCCATAGAAATGTTGGTGAGAGAGGTTAAGGATTGAGACCACACAACAACTAAGTGGTGGTTCTAACCTCATGGTGCCTGACTCTGAAGACTGCAAACTTTCTGCTTTGTGACAATGACTCTTAGCACCAATCAAAGAATATTAGGATGTTGAGGTAAGTTCCCTCTATGCCTACTTTCTGGAGAGTTTTTATCATAAATTGGTGTTGAATTTTGTCAAAAGCTTTTTCTGCATCTATTGAGATGATCATATGGTTTTTATCCTTCAGTTTGTTAATATGGTGTATCACATTGATTGATTTGCGAATATTGAAGAATCCTTGTATTCCTGGGATAAACCCCACTTGATGGTGGTATGTGATCCTTTTAATGTGCTGTTGGATTCTGTTTGCTAGTAGTTTGTTGAGGAGTTTTGCATCTATGTTTATCAGTGATATTGGTGTGTAGTTTTCTTTTTTTGTGACATCTTTGTCTGGTTTTGGTATCAGGGTGATGGTGGCTTTGTAGAATGAGTTTGGGAGTGTTCCTCCCTCTGCTATATTTTGGAAGAGTTTGAGAAGCATAAGTGTTAGCTTTTCTCTAAATGTTTGCTAGAATTTGCCTGTGAAGCCATCTGGTCCTGGGCTTTGTTTGTTGGAAGATTTTTAATCACAGTTCAAATAAACAAGTGGGACCTAATGAAACTTAAAAGCTTTTGCACAGCAAAGGAAACCATAAACAAGATGAAAAGACAACGCTCAGAATGGAAGAAAATATTTGCAAATGAAACAACTGACAAAGGATTAATCTCCAAAATATACAAGGAGCTCATGCAGCTCAATATCAAAAAAATAAACAACCCAATCCAAAACTGGGCAGAAGATCTAAATAGACATTTCTCTAAAGAAGATATACAGATTGCCAACAAACATATGAAAGGATGCTCAGCATCACAAATCATTAGAGAAATGCAACTCAAAGCTACAATGAGGTATCACCTCACACCGGTCAGAATGGCCATCATCAAAAAATATACAAACAACAATTGCTGGAGAGGGTGTGGAGAAAAAGGAACCCTCTTGCACTGTTGGTGGGAATGTAAATTGATACAGCCACTATGGAGAACAGTATGGAGGTTCCCTAAAAAACTAAAAATAGAACTACCATATGACCCAGCAATCCCACTACTGGGCATATACCCTGAGAAAACCATAATTCAAAAAGAGTCATGTACCACAATGTTACGTTCATTGCAGCATTATTCTCAATAGCCGGAACATGGAAGCAACCTAGGTGTCCATCGACAGATGAATGGATAAAGAAGATGTGGCCCATATATACAATAGAATATTACTCAGTCATAAAAAGAAACGAAATTGAGTTATTTGTATTGAGGTGGATGGACCTAGAGTCTGTCATACAGAGTGAAGTAAGTCAGAAAGAGAAAAACAAATACCGTATGCTAACACATATATATGGAATCTAAAAAAAAAAAAAAAAGGTTCTGATGAACCTAGGGGCAGGACAGGAATAAAGATGCAGACGTAGAGAATGGACTTGAGGACACAGGGAAGGGGAAGGGTAAACTGGGACGAAGTGAGAGAGTAGCATTGACATATATACACTACCAAATGTAAAACAGATAGCTAGTGGGGAGCAGCTGCATCGCATGGGGAGAACAGCTCGGTTCTTTGTGTCCACCTAAAGGGGTGGGATAGGGAGGGTGGGAGGCAGATGCAAGAGGGAGGGGATATTGGGATATATGTATACATATAGCTGATTCACTTTGTTATACAGCAGAAACTAATGCAACATTGTAAAGCAATTATACTCCAATAAAGATGTTAAAAAAAGAATATTAGGAAATGGCAACAAGTTGGATACATCTTAGCTACTAAAGATAGCAAGACTGGAATTGATGGCAGTATGTGAAAATGTGTACATGATAAGTCAAATTCAAAGAGAACACACATTAAAACTATAACAGATGGAATAAAATTATGATTGACATTAACGGTTGAAGAGACATATACACAGTTTAAAGAACAATGGTTAAAAAAATAGAAAGTGTTTGTTTGCGGCCAATGTGCATGTTGTCCCGAGCCCATTGCACTTAATGAGGCTTTCAACCCTTCCCAGCCATGCAACTCCTTTTGACTGACACCACCTAAAGGTCCATTAAGATCAGGTAAATTTCTCTTATACAAACTTATTATAAAATAAAAGGTAATCTGTGTGCCTAAGGAATAAAAATATTATCTAAGAAAAACTGAGATGACTTATATATGTGACTTATCCTTTCTCATTTCTTAGAAGACATATTTCATAAGACACATAATAAGATCATATTCTGGGTTTTGCCTAGAATTGACTGGCATATGCATATCCTTTGGGATTTGTTTTTTCCTTTGGGAATCACTCTTCCACACAAGGAAATGAACTTGGGAAGAAGGTGGTTGTAAGATAAATTGTATTGAGTGAGTTCTAATATTTACTGTACAGATGATTTTCAACCTACATATATTTTTTATTATCTTCATAGAGTGAATAGAGAACCTAGTTTTACATATTTTTTTGAAAATTCTTTGTATATCCACTACTGAAAAGTTTAAGTAAATATACATGTAGAGATTTATGTTCAGTTTTGGATTTCAACTAGTCCTGTTTTGTGGTTGTATTATATTTTATTAAACAATCTACCAGATCCTTATTCTTTTCTCTTTTCTAGATTAACATAAAATTTGCAAAAGAAAATCTTCCTCTATCATTTGGAATTCAAATAATGATATACTGAGCATTACTCTTTTGTACCTGGAGGCTACAGACTTAGCTAAAAAGCAGTGACCTGAAATCAGTAATAATCACCAGGAATGTAGATGGGGAGATTAAATCTGGGAGCTCACAGAACCATGTCTCCATCTAAAAATCAAATGGAAAAAAAGAAAAAGAAAAGAATAGAAAGCTCAGTTACTGATGTAGTTTTTCTACATTGAGATATTAAAGGAACTCTTTTTCCCAGTTCTAGTTTTTTCCCACTTCTACTCATTCTTCAGTATTTTTTGAAGGTTCATTTACAAGCAAGTCACAATAATTATGAACTCCACGAAGCTAGACACTCATCCATTTTGTATCCTCAGCACCTCTGATTTCCTCTTATTTAGTAAATGGTAGGCAAGTATTTGTTGAAAATAGAAATGAATGGATAGATAATAGTAATAAATTCTGATATAATTCTGCAAAATATTGTGCAAGAAGATTATTAGTCTCATTCTGATAAACATTTCTAGAGCACATGTTTACTGTTATTTATTCTTTTGCTTGTTTTATCTTAATGGGTACTTTAGATAATGTAACTGTTGATAAATGTTTTAACTAAAGTTATCAGAAAACCGTTACAATTAAAGCTAAATCTTCTTAACATAAATTACTATTAGAACCTGCTTTGACTCACATTGATACAAAACTGAAATGAGTGTTAAAAAATGAATTGTTATATTTTATGCATAACAATTCTTATGGGCATAACTAATTATTACAAATTAATAAATTAAGACATCCTTTTGTTAAATAAATTTGCATATGGAATGTTTACTATAAAAATTTGACTTCAATTTCTTGAGGTATTTTTTTTCCCAAGAAACTGATTATATATTTTCATAAGCAGCCATTAGACATACATGCCATTCCACATTGTCATCTTCTTTCCCAAGAGTTAGCAACTTGGTGAGTGGATTTCCAGTGAGCCCAGTGTCACTCTCGGGAGACGGGTGTCCATGCTGTACCAGAAGTGCACTGCTTGGTGTTGGAGGGTGTGACCGTTTAAGAGTCTGGTGGACGACCTGGTGGTCAAGGGTCATGAAAGGTTTTACGTGCTGTCTCTGAACTTTCTGTAGCTGAGTTCTAGCAGAACTTTCCAGGTGTGCTGGGACCTACCAAATAGAAACCAAACAAATGCAATGTGTAGCATCATCTGGTAAACGAGTTCCACTTTCAACAATTGGATTATGACAATAAACACTATAACATCTAGTTTCTTTCTAATTTATTGTCTATGCTTCTGTCATAATTTACATAAGATATTAATGGACTATAGTTTTTGAGAAGTCATTTAAACTTTACTAAAATATTTTAAATGCTAACCAAGTGTTTAAGAATAGCTCTTAAAATAATATGCAAATGAAACCAACTTGGAATAAATATAAAAGCAGCAAAACTTTTTGAGGGTCTGAAAAAGAATGACTAAAATAATAAAAGGAAAACACAGCTGATTTACTATTATTAGTGATTTTTATATAACATATATCTCTTGTATTCCTTTATATTACATATAAATATTCCATTGGCTATAATCACTCCATTTTTAATTAAAGATTTTAAAAAATTTTCCATGAGGGAACAGAGACTAGAAATATATATACTAAATATTGTCTGATACTTTATGGGTGGTGAAAATCTAAGTGATTTTTTTCAGTTTTCTGTATTTTCCAGAGTTTCTATACTGAGTTTATTTTAATTTTTAAAAAATCTTAATTTTAAACCCTTCCATATTCTCACTTTATAATAACAATACTTTGGTAGAATCATTATGAATTGACAGAAAGAAGCATTCAGAGAAAAATCTAACCAGTGTCATGTGCCAACTAAGCAACTATCCAGTATATTGAAATCCCTTTTTCAAATCATAGACATAAAATTCTGGGCATCTTCAGTCTAGCTATCATAGTTAATGATATACCACTATTTGTATAAGGACAATTTTAAGTATTTCAAGCTTTCCCTTTAAAAACCTCTGAAAATAGTATTGCCTGCCAGTCCCCTTTATATTTACTGTGCTGCGATGTGACTTCTAATACATTTTCCTCAAGTGGCCTATATATAAACCTATTTAATATTTCCCTCGTGTTAAACAATAGTAAAGATTGCTGTACAGTGCTTATTTTTCCTTTTATTTCAGCTACACAAACTACTCCTTAAATCCCTTAACATGCATTAGCTCAGATAAATAGCCTTTACAAAGTATTTTGCATTTAAATTAGCTGGTTTGGGGTACAATATTGTAGTAGTTACTTTAGTTTAATTCTGTTATGCTGACATTTTTAGCATTATTTTAATTGTACTACCATAAAATAATTTTTCAGTCATATAAAAAAGATTAAGATTGGTAATAAAGATTACACATATTACTAATTAAATTGCTGTGAGCTTTAAAGTTGTAAAACAACATTTCATTAAAATGCCTGTGGTAATTTTTTGGGGGTAGCTATTTAGATTATCCTACAGTTTTAAATTAATCCTTCTTAATCCATATACATTTACAAAATATACATTATAAACAGCATTTTCAGATTCACAAATCTGAAGGACTTTCACACAACGTAACTGAATGCTAAAGAACACTGTATATTATTTTAAGAAAAGTATGCTGGATCAGAATTTACAACATTCATTAACTAATTCATTTTTCACTTTTCATCTATGGATGCTAAAAGCATCATTAGAGTACTTATTGCGTTTTGTGTTACATCAGGAGTCCAAGGGAAGTCATAAATGTGATCCTAGGGCTCTAGGAATTTACAATATACTTGGGCAATATTAATATCAACTACAGCAAAAATGATGATGATGATAAAAATAATAATATGCAGCAGGTATCAGGCACTGTGCTAAGCATTTTACACACATTGTTTCACTTAATCCTTGTTACAACGTTAGGAGATAGGTATCAATAGTACCCGCATTGCACCATATAACTGAAGCCACTGAGACTTAGAGAGGTTAAATGGTGTGGCTGTTATCACTCTGCTAGTAAGGGATGGAACTGGAATACAGGGCCTGGCTTCCTAAACACTACAAGATATTGGCTCCTGATTGAAATGACTGGAATACAAAGCAAAAGCTCAGTAATGTATACAATGAATTTAAAATGCCACAAGAAGCAGTGGTTTTTAAAAACTAATTGAAAGAGAAAATGGTTATAAATCAGGTGTTGGAAGGAGATGGTCCTGGGATAGGGGACAGAAAGAAGGAAAACTCAAATGTAAAAGATCAAAATGAAAGAAGAAAAGAAGTTGGGAGACAGTCACAAATATTAGTCATGAAAAGGAATTCACATGAATACTTTTCCTTTCTCAAAGCAAAACTACCATCTCATTAGATCACTCTATACAGAGACACAATAAAAAATATGAAATTCTAATTCTGCCTAAATTATTGGTTATTTATAGGGAATTACAAGGGTTTAGCAGGCAAAAGTGAAGACTCTCTTGGATCCTATGTATACAACATCTATAAACTAAGCATGAGAGTCTGAAAGATCAGTGGAGCCAGGGAAGATTAAGTGGAATGTAATTAAATTACTCCCCAGTAAACCTCTGTCTTTTCCAAGTATGGACTGATATCAGAACAATGAGACAACTAAATGTAAAACATCAGTTAAACCATGTGCAGTCAATTTTAAAATACTTTTAAATTGCCTGGGATCTGAAGACACAACTATAAAACTATTTATTGGATTGGTTTCACTGAAGGTCTTGGTAGTTGGTGAGATGAAGTAAATGAAACAATATGTTGCCATTGTTCATTTATTCATTTATTTAAGAAATATTTTTGAGTGTCAAGTGTGTGTGCACTGAGTCGTGCACTGAAGGTAAAAGGGAGATAACCACAGTATCTGCCTTCAAAGAACTCGTAGTCTAGTCAGGGAAGAAAAATAAGAGATCTCCAAGGGCAAGGGCTGCATTTATCTTGCTGGCTGCTGGACTGCCATACTTCCTATACATAACCCAGAGAGGGGCACACAGCAGGCACATAAAAATATGTGTTCACATGTGTTCAATGAGTGATTTTATGAATGAATCATTAAAGTACAGTGTGTGAATAACTATGGTGACTGCAGAGAGCTTTGGGAACCCACTAGAGTAAGCAGGTAAACCATAATCAGAATACCAAAGTCTTCACCTAGAAGGCTAGAGCAGCTGTAGATTGTGATTTGGTTCTTTGGACTATCAAAGAAATTAAGACCACCCAGATGTAGGGAAGTTTTGCTATTGAGAGTAATAAGTAAAACATATCTCCTGACTCTGAATTATGTCTCAGCATTATCTCTCTGGCATGCTGTTATTGCAAACTAAAAATAATGATGGTCAGCTTAAGTCCAAGGTTTTGTCTATGTGCAGAGATCTGTTTTATTCCATTTAAAAGAATTTATTTACTTATATTCTCCCTCTTTTCCAAAACATTATAAATAAATATTAGGTGTAAATGTGGTGAGAGGTATTTACACCAGAAAATGTAGGCTGAAGATTAATATTGCAATTGAGTACAAAATTTACCCATGAGCATCCTGACAGCCAAGGAAAAAGGAAAATTTTTAAAACATATTAGGTGGAGCCTTGTGAAATTGCAGATATTTGACAATTTTTGATCTACGAATTGTCCCTTCTGTATAGTTCAACCTAATATATATTTCTTAATAAGTAATTAAACCATGCCAGCTCTGAGGAAAGACAAATATTTTTCAGAATAGTATCTGAGAATTTATAAAGTAGATTTTTTCATGGAAGACTTGAATGATATCTTGAACAAAATTCCAACTTGCAAAATAGGTAGTGAAATTCTTTATACGCCCATATTTAAAAATAAATATTTATTGTCGTAAATTGAGTTAGCCGGGAAACATAATCTGAAACTTGCCTGTAGGATGTTTATTGGGGGGTGCTCTCAGAATCGGCGCTGCAGCAGGGTGAGGGAAACAGGATCAGGTGGAGGCAAGAGTGGTTCAGTCATAAAGGGGATAATGTTGGCCATGCACCATAACATCCACTACATTTATTCTTGATCAAAGGCCCAAAGCATAATATGAATCAGCTCAAGTGAAAGCCCAAACATATAACTTTATAGTGATCTGACTTGACCCTTAGATACCTTAGACAGCACTTAGAGCAGGCAGAGCAATGTTTTCCAAACCAATTTATACTTCAGACTCCATATTTAAATACACTAACCTAGAGGATCACCTGGTTAGACCATTAACCCAATATCGATTATCTCAAACTAGGCTTTCTATAGAAATTATGTTGTTTTTTTTCAAAAAGTTCCATTATTTGGAGTTACAAAAATGAAACTTAGCTTAAAACATCCAATTATTTTTTTAAAATATGTTTCAAATGTAGTTAAGTTCTCATACTCTAATAAAGGGATGTGGGTATTTTTAAAAATTAGAAATGCATGTATTGATGAGCTATAAAAAATGCTTAGGGGCTTCCCTGGTGGCGCAGCGGTTGAGAATCTGCCTGCCAATGCAGGGGACACGGGTTCGAGCCCTGGTCTGGGAAGATTCCACATGCCATGGAGCAACTAGGCCCGTAAGCCACAACTACTGAGCCTGCGCATCTGGAGCCTGTGCTCCACAACAAGAGAGGCCACGATAGTGAGAGGCCCGTGCACCGCAATGAAGAGTGGCCCCCGCTTGCCACAACTAGAGAAAACCCTCGCACAGAAACGAAGATGCAACACAGCCAAAAATAAATAAATTTTAAAAAAAATGCTTAGATTCATTAATAAGAGAACCAGAGCAATGTGCTTAATGGGTCAATTGAAGTATTTTTTTTTAAATTAGAAATACGTAAATTCCTGTAAGTACAACAAGCTAATGGGAAGAAATTGGTCAGGAAGAAAAAAGCGTTCTGCTTGTAGAAAATATAATCACTGGGGAATCACAATCACAAATACAGAATATATGTATCTAATTCAAAAAGAGTCATGTACCACAATGTTCATTGAAGCTCTATTTACAATAGCCAGGACATGGAAGCAACCTAAGTGTCCACCAACAGATGAATGGATAAAGAAGATGTGGCACATATATACAATGGAATATTACTCAGCCATAAAAAGGAACAAAATTGAGTTATTTGTAGTGAGGTGGATGGACCTAGAGACTCATAGAGAGTGAAGTAAGTCAGAAAGAGTAAAACAAATACCGTATGCTAACACATATATGTGGAATCTAAAAAAAAAAAAAAGTTCTGAAGAACCTGGGGTCAGGACAGGAGTAAAGAAGCAGACATAGAGAATGGACTTGAGGACACGGGGAGGGGGAAGGGTAAGCTAGGACGAAGTGAGAGAGTGGCATGGACATATATACACTACCAAATGTAAAATAGATAGCTAGTGGGAAGCAGCTGCACAGCACAGGGAGATCAGCTCCGTGCTCTGTGTCCACCTAGAGGGGTGGGATAGGGAGGGTGGGAGGGAGATGCAAGAGAGAGGAGATACAGGGATATATGTATAGCTGATTCACTTTGATATACAGCAGAAACAAACACACCATTGTAAAGCAATTATACTCCAATAAAGATGTTAAAAAAAATTATGTAACTGTAGGGTTTTTTTTTCCTACTCCTACTTTTAGACTAGAATAGACGCAGGAATCCTGACTATTGAGAGCATTGATGGAAATCCATGAGCCAGCAGCCCAATGCCATAGAAAAAAGTCAGATCTCATTCTCTGACACAACAGAAGATGATTTAGGGTATCTGATACCTGAAGGGTTTTTTTGTTTGTTTTGTTTTTTAATTCCAGAGTTTAGATCAGTCTTGGGAGGTTTCAACTCTGTAAATCAGCAAATATTTAATTAGAAATTAAGGCTAACAAAATGTTATGTGGCCCTATATGCATTTGTATTTAAAATCTCCTGCTAGGTAGAAGAGCTATGGAGTAATGCAGCCCAGGCAAGCAGTGCTGGCTAGAAGGAGGCATTCTTATTTTCACACAGTGGTTTTCAAATTATGCTCCTAAATACATGAATTAATTCTCCCAATTTACGTTTCATTGTTCCACACTGTAGTCTTTTGATTTAGTTCTCATATGGGTTTCTGTCCTATCCAGTAGATAAACAACAAGGAGAGTATTTTGAATGAGGAAATTTTAGAAACAATTGGGTGGGTTGTTGTACAAAAAAACAAAAACAAAAAAAAGCAACTTTGAAGGATTTCACCAACCCTGTGATTCTCTGTCTATAATATTGTCTACTTGTATCATATCTTCTTAAATATTGCTACAAATCATATAAATACTTTAAAACATAATTCATATATATGCATATATATGATAGCCTCTTTAAAAAGTTACCTTTTTATAGAGAAACCGTAAGATAATTGTAAAAGCCCTCAGCTAATTCTTTTAACATTCACTCAGCAAACATTTAATGAGAGTTTGTTCTTTGTTAAAGCCAGTCCCAAGGGAAAGTCATTCCTCTCCAGAAAGCGGGTCTATGATCCATGTGTCACCATCCACCTGGAGATCACTTATCTAAACTGAGGGCACAGAACCTGGGAGGAGATGAAACACCTTCTGGGTACTGGCCTTTTGAAATTCAAAACTAAAAAGTGGTGGCAAACATCACACAAGCAATCATCTGAATAACAAGACATTTTATCACCATTAATTTGACTAGCCAAACAAATCAATCAGGCAAATATGGGCACCTACCTAATGAGTGTGTTTAGACTATCTGCAAAAGCAGAAACAGAAATATTTTCAGCAAGAAAAATATTTATTCTATACATATTTACTATCTAGTGATAGTAAATAAAAATACATGCACTACCACTACACACACACACACACATACAGGCAGGTGTATACACACAACCCCATCAAAAAGCAAGACAGACGATCCCATTCACTACAACATGACAACCCTCATTTAATTTTGTTAATTTTGTACTAAGGTTGAAATTAATAAATGAAGTAAAAGCTTGGACTTCACAAGTGAGTAATAGGTAACTATTAATTATGTTCCTAGTAGCAGAGGTATATAAGAAGAAATCTATTTTGGGGGGCCTATGAATCTACAACCTCCTAGATACCTACTCATAAAAGCCACATGACGTTTGTTAATATTCTGTAGCAAAGATTAATAACTCGTTTCTTCAAATCTTACTTTCTTCACAGCAGTCTTTGGATATGATATACCCATAAATCTCATCCTGACTAAACCTAAAATTATACAGTCGAGCTTGTCTGATTGAGAAATAACTACTGAACAAAGTAGGGCCGGGTTCATCAAAAGTTTTACTTAGGTTTCTGAATAACTGTCAGCATATTTCAGCTGATCATTATATAATCCAAAGCTATTTAATGGATAATAATATAAAATGTGATTGTAACATATTCCTTCAGTCCCTATCACTTGAATTTGGATAATTCCAATGGTGTGTCTTTAGAAGAGATCCACACTTAAGAGACTTTAAAGAGGCATGAATATTATTAAGCATAGTTTTCCTAATTCAATAGTGTTCTAGCAGTAAAAATGCTTGCACTCCATGAGCACTCATATTATTACTGTAAAGACTAAGCTTCCCTTACAACTCCATCTATCTCCATTTATACTTGCATTGATTTGCTTTGTTTATGTTAGGATCTCAGGAAAATTACCATTTTATACCTTTAAAAGAATTAGAACTAATGCCAGAAATAACTGTGGTTTATTTAGTCTGATCTGTTTTATAAGAGTATGTGTATATAGAAATTTAGAGCCATAAATATCAACTAAGAATCACAGCAGACACTGACCACTTCCCATTGACTTCAAAATTACACAGCAGCCATGTACACACTAAAGTCAACTGGAAATATCATCAATAACCAAAATAAGTTAATATGAAAAATGCAGATAACTTAAGCCATAATACTTTAAAATATATTTGGCATTGCATTCTCAGGCTTAGTATTCATTAATTCTATAAATATTTTTGAGTGCCACTACACATCAGGTTTTACGTGACTGTGATAAGCTCTGGGGATATAATTATGAACAAAATAGACATAACCCAGTCTTCAAAGAGTTCACAGTCTACTAGGAGAAATAGATAATTAAAATATAATTATAACACGATGTGATAAACCCTGTGAAAGTAAAAGGTGTCACAAAATCAAGCAGAAAGACCTAGATAAAATGGGAACGAGTCATTCAAATGACAGTTTCTGCTATTAATTTCACTGATTCATTCACTTAATAGATATGTGTGTGCCTATATATAGTAGCCAGTTGTGTGTGTAACAATGATGAATAAAGTGAAACATGGTCCCTCTCCCCATGCAGTTTATGGACAGGTGGAAGAGACATTTTAATTTAATAATCACACAAATGACTGTAAATTTTCAAGTGAAACAAGTGATAGGCAAGAGAGACACATGACTATGAGCCTGTAGAAAAAGATTATCTAGACAGAAGTTAGGGACAACTTTCCTAAAGAAGGGATGATAGGGCTGGATCTGGAGGATGAGTAGGAAATAAAAGAGAGGAAGAGTAGAAAAAACATTTAGGGAGATGAAGCAGCATATGTGAAGACCCTGGTGGGAAGAAACAAGATGAAAAAAAATGCACTGAAAGGAGATGATAGGACTAGAGCAGAGTGTGGTAGGAGGCTGGGGAGGCCAGTAGGGCCAATTCATGCAATCTTTTCGGTATAGAAAGATGTCTTATTTTCTTTATCATAAGAAAGGGGGCAGTAGCAATTCAGTGGGATGAATTTTAGAGAGGTAAAATGAGAGAGTCTAGGAAAGAAAAAAGGGCTGCTTGAACTAGGGTCATGTGATAAGCATTGCATAGTCACATGGAAACGAGTAGACGGATTCAAGAGATGTTTAGAAATGGATTAAGAAATGACACCTGAGGTTTCTGGCTTAAGTGACTAAATAGATAGTGATGGCTTTCACAGAGAAGACTAGGTTTTTTGAGGGGGACAGAGAATTTTAAGTTCAGTTTTGAACACGTTGAGTTTGTGATGTTTTGAAAGTGTCCAAGAAGGTATGTGAAGTAGGCAGCTGCATTTATGGGTATGGAATTCAGAGGTAAGGTATGGACTGTGGATAAAATTTACATAACATCTACACGGAGGTGATAACTGAGATGATCGTTGGAGGATGTACAGAATAGAAGATGAGAGGACCTAGTGCCAAAGATGGTTAACTCCCATGTTCTAACTACACGTAGGGAAATCTATTCCGATTCTAAACTTTATTTTTCCCCTTGGCTCCATTGATTTTTTCTCACATTTTGCAAAATGCTTATTTGAAGTTTGTGTGTGTTACATTGTCAGGTAAATCCTCATTAATTAAATAGTTAGTTTGCCCTATTTCTAAAATTATGCATTCAACCTTTCGATGTAGATACAGCCCTATTTTCCTAGTCCAATTGCATTACAATTCTATTAGTCCTCCACCTCTTAACTGCAATTCCAAAATCCAAAAAGCTCTGAAAGTAGGAGTTTTCTTTTTTTTTTTTTATGTTTGGCACAAACTCAGTTGGTGGTAAAATCAAACCTGAAATGAAGTAAGGTTATTTAAAGTCTTTCTTTATCCTCCTTACAGTAGATATTCATATGTACTGCTGCAGGTATATTAATGCGTTTGATTATGGGATGCTGTCTTGGACTCTGCAGGGTATCAAGGAATATGTACCATATTACCTTTCAAAATTTAAAGTATTGATAATTTTGAAACACATCTAGCCCTAGGTTTTTAAATAATAGATTTTGTACCTTTTCTTGTTTGTTGAGTGAACAGCCTATAGAAAGGACTATGCTATATACTTTGCATATATTATCTTATTTAATCTTATAATATCATACATAAATACTCAGTTGGGCCTCCACAATTATTTTCTAAAACTTCAGTACAATATTTAACTGCATTTTGTTTTCAGAGATTATAGTGTATCAAAAATTAAAATTAAAATTAAAATTGAGCATATTCTCTCTTGGAGAAATAATGAGATGAGGAAATGTCCTTTCCAATTCAACAAACCAATTGAATGAATGAAAGATGTATTCTTCCTTTAATAAGAAAGAATTGTCCCGTTGTAACATTATATTTTGATATTATTAGACATATTTATGTTTAGTGCTTATGGCTGTATTTAAGTAAGTTAATACTACAGTTTATATTCTTTTTAGAAGCTTCTCATACAATTAAATTGTTTCCTGTAAATGTAGAAATATACAAGTAAAATTATTTAAGCTAGATTCAGTAAAAAGTCTTAACTTCTTTAAAAAATATTTATCTAATGGCATTAAGACTTAAACATTAATCTTTATTAATAAGACTTTTATAAAACAAAAGACATTTTGCTTCAGAAATCAACAATTGTGTTTAAATGATGCTTTATACTTCACAGTTACTTTCAACTTAAAACAAAGCTCTCATGTAATGCTTAAATGTACTATTTTTCATCTTCCATATAGTGACTTTTTGATATCATTTTCATTATGAAGTTGTGAATGTTTTTTCAAGGATGCAGAGAATAAAGGAGAACCAAGAATGACTTCTTCAAAAGGTCATATTTCAAATATCTTGGAATGTCATCAATGTGTTTTTAAAAAAAATTTTTACATGTTCTAAAATAGATCCAAAGCCATAAATAGGAATATCTGTGACAAAAATCCAAACTTCCCTATAATACTTGTCATCTCTTGTATCATTATGCTGCAAATACATTACATTTTTAATTTTTAGTATATCTTAATGGTAAGATTTGGGATAACATCAATATATTGCCAACTTATGCAGACCTTATAAAAGAAATTCATAGGCCACTTAATGCAGGTGAATTTATAACAAATAAATTTATGTATTTTGTAAGAATAAAAGGATCATAAATGTTTATTCCTAAAAAAAGAAAATCTAACAATTCAAATTGGTTTATATTATCTTAGGCTTGAAAACTTTTTATATCCCTTATCTACTTTATGAGTTGATATATGGTCATCAATTAATGAAGTCATTTTTATCATAATAAAATGTCATCATTAGAACTGCAGTATTCTAGTGTAACCATTTTCTAAAAAATATGATTGGGGAATTTTAGGTAGTTAAATATTAAAATAACCTAATTGAAAATGAGACTTTAAAATTATTCATTTTGATTGGCAAACGGCAGAAAATGGCTTTGTTTCATAAGTACATTTTATCACTCAATTTTCGCAGATATTACTAGTATTTCTGGAGAAAAAAAAAAAAGTAAAATTTATCTTGTCTTTGTTTTACCTAACTAGTACATATAATTATTTTTGGTTCTCTATGTTTTAAAGGCACCTGTTACTACATTATTTACATAAATCAAACTGCTCAAGTAATTGTGCCCTCATGTACGAAAGGCCTTCAGTTACAAAGTTGTAGTTTTACTTTCCACTTATCCCTGAAGAATAATGTTCCTTTAGAATCAAATAAATATACTTCTGTTTTAATTTTTTTATGGTTATGGAAAGTATATAGCCGTGAAACATCAGTTTGTTGAGAAGATTGATCACAGGACCTCATGGACTAGTTGAAAGCCCCAGAATGCAAGATAATAGTAGCCACAGTCACAAGTTGAATCAAACACTCCAACGATTTAAGTAAAGACTTTTATCCTCATTTTATAGATGAAAAAACTGAAGCTCAAACAGGTTATCAGACTCACTTACAATCACACAGGCAGAAAAGTGAATTTGACCTCTTGTCTTTTGAGTACAAGGAGGGCATTCTTTCAATTGCAAGTTATTTATTATCAGCACACAAGGATAGTAAAACTCCAGCCCCTGCAAATAGAAAAAAATATGTCCCACATCTGCATACAAATATGAATCAATTGACTCTACTCTGTAGTGGAAAAACCTTTGGAGTTGCTTCCCCATTATTAGTTGGGTTTGGCTTGATTCACTTTTGATTTTGTCTTATTTTGTGTTTCACTTCATCTATCTTGTAACCACCTTATGGTGCAAGACCTGGGTTTTCCATACAAGTTGGGTAATGCTGTAATTGAAATATACCATCAGAAAATATGAACCCTAGATAAGTGTTTCCTTTCTTTAAGATGCTTTTTCCACTTTAGTCTCTAGATCTATGTATTAAATATACACTATTCTGAAGAGTATTAGCCTCCTTACCCAGGAGAAATTTTATTTCCCTTGTATCATTTTACTGTTACCTTTCCCAAAAACCTTTTACTCCTTTTCACAAGGGTGGATGGGAAGGCAGCAGGTGGAAACAGCAGAAGATAATATTAATTTTAGCTTGGCTTATTCTAAATAAATATCATGGCTATTCTATTCAGTATCTTTAAACTTCCTGCTCTCGGGGATAAATTTAAGAAATGAATAACTGCATATAAAAAGTTGGTAAGAATTGAAATAATAAAGTTCTTTGTAAGAGCTTTCTTTTGTGTCGATTACTTTTGAGAAATAAAGAAAAATCAGAGTGCTAGTTAATATTATAGCTTTGGAATATATGGAAAATATTTTTACTGAAACTTCATATATGAGGATACAGGATTCTATTTTCCACACTAATCTGAGCAGACAAACTAAGTAAAATAAAACTTTTTCATTGAAAACAAAAATATATTTGAACATATTTGTTTTAGCCTTTTTAAACTTTTTCCATTTATTTTCAATTATTCTGTGGTAGGTAAAATAATGCCTCCTTCACCAAAGATGTCCACATCTTAATCCCCAGAACATGTGGATATCTGACCTTAAGCTATAAAAGGAACTCTGTAGGTGTGATTAAATTAAGGATCTTGAGATGGGGAAATTATCCTGGATTATCTGGATGGGTCTAATGTAATCTCAAGGGAGGGTCCTTATAAAAGAGAGACAGGAGTGTCAGAATTAGACAAAGGAGAGAGATATGACTATGGAAGCAGATAACACAGTGATGAGAATTAAGCCAAAGAATGTGGGCAGCCTCTAGAAGCTAGAAAAGGCAAGGAAACAGATTTTCCCTTAGAACCTCCAGAAACAAACAAACCCTGGTGACACTTTGATTTTAGCTCTGTTTAAATGATTTCAGATGTCTATCCTCTAGAGTTGTAAGATAATAAATGTGTATTGTTTTAAATCACTAAGTTTGTGGTAATTTTGTTACAGCAGCAATAGGAAACTAATAGGTACTCCGTTTAAATTCTGAGTTCCTCATTCTTGTAGCATTAAGAATCCTGATGATGGCTTCTAGGAAACACCCTGCCTGGAAATTCTGGTGCTATGGGATTTCCTCATCATAGCTGAAGTCATTTGAGGAAAATCCTACGGAGTTCAGTTCCCCAAATCTAATGTCTTTAAGTAAGCTCTCAATGTTATTAAAATGCTCCAAAAGCAGAAGTTATAAAGACAAAATGTTCTTTCTTTTCTTACCCCCTTCCTCCCTTCCTTTCTTCCCTTCTTTCTTCCTCTGTATGATCTGAATAAAGTGTAGGTGAGAACAAATGAAAATAGAAAACTAGGCAGAAGCCAGCTCATAAAGAGGAATAAGTACAGCTTTAAGGTCTGTGCTTAGAGCCCTGCTGTGCCATATAAGACTTGTAGCAGGACAGTAATATGATCAATCGGTATTTCAGAACTATCCCTTAGGCAACAATATGGAAACGGAATTATTGAAAGACCAGGGCACAAAGGGAACAATTAGGAGTTTTTAGTAATATTCCAGGAGAGAAGAATAGAGGGCCCAAGCTAAGGCAATAGTATTTGATACGAAAAAGATAGGTTAGGGCTTCCCTGGTGGCGCAGTGGTTCAGAATCTGCCTGCCAGTGCAGGGGACACGGGTTCGAGCCCTGGTCTGGGAAGGTCCCACATGCCGCGGAGCAACTAGGCCCGTGAGCCACAACTACTGAGCCTGCGCGTCTGGAGCCTGTGCTCCGCAACAAGAGAGGCCGCGATAGTGAGAGGCCCGCGCACCGCGATGAAGAGCGGTCCCTGCTCGCCGCAACTAGAGAAAGCCCTCGCACAGAAACGAAGAACCAACACACCCAAAACTAAATAAATAAATAAATAAATTTATAAAAAAAAAAGATAGGTTAAATATTACCCATAATATAGAGGATAAAAATTGTAAAATACATACAGGATTTCTGATTGATTGATACATGTGGTGAAGGGGAAGATTCACATATGATGAAGTGGTGGAGAAGATGGCATTTATCAAAATAAAGAATAAAAGTGGAGGCAAAAGATTAGAAGGAAAGATGATAACTTCAGTATTGGACATAATGAAATCAGAGTGGCTGTGAAACATCCAATGGGGATGCCTAGTAAACAGCTAGATGCGTGGATTTAGAGAAACAGATATGGTGGCCAGCTTAGAACAAGTCACTGAATCAGGGTTTTAGTTAAAATCACACAGGACAAAGAATTAGAAGTAAAAAGACAGAATCCAGGTAAAGAACTCTGAGGAATAGCAACATGTAATGGGCAGGAAAGACTAAAGAAATCTCAAGAAAGTATAATGAAAATTAGGACAGAATGATATAACAAAGCCAAAGTAGGATAGAATTTCAAGGAAAACGTGGTTAACAGAGTCAAATAGCACAGGGATGAGGGAATAGAAAGAGCAGGAGATATTGCTGGCAGATTGGGAAATAACTGGGTCACTGGTGACCCTCAGGAGAATGATCTCAGGGACATAGTGAGAATAGAAGTCAGCCTGTAGGGACAGGAGGGACATTGCAAATTGTAAATGAGGAGACCTTGGGGCTCAGCACTAGGCACTTCTCCTCTCTCTCCACACTCTCCCCAAAGAGGGTCTCATCTGTTCCCCTGGCTTTAAATACCACCAATATGCTAATGATACCCAAATTTGCAATTCTCTTCCAGAACTCTCTATGAAATGGAAACGGGAATGCAGTAACTTGAGAAGTGAATTGGAGATGACACAGGACTCAGCACTAGACACCTCCTCTTTCTCATGTATGTGGATGATATCGTTTATTCCCTCAGTTATAAATACCAGTTACACACTAACAAAACATAAATCCCAAAGTTTCTCTCTGGGAGGCCGAGGTTTATGTATGTTAGATAAATAGATAGATATCTCACAAATATCTCAAAATTTAAAATTTGCATGTCCAACCACTCGTGATAATCCTCCCCAAAGCCTGTTTCTCTTCATTCTTCTCCAAATCAGTTAATGGCATAATTATTCATCCAATTTCTCAACTCAGAAACTGTGCAGTCTTCCTTTTGTCCTTCATTTTCCTTTACCCTCATATATAATCCACCCCATCCATTCAAACTCACAAATGGACCTCAAATAGTCATCTCTATCTCCAACTACCAGAGCTCTAGTACAAGCCACCATCATCCCTTACTGTGAATCCCTCATTACTCATCTCCCAGCCCCCTCCTTTGCTCTCTTCAACCATTCTTCATACACCCTTCAGAATGGACTTTTAAAATCATAAAATGGATTAACCTCTCTCCTGATTAAAAATCTTTCAGTTGCTTCCCATTTCATCTAGAATAAAGTTCAGTTTCCTTATCATGGCCTATGGATAGGTTGTCCCCCACCTACCTATTCAACTTCATTTTTCATTTGATCCCTTATGATTATGATCCCTTATTTGACCCATTTTTTTGATAAGCTAATTAAGGCTCATGTTAAGCATGTTAATAAAGCAGCACGCAGAGTTAAAATCAATTGAAGTCTGCTCATGTCTATGCCGGTGTGCTCTTGAAAGTGAAAAAGTATGTTAATAATCATAATGATAATAATGGCATACATTGCTGATAAGTATAGAAAGTTTGCTTTGTGTCAGGCACAGAGCACGGAGTGCTACCCACCATGTCTCATATAATCCTCTCAGCAAGCCGTGAGGTGAGCAGCCTTTCTCTGCACTTTCATGAGAAAGTGGAGATAAAGGATAGGTTGAGGAGCTCTGAAGAAAAGCCTGAGTTCAAAGCCTCACTGGTCTCACTACTGAGTCTTTGTTCCTCATCAGAATTGATTATTAAAACGAAGATGTTTTCCTTTCAAATTAACAAATATTTTTAAATGATAATACCTAGGGCTGAGGAAGGAACAATGCAATAGGCATCCATGTGAGTTGCTGCTGGGGAAGTAAATTTGTACATTTGCATAGCTTAAGGAAATAGTCCTAGATGTGTAAAAGGTTTGAAGCATCAAGATGATCATTGAAACATTATTAACAATGATTCTATAATGTAGAGAACATATACAATTTAAATATATACCCCAGTGGACTCTCTATAGCATTCTTCAAACTGTGAGATTTAATTTATTTCTCTCTTTTACTCAGGTCAAAGGGCTTTACTGCTAAAACCACTTAATCGTAAAATGACTAGAAAGCATAAACTTTGAAAGCAAAGTTAAAGTAAGCTTCCTCTCCCTCTATTAATCACAAAATTTTAAAAATAGAATTATACATCAAGTGACTCTAACACAAGAGAAAATATGACTATTAAGCAAGCTATTTTAAGCAAAGTATCATTATTTTAGTCATTACTAACACTCTGGCTTTAACTTCTATCTAGCCTTACCACTGAACTTTAATAGAAGTACATGAGATAGCATCTAAGTCCTGAACATTTACAAAACATTTCCATGGGAAAAGTTAGAATTTTAGGAGTGTTGAAGAGCAGCACATGAACGTCTTTCAAACAGTAACAGGATATTTCAAAATCTCAACATAAATGTATTAGGATGTTCAACCAGCGTAAACCAGACCTTATAAAAATGTGCTTACAGCAGACAATAACCTCATTATGTTCTCCCCATAAAATCCAACACTATAATGTGAGAATAAATCATTATTTCCATCCTTATAGTGTTGTTTATGTCTTGCCCAAAGCTGGAGCTCATTTCAAAGTAAACTTCCTAAAGGAACATAAGGATAGATAGATAGGTAGATAGATAGATAGATGATAGATAGATAGATAGACAGACAGACAGACAGACAGACAGACAGACAGATAGATAGATAGATATAAAGGGGCTTGCTTTGAAAAAGCAGCTCAAATAATAATGTCAACCAGATTCTTTTGCCTCTCATCAAAGGTTTTGTTTTGTTTTTCTTTCTCTCATAAATTCTTCTTAGAAGGACTACTCTTAGTGGCAAGGTCAACCTTGTCTTACCCCAAGTCACTAATGACTGAATTGGTAACTTGATATCTGAGAAGTCATTCGCTGTCATACGTCTATCACAAACCCTTCAGAAGAGTAAGAGAATGTAATGCCTTACATTAGGACCTGGCCAAGTTAAGGTAGAGTTTCAATTTTATTGAACTCTATATGTGCATGGGGGGAAATGTGATTGTTTTGTAGCCTATAAATATATTGCCAGCGCTAGCAGGTGGCAAGACATCTATCTCACTCTAGAAAGTCAAATGCTGCAATGTGTCACTTTCAAACTTCTCTCACTGGTCCCAGGAAAATATGTACAGATTTCAAATAAAGTTATTTAAAGTAGATTCTGGTATACACGTACTCCAAAGTTAAATTTTCCAGTTAGACTGTCTCCAGTCAATCTGACCACTTCAAGCTGACAGGCAAGCCAGTCAAATAAGCAGTCACAGTGGGCCAAAAATCTGTCAAAATGGTTTGCTTAACTGGTGATTACTTTTTGACTGACTTGAGCAGTCAAGTTAATCAAAACAGTCAAACCAGCTTTCCCATGTGTACACGGTCTTAGCTCTTCCTGTGTTAGTAGGTGTGCCCTGTTTACATATTTGAAAGAGTTTTATTAAGTTACATTGTTTAAGAGAAACAAGTCAAAAAAGTTATGAGCAACTAGTTTGACAATTAGGGCTCCCCTCAGAGCTGGACCTCAGCTTCAGCACTGGGGAGAAAAGGCTCATGGGGCCTGCTGAGAGCTCCAGAGGGAGGCAAGGGCAGGGGCAGACAAGGGAAAAGCACCATGGGAGCAGGAAGAAACCATATGCCCAGCTCCTAACATTTCTTGGTTAGAGGACTGAGATGTGTTCTGACACTTAGAAAGAATCCAAGGAAGTGTTTGGTGACATAGATACCACTGTTACCAATGGTTTTTGATTCTTGGTGCGAAGAGCCATTTCTGTCAGACAAAAGATAAGCTTTAAGAATCCCCTTAATTTAAAAATGAGGGTGAGGGCTATTTAATTTCTCAGCTTGCACAAATGACAACCTTGAACTGCAGTCTGATGTTTCCAAAGCAGTGTTAGAGGAGCAGTTAGGATTATAGGGTTTGGAATCAGCCCACCTGGCTTCAAAGCTGGGTTCCTCACGGACAAGTTGTATGACTTTGGGCCAGATATTTCCCTCCCCATATGTAAACACTCTTACCTGTTCACTGGGTGCAATAATACTACTTAATTTCCAGAATTGTTCTGATTACTACATGACTTAATGTGAGTAAAGCACTTTCAGTTGGGGAAGGTAAGGAGGACTTGCTGTAGAGAGGCATCTGACCAGAAGATGGTCCAGCTCAAGTTCACCATAACTATGAGAGTATCTTATTCAAAGGAAGGATTTTTATAAAGTACTAGACTTCTTTTTTACTAGGGTTTTATGTTTTAAGTCATGCCCCAATTAATAGTTTTACCATTTAATATCTTTATCATTTCTAATAACGATGTTAATAGGTACATGGCTAATAAGTATATGTGGACATTGAGCTGGGTGCTTTATCTTTACTTTCTTATTTAATAATCATGAAACCCAATGAGGTATACCAGGTTTACACATGAAGAAATGAGTTTACACATGAGTTTCAATCAAATTACATGACCTGTCTGGGATCAAACAGCCGGTTATGACAGAGCTGGTTTTGAAACCTAAGCGCCTTGTTTTAAAACCTATGCTCATTCTAATACACCATGTTTCTAAGAACCTATAATGTAATAAATATCTAATTAATAATAACATATTTCTGGTTCTTCCAGCAAAGAAGAGTAGCTGAAATTGCAGGTTTGGGACTTCCTAAAGAGCAACATTTGTCTATTGGGCCTCCAAAGGTATTACTAGTAAATCAGAGGAACCAGGAATATTGAACACTGACCTGGCATATCCAGATCCCATGTTCTTCCTACTCTCTACACTGCCACTTTGGGTTCCAAAAAAGTACAAAATGTCTGGATGACAAAACTCACAGATTCCAAAGGATTTAGAGCTATAAAGGATTTCAAAGACTGGTTAATTAAGAAAATACAGGTAGAATATCTCATTAATTGAAGATGGCTCAAGAATCAATTAATAGCCTGAAAACTAAGCAATTCTTGTGACATCAAAACTATTTCATGCCAATTTCTTGGGTGATTTTTCTGCCATTGATAGAGGTAGTAATCTCAGAAAGTAATGTGCAAAAAGTCTAGACTCTGAAGGAGTATGAATGAATGATACCTCTGGGAAGTGCCCAGCCTTCCAGCTAAAACTCAACATAGAGGGTATAATCCAACATAGAGGATTAACATCTCAGGAGATCTGCCCTAGGTCAGTTCATATCTCTGTGATGCCTTATCCTCTAGATGGAAATAAAAGCAGTGAACTCTCTTAAATGTGCCCTATGGTCTGATTAAAGATTGAAAAGGTCTCTAAAAATCCACAGCACTCCCAGGGAAAAATGCTAAATATCATTATCGTTATTACACCAAATGCCATAATTTGGTCTCCTCAGATTCCCTTTTTATGTAGATTCCATCAAACTCTGACTTTTGACTTTTTGCCTCTCTGACCAAATCTCCAATGACAAAGCAAAGGGAAATGTTGAGGCAATTAGTGGGAAATGGAAGCAATTAATTCCCTTTTTTTAGTGGAGACCTGGCTTCTGTGAACCAGTTTAACCAAAAATAATCAATGACCTTTCTCTGACCAAACTGAAGCAAATCTGCTTGATATTTGTCACTGGTTATCCATCTACTGCTTCAACATTAATGAGTCTCTTCAATTTGCCCCTTTCTTTTATGAAATAGAGCCATCTATTCTGGTCCCTTGTTACCTCTGCAACTGCCATTTTTGCAAATTTAATGTAGTCAAAGACCTCGTTATCCATGTATAAGCCTAGGAACCACTTTTAGCAGAGCTGTGATTTTTGATTTCCCCCAACCCTTCTTCCTTGAACTGTTTCCCCTTCTCTGCTATAAAGATGGGATCTTGTTCAAAATGAATAAAGTAGAACAACAAAGATACAGTTTAAGTTTAAAAGTTCCCCAGAAAAGACTACAGAGTTTACTTAGGCCTAAGACCCTTACAGACCTAGATCCAGGTCACTGCTCCATCACTTACCCACTGGTCACCTTGGAAAAGTTACCTATCCTTCAAAAGCCTCACTTTTCTCAACAATGGCAATAGCGGACTTGCCTCAAGGGCATGTCAGGCTCAAATGAGGTGATAAAGTCTTTAGTACATGATGAGAGCCCAATGGATGTTAACTATTATCAACTGTGGAAGAGAAAAGACTATTTCATGTACGATATCTGATTTTGATACTGGTTAAAACTTCTAAGATGACTGCTACTCAAGCAGAAGTAATTAACATTCACTGTCTCTCTTTTATCCCTCAATAGAGGACTTAATATTTCAGCTTATGCATTTATTTTATAAATTCTTTCCTTCTCCTAGCATATTATAGGATATTTTTGCTTGTTATTTTGTCATTGTTGCTGCTTGTTTTGTCTTTAGACAAATACATCTTAAGCAACTGGTTAAAGGTTGTGTTACATATTTCACTGGGTGTGTTCAGTGGGGCTGAATCTAAATGAATTTAGATACTACTTAGTACACCAGTGTTTCCTATTGAAATAAATAGAAATGAGAATGAACTGGCAATGTATTTTTAGAAAATATGGAAAAGTAGATGTGACCTATGAAGAAAAGGCAAATTATGCAAAGAGTTGCTTCATCCTCTACTTCATTTTGCTCTGAGAGCTCTGTCCTAAGGCAGAGTCCTCCAAGGCTATTTTCATAGGAGAGAATATATGAGACAGTAGCACCTGGTTATGTTCTATGCTCTAGAAATCTGTCAGAAATGTGAGATCAGGGATCCCATAGGGAGAAGCAGAGAAGTCCTCCCTTTGGGTTGTGACCTTTATTTCCAATCTTAGAGCTCCCATGACCAATCTAAATTTGATATCCTAGGAGCAAATTCAGAACTACTCTTCAAGCATAGGAGACTTTAACACAACCAGACCCCTCTTCCTTCACACTCAGGCCCAGCCCCAGCCCTTCATTCACTCTCCACACTAGGTATTAATTCAACATAAAATATTCAGCTAACACTTGCACATACACACACACAGACTTATTTAAAGTCACATGGCAAGTTAGTAGCAAGCTAAAAATGCTGAACTTCTGACTTCCTATTTTACAGTGTGTTCTATCAGCACTAAACAAAGCAACCACAAAGAAATCACTGAATCACTTGCAAATATTTCCTTGGCCCACTGGTTTGGGAGCTAATCCATGTTCAGTTTAAGTGGTTATTTTTACAGTGGAAAATGACACAGTCCACCACCTTTGATTTTCTTATGAAGTAGGTTCTACAATATTTTTAGTAAAGAACTTGCCTTCTGTTGTTGCCAGAGGTACAACCACTTTGCAAAGTATTATCCAGAGACACATAATTGTCCTTACTGTATTAAAGCAGATACAGGAGCACTCTATAAACAAAATCTAAAACTTATGACTCTGGTCTTTCATCCCACCAATCTGTGTTCCAAATGGCCAGAGATATCCTGCTAAAACACAATCAGAACAAGCTACTCTTGTTAAATCTGTACAACCCTTAAAAGCATAGCTCTTATGGTCTGCCCCCACCTTAACTCTCCAGCTCTTCTTTATGTTATTCCCCACAATGATTCCAAGCTATAATCAAAGACCCCTGAATGTGCCATGCTTTTCACTTCTCTGCTCTGATGGAAAGAGTAAATCATCCATCATGTGAAAAGTGCCTTACATATGTGTAGGACAATCATAAGCTATAGAAGAGGAAAAGTGATTGACTAAACGGAGAGAAACATTTGAGAGATGCCTCTTAGCCTAAGCCTAATTAAAGAGAAGCCTAAAAGTTTACCAAACCTTAGAGTCTGATGGTAAAAATGCTACTGACAAAACTTCTGTTACGGACGTCAATAGTTCAGTAGGTTCAAATCTATTTGAATTTGCACAGGATCAAAGGGAGCAGAGAATGTAAACATCCTAGCTGCTGAGGAATTCCCTGCAGACACTAGCTGACAGCATTACCTGTCTATAGAGAGATTTTCAAGGCAAATAGGTACTGGTCTAGATTTTTGGGGGGTGTGGAAAGGTGTCTGATAGAATGAGTTTTCACCAATGGAGGAAAAAAAGGGATACAGTGAAATGCCTGATTGAACAGATAATCCTGGCTCAAATGCTTTTCTGGATGGAAATACACCCAAGGAAGCTAAATATCTTTCAGAACTTAATTGTTCATGTGCATATGAACTTTTGTATTGGAAACATGTTCACAATAGAAGGAATAAAGAAAGGAACAAAGGGAGGGATAGAAGGATTCTCTGGCCCAGTGGAAGAAGCTAGAAAGTGAATCACAATCTGTCCCAGTACACAGGCCGAGAAGTGTTTCAGGAAAGGCAAGAAATGATTTGGAAATACTCTTCCATGGTAACTCTTGGGAATAAACGTAAGGGGATATGGGAATTCGTATTAAACCTCAATCTCTTTCCTAGCCTCATTCCCTTCAATTGCCTTTTTTAGTTCTATTTTTGAATTTCACATGTTCTTTCAAATGTGAAGTGATAAAAAGTAAAACAGCAACCCAATGGGCTTTAAGATCATTAGGCTCAACCTCCTGCTGTATTCTGAGAACAATTACAAAATTAGAACCTAGGGTTTTCTGTCCTTAACCAATCTGTTCTTAAAACTGTCACCTGAGGAAATTCCACAACCTATCTTACTATCTCACTTTTCAATAATACAGATTCCCCCAATTTTCCTAATGTTTAACATAAACTACCTGTAATACATTCCCATACCATTCTTTTTTGCTGATGAGTAATTGACCAAGACATCATGCTCCAATAGCTACAATTTAATGGAATCATAAAGTTATCATCAACTAAGTTCTCACAAGCAAAATAATGTCTGACCAATTTTGGGGTATCTCCAAACACCTATACCCTGACCTACAGTTTCCTGAACAGGCTGGTAATTCACAACTCTAGAAAATAAGGGATATTTTTGTATGTTAGTTTATTGATACTCATTTTTCTATAAGACTACTGTTAAGCTCTCCCCTTATAGGTTATATTTCTGAAAACACTTGTGATTCTTACTGTTTTCCTCATACATCCTCTGCTCTATGCCTCACTGACTCTTCTTCCTAATCTTAGTAAATATAATCAGTAAAACCTGAGCAAGAACTATATTTTGCACTATACATTTGTTTTGGGTTTTTTTGCCAAATAGTATAAAATTTGCAATCTGCTATTTGTAAACATCGCTTCTCTGGATCTGCTATCACTCCATTGCTTAATCCAATATTTTTTACTATAAGGAGTTAATTAAATTTTCCTCCATGAAGAATCTGGTATGCCTAGTGAATTTCATTTTGTACATTGATTTGTACAAAAATAAAATTGAATTTTATTTATAATTGATTAATAAAGAATTGATGATTATACATCCACTTGTATGTTTATTACTTTATCAGTATCCATCATTATTCCTTTGAATCATATTTCACTAGTTTATTTGAAACTATCATGTAAGAATATTTTATTTCTTTCAGTTTCTCCTTTCCTTATTTCTCCTTTCTAACTATTCAAACCACTATTTTTAAAATTATTTTCCACTTTCACTGTGTAATTACCACAATTTCTGAAAATGTCACTAATGCTAGACATTTCCATCAGATTTAAATACCTCATAATTATTTTGGCTATCTAAAACTTATAATAAACACTTGTGCCACAGTCATTAAAATTAAGCTGATTTTTAAGGAACTTTTTGCAGTTTGTTTCATTTTTGACATCAGCTCCGACTTCCAGTTCAATAAAATTACTCATACATTGAACTATTCTACTGCTTTGTAATGAAATAGAAATTTTTTTAAAAATAATGATAAACCAAAGAAATAGACAACATGAAAATTATCTCTATTCCATTTGTTTTATAGCTAAGAAGAGTTTTTATTCTCAAAATGGAGATTACAAAGTTTGGCCTATTTAAGGTAGCTTCCACCAAAAAAAGTAAAAGATTTAGTATTAATTCAAAAGTTACTTGAAAGTGTAAAGCTACGCTCAGATTCATCTAAAATAGAAGTGAAGCAGAATTGTCTGAATAATCTTGATAATGAACTCTATATTCTGTTTCACTTTGCTTTGTTGACACAGTCTCTGAACAAGGAAGAACTATGAAGGTTATTTTAAATTCTCTTAACTTTAAATGAAGTTTCTAGTAAATAAGTTACTAAAAAGCTACCCAAAATGAATTAAAGATTACCTCAGGTTTATTTTCTTCTCAAAATGTGTATTCCCAATGAAACATTTTAAGATGATACTGAAAGCATGGGATTATAATTCATATAAACAAATATATATAAAATATATGTGTTTTTATATACATATATATATAAACAAATATATATATAATCTTCCAGTCCCTACTACAACTCTGCTAATTATTACAGTTGAAAACTATTACTAATAAACTAATTGAAAACTATTATAATAAAACGTTATTGCTTTGGGATATTTGACATCTCCTACACAAATTTTTCAGATTCAAATCTCCATAAAAAAAACAGAATAACTTTTAATGCTGGAAAAATAACATATACTAAAATACTATCTGGTGTTATTTCTGCTATGAATAGTACGCATATTTTCTTACCTTTAAAAGCCAATAAAATATATATTGCTAAAATGTAAACAGAAATTAACATTTACTCATAAAATAACATAAAAGATGCAATAAAATGTTAAATTATGTTCCAATTTAGTAAATACCCAGGAATATTAAACTGGAAGAGAAGAAATTCTTTTGGTTATCATGAAATAAAACAGTGATTTCTACATCTTGATTAAAATAAGACATTAATAGATTGAGTTTTAGATATATTTTACCCAAATTACAGCAAATCGTAGCTCAACTACTCTAATATCCTGATATCCAGTGATCATGCAAGATGAATCTATAATTATCAGCAAGCCACACATATCAAAGTAAAATAGGTATTGATTAGACTTGTCTTTCACAGTTTAAAGTACAGAAAATTAACTTGCCCGTTTAGTTACCTACCAGCAATGACTGGATTCTATCAGTGTTATCACCTTTACAAACAGCACCAAATTATAATCCCTCTTCCCATAACATAAGCACCATGCCAAAGGAGACAACCAAAGTAAACGCCCTGATCATGAATAATGAATAGTTTGGGCTGGTTGGAATCCACTTAGTTGAGGAAAGAGAAAAGAGAAGTGGCTCATTAGGGCATTTCCTGAACCTTGGTTGGAATTTCAGTTAAGGAAGAAGAAATGACACAGCAGTTTCACATAGGGGGACTTCCTTTCTTTATGTGAAATATGCTACCAATTTGAGAAACAGCACTCCAACAAAAGTACTCCACAGTAATGTGACCACAGTAAAAGCTCTAGTTGATCCCATTATTGCCCCATAATCAACATTTCTTCCCAGAATAAACACAAGCAGTAAATGGTTGTTATCAAAATGGACTAAGATCCCACATTTATTGCGACATGTCAAGTCTCACACTTAACGTTTCTTCAAAAAGCTGACCTGCACCGATTTTCAGTTTTTAAGAATTGCAGTTTTGTTAAGAGTGTTAACAGATTTTGAGTTTTTGCTTTAGGCCATTAAATTTCCCATATTTCATATAATCACATTTTCCTTACATATGATTTAGCTCTCAAATTCCAGGATAATTTTCATCTTGTCCAGGAATATTTTATTTTCCCATGTAGTTGGAAGATATATATTTCAACTTACAAGATTTCTAATTTTTATTATTATTTTTATTTTTCATATCCCAGTGTGACATATTTTTAAGGGACATGAGTACTGGTTACTCACTCACTGCCTTTATAAATGAAACATCTAAAGAGGTCTCATTTTATATATTAGTTACCTGCATGAAAGTAAAAATCTAAAGATACAACTTTGTTCCCACACTATAATTTGTGCTGTGAAAATCTGCATTTATTTTATAACAGTTACATCATTACATATAACATAATTACTAAAGTTTCATGCAAAGGTTACATTCAAATTCCTCTCTTTGTGTTTTATAAAATCATGCAATTAAATTGACACTGATGTTTGTCAAGGAGTGACGTTTATGTGAAAATGTCTCAGCACTTTGTGTCTTTGAAGAACTGCAAAACTATTAAGTAAAAATTTTAAAAGTTCTCTCATTATCAATAACTAATTTTTGAGTCACCTTACATTTTCTTATGATGTTATCACACATTTAAATCTCCTAAGGTGATGGGAAGGAATAAGTACTTAATTTAGAGCAAAGGTGATTGATTTAAGCTAATTTTAGAAATAAAAAAAACAAGATTAATAAGAAATACTGTTAAGAAAGAGAAACATTTGGGATTTTAACTCATATTAGAAACTACTTCAGATAGAATTATAATTTAAAAAACATTTGTGTGATTCAGAAGGTAAGTTTTGAAGCTCTATTATTATAAGGGCATACATTTTGGTTTTTGAAAAGTTGGAAATGCACACGTGGATACACACACCTGAAGCAAAAGGCACCAATGTGTTAACAGTGCTTATATCTTAATGGTGGTCTAGAGGAGCACTTAAGATATTTTAAAAGTTTTGTTTACCTATAGCTTCTATATTTTATATAATAAACATGTTTGTAATTTGTATCAAAATATAGTTTTGATTTTAAAAATTGTTTGTACACCAAAACATTTAAGGGTAGTATACTACTCTGTGTGATGTTGTGATATAATAAGAAATAAATATTTGGTCTTCATCCTTGGTTCCTGGTTCACGGTTCTTAATAGGGGTGAGTAGAGCATCTTTTTTTAATCATATAAGCCCATTTCAACTAGTACATGAGTTTATTTGAAGAGGTGACTTCATAGGCCCCAAAATGGTTTCTGGATGAGGGCTGGTTGTCAGAGGAAACAGCCACGTGATTAGAGCGTTGTTTTTCTAAATCACAGATTTGATAATTTTATTCTCCTTACTTGTAACCATCAGAAGCTTCCTACTGCCTAAACTGATTCCCATTACTCTAGAATAGCATATAAAAGTCCTCACAACCAAATCTAAGTCTGGATTTTAAGCTTCATCATAAACATCCTTCCTTCCTTCTGCTTAGAATGTCCTGATGCAAGACTCTCCCTTTTTCAAAGTCTAGATTGTGTCTGACCACCTGTCTATAGGCTTTTCTTGAAAGATAAGAATTAAATGCTCTTGTGTGTGTGAACAAACGGAACTTTACATATCTTTCTACTATAAGTATTAATGTCAGTATATTTTAATCCCAAATAAATTTATAAATTCAATATAATATCCATCAAAATTCTAGTTACAGTCTACTGGTGTTTCTATTATTATTTACTAAGAAGAATAAATGAAAAACATAGTCAAGATATTTTGAAAAAAAAATAGTGAAGAAGGACTTGACTAATGAGATACTGGACATACTGTAAAACTACACTAATTAAAACAGCTTACTGCTGGCATACAGTAGACAGAAAACTCAAGCATGCATTTTTAGAAATTTAGTATATGTTGAAGATTGTATTTCACATCAGTAGGAAATAGATATATTTCTCAATAAATAATTTAAGGGCAAATAGCTAACAATTTGTTGGGAGAGAGGAAGAGAGGAAGAGAGAAGTAGACAAGAGACCCATACTTCTACTATACCAAAAATTCAATTTCAAACTCTTAAAGATGCAAATATAAAATTTTAAAAATCACCCCCCAAAATGTGACTGTTTTGTAATTCATAAAGTAGAGAAAAATATCAAGAAAGTCTAATGTATTTGACCACATACAGATTAAAATCTCTCTAAGAAAAGAAATACTTTTTAATGACTAAAAAAAAACCTGGGAAAATGCTTTTATTCCTTAGCTTTAAATCATATAATATGTAGGTAATCGTTACACTGTATTATAAAGTTTTGATTGTTTGTCTTCTTACCTAAAGATGTACTTATTGCTGGATTGGACCATAACTTTTTCTTCTTTGTATTGGTAATTCTTAGTTTCATGACACTGGAAATTATGTAAAATGGTTAGATTTATTCCAGGCAGGGAGCAAAGGACCTGGGATATTTAGACCCCCTAAAATCCATCAGTCACTGGCTTCAGGCTGCCTCCAAGGGAACATTAACTCCCAAGCATATCCTGCCCAAGTTGCAGCTGGGCAAAGTGGAATCTGTTCTGCTGAGGGCAGCCTTCTGACAAAACTTCCATTGCAGGCGATTGGAAGACAAGCTGTCATTCACTGAGATGGTAAGTGGTATATGGAAGTATAGACAGAACATGGACAGCATATGCTCCAAGTACTTATAATTAGTCCTGTCACACAACAGACATGTATATTAAATACTAAGCCTTATGTTCTTCACAGTAGCTTCTCCATCAAAACCAATACTTTATCTATCTATTATTCATTAATCAGCTTCTACTGAATGTCTACCATGTATCAGGCAGTAGGATACAAAGACAAGCTGTTGTGATCCTTACCCTCAAGGAGATTAAAATCTAATAGAATTTGGAAGATAAATTACCTACGGTTTAAGTTAGCTAAAGGCAGAGAAACAGTAATTTAATAGATTAATATATGAAATAGCAAACAAAAATGATGTAAGGAATAAATGGATTGTTTTCTTACATCTGATTTTGTGAAGGACTGGGATTTTTTTTTTTTTTTTTAAGGTAGTCTTTTAATACTTTATTTATTTATTTTATTTATTTATTTATGACTGTGTTGGGTCTCTTAGTTTTCGTGTGAGGGCTTTCTCTAGTTGCGGCAAGTGGGGGCCACTCTTCATCGCGGTGCGGGGGCCGCTCTTCATCGCGGTGCGCGGGCCTTTTCACTATCGCGGCCCCTCCCGTTGCGGGGCACAGGCTCCAGACGCGCAGGCTCAGTAGTTGTGGCTCACGGGCCCAGTTGCTCCGTGGCATGTGGGATCTTCCCAGACCAGGGCTCGAACCCGTGTCCCCTGCATTGGCAGGCAGATTCTCAGCCACTGCGCCACCAGGGAAGCCCAGGACTGGGATATTAAAATGAGAAATGCCACAAAAGTAGAGGCTGCTTGGTTTCTAAAGTCAAACATATTTGGGGGCACTAAGGTAACAATCAGTAATAGATAATGTCTACGATAAATAATGTTTAAGTTAAAAGCATATTAACAGATTATAGAAGAAAAAATTTTCTGTTTGCCAAATGGCAGCTAACGCACTTTTGGAAATGGACTCAAAAAACATTCCTACAACTAAGTAGAAAGGAGACAAGAAGATTGCATACCAGCTCTTCAAAAAAGAAAAACAATGCATTCATTGTAACTTCAGACTGCTTTCATAGAAGTCTCAAAGATAAAAGATTATTGGCAAAGAATCCTTTTAATGGCAATTGATTTTATACATATATACCTGGGATGTTGAGGGTCATTATGCCCATAAGTATGCCTTTTTTCTTACCAACAAGTAGCCTAGTTTAAGATAATCATTAATTTTTTAAAAACTTCCAACCTGATAAACACTGAAGAAATCTAACTTCTCTTTTCAAAAGCTAAATTCAAGGAAAAGATATAACTCTCCTAAGAAGTTTGCAGAGAAAGTCCAGAATCAATATTACCATAGAAAACAAACAAAAACAGATGTGAGTATATAGAACTGGAGTTTATATGTCCCTCAGGGATAGAAATTATCCTTTTACAGAGAGATTAATATTATCATTAAGTCATTTGGCAAATAATTCACATTGATTATTCAAAAGTCTGATTTCATTACCAGAAGTGCATAAGTTAGAAAGTGAATGTTCCCTGTTTGTATGTGATTACTCTACACTTTGCCTGAATAGCACTTTAAGATAAACACTAAATATCAAATCTGATCTTAAATTCCAATATCATTTAAGAATTACAGACCATCAAACATATAGGAGTTCATCCCACTAAAATACTAACACTGAAACTTATCTAGATTTCTACTATTTCACTAGCACATTAGCAAGTGTAGTATTTGCAAACTTTCGATGTATCTTTTAAAACTGCATTTAAGTTTTACTCCATCAAAGTTATTATGTCCTTAACAAGAAGTGTACTAGGCATGAGAGCTGTGGAACACGTGTAAAATCAGTATAAATATACAATTGCAATAGTATTACTTTTTCAGTTCTAAAATGCTCTCATCTACTTCAGTGAACTTCACAAACATCAACTCATCAATCCACAGTGTCAGCAGAAGTGCATGACTTAACATTGCTCCATGAGAAATGGAGAATCAAATGACTTTTGCAAGTTTTTCTGTCCCCAACAAATCAGTTTTGAAGAGCACGAAGTCTCTAGAAACCTTTAAGGCATTAATATAATTTAATTCTTCTATGATGCCAAGGGCTTTAAGAATTCTCTAGAGCTTATGTTTAATCTTGGCATACACCAGAGAATTAAACAAAGAATCGGCTCTTCTAAAAATTATGAACTAGGCAAAATTTGTCTTTAACATGCAATCTCTATGTCTTTTTCCCTTTTGCCAGACAGGTGCCATGATCCCTTATCATCTCCCCACTTTGCCACTATCTAAAACTATTTTTAGGAAACTCTCTAATTAATTCATTATGTACTTTATTCGCCAAGGTATAAATGCCTAATAAGACTTAAAATATTCTCCTTCCCCAAAGCATTTGCATTTGGAAGGTAATAAATCCTTAAGGTAAAGACAGAAGATATATTTAAAATTGGGAAGGGAAAATTATATATAAAATTCCAGAAATCAGAAATATTCCATGGAGGCTACCATCTAACCTATACTCAGACGAGACGATGTATTTATTATCCGTAAAATAAGTAAAAGTATAAAGCTTCTTCCTTTGTAATATTAGGAAGTTCCAAATGAGAAGGCATCTCCCATGACTGACACTGCAGCTCCCTAGAGATTGGGAAAATGATAATTCTTTTGCAGTCTGCCAAAATTGTACAGTTGTTCTCTGCTAGACAGGGGAGGACAGGATATGCTGTGGTAATAAAAAACCTTCAAAAAATACAGAGTGTTAAAAACAAAACGTTATTTTATATTCTATAAGTCCAGTGTGGATTGTGGGGGGTGGGGGGAGGGAGGCTCTGTTCCACACAGTTACTCAAGAACCCAGGATAATGGAGGCTCCATCTCCATATATGTTTTCAACACCACTGAGGCAGGCAAACAGGATACAATGAACCATATGCAGGTGCTTAAAGCTTCTGTAGGAAGTGACACTTGTCACTTCTGTTTGTCATTCATTGGCCAAAGCTGTCAGTGACCATGTCTACTTCAAAGGAAATTAACCTGCATAATCCTTCCATATGTTGAGAGAACTGAGATGTTTGTCATTAGGATCAATGACTATAAAACTCTCCTAATATGTCATTAGGATCAATGACTATAAAACTCTCCTAATAGCCTTTAACTTATCAACTTTTCCCAAGGGAATCACTCTTTAGTAAAGTTTAGTTCATCTGTATTGTCACCTAAGAAACAAATTCAGTCCATGCAATAATAAGCTATGAACTTTATTCTGAAACTCATTATAAATACAAATAGGAAGAGAGAGTAGGTACAGGAATAAGGGAGGGAGTAGATTGACAGAGAGATGAAGATGATAATTTTGTTTACCATGATTCGGGGAGATAAAAACTAAAATAAAAGAAAAACTCTCTGTATGAGTATATGTGTGTTTATCAGTATTATTATTTTTGTTCTTATGATCTATGCCAAAAATGCTTTCCGGAATCCCAAGGAGGGAATTGCCATCTTTCAAAGAAGTATAAAAATATGAGACACTTCACAAATTCATAGTTCGCTATAAGCAAACATGAAGTTTCCCTGAGGAAACTATAATAATTATAAAAGTATAATAATTTTTAAAGGAATAGAATCTGGAAAGGTAATAAGATCAGAGATAGAGAAAGAATAAGTGTAGACATGTGTTTCCTATTTCCATTTTGAGGGTTTTTAAAATTCCTTTAGAGGTTTAAAAAAATGCCCATGCACACCAAAGTATCATCAAAGTATACTTCTTGTTTTAATCTATAATTTTTGGTTGACATTTTTAACTATGATAAAACTACACTCTGACAAAGTAAAATAAGAAGAAATAGCAGGGGGAAGAGGGGAGTAAGATTGTCTTGTTCCTCAAGTAAGATAGGAAGTAATATGCAATAATCTACAAAGTCTAGGTGTGACCTATACAAAGAGAGTAGCATAAAGCAAGGTATAAATCTTCTCCTGGGGATAATTCATACTCTTGGTGACAAGAAATGCCAGTGGTATTTAAATTCACTTTGGTCAGCAGGTGCATGATGATGTGGGAATAAAACAAAGGAAAATGGGGCTCATAGGACTTCAATAAAGGTGTCAACAAATGCCAGGAAAATGATGGCACTGGCAGGAATAGTCTTTGTTTAATTGATAATGTTTTAGGAATTAGCCAACATGATTTGTTCTTATTCCCTAATTTTTAAAAAAATGTATACAGATGGTCCCCAACTTATAACGGTTCAACTTATAATTTTTTGACTTTACAATGGTGCAAAAGCAATACGAATTCAGCAGAAATCATGCATCAAATTTTGAATTTGGATCTTTTCCTGGGCTAGCCATATGCGGTAAGATGCTCTCTCCCCATGCTGGCAGCATTAGTGAGCCGCAGAGCCCAGTCAGCCACATGATCACAAGGATAAACAATAGATACACTCGCAACCATTCTGTTTTTCACTTTCAGTGCAGTATTCAATAAATAACATGAGATATTCAACACTTTATTATAAAATAGGCTTTGAGTTAGGTGATCTTGCCTAACTATAGGCTAATGTAAGTGTTCTGAGCACATTTAAGGTAGGCTAGGCTAGGCTATGATGTCTGGTAAGTTAGGTGTATTAAATACATTTTTGACTTATGATATTTTCAACATACAATGGGCTTATTGGGACGTAACCCAATCGTAAGTTGAGGAAGACATGTACATACAGAGAGAGAAAGAGAGAAAGAGCATTAATATTTTCTATTAATAAGATTTTTCACCTCATTTGGGCTCAGAAGAGAGAGGCCAAACTAAATTCACAAATCAGCTTTGGAAATATCTTTTCATTTCAATTTTTACAAGGCACATAAAATAGAAATTACAAATAGAAAGATCTGATATTCTAATATTATTTTTGTTTTACCATTGCATCTTAAGTACTCCATTTCTATTTATTTTCTTTCCCCATATTAGGAATCTATTGTAATGCTTAAATTGCACAGTGTCGTGATGGTCAGCTTTGAGTTCCTGGGTTAATGACGTCAAACCTGGCAAGCACAAACGTGCAGCCACATATTCATGACACAGACCCACTAACATCATGGCCAATGAAAACCATCCTACACTTTCTAAATCACATTCCCATCCCCACCTTTGCCATTTGGGACTTATCTGATATGGGTTAACCCAGATTCGCCAGAATCCATGCATGGTTCTTGCATTTGTAGGAATTGTGATTCTTATGCCAGATATTAAAGAATTAACATTGGATTATTCACTTTCATTTTGTCAGAGTTCAAATGTTAGGATAAATTAAATACACTGCCATGGCTTAGGAAATTTAAAATGGAACACATTCTTTTTAGGTAGAGGTTTCCCTCAAGGGAATGTTAAGACTTAATTTCCCAGGATACTTAGTTAATGTAACTTGAGTATCGTAACTTGAGTATCTATCTCCTGTTGTGACACTGAAATGAGAAGGATCTGTCAAATATACTGAAATACTTCTTGAAACATAAATAACTGGGTGTATCTAGACTAGCATGTAAACATACTAATTACACTGGGTGTAAGCTATGTGAATTGCCTTATCTTTCAATATAACATTTGTATTTATTGCATTTCCCATATGGTAATGCTTCCTTTCATTTTGCTATCAACTAATGAGGGAAAAGTAGAAAAAAAAATATATGTATACATATCCAACTAAACTGCTAGAGAAGGTCAGCCAAGTATTACAAAATATAAGCACAACTCTATTCAGATATCAGTTCTAGATTCAAGTAACTTGGGGCATGTGTGTCATGTGCCAGGAGCTGTGCTAGGTGCTTTCACTTGAATATGAAATGCAGTGATTTAAAAGTTTTTTAAAAGGTAACATACTTCAGAAATTATAAAGTTAGAATATTGGAAAATTCAACCAGCTGAAAACTTCCTATGTTAAATAAGAGAAAAAGAGAGCTCGTAAGTGGTAGTGGCCATGCTGATATATCTGAAAATCTATAACAAGTAATAGTGTGCTCAGAAGTGATTCTTTTCTCATGTGTATGGATCTTGCTAATCATGTAGAAAACTATACTTCATTTTCTGGTTTCAACTCAAAGCAGGCAGAGCTGAGTTTTGAAAAACCCAGGGATTTCAGAGGTTCTATGCTCCCTGTGTTGGATGACAGCTCTGAAACAAAGAACACACACACACACGCACATGAACAAAAATAATATGGCAGAGGTTCACAATCAGCCAGTTCCTGAAACAAGGGGCAAAAGATGCATCTCTCACACCATATATAGACCTACAACTGTTCACCTTCTGCTGGCAAGCTGATATAAAGCTACAGATCAGTTATTAGAGAAAAACAACAAGTGTGACATGGGAAAAACAATAGTGAAAGTGGTGCCTAGTAAGCTTCATTTTAAAGAAAAGGAAATACAGGTAAAAGTATCAGATGCAATAGTTAGATTTTAGATGTCTATACTATCAGGTCACAGAATATAGGTAGCAAAGTGAAAAATGACATTTTAGCACAATGAGATGAATGCAAACCCACAGGTGCCACTGACAGTTGGTAGAATGGCATTCTTTTCTAGAATAGAGTCACAGAAGAACATGCTTGGCTTTAAAAGAAGTATGATATACATATACATTGTGGAATGATCACCATGATCAAAATAATTAACATATCTATCACCTCACTTAGTTAACTCTTTTTTTAAATGCTGAGAACACTTTTCTACTCTCAGCAAATTTCAAGTATGTAACACCATATTATTAACTATAGTCTAGTTGAAACCAGAACTTTGTAGTTAAAATGGAAAAACTTAAGTTTGTTATTAATTTGTTAATATTTCATCCTTATAGGAATATTAAACCTAATTATGGATGTAATAAGTAATCCAGAATGGCTTTTTATTAAAAGAAATTGCCACAAACAGATTTGGAAGCTAGAACTAAACATTAAAAAGAAAATTATCCATGCCTGAATCCAACAGAATGCAGGACTCATTCAGGAGTCAGGCAGGGATGATGGGGAAAAATGAATAAGTCAATATCTAGGTCAATATGCCTCTTCTCCTTCTAAATTCCATTAATAAATCTCATTAATTCAACATGGAAGTAGCTGAATAAAGCTCAAAATTATAAATTTGAATAACATATTTGGGCTTCTCTTAAACCTAAAGGCTCAAATTTTCCAGAAATAGAAAATAAACTTCCCTTACATTGAGAGAGAGGGCTATAATATGTGATCACAAATATATGTACTTTTGTTGAAAAAACTTGAATCTTTTTACTGGTTAACTCAAACTGCCTTGACTTCTCATGTTTATGCAAAACAGATTTTTTGGAGAAAAAAAAGAAAGGTACTGTAACATCAGAGGAAATCATCAAAGAACTAGTGGCAACATCTTAAGGCTTTTATCAAAGTAGTGAGGGAATGCATTAAAGCAACAATATCTGAAGCTTACATGTGATGGGACTACTAAATTTAATAGTGTATCTTATGAACATATGTGGATATAATGATTTTTTTGTTAGAATACCTCATTCTGAAGGACTTTCTTCTGAGTAAGAGAACATTATTCTCTCAAGACAATTCAGAAAAAAAAATCCACCAATATTTCATTAATAATAGATATCTCACACTCTACAAACAGAGGACCAAAGTTTTTGAAAACTATATGCACTATAAGTGAAGGTTATACAAAGGGGAATAAGCTTATGAATGGAAATAGTCATTTAAAAATCCTTCATCAAATTCCTACGGGAAGATGGTGGGCTAAAACATGAACTGTTAAAACTGTCATATTATCAATATGTAAGGGTTTAAGTAAAAATAAGGGGCTCTCACCTAGCAAATCTTGCTGAACAAACTATGATTAAATTTGAGATTTCTATTTACATTTATCAAAATGTGTTAAAAATAAACCATTTCTTATTTTTCAAAGAAAAAGTATCAAAAACAGTATAAAGTTTTACCTGCAAATAATAGTTAAGAACAAAAAGGAAAGGAAACCCATATGAAAATGCATGTTTTAGTATTTAACAGAGTATGACTATTTGAGATGCTTTACCTAAAAAATGTCATGAGAGGTCACCAATGGGTTCATTTATACCCTGACAAATCCAAGGTCAACTTCTTATGCATATTCAGTCTACGCGGGGCTCAAAATGAACTAAACATTACTGAATTCTTTGATTAATGAAGTAGAATATATGGGTGGGAATCGTGACACTATGAAAGAAAACTCTTCTGGGAGCTAAAGGTGGCCTTCCTGTGAATGTGAACTACAAAACCACTAGTATCCAATTTCGGGACCCTCAGCTGCCAAATAATGCTTAGTTATTTTCTCAAAAATAAAAAGGTAATCTACAATCTCTAAAAGTATATCATTTAAATTTATGGCAGAATTAGAATCTAAGTCTTCCAATGTGAACGATGTTAAATTTTACTCAGAAGTTGTAAACTTGGGCCTCTGAACATTAAACAAAGAAGTGACTTGCCCCCAAGAAGACAGGAGTAGGATTCATTAAGTATTCTAAAGTCCTTCTACGCATATTCTCCATCATGGTCAGAACAAGTCTTATCGGATATCATGCAGTATGATAATGTTACTGTCTTCTAACTGATATTTTAAGGTATTTGTACAACATCTATTTAATGCGAATAGGCATTTGCTTTTAATTAGTACTAATCGTGTAGTTCTTTATATTCAAAACAAGAGATTTATTACATGCTCTGAACATAAAATTTAAATTATTTAGAATATTTTTTCCTTTCACAGTGTTATAGTTACCAAGAATAGATAAACTGACCTACACTTACTTTGTTATAAAATCTTATTAGAACGTAAGCTTATTTTCCTCTGGCTACTGTATCAGCAAAATGTCCTTCAAATCCTTTAGTGTTAGTTTTCTCGGTTTTTTTGAGCAACTACTTGGGAAGCATATTTAAGGGTCTAAATGTTAGGTAATAAAATGAATCACTGGTTCCTGGTAAAGAGCCAGATGCTGAATGTTATCCTCTTCTTCAGTATTTTGACTGCCTACACCTGCTGATTCCAGGCAACTGACAGCTTCCCAGTCTCAGGCTCTGAGGCATGATCTGTAGTTCTACCTGGAACCTGCCTGTGTAAGATCTAAAATACTTGATTGGGACAAGCAGCACCCATGAAGAAGTTTCTCTTTTCCAAATTTGTTTACACTGAGCAGCACTGTCTACTTCAGTGAAAGGGAGACCAAATTCAATTTTTCCAGTAAGGTAAGGAATTGCGTGGGCAAAACCTGAGCAAACTAGCACCCCGGATCCAAAGAGCCCCAGTGTTGTTGCAGTGCTGCCTAAAAATTGGCACCATGTGATGCTACAAAGTTGGCCAGATCCTTAATCCAACACGACTATAAAAAAGAAAAGAAATAGGCTTATAGTTATTTACGTGAAAAATATCTTTTCCTTGTTTCATACCGTAAGTTCAAAGAGGGCAAAAGCTTTTTCAGTTTAATCACCATTGTACCCCACTACAAAACTTTGTGCACAAGCAGTGTTTAATAGCTCTCTGTGGAATGAATGAAATTGATAGACATTTGGTATTGATTATACTCCCCATAATTTAAATGCAGCCAAAGTCATCCATTTTTGTTTCAGAAACATGTATGTCAAAAAAAAAAAAAAAAAAAAAAAACACGGCAGGGCTTCCCTGGTGGCGCAGTGATTGAGAATCTGCCTGCTAATGCAGGGGACACGGGTTCGAGCCCTGGTCTGGGAAGATCCCACATGCCGCGGAGCAACTAGGCCCGTGAGCCACAATTACTGAGCCTGCGCGTCTGGAGCCTGTGCTCCTCAGCAAGAGAGGCCGCGATAGTGAGAGGCCCGCGCACCGCGATGAAGAGTGGCCCCCGCTTGCCACAGCTAGAGAAAGCCCTTGCACAGTAACGAAGACCCAACACAGCCAAAAATAAATAAATAAATTAAAGGTATCCTTTAAAAAAAAAAAAAAAACGGCAAAGCATCTGGGGCAAAATCACACTGTACTTTACATTTCTAAAGTTGTGAAAAACTATACTCATATACATAGACCATAATACCTGCAAGAGAAATGAGCTAGAATACAATCCTTTGAATTCATGCCTTGGAAGCTTATGAAGAAGACCTCTTCTTAGAAACAAAAACAAAATAGAAACAAAAGTGGTGAACACTTATAATATCTCAGTAACCACACTAAAACTGCACAAATATGAAAAACAGTGGAACAATCCTATGAGGAGGTACTATTATAATCCCCATACTACAGATGAGAAAACTGAGGCATAGAGTTCAAGTAAGTGACCAAAGTCATACTAGAGGCAAAATTCAAGCTCAGGAAGTCTGGCTCAAGTTGAATTTTTACATTATACAACATCATTACTAAATGATGAGATTCTTTGGGTATCTCAAACTAAACTCATATAAGCAGTCCAAAAGGAATTACTTTTCTACAAAACTGGGGCAAATAGTATATTTTGTATTAATACACATCTAATGACGTTTAAGCCCATAGCATTTTATATTCAGTTGCATGTGTTTGTATATTTACCTACATTAGCATAGTCTGGAGGAGGAGAAACAGAAAAGGGAGCAGTATGAATAATAGTAAAAATAGCTACAAACACTTACTGAATATTTACTATACACCAGACACAGCGGTCAGCACTTTCCAGGCATTATTGGTTTAATTCTCTCCCAAAATTTTGATAGATGATACTATTTGTTTCATCTACTTTTCCAAATTATAAAACTAAAGATTGGATTAAATAACTTTTGGGTACATCAGGTGCTCTTCAGAGCCTCATGCAAAGGATGTGAGGTGTGAGAGGAAGGGAGGAGCCAAGTGCTTTGTCCTGAGGAATTGTAAGGCTGGAGCTGCCATTTCCTGAGATAATCTGCTGGAAAATTTAGCAGTGTGGTTTTGGATGTGTTAACTTTGAGGTGTCTATTAGACATACATCCAAATGCAAACACCCAGGAGGGGAGGAGATGCAGTGTACAAATGGGGGGACTGGTCAAGGTAGGGGCACGGAGAGTCCATTCAGAGTGAAAGGAGGGAAGCCAAAGGGTGCACAGACTCCAAGAGGCTGGGAAACATGGCTATGAGTTTTTGGAAGTTCTTTTCTGATGGTTCACACTTCCTCAGTGAAGTACAATGTAAGAATGAGGAGAGGCATTCAAGGCTGGTGAGAAAGGAGACATGCGAAACAGAGATGGAATGAATCTTGGACATGTAATTGGATTTCTGGGGAGCAGTAAGGGACAATTTGAAGTTCACAATTATTAATTTAAAGTGAAACCAGACAGCCTGTTTGCTTTGCGATTTTTCCCTCTACTTCCTATGTTCATGTACAGAGTACAGTTGGATTTGAATAGGATTTAGGTTTTGCAAGACAAGAAAAGTGAAGGAAGAGATGGACAAAGGATTTGAGAGTGTGAATTAGGGCATTTTGATGCTGCCAATGGTAATAATGTTAATGATGATAATGATAACAAAAGCTAAATTTATAGTGCAAACTTTGTACCAGGAGGGAACTGTTCAAAACACATTACATAAATTATTTATTCTTCACAATAGCCTTATGTGGCATGTTTAACTATTAGTATTGCCATTTTATAGATGAGTAAACTGAGGCAGAATGACTAAGTAAATTGTTGAAAGTTATAGATAGTAAATGGTGAAGGCAGGATTTAAGTCCTTTAATTCCAGATAGTCTGGCTCCATATAATAATTCCAAACTGCCATGAACAACTGTGGAATCTATCAAATAAGGAGTGAATTAAGAACGTGAAGAATGAAATGGTAGAAGGAACAGTGGACTGTAGGTTCCAGTGGAGTAAAAAAGAACAAATACTATAACTGTGGATTTTCAATGATGTACAATAAAAAAATCAGAAGTGTTAGCTGGAGAGTGGAATTCTTGGAATTAAAGATTATGAGGGGGCTTCCCTGGTGGCGCAGTGGTTGAGAATCCGCCTGCCAATGCAGGGGACACGGGTTCGAGCCCTGGTCTGGGAAGATCCCACATGCCGTGGAGCAACTGGGCCCGTGAGCCACAACTACTGAGCCTGCGCGTCTGGAGCCCGTGCTCCGCAACAAGAGAGGCCGCGACAGTGAGAGGCCCGCGCACCGCAATGAAGAGTGGCCCCCGCTCGCTGCAACTAGAGAAAGCCCTTGCACAGAAACAAAGACCCAACACAGCCAAAAAATAAAAATAAATTAAAAAAAAAAAAGATTATGAGGGAAGTGCATATATTTGGAATGATGAGGTCTAGAATATAATAATTAACGTAAAAGGGGGGTTAACATAATAGAGAAAGATCACTGGAGGAAAAGAGGTTAAGGAAGTAAGAGACCAAAGTACTGGAGACATTATCTGCAGAAAAATTGAAATCACCAAGACAGAACAATTTGAAGGGAGAATGACATAGATCCAGGGGCTAAAATGTTGAGGGAATAAGGGGATTGCCATTAAAATGGTGACTGATGGATAGGGTTGCCAGATGTAGTAAATAAAAATATAAGATGCACAGATATATTTTAATTTCAGATAAGAAAAATAAATTTTCTTTGAGTATGTCCAAATATTGTATGGGACATATACATACCAAATAATAACATGTTGTTCACCTGAAACTCAAATGTAGACCTGGGCACCCTATATTTTATCTGGCAACCTTACTAATGGAGCCAGCATCTGAATTCAGATTTTTCCAACTCACAGATTTAGTTCCTAAACTTGATAACATATCTTTATTGCTAGTATTAATTTAAGCAAATAAAGTAATGAATAAATCTTATTGAGTCAAAAATTATACTCCTAGTTTGCTAAACTAGAGTAAATACATTTCATGATCTTAAATATGATATTCATATGAATATATAAATGCACATGGCATTTTATGAAAGCAAAAGCATTTTGAAAGCATAAACTGTGATCTAAAATTTTTATCACTAGTTATATGTGTAGTAAGATATCAGTGGGTAGGCTCCCTGATCACCCCTGTTGTTAACACAGTTTAGAGAATAAGTTCAATTATGATGACAGGAAAATAGCTATGCATCATCACAAATTATCTTTCATCTTTGACATAAATGGGAAAAGATTCCTCTCAGTAATTCCATAGTTATATTTAAAACAATTTAGCATTGTGCTTGAAGTTATGCTTTTAAAAGCAATAGGCCCCACAGTTTGCAATCAATGCTATAGTAATCTCTGTCATTTAAATGTGTTTTTTGTGGGGTTTTTTTTTTTTTTTTTGCTTTTTCCAGTGCTATTTCACACTATCTCATCTTTAATTTAAATTCTTTTTGAATGATGTAGACAAAATCAAGATCAAGAAAGATAGTAAAACGTGTGTAAAAGAAGAATAGAAATCTAAATTCAAAATAAATTAAATATACAAATATTTTCTGATATTACTTAAGTAGTGATTTTACAATCTACTAGGAGTCTTTTAATGTTTTCATACTATGGGCTTTTCCTGAAAAATATATAAGTAACATATGAAACATACATGGATTATATACTGCAAAAATATTTGTAATAAATATTTTATAAAATTAATATTGAAAATATTTAAAGAGGTCTTAAATGTACATAAAATGTTGATTTTTTTCTTTGAAAAATCATAGTACCAGCTAGCTATGGGACAACTTCCTGTAGCCTAAAATATGTGTAATTGAAGTTCCCAGAGTTAGGAAAGAGAGAGAGAACAGGAAAAAAAAAAAAAAATCGGATGAAATGATAGCCCAAAACTCTTCAAATATGGTAAAAACTATAAACCCATATAAACACAAGAAGCTCAATTAAATAACTCCAATCCCTAAACATCATGGCATACCATTACTAAATTGTTCAAAGCCAGTGATAAAGACAAAAATCTTAAAAGTAGCCAGCGAAAACATGTTATGTACAGAGGAACAAAGATAAGGATGACAGCAGATTTCTGTCACTGAAGATAGTGAAACAGCATCATTAAGGTGCTGAAAGATAAAAATGGTAAACCTAGATTTCTAAACTCAACAAAAACATCTTTTGAAAATGAAGGTGAAATACTTTTCCAGACATACAAAATCTGAAAGCATTCAACACCAGCAGACCCATACTATCAGAAATGTTAAAGAAAGAAGAGGACTAGAAATAGTGATTTATGGGTACATATTTATGATTTTTTCTTATTATTTAAATCTCTCTAAAGTATAATTGACTATTTACACAAAATTATTAATAATGCAGTGTGAGGTTTATAACATAAAAATAAAATTAACAAAAAATAACACAAAAGTTGGGAGAAAAGAAATGGAAGTATACTATTGTGAGGTTCTTCACTATACATAAAGAGTCATATCACTTGAGGGAAAACTGTGTGAAGTCAAAGACATAGCTATAAACCCTAAAGTAGTCGTTGAAATAAATAAAGAGTTATAGAGAATAAGCCAACAAAAGAGATAAAGTGCAATCATAAGCAGTATTTGTTTAATTTGACTAATCCAAAACGAGGCAGAAAAAGAGGAAAGGAGAACAAGGAATAGATGGAAAAAATAGAAAACAAATAATAATAGTTTTAAGCCACTCAAATTACTAATCACATCGAATGTCTTATTACCCTAATTAAAAGGCAAAGATTGTAGGATTGTATTTTTTTTTAAAAAGCAAGACCCAACTATATGCTTCCTACAAGAAATGTCCTTTAAATATACAGTAAGAAATAGTTTTAAAGTGAAAGGGTGGAAAAAGCTATACCCTTACTAACACTAATCAAAAGAAAGTTGGAGTGACTGTATTAATATCAGTTAAAGTAGGTTATTCAGCAATGAATATTAGCAGGGATAAAGAAGGTAATTTTATAATAATGAAACTGTCAATTCATTTAAACCAATATAATGATTTAAAACAATTATGCACCTAATAACAAAGCTTCAAAATATATGAAGCAAAAACTGATGGAACTACAAAGAGAAATAAAAAATTTTACAATTTTAGTTAGAAATTTTAATAACCTTCTTTTAATAACAGATAGAAGGTGGTAAATCAGTAAGAATACAGAAGATGTGAGCAAGGTGTTGGATTATCAACCAACTTGTCCTAATTGATATCTACAGAACATTCCACCCAGCAACAACAAATACACGCTATTTTTACATTCACATGGAAAATTTACCTAGATAACATATTATGGGCAATAAATAAATATGAATAAATATAACAGAAATCATGTCATACAAAGTATGGTTCTCTGCATAGTGTAATTAAATTGGAAATCAAAACAGAAAGATTTATGGAAAATCTCCAAATATCTGGAACAAAGTAATATGCTTCTAAATAACTCATGATCAGAAAAGAAATCAAAAGGGATGTTAGAAACTATTTTGAACTGAATAAAAATAAAAACAAAACTATGTGAGCTAAATAAATGGGTGAAGTACTAATGAAGCAGTACTTGAGCATGCATCTTTAGCACTAAATGATTATATTTAAAAAGAAGAAAGGTCTCATATCAAACCTCAGCTTCTACCTTAAGAAACTAGAAAAACGAAACAAATTACAAATCAAGTAAAAAAAGAAAGGAAATAATAAAGATCAGGGTGAAAATTGATAAAATAAAAAATAAAGAAATCAATGAAATCAAAAGCTGTTCCTTGAGAAAATCAATAAAATTGATAAAACTCTAGCCATACTGATCCAAAAAGAGAGTAAAAAAGAGAAAACACAAATCACTCAATAAGGAATGAAAGAGATGATATCACTACAGATACTACAGCTACTTGAAAAGGTGATCAATGTATATTACAAATAACTCTATTCCAAAAAACCCTCAAAACTTTTTAAAAAATTAAATGGACAAATTTGTTAAAAGGCACAAACAAGACTTCAAGAAGAAACGGATAACCTGAATAGCCTACGTCTATCTAAAAAAAATAGAATATGAAGTTAACATTCTTACCAAAAAGAAAACTCCAAAATCAGATAGCTTCACTGATGAATTCTACCAAACTTTTATGGATAAATAATTTCAATTCTACACAAACTTTTCTAGACAACTGAAAAGGTGGGAATCCTTTCTCACTTATTCTATGAGGTCAGTATTACCTTGAATCAAAACCAGATGTCACAAAACAAGAAAACTATGTATCAATATCCTTCATGAACACAAATGCAGGAATTTTAAACAAAGCTTTTGCAAATATAATCCAACAATATATCAAATGAAAGAAATAATCATTACTAAGTGGAGTTCATCCTACAAACACAAGGTTGGTTTAACATTCAAATCTTAATCTATGTAATTTGCCTTATTAACATAATTAAAAAGAAAAATGATACGATCATCTCAGAAGACATTAAAAAAAGCACTTGAGGGCTTCCCTGGTGGTGCAGTGGTTGAGAATCTGGCTGCCAATGCAGGGGACACGGGTTCGAGCCCTGGTATGGGAAGATCCCACATGCCGCGGAGCAACTAGGCCCATGAGCCACAACTACTGAGCCTGCGCGTCTGGAGCCTGTGCTCCGCAACGAGAGAGGCCACAACAGTGAAAGGCCCGCGCACTGCGATGAAGAGTGGTCCCCGCTTGCCACAACTAGAGAAAGCTCTCGCACAGAAACGAAGACCTAACACAGCCAAAAATAAATATAAATAAATAAATAAATTTATGAAAAAAAAAAAAGCACTTGACAAACTACAAGATTCATTCTTGATAAAAAGTCTCAGCAAACTTAGAACAAAAGGGAACTTAACCTGATAAAAGATTCTAAGAAAACATCACACTTAATAGTGAAAGACTGAGTGCTTTGCCACTAAGATCAGAAACAAGACAAAGATGTCAACTCTCACCATCTCTATTCAACATTTTACTGAAGATTTAAGCCATTTCAATAAGGCAGCAAATGACACAAAATGCATCCAGATTGGAAAGGAAGAAGTAAAACTGTCATTATTCTTAGACATGATCGTCCATGTAAAAAATGCAATTGAATCTACAAAAAAGCTAGTAGAACTACTAAGTGACTTTGTCAAGGTTGTATGATACAAAATCAACATAAAAATCAATGACACTTTTATGAACCATTAGAAAATACAATGAACAATTAGAAAATGGGTAATTTTAAAATACTTTTTAAATAGCATTAAAAATTGTCAGAATAAGTCTGACAAAATATGTGAAATACCAGTGCACTTATAAATTTTAAAAATTCCTGGGAAAAAATAAAGACTTAAATAACTGAAAAAGTATACTGTTTTCATGCATCAGAAGATTCAATATTATTAATATGTCAAAAATCCCCAAACTGATCCATAGATTCAACACAATCTCTATCAAAATTCAAGCAGGGTCTTTGTAGAAACTGACAAGCTGATTCTAAAATTCATAGGAAGTGGAAAGGGTGTAAAATTGCCAAAATAAATGAAAAAGAAGTTAAAAGCTGGAGGACTAATACTACCTGATCTCAAAACTTATAAAGTTACAGTAATCATAATAGTGTAGAATTGATGTTAAAACATATACATAGACCAATGGGACAAAATAGGGAGTCCAGAAATAGACTAATAGATATATAGACAACTGATTTCAATCAAGCTGTAAAGTAATTCAGCACAGAGAAGGTCACCTTCTCAACAAATTGTCCTGGAAAAGTTAGATATGAAAACAAGAAATAACTTCCATAACTTGCACTGTAACAGAAGTTAACTCAAAATGGATCAAAGACTTAAATATGAAACCTAAAACTACAAAAATTCTCAAAGAAACCACGGTGAATTGGGGATAATGAACAATTTCATAGATATGACATCAAAAGTCTGATCCAGAAAAGGAGAATTTGATAAACTGAATGTCAACAAATTGTAAAACACCTTCTCTTTAAAAGATGCTATTAAGAGAATGAAAAGATAGGACTAGGAGACTATGACAAAATATTTGCAAATCATATATCTAATAAAAGCATGTTGCTGGAATACATAAAGAACTCTCAAAATTTAATACAAGACATCCAGTAAGAAAGGAGGAAAACTATTTGAACAGACACTTCACCAAAGAAGGCGTAAGTATAGTGAATAAGCAAATGAAAATGTGTTCAATACCAATAGTCGTTAGGGAAATCCAATTTAAAACCACAATGAGATACCACCATGCACGTATCCACCAATTAGGATGGTTAACATGTGAAACACTGACCATATTGGGTGTCAGGTTGTGAAGGAATGGGAACCCTCATACACTGCTGGTAGGTATGTAAAATAGTACAAAGAGTGCCCCCGCTCACGGCAACCAGAGAAAGCCCGCGTGCAGCAACGAAGACCCAACACAGCCATAAATAAATAAATAAATAAATAAATAAATAAATAAATAAATAAATAAATAAAGATTTACTATGTACTACTCATAGCTATTATTCCCAAACTCACTCAAATAATCTATCTTTTAGTGAAAAGGTATGGTGTTCTTGAGTAAAGTCTTTCTTCCACTAATACCACAGTCCTCCTCCACCTAATAATCTGTCCATTAACCTGCAACATTCAGTGCTATCAAAGGGATCTTTGGTAAATTAAATTCCCTGAGGGAGTAGGAAAAGGGAGGAGCTCTCCTCTCAGTTTTAACTTAAAGTGCACTACTACTCACCTAAGCCCTTCCTTCACTCAAAATCTTGACCTAGAATTTGCCCACCATTTTCTCCTCTCAGAAGTCCTACTCTATCTTTCTAATTTAAGATACCTAAAAAAGAATAAATCCACATAAATATGCACTGTTTGAGAATTTTTTTCTTGTTTGTTTTGAAAGGGAATACTTAATATCACAAATGAATGTTTAATTGGTAGACTTTCAAGGAGTGTTGCCAAATGAAATGAGGATTTCTAGCAAGACAGAAGCAATTACATTTTTGTATTTTTGAGGGCAGTGGGGAGACTTGGAAGTCTCTGTTTCCCTTACATTGTATAACAGGATGATTAATTATTTTTCCTATAAGCCCAGCCCTGATCTCCCTAAATCAGGGTTAATAACTATTTCAATGTTGCTAAGCATGGAAATAGTTTAATTAAGTATTACATTAAGTGCAACTTAAAAACAAGGATTCAGAGATTCTGGCTCTAAAAACCTAAAAGGGTAGGAGAGTAAACTGTGGGTGTATAATGTGGATGCATAAATAAATGGGAAGACAAAAAGCTAGAAAACATACCATCTATGTCAAAGAAATAATTAAGCTGAGTCCCTAACACTAAAAGTTCTAATATTCCAAACAATATTACAATACACTGTAGCTACAGTTTTTTTTAATAATTTGACTGGAAAATTTTGGAATAACTAATAAAGTGGGAGAAAAGTTGACTTGTATATGAACAGATCATCTATGAAATAAAATTTTAATTATTATTTTAACACTACCAGAAAAGAATGCTTTGCCTTCACAAATCTTAATAATAAATAATAAATCTAAAAGTAAAGGGCAAAAAATACATCCCAAAGTCATAAAGCAACTGCAGAAAATCTGTTAGATATATCTAGTTCTTTAATTTATATGCAGGCTATTTAACAAAGATCCACTTTCTCATTTTTAATAACACATATTTTCTAAGGATATTTCCAAGAATAGGATATACTGTACTTGAACACATTGAAATAATAAAAATACAAACACAACATGAAGAAATAATAGAAACAAGAACACAACTTTTAGACAACAGGAAAAATAGATACATACAATTCATTAATATCTGTTAAATGTGGGGTTTGCAAACGTTACATTTCTCCATACTTGATTCTTGGCTAACATGTTGAGCATAGAAAGAGTGATCATTTTTAAAATTCAATGAAATAGCACCTAGAGGTACTCTAGAGAAGATCAACAGAGCTGAAGTTGGTTGTTTGAGGGGGAAAAAAAAGCCTAACAAAACAGACAAATCTCTGACAAAATTGATTAAAAGAATAAAGAAAACATAAACAATATAATCAATTAAAAGAGGAACATAACCAAAGATAAAGAAGAGACTAAAAAAGTAAAGAGAGAATATTATAGAATATTATAAGGCTCTGATTTTGAAAATAAAATTTACAAATTCCTAAAAATATGTCTCATCAGAATTGACTCAATAAGAAATGAAGAGGTCAAGTAATCCTATGCACATATTTGATGCACATTTCCTCTTCTTGTTAATGATAAAAAATCCTGAAGAGGAAAAGTTCAGACTATATTCTCTGAAATGCTGCTAGAGCCTTACTGCCAGGTTGATAAAACACTATTAATCAACAATGTAATAGTCTGCTGTCATGATTCTTAACGATAATTTTAGATTGGCATGATTTATGCATATAGGTTTTTAGTGAGCACTGCTTCTTTTTCCAGAGATGTCATAATTAATGTTTAATCCTTTCTACTAATCAAATTTAAAATATTTTTAGAAATTTACCTCAAATTACTGGTCTGGGGTAATTTTAATATATCAAGATATTTAACCATTTTTAGTCTCCAGTGATGATGTATACTCTAATTTTCTCTGAGATATGTTTTCTCAGAACAATATAAATACATATATAAACATATACATATATAAAATAAAATAATTTATTAAACAATATAAAAATATAATATACATATGTATTTTATATATACATAAATGTATGCATATATAAAGCAATATAAATGTGTGTGTATAAGTACAAAGCCATTTTCAGAATTTCCAAAGAAATCCAACCTTGTTAATTGTTAGTAAAACCTATAAAATTCAATATGCTTCCTTGTATTAAAATGTCAAGTATATTCATTTATTACTTCTTTGTCACCAGACAAAGCAAGAGATAATAAAGCAAACAAATGGATCTTTTTTGTTGACTTATACAAAAATCTCCTAAAATGTATTTGTTTGAAAAAATAAGGTTATTTATAAATGTAATATTTATAAACAAATAAATTCTCTCAGATCATCTAATACAAAGTTATAGAGTTAGGTATTTTAGTGTTTTGGTACTTAAGAATCTAGTATTATACTCTCAGAAATGAGTATCATTAGGTTATGAGATAAATCTGAAGAAAACATAAACACATTAGAAATAAAAAGAAACACATTCAACATACATATTCTATTTGGCAGTTGGTTAGAAACACCATCTTTTAATATATATAACAATAAACACAAGTGTCTATTAGATCTAAACTGAAGTTTCAATGACAAAATTTCATTTTAAAGTAATAATGTTCTCTTATGACCAAACTGTGGTACACTCTTCGATATTTTTATCATGTAGTTAAAATCAAATTTAACAATGTGACTATTCATGTTACTATTATCAGAGAAGCATGAAAAAATACTTTTTCAAAAATGTACTTGAAGAAATAATCCTCTAAGAAGAGCAAGACAGAACAAAAAAGTAAGGGCATAAACCTCAAAGCAACACATAGACACACACATGCTCACTCAAGTAATGCACAATGAAATCGACTTAAGATATTCCTCTAAGCTATAAATCTGAACGTGATCAGTATTCTCCACGCATAATGATTAAAGGAAAAAAAGGCAAAGATTCAAATGATAAGGAATATGCATATACACATTTTAAGCTATTTTATGTGGTTATTGTATAAGAAGGGGAATTCTTAAAATATTCTGATGCTCAACAAGTTAATATTTTTACTATATTAGGTGATGCTAAAATAGACATTTTTATGAAAAGGAAAAATATACCCAACACAAGAAAAATTTTAAATATTACTTTTAAAATTTAGAGATTCTCTGAAATTTAAGCTTACCCCAACAGCTATGACATAATGATATTCTATATATCAAATGAAATTAATACAAGATGAGATGACTCTTTCATCACAGCAGGCAGACTAAAGTTAAAAAAAAAACCCTGAATATGAATCAAGGTATTAGGCATTTAAAGGGCAACTCAGGTATGTAGCAATACAGAAATATTTATCTTGAACTGAGATTTTAATAGACTATATAATCAAAGGTACATTTCAGAAATGACTTATTATTTTAAGAATAACTACTGAATTTCTAAAATATCCCTCTTTCCTTTTCCTAAAACATATACTTTATTAGATATAAAGAGATTTCCTTAGTCTATTTATAATGATTGCTATAATTATGTAAAGGGTATAGTGAGAGAAATTCTGCAGCTGCCACATAATACACAAATCTCATTTTAAATAATTCTCCTATAAATGTTAATAATTTCATATTCTGATCTAAACACCTGCTTATAATGCCTCACTGTCTATGATAATGCACTTGATTTTCTCAAGTCTAAATACCACATATCAAAGTAGAAACTCATTTTTAGTAATGTATGCCACCATTTTAAGTAAAATATTTAGTACTACATAAACAAGAAAATGTGTTTTTGTCATAACTAAAATACAAACAAGACTCTATGAAGTAAATTTATTCATTGTTCATTTCTTTCCCAAAGATTAGCCCTTATTCTGTCTCTATTGAAAATGCATACATGCAAAAAATATAGCTGCAGTTTCATACTTGTGTGTGTTTATAAAATTGGTTAATTTCTATTTTATAGACAAAAAGAATGTATTTTAAATCTTATACAAAAAGATATATTCAGTATGGGATACTGAAGTATGGAATACGCAGATCATGCCTTTGTATTTGGGCCCAAACATTTTTCTTAAAAATACATATTATTAACAATAAAATGTTTGCTACAGAAATGTTTAAGTAGTCTTATAATGTTGTATTTATGTGTATCCATGGACTAATTCTTTTTAAATTTCATTCCATCCCATCAAAACCACGTGAACATCTTAATAGATGCAGAGAAAGAATCTGAAAAAATTCAACACATTTTCATGACAAAAAAAACACAAATTAGGGATAGAAGGGTACTTCCTTAACTTGATAAAGGGTATCTTTGAAGAAAACATAGCTCATACTTAATGGTGAAAGACTAAATGCTATCCCTTTAAGACCAGGAACAAGAGAAGGATGTTGTACCACTTCTATTCAACATTGTACTAGAGAGTTTAGCCAGAGCAATTAGGCTAAAAAAATAAATAAAAGGTATCCAGATTGGAAAGGAAGAAAAGTTATCTACATTTGCAAATGACATGATCTTGTACACAGAAGATCCTAAGGAATCCACTGAAAAACTATTAAAACTAATAAATAAATTCAGCAAGGTTGCAGGATATGAAGATCAATAAACAAAAATTATATTTCTATAAACCACAATGAGCAATCCAAACAATAAAATTGAGAAAACAATATCGTTTACAACAGCACCAAAATGAGACCATACTTAGGAATAAATTTAATGAAAATATGACATGTATACTAAAACTATAAAATATTGTTGAAAGAAAACAAAGTTCTAAATATTTGAAGAGATATCCCATGGTTATGGATAGGAATATTCAACTCTGTTAAAACTGCAATGTGTACCAAATAGATCTACGGATTCAGCAAAATCCCTATTAAAATCCCAGTGGGCTGTTTTGCAGAAATTGACAAACTGATCCTAAAATTCATATCAAAATTTAATGGACCCAGAATAACCAAAACAAGTACTAAAAAAGAACAACAAACAATTAAGTTGGAAGACTTACTATCCCCAATTTCAAAACTTACAATAAAGCTACAGTAATCAATACAATGTGGTACTAGCCAAGGATAGACATAAATTAATGGAATAGAATTGAAAGTCCAGAAATAAACCCTTACCTTTATGGTCAGTTGATTTTCAACAGGGTGCTCAGACAGTAAAATGGGAAAGAATAATCTTTTCAACAAACGGTGCTGAGACAACTGGATATCCACATGCAAAAGAATAAAGCTGAACACCTTACTCACACTAAACACAAAAATTGACTAAAAAGGGATCCTAGACCTTATAAGAGCTAAAACTATAAAATTCTTAGAAAAAAACATAGAAAGAACTTTTTGTGGCCTTGGGTTAGGCAATGCTTTCTTAGAGGTTTCATTCAAAGCACAAGTGATGAAAGAAAAAATATATAAATTGGACTTCCAAAATTAAAAATATTTGTCCTTCAAAAGACACCATCAAGAAAGTGAAAAGACCACCCACATAATGAGAGAAAATATTTGCAAATCATACACCTCACAAGGGGCTTTTATCCAAAATATGTAAAGAATTCTTACAACTCAAAAATTAAAAAAAAAAATTGTAAGACCCCAATTTAAAAATAGGCAAAGAATCTGAATAGACATTTCTCCAAAGAGGATATACAAATAGCCAATTAGCACAAGAACAGATGCTAAACATCATTATTCATTAGGAAAATGTAAATCCACAATGACTTCACACACACACACCAGGATGACTCTAACAAAAAGACAGACAATAACAAGTGTTGATGAGGATGTGGAGAAATTGGAACCTTCATGCATTTCTGGTAGGAATGTAAAATTGTGCAGTCATTTTGGAAAATAATTTGGCAGTTCTTTAAATGTTAAACATAGAGTTACTATAAAAGCCAAGTAATTCGACACCTTGGTGAATTGAAAATGAGAGAATACCTCCACATAAAAACTTATACCCATATATTATAGCAGCATTATTCAAAATAGCCAAAAAGTAGAAGCAACCCAAACATCCGTCAACCAATTAATAGATGAATAAAATGAAATATGTTCATACAATGAAATATTATTTGCCAATAAAAAAGAATGAAGAACAAAGTTCTGATACATGCTACAATATGGATGAAGCTTGAAATCATTATGCTAAGTCAAAGAAGCCAGTGACAAAAGACTACATATTGTATGAGTCCATTTATACGAAATGACGAGAATAGACCAAAAACAGAAAGCACAGTAGTAGTTGCCCAGAGTTGGGAAAATGGGGATAATAAGGAGTGACTGCTAATTGTTATGGTGTTTTGGGGGGAGGATGATGAAAACATTCTAAAATTAGATTGTGGTGATTTTGCACAACTCTGTGAATACGCTTAAAAAAAAAAAACATTGAATTGTACATTTTAAGTGGGTGAACTGAACAGTATATGAATTATATCTCAAAGATGCTATTTTTAAAATGTCCATCTCATTATTTTCCCACAAAGAAATATTACACCTACAATGTCTCAAACACCAAAAAAAAAAAAAAAAAAAAAAAAAAAATTCTCGGGGCTTTCTCTCAGCTATACCATCTTCTTTACATCGCAGTATCAAAATCCTGTGGAACCATTCAGCAATCTTCTTTAAATCCTTCCTACTCTTCTCCTTGCCCACTGCCCTTGCCTCGGTTGAGTAGGTAATAGTTTACTGTCTAAATAATCAGTAATACTGATCAGTAATCAGTAATAATAGTTTACTGTCTAAATAATAGCTGCCTCCCAGAAGTCCTTGCTGTCAGCCACCAGTCTCTGCTCTCTCCAGACCAGCTACTCACTGCCTATACACTTGTCTTCCTAAAGCATGCTCTGAGAGATATTCCAGAGTTCCCCCATAGCTCCCAGAATTAAGTCCAAAATCTTTAGCATAGATTCAGGTATTTTTCAACCTGACCCCATACAACAAATTAGCCTAATATCCCTACAACTTTCCAACCAGTACTCAGTGTTCAAAGTAATCTTTTAAGCAACTTGCTGCTTTTTGAAACTAGTATGCTCTTTATGCCTCAGTAACCTTGTATAATACATCCTCTCCACCTCTCACCTTTCCTGTCTGATTAGATTAATTCTTATTTATCAATCAAGACCCAAGTTTAGATGCCACCTTTTCTATGAAGTCTTCTAGGAGACCCCCTCAGGCATATTTAGTGGTTCTTTTCTTCTGCTTGGGAAGAATTTTATTAATATCTTCATTATAGTATTGAACACTGTTGTATTGTTATTATTTGTTTACACATCTGTTTTCCTCAGTAGACTGTGAGCTTAGTGATAACACATTTATTCATCTTTGATTTTCCAATCCATCCATTAGAATCCTTGTTATATTAGGAAATGCTTAATTAATTCTTATTAAAGAATAAAACGCATACAGAATTAATGAATGTTATACATACACATTTGCTTCAGGCTAAGTGGAGAATTTAACACTGAGAGACAAATCCTCCAAAGCCTCACTCCTAAATTTGCTATTTCACCCAGATTTAGTATAGCATATTAGAGCTAGGAGGACCTTTTTCTAGATTAACTTGATAAACTAAAGTCAAAGAATGCTCTCTAAGGAGTCTTTAAAACTCTAAACTTTTAAGTCCAAGAAAATTTTAACTCACTACAGGAAATACTTGGCCAAAATTATGTATTAATGGATCATTTATTAACCAAATGAAAAAGTGCTTTCTGTTACTGATTTTTAAAAATGAGTATCTTCCTCTTTTAAAATCTAATGTACCATTATGATCTAAAACAAAAGAAACTATGCTAAGTGAAACACCGTCCACCAGGAAATGTAAAAGCTAAATTTGTAAATTCATAGATTTGTTAGAGTGACTCATAATGATCATAAGCATAATGATTTCCAATGATATGCTCATATGAATTAGTGATAATGTCATAAATTTTTTGTTGGCAAATTGTAGTCTCAGCAGATACATGCTAGGTAATTAGTATAATTTCATTATTGTGAGATAACTTTATTATCTCACAATAAAATTACATATATAACATACATAAATACATATACATATATATATATATATATATCTCTACTGAATCTCATCTCCATCAATCATTTTCAATACATTTTAATAGATGTCTAATTAATGGGAATCCCAAAGCTAAATGTCTAACTCAGTCAATCTAATATTCAGTATTTGACTCCAATATGTATTTAAAGTTTGAGAGAAATTTGATTGCAACATTAACAACAAATAGATGGCTTGTTTACCAGTAAACAGTATCCTTTTGAGAAAGACAATATAATAGCTGAAAATACAGAAGCTTTTAATAAAATTCTAGTTCAAAATATACAGCTAAATGTTTAGTTAGATAAAATGATAATATTAAGCACTATGAAAATATTTGAAATTTTAAATGATAAACATTAGATGCATTAATTAGTTTTAGATTCTGATATTTGTAATTGCATAATGATATCTAATTTCTACAATTGAAATTACCTGTACTGGTATGATAATATAAATTAATAACTGCAATGCTAATTTTTAAAGACTTTAGAGTGATTAATAAAGATATTTTTAAGTATTGAAGTACAAAAATAAAATTTACCCTGCCTTACATAATGACCACACAAAATTAAATAAAATAACAAAGCATAAATCTTGAAACTATATACATATCTTGTGTACAATATAAGTTCTTATTAAGTTTAGCTTACTAAATTAAAAGAAATCAGACCACTTATCTTAGAAATGTCCAAATTTTCTCCCATTATGATCTAAAGTAAATAATTAAAGGAAATCAAAATTTCTGCAAACTTATAATTCAAAAATATAATAATCTACAGTTACAGGCTTAGAGTGACAAAACCCTTGGTGTCTTTGTGTGTCATATACCAATAATTCAGTTTCATTTAAAATAATATAGGGATGATAAACCTTTCACCACAGCCTCAAACATCAATCATTCAAATAGAAATACACATACCTGCCCACACCAACCATATTCCAGCATTGTAGAGTTGGAGAATTTAAGGCTTACAAGATTCTGAATATGTGTGTAAAAGCTGTTGATTCATTTAGAAGGAATCTGTTATTTTCTCTCCTCAAAGTGTGGTTACCAACTACAACTTCTTACTTAGCCATCAACACTGCCACAATCCAAGCTTTGTTGTAATGCTGTACTCTTACAGCTAAAAACCTGTTGATAATGAACCTGAACCCATTATTTTGAGTCAATGGATTGAAAGAAATAGGGCAAAGAATGAAAGCCACAGGGCCAATTACAAGCATTCTTTGATGTATTACTTGCTAGCACCCACCATATCACTTTGTGTCTTTGTCTTGATCCCCTCTGTTACTCATTAATTATTCTGGAAGGGTTAAAGTTCAGAGAGCTAATTGCACAAACCGTCTTTCTTGGTAGGGATTCTCCCTACTCTGACACTTTCCCCAACTGTGCCCAGCCACCTTGAATTATGCCAATTAACCCAATTCTTGGCATTTTTACTTGGCCTTCCAGCATCTTTTCGAGCTTTGCCTAAAATATTTTCACTGGGTTACCTACAGAGTAAACCAAGCAACTTTAAGATTTGATTAAAACTTACTTTATGATATAATCTTTCATAAACTTCTAATGACACAATTAAATTTTCTTCTGTACTAATTGTCATAAATACATTATTTATAACATAAAAATTCTTTAACAAATTGCTGAACATTCAGCAATTTTAAATTATTTATTCTACCTTCCTACACTGAGTCACAGCCCGTTCTAATAAAAATGACTTTTTGCACATTTGTCAGCCAAGATCTGAACTGAGATTTAGTTTTTACATGTCATATTGAGGTTCCCGTAATATATGAACTAATCCCAATATTATCAGGATATTTAAAGAAATCACCTGTGGTGAGTCTACACAGTTTCTGTAAATTTTCAATATTTGACCATTATTATAATTCTGAAATATAATTCCAAAAGTAAATAATCCTGCCTTGTAGTGCTTCCTGAGTATGCCTTATACGTCTTTATATTTTTTCAAAACCTTCAAGAATCCATTGCTTTTCATGTATCAGTTTCAATAGTATCTGGCAATTGTTTGAAAGCATCTATTTCAGAGCTATGCACTAATTAAGTACTCAATTTATTTTCAGTTATTGCAGTTGTGTTTTCATTGAATAGCAATTAATTAAGCAGCTACTACATATCCAGCATTTGCTGGCTGCTGTGGACAGAGAGTGAATGAGTTTAAAAGAGTGTCTACTCTCACAGAACCTTAGGTTAATGGAGCTGTCAAAATTTCAACAGATAAGCAAATGCTAACATAAATAGTAACACACAGAAGCTGCCTTGAAGGAGGCCCATTAACAAACAGAACCATTAACCTGAAGAATGAAAAGGGGCCCTGCATGCAAAGAGTAGGGCAGATGGAACAGTATATGCAAAAGCTCCCCATTAGAGGTGAGCAAGCTGAGTCTGAAAAACTGTTAAGCCAATCTGCAGTATAGTGAGAGGGAGAAGAATGACTGGGGACTAGATTAGGAAAATAGGAACCAGATCATGCAGGGTGTTCTAGACTATGATAAGAACTTATTTAAGGAACAATGCATATGATGTGATTATTTTTTATACTGCTGAGAAGAATACATCAAAGGGTTTTTAAACTAAAAGAGAAGCGAAGCCAGAGATCAGTTTTTAAGTAGGAATTCCATAAATCTTCTAATTACTTCTGTGATGGAGAGCATTCTTTGCATATACCCATAAAACTTACTTGAGTCTAATTTACAGGACTAATTTGACCACATAGATTCCATTTGTTAATCTCCATTACACAGATGATAGAATCCTACACTCCACAAAGCAATTGTGTCAAAAGAAGAGGCCAATAACTTCTTGGCTTAAATAAAATACGTTTAAAAGCCCAAAGTACATAATTGTTGAATAAGCTTTTTAAGTTGGTTTATAGATTTTATTAAATGTCACAAGAACAATATAAGCCCAAGATGAAGCCAAAATGAAATGATTAGTACCAGTGAAGTTATACCAATCATTCATTCAAAGTTACATAGATGTCACCTTTAGCTGCAACCCTGTATTAAATGTGTTTGGTTAGTTCATTCACAGTGCTATCAATGACAGAATTTTTCAGATTGACCTTTTAATAAAGCTAACACAAAAATAACCAACCATGATTCCAAAGTTATTAAATGTATCCTTTTAACCTCTCTTTCATAAGATGCTGTAACACTAACACTAGGATGGCAAAAATAGTTCCATGAATTAATTGACTCTTACATAACATCTGCAAAAATACATTTTTCAGAGCCTGTGGCTTGCCTATTTCTAATTTTTAGAATGCCAATTATTCTCTTTTAAATTTAACTTCTTTCACTCATGATTAATTAAGGTATTAAGCTCTTTTTTCTTAATATAAATGAAAGGTAAATGATAGTCTTAAAATGTAGTTTCATTCTAATGATTTTCATCTAACTCGAAGTTCCACACTTGAAGTAAAGAGGGGTGCTCTAGATTGATGTTGGCACCCCCTTAACTCCCTCTTGCCCCCTGCAGAATTCAAAGAACTTATTTGCTTCATTCCAAACCCCTTCATCTCCCCTGGCCCAGTTTGTCAAACTAAATATTTTTCTCTCTCTATTTCTGGCTAGTCACATTATGGGTACTATCCTAAAATAATGATGCCACATTTATGACCAGGGAAATTGAAAAAAGGCCAACTCCAAATGACCATTCAATTGCTCTCGTCCTCATTTTTTAAGATCTTGAATGTTCCTTTATGATTACCCTCCCCACTGTTTCTCAAGTTGTAATTCTATAAGACACAATAAATTCATTGTCCTGCAATGAAGTGTTAGCAAATGCAGTGTGACAATATCAATACTTCAAGAAAGTTGGATTTTATTTTTAGGAATCAGATTCTAGAAGAATGATAATTCAGCATTCCATAGGAAAGAGAGAAAGCAGAATCTACTGCCAACTCATGATTTTAAACTTCCCTCCCCTATTTATAAGCTACTAGTAAACTGCTTGAACTGATATAGATTGGAAACTGTATAGTTATGTAATTTCTGCCTCCACATTTGCTTCCTCATATCTCACAAGGTATTCTTCTGGTATATTCCCTCTGGATGTATGAGTGAGATAGTTCTGAATCTCCCAAATGCTGTAAAAGAGGTGAAGTGACATCCTTAGAGCAGCAACAATAATATTTGAGCTATTTTCCATTGGTAAATTCATTAACTATCTAGCTTAATCTGCCACTATTTGAACCATCACTGGGAGTTTTATGGCAAAACTCTTTGGTACATGACCCATAATCAGTTAGAGGTCAAAGAAGAGAAGGCATCTCAGCCAATGTTATAAACTTCCATACCTCCAACTCACACCCTTGGGTCCTCAATTTTATATCAATAAAACTGTTCTTAAAACACATCTATTCAACATAAACCATATTTAAAATGGTGTTTAATTTTTTTTAACATCTTTATTGGAGTATAATTGCTTTACAATGGTGTGTTTGTTTCTGCTGTATAACAAAGTGAATCAGCTATACATATTCATATATCCCCATATCCCCTCCCTCTTGCGTCTCCCTCCCACCCTCCCTATCCCACCCCTCTAGGTGGTCACAAAGCACCAAGCTGATCTCCCTGTGCCGTGCAGCTGCTTCTCACTAGCTATCTATTTTACATTTGGTAGTGTATATATGTCGATGCTACTCTCTCACTTCGTCCCAGCTTACCCTTCCCACTCCCCATGTCCTCAAGTCCATTCTCTATGTCTGCGTCTTTATTCCTGTCCTGCCCCTAGGTTCTTCAGAACCTAAAATGTTAAATATTGTACTAAACCATTTCATATATCACATGAAATTATTTCTCTTTTAAGGGACTATTTCAGATGAAAATTTAAAAAATTAAAATTGCATTAATGTTAGGACCCTCCAAAACAAATACCCTATCAAAATAGAATGTCTAGAATCCTAAAAAATATTGACTATTGTCTGTAATATATCCTACTCTTCATATCTAAACTGAAATTGTATACAATAAAGACCATAATTTTATATTCCTTCACTATTTCTCCAAAGTACATAGGGTTTTGACCCATGAACTGTAAGATTGCTTACAAACTGAATTTCAGATATTATCAGATATATCCCCTTCTCTATAGATTCTATAGTCAGCAACTTAGAGTGCTACATTCCATTGTCTTTTTCTTAACAGCACACTTTCCAATCTAGTAATGTTTTCAGGGGTGGGTGAGGTAGAAAGTATCTTTGAGAACATTCTAAGTTCCTTCCCAGTGAGAGAAAGAAAAATATAATCTTTGATTATTCATGAAAAAGGAAAATTTTTCAGACTGCTATTAAATGCCTCCAGTAACAGAGATCTCAAACCCATTCTGCTGTTCGATCAGTCTAATAGCTTAAGTGTTTATTTTTAATCTTAAACTGTAAATCACCACATTCTAACATGGTAATTAACATCTTAATTTCTGTTTCTCATTCTTCCTTTGGAAAAATGTGGAAGAAGATTATTTTCTCCCTACAACAGTCCTTCAAAAAATACTTGCTATCACAATTCCCTTAAATCCAATCTCTGAGATACTATATTTATTCCTTCATGATGCTTTATATGACTTTATTGTCAAGTTCTTCATGATTTCTCTCCCCTCAGAGCTTTTGTACCTGCTGCTCCTTCTGCCAGGAGCACTATTTCCTCACCCTCTACTGCTCCAGGCTACCTATCTCTCATTTACCAGATTTTAATTTTGGGATAAATTTATTTGGGAAGCTTTCTCTCGTGTTCTCAAAAACTGGGTTGGATAACCACTCTCACCTTCACCCATAGTTATCTCTATAGAACTGTGGGCTGACCCATTATGGAACTTTTCATACTGTCCTGTAATTCTCCCTTTTTCCTCTGTCTTTCCAAATAGACTGCCAGCTCTCTAATGAAAGTAACTGCCTTAATCACTGATATATCTCCAAAACTGGGCACTGGAAAACTAAAGAATGAGGTAGAATAGTGAACATCTGTGTTCCTCAGTTTCTTTATATGTAACATGGAAATCAGACCAGTATCCACTTACTGAGCTTGTTGAAAAGATCAACTGAAGCAATATATAAAAAATCTTAGAAAATTCCCTCGTACACAGGAAGGTTTTGATAAATCTTGGTTATTTTTTTCTGTGGTCAACTAAAACCACTTTCTTTTTCACATAATTTAATATTAAAGTGTCTACACAATTTTGTGCTTTCAGTGTTGATTTTAAAAAATTAAGGGACAAGTTTAACATTTGTATTAGTTACTTTTCATCTTAGCCAATTGTTCAAGATAATTGAAATATGTATGCATTTAGTATTTTCACCTAAAATATGAATAAAGAAACATATATATAATATATTATATGTATATATGTATGTAATAGAAACAGAGACAGAGAGACAGAGAGATGGGAGTGAGAAGGGTGGGAGAGAATGGGAGAGACAGAGAGGGAAATGTATTAGTTAAGTACAAGGATTCTGGACACAGTCAGCCTTGGGTCCAAGTCTCAGTTCTTGCACCTAATGATTGTACAAACTTGGAAAAGTTGCTCATTTTCTTCCATTATTAATCTCTTTGTTGTAGACGTTTAGTCAACTATAAATTTACCACACTACAGTGCATTATCATCACATCAATATTTCATTATGATTTTGGCATGTATTTGCTTAAATCTATAGTAACTGGAAATGATCTCTATCTTCTGAACCTATAATTACTCTATAGTATTTATCACAGAGAAGCCTGAAGCATATTTGATGAATAGTGAGTATCATACCTGGTCCTGAAAATAAGGTATATAAAAAGTAGTAAAGAAGTAACGGTGGAAAGGTGGGAATGGGCCGGACTATTTAAGGCCTACAATACAAAGATGAAGAGTAAACACTTATTTGGAAGCATAGCCAATGAAACTTTTTAGTAGAAGAATGACACAACTGGACCTCTAATTCAGGAATGTAATGTGTCACAATATGCAAGATGATGGGAGAAGGTGGACTCTTAAGCAAGGAGACCACTTAAAAGTTTTTGTAGTAGCCTGAGCAAGAGGTTAGCTAAAAGTATTTATTGAACCACCATCAGGTACAAATCACAATCATTGACATTGATGGGGATATAATGATGAAATATACACTAGTCTTATAGGTTAAAAAATAATCAAGTGAACTGAGGAATATAGATATATATTTTTTAAAACTGATAGAAGGCAGCTTTGACTACTCTTAAAATAGAAATTAAAATGATGATTTAGGAGAAGAGATATTAATTCCCACTGAGGGTAAAAAAGACTAAGGAAAGTATCTCTGAAGAAGGATTATTGAAGCTGGGCCTTGATGTAGGTAGATGTCAACCACTAGCTATTGTGGAAGGATGCACACAAATAAGAATGTATGAAGAAGCTGATTTTAAAATGAAGAGGGTAAGTCCTTCTCCCTATTCTACTAGCCAGTATCCCTGGAAATTTCAAGGAATACTCATGTCAAGGTTTGGATCACATAAATCCAGCCCTCTGGGAAGAAGTTCCAAACCTCAGAGGACTAGAATGACTTCTCCCAGATATCAAGGGTGCTTGTCTTCAAGGTGAGGTCATATCACTGGGGTGGAAGGAGAAAGCACTAGAATTTTTACTACTGTTTTTTTTCCTCAAAGATAAAACTATTTTTATCTGAAATATATTAGTATAATATTACCAGTATACATTTTTAAATATAATAAGACATACATAATTTGCAGATGCTCAAAAATGTTTTACCAGTAGTCATGTGATGTTAAAAGATCAGAGGCTATTTTAGAGATCTGAATTGTGGACTTAAAAGAGAATACACAGAAAATACTCTTTTTTGCAAGACTTTATGCATAAAAAAATCCTCCAGGAAAATTCATTATATAGATCAGAATTGTGTGAAGAACATTGAATAATACAGTGGGAAATAGTGTTAGCATGAAAAATGGTCTTTCTAAAATCTTACAGGTTAGACTATACAAAGCTTCCAGTTGCTGTAAAACCTATTAAATGATGTAAGATCCTGAATAAAAATAAATACTGTGTAAATGGTGAGATAAATTAATCGTCCTGCCTTTCACATAAAAGTTTAGGATTGTATTTTCCCCCAATTTGTTTTCCCCTCAGTTAGGTCATCACTAACATGAGATTCTTAATATAAGCAATTCATAAACATCTGTAATGTTTCTGCTTTTAAAAATCAGTATTATTTGTATACAAAATCTCTCCATGGGAGAATAAGAACAGAGACTCAAAGATATTTAGCTTCAAAATGGATGTCAAAATTGACTGAGTTGCCTTCTAAATGGAGAAACACCTTCAACATGAATATTTTTAATAAAAATAAAAATAAACAAGAACACTAATCCTTTAGCCCAATATACAAAATCATCCAAGACTGAAAATGTGCTTCATTCCAAACTGTTCTTTTTATAAACCAGTCTGTTTAGTTGTATAGAAAAAAACTGTCCAGTTGCACATGGCATTGATAAAAGAATTTCATAACTTCACTAAAAACAAAGTAATTGGACACATATATTTATACCCTTTAACCATTAAGCTAAACTGGCCCAAATGAATTTCTGAAACAAAATAGCTTCTAGGCTAGAATCTTGATGCCAACTTTAGCCTGGAGCAAATTTTTACACTGACAGTGTCTGCTCTGGAAAGTGGTATTTTAATGGAAACACTGTCAGACCTTTGTCTCCAGTAGAGCTACTGGACCCATAAAGACATAATTTAAACTTCCAAACACAGGGGCCTTTTTTACCTACTAATTGTCCTTTCAGAGATCAGATCTCATCCAGTGTCTCCAATGAACTGCCCTGTGAACTCAGAAAGCACTCTTGCACATTGCCCTAGGTTCAAGTGGAAAGAATAAATGGCAGAAGTTACACGTTACTATTTGATTCTTATATTTTTCTTCCTTTAATACTAGTTACAACTTGAACTTCACCTTACTGACAAAGCCTGTAGAATCCATTCAATTAGCTTTAATAGGATTAAAACACTGCCTTGGAACCGCAGATTTTAATAGACAAAAATCTTGGCAAATACATCTTTCATGTATCCCATGAATTCTAAAATAAATATGTTACCTGAGGCAACATAAGCATAATAAGATATTGTAGCATTTTGCTTTTTAGCTAAAGTATTGTTTTCCATTATGGTAAAGTTTTAAAACCAAACTTTAAAAAGAAAGATTAGTGTGTGTGTATGTGTGTGTGTGTGTATTAATTAAAGTTTTGCTCAATATACACTCTTGCTTGGTAGTATTCTTCTGACTTAAAATAAGGGCCAAGGCTAAAGGAGATACTCACAACATTAATAACTTTAATTAATTTGAATTGGGCAATCTCCACCAAGTAAACAAGGCAGATTTCCATGATGGTCACTGCTGCTCTCTTTAGCCATGTGTTCTAATGTAAAAAATATAGGTCACTTGAATAGTCACTGAGTAATTGCCAAACTGGATCTCTAATCCTGTGACCAAAAAGTATATTGCAAAGTATGGTCATTATTAGATAATCAGCCAACTTCCATAGGTTCTACAAACAAAAAGCAAGTTAGATGAACAAACAGCCCCACCAAATGCCCTTATAGCAATTTAAACAGATCCTAAGCAAGAATAGATTAACCATTCTTAACAAAGGTAGAAGAATTTGCATCCCTTTCATTGGCTCATTTATTCAGCCAATTAAATTTACTGAGTACCTATTGAGTTAATACATCAGCAGATGAATACTTTGAAGTTTCAAAGAAAGCAGTAAACTTGGGCCTTGTCCTCAGGGAAAATTTCCTAGTAAGAGACAATACGTGACATCCATGAAACCATGGTAAGAGGATACCTGAACCCTGCAGTGTGGTCTATAGAAAATACATGCTTAAAAAATGGAAAGTAAAAGAAAAATCTACAGTTACAGTTCATACAAGAGGCTTCATTTTTGTTTTCTAAAGCAAAAGAAAATTTCTCAAGGACATACATGTGAGGAAGAGATATCAAAAAGGCACAAGGAAACAAAATGAGCAAAAAAGGGCTCTAGCAAAAAAATAAAGAATGCAGAATTTGAGGCTTTGAATTCTGAAGGTTAAATTTACCTAGTCTACAATCTAATACATGACTTATCCTGCTATGTGGTTTTACAGCAGGTGCACTTTTGTTCTTTGCTTCTTTTTGTTTGTTTAATTTTGTTGCTTTGCCATTTTGCACATACCAAATGCATATTCTCTTTGTGATTTCATGTTTTATACTCTTTTCCCTCACATCTTTGTATACCTAAAATAATCTCTCACTTCCTATTTTTAAAAAAACCCTACCTTTTTCCCAACGCATAACTTCATTGATTTCTGAAGTTCTAATAGTGAAACAAGATCTAAGCTGATGTTGGAAAATACATGCATAGGTTGGTATACGTAAGACAAAATGCAAGCTCTAAGAGTTTGTTATAGACATAACCCTACCCAGAAAAAAATTAATATCAGAAATTTAGTTACGTTCACTTATCTCATCTTCCTGAGATTCCACATTTTTTAAGGGAGTTGTAAAACAAAGGATTTTCTTGTTTTGTTTCATTTTCCGTTTTTTTTTTCTTAACATCTTTATTGGAGTATAATTGCTTTACAATGGCGTGTTAGTTTCTGCTTTATAACAAAGTGAATCAGCTATACATATCCATATATCCCCATATCCCCTCCCTCTTGCATCTCCCTCCCACCCTCCCTATCCCACCCTTCTAGGTTGTCACAAAGCACAGAGCTCATCTCCCTGTGCTATGCGGCTGCTTCCCACTAGCTAGCTATTTTACATTTGGTAGTGTATATATATCCATGCCACTCTCTCAATTCGTCCCAGCTTACCCTTCCCCCTCTCCACGTCCTCAAGTCCATTCTGTACGTCTGCATCTTTATTCCTGTCCTGTCCCTAAGTTATACAGAAACATTATTTTTTTTTAGATTCCATATATATGTGTTAGCATATGGTATTTGTCTTTCTTTTTCTGACTGACTTCACTCTGTATGACAGACCCTAGATCCATCCACCTCACTACAAATAACTCAGTTTCGTTTCTTTTTATGGCTGAGTAATATTCCATTGTATATATGTGCCACATCTTCTTTATCCATTCATCTGTCGATGGACACTTAGGTTGCTTCCATGTACTGGCTATTGTAAATAGAACTGCAATGAACATTGTGGTACACGACCCTTTTTGAATTATGCTTTTATCCGGGTGTATGCCCAGTAGTGGGATTGCTGGGTCGTATGGTAGTTCTATTTTTAGTTTCTTAAGGAACCTCCATACTGTTCTCCATAGTGGCTGTATCAATTTACATTCCCACCAACAGTGCAAGAGGGTTCCCTTTTCTCCACACCCTCTCCAGCATTTAGTGCTTGTAGATTTCTTGATGATGGCCATTCTGACTGGCGTGAGGTGATATCTCATTGTAGTTTTGATTTGCATTTCTCTAATGATTAGTGATGTTGGGCACCCTTTCATGTGTTTCTTGGCAATCTGTATATCTTCTTTGGAGAAATGTCTATTTAGGTCTTCTGCCCATTTTTGGATTGGGTTGTTTGTTTTTTTGATATTGAGCTGCATGAGCTGCTTGTAAATTTTGAAGATTAATCCTTTGTCAGTTGCTTCATTTGCAAATATTTTCTCCCATTCTGAGGGTTGTCTTTTCGTCTTGTTTATGGTTTCCTTTGCTGTGCAAAAGCTTTGAAGTTTCATTAGGTCCCATTTGTTTATTTTTGTTTTTATTTCCATTTCTCTAGGAGGTGGGTCAAAAAGATCTTGCTGTGATTTATGTCATAGAGTGTTCTGCCTATGTTTTCCTCTAAGAGTTTGATGGTGTCTGGCCTTACATTTAGGTCTTTAATCCATTTTGAGTTTATTTTTGTGTATGGTGTTAGGGAGTGTTCTAATTTCATTCTTTTACATGTAGCTGTCCTGTTTTCCCAGCACCACTTATTGAAGAGGTTGTCTTTTTGCCATTGTATATTCTTGCCTCCTTTATCAAAAATAAGGTGACCATATGCGCATGGGTTTATCGCTGGGCTTTCTATCCAGTTCCATTGATCTGTATTTCTGTTTTTGTGCCAGTATGATACTGTCTTGATTACTGTAGCTTTATAGTATAGTCTGAAGTCTGGAAGCCTGATTCCGCCAGCTCTGTATTTCTTTCTCAAGATTGCTTTGGCTATTTGGGGTCTTTTGTGTTTCATTACAAATTGTGAAAATTTTTGTTCTAGTTCTGTGAAACATGCCATTGGCAGTATAATAGGGATTGCATTGAATCTGTAGATTGCTTTGGGTAGTATAGTCATTTTCACAATGTGGATTCTTCCAATCCAAGAACATGGTATATCTCTCCATCTGTTTGCATCATCTTTAATTTCTTTCATCAGTGTCTTATAGTTTTCTGCATACAGGTCTTTTGTCTCCTTAGGTAGGTTTATTCCTAGGTATTTTATTCTTTTTGTTGCAGTGGTAAATGGGAGTGTTTCCTTAATTTCTCTTTCAGATTTTTCATCATTAGTGTAGAGGTATGCAAGAGATTTCTGTGCCTTAATTTTATATCCTGCTACTTTACCAAATTCATTGATTAGCTCTAGTAGTTTTCTGGTAGCATCATTAGGATTCTCTATGTATAGTATCATGTCATCTGCAAACAGTGACAGTTTTACTTCTTCTTTTCTGATTTGGATTCTTTTTATTTCTTTTCCTTCTCTGATTGCTATGGCTAAAACTTCCAAAACTATGTTGACTAATAGTGGTGAGAGTGGGCAACCTTGTCTTATTCCTGATCTTAGTGGAAATGGTTTCAGTTTTTCACCATTGAGAATGATGTTGGCTGTGGGTTTGTCATATATGGCCTTTATTATGTTGAGGTAAGTTCCCCCTATGCTTACTTTCTGGAGGGTTTTTATCATAAACGGGTGTTGAATTTTGTCAAAAGCTTTTTCTGCATCTATTGAGATCATCATATAGTTTTTCTCCTTCAGTTTGTTAATAGGGTTTATCACATTGATTGATGTGCATATATTGAAGAATCCTTGCATTCCTGGCTGGGATAAACCCCACTTGATCATGGCATATGATCCTTTTAATGTGCTGTTGGATTCTGTTTGCTAATTTTTGTTGAGGATATTTGCGTCTATGTTCATCAGTGATATTGGCCTGTAGTTTTCCTTCTTTGTGACATCTTTGTCTGGTTTTGGTATCAGGGTGATGGTGGCCTCGTAGAATGAGTTTGGGAGTGTTCCTCTCTCTGTTATATTTTGGAATAATTTGAGAAGGATAGGTATTAACTCTTCTCTAAATGTTTGATAGAATTCGCCTGTGAAGCCATCTGGTCCTGGGCTTTTGTTTGTTGGAAGATTTTTAATCACAGTCTCAATTTCAGTGCTTGTGATTGGCCTGTTTATATTTTCTTTTTGTTCCTGGTTCAGTCTCAGAAGGTTGTGCCTTTCCAACAATTTGTCCATTTCTTCTAGGTTATCCATTTTATTGGCATATATTTGCTTGAAGTAATCTCTCATGATCCCTTGTATTTCTACAGTGTCAGTTATTACTTCTCCTTTTTCATTTCTAATTCTATTGATTTGAGTCTTCTCCCTTTTTTTCTTGATGAGTCTGGTTAATGGTTTATCAATTTTGTTTATCTTCTCAAAGAACCATCTTTGGGGCTTCCCTGGTGGCGCAGTGGTTGAGAATCTGCCTGCTAATGCAGGGGACATGGGTTCGAGCCCTGGTCTGGGAAGATCCCACATGCCGCAGAGCAACTAGGCCCGTGAGCCACAACTAGTGCGTCTGGAGCCTGTGCTCCACAACAAGAGAGGCCACGATAGTGAGAGGCCCGCGCACCATGATAAAGAGTGGCCCCCGGTTGCTGCAACTAGAGAAAGCCCTAGCACAGAAACGAAGACCCAACATATAGCCATCAATCGATTAATCAATCAATCCATCAATCTTTAAAAAAAAAAACACCAGCTTTTAGTTTATTGATCTTTGCTACTGTTTCCTTCATTTCTTTTTCATTTATTTCTGATCTGATCTTTATGATTTCTTTCCTTCTGCTAACTTTGGGGTTTTTTTGTTCTTTTTTCTCTAATTGCATTAGGTGTAAGTTAAGGTTGTTTATTTGAGATGTTTCTTGTTTCTTGAGGTAGGATTGTATTGCTATAAATTTCCCGCTTAGAACTGCTTTTGATGCATCCCATAGGTTTGGGTCATCGTGTTTTCATAGTCATTTGTTTCTAGGTATCTTTTGATTTCTTCTTTGATTTCTTCAGTGATCTCTTGGTTATTTAGTAGTGTATTGTTTGGGCTCCATGTGTTTGTATTTTTTACATACTTTTTTCCTGTGATTGATGTCTAGATTCATAGTGTTGTGGTCGGAAAAGATACTTAATACAATTTCAATTTTCTTAAATTTACCAAGGCTTGATTTGTGACACAAGATATGATCTATCCTGGAAAATCCATGAGCACTTGAGAAGAAAGTGTATTCTGTTGTTTTTGGATGGAATGTCCTATAAATATCAATTAAGTCCATCTTGTTTAAGGTATCATTTAAAGCTTGTGCTTCCTTATTTATTTTCATTTTGGATGATCTGTCCATTGGTGAAAGTGGGGTGTTAAAGTCCCCTACTATGATTGTGTTACTGTCAATTTCCCCTTTGATGGCTGTTAGCATTTGCCTTATGTATTGAGGTGCTCCTATGTTGGGTACATAAATATTTACAATTGTTATATCTTCTTCTTGGATTGATCCCTTGATCATTGTGTAGTGTCCTTCTTTGTCTCTTGTAATAGTCTTTATTTTAAAGTATATTTTGTCTGATATGAGAATTTCTACTCCAGCTTTCGTTTGATTTCCATTTGCATGGAATATCTTTTTCCATCCCCTCACTTTCAGTCTGTATGTGTCCCTAGGTCTGAAGTGGGTCTCTTGTAGACAGAATATATATGGGTCTTGTTTCTTGTATCCATTCAGCGAGCCTGTGTCTTTTGGTTGGAGCATTCAATCCATTCATATTTAAGGTAATTATCGATATGTATGTTCCTATTACCATTTTCTTAATTGGTTTGGGTTTGTTATTGTAGGTCTTTTCCTTCTCTTGTGTTTCCTGCCTAGAGAAGATCCTTTAGCATTTGTTGTAAACCTCATTTGGTGGTGCTGAATTCTCTTAATTTTTGCTTGTCTGTAAAGGTTTTAATTTCTCCATGAAATCTGAATGAATTCCTTGCTGGGTAGAGTAATCTTTGTTATAGGTTTTTCCTTTCATCACTTTAAATATGTCCTGCCACTCTCTCCTGGCTTGCAGAATTTCTGCTGAAAGATCAGCTGTTAACCTTATGTGGATTCCCTGGTATGTTATTTGTTGTTTTTCCCTTGCTGCTTTTATTTTTTCTTTGTATTTAATTTTGGATCGTTTGATTAATATATGTCTTGGCATGTTTCTCCTTGGATTTATCCTGTATGGGACTCTCTGCACTTCCTGGACTTGACTATTTCCTTTCCCATGTTAGGGAAGTTTTCAACTATAATCTCTTCAAATATTTTCTCAGTCCCTTTCTTTTTCTCTTCTTCTTCTGGGACCCCTATAATTCAAATGTTGGTGCGTTTAATGTTTCCCAGAGGTCTCTGAGACTGTCCTCAATTCTTTTCATTCTTTTTTCTTTATTCTGCTCTGCAGTAGTTATTTCCACTATTTTATCTTCCAGATCACTTATCTGTTCTTCTGCCTCAGTTATTCTGCTATTGATTCCTTCTAGAGGATTTTAAATTTCATTTATTGTGTTGTTCATCATTGTTAGTTTGCTCTTTAGTTCTTCTAGGTCCTTGTTAAACGTTTCTTATATTTTCTCCATTCTATTTCCAAGATTTTGGATCATCTTTACTACTATTACTCTGAATTCCTTTTCAGGTAGACTGCCTATTTCCTCTTCATTTGTTTGGTCTGGTGGGTTTTTACCTTGCTCCTTCATCTGTTGTGTGTTTCTCTGTCTTCTCATTTTGCTTAACTTACTGTGTTTGGGGTCTCCTTTTTACAGGCTTCAGGTTCATAGTTCCCATTGTTTTGGGTGTCTTCCCCTAGTGGCTAAGGTTGTTTCAGTGGGTTTTGTAGACTTCCTAATGGAGGGGACTGGTGCCCGTGTTCTGATGGATGAGGGTGGATTTTGTCTTTCTGGTGGGCAGCACCGCATCCGGTGTGCTTTGGGGTGTCTGTGACCTTATTATGATTTTAGGCAGCCTCTCTGCTAATGGGTGGGGTTGTGTTTCTGTCTTGCTAGTTGTTTGGCATAGGGTGTCCAGCACTGTAGCTTGCTGGTCGTTGAGTGGAGCTGGGTCTTAGCCTTGAGATGGAGATCTCTGGGAGAGCTTTCCCCTTTTGATATTACATGGAGCCGGGAGCTCTCTGGTGGACCAATGTCCTGAACTCGGGTCTCCCACCTCAGAGGCACAGGCCTGATACCCAGCTGGAGCACCAAGAGCCTGTCAGCCACATGGCTTGGAAGAAAAGGGAGAAAAAAAGAAAGAAAGAAAAAATAATAAAATAAAATAAAGTTATTAAAATAAAAAATAAAGAAAATTATTAAAAATAAAAAAATTTTAAAGTAATTTTAAAAAAAAGAGAGAAAGAAAGAAAAGAGCAGCCAAACCAAAAAAAATCCACCAATGATAATAAGTGCCAAATACTATATTAAAAAAAAAAAAAGAAACCGACAGTCAGAACCCTAGGACAAATAGTAAAAGCAAAGCTATACAGACAAAATCACACAAAGTCCACCACCTAAATTTTGGGATGATTCGTTGTCTGTTCAGGTTTTCCACAGATGCAGGGTACATCAAGTTGACTGTGGAGATTTAATCCGCGGCTCCTGTGGCTGCTGGGAGAGATTTCCCTTTCTCCTCTTTGTTTGCACAGCTCCTGGGGTTCAGCTGTGGATTTGGCCCCGCCTCTGCATGTAGGTCGTCTGAGGGCGTCTGTTCTTTGCTCAGACAGGACAGGGTTAAAGGAGCAGCTGATTCGGGGGCTCTGGCTCACTCAGGCCGGGGGAAGGGAGGGGTACGGATGCGGGGCGAGCCTGCAGCGGCAGAGGCCAGCAGGACGTTGCACCAGCCTGGGGCGCACCATGTGTTCTCCCGGGGAAGTTGTCCTTGGATCACGGGACCCTGGCAGTGGCAGGTTGCACAGGCTCCCAGGAGGGGCAGTGTGGATAGTGACCTGTGCTCGCACACAGGCTTCTTGGTGGCGGCAGCAGCAGCCTTAGCGTCTCATGCCTGTCTCTGGGGTCCGCGCTGATAGCCGCGGCTCGCGTCCGTCTCTGGAGCTCGTTTAAGCGGCGCCCTTAATCCCCTCTCCTCGCGCACCAGGCAGCAAAGAGGCAAGAAAAAGTCTCTGCCTCTTCGGCAGCTGCAGACTTTTTCCCCGACTCCCTCCCGACTAGCCGTGGTGCACTAGCCCCCTTCAGGCTGTGTTCACACCGCCAACCCCAATCCTCTCCCTGGGATCCGACCGAAGCCCGAGCCTCAGCTCCCCACCCCCGCCTGCCCCGGCAGGTGAGCAGACAAGCCTCTCAGGCTGGTGAGTGCTGGTCGGCTCCTATCCTCTGTGCAGCAATCTCTCCGCTTTGCCCTCCGCACCCCCGTTGCTGCGCTCTCCTCCGTGGCTCTGAAGCTCCCCCCCTCCGCCACCCGCAGTCTCCGCCCGCGAAGGGGCTTCCTAGTGTGTGGAAACCTTTCCTCCTTCACAGCTCCCTCCCACTGGTGCAGGTCCCCTCCCTATTCTTTTGTCTCTTTTCTTTTGCCCTACCCAGGTACGTGGGGAGTTTCTTGCCTTTTGGGAGGTCTGAGGTTTTCTGCCAGTGTTCAGTAGGTGTTCTGTAGGAGTTGTTCCACATGTAGATGTATTTCTGATGTATTTGTGGGGAGGAAGGTGATCCCCGCGTCTTATGCCTCCGCCATCTTGAAGGTCTCCCCCATTTTCCGTTTTTTTCCAAACTGTACAAGTTGACAGATTTTATTATAAAAGTGAGGTGCGTTTACAAAAGCAAACACCACAAGAGCTATTTAAAAGGATAAAGAACACATTTTAAAACCACTGAGACAGTTTGGAGACCAACAAAATAATGTATGAGGTAGTTTTAAATACATCAAGGAGGTAAAAAAGGACATTAATAATCTTGATTCCTGAATATGAGATTATAAACACTACAGAGAATTTGCCCCAACATCTGGTAACCTGGACAATTTTATAAAAATCAGAATTGGTTTGAAGTCAGATGGGTAAGACCAACTGCTGTTAATGTGATTACTTTTTTCTCATTATGCCTAGGACTAGACTAGACTTCAGGTTTTAGCTTCCCATAAGCACTACCATGTAATGACAAATGTATTTTAAAATTAAAAATTAGAATACATTTTTATTGGGATGTAGTAGCTTTACAGATTACCAAACTTGTGGACTGTTTTCCTCTACTTATTTTTTATTCAGTGGTCAATTTACTGTTCATTATTATAATAGCACCAGTATTACAGAATGAGCTCACCACATCTAACCATTATGCTGTAAATTGAAGTTAAATTGCTAACTCCCATCAGATGCTAATTAAACTGATTATCACTGATTTCATGTAGCACATTGCGCTTTAAATATATATGCCTGGGATACCCAGCAGATGAATTGCTACTTATAGATACTAATAATGAGGATGCTGGTTATTTTTTCAACTTTAATTAACAGGTGTAATACCCACTTGCAAAGATATCATTAAATTGTATCCAAGATTTATAGAATTTATAATACAAAGTTGGTTATTTAATATTCCTTTTATAGGTTGACCTTTTCAAAATGCAGTTTAATATTTAAGCATAAAACCACTGAATTTTCAAAACTTTGTTGCCTTAGCTCACCTCAAAACCTATTTCCTCTGTGAATTGTTTCTGTTTTATTGAAATGAAAAACATTTCACTAATGCCACTATACCAACGGCACAAACAAAACAAAAGTGTGTGACTTCTGGTTTCTGGTCCAAATGTAAGAAGCTTAGAAGTAGCCACTCCTTCCTAAAGGCAAGTGAAAAGCTGAACAAACTGAAAAATAAACAACTCTTCTTAGATCTGTCAAAAAGACCTCTCACAGGGCAAACTCTTGCCCACCAAATTGAAGAGAGAGACAGGCAGATATAGAGAATCACAACTTACTCAAGCAGAAATCCATAAGCAGAAATCTCCTTGGGAACCAGTAATATGGTAGAAAAACCTAAACTGTAATTGATGAATTGCTGGAAGCTCAGGGAGTACAAGACTGCGAGTTAAAAGCTCTAAGGGTACACAGACCTATAGGAACCTCCCACTTTCATGCGTCTTACCTCCAGGAGCTCTACCAGGTTCTCGTAATGAATAATCAGAGACAGATTCCCTCCTGCTCCTGGCAAAGGTAGGGGGATAGTGGCCATTTTAAAATACACTGGAGCATTCTGTTCTTCTTAACAAGAACTTCCCTCAGAAGAAACTATTTTACCAGATCCTAACCTACCGAGAGAAGGAAATATACAACTTCAGCCCCACCTAGCCATCCTGTCCCACCCAGGGTGTGTGGAAGTGGAGATTAAGAAGGTATGAAGTTCACAGTCCAGAGACCTAAGCTCACCGAAAGACTGGGACCTAATCACAGACTTTAAAATCTCCCTTAACTCCCACAGTTTACCACTATATTGCTAAAGACCTTTTAAAGCAGATTCTTTCATGAAATACATCATGTCCACTTTTCAACAATAAAAAAAATTATGAGGCATACTAAAAGGTGAAAAACACAGTTTGAGGAGATTAAACAAGTGTCAGAGTCAGAATAAAATATGGCAGGGATGTTGGAATTATAAGGCCAGGAATTTAAAAAAAAACAAAAAACCTGCAATTAACATGCTAAGGGCTTTAGTAGAATAAAGTAGGCAACATGTAAGAACAGACGGATAATGTAAACAGAGAGGTGGAAATTCTAAAAAAGAATAAAAAAGAAATGTCAGAAATCAAAAACACTGTAGCAGAAATGAAGAAAGACTTTGATAGGCTCATTAGCATACTGGACATAATTGAGGAAAGAATCTCTGCATTTAAGGATATGACAGTAGAAACTTCCAAAAGATGAAAAGGAAAGCAAAGACTGAAAAAATCCCAGAACAGAATATTCAATACTCATGGGACAACTACAAAAGGTGTAACATACATGTAGTGGGAATACCAGAAGGAGAAGGAAGAGAAAGAGGAACAGGAGAAGTATTTGCAGCAATAATGACTGAGAAGTTCCCCAAATTAATGTCAGACACCAAACCATGTATCCAAGAAGCTTAAAGAATATCAAGTAGGATAAATGCTTAAAATACTACCCCTAGGCATATCATGTTCAAACTTTAGAAAATCAAAGACAAAGAAAAAATCTTGAAAGAAGCCACAGGATAGAAACACCTTACCTACAAAGGAGCAAAAACAAGATTTACATCAACTTCTCCTTAGAAAACACACAAGCAAAAACTGGAGTGAAATATTCAAAGTGTTGAGAGAAAAAAAACACCAACCTAGAATCCTGTACTCTCTGAAATTATCCTTTAAAGTGAAGGAGAAATAAAGATTTTTCAGACAAGCAAAAATTGAGGGAATTTGTTGCCAGTAGACCTACCTTGCAAGAAATGTTAAAAGAAGTTCTTAAGAGAGAAGGAAAATGATATAGGTCAGAAACTCAGATCTACATAAAGAAAGAGCATCAGAGAAGAATAAAGTGAAAGTAAAATAAAAGCTTTTGTTTTTCTTATTTTTAATTGATCTAATAGAAAACAGTTTATTCAAAATAATAACAATATATTAAATTTTGTATACTTATGTGTATGCTTATGTGTAAGTGAAATGGGTGACAGCAACAATACAAAGAATGAGAGGAATTAGAATTATTTTGTTATTATAAGGTACTTGCACTACTGTGAAGTGATATAGTGTTATTTGAAAATGGACTTGGATTACTTGTAAATGTATATTGCAAACTCTAGGTCACACACTAAAAAAGTTTTAAAAAGTATAATGGATATGCTAAAAAAGGAAATAAAATAGAATCATATAAAATGCTCTGTGAAAACCACAAAGGTAGAAAAAGAGTAGAAGGCAAAAACAGAAATAAAAAACAAGGACAACAAAGAGAAAACAATAACAAATATGGTAGATATTAATCCAACTATATCAGTAATTACTTTGGAGATCAATGGTTTATATGCATCAATTAAAAGACAGAGATTGTCAAAGTGGATAAAAAACAAGACCCAACTATATGTTGTCTATAAGAAACTCACTTTAAATATAAAGATTATACTTATATAGCTATATACTATGTAATATATAAATTCAAAGTAAATGAATGGAGAAAGATATACCATACTCACACTAATCAATAGAAAGTGGGAGTAGCTATATTAATTTTCAACAGAGTGAACTTCAGTCAAGGAAAGTTATCAGCGATAAAGAGAGACATTACATAATGAGAAAGGAGTCAATTCTCCAAGACATAACAATCTGTTTTCTTTTTTAATAGATCGTTATTGGAGTATAATTGCTTCACAATACTGTGTTAGTTTCTATTGTACAACAAAGTGAATCAATCTTTAACATGTATGCATCTAACTATAGAATATATGAGGCAAAACTGCTAGAATTTCAAGGAGAAATAGATGAATCCACTATTATAGTTGCAGACTTTAACATCCCTGCATCAGAAGTGGAAAGATCCAGCAGGCAGAAAATCACTAAGGACATAGCTGAACTCAACAGTACTAACCATTGACTGGATATAATTGACATCTATAGGGTACTCCATTCGACAGTCGTAGAATGTACATTTTTCTCAAGTTTACAGGGAACAGTCACCAATATTCTGGGCAATAAAACACATCTTAACAAGTTTAAAAGTATAGAAATCATACACTGTATTTTCTCATATCACAGTGAATTTAAACTAGAAATCAATAAAAGAAAGATAGCATGAAATCCCAAAATACTTGGAGATTAAATAACATACTTCTAAATAATACATGAATCAAAGAGGAAAATTCAAGAGCAATTAAGAAATATTTTAAACTAAATGCAAACAAAAATACAGCTTATCAAAATTTATGGGATGCAGTGAAAGAAGTGCTTAGAGGGAAATGTATAGCATTGAATGAGCAGGCTAAAAAAGAAAAAATATCTAAAATCAATAATCTAAGATTCCACATTAGGAAATTTGAAAAAGAAGAGCAAATTAAATGCAAAGTAACCAAAAGAAAATAAATAATAAATTAGAGCAGAAATCAATGAAATTGAAAGTAGGAAATCAACAGAGAAAATCAGCAAAACCAAAAGCTTTGAAAATATTGGTTGTTTGAAAATACCAATAAAAGCAATAAGCTTCTAGTGAGACTAAGAAAAAGAGAAAGACACAAATAACCAATATCAGAAATGAAAGATGAATATCACTAAAGAGCCCGTGGACATAAAAAGATAATAAATGAATATTATAAACAATTCTGTGCCCACAAATTTGATAACCTAGATTAAATGGACCAATTTCTTGACACAATTCGACAAAACTCACACAAGAAGAAACAAACAATCTGAATAGGCCTACATCTATTAAATGAATTGAATCAATAATTAACAATCTTCCAAAACAAAACACGAGGCTCACATGGGCTCATTGGTGAATTCTACCAAATATTTAATGAAGAAATTATACCAGTTCTTACAATCTCATCCAAAAGACAGAAGCAGAGGGAATATTTCCTAACTCACTGTATGAGGCCAGCTTTACCCAGACAAAGACAAGAAAAGGAAACTACTACAGACAAATAAATATCTCTTATGAACATAAATGAAAAAAATTTCAACAAAATATTAGCAAATTGAATCCAACAATGCATAAAAATAATTATACACCATGACCAAATAGGATTTAACCCAGATACACAAAGCTGGTTCAACATTTGAAAATCAATTAATCAATTAATGTAATCTATCACTTCAAAGCTGAAGAAGAAAAATCACATAATCATATCAATGGATGCAAAAAGGCATTTGACAAAATACAACACCCATTCATGATAAATCTTTCAGCAAACTAGGAATAAAGAAGAACTTCCTTAACTTGATAAAAGAACAACTACACAAAACCTACAACTAATATCATACTTAATGGTGAGAAACTCGAAGATTTCTCACTAAGATCATGAACAAACCAAGGATGTCCCCTTTCACATATGCTTTACAGCACCTTCTAGAAGTCCTAGAAAATCCAGTAGGACATGAAAGGAAGTTAAAATATACATGTTGGAAAGGAAGAAATAAAACTTTGTTCAGATGATTTAATTGTCTATGTAGAAAATCTGACAGAGAGAATATTTAGTTTTGTTAAAAAATCACCTGTCGTGGGAGGGAGGGAGACGCAAGAGGGAAGAGATATGGGAACATATGTATATGTATAACTGATTCACTTTGTTATAAAGCAGAAACTAACACACCATTGTAAAGCAATTATACTCCAATAAAGATGTTTAAAAAAAAAACAACACCTGTCTTCCAAAGGGGCTGAGCCATTTTGCATTCCTACCAGCAATAAATAAAAGTTCCTGTTGCTCCACATCCTCACTAGTATTTGGAATTGTCAGTGTTTCAGCTTTTGGTCTTTCTAATAGATGTGTAGTGGTATTTCATTATTGGTTTAATTTCAAATTCCCTAATAACATATGATATTGAGCACTTTTCATATGTTTAACTGACATCTCTGTATCTTCTTTGGTGAAGTCCCTGTTCAGATTTTTTTGCCCAGTTTTTAATTGGGTCATTTGTTTTTTATTGTTGAGTTTTATGAGTTCTTTCTTCATGAGTTTTTAAAATCACATTTGATGGTTTAAGCAAAAATTATGGTGCTGTCTGATGTATGCTCAAAGTATGTAGAAAAACTAATTAAGAAAATTACATTTTAAAAGTGGGCAGGGTAAAAGGACCTAAATGGAAGTAATTTTCTACACTTTACTCAAAGTTGTAAAATGTCAATACCAGTAGACTGTGGTGTATGTAGACTGTGATGGTAGATATATATGTATTTACTTTAATACCTACAGTCAACACTGAAAAACTATACAATGATATATACTTTAAAAACTGTAAATAAAGAAATGAAACTCTAAGAAACATTCAAGTAATCCATAAGAAGGAAAGGAAAAGGAAACAGAGGATGAGAAACAGAGGGAACAAATAGAAAACAAATAATAAAATAGAAGACATCTCCTAATATATCAACAATTGCATTAATTTTAACTGTTCTAAATATATTAATTAAATGACAGTAATTAGTGGGCTGGATTTTAAAATGATTAAATTATATGATGTCTGCAAAAAACTTCCTTCAAACATAATGATATAAGCAGATTAGAAGGACAGAAAAAAGATACACCATACAAAACTTAATTTTTAAAAAGAGTAGCTCTATTAATATCATGTAAAGTAGACTTCCGAGAAAAAAAAAATCAAACCAAAAACAAACAAACAAGCAACAACAACAAAAAAAACCCCACCAAGACCTTACCAACAACACAGAAGCATATTACAAGGGTCATTATACCAAGAAGACATAGTGATCCTACATGTGTATGCACCAAGCAACGGAGCATCAAAATACATGAAACAAGAACTAACAGAACTGAAAGGAAAAGAAGACAAATCATTTTAACTGGCAGTTTCAACACCCTATAACTGTTAAAGAAATTTAATTTGTAAATTAAAAACTTACAAAAAATAATCTCTCTAGATCCAGATGGCTTCGGTGGAGGAATCCACCAAACAATAAATAAGAATTGGGACCAACTCTACATAATCTCTTCTAGATAATAGAAGAGAAACTAACATTTTCCACCTCTTTTTATGAGGTCAGGATTATCCTGATATCAAGGTCAGACAAAAACAATACAGGAAGAAAGAAAGAGAGAGAGGCAAGGAGGAAGGGAGGGAGGGAGGAAGGAAGGAAGGAAAGAAGGAAGGAAGGAAGGAAGGGAAAGAAAGGAGGGAAGAAGAGAGAAAGAAAGGAAGGAAACTACAGATTAATATTTTTCATGAACTTAAATGCAAAAAATCCTCGACAAAATATGAACATTTTGAATCTAGCAATGTATAAAAAGAGTTCTTAAACATAACACCAAAACACAATTCATAAAAGAATTGATAAATTGGATTTTATCAAAATTAAATTTTTCTGTCCTGTGAAAGACCTTATTAAAAGGATAAAAAGAAAAACTACAGCCTCGAAGAAAATATTTGCAAATCACATATCTGACAAATGACTTATACCTTTAAAATGTATAGAAAGAAGGATAAAGAATTAGCTTCACCGATCTTTATGTTATTTACACAGTTTTCTTACAGACTTACAGAACTCTGCACAATAGTAATGGCTACACTGTATTAAGTAATCAGGAAGGTAAGGTTCTGCCAACTGATAATCCTGGGATAGCAATATGTGATAGATTATTACAGTTAGAGTACCCCCAAAAAATCACACCTGTTTGTATTAACTCCATTATGTAGTCTTTTCCTACATTGACTCTGGGCTTAGCCATGTTGGCTTGGCCAATGAGACATCATGCAAAATGATGTCACATTCAGGCTGGCCCCATCTCTTCCTGCTTTTAGAACCCTGCTACATATGAAGCCAAGTTATCCTACTAGAGACAAATGGTCCAGCAGACAGCCAACACCAACAACCAGACTTTTGAGTGAGGCTGTCTTACACCATCAATCCCAAGAACAGTCACCAGATAGTATGCAGAATTAGCAGCAAAGGAACCAATAAAATGAATTGCCCACATTGCTGACCCAGAGAATGATAAAGAGGTAAAATAGTTGTTTTAGGTCACTAATTTTCACAGTGGTAGATTTCGCGACAACACATAACTGATACAGCTTATTATTACTAAATATTTAAATCTTACTTAAACTTAAGTAAATGGGTTGACTCAATTATGTAATTGAGTACTTTCATTTCAACTCTAATTTTGAAAGCCCTTCATAATTATACACTCTAACTTTTTAAAATTTGAAGTTGTTCATGGTATTATGAGAATCACTGAAGAGAGTAACAGCATCAATGTAGCTGGTTTGGGAAGTTGAATTTTGTGTGAATTTATTCAGAACCTACCTTACATAATGTATTTTTAATTTGCCAGTAATGATTTTGGCTTCAAATTCTGCCTGCCTTCGGAATATCAAATGGCTAAAAACCAGCAAATTCAGAGTTTACTCAGAACCAATTAATGTAAGTTTTACCAATTATACCTTTATACAAAGTTCAAGTCTTGAACAATCGTGGACTGTGGACTGTTTTTCTTATCATCTTTTGAAATAGTTTAAAGAAGAAGAACCAATTGCCACATGTGGAGATCAACACTAAAAAGATTAAAATGTTCATCTGTCATTGTAATTTTGCCAAATAAGTTATTGAATAATTTGTGGAATTTATTATTCAAGCTATTATTTAGGTCAATCTAGTAAGAACATTAATATGAAAAACATCTCCTTTTTCGCCATCTTAGCTACAATAAACTTTAAAATATGCCAATCTTCATGCTTTAGGGCATAATTTGGTTACCAGCTGGGGTCAGGAAGAAATTTTCTCCATAGTGTAGTATTGCCAATTACCATAGGTGTAGAGAGAACAAGAGAAAGAGTCCAGGGGTTACACGGCCCTCTAAAGCATCTGGTATTGGATGCTTTCTGAGTGAGAATTCAGGATAAGATGAAACATTCAATTGTTCCTGTATGTCAATTCCGATATTCCTATGAGCTGCCAATATGACATTGCTGCCACTAGGGAGGGATTTCCTACAGAACAGATGTCACTTACAGTATTATGTGGACTATCTATCTCAACGAATAATTGCTTGGCACTTCTGCCCTATGGCAAGGGTCTGAAAATATGTTAGGGTGGGAACACACCATACAAGCAGATGGGCTTAGATAAAAGAGAGCAAGAGCATACTGAGTCTGAAATAGATACGTAAAAGCCAGATGGGGGCACTGAAGCAGATGTCTTTCCTCATCTTCAGCAACTGAAGCTCAAGATCAGAATTTTCCAGTTACTAGTTATTTAGAAGTTCTATTCTAAAATTTCTTTAGATGAGTATGTGTTTCATAAGGCTCCAATTTACTGAAGTAAAGAAACCTTGCCTTTTTGGTATAAACTGCAATTTCCATTTGAAATGAATGCATTTTGCTTTAGGCCTGAAACTGATGTGAGACTCCCAACACCAGGGCCCGCTACTTCCACCCCTCCCCCAAAAAAAGAAAAAGGAAAAAACTAAGCTGGGATAAGAGGAGGGTCACAAAGACTGACAATGAATGACAAAGGACAACTGAGATGGGACTTGCCTGAGAGAGACAGCAAGAGAGGGGAAAAAGTTCTTTTAAAATATCAATAAGAGAATCAAAGAAAGCAAGGTCCTTTTTCTGATAAAAGGGGAAAAGTTAATAACAGTGAAGAAAGAAGGCAATTGCAATATGCTCCAACTGTAATGGAAGAAAAGAAGATGAAGGTAGAATCAGAAAGTAACCATTTTAAATAAGTTTAACATATATGTAGCTTTCACAATTCAAGAACTAAAGTTTTAAAAATATTTAAACTATTTGCCTCCATAGCAGACCTGATTGACTATCCAAATAATTGGTTGGAAAAAGAGGAGGAATGTTTTTGTTCACAAGAACCAGCAAAGGAATTTTTACTTTTAAAATAGCATTGACTCCAGAAAAAAGCCTGGGTCTTGGGGCAGGGAACAATAATGAATATATTGTAAATTATTAACAAGCATTAATTGATATCTCAGAATTAGAAAATGCTCGAGGATGTTACGGATACATTTCTATGAGTATAATTAGACACAAGTAATAAGTGCTTTGAGAATTTTTTGGACAAAAATAATTTGGCCATTCAATAATGTCCGGAAACTGTGAGTCAACAGAACATTTGTTCATGTGTTAGAGCAGATTCAAAGGTGATTCTTGAGGAAAATTCTAAGGCTTGCTTGCCTATATACCTTTGTAAGTAATTTAATCTTAAGAAATATAATTTTTATCATAAGATATTAATCCTACCACGTTCATCTGTTTTCAAAGTTTAATAACCCATCCACAATTGTTAATATGGAAAAACAGGATACAAGGTCCTTATTTGAGACTATAATCTCAAAATTTTCTTTTAGCTATAATCCAGCTGACAAAAGTATAATGTAGGGGAAATTGCCTAAGGATCAATCATACACTATTCTGAGGCCACTTAAAGAGTTTGGACTTTATCTTAAAGGGAACGGGAAGCCACTGAAAAGCTTTTGTTGGGGTGTGTGCTTGGGAGAAGGGTACCACAGTCACATTTACACCACCATAGGTCCCTGGGAATACATGGTGGGGAAAGATTGGAGGGTAACATGACAGCGAATAAGGACACCAATGCGGAGCACTGTAGTAATTAGACGAGAAATGATGATGACCTTGACTAGGGTTGTGGCTGCAGCAGTAGAGGAGTGGAGAGATTTGAAAACTATTTATGAGGGGGGCTCAAACAGGAATTTGCAGTAACAGGGATGAAAGAGAGAGAGGACAGTAGGATGATCTCTGTTTTAAGGCTTGAGCAAGGGCATGGATAAATATTCCAGTTATGAAATACGAAACTCTGAAGAAGGAGCAGGGTCTTTGTTTTTGTGTGTGTGTGTGTGAATTCATTGGGAGACACTACTAATCCAGTTTAGGCCATATTAAGTTTGAAGAGGCATCTAGATAGAAGCAGTTGGATATTTGGATGTGTAGCTAAGAGGAGGGCTGTAAATTGAAGACAAATATTTTTAGGGAAGCAGGATTTACTTTATTGAAACCATGGTAGTGGATAAATTTGCCCGAGGATAATGTGGAAAATCAGAAGCAAAGAATCTCAAAAACACTTTTAAGGAAAAAGATTTATTAAACAAGTATTTTGTAAGCACCTACTCTGTTCTAGTCCCCAGAGCTCGATCTATCTCGATCTATAAAACAGATAAGGTGTATTCTACCATGTAGCATACATTTTCAGGGGTTGAGCCACACAACTAACCAGTAAACATGTAAGAGCAAAACCCTCCAACATGATAAGTTAGGTATTTTCAGATACTCAGAGAAACTGTGTAGAAAATAAAAGAGCACATGGTGATAACAAGTGCCTGGAACATGGTGGAACACTGAGGGAGGGATAAGAAGATGCAGCATGCAAAGGAAAGCAGGAGCCCTAAGGAAGGAGAGCAGCAATAGGAACAGGTCTTTTATGGGCAGAGGGAAACTATTGCAACTCAGAGCCAACCAAGAGGCAGAAAACGGAAAGTTTTCTCTCTAATAAGGCCACCAAAAGTTTCTCTGCTAAAACTGCTGCTTATACAGTGTGCAATCAAACTGGACAAGTCTCAGAAAAGTTGTAGAAAGACAGTGCCTTGAATCTAAAGTCTAGAAAGTTAAAAGGAAAGCAAGGAGGGTTTGGGAACTGCTGAATCTAGTGAGCAAAAACGATTAAGAAAACACCGAGATAAGACCTTTCCTTAATATAGTTATATATTAATATCAAAAATGTAATTTGGAATGGAAATGTATACTATTCCTGCTTTTCTCAGTTATTCATGTTTGATATTTCACCCTCAGGATTAGTTACCACATCTAGACATCATGATTTATCTAGTGGAAGCTACTGAAATAATTAGCATCTGTATATCTGGGTTTACATATTTAAAAAATAATTTTTAATGATGATAGCTGTGTTGCCACTAAAAATTAGCAAAACAAAGTTATAGGTTGAGCACACATTATTTTAAAATTCTAATGAAAAAATATTTGGTTAATCCCCATGATGCATTCTCAAGTAGCTATGAGAAATTTGAAGATTCCTTGAAATTTGAAATCATAATAATTTGAAGTCATAATAATTTATTAAAATCCTCAAAAAGAGACATACAAGGAAAAGTTGAAAAAGAACAACAGTATTCACATTTATGGAGGGAGATTATAAAGTTAAAGGTGACCAATTTTCTATGTTTCAAGATAAGCAAAAGGAAATTAGGTTAAAATTATAAGCCAATCATAGTGAAGAAGATTAATATTAAAACTTCTATGTATGCCACAATATATTACCCAGAAGGTTGTATAATTCTCTCTGCTTCATTACCTAAAATCAAGATAGGCCCTGAAAAGCAGGTATTGATTCATAAGAATCATAGTGCCAGACTATCTTATACTTGAGGTTTCCAAAGAAACAGGTCACTCTCACTCTTGTCCCCTTTGACTTCAGTGAGCCATTTTCCTCCATCAGTAAGCTTTTGAGCTATAAAGATATTTCATAGGGTTTTAGATGCTACTAGTCTCAGGTGTATAATAATTTTTATTCAGACAACACCATGGGGATTAGTTGTCTTCTTGAGACTCTTGCTTATGAAGTTGATCATAACTTGGATGAACTCAGCTTAAGCCACAGCTACCATCTTAGTTCATCCATTACTCATTATCAGTTAGTAGTAGCTGCATTTGCTCAGGTCCAACCATGCATTCCTCATTTTCATAACAAAAGGAAATACATGTTTGTGGAAAACATGTCCTCACTCTGATCAAAAAATCTTTTTATAGACAGTGTATAGTTCTCACTTTATGTTTTCAGCTCCGCAGCTTCTGTAATTTCTGTCCCTTTGATCAACACTAGAGGCAGAGGGGTTTTTTAAGTATGTTAGGTGTAATACACAGGCCACTTGACATAATTTCTTTTTTAAGTCTGAGTCTTATTAGAAAAAAAAGAAGGGTTTTAAAAGGTTTTTGGAATAGATAACTTCAAAAGTTTGCTCAGCATAGATGTAAATGAAATCTATGTCTGGAGGAAATGAACAAATCCTACAGGTTATTTAACAAATTTAGAACATCCAAAGGACAACTAGAAAATGCTATCTAAGCATGGAAGATTTAGCAACTGATTCTGTAACTGGATTTCTGGTTTCTTACTCTTTTCACTTGTTCTCTAAGTTTTACCTCTGCCTCAGAATCAGTATCCTTGATATACACCTCTTGTGGATTTTTCCTTTTTTTGTATGCCAAATCCTTTCCCTGCATCCCTCCTGTCCTATGACTCCAGAGAAAAGTAAAGGCAAATGCCAACACTGGAAAAATGAAGATGTAGGAAGTTCTTGGCAGATCAAGCAATGAGAAGTAATACATTTCCACCAAAAAAAAAAAAAAAAAAAAAAAATTATAGTAAGAGGACAAAGGGAGACAAGATGACAAACATGAGGGTTCTAATTCCCTGTTCTGGGACAAAACCATTTTTGTATATGCAGTGGAGAGTCAGAGAGAAGAAGAAACATAAAAAGAGGGATTTTTGCTCCATTTTCCATTTTATGATGGTGTTGAGTCACCACAGCATATCAGAAATGATGACAAATATTCCAGCAGGCCCCAGGCTCTGCGACTGAGGCCCAGGGTCCACTGGCATTGACCACTGCTGCTGCCCTTGCTGGAGGCAGACCGTGAATCCCATTAGCCACAGACTTGGCAATGGGAGCTAACAGGAAGCTTGGTTCTTAGGTCAAACCAGCTTCAAACATTCCATACAAATTTGACAGACTTCAGCTAATGGACAAAATTAGACAAAGCCCCTCTACCCTGCAGAAGTGATTTAACAAATATAATCAGTTAGGCTGTTAACCAGTAGAGAATTAACTAGTGCAACGAGAACAGGTATGGCCTGTGTTAATAGCCACAAACTGGGATGACTGCCTGGCTCATAGTAATTTCTGGAGCCATGTTTGTAAAGCACCCCCTGCCCATTCTAATAATATACTATCCCTTCCATCTCTCCCTACAGCCACAAAAGTGAATACCTGACTAATGAAAACTGATCATAGCATTACCATCACCTTAATGACCAGGCCAAGGGATCACATGCCGCGGAGCAACTAAGCTCATGCTCCACAACTACTGAGCCTGCGCTCTAGAACCCACGAGCCACAACTACTGAAGCCCGTGCACCCAGAGCCTGTGCTCCGGAACAAGAGAATCCACTGCAATGAGAAGTCCCCGCACCGCAAGGAAGAGTGGCCCCCGCTCACCGCAGCTACAAAAAGCCTGCGCGCAGCAACGAAGACCCAACACAGACAAAAATAAAATAAATAAAATTTAAAAAAAAAAAGGCTGGGATCCCAAATGTGATCCCAGCAAATCTTTATCTGGAATTTTTCACACTAGAGCCAAATAACATAAGCCCCCATTTTCCTAGGTGACAAGTTGTGAGGATGCAGGCCTAAAGGGAATGAAGCCCACACCGTGTGCTACAAGGAGGAGCTGGTCTGAGAACAAAGACAATATGCAGAGAAAAGCACAGATGAGAAATAGACACTTCTTAACCGTATTTGAAGTTTCCTAACGGTATTCAAAGTCCTGGTTCCAGTCACCCCTGATATCTGCTATCCTTCCTAGTAATAGGGGTCAACGAATTCTCTTTGTGACTTAATCTACTTCCAATTGGGTTGTTCTTACTGAACATCATCTGAGTCTTCACTAATAAAGCTAGTGAGAAAGTGGGTAAACCCCAACCAGATGGACAAATAATAACTGCCAACACTGTAATGGTCATAGAACAATAACATTTTTTCTAATTGTGCAATTTTGAGCTAATTTCTTAAAATCTCTGAGCCTCAGTATATTATCTGGAAAATAGGGCTTACAGCTACTCTACTGGATTATTGAAAAATTAAGAATAATGTTGTAAAGTATTAGCATAATGGCTTTCCATGGCACTTCTTAAAAAGTGCTAAAAATTTATTTTTCTGAAAGTGAGGATGTGAGGATAATGATGAAGATGACCCTGAAAAGATAAAGATTACAGGACTCAGAATCTTATGTGATTTTTCTATTAAAAGCATGCCTGATCAAACATATTTTAGTAAAGAAAGTTACAGGAACTGAAAAGAAAAATGTAACACAGTCAGAGATAATTATAAACAAAACATCTCCATTACCTTAAGAAGCAATGATTTTAAAAGCTTAATTTACAACAAATAAGCATTCATGGTCAAAAGTTTACTAGAGGTTAATGAAATAGTCTTACTTTTAAGAATAGGTTTAATATAAAAACAAGCAAATGTGATTGATATAGCTATTCCCTGAGAATGGATATAACAATACTTTTAGGCCCAACCCAAATGCCTCCATAATAATAAAGCCTTCCATGACTTCAGCAAACCTATGTACAATTACTAGACACCATACCTATGGTATTTAGTCTTTCTTTCATTGTATTGATATTTATTTATTTACCTTCTACATTATAAAACCTACATAGCAAGGTCTCTCTTTTTCATATTTGTACCTTATAATTATAGCTCAAGAACTTGGTCAAAAGTAGCTGCTCAAAGTATTAAATTAAACTGAACTCTAGAAGTTTACTGGGAGTCAGAAGAAATGGTTTCCTATCTTGCCTCTGTCATTCACTCAGTGTGTTCCCTTTAAAAAGTCAATAGCCTTACAGTCATATACTCACTGCAGTGGACTTCAAAGTTAGGTACTCTAACCTCCTACTCCAGTGCAAAAATCCCCTATAAAATACATTTGCTCGAAATTGAGTTATTTGTAGTGAGGTGGATGGACCTAGAGTCTGTCATACAGAGTGAAGTAAGTCAGAAAGAGAAAAACAAATACCGTATGCTAACACATATATATGGAATCTAAAATTTTAAAAAATGGTTCTGAAGAACCTAGGGACAGGACAGGAATAAAGATGCAGACATAGAGAATGAACTTGAGGACACAGGGAGGGGGAAGGGTAAGCTGGGACGAAGTGAGAGAGTGGCATGGACATATATACACTACCAAATGTAAAATGGATAGCTAGTGGGAAGCAGCCACATAGCACAGGGAGATCAGCTCAGTGCTTTGTGACCACCTAGAGGGGTGGGATAAGGAGGGTGGGAGGGAGACGCAAGAAGGAGGAGATATGGGGATATATGTATAGGTATAGCTGACTCACTTTGTTATAAAGCAGAAACTAACACACCATTGTAAAGCAATTATACTCCAATAAAAAATAAAATAAAATAAAATACGTTTGCACACTCAGACCCTCTACAAAAAAGTAATCTTCAATGAAGTTCATAACCACTTTTTGGCATAATTATTCTCTCTCACGTTGAACAACTCAACAAAGCAATGCTTTAAAAGACCCATTATCACAGAGTCAGCGAGAGATCCAGAATTCCAACTCAAAGATGGCATCCTTTCTTTACACTCTAGCACTTACTTGTGTTTTAAAGTCTTAGAATGACTTTAGAAAGCTTATCATTCCTAATAATCTTCCTACTTACATGGCACACCTCACTGATTGGTTTAGATAGTCAAATGAGATGATATGAAACTTCTCTGTATAGTATAAAATGCCATATTATTATCTTAATGATGATGTTGATTATAATGATGATGATAGGAAAGAGAAAATTATGTACTTTGGAGGTTTTGTTGCTCTAATATTTACATGCTGTTAAATGAACCACTTGCTGGGTATTGAGAGGAAGTTCTGGATTTATATCCTTACTTTGTCTTCAACTTTTGAGTACAATTAAAATGTATGAATTAAAAAGTAGGTGATTACCCACTATATTTACTTAGAAATTATGGCTATTATGTAAACAGATATGTACCTTGGAAAAGGATGGTAACTGACTTGAAGAAATTTCTGGTCTTACTGGGAAAAGTCTCTGAAACATTGGTTTGTATGAAAATTGCATGTGGAATTGTGTGTGCTGGGTCCTGGCTTCCTGGCTGAGTTGAAGTCTCCTCTCCTTTTCTCCTAATTGTTCTTTCAGTTTAAATTGGAATCCGATTAAAGCTTGTAACATATTTTTCTTCTTTTCTTTTCACTATTAATGATTTGAAAAAAAAGAAGCTCTCCAAAAAACACGCAAAAAATTATTTTCTTTTATCACCTGAGATTACATATTGTAAAATAATCTAGTAAATGATAGGGGAAGCATCTGAAATAGAAAAACAAATTCATTCTTTAATGGTTATGGTTCACCCATAATACAATTCTTAATGTTCAAGTTAAAAAAAAAAAAAAGATGAGAAGAAACAGTTGGCATTCAGCTAACAATTGTGTTTGGAGATTTGTGCCTGACTTTGTTATTCTGAGCAAAGCCAGGTACCAGTCTCTTGGGATTATGTACAAAGGCAAGAAAAAAAGTGGACATGTACAAACCTCAAAGGTGACTGCTGGGTTAATAAAACAGCCTGTTTTCTGTTCACCCACTCTTGCTCTCAGTGTGCAAGTATATTAAAATATGTCAAAAGGAAAACCATTCGCTGTGCAAAAATAATTCAACTACAAGTCACAATTTCCAGCTGCAGGAGTGCCTTAGTGCATTTAAGTGCACTAACAAGTGACCCATACATCTCCCTGGATGAAAGTTGTATCCTCATTAAAGGAGAAACAAACACAAAATAGGAACAACTGTCACATAGAAAAACAGACCACAGTAGATGCCGCATTTCCCTCAGTATGTTTCTGACTTGAGCTATCACAGACTGAAGAGCAGTGCTGTCCTAGAAGTCACCTCGTAAAAAGCTATGAAAGTAAAACGAGGAAGCTGCTAGAGGAACTGAATGTGTATCTGGAAAAACATTTTTTCTTTCTAGTCTCTATAAAATCTCTCGCCACATAAGACATTGTAATAATGTGAAGTGGCTGGATTAAACAAACGTAGCCCAGGGAATTTAGAATTAATGCTCTAACATATCTTTAAATAACCCCTCTTAGATAAAGTCTGGTTTAAGCATTCACAAGATATCATACCAACCTTTGCTTTTCTGATTTTTCTCTAGAGAACTATATCATTAATATGAATCTGAAAAAAAAAAGAGGTTAATGTTGTTCAACTCTAATAATACTGTTCTTATTTGATTAGTATGTTGCATATTACTGTAAGGCAAAAATAAACATTGGATGCTCAGTGTGATAGCACCAGTCCTCAGCACAGCAGGATATATTTTTAAAAAGCATATGCCTTCAAAAAGCAGATAATAATCTGGAACAATAAGGGAACAATATTGCAGAAAATGTAACTAATTACAAAACGTGGTACCAACAATTATTTCAAAGCTGGGTAAGGCTCTCCTCTTGTATACAGGGACATCTTTGCTCAACGATTTTTGTAGCAGTTACCGGATATTATTGCAATTGCCTACTTACTCTGCTGTGATTCTCATACTAGAATGCAAGCTCTTCGAAGGCAAGATTTCTTATGTCACTTTTTTATGTTTTAAGAACCCCCATCTCACACAGCCCCTGGCACGTAATAGTAATTGAATAATTATTAATTCGTTGGGTGGTTAACTTATTAAATACAGTTGTGCGGTTGACAATTTGTGTCCCCTTTTGAACTACCAACCCTTTCCTGGAAGACAGCAGAAGAATTGTAAAGGGAAGGTGGATCTAGGAAGACATCAACAATTTCTGTGAAAACTTACAGTCCAGAAACAATGGATATACATATAGAAGAGCAGAACTACTCAACTCTGAACTATGCTTTAAACCCGAATATACAGAGCCATTATTAAAATGAAATTGAAGCCCAGTATAGGAGGAAAGATAATAAGGGGTCAGCAAACCAATCTAAATAAATTAAACTGTCCAGGCCCAGAACAACTATGTAAGCTTAGAACAAGGAAAGTATGTGAGGAACCTAAGTTAATGATAAGAATAACTTATTAAAAATGGGAAATGATACATTCGGATACCAAGAACTAGTGAGCTTGATTTTTAGCCCCCGTGAAATTCAAAGCAGATTATTAAACATATAGTCTAGGAAGTCATGAAAAATAAAGAGGAATTCACTAGGAGAGTTTAGTATTGCATAAAGTCAAAAGAGTATTGTATGAAAACAAAAGTTCTAGGTTCATGTTCTATATGTGTACCCCGGTTACTTTAGTTATTTCTCTTTTTTCTTATTTGTTGTGGGATAAATTGTGTCTCCCTCAAAAATCTGTTGAAGTCCTCACTTCTGGTACCTGTAAATATGACCTTATTTTGAAACACTGTCTTTGCAGATGTAATTAAGTTGCAAGTTAAGATAAAGTCATACTGGAGGAGGGTGAGCCCTTAGTCTACATGTCTGGTGACCTGAAAGGAAGAGGAGAAGAGACACGGAGAAGACAGACACACCCGGAAGAAGACCATGTGATGATGGAGGCAGAGACTGGAATTGTGCCAGGAGAGAAGCATGGAAATCTCCCTCTTGACTCCCAGGAAGGAAACACTCCTGCTGACACCTTGATTTTGGACTTCTGGTCTCCAGAACTGTGAGAGAATAAATTTCTATTGTTTTAAGTGACCAAGTTTTTGGTAAGTTGTTATGACAGCCCTACTAAACTAATATACCCTTCTATAAAATGAAATTAGTGATATATCTTCCTAAGGTGATTGTCAGGAAGACATCAGCAATTCTTAATTTCAGCAAAACATTTCACAAAGTTTCTTGTAATGCATTTACTAATAAAATCAATCTATGTGAGTTCAATTATGAGTTAGGTTCAAAGTTGTTAAAACTGTCATTCCCAATGAGAGCTGATTAATAACTCAACATAAATCTAATTTTTTCCAAAAAATTCACTTATTGATACTTTGAAAATAGCTCTCAGGCCTTGGATGTCTATATTTTAGGGCTCTTGGAGACAAATGGACAGAAGTTGGGAAACTGATCTTGAGTAACATTTGTAATGGTGGACACAGGACCTTCATTTACCTGTTACTTTTAACACATTTAACAAGATTTAGAGAAATACACAGAATGGATGCTACTCAAATATAAGGAAAAAGATAAGTCGGAGAAATAACACTCACTGAAAGACAAACAACATTTAAAAATAAAATTATTATTATTATCTTAATAATTATTTATTATTATAACAGCATAATTTAGTAATCACTATTATTAACAATTTAATAATTTAAACCACTAACAGTACTCCTAGCAGTACTTGATACATAATAGATACTCAATAAACTACTACTATTATTAATAGCGTTATAGCCTAGAATAATGGGTCAATCTCACTTAGGTGGAAAATATACAATATTTCATTTGGGTTCAAAATTATAAAAGTATGTGAAGTGGGAAATATCCAGGTTCATCATAAATTCATATAAAATAGATTTGGACATTTCAGCTGACCAAAGTCTCAATCTGTCCAGTGTTTTTATGGCCTCTAAAACAAAAACAAAATGAAACAAACAACAAAGGTGAAAACTTGGGGTGAATTAATAGGTGTATGTAACCCTGTGATAATTTGCAGAAGGGGGAGGTTTTTCTAAAAGCAGCAATTCTCCTCTTTACATTTGACAACAGCATACATGGTTTAGAAAGAAGAGAGAGTTCCAAAGGAGATGGAGGGTTTCTGCACATTCCCAGCTAAATTACAGGAAGACAAAAAGAGGTAGGCTCCCAAGGCATGCAAATCAGTGTCACAGGAAGATCTGGGTGAAGGCCAGATTGCTTCAGTTGAAGCAACTGAAACAACTGAAGCTTCATAATAGCAGCATCCAAGAAATGCAACAGCTTTAAGAAATACCAGAGTCTCCCTCAGCTAAGACCAAAGGGTGCAAAGAATGACCACAGGCATTTGAGGGGCTAAAAGAAAGACACCAGTTAGGAAGAGAATTTGGAGCATATCACTCCCAAATATCCAAAGGAGACACCAAAAGTAAGGAGGGAGGGAAGACATTTGCCAGAGAATGAAGACAAAGGCATGAGAAGAGAAGCTCACACTGTCATGAGTTTTGGTGATACCCAAGAAAAGGAGACAAAGAAGGGCAGGTCTAATATTGTTAGTGTGGCTTTTTGTTAATAAACCTCTATCTCAAGGCTTTTAGGAATATTACCTGCAATGGGGAACCTTCTGTATGTAAAATGTATTTTCTTAGACGTTGACTAGAACACAGTGCCTATGATACTGATCACAGAAAGTAACTCGGGTTCTTTATACTTGAGTTCTTTCTATGCCAGGCTTCAGACAGTTTTGATTACTAGTTCCTATGGATGCTGTAAAATAATTACCAAAACTTTGGTGGCTTAAAAAACACAATTTTAATTTTTTTTCTCTTATAGGACAGACACTGAAATCAGTTTCCCTGGGCTAAAGTCAAGGTGTCAGCAGTGCTGGTTCCTTCTGGAGGCTCTAGAGGAGAATCCATTTCCTTCCTTTATTCAGATTCTAGAGGTTGCCTGTATTCCTTAGCTTGTGCCTCCTTCCTCCATCCTTAAAGTGGGGCACTCCAATCTCTGCTTCTGTGGTCACATGTCCTTCTCCCTGACTCTGACTTCTGCATCCCTCTTATAAGTACTGTGGTGATTACATTGGGCTCACCCTGATAATCCAGGATGATATCTCTGTCTTAAGATACTTAACCACATCTGCAAGGTCCATGAAAGCATAAGCTAGTTTTGCTTGTTTCACACTTATAATGCTTTTTATTGGCCAGCTGCTTTCCTAAATGCTTTACATTATTAACACATTTAATCTTTATGATAGCCCTAGGAGGTAGGAATCATTATAATCCCCATTTCACTGGTGAGAAAACTGAGGTACAGAAAGGATAAGTTACTCACAGATGGTTTGGTGGTTATTTAGAGGCAGTATGAATCCAAATAATACCTCTTAGCTGGGTGGCCTTGATACAGTGTTTTCTCTGGGAAAACCCTATTTTATATAGTTGTTATAAGGATTAAATAAAATAATGTAGGGCTTCCCTGGTGGCGCAGTGGTTGAGAATCTGCCTGCTAATGCAGGGGACACGGGTTCGAGCCCTGGTCTGGGAAGATCCCACATGCCACGGAGCAGCTGGGCCCGTGAGCCACAACTGCTGAGCCTGCGCGTCTGGAGCCTGTGCCCCGCGACGGGAGGGGCCGCGATAGAGAAAGGCCCGCGCACCGCGATGAAGAGCGGTCCCCGCACCGCGATGAAGAGTGGCCCCCGCTTGCCGCAACTGGAGAAAGCCCTCGCACGAACCGAAGACCCAACACAGCCAAAAAAATAAATAAATAAATAAATAAATAAATAAATAAATAAATAAGAAAATCCTTAAAAAAAAAAAAAAAAAAAAAAAAAAAAAAAAAAAAAAAAAAAAAAAAAAAAAAATAAAATAATGTATACAAAATAGTCAGCACAGTTGTTCATTCAAAATGTACTCATTACATGGTAAATGATAAAATAAATAAATATATCAGAAGCATTGGCCAAAATAAAAACCAACCCAAAACAGGAAAAGAAGAATAAGCGTGGTTAAGGATTGGAAATGCTATGATCTGGACAATGATAGTTTAGCTTGGAGAAGAAAAGAATTATGGGGACATGATAGCTGTCTTGAAACATGTGATGAGCTTTCATGTGAAAGGGGAAGTAGATTTATTTTAATGTTCCTCCATAAAACCAAACTAAAACCTAAAGGTAGAAATTACAGGGTGATAAAATCTGGCTCAAAAAAAGTGAAAGGGACTTCCCTGGCGGTCCAATGGTTGGGACTTCACCTTCCAATGCAGGGGCCAAAAAAACAAAACACAAAACAGAAGCAATATTGTAACAAATTCAATAAAGACTTTAAAAATGGTCCACATCAAAAAAAAAATCTTAAAAAAAGAGAGAAAGATCTAATAATTAGAGCGATCCACCAATGGAAAAGTCTGCCTCAGAATTTTGTAAGCTTTTAGTCCGTTGGAATGTTCAAGCACAAGCTAAGTGACTTTCTGTAGTATATAAAATATGGAAAGAATTTCAACAATGAGAAGGACATTAGAATACATTCATGCATTTATTCAGTAAATATTTACTGAACATCTTCTGTGTGAACCGCCTGTAAGGCCCCTTACAACTCTGAAAATAATAGAATCTCCTATTCTATGAATGAACAAATAAGAACACATGTTACAAAAATAGACATAATTTCAGGCTGATTCTCTTTGGATTTACTGATTCTTCAGCTCCCAGGCTCTCTGGTTGGTCTGGTGTGATCTGCAGTAAGCCTTTATTTTCACAATCACTTATCACTAGTCACAGGGAGACTTTTTCTGCACTAAAGAGTCAGTTTTTAATAGGAAAAATCACTTATTTTGCATTCTGATAGCAGGGGCTTTTCTTAAAAGGAGAGAAGAGAATTTTATTCCACATTAGTTACTTTACTTTTCCTTTCAGCCTAGGCAAACAAATATAATAATAATCAACCTCTTTTAATCCAAAGAAGGGGAAAAGATGGGACCCTTCTCATTTGATCTGAAGCATAAGCCACTTTGGAACAGTCTGTGCTTTGCCACTGTCTCCAGCAAAGATATGCAGAGACTTTACTCACTCTCGTGGACCCACAAATAAATTAATTATGGTAAAAATCTATTAAGTCTGATTTGTCCTGGGAATTATTAAGAAGCTGTCTACCTACCTCTCACCTAATCTCTCTGGCTAAGGGAGATTGCTTTTGGAGAATGACCTGAATTACACAGGTAATCCAAGAAAGTCTCCAGCCACTGAGCAGAATGCGCCCAGTGTCTACACCACGCATATGACACTTCATCACACAGCAACCACTAGCATTTATTATAGAGCTGTTAGTATGTGTCAGAACTGACCAGATAATTGGATAGCCCTCTATTTGATTTTTGCTGCTTATAATATTTTCTTTGCAGAAGACACAAAGCAGGGATAATAATAACCCTAATACAAGTGGACCTTGAATGAGCTCTTACTATGTGATGGTCACATCATATGAACCATCATAGGCAATCCTTTCAACACCCTGTTGAGCAGGTATCACCTTTATCCTTGTCTAATGAATGTGATGAGGTCAAGATTAAAATGCAAAGGGACATGCTCTTGAGCTCCCATTGACTGATAAACCACAACATTTAACCACCTCCCTAACAAAGATAAATAAGTTAGCAGAAATATTTAAAAAGTAATTACAAGTCTGTATTTAGATATCTCTTACAAAAAAAAAAAACAGTGTGCCAAAGATGGGGTTAGAACCTAGCTCTCCAGATAACAGTGTTCCAAATGACTATTGACTAATTTAAATATGAAAACCACTGTCAGCCCCCATGGGCTAGCGACGTCACTGAGTTATTAAATATCATGCAAGAGCCAGTATAGGTAAGAACATTTTTAAAATATGGTCAATTTTCTTCTCTTCCCCTTCAAAATGCCTCAAGTCACTCGTATACATTATGGACCTCACTGGCCTGAAAATTCTCAGTTGAGGGAAAAAGAAATCCAAAACCCTTGAATTATAAGAGCACTAAAAAAATCTAAAAGGAAAACTATTTTGTCCATTTAACACCAAAAGATCAACTGATTTTTAGTTTTTACTTGGAGTTGGCCTTTATTTAACCCATGGCATGCCAAAGTTATGGCCTGAAGCAATTTTTTCAGTGAATGCCTTGACTTGGGACAAGAATAGACATCTCTGCCTCTGAATCATTGTTTCATACCACTGCTGATGGTCAGTCTAACAAAGAAAAAACATTCCTCAACATATAAAGAACACTAAAACTTTCTGTTCAATTATGTATTTCCTCCATTTCAAATACATTCAGAACTGTAAAATATTTGCAAATTCCAAAATAATCTGCATTATTCAGAGTTATTAAGCTCTTCACTAAAATGTTTGTGCTCAATTATACATTAAAAATAACCAACTGACTGTGTCTGCATTTTTAAAAAGTTACAACAGTTTCTTTTGATCAATTGGCTGCCTGCTGGCATCGTTTCCTAATGGAGAAATTAATTTCAAGGCATTCTGGTGCCTCTTTTACCCCCTAGATAAGTCCCACACCTATACACAATTGTTCAGGTCTATCCCATTATTTTGAAAGTAATAAATGAGGTATATTTAAAGGATTTAGACATGATTAGTATAGTCCAACAGTCCTTCTCTAACAAAAACAAATTTAATAGTTGCATATTATGAAAGATTACAATACCAAAGAGAAAAGTCCAAAAGTACTGTAGGAGGTATCTAATTTAGGAATTAAGAGTTTATGGCGATAAGGACCGTGAGGCACCTCTGTGAGTTACCCAAGGGAGAATGCAGATTCTCTGGAGGTTTTTAATGATATAAACAGCTATATTTCTGAGCTGGCATAAATAAGATCCTGGTTACGGGTAGGCAGCATAATAAAATAACATAACAGTGTAGGAGAGGTAGATATAATCTGGCTCAAGGATGTCTAGAAGAAACTGTTCAACAGCAACTATGTTTATACGAACATAATTTAATAATAGCACAAGTCTTCTATTGTGTATCATCTCACATATTTTTATTTCCTGGGCAGAAACAATCTTTAGAAATTCACACACAAAAAATATCAATATCACCATACATTGAAAATTTGCTAAGCAGTTTGTATCTACTACCTCCTTCAACAGTTTCAATAAGTCTATTTATTAATGCTCTTTATTGTTATCAAATGGAGAAACTGAAAACAATCACTAGTAATTTGTCCCATGCTACATATTTAGTAAGTTGAATATTAAATTCATGTCAGTTTGACTTCAAAATATATGTTTCCAAACTCCTGTATTATACAGCAAAATAGTCTTAGCAATACTTGAGAAAAACACGAATCCACCCACTGCAGTAGGTCAGGAAAGAGAAATGAGTTAAGACTACTGAAAGGATACAAGATTATTATTTGTAAATGATACAAATAGCTATATAGAAAACCTAAGAAAAACCAACAACAACCACAAAAATTGTAAATAACAAGAGTTTAAATACAATAAATTTTTAAAAATCTTAATTACGTGCACAAACTTATGAATATACTTTGAAACCCACTGAATTGAACACTTTAAGAGAATGAATTTTATAGTACGTAAATTGTATCTCAATAAAAGTTAAAAAATAAATGATTATACTACCAGTTAACATGAGAGAAAGCGGGTGAAATAAGGACTATTCATTGATGGTATAAATGTAAATTAGAACTTTTTTTCTAGAGAGTAATTAAGCTTTGTTTATCAAAAGTCTAGTTATTATAGCGCGATGAAGAGTGGCCCCCGCTCGCCGCAACTAGAGAAAGCCCTCGCGCAGAAATGAAGACCCAACACAGCCAAAAATAAAATAAAATTAATTAATTAATTATTTTAAAAAAAGTCTAGTTATTATAAATAAATAAATGTCTAAAAATGCATTCTAGGAAACTAATTGGAGATGAACCATTAGATATATACACAATAATATTCATAATAATATTCACTCAATAATACTCATTGTTTATAACAGGTCCCCCTGAAAAGAATTAAAACAATGGAAGCTATACAAATCCAGGAACTTCTAAATTTACTTCAATATACCCATAAAAAATCATGTTTCAGAATAATTACATTGAAAATGCTCACAATGTTAAGTGAAAATGGCAAAATACAAATAAAATAAAGGTTAAAAAGAAATTAGAGCTATAATATATGGTATGAGAGAAGAGGATTTTTTGCAAAAATATATTGGACAAGATAAAAGAAGCTGATGTAAAGGCACAGTTGGGTCTAGGAATGAATTAGTTCATTTGCTGGTGGGGAATAGGTTGTCACTGGCGTAACAGAGGGTCAAGGAATTGTAGCTTGTTCTGTGTATAACCCCTAAATGTTAGGGAAAGAGATGGGATTGCTGCTCTGTATCACTTTCCCTCAGATACACCAAGCCTACTCTCCCCATGGAGCCTTTGCAAAGGCTGTTTTCTCTTCCTGGAAATTTCTTCTCCTAGATTTTAACTTGGCTGGCTCCTGATGCACATTCCACATACATGTTGCCACTTAAAAGTCATTTAGTAAACTGTAAGGTCTTTCCTGCCCACCTAAAGCAGCATGGTCATCACCTGGGAATTTGTTGGGAAGTCAGAATTTCATGCTCTACCCAAGACCTACTAAATTCAAATCTGTAGTTTAATATCATCCCTAGGTGATTCTCGTGCACACTAAAATTTGAGAAGCACTGATTTTATAGTCTATGATAGAGACCCCATACCAATTTCCTTCATCATTTTCTTCATAGCTCTTATTCATCTCTAAAATTCTCTCTCCTTCCTACATGTAGTTCCATTAGGACAAAAACCTTTTTGTCTTTTTGCCTGTATCCTTAGTTCTCAAAATCATTCTTGATGTGCAGTTGGAACACAGTGAATATTTGTTGAATGAAAGCATAGGATAGGGAGAGGGATACCTCAGTGATTTTCATTGAAGAAATATACTATTTCATGTTTCCTTAATTATCTAAGTTACTCTGTCTTTCAAACCTTCCTATCGTATACGGAGACAAAAGCTAATGGATAAATATTCCAGTCCAAGACATCATGTGAAAATAATATTTGTTGGTGCATAATAAATCCTATCTGATAACTTTCTGAAGAATAACCAATATTAGCATGTATAAAATAAAAGGAGGTTTCTAAAAATTAAAACTAGAATTACCATATGACCCAGCAATTCCACTCCTAGGCAAATACTCAAAAGAACTGAAAACAGCTGTTCAAACAAAAATTTGGACATGAATGTTAATAACAGCATTGCTCATAATAGCCAAAAAGTGGAAACAATCCAAAAGCCCATCAATGGATGAATGGATAAGCAAAATGTGTTTTATACATACAATGGAATATTATTCAGCCATAAAAGGGAATGAAGTACTGACACATGTTAACAACGTGGATGAACTTTGAAAATATTAAGTGAAAGAAGCCAGACACAAAAAAGACACATATTGCTTGATTCCATTTATATGAAATGTCCAGAAGAGGCAAATCCATAGAGAGAAAAAGCAGATTAGTAGTTGTCAGAGGCTAGAGAGAAGGAGGAATGGGGAGCCTGCTTAATGTGTATGGGGCTTCTTTTGGGGGTGACAAAAATGTTTTGGAATTAGATAGTGGTGATGGTTGCACATTATTGTGAATGTACTGTAAGTCACTGAATTGTACAGTTTAAAATGGTTAAAATAGTGAATTTTATGTTATAGGAATTTTATAAATAAATAAAAGTAAATTACTATTTTAAAATGTAGTGTAGCATAAATGTATTGACTTGCTACCAAGAAACTTTGTGCTACAGACTCACTTATTTCAGGGGTCAGAGTTCCAAATGATTAATATTATGTGATGATTACCTCTGCCAGACAGAGATAAAGCAGGGAAATAAGGTAAAAGAAATGAGTCTGGGATTTGCCTAAGCCAGGACTCAGATTTCTTTGATTCTTGGCTAAAAGCCCTGATTGGCCCAAAAGGTCAAATGGAAAGGAAAAAGCAGTCAAGAATAAATCAGTAAAATAAAAAATTCATTTAAATTTAGCTATTGGGAGGAAAGGAAATAACCTTCCTTTCTTCTACTAAAGAGAAAATTGACAACCTAATTTTCAGAACAGGTAACAGATGTATGGCTATAGCAAGGTGCCCAGAATTTCTTCTCTACTGGGAAATGTTGGAAATAAATTTAGGAGGAGCCTTCAGACTTACTGAAGCCACTGAAGTTGTAATTGTTGTTACAATTGCTAGGGTTTATTAAAGATCATCAGGAAGCTTGGCATTAAAAAAGTGTTTAGATAGATAAGACCCCTGTTTGCACTTTAAGCCTTTACTGTTAATTACATATTGCTGTGACTAAGCACTTCAAAAGTGACTTTTATGAACTGTGCTATTATTTAATTTAATAATAACTTCGAATAAAGTCACAGGTTAACAAAAGTTCATTAGTAAGTTAAATGTTTGGAGCTCAGAAAGCATTTCCCCGCAGATCAATCTTAGCCATGGTTGTTGAGCTGTACATCCATGGGGTACAAAGGAACAGGTAATCGATACACACCTGCACCAACAGTACTAAAGAGTGCAACATATATGTAAAAAGATTTTCATGGAAACATTCATTCAGCATTCTGGGACCAAGACCACCTCTTCCCTCCACTGCATTACTGATGCTTATTCATTCATTCATCATTCCGTCACTCATTTAACAAGCATTGGTAGTGCCTGCTATGTGCCAGGCCCCTTGACAAGTTGTCTCCCTTTCCATCTGCCAGGTAGCAGACTTTCTTCAACTTGGAGTAAGTACCTTGTGGCCTAGCTTATAAACTCCATCATGGTGGGGGTCCCTCTAGGGGCAAAGATGAGACTCTAGGGTAAGTTGGCATAATGAGGGTTGGCAATCAGTAAAACAAGGTGATGGCATAGGAACCATCCACCAACCAAGCCGTCTATGCCCTTGTCCCCATTCACCACACCGTGGCCACATTGGCTTTACAGTAGGAAAGCCCTAGGAGATGATACCAATAAAGGCCAGTATGATAAAGGATGCTTTTTACTGTTTCACTCTCCCATACAGCAGTGATCAGGAGTGGGAAATGCCGGGAATAGTGTTAAAGCCAAACAGGTATGAGGACTGAGACCTAAATATTTATTTCCTTCCTATCTCCCTTACCTGAGAGCACAGACATAAAAGAATAAAGAAGGAAAATCATTTATAGATGTATATCCATAGGTTTCAATGTTGTACATGGGGAATTGTTTGAAACAAAAATATTGGTTTTCTTGTAACTGTTGAACTCGTATCAAGGAATCACGAGTTACCAACTAACAAAGATCACCACGTAGTGGCCCCAGCAGGATAATTGCACTTGAACAAAGTGCATTGAAATTCAGAAATATTGGGATTTGTTACCAGAATGTAACATAACATTGAAGCGTCTCCTTTTGTCCCTTGGATTCCAACCTCCCGTTTTCCTTTCATACTTGGTCTCTTCTAGTTTATAATTCTAAATAGTCTCTAAATCCTTCTGTTTACAGTTATCTTTATTTTAATCTTTACAATTAGCTGTCTACTTTGTCACATTTTGAGTTCCTCTTCTTTCATTTTATGCCATAAGCCCCTATGAGTCTTACCTGAGGTCAGTTTCCTTAAACATCACTTTTGTCATACCACTTCCCTATTAAAAGCTTGAATGCTTAAGTGGATCCTGTTGTAATCTTTAACAAGCCTGGTCTAACCCACATAACCCCACACTCCACTTAGTAAATGTATTGCCTGTCCCTTAGGCTACTTTCCTCACTGTTGCTTCACAACCTCCAAATCTCAGACACAACCACGCTTTTACCTATCGCTGAGTACTCAGATCCAACTCAAACTCCACCTTTTCTATTAGTTTTCATCTACTACCCCTGCCAAGCTCACTTCTTTCTTCTCTAACTTCCTACATTCATGGTTATTACCACTGAATTTACTATTTAATTATTTTCTAATTGCTTTATGTGTATTATGTCTGCCAAGAACGTTCCATAGCTTCTTTTTTTTTTTTTTTTTTTTTTGGCTGCGTTGGGTCTTCGTTGCTGTGCACCGGCTTTCTCTAGTTGTGGCGAGCAGGGGCTACTACTCCTCGTTGCAGTGTGCGGGCTTCTCATTGCGGTGTTTTCTCTTGTTGAAGAGCATGGGCTGTAGGTGCGCGGGCTTCAGTAGTTGTGGCAAGTGGGCTCAGTAGTTTTGGCTCTTGGGCTCTAGAGTGCAGGCTCAGTAGTTGTGGCGTACAGGTTTAGTTGCTCCGCGGCATGTGGGATCTTCCCGGAGCAGGGCTCAAACCCGTGTCCCCTGAATTGGCAGGCGGATTCTTAACCACTGTGCCACCAGGGAAGTCCTCATTCTGTAACTTAAACATGTCTGTATCTCCCACAAACCTCAGCATGGTATTAAACATAACATAGAATGCAATAAATAAATGATTTATTTAGAAAGGGATAGAGAAGAATTCCTGTAATTAAAGTGCTTTTGGTGGTCTGGTGGTGGGGAACAAGGGAAGAGGAGGGAGGATAGAATGGGGAAAGATTGACGGAATTATACCCTATGAATTGAAAAATGTTAATTCTATCCTCCTTTATCATGTAAAACAGTAATGACAAAAGAGTATCTCTCAAAATGCCAGGATACATTTAAACTAATATTTCAAAATATGTAGAACAATTTAATCATGGAAGTTTGCAGTAGAATATAGTTGCTTTGGGTGCAGCCAGTGAGAGGAGCTCACTTCACAGATAAAAAGAGGAGAAACACAGAAGAAAAAGAAATTGTTATTTAAAAGGTAATGAAATGTTAACTTGCATTCTAAGGTAAGACAACGTTTTAATTCTTGGGTAGCAGCAGAAAATCTGCTCCAGGGATATGAATTACAGACAGATTAGGCAGCTGCACACTTGGAAATAACAGGACCAGGAGAAAGTTCTCTGCACTCAAACTCTGGCATACAATTCAACCAACTTCGAATGTGAACAGAAATATTTTACCCCCAAAATGTGAATAATAAAACAAATAAAATATTAAATAATCTACTCAAATGAAGAAGTCTGCAGAATAAGTAATGTGAACTTGAAAAATCTCATTAAGTGACACCAGAATTCTATTTCTAGTGCAACTGCAAGTAGTTTTATAACGAGGCTCCCAGTAAAATAATTAGACTATTTTAAGGGGTAGCAGCTGATTCTATCTTGAGGAGAGAGAGAAAAAAATGCCTCTCCTATGTAAATCTCCCCCTCCCCAATTCTTAAACTGACATTTTCAAAGGGATCGAAAAAGGACAATTACTTATATGCTGTGTATATACTGCTATTTCACCACAAAAGAGTGACACATATGCAAGTCCTTGTGCAAGATACTGTAGAAGGAAACAAAAAATATAAATGCCAGAGACCCTGCCCTCAAGTTTCTTACTGGGGCAAGAAGGCCTATACAATTTAAAATATAACAGATAGTAAAAAATTCCATGGTAACTTTTAAGTAAGTATACCACACATTATGCAGATAGTCTATATTTTCATACCTCAACAAATATTAAAGGCTCACAATTAGCAAGATGTTATATTAGTCATTTGGGAATAAGAAGTAAATCAATTACACAACTGACCCCCAAAAGCAGTATGTGTAACAAAAAATGTATGGCAGGTACATTAAATAGGGCAAGAGAGTACTTGATAGAAGAGGCAGAATTTGTGATTCATCTTATTGTACAGGTATGGTTTAAATATGCAGGGTTGGGAAGTATTAGAGAAAGCATTCCAGGCAGAGATTTTATCATGTGCAAAGGCACAGATGAATATGAGAATATTAATTTTTTTACTGGGATATACAGAAAATGTGAAATGAAACATTGAGAAATTATATTGGAAAGCTAGATTGAAACAGGAATATAGAAGACAGTCAATTCCAAGCTTAAGAATTAGGCTTTAATCTAGCAAAGAAGGAGTCTTGAAATTTTGAGCAAGAGAGTGACACAATCACAGTTGTGCTTTAGGGCAATTAATCAGATGACAATGCACGGAATGGCCTTGAGTGTGGAGACATGGGGAATCCATTAAGAGGCTATATTACATTAGTTTAGAGAAGAAGTAAAGTTGGTGGTATATGTAGTGACCAGGACAAAATGGAAGAGAATTCCAAGACATCCTACAGAGATAAAATTAACTGAGATTTGGTTGATCAGATCAAATATGAACCAAGAGAATCATCTCAAAGATAATGCCATTTAGGGAAACTAAGAACAGAAGAGGGGTAAGGTTGGTATCTATGGAGAGTTGATGACTTCATTCAGACATATTTTTCAGCTTGAAGTGCCTTTCAGAATGAAATATCCAGATGGGAATTACAATGTAGGACAATTGAGGTCAAAGATTAAAGTTGTAGATTTGGAAAACAACCAGAGTGAGTATAAAAGAACTGAACAAACTGAAATCTCAAACCTTGTACAAAAAGCAGCAAGAAGAGCTAATTTGATACCACAGAAACCTAGTAATGAAAATAGGAAACTCATGAGAAAGGGTGAGTAGAAGCAGTTAGCTCTCCATGTCCCCACTCTACATTTAGTCCTCTTCCAACATGGTAGGAGGTGGGAAATTCATTCTTTAGAGAAGTTAAACCAAGCGTACAAAAGTATTTCCCAATAAGACCATCACAGGAAAAGAACTTAAAGTAAATGAGACAATGTATATGGGGGGTAAAAGAAAAAAATAAATAAAGCTTGAAATTAGCCTCAGAGTGATAAAAGAATATATTTTATATATTATATATTTATATATTATATATTTATATTTTTTATATATTATATATTTTATAAAATATATGTGATATATTATATATTTTATGAAATAAAAATCAGGATGCACTAAAAACAGAAAAAATCAATTTCAATTAACTAAATAAATATAAGAGACTATCCAAAATGCAAAAATAAAAGAGTGATGAATATAGGAGAGGAAAAAAATAAGAATTCTTAATTGTTTACACTAGGTAAACAACTAGGAATTCTAGAACGAAAAAAGAGGGGTAGGTAAAATGATCAAAGAATTAATAAATTAATAAATAAAGTTCCCTAGAACTGAAGCGCATCAATTTCCAGATTGAAAAGGCCCTCGTGAACCTATCAAAGGAATGACAAAGTCACACTATCAAGAAATTTCAGTGAAAAAGAGTTAGAACTCCAGATGGCCAGATGGAATTGGTATCAGTAACACAGGAAGCAAGAACACAATGGAGGTATGATTCCTTCAAAATCTGAGGGAAAATGACTTTTGGTCTAGAAATCTTTACCAAGTTAGTTATTAGGCCTAGCTGTCAGGGTCAAAAAAAATCTTACAAACACGTGATATCATGAAATTTCATTTCCTTACATACTCTTCTGACCACTACTGAATAATGTACTTTAGCCAATTGTGGAAGTAAACCAAGAAAAAGGAGATTAGGATTCAAAAAATAAAAGCTGGGGCTCCAACCCTAGAGTAATAATTTAGCTAGGTATAAAATTTTACATTATAATTATTTTCCCTCCACTACTCCATTATCTTATGGCCTCTATTGTTGCTGATGAGAAATCTTCAATTATTCTAATTCTCACCCCTTTTAAGGTAATCATTCTTTTCTCTCTACTAGCTTTAAATATTTCTGCTTCATATAAGGTGTTCTGCTGGGTATGTATTTAAGTTGGTTTAACTTCCTGAATATGGGGAATGTGACTTCAAACTAGTATGTTCACAGCTTCAGTTTTATTGGCCTTTTGAATTTTGCTTCAGAGCATGTTTAGTTTGTGTTTTTAAAAAGCTATATATCCTTTTTGAGTTACCTGTTTTTTAGTAGTTCATCTTCTTATCTTTTCCTGTGGTTTCTGGCTTTGGTTTTACATTTAGAAAGGCTTTATAAACCCAAAGACTCTACAAATAGTAAAATAGGTAAAAAAGACTAGTTCAACCAAAAAAAAAAAAATGTTATTTAAAGGCAAGTGAGCAAAGAATAATACAGGTATGTGGGTGACTGGGTTTGAGAAGGCAACCTGTATAACGTGGAGTAAGAGTTGTTACTGAGAGATATAAGGGAAACAAGCACAAATTTACATTTTCTTTCTCATATGTTGCCTTTACATTGGCACACCATATTTCACTAAGCATACAGAGAACATCAAATGTAATTTGTGTAGTGAAAGTAATATAATTGATTCCCAAGACTAACCAATAAAGTGGTGAAAGAACAAGATCTAGAACACAACACTCTTTGTATGGTGTTTTTCTTGTTACCTTTGTGGTTCCTAATATTTTTACATTTTTATAATTTCTGAAGCCAATTCTTAACCAAACTGAGAAGAAGAAGAAAGTTACTGTCATTCCCCTATGTACTTTTTCCCTTCAATGGTGGTTGTCTAACACTTTCAACTCCCAGTGTTCTCCTTGCCCTCACACTATGATGTTAATGAGTCAATATTTTTTTCTGCATTCTTGTTTATATCACCATATTCCTACTACCACAAATGCAAGAACACAAACACACACACACACACATTTGCTTGGCAAATTCCTTTCTGCTCACTTACAAATTTGAAGCCCTATCCACTAGAAGTCTCCTCAGACTAATAAAGTGTAGGTCAGGGCTGCTATTTTCTTTTGTTAGTTCCCTGTAGTTTCACTAATATTGCCCTATCACAGAATGCTAGTATTTTGTTTTCTTATGCATTCATTAGCTAGACTATGAATTCCATGAGCACTGAAACCTAATCTGTCTCTTTCACTGTTGCCAACTAGTACAGCATGACAGATATGTAAGCAAATGGAAGGAGTTCTATCAAATGCAGAGAGAAGGAAGTGAAATTGATAATATGGTAACCTACAAGAAAAACTAATGCTCTATATTTAAGACTTGGTGAAACTCCAGTGAAGAGACTTATAAGGGACAAGCGGTCAGAATTCTGAGTTTAAAAAATATGTAAACTGTCCAGATAATCATTCCAAATTTATCACACATTGTTGTTTACATTCCTTTCTAAGATACCAAATGATGAAAGAAAAATTAAAAAGTGATGAACCTCTAAACACAAAAGACTAGGACAGGAAACATTAGTCAGTAGAGATTTTATCAAGTTTTTAAGAAAGAAACAAAAGGAGGGATTGTAAAAAGTTTTGTTATGAAATGTTTATATATTCTATATTTTAATTTATAGAAAAACCTCATTAATTTAAAAGGAAGTAATGGAAAACCATGCAGAAGCAATAATATATTTGAATTCTAGAATAGAATCATAAATTTCTATGTTATCCATCTAATATTCCACATGTTAGAAGGGGCCTTAGAAGTTGTCCATCTCATATTTCATATAATAAAAGATTTCCACAAAGTGCTTGAAAACTGTCATGCAACCCTAACCCTAACTCTAACCCTAATTGTTGTGATTGGGCAACCTTATTGGTTTCAGACCAATCAAATCTCTATCACTTAACAATCCTTCATAGTTATAATACAACCACCAAGGCTAAGAGAAGTCTTTTGACTTCATGCAATTATCCATTTTCTCATATAGTATAGTTTATCATAGTATCTCTTCTGAAAAATTCACTTCATAAGAATTATTAAAGTGCCAAAAATGGAATATAATACCCCAGACATAAGATGACCAATTTAATTGTGGTGGAAATGTATGTTTCCTTGTTCTGTGTGCCATATCTATTCATATAACCACTATTAGTGTTTTGTAATTTCCTTTTCTCTCTCTCTCTCTCCCCCCCTCCCCCACTTTCTGTCTCTCTCTCCTGTGACATCATATGGTTGATTTATATTGAAAAGATCAACAAATTGAGATTTTAAAATAACGATGACCTGGGTTTAAATTTGGACTCTACCACTTACTAGCTTAGGTTAGTTAATCTTTCTTTAAATTTCTTTTTTTTTTTGCCTCATCTTAGAATGAAGTTTCAGAAAAACAGGGGTTTTGCATGTTTTGTTAACTGCTGCATCCCAGCACTTAAAACAGTTATTGGCAGATGTAGGCACTTAATAATTATTTGTTACATAAATAAATGAGTGAATGAATAAATATATAAAATGAGAATAGTAACTCAGTCACAGGTTTGTATTGAAGAGCAAATAGTTATAGATACAATATATATTTCATAATATAATTTCACACCAGTGATAACTATGACTCCATAGGCCATATTTGCAACCAACTAGTGGACAGCTCCACCTATGTACCACAGGCACATCAGACATAACATTTGTAAAACTGTTCATTTAGAGCTAAACTATGTGTCTCCAGTCCTACTGTCTCTACTCTGTACATTATTTCTCAAAGACGTCCCTTTATCTTTCCTTTTGCCAAGCCTTGCCTAGATCAAAATTTCCCAAAATATATTATGAACACTAATTTAACTATATGACATAACTATATGGCCAAACTTTCCCTTTCCTTTAGTAGAATTTACATCAATGTGTATTAATACAAATTTGTACCCAGTACATTAAGACCCATGATCTCATTTATAGTATTGTCTATGTACAGCAAATTTTTAAAGTAAGTTTATTTGCAACTAATTTTTAAATATGCAATAGATGATAAACAGATATGGCTGTGCTTTCAGACCATCTGTAAGTTGGGTCAATATGCCATCAGTAAGTCATCCAAACCCTCATGCAAATAATTTATAAATATCTTGGAGAGGTTAAAAACAAGAACAGGGCACAAAGATCAGCCACTACAGACTTTTTTCTTGGGTAATATGGATCCACTAATCAAGACTGGTCTGTTAATCAGTTAAAATGAATTAACAATATCATCATTCAGAACATGTATCTTCACTTTGGCCACAAAGATATCATGAAAATATATATGTAGAACAGATTTCTCATTTACCAGTCTAACAACATTATACCTATTGTAAAAACAAGTGTAATCATGTTATATTATTTTTACTAAATGCAGGTAAAATATTACTTCATAGAAAGAATACTCTAAAATAAATAGAGGGAGGGACTTCCTTGGTGGCGCAGTGGTTAAGAATCCGCCTGCCAATGCAGGGGACACGGGGTCAAGCCCTGGTCCGGGAAGATCTCACATGCAACGGAGCAACTAAGCCCGTGGCGCCACAACTACTGAGCCTGCATGCCACAATTACTGAAGCCCACATGCCTAGAACCTGTGCTCCACAACAGGAGAAGCCACCGCAATGAGAAGCCCACGCACCGCAGCGAAGAGTAGCCCCCACTCGCCACAACTAGAGAAAGCCCGTGGGCAGCAACAAAGACCCAATGCAGCCAAAAATAAATAAATAACATAAAATAGAGGGGAAAAGGAATGAGTTTAATTAGCAATATTATTGTTTATATTTAAATATATTTTTCTAGAGAACATGAGAGTACTTGAAAAAATTGTTTCCTCAAGTATTTTGTTTCCTCCAGCTTTTATATCATTTCCACTACCCATAAAGAAGGAGATTTCTAAGCAATAATAAAAATTAGGATGAGACTCTACCCTAGAAGTACTCACTGCCAGCGATGATTTGCAATATTTAGTACCCTTGAGATGTTAACACATATTAAATATAAAATGGCTTGAAAAGAGCTTTTTCTACATGGCACAATAAAATGGTAGGATACAGGTACTTAATTATGGTTGCCACTTTCTGCCTTGCTAAAAATGTTCCTTTGAAGTTTTACTCTTGCCTGTAATCATATTAGATCATTATGCTTCACTTTATGCTCCAAAAATCTGTAGAGAGAATTTGATGGAGAGGTGGGAATAGTTACTTTTTTCTTTTTTAATGATAAACTCGTGCTGTTCCCTCTAGATCTAGGTGATGTTCCATCATCACATGCACAGCAGGTGATGGGATATACTACAGAGCAGCTGGCAGCATCGTCTTTAGGAGTTAGTGCCTAAAGTTGACCCATGAGTCCAAAAAAAATGTACAGTCAAAATTACTCATGGAAATCCCTTCAATCAACCATAAGCTGTATCCTTTAGTTTTATCTATACAACACTGCTCAAAAATATCATTTCTCAGTGTTTTCTCAAGGATTTGAATAAATTTCTGCTTCTTTGGGCATCAGATGAAATACTTGGCCATTTAGGTCTACACTGAATGGAAAATACAAATGCAGAACAGATCAAAGTTATTATCCAGGAGTTACTTGGAATGTCATCGATAAGTACAGCTCTTAAAAAACTGAATGTAAAAAAAAAAACAAAAAAAACTGAATGTGCTCAAGGGTCAAAATTTGATAAAGTTAATAATATTTACTGCCTCATCCAAGACATTCTTAAGTAAAACTGGCAGTATTTTTCTTTAACTGTGAGTAAATGGCAGTGAAGAACCCAGTAATTACTAGCAGTTTGGTGCCACTGCCTTGATTCATGAAAAGACACCAGAAATTTCACTCACTATTGCTCTTGCAACATCAGCGCAAATACCAAGACTGTGAAAATGGCAAATAACATCTTACAATTAACATAAAAATAATTTTGACATTGTGGGCCTCCTGAAAGTGTCTTAAGAGACTCCCTGGCCATTATGGAACACTCTTTGAGAACTATAGCATTTACTCAGCATTTAAACAAACTATAGAACATTAGTAGCTGAAAAAATGTGAGAATTCTTTTTTCTAACGGCAAAACATCTTTTCATTTTATTGTGAATGTTTATATAATAAATATTTATGTAAAAATGTAAGCAATATAATAGGTAACACTTTGAAATCACTTATTTTTGCTTTTATCTCATTTCTTATTTGTCCTTTTTCCAGAACAATGTCAATTTTATTTTATTTTTTTTTATTTAAAGAATACTCTATTAGTTTCTGTAATCAAACCCATGTAGATAAGACCTTACATATTTAATACAGTGCGTTACCCCTGTACAAATGGAAAAAATTATGTTTAATGTTTCTAGACCAATATGGCTCTTGATTTCTGTACAATGCCAACCCAACACAGTACAACTGGGATACTTCTCCGAAGTTGACAGCACAGCTAAAGTTTCCAAAAATTCAAATTATATATATATGTATATATAGAGATAGATAGATAGACAGATAGATTTATTTATTTATATAAAAAGACCAACAGCAGTATGTTATGCATCAATAGCAGCAACAGCTTTTCCAGGTTCTGCAGTCATCAGAACAAAATTATAGAGACATCCAGCACACTCCATTAAAAAAAAAAAAGGTTAAAAACAAAACCTCAGAAAACAGCAAATTCTGTTACTGTTGTGGTACCTGGCACCATTTTTTTTTTTAAATTAGCTTCTCAATTATCATCTGGAAAGTAAACATTCTAGAATAACGTCATTAAAAACAGATCTGATAAAGCACGGTCACTACTATGTATCATAAAGCAGGTACAAGATATTTTACATTCACAGAGGTATGATACAGTACAGTCCTACATCTATAATACTAGAGGATATAATTAAAAAGGCATTATTTGAGACTTGATTCTACTTTTCCAGCAGAGGGCCCAAAGGATGGTTATAACACAGCTCTGGTACAGAACAATGTCAATTTTAGAGCTTTGCCAGTTACTTTTTATTTTTCTTCAAAATGGTTTTCTTATAGATTAGGAGATGAAGAAAGCCATTATTACAGTAACTTAAAGAGAAATAAATGTATGCAATAAAAGCTATCGTAAATCTTTAAAGTGCTTATAATATTTTTAAGTTTCTGTTGATTCTCAAAAGTTATATAGTTATTTATATAGTGATAAATAGTAATTTAATATTTGTTTAAATCACAATGCCTTATGTTAAGATTCCTGGTAACAAAAAGTGCAAACATTTCTTATTTAGCAAACAAAAACTAATTCCTTTCTTAATTAGAAAGTTTCTTTGCTGAAAAATGTGTTTTGGAAACTATAACGTAACTTAATCATTTACATTAAAGATTCTTCATGCCACCCTTGTTGATTTCCCAAAAATTCAGCCTTTTCTTTCTTGACTGAATTGTATTTTGAAATAATTAAAAGAAAATTTTAGATTTCTACCTCTTATCTATTTGTCATTTTTTTGCATTGTTTTTCAGGGCTTAACTTATGCTATTGTAATAAGTGCTAATTGAAGCCTAATGTATAGCAGCTTATTAGATGCCTAAGACATCTTTATGATTTAAAACAATGTTGATGAAGTAGAACACTGTTAAATTCATAGAGTAGATAAAAGAGAATAGGTCAAGAAAGATAATAATGCAAAAAACAAAACAAAAAAAACCCAGATTGACACAAGCTCCTAACATGTAATCATTGACAGGAAAAGCCTGCAAATCAAGCCAAAAGATAGTAGGCCAGGCAAACCAGACTAAAAGCTTAAGATAAAAAGAACTACCTCACTAGTCTTTGTAGAAAACTTCTGCATGCTAAGGATGTCAACATAAATGTGTCTGGTTTATAAATAAGAATATTTAAGAACAAAGACTACATACATTAAAAGAAATGAAATTAATATAAAAGACTGAGTCAAGTAAATGATCTATGTAAGTTCAGAAACTTCGATTAAATACTTGAAAAGCTGTAAAACTAGAATTACAGCTTTTATCCTTTATCACACGTTAAGCAGGGAGTCTATGTTTGACTTCTGTTCTATGCTAAAAAGAAAAAAGAAAAATAGATAAAGAAAGAGGAAGGAAAAAAATGCTCCCTCTCAATCAATTAATTGTACACAAATTGAATCACCTCTTACTTATAAGTTTATCAGAAATGTTACTGCATACAGAAATAACCTGTCTTCCCTCTCAACTCCAGTTAAAACTCTTCTCTTTAGGTCTCTGACATTATTTTCACACATTTGACAATTAATTTTACACATCAAGAGGAAATGTGATTATTTGTGAATCCCTTATTTTGGAAAAAAAATATTATTAGAAAACTTTGAAATTAATAAGATTATAAGCATTACTATATGAAAAATTAGAAGTCCTGTTTTTGCATCTTTTATTTTGATATCTGAGTTAAATATATGGACATAAATATTTTCTCTATCTATACAAATCCTATAAATGTGGCCATACTAATGGAAAACAAAAGGTATATTTTAGCTTCACAGTGGAGTGGCAAAAATGCACCAACCTGTATGTGAAGTATTAAACATTGTTATAATACTGGTCTTTGAAACCAAAATAAATGTCTTATTTATTAAGCATTAGGAAAACCTCTTCAGCTTCTGTTCAAATACATTGCAACATTTGAATAATGCCAGTCTCTGTAGGACTGATATTGGGCTATGAATATTTGACCTAGAATGTCATTAACAACTTATACATTTTAAAACCACGTTTTGAAATGCGGCAAAACTAAGATTGTAGTGAATTTAATTTCAAAGTCATACTATCCCTCCTTTTATGCTGTATGTGGTAATCCTTGATTTTTTGCTGATGCTAAATGTTAATGAACAGAGCCACCGTGTACCATTTCACCTGGAGCAATGAAAACATTAAAATCTCTTTAGAAGCCTGAATAAAACTTTATTTTATAAATATAATCCATGTTAAAGCTCCACCGTTTCACTGTACTTTTGAAATAAGGGCACATGGAAAATATGGAAGCGTTTCCTTTGAGATGGCTAACTAAAGCTACAAAATGAGCACTGTACGGCATTTCCAAGGAACATGGTTCAAAAGTTGTACGATTACTACTAAGGTTGTTTTATTCTCTACCACATTTGGAACAGGAAGTCTGTGTTGTTCTTGAAGAATTCTGAAAAGCAATGTCACAGTCTGATGACCTCTTCTCCTCATTAAAACGTTCCCAAAGACAGCGCTCTGCATGATGTTTTGTAGCTTCAGCAGCCATGAACTAATTTGTACCTCTTATTTTGATCATGCACTGGTGAAAGCACCAAACAATATTTTTCTTTAAACACAGAGAGGTCTTTCAACAGCTCAGCATGCACTTCTACCCTCTTTTTAATCTTGGAGCACCTATTTATTTGCTCTTTTCACCACTAAATCTTCTTTGCTCCTTTCTGCCCCCTGCAAAGCGGCTAGTTAAAAATCTTCAGTGTTTTTTCTTCATAGGCTTAAACCATTAAAAGGGTATTACCATAAAAACAGAGATGAGGGCTTGTAGATATAGTACAAGGAGAATTTGCATTTCTAATTTTTAATCTAATTAAACTAAAATGATATTTATTTAGTTACTACCTTTCTATAATGTGCCTGATCACTAAAACTATGTGAAAAAAATAGAGCTTTAGAAAATTAGTTTTTAGGGTTCTCTGCAAAGACAGATTGGTTCCTCACCGTGAATAAAAGAAGGCTTTACTTAAAGCTTATTAGTATGTATGTGACTCATTTGTTTATTTTGCATACCCCTACAGTTTCTTTGGTTCAGTGATATGAATCTTTTCTATATATTCCTTTATACTACCAAGAAGGTGTTGAGATTATTGTATGCATTACGTAGGAAACTGGTTTTAAGCCATGCATTTAATTTACTCAGGAAAAAAGGAGGGGTAGGGGAAACCATAATAATAAGACATTGTTAATGGATATGACTTTTAAGCAGTAATATTTTGAACTTATTAATGAAAACAACTCCAATAGCTTAATGATTCAAAAGTATTGCTTTAAAATGTATATTAATTTATATTAATTGGAGTTACATAAAATTCACATATGGCTAAATGCTAACAACTGATTAAATTTTGGTAAATTTCATCAAGCCAATGGTATAGCTGTAAACAGGACATACTTCAAGGATTACAGATCTAGTTAAGGTGAAATCTATAATTATATACTAATAAGTGAATTCTTTCGTCACCATGGAAGATTTGCTCTTTCAAAATGTAATTACTGAACACAATGAATTTCTCTTAAAAGGATCAAAGATAATAACGTAAACATTTCACCATTAATGAATCATAGTATGTTTTCAAACTCAATAGAAATTTAAATATTAATATTATTTAAAATACTAACTCATTGACTTTCAAGTTTTCAAAAACCAGTTGACTCTTTTTTTTTTTTATATATAAATTTATTTATTCATTTTTGGCTGCGTTGGGTCTTCCTTGCTGCGCACAGGCTTTCTCTAGTTGCGGCGAGCGGAGGCTACTCTTCGTTGCGTGCGCAGGCTCCTCATTGCGGTGGCTACTCTTGTTGCGGAGCACGGGCTCTATGCGTGCAGGCTTCAGTAGTTGTGGCACGCGCCCTCAGTAGTTGTGGCGCACAGGCTTAGTTGCTCCGCGGCATGTGGGGTCTTCCTGGACAAGGGCTCGACCCCGTGTCCCCTGCATTGGCAGGTGGATTCTTAACCACTGCGCCACCAGGGAAGCCCCAGAAAACCAGTTTATTCTTGAGCACTGTTTTATATCAATATACAATGTATCCAAATAATTTCTCGATTTATTTGTAAAATTAAACATTTGTAGGAAAATAAATGAAATATCAAAAAAGGTGCTGTTTCTAAAGATATGACCAATATTTCATTTTAGCCACATTTTAAAAGTATTTTTAACCAAGTAAAATTAATCAACTCAATGTTAGCAAAATATATTATGTGACTTTTTAAGTCATCACATCTACTTAATTGATCCTTTTCTCTATTCCAAATTGCTTCCTAATGAATATTTTTCATTGCATTATACATTTTGATGGCAACCGAGAATGTGTAAAAATTGTTAATTTCATGAACCATTCCTTCAAATTTAATCAATTTTGCTGTTTAGAATTGTTTCTTCCATAAATTTGTCTTTGGCTAATCTTAAAATATATTTATATGTCCTGTTGTGTCTCTATCATACCTTAAATATCATTTTTTCATTAATATAGACCTCGTAGTGACCAGCAATTGTCATAAATTTTCTTGATCTTTTCCTCTCAGTAAAAGACTCACCACATTGCTTGAATTTGTCTCTTAAAATGATTTTTAAGAGATCTTCTGAGCTATTCAACTCTAAGTTGTATTTATGTGCCTGTGTTTTTGTGTCCAGAGGTCTAGTTTGAGACTTTGGGGATACCTACCAACATGCTTCTAAATCCTCAGGGGAAATAAACACACCCAGCACCAGCTTTCTTGGGTTCCCTGGCTTGGTTAAGGGATGCTTTTCAGTTTAGTGTAACAAAGTCAGAGACCTGGGTGTGAACATAGGTCCTATCACAAGACCCTCTGATGAGATTGAGCAAATTATTTCACTTCTTTGAGTCTTAACTTTCTCAACTTTAAACTGGGTTTAAACAATTCTTTTCTGCAAGGTTATTAAGATGAATAGAAATGATGTATGTAAGGGATATGGTAATGGTAGATGCTAGCTGATAGTGACTAGTTGTTGACAGTTTAGCTGGGTTCCCCCAAACATTAAGAAGTTTACTGGCACTGTGCCAACAGTGATAGCTCCTAGAAGGGTGTCAGAATGAGTGCCAAGAAACCTGGATTCTTTCTTCAGTTCACAAGTCACCTCACCTTCCTGAGCATCAATGAATAAAATTTGAACTAAATAGCCAGGACATTTTTATTAAGAATCAATTTAGATGATAGTTGTGAAAAACCCTTGAACCGTATCAAATAGTATAGAAAACAAAAATAATGTTATACAAATAGTATCCCAGATTTCTAAACCAGAAGAAAACCATAAATGTGAAAGAAAAGAGATTCAGACAGGCTTTCCCAAGATTACGTAACTAGCCAAATACAACGTTTATCTGTTTTATGTAAATCTACCTCTCCAAGGTTGATTGTAAGATATCTCCCTCTACACATAGGTTGTATTAAATTAACATCTGATGCTGCCACAATAAACTATACCAAGTTAATCAAGAAAGATAAGCCATTATAGTCATGAAGAGTTCAAAATAACATACAAAGTTAAAAGCAGGTTTAAAATGAACCCGGCATCTTATCTTCAGAGAAAGCATACTGATGTTAGTATAGGAGGGAAATTTTTTCTGATTTTTTTTAAAGTATGTTATCTGAAAGTGAGGATCCTGCTTGAGGGTAGTTTTATGTTCCATTCTGTCTTTCGTCCACTAGATGTCCCCAGTATGTCATACAGAAGCTCTGATCTCAGATGGGGCCTTGTTAGAATCTGCATCTACTGTTTCTTTTTGAAGTGAGTTTCTGAGATACCTCGTCAAATGATTTTTTTTCCTGAGTTCATTTCATCCTGAAAATTAGCAAGCTACTAATCTACAGAGAAATGCAATCATTTAAAGATTTTTGTCTAAGAGACAGAGTATAACTTTGCTAATGTAAGAAGCAATTAAAGAACATGTATATCTTCTTTTCTGAAACACGTTGAAGAAATCAAAGACCTGAAACAAGTTCAAAATCCTTAGAGAAAAAGTTCAGAGCCTTGAAAAGAACGACTCTTAACACAACTTTTAATTGTATTGGTTTCAAAGGGTGAATAACATTTATACAAAATAGTTCAGAAAACTTTGGTGACAGCAGGAGCCTTGTTTAATTTGAACTTTAATAAATTAAAGAAGAAAAGTAAAAGCCTGAACAGTCACCCAAAGCGTCCCCTCCTAACTCACACAAAAACCTCTATAACAAAGGCTACAAGACTGAAATACAATAATAATTGCAACGTGGGGATATTCAATTAGAACTAGGCTTGCAAAATGCTGTCTTTTTCCCCCCCCAAAAGCCCAGTGAGCCCATATTACAGGAGGCTTCTGCCTCTGAGTGAAAAATAACACCCTCTGGGGTTACTGTGGCAGATGGCTGCACTAGAGGGCTGAGAATCTACTCTTCTAAAGCAATTCAATAAGGATTCCTACAAGGTGTCTCAAAATGGAAGCACTCAGGCAGCGTGTTTCTGCCTCACAGGGCAAGAGGTAAAAAGTTCAGCCTGTGAAGTAGAACAGTTTCTGCCCCAGAGCAAAAGAGAGAAAAAGTACAAGAGCGTTCTGATGAATTATCTCTTACTCGGAGCTAACACGGGCTTCCCAGGAACAATGGCCAAGTCTAACCAGAGCTGACAGCTCCATTCACTGCCCAGCACTCCATCCCGCACTGTGTCTGAACAGTGCGCAATCCTCATCGCTTCCCAACCCGTCCCCAGCCTTTCAACAAACCTTCTCCATTCAGGAGCCACTTCTTGATAGTGCTTTTTTGGATTAAAGCTCACCTTTCATCGCTCTAGCATTTTATTGTTAATATTTACAACGCATTCCAAGAATGGAGGTAACGTCAAAAAAAAGAGTTTAAACCAATGAGCCTTGGATTCATTTAGTTAATTATCAAGGTTAGGAAAGTCGATCCAATCATAAGAAGCAACTAGAAAACAATTTAGTGATAAACTATGGGATCCTGGCAAGAATCACCAATGTAATTCACAGGAGATTATATTTGTGTCCTGGAAAAGAAGGGGTTAGAGAGGAGTGGGAGCTTGAACTAAATCTTAAAGGATTCAGGGACCTGGGAGAAAAAAAGGAGGCAAAAGGAGAAACCAGGTGAGAAATCATCAAGTGAAAGGACACAGATACAAAAATGGCCATTGCACAAGCAGAAGACAGAGAGAAGCCAGCTGGACCAGGCATCCAGAGGCGCTTGAACAGAAAAGGGCATAACCTCCAGTAGGCTGGATTGTAGAGGTTCAAGTGAAAAAGGTCCACCAGTTTAAAAAGCAGAGGGGAGCCATTATAGTGTTTTATGTTGGGACGTGAGGCAATAGAAGGAATGTTCTAGAAATACAGTCACAGCAGATTTGGCTGTCGAGGCAGGAGTAGAAGTTTACCAAGAGAGGTGAAGGACTGTCAGAAAATGCATTACTTGGTTATTAACACAATCTGTGGTTTTGATAATAGGGCCAAGACCAGATGATTGGTTTTTCAACATAGAAAAAGAGGCAAATCTGAGAGATCAAGCTTGGTGAAAAGTGAGATAAATGAAAGAAAAGTGTGGCTTAGACAGGAAAAGAACCTACTCTTTGTTTAGATACCACAATTTCACATTCTTCTCCCAAGGGTAGAGCCAATTTCATCTGTATTTTGTTTGGTATTCCACAGAATAAATAACATATTTCAATAAACATGTCTTTTTTTAGTGACTCCATTCCATGAGGAGATATTTTATGTCCCAAACATCTCTGAGATAGCCTAGAGTAAATATCCTGAATTTCTGCTGAGGATAACTTCATATTTCAAGGTATCAATATTATATCCTTAAAACAAATAATAATAAAAGAAGTTACGTGCAATATAAACTAAAGCAATGATATGTTGGCAGTGCCTTATAGCATATGAATGGCCATAACTATTTTAAATGTATTACTTAAAGGGATATGGTAGTCCACACACCCAGACTTAGAGGCAAATGGTATATCAGGTGGAAATTATCTTCAATTTCTTCCTTCCCAACTGTGACCCTCACCAGACTCTCCACACTCTAGAGGTCATACCATTGCAGTCTTTTCATCATTTTACAAATATTTATAGAGCAGCCTCATCAAGTTGAATATGACACAATCTATGCCCTCAAGGCACTTGCCCCATCTAGTCCTTTCCAGACTGGCACCGAATTTCCCCACCTTCCAGATACCAGCCACTTGTTAATAAAACAACTACTCTGTATAAAAGTATCAAGCCCTGTGGGAGACTTGGGAGAAACCCTCTTACATGGTCAATACTCTCCGAAATTTACAATCAACAAATTACACAAGTACATAAACAGAAGCATACCTATTACATGCTAATTAATAATGCAGGGTAAGTAAGTAAGTGCTGCAGAAGTTGTTCCAGGAATTCACAGGAGGGATATAACAGTTAGCGAGGATACAACTAGTAAAAGTAAAAATTAACAGGCTAATTGCCATTTCCAAACTTAAATTGCTTGAGTAATTTTAAATATCTGGAACTGTGAAAAGGAGCTGGAGCCGTTCAAACTATTATATTCTCATCATTGTCTTAATGTCACAAATAATAAATAGTCTTTCATGGGTATCTGTCCAAATGTTTAATAATTTTTAAAAGCTAAGTAAAAAATGAAGTTTCTGTAACACACTCCCTCATAACAAACTATTGAGCCAATTGACTTATAATAGATATCTAATAATTTTCCAAACAAACCAACTCACCAGCCTGAAAACATGCTCAGTCCATCTGGACAGAAGATCAAAGGGACAAAAAGAGTCTCTGTGTGTATGTACATGTGTGCTTAGAGTGTTTCATTTTGTTGATTTTCTTTCAGTCAGATGCCTTAGAGAAGCATCACCAACCAAGGACTATGGAAGTACCGCTGAGGTCAAACAAAGTTACATTGATTACTTGCTGCAGCCAAGGAGACCTTATTTCATGAGGAATTAGGGAGCACCTCAGTTCAAGGATGTTACAGGGAGCTGGTTAGAGGGGTTGGGCTTGTTATTAGGTGATTTTTTTTTCTTTTTTTTTTTTTTTTTTTACATTGATGGACCTAGAGATTGTCATACTGAGTGAAGCAAGTCAGGCAGAGAAAGACAAACATCATATGCCATCGCTTATATGTGGAATCCAAAAAAATGGTACAAATGAACCTATTTACAAAACAGAAACAGAGCCACAGACGTAGAAAACAAACTTATGGTTAAGAGGGTGTAAGGGGAGGGGAGGGATAAATTGGGAGATTGGGATTGACATCTACACACCACGATATATAAAATAAACAACTAATAAGGACCTACTGCGTAGCACAGGGAACTCTCCTCAATACTCCGTAATGGCCTATATGGGAAAAGAATCTAAAAAAGAGTAGATATATGTGTATGTATAACTGATTCACCTTGCTGTACACCCGAAACTAACACAACATTGTAAATCAACTATACTACAATAGAAAGTAATAAAAAAAAAGAAAGAAATAAGTATAGGGTGAGTGAAGGCTAAAATATTAGGTATGTGCTCTCAGTTATTTAGAAATGGTTTCTCTTAACTGAAAACTTATAAATCATGATTGTTCTCAGGCGAGTTGAACGGAAAGGATTCGTAAACGGGTTCAGTTTCCCCGAACAGTCCTTACGCGGAACTCACGAGCCTCGGCAGGAATTCTCAACGGACGGCACACAACTCACCGAGGGAAACCAGACCACAGTCTCACCCGTCCCGACGGTCACTAGAGACTATTTTTCTCCATCTTGCCGCCGCCATCAACTTACCTTGAAACCTCGGCGAGGCCGGAGCGGGTGGAAAGAAGAAAGCAGTTTGGAAAGAGGCGGGAAGCCAGTCCGGGGTGAACATGGGGCAGGTGCTGAGGAGCCTGGGTGTCCCCCCAAGACTGTCCATGCTTCCTGGGGCGGCTGCAGGGAGAGGCTCAAAGGGGGAGCCGCCTGCACTGACCTCCCGCAAAAGCCAAGGGGCCGGAGGCCGGGAGGCGGCGGAAGCCACGGGGAAGCAGAGATTCCCAGCAGGCAGCGAGACTAATTGGCAACAGGCAGGATGAGGAAGCACAGGTGCCGTCGATCACGCTGATGGGAGAGGAGCTGCAGAAGCAGAGCGGCGCCCAGGCCGCGCCCCGTATTAGGTGATTTTTAAGAAAGGTTCAAAGAAGCATCCTTGGCTTTAGATTGGATGTTATCAGGAATTGTGGGTAATTCAGTGGTTGGGTACCAGTAATTTTCTAGGAATCAAGGAAAACACAGATTGTCTAAAGCTGTAATTGGTAAACAAATGCAGCCACTCATGTCAGCCATTAGAGGGAGTCGTTTGGTCATTTTTGTGGCTGGCACAGGGTTTGGTTTTTGTCTCATTCTATCATAATCTCAGAGTGACCTCAGCAGATGCTGGTGCTGTTTAGGATAAGCAGAACACCATGCCTTAGCTGTTAGGATCAGGCCAGCTACCAGCTGACAGCTGTCAGAGCTGCTCTTTTTTCTCAAGCACAATTTTCTGTGATGCAAAGATTGTCCATGCAGTGAGAAAAATATACATCTTCTGAAGGAATTCTTCATTTTCTTCAAAACTCCCAACTGATGAGAATTTGCTATGAATTCTGCTTGTCCCTAGGAACACTCACTTTATCAGTAAACTGGAAGAGCTGGGCACAAAAGACAAGGGTCCTCTTTTAAGTGCTGGATTTCTAAGAAGACTGATAAGGCTGGAACTGTGGACACATTCTAGGGAGCCCCACCTTATTTTTCAGAACGCATTCCCACACATTGTTGGGTTCTACCAGCTACAATTGCATTATTTGATACCCCTTTGCCACAATTAAGTGGACAGAGGTAGATACCTGACCCTAGCTGGACCGAATTCCCCCTCCTAGAAACCTGGAATTGGGATTCAGAGAAGCCAAATGAGTTCTGCATGCAGCTGGAATTGTCGCAGGTTAACTCCGGGGCTCTGTAGATGCTCTTTTCCTTATGTGGCCTGACAATCACAAAAAGCCAGGTTATGGAGACAGAATGAATCAGAACTGCAGAAAGAAGCAGAGATACTGACAAGGGAGGGTCCTGAGAATTTTCATTTCCTCTTTCCAGTCTCTTCCTGAGGTCCAGCTGCATTCTCACTCTTGAGTTCCCTGTATCTTTATAATACATTCTCCATTTTTGTTTAAGCCAACTCAAGCATGTTTCTATTATTATAATTTACAAAAACTCTTTGCTAGCAATAATAAACAATTTAATGCCAGGTGTAAGTGTAGCACAGACCACTGATTGTAGCCCAGTACTCAAGCTTCCACTTCCCAACTTCTTTTGCAGCTAGGTGTGACCATATCACTGTGTTCCGTCTAATAGGATGTATGTGAAATTGATGCATGCAACTTTATGGTTATCTCCCTTAGACAAGCTGCCTACCCTGAATTTTCCTCTTTTCTCACTGACTGGAAAATGGCGACCACTGGAACAATTGTCTTGGACCAGAAACAGAAACACAATTGGGATGACAAAGCCAACGCACCAACCAATGTACCTGTGACCTTCAGGAGAAAAGATTCTCCCACTGTGCCCACACCACCTGCCTGACAGACCAGCACAAGAGAGGAGTGAACTTCTATCTCATTTGCACTGCTATATCATGAGGTCTTTTTGCTACAGAAGACAAGACTCCCCTAATCAATACAGAGAGGTTGCCATAATAGACCTTCAGAGAAAATGCAGAGCTAGCTGAGTAGAGAATATGTGGGGTAAAATTTTTATTTCGGTATGAAAATCCTACTGTCTATGTTACGTGATGCTGAAGCAGTTAGTTAAAATCCTACCTATAGTGTCTGGGAATTCAAATGATATTGCCCCAAAGATGACAATGTTTTAGGAGAATTCTTTGTTTAGAGTGAGAATTTTAAAATGTGATGCCTACTCTTTGTGATAATCAATGAAGTACAACATAAAAGAGGAAAACAGTCCAGGGGTCCCATCTGGATGCAGATAGAGAAAACATATTTAATGAACTGAAATTGCTGAAGCCTAAATCAAGAAATGAATAGATGTCTTGCCAAACTGAATTATGCACATCACTCCTTGATGTGTATATTACTGATGTTCTATTATGGAACTGCAACATCTTGACCATTGGTATGGGATCTGGGAAGAGCGAGAAAACTGAGGAAACCTGTCCTCTGTGCTGTCTCTACTTTTTCTACAAACGTATCACAATGCCTCTAATTATAAAGTTTAGTACAGGATTATGGGGAGAAAGAGGCCCAGAGAAGACTAGAGATGAAGGGCTTGCAGATACCCTTCCTCTTCCTGGAAGGGTATCTGCAAGCCCTTTTTAACTATTTCCTGATTCACTGATACTCAAGTACTCGGAAAGGGTAGAGTGTCTTAGCACAAAAACTCCATCAATATCACTCATCTGGGTATTACTAAATTTGGCATGACAAAAAAGTTTTGAGGATATAGTAAATGCAATCATGCTAAATGAAATTGGCAAGCAGTCCACTAAAATTTTAAAGGATTATGTGATGATTAATTTCTCATGCCAACTTGGCTAGGCTGTGGCGCCCAGTTGTTTGGTCAGACACCAAACTAGATGCTGCTATGAAGGTATTTTTTTAGATGTGATTAATATTTAAACAGGTAAACTTTAGTAAAGCAGAGTGCCTCCATAATGTAGGTGGACCGCATCTAATCAGTTGAAGGCCTTAAGGGAAAAGACAGGTTTCCCATAGAAGAAGCAATTCTGCCTCAAGATTGCAACATAGGAACCCTGCCTGAGTTTCCCATCTGATGGCTGGCTCTGCAGATTTCAGACTCAAGACTCAACATCAACTCATGAAGACTCAAGATTGATACACACACACACACACACACACACACACACACACACTTGCTCTGTTTTTCTGGAGAACTTTTTTGACTAATACAAATTGTATGGCTAGGGGAAAATGCAATCCTGGCCAACTGTGGCAAAAAAGTAAAAATAAATACAAATAAAACAGTATACTACTAATAATTACCCTCTTTTACCCTGATCTCAGGAAATTCTGGATGCTTATTCTTTCACAACAGTAAATTGTCCAAACAAGATAAAACTGATTCCTCTTCTTTCCCTAGAAATTTACATGTCCTAAATCTCTTCCCCCCTAGGCTCTCAACCTTGGGAAGTGACATTTACTTTATCTTATAGTCAAATCCACGCTAAGGAGAGAGCAGGCTGATAACTAGAAATCCTGCTCTTTCCCTGAACTATCTGAAGATAGTGACTTCTGCTTTTGCTGTATGATGTAAAGTGGCTAAAACTGTCATCTCTGAACCACAGTTAAAAAGAGGAGGAAATCATTTGGTCAGGAGGGGCCTGGCAGCACCCAAAAAAATCACACCACAGAGGCCACTTCCTTTTCTGCATATATGTAGAATATCATAATTGCTAGACTCACACTCAGCAAACACTCTGAGCTCAAGGATTACAGGCAATTCTGAGAAGCAGAGTATTTCCAACCAAGTACCAAGACTGCAAAGCCAAAAATGAAGTTTTGATTTGTTAAGGGATGCAGGAGCTATAATCAGGTCTCAAGTAGCTTCAGTTTCAGAAATACTTGCAGGAAATCAAGTTATTTTGGATTAATTTAGGTCCACACATGAATGGACCTGAATTCCTCAGTAACATTGTCTCAGAAATACCCATGACACCCACTAAAACAAGGTAATTCTAGAGCAGGCAAAACTTCTCAGGTTGCTTACAAATTGAAATACCATAATTTCTGGGACAGTTGAAAAAGTAATATTTTAAGACTCAAGTATGGTACATGATAAAAATTGGTCATCATCAATTTCTTTACATTTTCAAATTCAAAGTAGAATATGGAGAAAGAAAATTTAAAATCACAGACAAAGGTAAAACACTGACAGGAAATGAAAATATTTGAATTCTGTTTGTAGCAACTATGAAGGACAAGAAATTAAGTGAAAAACCTACCAGTGTAGTACCTAATACAGCTGAATAGCATTTTTAGAAATCACTTTAATATCTGTCTGAGCAAGAGAAGACAATCAAGAAATTCCTCAACCACCAGAAACACAAAAAACTGCAAATCCAGAAGAAGTAAACCCCAGAGCAGGAGTTTGCCCAGGACTGTTTGCCATCCCTGACAAACTAGCAGTCAAAATTTTAAAGGCTTACAGTTGGGGCAAGAGAGACAAAGGTCCAAGACCTAAGTTGATCAAAGAAAATCCACCAAAGCCAGAACCCCTGAAGAAAGGACACTATGGTCAGTGCCTGAAAGAAACTGCCCTGCTTGTAGAGCCTGTGGAGACACTTGCATGCTGCAGCTTTACCTCTGAGTGGAGAGCATACAGAGGTCAGAGAAATTTAATGGTCTTCCCTTCCTAACCACAGGCCTCAGTCTCAGGTGTCTAAAGCAAGAATTCAGGCTATATCTATGGTCCAAAATACCCATGTCTGGAAATGTCGATTAAAGTGATCCAGGGTTGGTAGTAAACACAGGTTCCTGACAAAAGCAAACACAAGCCTTACACAGACAAACTCACTTTAACACACCTCAAAGAAGTCTCACAGTTAATGCTTCAAGATTGACTCACAGTGAAAAGTCACCAAACACTAAAGGATCAAACAACTATAAATGAGAGTTAAGATATAAATCAAGAAACTGCCAAACAAGACTCTCAAAGATGGTTAATCTTATAATGATCAGAAGAAGCCTACAAAATGAGTTTACTTGTTACTGTTAAATAAATAAAAGAGACCATAATCAACTACAACTGAGGAAGAAGAAATTATGGGAACTGATTGGAGAGATTTGAGGAAAGAATAAAATAAAATTGTTGGAAATGAAGAAATGTAATAACTAGAATTAAGAACTCAAAGTTTAGATTAAACAACAGATTAGACAAAAGTGAAGAGAAATTTTGTGAATTCTGAGACATATATGGATAAAATATTCAAAATGGAGCACAAAGAGTCAAAAGAATGGAAAATATAAAAGTTAAGAGACATGAAAATAGAAAGATTCCAACGTGTCTGCTAATTGGAGTTCCAGAGATGAATGAGAGAAAAGATGTAGAAGAAATATTTGAAACAATAATGGCTGAGATCTTTCCTGATATGATGAAAGATACTAAATCCTCATATTTAAGAACCTCAGTAAGTCCCAATGAGAATGAATGGAAAGAAATCCATACTTAGACATATCAGTGAAAGTGTAGGACAGTCCTGGCTGAAACTTCAGGTGAACTCACCATGACCCACTGGGTGCTGGACCTCATATCCTTTTTCTGACTCCTCCAGCAATTCTTCCCTCTCTCGTCTGCACAATCACTTGTTTCTCTTCTACTGGACATTCACATCAGCATATAGCATGTTCTTCTTTCTTCCAAATATTTCTAAAAAGTTTTTTTCACCCTTATTTGCATGGTTAGCTACCACAATACTTCCCTGTTCCCTTTGCAGGAAGGGTCCTTGAAATAACTACTATTCAAGGCCTATTTCCATTTCTCTCAATTATCTTATCCAACTATCCAATCAGGTTTGTGCCTCACCACCAAATCGCTTACTTCAAGGTTACATGGCTAAATCCAGCACTAAATTCCCAATTTCCATTATACTCTACTATCAGTAGCATTTGACACAATCACTACTCTTTAATATATTTTCTTGACTTGCCACACCGTACCTCTTTTGGTTTTCCTTCCATCACATAGATCAGATCTTGCAAGATCATCAACTGAGAGTAAAGCTGGAGGAGGGAGCGTTGGAGGAGAGAAGAGAAGCCCCCCCCCCAAAAAAGGCTTTCAATAATCTTTTCAAAATGAGGATGAAATAAAGACATTTTTCAGATAAATAAAAATTGAAAGAGTTTATTACCAACATACCCTCACTAAAGGAATTAGGAAGAAAATGATCTGAGAAGGAAGGTTTGAGGGGCTAAAATGAATGGTGAGCACAGAAGTAGTTAAAAAAAGCAGTTGAATCTAAATAAGCATCTAAATAAATCAATAACAATATCTAATTTTGAGGATTACAAATAATCAATGTTTAACTATTATACTGTGTAAGAATAACACACAAGTAAGGAGAGGGTATGACTGGTGTATGTATGTATATACAAGTTCAAGCAGATGAACAGAGGCTTTTTGAGTTATTTCTAAATAATAATACATTTGCTGTTATATTTAGTGATATCTTCAAATTTCAGTAGAAAAATTCACACTTTTCTCTCATTCTTCCGATTCCCACATTCTACATCCAGCTAAACAAAACAAAAATTCATACAACTTTTCAGCCTTGGGACAATAAAGAGCTGGAAAAAAGACATTAAGAGGTACTGAACTCAGCAGTTCACCATTAACTCCTCAAGTATTTTGCATTGCCTCTAAGTAATGGGGCATCCATACTGTAATTCCTTTACAACAGCCAATGTGCAACCAGATGGAAATCAGACTAACCCAAAAAATTTCCTCCTCCCTATCTGGATTCCCCACCTAGTAAATTAATTCTGGGCTTTAGATGTTAGTTTCTGTTGACTTTTAAAATCCAAATAATTTCACATTCCAACAGACCAAAACATATTTCACACAATCTAAAATTTCCTTTTTGTTACACCTTGTTTACTTTTACAGTTTACTACTAATCTTCTGTCTCTTACTTAAAATGGTTTAATGTTAATAGAAAACCTTACTTCAGTTAAAGCTCCTCTTCTTTGGGGAGTGGAATTATGACTTCCCAATTACCAACTTCAACTTTCAAGATTTTCAATGATATGCATGAATTATTTTTATAATAAGAAGAATTAAATCTGTTTTTAAATTAGAAGTCAGGGAATAAATTGTATTATATCTTCTGGGACCTCTATTACAATATTGAATACAATGATTATGGGCTTCCTTGTCTTTAAATTTTATTGTGGAGTCACTAGAACTATGATTAAATGGCCTTAAAGAAAAAAAAAATCCACAGCTCAACTTCCTGCTCAAAAACTAAACCACCACAGTCACATGGTGATATACAAATGGTTAAGGATATTAAAACAATAACAATAACAACAACAACAACTACCCTGGCATCTACATGTTTAGAGAATATGTTTGCATTTTTATTGCTGTCACATTTCTTTCTTGCAGAGTGTATAGTTAGGGGAATACTATTTTAATAGTGTGTTAACTGGAAGTGAAACTAACATTTAAAAATTCATGAAAGGGTTTTTGTGTTCTTATATTAGCATCCAGAGGTAGAGTAAGGGTGATTGGAAAACATGTGAGTTTGGTTCAAACTCAAATTATATTTGTTCATATAGAAATAAAGCCCTTGTGATGTATGGTTTTGTCTTGGCTCAAAGCTTAATTTGATAAACATTAATTTTGGTATGCATCTCTTTTAAGTGAGTATAATAAATAGTATAAAACCAACATCTGAGGTTTTAAAATTGTAACTTCTAAACATAATTTTATTCACACTACAATATTTTCATTGATTTCCTTTGAAAATAATGCAGTAGATTTTTAGCAAGTTGTGTGTAGCATATACTCCATCATTAGCACATGAAAATGAATAAATGTGTGACAAAGTCTGAATTTCTTTTGAAAGATTGATTAATCTCAGTTAAATTCAAAACAGATTTTTTCTAACATTAATCTGAACACAGAACATTTTCATTTGATACTAGCTTTTGAAATTTTTACTCTCCAGCTGAATTTTTCTCCTTATCTTAACAGGGTTTGTTTTTTTTTCAACAAGAATGAAAACTTGTTACAATGGAATTTTCTTTTATTCAGTAGGACAAATGTACTTAACTCTTTATATCATTATACAAACTTTCATAATTGGAAGATTTGCATTTTTGATGGATGAAATAGTGAATGAACATCTGTAGTGTAAGATAACATAAAGTCATCAATTTAATTGGTTCATAAGATAATAACAAAATCTGAATTGATTTGTTTCACTGGATTTTAACTTTTTTTTCACTGAAATATCCATTCTAATTCAGTAAGCACCTTGGACTTCAGCAAAGATTAAATTCCTGGAAAATTTTTAATTATATCCCAATGTAGGAAATAGGATAATTTAAACATAAATGTAGATCTCTCTGGTCATTTTATCAAAGTATTAAAACCTTTTGAAGTGATGGTGCAGAGTAATACTCAGATCTCTCCAAGTGTACCTGGATTAAACTTAGAATTTAAAAAATAGCATTTAGGAGCAATGTGTTCATGAGTTTTAGTTTGGAAAAAATGTCAAGGACTTCCATTGCTAGCCAAGATAGAGGAAAAAGGACCAGATTTACGCTTGTATCTTAAACAACTAAAAAGTCTAACAAAATATATGAAACAATGATTTTCAGACATTGAACAACTGGCAGCAGAGAGCAGTGATCCCTGAGAGAAGGAAAATAAACTACTTAAGCTCTGTGATTGCTTCAGTTTACTTCCTGGAGAGAGTTTCCAAACCACACCACAGGGAGAGAGAATCCAAGCAGAGCCCAGAGTTCTCTCTGAATTGAGAAGACAAAGACAAGAATCTGGGGAGGCAAAGGCAGTTAGAATTTGCAGGGCAAAGTACCACAACAGAGAGAGTTACAAAGAGAGGGAGCTCCTGAGATCCACAGAGGGTTCCCCTACAGACTTCAGCTGAGTACTGATCAGAGCACGTGTATAAGCAAACTACCTTTTGGCTGGGCAACAAACTACCAGAAAGAAGTAGTAGGAATAATTTCTAGAGATCACACAAAGCTGGGAACGGTTTATGTTCCCAAGAGCCAGGGGATAGAAAATACACAGGGCTCAAGAAGAGTACTCAGAAAGGTACTGCCTTACTAAGGCAGAAAATTAGCCTTAGACTAAAGACTGCTTCGATTCCATCTAGCAAAAATTAAAGCTACTTGTGAAAGAATCAAAATGTTTCCAAGCAACTTAACTTCATCCCAGAGCAAAGCTCAAAAATGTTTCTAAAAAGTACTAAAAGTGCCAATACTCACAATGCTTGGTATCCAATCAAAAATTACCAGACATACAAAGAAGTGGGAAAATATGAAGAATAATATGGAAAACACTGATTCAGTAGAAACTGACCAATGAATCACACAAATGACAGCAACAATAAAAAGCACATTGAAACAACTACTATAACCATACTCCATATTTTCAAGAAAGTAGAGGAAAGAACGAGCCTTTTAAGGAGAGACATGAAAGATACTACAAAATATCTAAGTTCTAGAAAAGGAAAATATAATGTCTAAAATAAAGTTTACTCTGGATAATATAAATCCTAGCCTGGGAACTGGAGTAGCTTGCAACCAGGAAACACCAACAAGGCTGGACAAATAGCCTTGATATTCCATATCCTTTGAGCAAATTAAGCAACAATTATGATTGTTAATCTGGCTATTTTCTATTTCTTTGATGCTATAGTTGTAGTTACTTATTCTGTGTTTTGCATTCTACCTCTGATCATTCACTTTACCCATAGTGATTAGCAATAGTTAGGCAAAGGGAAAAAAAAGCTCTCTCTTCCGTTACTGGTTAGCAAACCAAATAAAATTTATAATGAAGTAAAAAAAAAAAAAAAAAAAACACTGGATAGGATTAAAAGCAGATTCGATACCACCAAAGAAAAGATCAGTGAATTTAAAGACATAATAGTAGAAACTATTCAAAATTAAACTAACAGAAGAAGTCTGAAAAAATTAAGGGGTTATCAGTGAGCTATGAGACAACTTCAAGCAGGCTAATATACATGTAATTGGAGTCACAGAAGGAAAAGGAAAACAAAAAAGTGTCCCTAGGTTTTGAAAGTTTTTGTATGTGGCCCATCCCTTGAAGCAGAGGATTAGATAAAACCATAAGGAGAGAAGAGTGATCCTGCCCTAGCATAATGGTAAAGAACACAGTGTTCACTAAACATTGTCAGGCAACAGACATTAGGAGTATCATCATTTAACTTTAGTAAGAGTATTGAGCTACAGTGGCCATTCTTCATATGATGCCTGTCTTCCCACTTTTGACAAAAATCTTCCCAAGTTGATACATGTACTAGAGTGGCCTCCAAGGTGTGAGGGAGAGATGGATAATGCAGTTAAGACTCAGGCTGAAGAAAACTTTATAAGCTATGAAACTCTGTCACTTATTAAAGCCCTTCCTTTCCTTCCTTGCTCTCATCTCTATCCCTCACTTTCTTCAGATGGAGGCTTTACTATCTCTTGGTATATCACAGAGCTGCTATTCACACTGGCACTGGAAAGAGCACATAACTCTCAGTGGAGATCATGACTCTTGAAAGCATAGTGGCAATAATAATATTCATCCATATTTTTTTTATTTATTCAAAATCTTTTATGGGCCAGGCACTATGAAATGTGTTGGGAATATATTAGTGAATAAGGCAGATACATTCTTGATCCATGGAAATTAGAGACTGCCTGGAAAGACTGGCATTACCCTGATAATAGCATTAATTAATATATACTTGTTTAGTATACTAACATTATTTGTCTGAGGTCAATCACTTTCTTCCATGTTCTGTGCCTTATTTACAGGGGGCCAGAGACCCCCAGAAAGTATATTTCCCATATTTCCTTGCTAACTGACTTCCAGTTAAGTTTGGCTGATAAGAGGAATTGATACAATATTGGAAGGTGACAGGAGGGGAAAAGTCATGGGTCTTCCTCTCTATTGGGCATTTATTCCTCTCTCTTTGCCTTGTGGTGGTGTCCATGAAAGTGGGTGTGACCCTTCTGGGGTCCCATCCTTGGCTCTGATTTCCCTAACTCAGCTATAGTAGCCCATGCTAAATTGTCCCCTTTGGCAATTCTAGCACCCTGCTAGGCACCCTAAGAAGTCATAAACACACTCCCAATCTGGGTTACCTCACCTTGTTTTTACAGTTCCAAAGTATAGCCCACAAATCTGACATCTTCCATATCACTGTTAATTGACCCCAGTCCAGTACGAAAAGAACCCAGAGTATGGAATCAACTATTTTGCCAATTGCATAACTAATTCGTTCTATTAAATTCACTTTCCTTGAAAGATCTAGTGTGATTTCTGTTTTCCTGACTGATACATGTATCATATTGATTAATGCCAAGTACATAGTCCAATGAATATATGTAATGGGAGATCTAATCTATACTGGGGAATCAGAGACAGTTTCCTTTAAGAATTAATATTTAAACTAAGAACTGGAGTATGAATAGAAGTTAGCCAGGTGAAGGGACGTCAGATGATCAAATATCACATTATTTAAGATATCAAAGAAGGACTATTCTACAAAAGGCACTTCTCTGATATACACTTGACATAGTTCCATGTTGTACTTCTTACTGTGCCACTGAACCTACAGCAAGCCTGCCAGAGTCTACCTCAGAGGGCTAACGCAAAGAGTTGTTTTGTTCAGTCCTACTTCTAAGATTACAATCAACCCACAACTAGCAAAATACATTTGAAACATGGGAAAACAAGATATTACAAACTAGACAAATATTTTATTTCATGTGGGCTTCCCCATAACTGCACCCATCCTCAGCCTTGAATCTCTCAAACAGCTTGGCCACAAAGAAATGGGTCACATGTATTTTGTAGCTCTCTCTTGTGAGTCTCTAGAATTTCTGCTTGGTTTCTCAAGGGCTTACTTTTACATTTCCTGAGTGTAGCCCACAAATCTGACATTTTCCGTAGTAATGTTAATAGGCCTCAACTTAATGGGAAAAGAATACAGGCTATGAAATCTAGGCAGGTCTCCTATTGGCTCCTTGTTTGTAACTGGAAAAGATACTTAGGCCTCCATCTCCTCATCTCCAAAATGAAGGTTTTGGACTAAAAGGTCATTAAAATATTTTGTCATATTCACATCCTATGATCAAGTAATTCTGCTACACATACACATTTTAGACCATATGGAAGACTTAGCTTAAGTTGGACTTGTTGGCCCTCTCCCTTCATCTCTGCTTTTGTGTGTACTAAACTTTATTCTGAAGTATCTTCAATTAAAATTGGTGACTTAGAAAGTAATTTGGGGACTTCCAATCATAGCAAGAGTTTTGATATCATATATTAGGCCTCTAACATGTCTCAGATGATCTTTCCTATACTTTCTCATGTTCTGTTTTTAAATTGTGTCCTTCTTCTATCATATTCCCTAAAATGTGCTATCTCAGAACACCTTCCTTTCACATGCAGAAGATTCGCAAGCACATGAAAAGAACTAGCTTAGTGCTGCTTATATTTCTTAAGAAACCTTTCTTTTTCCTTTCTTTCTCTCTCACTCTCTCCCTCCTTCCCCTGTCTTTTCTCTCTCCATTCTCTTCTTTTTTCTTCCTTGGCTTGTTTTTCCCATTTTCTTCCTTTTTCTCTCATTAACTTCCTTTATGACAGTAGAGAAGATCCTAGATGTTCAGTTCAGAATATATGAGCAAGTAAAATAACATTACAAATTGAATTTTACTTGACAGTATGCATACAATGCATACTATATTCAGTGCATGTGGAATAACATAGTAAGGAAAACATATGCTGTAAGTGAAATGGATTAGTTATTACAAATAATATGTGATGACAAAATACATTTAGTAGGGAATGAACAGTGTTTGGGGGGGGAAGAGAAACCAGGAAACAGAGGGAAAACAAAAAATGAGATGGTAAGTGTGGAGCTGAGAATGAAGTTCTGAGCTATAAAAATATTTTATGAAGTCCTGTGTTGGCCTTGCTTAAACAATAATGGATAAACAGTTGTTTTTCCTTTCTTTTATGATCGCATACAACTGTAAAAACATAGTACTAATGTCATATTATAACAATGTAAATTCGGTCTTATAGTATTTCACAATTCTTCATTAACATTATGATTTGAAGAGGGCCTTTGCTTAATTGTACTTGCTTTTATTTTTGATGCTTGCTTATATTAAAAATATGAAGTGACAAAAAGGTATAATCAAATATCCTTGAATTTTTTATCTTAAAAGATTATAAAATGTTGAACTAATTTATTTATTATATAATTTATCATTACAAATACAAATATGAACAATCTGTATTTCATGTCATTCATATAGCTAATCCACAGACTTTATTTTAATTGTTTTTATTTTTAAATAACTCATTTCTCTCCATTTAAGGGCTATCTGAACTAGGATTCAATGTGATAAATGAAATGAACACTAAGTTACAAGTGTATTTACTGCAGTGAATAATGAGAAATAAATATCACCCATTAAATTATGAAATTCAAATCTATTTATGCCTCACTTTAAGGATATATAATTTTCAAATTTTCAAATTTATAATGCATACTTCTTTATCAAAAATATACCCTATAGAATAACTTTCTTGTCTGGTGATCTTTCTTTAAATTAGATAGATGATTGAGAGATGATAGATAGATTATATCCCTTACATTAAGATAATAATTATATCCTCAACCAGTTCTTTGTAAACACATATATTGCATAAAATGAGATAAACATACTCATGCCAATTCTCTATAAACTTTGGCAAAATTTGAAACCATTTTTGCACAGCCAAAAGAGAAAACTATTTAGAAATCTCACATATCAGTTCTTCAACTCATTTCCTTTTTCTTCTATTAAATTCATCACTGAAGCATTATAATCAAATGTTACCAATAATTTAAAAAATAGCACTAAATTTTATCTATTTCTAATTTATAGAGTAAAATGTAACTTAAAATCTAAACGTTTTTAATATGTAAACATTTCAAATTAAGTTGAAATTTATAGTTTTGTGCTTTTAAACCCCTAGATATATGTTATTTTATATTTTATAGTTCCAATTAAATAATTTGGAGGAAAAAATTACCTTTGTAATGTCTCAGGAACATAATCTGTAAGAGTCAGTCTCTCCATTTGCTTTCTATGTACTGTAAGCATTATCTTTCTGTTGACTCCTACTTCTCTACCTGTTCTACTTCTAAGGAAGGCCAAGCTATATAAAGCATGATTTAGTTCCTCTTTTTGGTATTACATTCATTTCTCATATTCCTGACTATAGTTTTGAAGAGAATGAGTAATATTTAACTGACCATGATTTTAATAATTTGTAATTACAAACGACAACCCAATTCTTTTTCCCCCCATCAAATATTTTATTATTCTATCAACAGTGCTCTATATACAAATAAAAGTTAGAAGTGATTAATATAAAAACTGAGAAGTAAGCACAAATTTCAATGTGTAATAAGAGGACAATATTGCCTTAGGTGAAGGCTCCTAGGAAAAGATAAATTGTTCCTCTGTCATCATTGTCTGGCTGTAGTTTCTCTGGATTTTACAAGTTGTCTTCTAGAAAAGTTAACAAACTCAAGTAGGAAATACTGGGCTTGCTTCAGTCAAAGATTTGGAAGAACAAGTGAGTTATGTTTCCAGAAAAAAAAGAAAAGAAAAGTAACATACATACATCTGTGTATCTGTATCTGTATGAGTATTTGTCAATGGGTGGGTGTGGTAATCATTTAATGTTCACCATTTTCATTCATATTCCATTCTACTATACTTCTGACTCACTTGAAGTTAGGAGTGACCATGGAACTAACTTTTGGCCAGTGAAATAAGAGGGTTTGAAACATTTCTTGCTGGTGCTTGGCTCTACAGCCCTCCTTTCTGGCTGCCTTGGTGATCATGGAAGCAAGTGTCCAAAGAGTTTCCATCAACCCAGGGCCCCTGGGTTTGACTCTGATAGACAAAACCCTCCTATCACCTACATTGGGCTTGTAACACAAATGAAAAATAAACTATTTTATTAACTACTGATATCTGGAAGTTATGTGCCTAACCTAACCAATTTTAACTGGCTCAGGGGATGAAATTATAATTACTCTATTTTCAAAAGTAGTGTACCTTTAAATACTTGTGTCTATAAGAACAAGCCTCCACTCCCTCCTGTGAGCTATCTTGCCTCTACAATGAATGTGCAGACTAATCATATGGAAAGAGGACAACGCTTGGAGATCTGGATAGTTGTCCAAAGTAATGCAAACTAATTAGTAGCAAAGCTTGAACCTCTCACTAACTTGTTGCATTACTTTGGGCAAGTCATTTAAGCACTCTAAACTTAAGTTTCCCGTTTGTAAAATGGGTACAATAATGATTTCTTTGTTTATATAACAAAGTTGAGTAACAAATAAAATAATATACAAGTTTTATGTGTTGCCCTTATTAAAGGATAGAAATATATTCTATTCTTCTCTAAATGCCCTATCACCAAGTAAAATATTTTATATCACAATGGATACTAAATAAATATTAGTAACTAAAGGTAAATTCTATTCCAACAATTATTTAAGCCTTTAATCAATGTCTAATGCTGGTTTATAGACTAATTGAGAACATCTTTTTCAGGTAATACTTTTCACTAGCCAAGTGTTTAATTATTTTTAATGTGTTAAATACTTATTAATCATTTACCATGTCAGGTATTGTTCTATGCACTGGAGGAGTGGATAATTAAGCAAATTAGGCAAATTCTCTGCTGTGATGGAGGAAAACAGACAGTGACAAGCAGAGGCTGCATGTGAGAAAAGAAGGAGGCAAGGGTGATTTTGATAAGTGGTAAGGAAAAATCTCCTTGTTAAGCTGACACTTGAGCAGAGAATTAGGACTGTGAACCATGTGGATACTCGAGGGAACAGTTTTCCAGGCAATGGGTGCAGCATGTGCAAGGGCCCTGAGGCAGGAATGTTCTTAGTGTAGCTGAAGAACAGCATGAAAGCCATTTAGATTGAGGCACCTTGAGAAGAGGATGAATACAAGGGGTGAGATCAAAGACATGGAGGAGGAACCAAGTCTCTTGTAGGCAATGATGAAGGCAATGAAATTTTTCTGAATGAGATAGAAAGCACTGGAAAGTTTTAAGCAGAGTAGAACATGATTTGGCTTACATTTTCAAAGGATCATCAAGGCTGCTTTGTGGAGAATGCATTGTAGGAGGCCAACTATGGAAGCAGGAAGATAAGTTGGATGGTTATTGAAATAGTCCAGGTGAGACAACTGGCTCCAAGTAGTTTGATATATATATATATATATATATATATATATAATTTATATATTAATATAAATTCATATATTAATATAAATTCATATAAATATATTTATAGATTATATAATATATACATGGATCAGATTTCCTTTCTGCAGCCATTCTCAGAGCTATGTTACTATGGCAAGAGTCAAACGAGAGAGCCAAGGAATGTGTTGATATGCAGGGGTATATGTATGTCAGGAATAGCCTCTTGACATGGTGAAGGAAGAAAGAAGGGCTTTGCCTTAAGAGATGCACAAGAGATTTCTGTATCAAAACAGTATGGTACTGGCACAAAAACAGAAATATAGATCAATGGAACAGGATAGAAAGTCCAGAGATAAACCCACGCACCTATGGTCACCTAATCTATGACAAAGGAGGCAAGAATATACAGTGGAGAAAGGACAATCTCTTCAATAAGTGGTGCTGGGAAAACTGGACAGCTACATAGAAACTAATGAAATTGGAACACTCCCTAACACCATACAAAAAAATAAACTCAAAATGGATTAAAGACCTAAATGTAAGGCCAGATACTATAAAACTCTTAGAGGAAAACATAGGCAGAACATGCTTTGACATAAGTCGCAGCAAGATCTTTTTCAATCCACCTCCTAGAGTAATGAAAATAAAAACAAAAATAAACAAATGGGGCCTAATTAAACTTAAAAGCTTTTGCACAGCAAAGGAAACCATAAACAAAACAAAAAGACAACCCTCAGAATGGGAGAATATATTTGCAAACAAAGCAATTGACAAGGGATTAATCTCCAAAATATACAAACAGCTCATGCAGCTCAATATCAAAAAAACAAATAACCCAATCAAAAAATGGGTGGAAGATCTAAATACACATTTCTCCAAAGACATACAGATGGCTAAAAAAAAGATGCTCAACATCACAAATTATTAGAGAAATGCAAATCAAAACTACAATGAAGTATCACCTCACACCATTATCAAAAAATCTCCAAACAATAAATGCTGGAGAGGGTGTGGAGAAAACGGCACCCTCCTACACTGTTGGTGGGAATGTAAATTGGTACAGCCACTATGGAGAACAGTATGGAGGTTCCTTAAAAAACTAAAAATAGAGCTACCATATGATCTAGCAATCCCACTCCTAGGCATATATCCGGAGAAAACCATAATTCGAAAAGATACATGCAACCCAATGTTCACAGCAGCACGATTTACAATAGCTAAGACATGGAAGCAACCTAAATGTCCATCAACAGAGGAATGGATAAAGAAGATGTGGTACATATATACAATGGAATATTACTCAGCCATAAAAAAAGAATGAAATAATGCCATTTACAGTGACATGGATGGACCTAGAGATTGTCATACTGGGTGAAGTAAGTCAGTCAGAGAAAGATAAATATCATATGATAATGCTTATTTGTGGAATCTAAAAAGAGGGGACAAATGAACTTATCTACTAAACGGAAACAGAGTTACAGATATAGAAAACAAACTATGGTTACCAGGGGTTAAGCAGGGGGCGGGGTGTGTGTGTGTATAAATTGAGAGTTTGGGATTGATATACACACACTACAATATATAAAATAGATAACTAATAAGGACCTACTGTTTAACATAGGGCACTCTACTCAATAGTCTGTAATGACCTATATCGGAAAAGAATCTAAAAAAAGAGTGGATATATGTATATGTATAAATGATTCACTTTGCTGTACACCTGAAACTAACACAACATTGTAAGTCAACCACACTCCAATAAAAATTTTTTAAAAAAGAGAGATGCACAGGAACAGAGTCTGTGTAAAAGAAGAAAGAGAAGAAGTAGAGGAGGAGGAGGAGAGATTGTATTTGCTAAAGGTTGGTTATTTTCAAAACGTGACCTTCAATGGGAAAATTAGGAATCAAGACAATCCAGATAGACAGAAGAACATGGAGGCAACACATATGGCTTAAAAAAAAAAAAAAAAAAGACCTGTGGACCTATTATTACTGGAGACATCAGACAAGTTATTTAGAAAGAACAGCTAGCAAGAGGCAATGTAGGCTTATGAAGTACAACAGACACATCAGTCTAGAAGTCTAAGATGAACCTCTAAATCAATCGAATTTTCTATGACACTTTAACAGGGGGTAAAACAAACCATGAGATATCATGGAATTACTGTGACACATCATTTTGCAAAATATTCAATAGTTACTGGTTTCTATTATTGCAAGAACATTTCCCTTTGTTACATACAACCAGCAGAATTATTACCAGTGTCTGGGTTTACAAATCTCAAACTCTCTATAGAAGGCATTTTCCTAAACTTCAGAGAAATTTGAGCCAATCGAAAAGTGACCCCCCCTAAGCTATAGCCCAGCATTTAATGCCAGAGAAGCCAAACAGGGACCTACATTCCCAGGCAGTTCCAAAGGACAGTTACAAAGTCAGTTGCTCAGGTTGGTTGGGGGTCATGCCCCAGGGAAACAGGAAGAAGGCAGAGAGGCATAATCTGGATTGTGCATGCCAAAGAAGCCACAGGGCAGTCCGGAAGCAAAGAAGAAAAGTTAAGGCTGATGTGAGTCTACATCTTGAAGTCAAGGAAGCCAGGAGGCAGCTCCAATAACTACTGAGAACTTCTGAGACTACTAATGTTTGCACAGCTCAGAACTATGGATCACTGCTCAGTTAGAATCTCTAGAAATTTTAAAGAACTCTGACATTTCTGGGGCTTCCCTCATGGTGCAGTGGTTAAGAATCCACCTGCCAATGCAGGGGACACAGGTTTGAGCCCTGGTCCGGGAAGATCCCACATGCTGCGGAGCAACTAAGCCCGTGCGCCACTACTACTGAGCCTGTGCTCTAGAGCCCATGAGCCACAACTACTGAGTCCATGTGCCACAACTACTGAAGCCCGCACACCTAGAGCCCATGCTCTGCAACAAGAGAAGCCACCGCAATGAGAAGCCCGCACACTGCAAGGAAAAATAGCCCCCGCTCGCTGCAACTAGAGAAAGCCCGCCTGCGGCAACAAAGACCCAACACAGCCACTAATTAATTAATTAATTAATTAATTAATTAATTAATTTTAAAAAAAGAACTCTGACTTTTCTGACTACCACTACCGACTGTCAGGAGTGTACACTCAGTGTGGTAAAGACCCCACTATAATGTTTATCTAGAAACTGCCTACTTTTTCTGTAGGACAGTGCTATGTTCCTCTGGTGAGTCAAATTAGGAGGGCATAGGCTAAGCTTCAATAGACACCAAAATACAGTACCTTAAACAAGGTAGTTTATTTTGTGTTCATATAATTGTACAGAGATAAGAGGTCTCAGGACTGGTATAAGCGATCTGCTACTCTCAACAAGGGGTTTCCATCTCTGAGCCAATGTACCTGTCCCATTTCCTTCATCTTCTAGTGGCACACATCACTTTCTCTCCCATCCCTTTGGTCAGAACTAAGTCAGTGAGGGAAACTGGGAAACATAATGCCTAGCCAAGCAGCCAGGCCCCCTGCTGAAACTCATAATTTCTTTTAATAAAGAAGGGGAGAATGCATCTGAGTGACATCTAGGAGACTCTGCCATAGGGAACTTGACAAAGTATTACAAATGTGAGACTTGAGAGGAAGAGATTTATGGGGTTTCCCCCCATTTTATAGATAAAGAAACTAAAATACAGTTCTATGAAATCTTTTAACTTATTTGGAAATATCTGGAAAATGTGAGTGACTTTCCTTGCTATCATTCACTATAAAAATTCCATGTTCACGTACTTGTTTTCCTTAAGTATTTATATCCTTTGTAATTACACAAAATATTGCTGAAAATAGTTTTGTTCTTCCATAAAGTACTGTAACAATTATCTGTGGCCCAGGAGTTTGAAGACTAAGAATTATAGAATATACCATGTAAAACTTAGCTATAATTGAGCTCTCTATTTCTTCTACTAAAGAAGAGACACATTTTAATAAACATCTGCAGACCATATCCTCAAAGGAAAGCCCCTTTGACTGAGAAAGATTGAGAAAGATGTATGCTATCTATTTCACCCAAAATTATCGCTCCCATTAACAAACAAATGCATATAATTCCCCAGCTAGAGATTATTTTAAAATCTTGAATCTTATTTAAAATTAAATATACAAAGAAAGAGTTACATAAACTAATTAAAAACTTCTATGCAATTTGTAATATGAGTAATACTGCACCATAATTGCCTATGGTGGCGATAGGCATTTTACACATATTACCTGTAATTCTTACAGCACCTTAAGGAAAATAACATGATGCCCGTTTTAAATCTTAGAAATAGAGGGTTAAAAAAATTAAGTATCTTACCCAAGATCACACAGGTAGTAAGTGACCGAGCCAGAAGGTCATCTGAGGTCTTTCAGTATTTATGTCACATTTGCATAGGACATGTTAAAGTAGCATTTTGTGTTGGCACTGCTGTTGAATCAAAGATTAAGTTGTGCTCCATGGACTATTTAAGTCAGACAATGAGCTTCTGGAAAGTGCCAGCACTTGAAATAACCATCACTTTCATTTTAAAAGTTCCCTTTCCCTGAATTTCCTTTGATTTTTACTCCATTGCTATTTCTTTTCATATTTTGTTTAAGTATCTGGAGAAAAAAATCTAAGAAATGTTCACTACAGAGTTAGGAATTTCTCTTTTTAAGATATTAATATCAAATAAAGCCCTTGGCTGATAGATATAAGAGACTGAACCAACACCTAACTTCATTATGGTTATTTGTGACTTGCTCATTCAATGGACCTAAATTGAAAAAAGAACATTACCCAGAATGTCCATCATTAGGTTATATGCACTAACCTCTACAGTCTATAAGTGCAATTAGTTCCCTTCCTTTTTCTATTTTCAGTGCAATTCCCATTTGGAAGTTTGGTTCAATTATGGCAATCAGAGAATTCCTCCTACTTGCGGAAATAAATAAAACAAGAAAATACCCTGAAAACCACACTTTCTTCAGGAAGTCGCTCTATTTTCATAAAGTAAAATCTACAGTGGAATTTACTCCCTTTCTCCTTTTTTATTTTATTTTATTTTTTTACTATTAAGACATGGGCAATTGGTATTCTTCACTTCTCTATTCTTGTTAATGTAGTTCCTCTTTATTCTACTTGGGTGATAATAAAACTAATAACTGTCTTGGTTCTTGTTAGAAAGTCCCTGGGCAGTGGTGAGACAGATATTGGAATTAAACTGCTGACTCACTCTCATATGACTGCGCTGTAAAGTCCTAGAACTTAGGGGATCTAGAAGAAAAATTCTGTATCAAATACACTACATAGTCACAAGAGAGAAGCAAATTTAGAATTGAATAGACTATGGCTAGATGGAACTTCCATGGGTGATACAATAAGACTGAACTTATTATAAAACCTAAGGTTCAGTTGTACGTTTTGTGGATTGAGTGAAAAACTTGTTACAGGTCATTTGAGGGGAAGACTGGAGGGAAAGTTGCCCATGAAATCTACACTGCCTTAAAAGGCTAAGGAATAGTATTGAGTAGGAATACACCAACCCCAATACCATTACTATACATTTGCCTAAATGCAGTAAGAGTGAAAAATGGCTTCTATGAAGGCATGGTATAAATCAGTTTCCTAAGCTGTTGGCCATCTCTTATGCTATCCTCATGAAAAAGATGATCAAAAATCAGCTGACTTATGGCTGACTGAAGAAGATTGGTATCACTCTGAAGTAGAGGCACTAGTAGAATGCAGCAGATTCCACACAAGTCAAACTTTTAATCAGCTATTTGGAGGAATGTTTAAGGCATGCTCTTCTGACTCTTGCCCATTTGCCCCACCCCAGATTATTCTCTGCCCTGCTTTGCCATGTTCTGTGCCCAGGAGCAGAGGCTGATTTACTGTTGAGCTAATGAAGCTTCCTCTTCAGGGCCCCTCATGTATTGCCCCTTCCAAGCATTGTGCCTAAGATAATTTTGAATTATTTTTTTTGTAGAGTACCTCCTAATTGTATAAGCTCCATTGCCACATGACTTGTATCCAACCCTGCCCAGGAGGCTAAATCCTAAAGGCTGTCAACTGATACTGCAGGCAGAAGAATGGCTCCTCCCAAAGATGTCCACATCCTAATCCCTGGATCTTGTGAATATGTTGCCTTACATAGCAAAAGAGGTCAGAGTGATGCGATATGAGGACTCAATCTGCTGTTGCAAGCTTTAAGATAGAGGAAGGGAGTCATGAGCTAAAGAATGTGGATGGCATCTAGAAGCTGGAAAAGGCAAGGAAATGGATTCTCCACTAGAGCCTCCAGAATGGAACAAGCCCTGCTGATACCTTGATTTTAACCCAGTGAGACCTCTGTATGACTTCTGGCCTCCAGAATTATAAGATAATAAATTTGAATTGGTTTAAGCCATGAAGTTTGTAGTAATTTTTACAACAGTAATAGGAAACTTATACACCTGGCTTCTGGTTGGATGTGGTTAACAGGAATCATCCGAAGAAGAGTGGCAACTGAGAGGAGAAAGTGGTTGGGATGTTTCCTTCCTGTTCTCTACCTGTTCTGAAACCAGTGTCCTGGCAGGGCACTCATATCTCTACAGCTAGAATTATTGCCGTGGGCCCCTCCTTCACTGGTCCACCTTAGTGGGACCCTGGGGCACAATTCCTCTTCTTGTCCCTTCAAGCTTAGGGTTGGTAAGCATTTCTTACATCTTGCCTGTTTCCTTATTCCACCCACAATTTCATACATGGTACCTGTAGTGTGCTGAACAGTGTTGCTCAAAAATTCATGTCTACCCAGAACCTCAGAATGTGACCTTATTTGGACACAGGCTCTTTGCAGATGTAGTTAAAGATCTTGAGATAAAATCATCCTGGACTTAGGTGAGCCTTAAAGCCAATGACTGATATCCTTATATAAAGAGGAGAGGACACAAAAAGATACACAAAGAAGAGGCTATGTGAAGATGCCTTTTGAAGCCAATGAATGTCAAGGATTGCTGGCAGACACTAGAAGCTAGGAGAGAAGCATGGACAGTTTTTTCCATTCAGAGGCTCTAGAAGGAACCAAATCTGCCAACACCTTGATTTTGGACTTTTGGCCTCCTTAACTTTTGCTTTAAGCCACTGAGTTTGTGGTAATTTGTTATGGTAGCCCTGGGAAACTAATATAATACTTTGTTAAACTCTTTTGAACCATCTGAGTTGGCTTCTGTTTTCTGTCGGGACCCTGGCTGACAGAGACCTATTCTTATTACACTTATAAAAGATGGGAAGATGGGAAGAATGGTTAAAACCCTGGATTACATAGCCAAAATTAAAAATTATCTCACAGTCTAATGAATGTAAGGGGCCATAACCAAAATTATAAACTATAACAGCCTTACACTTAGGCTCAAAAAATCAGCTGCCATTTATTGCCCATGTAGCCTTAGCAAATTACTTGGTATTCCTGACTCTAAATATTATCATGTTTAAAATGGAGTTAACAGAACTTGCTTTTCCTATCTGATGGTGTTCTAAGAGTAAGAGGAAATAATAGAATACAAGGAAATTATAGCAGCCATAAGATCTGGTCTAGACCTGACTTTGTCACCAACAAGGTGTGCAATCTTATTTCAATTAATTAACCCCTGTGATCTCTAGTTCCCTCATCTCTAAAGTGAGGAACTTGGACTAGATGATCTGCAAGTAGATCATTTTGTGATAACATTCTATAGTTTGGTTGATTGGGATAGGGAAGACATGTAAAAATAGCCATTCTCATGAAAAAGACCAAGGGGATTTTTGGTAGTTGATCACAAGCTCAAAAGTAACCAATTAAGTCATGTGGGTGCTAAAAATTAATTAATTAGTTAAAAAGAAAGAAAAGAAAAACAACATAGACTTAATCTATGTTAGAAATATCTATCTAAAAGGGTATGAGAGTTCTACTGAGCTGTGTTATGTGGTCAGTTATAAACATCAAATTTGTAAAAGAACATTAACAATGGCAGGGTTATTATTACCAAGGCAGGGTTATCCGAATGGTTTGGCATGTGAAAAATATCATATATATATATGATTTAATTAGCAAAAAATACACATCCTGGAGAAGGGAAGGTTTAAGATGGTAATAAACAGGGAGGACTAAGGCCAAAGTGGACCAAAGGTTATTTTAGAAGCATTATCAGGAAAGGAACAATAATAATTAGAATTACCAAACAGTGGAATGGTAATGTTGGACACAGTACTATTCAAAGCTAAGGCTAGGTAGCATTTTAGGGTTCCAATCAACCTACGAATGGTTTGTTAAAGTTGTCTTGTACCAGCTCACAAGAGATAATTGCTAGCAACTCTTCCAAACTCCATGTTCACTGACATCATTTCAGTAGGTTGAAACTGGCCATCATGGTAGTATTTACACCAAAAATATCAGCAAACACTGAAAACAAGGGCCTTTGTTTTCCCCCAAGGCCTGGTGGCTAAACATTTACTATCACACTACTAGGTATTATAGAATTCCAGCATTGAATAGTTCAACATTTGCAATTTTACTCCCAATTCTATGAGTCTAAGATCCTATCTGACTTGATTTAGTGGAGGGAAAAATCAAGAGAGAAGACTCTAAGTGAAGTTAAAATGCCTTCAGAGTGGGACCTCTGGACTCAGCTTCCTGGTTCTACACACTCATATTCTTCCTTTGATAATGACTCTTCCACCCACTTTGGTTATTCCCTCCCTACCAGCTTTCTTTAGCCTTTTTGTTATGAAAACTAAGAGAGATCTGACAGAGACACATAATAAAGACCTTCAAACAGGTGAAGGGATGTCATGCAGAAAAGAGATAAGGCTATTATTATTATAATATCTTTTATCAGCAGAGGTATTATGGTATGATTTAAACAAGAACAACATCAACAAATATAAATGGATTAACACCATTCATTAGCTGGCATTGATTATCTACACATATGAGAGAAGTTACTTAATACCCCCTGGATTCTGTTTCTCATCTCTGAAGTAGGACTTACAACTCCTAAATGAAAGGTTTTGAAGGTTCTATATGATATAATGAAACAAAAATATTTTGTCAAGTACATTGAAAGTAAGAATTATTGTTGTTAATATATTATCACTAAGTTTTATTTACATCCCAGTTTAAAATTGTATTTATTCTGTGATTTTAACAAAAGCAAGAATTAGCTACACATCCTTCCCCCTTATCCCCCATCCACATCTTCTATCTGAATGTGATACAAAAGCAAAACAATGCAATCCAGGCCTTGCCATTCCCCATGTAACAGCAGCAGCAATGACTGCAAACAGATCTTCTTCTGTGACTTTGCCCATCTCTTCAGCATTGCAGTAGGGACCTATAATATCAAGGGTTTCCCAGAGCCTTGCTCATGTGGAGCATTTTCTTCCTCAGTATGTTCTAAGAAATAAATAAATAAATTTTTGAAAATAAAAGCATTTTGAAAAACCTCACATTGTATTTTCCCTTGTATTAATCCTATTTTTCTCCTTCTTTTAAAAGCCATTCCTTTTACCACTAAGGCTAAGGCATAGAGTTCAATGTCCTAGAAAAAGAAAGTGATAAAAGCCTGGAACAAAGAGGTCATTGTTTCTCTTTGAAGCTCGAAGCTTCAATTTTTGAGTCCACAGCAAGAGAATACTCTTGAAAGTCAGGCTTTGTTGAGAGAGTAAAGAATGTTCTAAAATCTGAAGTTTGCCTTTGCATATCAAGCTTAGAGGTCTGAATATATAATTTTTTATAAGGTATGAGTAGAGAAGAATTAGGATAGCACATAATATTCTGGAGCTCATGTCCACCTATCAGTTTCAAATGAACGATTGGGAAGGAGAATGTTGGGGGTGAGGATAGGAGATGGGATGAGAGATGCAGGGAGTAAGCAGAGAAAGTCAGATGAGACAAGTCCAGGGTAAGGAAGCTGCAAGTACCTGAAAAGGGCCTCAACCCAGTGGTTTATAGAAATTCTTATAGAAATTCCAAATAAGTTGAGAATGAATCTGAGAGCAACTGAGCTGATACTCCAGTTTACACCGTGGGGAACCCTACATCAGCAGGGCCAGAGAAAAGGGTCTAGGTACATGGGGCTGGGCATTCCTGCATCATCCCCTTGCCTCCTGAGTAACAGAGAAGTGATCCAGAAGTTCCCATGTGGGGTGGAAAGTAGATGAAGTGAGCTTACCTGAGGGGTCTGGATGAGTAGGAAGTTATCTTATACCACACAGCTTTCAGGCTAACTACCCATGTAAGGGATTGAACTGGAATCATAGCTGGACCTTCAGGGACACATATAGTGGGAAGGAGTTGTAGCAAAATTTGCCACCCCAAAATGTCTCTTTGGCATGTGGATTATTTCGTGATGAAAACAATCAAGGCCCAAAAGACTCAGAAAGAAACTCTGACCTTCCCCCTAACTGCCTAAAGAATGTAGATGGGGACCTGTTCCAGGAAGGGAGCTGTCACCATATAAAACTATAGTATGAACTAGGTGCGTAGACAGGGAGGAACCTAGCAAAGTCTGTTTGTTAAAATTTCTCTCTGTGTCTCTGCATGGCCTAGCAATATCTGTTTACCAAACATTTGTTTTTCCATCTCCATGTCAAGTGCCTTCTTCCCCTTTGAGGTCCCAAACCACTACCCTCAACATCCTCTTTTGTCTTTAGCTGAAGATGGTATTTAAGGTGAGAATTTCAGCCTTTTTGGTGGGTTAGATTTTCTGGGGCTCTTGTATGTACACATGTTATTAAACTTTTGTGTGATTTGCTCCTGTTAATCGGCTTCATGTCAATTTAATTCTTAGACCAACCATAAGAACTTAGAAGGGTGGAGGAAATTTTCTTCCTCTCCGACAGAGTCAGGACAGGATTTGGTCAGATGCGGGAGGGGACCAAGTTTAATCTCACACCATATCAATGCCAAGAGAAGAGAACACAAGTTACACCACCTGAGGACACATTAGAAGAGGCAGTGGACGTGGAAAGCCCAATGAAGGTGCTAGTGAACCGTAAGTTACATAGTTATGTGTCAACAAAAGACTGATGTGATTTAAGTTATAAGAGTGTAATTTGATGCCCAAAGAACCCAACCCAAGGTCCATGGGAGCCACAGATAGAGACAAAGTACAAAGCAAATATTCTTCCTTGGCTCTGATGTGAGTTTTGTGAAACAAAGTAGAAGAGAATATATGAAAGACTGAGATTAACAAAAGAGACACTGAATTTAACCAAAAGAGACTATTTTAAAACAGAAAAGCATGAGCTATTTAATTTATATTTATGCCTATCCCCCAAGTCTCCCAGTAGCAAAGATGGGGGTTTGTAAGCAAGACAACATAAAAATAAAGAAAGTAAAGAAAGGTTACTTGGTTTTTCTTGCACATCTGAATGGTAAAGCGTACATTTTAACTTCCCATAATCATTCCTAGTCATTACTTTGAGGAAAGGTACTTTGGGTAATAGGTCATGTAATAAAGGGATCAGCAAACACACAGTTCTTGCTGTGAAAGTGTTAAAAAGGAAATTCTAATTGAAGGACCTGCATTCATTGTCTCTTATGACTGCAGCCAGTCCCCCTAGAGTCTGGGCAGTGATGAATGTCAGTGTCCATCAGACTGAAGCCCAGAGTATCATCAGACCCAGGTGGATCCAGGGAGTGACGGCCATTCCTGTGGAAAGTGGTGGTTTTTTCCAAGAGAAAATAGTAGAGTTATGAACGAAGAGTGTCAAAGAAGGAGTGTGTGAAGCTAGAAGGGAGACACAACTGGCTGGTAATCTTTAGAAGGCAGAGCAGAAGTCATCCATAAAGCCCCATCCCCGTGAAGCCGTAAGTATTTAGGTTCCTTAACATGCGGGACAAGAGAAACTTCAAGTTAACTAAGCCTTTAAGTTTGGTCCTTTCAACCTTGTAATTCCTTTCTAAAATTGTCTTTGTCCTAAAGAAGTCACATACTCTTAGAAAACCGTATGTGATGGTTTTGTGGAAGATAAAGCAATAGGATAGCCAAGAGGTTCCATGGATCCAATGGAAAGAGTGTTAATATATTGGGGTAAATATACCTCAGAATCCCAAAGGGGGAAGAGAAATACCAGAGTCCAAAGGGAAACTGGCAATGGAGGAGGACCCCTGGGATTTGAAAAATACTCCAGAAGGACATGTAGATGAAAAACTTTGCAGTCAAATCCTCTAGCAACCCTCAGGTTACTTAAGGGACAGAAGGGGCCTAGTGAACTGCAAGTTACATAGTTATGTATCATCAGAAGACTAATGTGGTTTATGTTACAAGAGGGGTTATGGATGATTTTGGTTTCTTTCCTTTATTTTCTAGAGTTTACATACTCACATAAATACTATTTATCCAATGCTTAGAATGTACCAGGCATTCTTCATCAGTGAGCAAAAGAGGCAAAAATCAATCCCTGCCTTCTTTTAAAATAAATACAATATGAGATTAGATTATAAATAGAAAAAGACAACTTTGAATATTTTCAAGCTCAACAGGCAGATATCTCTCCCTCTCTCTCTCACATATTTATATATATGTATATATGCTTTTCCTATTTATTCCCCCAGGGTCCTTTCACATTATGACTAACTCTTCATTTCACTCATAGGTTTATCTGAATTGCTTAAAGTTCATTGAGCAAAAAAAAGATCAGTATTCATAAACAATCTATTAGATCCTTAAGCCTTTGGTAAATTTAATTCAAATAAAATTCTAGAAAATGTCATGACGCTTAGATTCAAACCTGGTTAATCAAACTAATTTTCACATTCTACCATACGCACTGCATTACCACCACCAGAACACACACACACACATACACCAATAATGTTAAAATTAATATAAATTTTAAAAATTATTTGCAATGCAAGTATATTTGTTAAAATAATTATTAGAGGTTTATATGAATGTTCCATGAGGTAAAAGGGAAATTGTCTATTGCAGAATAATGAAAAATATTCCACTTATTCCATTAGGTGGCAGCAAAACACTTCCAAAGCCTTTGTCTTCAAGTGCCTTCCTAACAGGTTTGACAGGTTAGACTGCACACAGAAATAAACATGTTCAATTGTTACCTCTCAGCAGAAGGGGCTCCATAAACATCAAGATTAACAGTGTATTGAATTTAAAGGCTTAATGGTTAGAGCAAATTATCTTTCAAATTAAAAAAAAAATCAGTTATTTTCTTTTTCAGTTCAATCCAAAGAATTCGTCGATTATACGTGCCAATAATACTCTAGGACTTTTCTATTTTTATGAAGTTGGCTCCAGTGGGAAGAACTCAACGTGGAATCGATAAATACCAGCAACATCAAAAACATTGGGCTGCAACCTTCATCTCCTCTATCACCAGTCCTGTGTCATCTGAGTGAAATTACCCTCTTTCTAAAAAGGTACTTCTTAACTAGAAATTCAAGCTTGAAAATCATTATAACACGCGTTGTCAAAATTGCTCGTCTAAGATTTCCTGAATAAAATAAAGATATCCACTTCCTTCATCCCCAAATTCAGCTCTTCTATAGGGCCCACGTCCATCCCTGAAGTTCTGCCATGGGATGCTGGTCTTGCCCCTGCCTTCATTAATATCTTGGGGTGTAGCAGAAAAAGGTCCAAATAGGGACAGAAATATACCAAGTACAAGGACTCAAAGTACCTATAGAGTGAAAGGCTTAATTCCTTAAGGAACTGCCAAACTGTTTTCCAGAGTTATGTACTTTTACACACTAGTGAGCAATACGTGAGGGTTCCAGTCGTTCTACAGCCTCACCAACACTTAATATTGTCAGTATTTCTCATTTTACCCATTCTAATGTGTATAAAGTGGTATCATCCTAAATTTTCTAATGCTACTATTTTTTTTTAACATCTTTATTGGAGTATAATTGCTTTACAATGGTGTGTTAGTTTCTGCTTTATAACAAAGGGAATCAGCTATACATATACATATATACCCGTATCTCCTCCCTCTTGCGTCTCCCTCCCACCCTCCTTATCCCACCCCTCTAGGTGGTCACAAAGCACCGAGCTGATCTCCCTGTGTTATGCAGCTGCTTCCCACTAGCTATCTATTTCACACTTGGTAGTATATATAAGTCCATGCCACTCTCTCACTTCATCTCAGCTTACCTTTCCCCCTCCCCGTGTCCTCAAGTCCATTCTCTACTTCTGCATCTTTATTCCTGTCCTGCCCCTAGGTTCTTCAGAACTTTTTTTTTTTTTTTTTAGATTCCATATATATGTGTTAGCATATGGTATTTGTTTTTCTCTTTCTGACTTACTTCACTCTGTATGACAGACTCTAGGTCCATCCACCTCACTACAGATAACTCAATTTCGTTTCTTTCTATGGCTGAGTAATATTCCATTGTATATATGTGCCGCATCTTCTTTATCCATTTATCTGTCGATGGACACTTAGATTGCTTCCATGTCCTGGCTATTGTAAATAGAGCTGCAATGAATATTGTGGTACATGGCTCTTGTTGAATTATGGTTTTCTCAGGGTATATGCCCAGTAGTGGGATTGCTGGGTCATATGGTAGTTCTATTTTTAGTTTTTTAAGGAGCCTCCATACTGGTCTCCATAGTAGCTGTATCAATTTACATTCCCACCAACAGTGCAAGAGGGTTTTTTCTCCACCTCTCTCCAGCATTTATTGTTTGTAGATTTCTTGATGATGGCCATTCTGACTGGTGTGAGGTGATATCTCATTGTAGTTTTGATTTGCATTTCTCTAATGATTAGTGATGTTGAGCATTCTTTCATGTGTTTGTTGGCAATCTGTATATCTTCTAATGCTACTATTTTTAAGGCTCCCCTTAGTTCTCCACATAACTTTAATAAGAACTTATAAATAGGTGAGCTGGGGCATGGTGGTTATACCACATACGTATAACAGATGTACAGATATCTTTATCTCCTTGGCTCTCAGGATCTCCAGGCCTAGGACTACCAGATCTCCCAGGATGCTCACTTCCAGATCAAAGGGCCTCATCCATTTACCTCCAAGTGCCATACAAACAGCATTTTCAGTATATGCCATGTGAAACAGCCCGGGAAGCTTTTTAAGACATATACTTAAGCCTCTACTTCTTGTCCTGTTATGTCAGTTTCAGTCAGAATCTTTTGGCACCTAATTAGTAACCAGCGTCCCCTCATTTGTATTACTCTTCTCTCTTTATTCTGGGAGCAAGGGAGGGGTTGAAGGCCCCAGTGGAGCAAGCAGTTTCAGAGAAGATTCAGTAGTGGACTTAGAAAACACTTCTGAAATGGGTCTACTACATCCTGAGAACCTGTCATTAAGCACAGGACTTACCTGTGGTGTAAAATAAGAAATCTGGCAAAAGTTATGTAACTTTCCACGTGAATAAATCAGCCCTACATCACTGTTCACAAGAAGGTCCATAAAGTGATCAATTTAGAGAAACTCGTTCCTTCCATTTCTATTTTATAAATATGCTATGAAGCACACATTTAGGGAGGATGTGCCCCTGTGGCTTCCTAAGCTCATTCACATACCCCTCAAAACCCGCCTCCACCACGTGTTGTCACCTGCCAGTTACAGAATCATGGTGTCATGGGAAGGGATTGACTCTAGCTCACTGTGTTTGGGGGGAAGCTTCTTTGGAAGCATTTCATTCTGGGCCCTTTTCTTATCTTTGATGTTTATAAACCCACTCTGGCAACACTGGATCAACAATCACCTTGTAACAACCTGCCTCACACTCCTTGTGCCATTGCTAGAGACCATGTTTGGTGTAAAATGATTAGAACGGGTGATGCATTTGTTCCTGGAGAAAGAAGTTTCATTATCATGAAACATCAGGGAAGAATAGACTGGATGTTCCTATGGAATTGTCTGTTGAGATATAGCTTCTGGAGACAAGAAAATTTGCCTCAAGCCAGTCTCAAGTGTTTCCTGGATTTATTTGTTTTCTTAATAACTTATTGAAATAAAATTCATGTAACATAAAATTCAGCATTTTTAAAGTGATAATTTGGTGACATATCTAGTACATTCACAATGTTATGCAACCACCTCTTCAGTCTAGTTCTAAAACATTTCCATCACTTCAAAGTAAAACCCTGTATCCATTAAGCCATTTCTTCCCATTTCCACCTCTCCCTAGCCCCTGGACATCTGAATTCTCTATGGATTTATTCATTCTGTATATTTCATATAAATAGAATCATACAGTATTAGACTTTTCATGTCTGACTTTCACTTAGAATACTGTTTTCAAGGTTCATCCACTTCATCCACACTGTACCATGTATAAGTACTTCGTTCTTTTCATGGCTGAAATATATATGTGTGTGTTTGTGTGTGTGTGTGTGTGTGTATTAATGACAACAAGACAGGTTTTTTATTTTTTATTTTTTGGCTGGGTGGCACAGCATGTGGGATCTTAGTTCCCCCACCAGGGATTGAACCCGCGCCCCCTGCAGTGGAAGCTCAGTCTTAACCACTGGACTGCCAGTGAAGTCCCTGAAATGTATATTTTTAATCATAATTTGTTTATCCATTTATCTGTTGATGAACATTTGGACTGTTTCTACTTTTTGACTATTACAAATAGTGCTGCCATGAACATATGTGTCCAAGTACTTATTTTAGTGCTTGTTTTCCATTTTTTCAGATGTATGCCTAGGAGTTTAATTGCAGGGTCATAAGGTAATTCTATGTTTAACTTTCTGAGAACTCCTAAACTGCTTTCCACAATGGCCGAATCATTTTTCATTCCCGCCAGCACTGTAAGAGGGTTCCAATTCCTCCACATCCTTGCCAACACTTAGTTTCCATTTTATTATTATTATTATAGTCATCCCAGGAGATGTAAAGTGGTACCTCATTGTGGTTTTGGTTTATATTCTCCTGATGACTAACGATGTTGAACATTTTTCATGTGCTTTTTTGGCCATTTGTATATCTTCTTTGAAGAAATGTCTATTCATATCCATAGCTCATTTTTTAATTGGGTTGTTTGTCTTTTTATTGTGGAGTTGTAACAGTTCTTTATGTATTCTGGATACTAGTCCCTTGTCAGATATATGATTTGAAAATATTTTCTCTCATTCTGTAGGTTATCTTTTCACTTCTTTGGATAATATCCTTTGATACACAAAAGTTTGAGATGAATTCCAATGTATCTATTTTTTTCTTCTGTCAGTCTTTCTTTTGGTGTCATACCTAAGAATCCACTGACAAATCCAAAGTCAAAAAGACTTACCCCTATGTTTTCCTCTCATAGTTTTATTGTTTTAACTCTTACATTTAGGTCATTGACCCATGTTGTGTTAACTTGTGTTTATAGTGTGAGGTAGGGTTCCAACTTCATTTTTTGAATGTGGATATGCAGTTGTCTGCACACCATATATTGAAGAGATGAGTCTTCACCCATTGAATGGTCTTGGCACCTTTGTTGAAAGTCTATTAGCCATAGATGTATGGGTTTAATTTCTAAACACTCAATTCTATTCCACTGTTCTATATGTCTAGGCTTATGCTAATACCATACTGTTTTGATTACGGTAGCTTTAGAGTAAGTTTTTTAATTGGGAAATGTGAGTTGCCCAACTTTGCCCTCTTTTTTGAGATTGTTTTGGCTATTCAGGGCCCCTTACAATTCCAAATGAATATAAACTATTCCATTTCTGTGTGTTGCCACTGAAGTCTTTGTTCCTTTATCTGTGTTCAGCTAGTATTTTGACAGCAATTTCCTTGTACACTAGGAACTTAAAAAAAAAAAAAAATCCTCTCCCAGTTTTCACAGATTGGCTCTGTGATGAGTCACTCCCTCAACACAGCCAGGCTGTTTACAACTCTGACTTAGACTTCACTTCCTGCTTACACTGAGACTAGAGGTCAGCCAGAGGTAAAATCTTAGGGCATTCTATGGTCTTTTCTGAGCATCTGACCTTCCTTGAGCAAATGTGTGGTTTTCTAAATTCCCCAATATACATGGATGCTTTTCCATGTTCATTTCTCAAAACAATTCTCCCCAGGTTTTCTTCCCAACCTCTGGGCAGTCTGTTGTGTCTCCATTGTAATCTTTAGCCCCAGCTGGCTGTGGGTTGTTCCTCACCTTACAATGTTTCTGAGCAATGCTGGCCACTTTTCCAGCCTGAGTGAGTTCCAAGTTAGGCAAACTAGAGACCTTGCATAAGTGTCTCAGGCAGCCCCCAGAGAACTTAGAACAGACAAACATAATATTTTGCCAATTAGATCTGCTCTGCTCCCTATGGAACTGGGGGTCAGAGTCTTACACTGGGTAGGTGGGCTGCCACCTTCAAGAACACCACCAAGCTGGGGAGGGGGTGGGGCAAGGGGAAGTAAAAAATGCCACAGAGCTTTTCTATCATTGCTAAGTTGCCTTTTGTTTGTTTGTTTGTTTTTGATTCAGCATTCACCTGGTTGCTGTAAACCTTTGACTGTTTTCCAGAGTTCTGACAAAGTTGATTCTGCCAATTTCTGTTTCTTTTCAGTGTTTCTGTAGAGAGACAGGAGCTTGGAGCTGCCTGCTCTGCCATTTTGCTGATATCCCAAAGATCTGTTTTTAAGGGCATGCAAATCTACTCAGTGTGTATTTAGAAGTTCTTGTGGTGGTCTGCATCAACAGGGTAATTGAAATAGGGTAGGAGGCTACACATAAATTCACCTTTCCAGAGTATATCCTGTCTGCCAATATATAAAGAATTTTTTTGGTCAAATTTGGTTTACAGAAATGACTAGAATTTTATTTTAGATGTCTTTTGGTGTTTTATAAGTACTTATCATTTTTAAATATCATGAATAAAAATAACTCAGTTAAAATCTATTATATGCCTAGTGAGTACACCTCTCTATTAAATAGAAAAATGCCACACACTACTATTAAATGTAAAACTGCTACAATACAAGGATAATTTGTGGTTTGAAAGATAATCCATTTTATGTGGTCAAAACTCCAGCTTTGTATTTCACTGATGTGTTTATAAATGTAGATTTATATGTACAGTGTAGATTTATATAAATAAAGGCATAGTTGCTCACATATTTAAAAAATAACAAAAAAAGTACATTTTGAAGGTCATATCAAATATTTAACCTCACTTGAGTCTCACAGGAAGCCTGTGAGGGAAGGATTCCTAGGGCAATTATCCTGAGGCATCAGGAGTGTGACTCATGGGTATCATAAATATCATTCTGATCTTGTATCTGAGAGAGATGAGCTATGAGAAACAGAAGAATATGACTGATAGAAGACTATCTTAACTGGAACTTGAAAAAATGGGACTAGCCACTAGGAAGGGGAATAAAAACCAAGAAAGATATAAAAATATTTTAGGGAACCTCTTGGCCAACTAGCAGGGGGACTCCCTTCTCTTTGTTGGGCTCTTAATTAACTAGTTCTTTTTTTGTAGGACAGTGTGAAGAAAGATCTAGAGATCTAAGAGAGAAATATTAGTCAAAAGGGTTTGTTTGTTTGTTTTCAATGAAGTCTTATTTACTTTCTATTTTGATGGTGAGGGTCTATATTTTGTTTCAATTATAGAAAATTAAAAGCACCCTACCTCTCACATCCCTTACCACTGGTTTTAGGAGAGGCAGACAAAGAGACAGAGGTTCATCTATTATATTATAGAAAAGCAAGCATAAATAGTTTTTTACCACACAAAATAAGATTTCAAGATATAGTAAAACATCTCTTAATTTTGTTTTTATCTATTATTGAAACTCAGATAAATTATTTTTTATGATTTGAATTGCCCAGGTGTTACCTATATTTTAAGAAAGCTATTGATATTGGATTTTTTTTCCCTGAGATTAACTAAATTCCATGGGAATATGTGTAGGTATGAGTCATTTTTTTCTTATACTCTGTTTTGAACTCTATGTGCTCTTTCTATCTCCATACTTTTGTCTTTCTTCTTCTAATTTGAGATATTTTCCTTTATGTCTTTGGTAATTTTCTTCCTGCCATACCTCTTCTTTTTTATAGAACTTCTACCATATACTGGGCCTGCTGTATTTACCCTTTATAACTCACTTTTTTCTCTGATTTTTTACACAAATATCTGTCTAAAGAGTGTACTTCATGTCTCTTCAATAGCTGACAGTGGCGCTGTCTCCTCTGCACATTTCTCTAAGGCCCTCGGAAATTCCACTGCCAGCTACCCAGTGGACACTCTCTGGCACTGCCCAGTGCCATCTGGGATCCTGGAGTAGGTGTCCCAGCAGGCTGACACGGTTTCTGCACTGGATCCTGAGAGACCATTCCCTTCACGAACCTTTGTAAGAATTCACAGCACATCAGCCAAACATGAATGGCTGGTTCACTGGCAGATCAGAACAATCTCAGAAAGAAATTACAAATTTAAATTCTAACAGCTTCCCTTAAATGCCACAAAGAAAGGAATTCCTATGGGTGCCCTGACTCCAACCTCTGACCACGCTTACCTACCCTCATGTTTGTAACTGTAGGGGGAAAAATGCATAAGAAATCTTACTCTAAAAGACAAACAGTTATTGTGCTAAGATGGTAGGAATACGGGGGATTGCATTTATTTTTTCCCATTTTCCAGTATTTGAGTAAAGTACTCCTATTAATTTTAAAATAAGCAAAAAATTCAAAGTAAATCTTAAAACAAAAATGTGAAGCATATCAGTGTTTATAGCTTGATAGTCAAATATTCGTGACTTTATATGTCCTCCTTGCTTTTTATGTATCAAATTCTGTGTCTTTCTACCATATTCCCTATTATAAACAGAAGTCATCATTGCAAAGTATCCCAAATAGGTAGGATATTGGTGCTTTATGGTATTCCTCTGCTCCTGTAACTTTCCGTTCTTGATGCAAGAGCCATATGAGGCCCAATAGCACTTCTTGTCCTTGGGACCCATGGTATCCCTGTACTCGCTATCATTTCCTCATGTTTAGAACAAACCAGCTTACGCAGTTTCAGTTGCTTAGAATGGAAAGTTCCCTTACAAAGACACAGGGAAAAAATCTCTAGTGGTGAAAAACCATCACCTAGCTAATATGAAGGCTTTAAAACACAGAGAGATCTGCCTTGTCCTAAAGGGGCAGTTTGGAAAGGCATTGCCAAAAGCCATTGCAGCTGTGTCCTTGATTTGAGTTACAGGAGGAGAAATCAATTAGCAGTAATTTTAGTTATGAAGACAGCTAACTCTGGAAGTCTATTATTAAGAACTTCACACCTCTTTTTTTTCTATAAATAGCACTTGGTTTACTTCTTGAAAGCAAAACACATGCCTTAAGGTTCAGAGTGGCAAGTTGTACTCTTCAAGTACAAAAGTTAATCAAAACAACTCATTCCTCAAATGCCGATATTTACTTATTTTTCAAATACTGTTGACCCTTGAACAAAATGGGTTTGAACTATGTGGGTCCACTTATACAAAGATTTTTTTCAATAGTAAATACTACAGTAGTACACAATCAGCAATTGGTTGAATCCACAGATGCAGAACCGAGGATGAAGGGGAACCTCGGATATGGAGGGCTGACTATAAATTATATGGGTACTGGGGACTCCTTGGAGGGTTGGTGCCCCTAACCCCCACGTTGTTCAAAGGTCAACTGTAGATATTATTACACCCTTTCTACAGATGAGGTTAACTGAATCTCAGAGAGCTAACCATTTTGCTTGAGATCTCAAACCTAATAAGTGCAAAAGCTAGCCATAAAACCCTGATTCTAAGTCTATTGGACTACCCATCTTTCCAGAGCCACCATTTTTTTAAGATAAGACTACACAGGATATTGATCTCAGTGGAGACCAGCCTTATGAATAGTACAAGCAGCTAAAGAATGTGTTGAGAAGCTCTAGGTAAAATCCCCTTCTCCAAAACATTTCACTCACTACCTATTTCCTCATCCTTGTACCCAGGTCAGGAGGAATTTACCTGAGATGAAAGCAGTAACAACTTCTGCCCTTATCAGTTAGTAGTAAATATAAAAATAATGTTGGGGGGCTTCCCTGGTGGCGCAGTGGCTGAGAATCTGCCTGCCAATGCAGGGGACACGGGTTCGAGCCCTGGTCTGGGAAGATCCCACATGCCACGGAGCAACTGGGCCCGTGAGCCACAACTACTGAGCCTGCGCGTCTGGAGCCTGTGCCCCGCAACGGGAGGGGCCGCGATAGTGAAAGGCCCGCGCACCGCGATGAAGAGCGGCCCCCGCACCGCGATGAAGAGTGGCCCCCACTTGCCGCAACTAGAGAAAGCCCTCACACGAAAACTAAGAGACCCAACACAGTCATAAATAAATAAATAAAAAATAAATAAATAAAGTATTAAAAAAAAAAACTATTACATCAGGGTTCAATTTAAAAAATAATAATAATAATGTTGGAAGATTTTTCACTGTACAGTACTTATGCCTAGAACCCTCTATCCCCTCCTCTCAAATTCGTATTTGGTATAGGGAGGGACTAGCACATATGTATACTGAAAATCCAGGGGATTCTGAAGTACTGCTCTAATTTAAGAACAACTGTCTTATAAGGATTTGTTGATAGACGGCTGTGAGCAAACAGTATTTTTCCTTTAAAATATATTTATTATCAATTATCCCTTATATGTGGAATCTAACAAAAATGGTACAAATGAACTTATTTGCAAAACACAAATAGAGTTACAGATGTAGAAAACAATCTTATGGTTGCCAGGGAGAAGTGGGGGGGACGGATAAATGGGAGATTGGGATTGACATATATACACACTACTATATATAAAATAGATAACTAATAAGGACCTACTGTATAGCACAGGGAACTCTACTCAGTACTCTGTAATGACCTATATGGGAAAAGAATCTAAAAAAGAGTGGCTATATGTATAACTGATTCACTTTGTTGCACAGCAGAAAATAACACATTGTAAATCAACTATACTCCAATAAAAATTTTTAAAAAATAAAAATAAAATAAAATATATTTATTATCAATCATATGTCAGGCACTATATCAGGCACTGGGAACATACTGATAAACAGGTGGGTCAGGGCCACTGCCTTCAGGGAGCTTATACCTTTTTTTATTAGGCATAACAGTTCTGTCCTATCCAAGCATTGAAAGATAATAGAGAGATTGAAGAAAGGGCAATAAAGCTAAATTATCCATATCTGAGATATTAGGAAAATTAATCATAATTAAAAAGAAGCAAAATAAATACTAAGACTTGAGAAATAAAAATACTGACTTTTAAAGGTAATGATATTCTAGCTAGATACAGTTTATATAAGCATCAGCCTGACAGCCTTGCTGTAACAAATTCCAGATACTGTTAAAATATAAACACTGGAAAGAAGAAATTTTTGAAGCTGGAATAAAATGTGAAGGAAAGAATATTGACATAAAATTCAGTAAAAAAATATTTAGATTGCTCAGCGGGGGATAAACATCTTGTGAGACATAAGGATTAATGTAGTTCTTTAAAAGTAGTCCTCTATCTAGTGAACAACTGGTAATTGCCATCATGAAATAATAGTATTAACATGGAAAACTGGATTAGACAAAGCCCTAAGAGTTGCACACCAGTAATAAACTTTAATTAGAGGGAACTAACTATAATATGAGATCTTCTTTAATACTACCTTCTTTAATTCCATAGCATCTTCACCCTCAATTTCCACTATTTTAATTTGGCACATGAGGCCTCTCATAATCTGGCCTCCCCCTCTCTTTCTAGCCTCATTCCCCCCAATTCCCCACATCTGGTCCCCACTGCATACCCAGTAATCTGGTCATACTGAACTACTCTAGTTTCACAAGTAAGATATGATCGTTCATGGTTACTTGTTTTGCATATTCTCTTCCCTCTGCTTAGAAAAGTCTTACCTTTATTTTGAAAAAGAAATCAGAATATGTCAGTTTGCTAGAGCTATCAAAACAAAGTACCACAGACTACATGGATTAAACAACACAAATTTACTTCCTGGAGGCTGGAAATCCGAGATCAAAGTGTTGACAAGGTCAGTGGTTTGTAGATGGCTGTCTTCTCCCCCATGTCTTCATATTGTCTTCCATCTTGTCCAAATTTCCTCTTCTTACAAGGACAGAAGTCATATTGGATTAGAGCTTACCCTAATAACCTCATTTTAAGTTAATTACCTCTTTAAAGTCTCTATCTCCAAATACCATCACATTCTGGAGGTTAGGACTTCAACTTTGGAGTGTGTGTGGGGGGAGACACAGTTCAGCCCATAATACAAATTCTTACTGTGTACAGTGTATAGCTTGCTCTTAATTTCTTCTAGGAATCCTTCATCTTGAATCTTTCCATCTCAGGCTGGGTTAGGTTTCCTTCCTCAGAACTCCCAAAGCAGGATATACATTCCTCTGTCACATTAAAGGGTCTGTTTTCTTTACTCCACTCTAAGATATGTCTTAATTTTCTTCATCCCAGCAACTATTCCTGTGCTTGGTACATGGTAAGTGTGCAAGACTCTTTGTACCTTTATGCTTTATGGAAGTATAAGCCCTCTGGCTTGGCTGTATTATGACAGCATTTCCTGAGATAGGAAATAAAGGATTAGCAAGTTTGCCCAAGGAACTTTCTTTTGGCATGCTGAGTTTAAGAGCTATCTAAATGGAAATCTAGCAGGGAGTTAGAAGTATGAGCACAAGCTCAATAGAGAAAACCATGCTAAAATTATGATTTGGTGAATGGATGTGATCATTAAAGGAGAACATATAAATGAGAAGAATGGCATGAAAAAACCTTTAAAGAATGACAAAGTTTTTAAAGAACGGGAGAAAGAAAAATGAAATGGAAAGGTCAGAGAAGTAAATGAGACTTAGAGAAGTTGGTTTCAGTTTCCATTTACTCTGATTTCCAAACTAAAAAAGTCTGGAATTTTGTGGTGATCTGTTTTTCCTTTATGTTGCCACCAGGGGTCTCCAACAACTCCTGCAATATCTGTCTGGCGAGCCCTCAACAAGTATCTTTTAGCTGTCATTACATCATTACAAGGGCTTTTCCAGCAGTGTCATTCACTCATCAAGAAGACCAGGTACCTTACAGCAGTAGAAGTTTATTGGATGCCTGACCCTCTTGATTGAGGTAAGTTCGGATGAGTCCTTCAAGTGAGTCAGTGGTCTGTGGTTTACTGACCTCCATGTAGTCTCTCGCACTGGCAGCTTTATCACATGATAAATGAATGAAACATGCTCTTCCCATTTCAAGAATTGGGACTGGTTATCTGCCTAGGACACATTGGAGCCCAACATATAGATCGTATAAGGTTTGGTGAGCCCTCCAAACATACTGAAAAAAACTGAAAGTTCTAAAAATTTCATCATGTTATAGTGACTCTAGAAACTCTCTCCCTCTCTTCTAAAAAAAAGATGAGAGGAAAAATAGTCTGTCCCCTAGAACAATGAGAAAAGATGAGACTAGACAAAGCTGACAAACATTTATTTCTTAATTATTCCTTCAGATGACATTATTTCTGTAATGACAACCTCATTATCTCCAACAGGTTATACTGCAATTAAGTTATGTGTATATGTACTTTTATATTAGATATTTAAAGTTTTACTAACATGAAAATGTTTAATAATATAGAAAAGTAGAAGTACCAAAATATCACCCAGAGACTCCCTATATCGTTAACACTTTGCCGTATTTGTTTCTTCTGTATATGTTTTCTTCTTGAACCATTATAAAATAAATTATAAATATTCTGATGCTTCAACCTAACTGCTTTAGCATGCATTTATAGAAAATAAGAGCATTCTCCTACCTATTGACAGTACTGTCATCACATCTAATAAATTTAGAAAACTTCCTAATGTCATCTATTTCCCAGTCTATATTTTAATACTGCTACTTATTTCCAAAACATATTTTATAACTGTTTTTATTTTCAAACCAAGAGATAATCAAGAACCATGCATTGTCTTTTGTTGTTGTCTCCCTTAATCTAAAACAATTACAACTCCCTCTTCCTTTTTCCTCTACAATACAAACTTGAGACAAGTTGTCTTGTAGAATATTACATTTCCTTGCTTTGTTCATTTCCTTCTGGTATCCTTTAAATTAACCCTCTATCTCCTGTATTTCCTATATACTGGAGGTTAAAACTGGACCTCCTGCATTATGTTCAGGTTTATACTCTTAACAAGAATTCTTCCTAGGTGATACTGTGGACAACATTGTGCATCACATAGAAAGTCATATCATGTCTGATGTCCCACTATTAGTGATAGTAAATGGGATTACTGAGTTAAAAAATGGGAGACGAGCTAATCTCTCGGTTTTAAAGTTAAATTATTTTCTTTTGGGACCTGCATATAATCTGTATTCCCCATCAACCATTTATTTAATGGTTTTAGAATTCATTAATTTTCCCTACTGTGATAGGCACAATAAGGCCCCCAAAGATATTCATGTCATAATCCCCAGAACCTATGAATATGTTACCTTACATGAAAAAAAAAAAAAGAAGTTTCAGATGTGATTAAGGTTAAGGACCTTGAGATGGGGAAACTATCCTGGAATATCGAGATGAATCCAGTCTAATCACCTTTCCCAGTAGAGCAAAGAACCTTTCCCACATGTAGTCTGAGAAAGTGATGTGATGAAAGCAGGGTCAGAGAGATGCTAAGTTGCTCTCCTAAGCAGGGTCAGGAGATGGAGTAAGGGATCCATGAGCCAAGGATTTCAGGAAGCCTCTAGGAACTGGAAAAGGCAAAGAAACAAAATCTCCCCTAGACCTTCCAAAAGGGAATGCATCCAGCTGACACCTTAGTTTTTAGTCCAGTGAGACCCCTGTAGGACTTCTGACCTACAGAATTGTAACATGATACATTTGTATTTTTTAAGCCACTAAATTTGTGGTAATTTGTTACAGCAGCAATAGAAAACTAACACAGATCTTCCTCAACTTACAATGGGGTTATGACCCAATAAATCCATTGTAGGTTGAAAATATCAAGTCAAAAATACACTTAATGAACCTGACCTTCTGAACATCATAGCCTAGCCTACCTTAAACGTGCTTAGAACATTTACATTAACCTACAGTTGGGAAAGTCATCAAATACAAAGCTTATTTTTTAATAAAGTGTTGAATATCTCATGTAGTTTTTTGAATACTGTATTGAAAGTAAAAAACCAGAATTGTTGTATGGGTACAGAATGGTTGTAAGTTTATCAGTTGTTTACCCTTGTGATCACATGACTGGCTGGAAGTTGCGGCTCACCACTGCCCAGCATCTCAAGAGAAGATCTAATGCATATCACTAGCCAGGGAAAAGATCAAAATTCAAGATTCAAAGTATGGTTTGAAATGCATATCGCTTTTGCACCATCATAAAGTTGAAAATCATAAGTTAAACCATTGTAAGTAGGGGACCATCTGTATACATACTTAAATCAATTATTTATTGAGGGATGTGAGTGAAAGTGTGTATGTGTTTTCTATATCAGTCATATTTCAAATAATATGTTCCTAAAGGCTATACCTGGTCTATTGTGTTGAACTATAAACACAATCATGGCCCATCAGTATTTAAGTAGTTATGCAATTGAATGATTTTTACTAATTTTCATGTCATAGAATGAGATTTTCCTGGTTTTTCAAAAACTCTATACCTTCTCTATCAAAACTTTGGACTTGGGGCTTCCCTGGTGGCGCAGTGGTTGAGAATCTGCCTGCCAATGCAGGGGACACAGGTTCGAGCCCTGGTCTGGGAAGATCCCACATGCCGCGGAGCAACTAGTCCCGTGAGCCACAACTACTGAGCCTGCGCGTCTGGAGCCCGTGCTCCGCAACAAGAGAGGCCGCGATAGTGAGAGGCCCGCGCACCGCGATGAAGAGTGGCCCCGGCTTGCCTCAACTAGAGAAAGCCCTCGCACAGAAACGAAGACACAACACAGCCAAAAATAAATAAATAAATTAATTAATTAATTAAAAAAAAAAACTTAGGACTTTATTATATAATAACAATATTGAGGTAAGCCAGAAAGTATTCATTCCTGGAAAGCATTATCATCCTCAGTTAAAGAATATTGCTTATATGGGAATTTTCCTGCATAGTTCAGGAAGTTTTAGAAGCTTTATAAACATTAGTTTCCTCCTCTTTCCTATACACTACTTTGTCCCAGAAGACAAATGCTAATGGTAACTAAAGAGAGCTGGAGTGGCTGTACTATTATCAGACAAAATGGATTTTTAAGATAAAAATTGTTACTAGAGACAAAAAGGGCATTTCATAATGATAAAGGGTCAATTCATTAAGAAGATAAAACAACAATAATATGTATGCACCTAACAACAGAGCTTCAAAATACATGAAGAAAAACTGACAGAACTGAAGGGAGAAATAGACAATTCAACAATAATTGTTGGACACTTCAATATCCCATTTTCAATAATGGATGTAACAACTAGACAGATCAACATGGATATAGAAACTTGATCAAATTATAAACATAGTAACAGACACAGAATATCTATAAAACACTCCCTCAACATCAGAATATATATTCTTCTCAAATGTACATGGGACCTTCTCCAGGAGAGATCATATGTTAGGTCTCAGATTTAAAATAATTGAAATCATACAAAGTGTGCTCTCCAACTCCAGTGAAACGAAGTTAGAAAATCACAATAACAGAAGGAAATTTGAGAAATTCACAAACATACAGAAGTTAAACAACACACTCCTAAATAATCAGTGGATCTACCTGGCTGGACAGCTGGATTGGGAGATGTTACTCCTGTGGATGATTGTTGGTGATAAGCCTTAAGGCTAGAGGCAGTGTTAGGTAAGGCCTAAGAAATGCTGCTGTGTTCAACTCTCAAATATTTCTTGGATCTGTCTTTGTCTGCAAACAAACATACATTTAATGGCTTCTGAGATAAGCTCCCAATCCCATTATAATCAAACCTTGTGAATCTATTAGACTATTACTCATTACTGCCAGTCCAACTGCCCAGCTAGGTTAATTCCTCAAGGTTTTATGCCTTCATATCCTCTGTGCCTTGGCTATGTTATTGAATGCCTGCTCTCACCTCTCTGCCTCAGTATGAGACTCAATATGACATCACGTGTATGCAAAGTTTTGTAAACTATAATAATACATTAATGTAAACTACATTTACTGGAATTCACACTCTTCAAGAACCAGTTTAAGTCTCCTCTTCTTCCAAGACGTCTTACTAAACTCCTATAGTCCTCACTGATCTCTTATTTCTTTTTCTTTTCTATATTTCCCTCCCTCCCTCCCTCCCTTCCTTCCTTCCTTCCTTCCTTCCTTCCTTCCCTCCTTCCTTCCTTCCTTCCTTCCTTTTTCCCTTCTAAAACTGTATTCTCCTTGTTCTATACCTCTATCCCCTGCTCCCCAAACCTGGTAAACACCATTTTGAATTCTATGTTTACTACTTCCTGGTTTGTTTCACAGAATTTATCATTCATGTATATTTCCTGAAATAATAAACTGCTACATTTTGTCTTTTTTTAACTTCACATAAAAGCAATCATAATGTATTTATTCTTCTGTACTTTGTTCCTTCTTATCATCATGGGTCTGTCAGTTAACTTGAGTAGGTATTACATACGTGGTTCAAAAAGCAAAACAATACAATACAAAATACTGAAAGCCTGACTTCCTCCCCTGCTGCAGCCAACCTATGTCCCCCTCTACATTGTCCCCATAGATAATCACTCCTATCAGCTTCTTTTGAATCTTTCCAATAAAAGCAAACACAATTGTATTCTTACTCGCCCCCCCCCACCTTTTTAATTTATAAAGGACCTGACGTCACATATAAATCTTTCCATATAAATCTTGGAGCACTTTCTTATGCTTTTTTATAACTTCATAACATTCCATGGTGTCCATCTACCATAGTTTTATAACTAGTCCTCTACTAATGGACACTTGGATATTCTCTAATCTTCTACTAGTACAATGTTGCAGATAATAACATATGCCATTTCTTTTCTGTGTGCATATATTTCTGTAGGATAAATTCCTGTGAGTAGGACTCCTGGGTTGAAGGGGAAATACATTTATAATTTTGACAGGCATTACCAAATTGCCCTTCAGAAAGGGTGTGCTATTTTATGCTCATCCAATGATATATAAGTGCCTGTTTCCCCGCTATCTCATTAAACTTAGATTTTTGCTAATTTAATAGGTGTAAAATGCATCTATTGTATTATAATTAAAGTTGCGTATGTTTTTCTTATGTTTAAAGCCATTTGTCTGTCTTTCCTGTGAGATAGCTTCTCATGTCTTTTGCACATTTTTCTCTTAAATTATTGATACTTTTTCAAATTAATTCCTAGCATATTAATTCTTAGACTTACATGAGTAGCAATTTTTCTCTGATTTGTCATTTGTCTTTTCACCTTGGGTATTGTAGTTTTGCCACCAAGAAATTTTTTTAAATGTAACTAGTTTTGACAGTTTTAACATAGCTCTGGATTTTTAATCAAAGGTACAAAGTACTTTCCTAATTTAATTTTATCAAGACATTCTCCTATGTCTTCTTCCAGTACTTACATAATTTCATTTAAATCTTTGAGTTTATATCAGTGCGTAGTACAAGGACTCGCTCTAACTGCATCTTTTCCTAAATGGAGCTACCTGGTTGCTCAACCCCAATATTATGTATAAGATTCACCAGTGTTGATGCATATAGCCACAGTTCATTCATTCTAAATGTTGAATTCCATTGTGTGAATATAAACAACTTATTTATCTTCTCCAATGATAATGAGCATGTTGGTTATTTCCAGAAGTTTGCAGTTATAAGCAGAGCTTTGTAAATGTGCTTATAACACCTTATTTCTAAAGTCTATAGCACTTACTGTCTATCACTTATAACTTGCATTAATTGAATAAATTAACTGATATTTAACTATTTCTTACTATGCATTCACTCCTTTCACACTAGGACTTGAGAAAAAGAGGATAGTCTTACATGTTTGGGCTATATACCATATTGACTAGGAGAGGAATGTGCTCTCAGTAGTAAATAAATTGAACTGAGTTTAATTAAACTGAATGGAATTAGTAGCCTGCTGCAGGCAGTGAAATGTAACATTCTTTCCTTTTATTCACCAAAAGCAGAAGCACCAGGACAAAATTAACTGTATACCTATTTTGAATATGTATAGGTGTTTATTTTTTAAGGTTACAGAGAACTTCAGTCTTAAGGAGAAGCAAACCAGTCAATTAATTCATTCACCTTTGATACTCCTGGAATGTCTCGTGCACATATGAATACTGATACAGCTTCTATGACCTATCAAAAACAGATGAGATACGATGGAAATTTTATTGCGCAATTTCCTTTTCACGTATTCAAAAAGAACATGTTGGCATATCTCTCACATCATTATTTTGACTAATCCTTTTGTTTAAATGATAGGCGTCTAGGAGTTAGTACATCCTCTTATGGTAGAAGAAATGCCTTTTAGAATGCATTCCAGGCTAGGTTTTTGTCCAGGGATTAAAAGCCTGAGTTTTTTTTTTTTTTTTAAATTAATTTATTTATTTTTGGCTGTGTTGGGTCTTCGTTTCTGTGCGAGGGCTTTCTCCAGCTGCGGCAAGCGGGGGCCACTCCTCGTCGCGGTGCGCGGGCCTCTCACTATCGTGACCTCTCCCGCCGCGGAGCACAGGCTCCAGACGCGCAGGCTCAGCAGCTGTGGCCCACGGGCCCAGCTGATCCGCGGCATGTGGGATCCTCCCAGACCAGGGCTCGAACCCGTGTCCCCTGCATTAGCAGGCAGACTCCCAACCACTGCGCCACCAGGGAAGCCCCAAAAGCCTGAGTTTTAAGTGAACAAAATCTACATCTCTTTCAGAACTATAATTGATTTTCCTCCTTACCCAGCTATTACTGCAAGCATGACACTAAAATAGTCATCAATAGGCTGTTGTCATCCCTTTTTAGGACTGATTCAACTTATGAAAAATAAATTAGTAGCTTGTGTTCACACTTAGGCTTACCAGAGACTCATATTTATACTATGGTTAAGAGGCAATCTTAAAAGTACAACATTTCCATTAGCCATAACATATTGAGCTCTCAGGAAATGGTATACCCAAGGAAAATCAGTTTAAAAAAAAATGAGATCTGTGTAAACTTTTAAGGTAAGAAAATTTATTAAATGACAATATATTAGATAGAAGAATATTTTCCTATAAAGTAAAATTGTGATTTTACTATTAAGTAATAACACTCCTTTAAGGCAAGGTATTGTGTTATAATTAATGTAGAATTAAAATATCTGTGAGCTTTGAGCTGTATAGGAATTGCACATAGTACTGTGTCTTATGTACAAGCCAACTTGTCTTTTTCTGTACTAAAACACTGTACTAGAAAAACCATAATTACATTGTTTAAAATATAAACTGCTAAAATAGTTAAAAGAATGTAAGACAATAATATTTGTTTAATTTTGCATGGTACTTGTCTTAGTCCTTTTGGGCTGGTATAATGAAAATACCATAGACTGGGTGGCTTAAACAACAAATATTTATTTCTCATAGCTCTGGAGACTGGGAAGTCTGAGTTCAAGGCACTAGCAGATTAGGTGTCTGGTGAAAGCCTGCTTCTCCCTGTGTCTTCACATTGCTGAAGGGGCAAGGGAGTTCCTTGGGGTCTCTTTTATAAGGGCATTAATCCCGTTCATGAGAGTTTTGCCCTCATGACCTAATCACTTCCCGAAGGCCCACCTCTTAATACTACCACATCGGGGTTAGGTTTCAGCATGAATTTTGGGGGAGACGCAAACATTTAGTCTATGGCAGTGCTCATGGTTCTTTTCCACAGCTGTTTTGATTACTGAGCAAAATTTAAAAAGCCCTCATTGCTTATTCCTAAAAGGTATCATTCTACCCAGGAAGTATGCTGCCATAGACAATAATTCCACAAATACCATTCAGCACTCACTGCATTTGCCCACAAGAAAATATTTATTATAAAAATGATGTGAAATTCTCCATTACAAGACACACAGGGATTCCTAGCCAATTACCTCAATAAACTCCAATGCTATAATGTCTCATCCTTTTATTTTACAACCCTATCTTTTATATCACATTTTCCTTGTTTGCCTAGGAAAGTAGTGAGCATATACTTAGCATTATTATTAACATTTAACACTGACTTGTAGGAGAAACAGATAATATCTTTCCTTTCTGCTTTATACATCATTTCTAAATTCATCCAGCAATTCAAGAAGGATTATTCAGTGCTCTAGGTTTAGGTTAAAAATAAATATTACTAAATTTTGGTGCAATAGTATGGAGTTTTCTCAACCAAAATAACAAAAGAAAAATGTTTTTTTCCTAGAATAGAAAAATGAGTATTTTGTGCCAGTATCTTCCTTAAGATTATAAGGGACTTAAATAGATAATAACACCTTGTGACTCCTTAGTATAATAAGTAAAGAAAGCTTGATTGATCATAGATCATTCCCAGAATTTTTCAAAATTGAACTTGTAAAGAAGAGCCTTATTTTATTTGGTTATGAAAGATGTAAGCTTGAACTATCTGTAGCCTTGTCACCCATGACATGGAGAAGCTTGTCTGAGAGAATGAACCTGAAATACTGCAAGGGGCGGGGGGAGGAAGAAAGAGAGAGAGAGAGTAAGAATTATAATGAAGTCAATAAACCTAATTGGCTTAAACTAGTTCAAATTATGTTTCTGTCCTATGCAACTAGATAATGGCAAGACATTGAGAAATTACTATCTGAAAATGGGGTATTGCAAAGGAAAGACTTTAATATGTGATTCTGTTGGTGGAGGGAGGTGACAATGAGATACAATTCTTTGAAAATGATATTAAGAAAGTTAGTCAAATTTCTTTCCAGTTTTCTGTTAGGACACAGGCCATACACATCAAGGCTGTCACTTAAAAGAATTCCATAGCAAATGTCAGGGTATTGGAGGGTATGGGTGACATCTTGAAGTCTTCATAAGTTACAAGACAGAGATAAGCTAGGATCCAAGCTGGCTCATCAGAAAGAAGAAAGGATCCCTTGGGATCAATCAACAGTGTTTTTAAGAGAAGTACTTTCCACCTGTTGCCAGAAATCCAAAATAGCAGAAGGTCAAAAAATCATGTGTTCTGCTCATTACAAAGACTGAACACTTTGTCCCATACTAATTGTAGTGTGTTGGCTTAGAGTGGTGCTTTCAGAAGGAATCATAGAAATGGGGAAGATTTAATCTCCCATGATTCACCAAATTATCTCCTGTGTACTCCCTACTAGACTACTCTCCAAAACCCTCATTTCAAGCCATAGTAACCAGGGATTAGCCCTGTGGCAAGGTGAAGCTTTCTATTATCTCTGTTTGAGGACAGTGGCCTAGAGCAGGCAATTAAATTGAGGTTAGAGGGGGTAGATAGAAACCCAAACTTGTTGCTAAGAGATCAAATCTATGGCTATAGGCTAGAGATACAAAGATTTTACTTGACAAGAGTGGCCGACTGTATTTTCCAAAGATGGCCACAAAAATATCTTCCATGCTATATTCTTACTATGTGATATTGACATCCTTCCTATTGCACAGTAAAGTCTATGACCCCGTGATCCTGAGTGGACCTTGTGACTACCTTGACCAACAGAATTTAGTGAAAGCGATGCCATGAGACTTATGAGGCTAGTTCAGGAAAATGTCAGTCACTTCCACCTTGCTCTCTGATGTTTAATCTGGAACCCAGCTACCATATGTGAAGAAGTTCAAACTAGCTCATGCTGAAAGAACACATGGAGAGACCATTTATAGATGTTCTTGTTGATTGTCCTAATCACCAGCCATCATCAGCTAGACACATGAAACACCTTCTGATAATTCTAACCCTAACCATTGAGACAACCTCAGGTTTCAAGTCTTCCAGCAAAAGCGTCAAACATGATGTAACAGAAACAAGCCTTTTCCTATGTCTGTGGTCCCAAGACCACTCTCAGATTCAATGATTCAGTAGAAAGACTCAAGAACTCAGAAAAACTGTTATACTCATGGTTATGTTTTATTACAATGAAAAGATACAGATTAATTTCAGCAAAGGAAAAAGGCACATAGGGCAGAATCCAGGAGAGACATGAGATTCTAGTTGTCTTCTCCCAGTGGAGTTATAAGGACAGCACTTAATTCTCCCAGTAATGATGTGTGACAATATTCATGAAGTATTGCCAACCAAGGAAGCTCTCCTGAGCATTGGTGTCCACCGTTACTATTAGTAGTCATTCACATAGGCATGGATCTTAGTTACTCAGTCTATAGCCCCTCAAGAGGTCAAATTGATACAGCACAGTCCAAGGCCCTTACCAAGATTCACATTTTTAATATAAACCATCTAACATATCCTAAGTCTCCAGATATACAAAGACTTTTTTCTCAGGCAGGATATTCCAAAGGTTTAGAGGTTATCTCCTAGGTGACAATTAAAGCCAATCTTATATTTGGAATGTGCAGGGTTTGAACAACCCAGGTCTGCTGAGTTAACCCTCTACTGAGCACAAGGCTAGTTCAGAAAGATGCCATGCACTTCCACCTTGCTCTCTGGGATCTTGGAATTCAGCTACCATGCTGTGAGGAAGTTCAAACTAGCCTACGCAGAAAAAACACATAGAGAGGTCATATTTAGATGTTCTTGCTGATAGTACTGGTCAATATCGATCATTAATCAGACATGTGAAGACACTTCCAGAGAATTTTGTTCCCCAACCATTTTGTCATCCTTAGCCTTTAAGACTTCCAGCTAAAGTCCCAGACATCATGGAACAATACTTTCCCACTATGCTCTCTCCAAATTCTTGGCCCACATAATTTTTACCCCTACTAAAATGGCTGTTTTATGCAGCAAACGTTGGGGTGGTTTGTTACAAAGCAATAAATACAACAACAGCTTTTGAGCACTGGAAGTAGGGTCCTGCCCCACCCCCAAAATAATCTAAAACAGGTGGCACTGGCTTTGGGAAGAAGTGAGAAGAAACTTAAGGGGCCTTAAGGATACTATCTGAAAGTCTAATGGGCTTCTAGGCGACAGTTATCTGAAGCTAAAGGAAGCTATCAGTGAGGGCTTAAAGGAAAGTATGAAAGTGTTACTAGAAGCTAGAAGAAAGAAAGCAGGTGTTATGTAGTGGCAGAAAGTTTGCCAAGATTGTTGTCTGCAGTAATGTAGAAAACAGAAAATACCTAGAACTTGATGACTGAAGAATATTGAAAGTGCCATCTGGCTTCTTTTTACCATCTATGATAAAATGTGAGAAGAGAGATGAACTAAAGACTGAAATGCACTGTTAAATAAAAAGGGACTGGTACTGTCTGCGTTCAAAAGTAAAACTGTTTCCCGTACCCAACATTTCCATATGTCAAATAATTTTTAAATTAAGAATTGAGAAATGACTTCTGGGTAAAGATCAAATCCAGGCTGGTGTGTAACAGCCTTTGTTAAGACATCAGGAAGGTTTAACAGAGTGACTCATATATAAACTTTTAGACAGATGGCAGGACCCCTAAGGATCTTAAGGGTGTGTCTCAGAAATCTTCTGCATTTAAAATAGAGAGTTTCTAAGAATACTAAATGTAATATCTCATGGAAATTTCACACTGGCAGGACAAGATAAAGAAAGGATAGTATCAGAGAGGTTTGTGGATACGACTTTGGCTTAATAAAATAGATTATACATTGACACATAAGACAACACATGATTTTTCAAATAATTATACCAGCTTGGACTGAAAGGGACAGAGTCAGTACAAAATGCAAAGAGGGCTTTGGATTCCTAACTTTTGCATTCAGGAAGCAGATTGAGACAATGACCCAAAAGCAAACATGGAGTACTTTTGACAGAAAAGGAAGAATGCCTCAGAGAGCAGAGCCAAGATTCCAGAGAGTGGAGCCAAGATCCATGAAGAACAATTGCCAGGGAGTAGAAATGAATCCTAATCAAGAAAGTCACAACATGGTCCTGGCTGGATTTCAGAACTGCTATGGAACAGTGATTGTTATATGCCTCCTGTTTTACCCGTTTTTGAAAGGGATTGTCTACAGCAGGTATTCTAGGACTGGCCCACTATATATTAAGTGTGTGTGAGGTACAGATATCTTGTTTCTTTAGTTCAGAGTTTTTCAGATCAAGAGGAATGGTATTCAAAGAGCTGTAACCAATTAACCACACTTGAGTATCATCCACATCTAGACTTGATTTAGATGACAGATAATAGACTTTGTACTGAGAAGACCTGAAGATCTTGGAGAATGAAATAATTATATTTGGCATGTGGAAGGGATGTGAGTTTTTTTGACAATAGGGTAGAAGGTAGAAGATGATATTTTCCAAAGAAGATTGCAACAATATCTCCCATCCTATATACTCTTCTTAAATTGTGATTTGGATACTCCTCTCATCAATGTGGGGTCTATGTCTCCTCCGCTTAAACTTGAGCAGATCTTTATGATTATCTCAAACAGCAGAGCATGATAGAAGTGGCACTATGTGACTTCCATAGCCAGATCATAAAAATGCCATAAATTCCACCTAACTCTCTTGGAACACTTGCTTTTGAAACTCAGCCACCAAGTTGTAAAGAAGCCCAAGCAGCTCACAGAGGCCCTAGCTGGAGAGGAACTGAGGCGCCCCCCTACAAACATCACTGAGGTCCAGCACCAACATGCCAGTCATGTAAAACCATTTTGCAGTACTCCAGTTCAGCCATCTCAGCTGATAATGCATGCAGCAGAGACAAGGGATTCTGGCCTTTCCTGCTCAAACTGCAGATCTGTGAGCAAAATAAATTTGTTGTTCTTATTGTGTAAAGTTTGTATTGTATTATTATTATTGTTTGTACAATTATTATTGTATTATTGTATTGTATTAAGTTTTAGGGTGGTTTGTTACACAGCAACAGATAATAGATTTCTGGAATCATTTAAAGCTGAGTGGTTCTCAACCGAGGATGATTTTACTCCACAGAAGACATCTGGCAATGTCTGGAGATATTTTTGGTTGTCACAACTGGGGAGGGATGCTACTGGCGTCTAGTGGGTTAAAGCCAGGAATGCTATTAAACAGTCTACAATACACAGGACAGCCCTCTGCAACAAATATCAATAATTATCTGGCTCAAAATGTCATTGGTCTCATGCTTGAGAAATGCCGATTTAAAGTTCCCCTGAAATAAAAATGACAGGCATATAGTTACCTTAAGTCTCAAGCCTGGCAAAAGGTGTTATGTTATCCCAAATACCTCAGTCCTCCAAAAAGGTGGGTATGCTAGCACAGCTCTCCAGAAGGAAAACCTCAATCAATGCCTTTCTAGAAATTCACCTTAGGGAACACTGGATAAGGAAGAGTTTTCCAGAAGTAATAATCCAGTGCATCTACAGTAGAAGACAAAGGAACTAGCCCCGCTGACAGTAAATTTAGTTCTTATATTCTCAATTCTGCAAGACATAGTGTTTGCTGTGGAACAATGGCCACTGATTGCTTCTGCTTTTTCCAAGTAGTAGTTTTATTGTGGGTATGTTACTTTTGTTCCCCCACTGTAATGGGTCATATTGTGTCCCCCCAAAATTCATATCCACCCAGAACCTCAGAATACAACCTTATTTGGAAATAGGGTGTTTATAGATGTAATTAGTTAAGATGAAGTCATACCAGGTTAGGGTCGGCCCTAAATCCAATGACTGGTGTCTTCATGAGAGAGAGGAGAGATTTAGACTCAGACACAGAGAAAACAGCCATGTGAAGATTCCTCAGGAAGGGCTCATGTGAACTGTATTTCCTAAGTTCTATGTTTATAAAAGTTTGTGCTCTTTATACTTGAAAGTCACTTCATATAAAATCCTTGGTTTACACTATCTTTCTTGAATAGCTTAAATATGTTACTCTACTTTCTTCTGATTTAGAGGATTGCTGTAGAAAAAGTGTGATGTTAATATATTTGTCTTCCCCTTGTAAGTCACATCCCTTCCTAAAGCTGGATACCCAAAGGATTTTTTTCCTATTGTTCAAAGTCCAGTAGCTTCACTAGACTATGTCTTGTGTTGGTTATTTTGAGTTAATATATTCTCAAGTATGCAGTATGATCTTTCAATATCTAGTTTCATATCATTTTTTTTAATTCAGGAAAGTTTTCTTGAATCACATTTTTTTATTGTTTGTTCCTTTGGTTTGGTTTTCTTCTTCAGAGACTCCTATCATCCATGTTTGATCTCTTTATCTTATTTTCAATATTTGTTACATTCTCTAGAAAACGCTATATTTCTGTCTTCATTATTTTTTTATTTTGTTAGAAAAAAAAATTTTTACTATCCATTGTTTGTAGGCATTATCAGTTTTTTGCCCTAGTATTCTTTTCACTTTAGTTTTCATTTATGTAATATTATTTTCTTCATTTCTAATTCTTTCCTGAGTTCTATCACCTCACTTCTGAGTTTTTCTAACTCTGATTTGTGTGGTCCTTTCATGACATGCATTAACTTTGTAATGTCTTTAACTTGTTTTAAAGTAATAGCTTATAGTTTTGTTCTGTTTTGTGGACACATCTTTCTGACGTTCTTTCTTTATCTGTAGGGAAGTTATTCTGCTCTGTTTTCTCTCTTTTCTTATAACCTTGTATTGGATTTGACCTTAATATAACATTTACTGTTACCTATTTTTATGTGATATTAATTTTCCTAAACTTTTACAATGATGCAGGGTTCAGAAAACCGTGTCCAACTTGAGAGAGCTCCATCTTCCCTTGTTTTTATGGAGTGCTTAAAAATACAGCAGGACTTTTCGGATTTCCGGACTCTGTTCCCCTTTCTGGTGTTGAGCACTTGAAATATGTCTAAATTTTAAATTTTAATTAATTTTAGTTAATCTAATTAAATTTTAAACAACTACATGTGATTACTGGCTACTCGAATGGAGAGAGCTCCTCTAGCCTTTCACTTTCCACTGTCTCTTCTGCCCCATCCTACTTGATTTTGATTTCCCTCGACAAAGTTTCTTGTTGTGGGATCCTCTCCTAGAAAGGAGTCCTGGTGGGTTAGTTTTGAGATATCATAGGGTGAGATTGCTTCAGCCCCTTCAGTCACTTTTCACTGTTTCAGTTGCTGTTAGAAAATTGGCCTGCAGTGTTTTAAAATGAGTAACTGGAGGAGAACATCTTGAATTTTCCTGTCCATCGGACACCAACTTATTGCTTCCCTCCCTCTCCCGACAGAATTTCTTATACATGCATGTCTTGTGGCTCTTGGTGGTTTGTCCTTACCTCTTGTGTTTGGGGATTTATGGACATATCTTGCCACCCAGTTTTATTGTAAAGGTTGTCCATAGCTTTCAGCTTTGCTAACCAGTTGATCTGTTTGTTTGTTTTTTTAATGTAGATTTTCAGGCAGATTGAAAAATTATGCTGCCACTGCCCTATCTTCCTAAAATGCTTTGAATACAGTAAGTCTCCTACATAGGAACCTTCAAGTTGGGAAATTTCAAAGATGCATCCTTGCTGTGCAATACAAGGAGCTTACTAAAGAAGACCTGATGGAATTGGAGGCCCATAGAAAGGACGAAGAGAGGCAAGAGGAAGAAGAAGTAACTGAAGAACTAAGAGATTCACGATGCAGGAAATAGCAAGGGGATTTTCTTTATTTGAGGAGGCACTGTTAGTTTTTGAGGCACAGGAACCGAACGTAGAATTGTAAACGAAGGTTGCAGCAGCTGTTCAGAATGCAATCCAGGGCTACCGTGTCATCTATAATGAGAAAAAAAGAGCTACTACCCAGACAACACTGGATCATTTTTTCAAGAGGGTAGAATTGAATACAGGAAGAAACCAGAACCTGTGCCATCAATGTCAGGTGAGTGAAACTGCAGCTTGCCCTCCATCTCCTATTGCTGATGATCTTCAGCTCTACTATCTCCCACCTAGTCTCCCTCCTCCAGTCAGTAACTCTTCTTGCCTGTCACTTGATGCCAGGCCCTGTATGCCAGCTGTTGAACTGTACTACTGTACTTTTCAAGGTACTGTACTGTAAGATTAAAAATGTTTTCTTTATTTTTTGTATTTGTTTTTTATATATTATTTGTGTAAAAAGTATTATAAACCTATTACAGTACAGAACTATATAGCTGATTGTGTTAGTTGGGTACCTAGGCTAACTTTGTTGGACTTACAAACAAATTGGACTTACATATGCGCTCTGGGAATGGAACTCATTCGTATGTAGGGGACTCACTATAATATATTTTTAAATAAGGTTTTTCCATTAAGAAATATGACATGATCAACATGGAATATTTTTTAAAAGAAGGAAGGAATCCCCATGGACCCACCAATCACAGACAAACCACTGCTGACATTTTAGTGAATTTTCCTCATGTTTCTTTTCTGTGTATGATATTTTTGCATAGTTGTGAGCACAATCTATATAAATTCTATTTTCTATTTTGTTCCTATAACATTATAATTGTTTACTGTTACAAAACAATTTAATATAAACCTATCATGTGAATCATCCATTATTTGCTTAGCCAATCCCCAATGCCTAGTCAATTAAAAAATTTTTTACAGGTAATAGTTTGCTCTGAGAAATGTTGGTATATCCCTATAGAACAATGTGTAATCCTATACAAGCTGCTAATGAGCAATAATAGCTATGTCAGTAGCACAGGAGTTCCTCTAACAGGTGTTAATAAATGATTAATATTCACTAAAGAGGCCACCTTGGACCACATTAATAATTGAGGAGACAGATACAGTCAGCTTTACCTTGAAAATTTACCTTACCTGGTATAGAAAACTTTCCAATTGGTGTTTCCTTTTCCTAGTGTTTACAGTATGTTGACCATGTGTGTGTGTTTATATGCACATGTGTATATGTAGATGTGTGTGCCTGTGTATTTATAATCAGTCATCTGTATCTCCAGCCCAGATGTTTCTTTTGACTGCCAAACTCAGATCCAATTGGCCTTGCAAAATCATTACATACAAATGAAACCCCTCATCTTTCTCAAACTTCCTCCTCCTGTTTCCTATCTTGAGTGATTTACAGCCATCATACCAGTTACCAAAATAGATTCCTAAGAGTCACTCTATGCTCATCCTCCCTCCCTTCAATTCAACCACTCAATTCCAATATTTTCTACCTCCTTAAAATAATTGGTCACTCCTTCTAACTCTCCATAATTGTTGCTGCCTCAGTTTGGCCCACAGCCTATTTCACATGGGATATAGCTATCACTTCCCAAGTTTACCAATGACTTCCTTTTTGTTAAATCCAATGAGAATTTGACACTTCTCCACAATTTGACATTGTTGATGAATTCCTTCTTGAATTTCTTCTCTTAGTTGTTGGGACTCTAATTTTTTTTTCTTACCATCTGACTAACCCTCATCTCCTTTCTGTGCTTTTCTTGCTCAGCTTTGCTCAATTGTAGTCTTTGATATTGTTTTATTTTGCAATCTCCCATGCTGATCTTACTCCATCCATGGCTTTCAATTATTTGTCTATGTAAGATGTTGACTCCTAAATTACCATAGCAGTCCAAGTCTCATATCTAAGATTTATATTTGGATATCTTACTTCAATATCCCAACCTCAAACCCAATATATTAAAAACTGTACCCTTAGGGAGATCAGCTCGGTGTTTTGCGACCACCTAGAAGGGTGGGATAAGGAGGGTGGGAGGGAGACGCAACAGGGAGGGGATATGGGGATATACGTATGCATATAGCTAATTCACTTTGTTATACAGCAGAAACTAACACAACACTGTAAAGCAATTATACTCCAATAAAGATGTTAAAAAAAAAAAACTGTACCCTTTGTCCCCACCTCACCCCCAAGAAAACACAACTAAAAAAACACTGCCCATCATCCTGTATTTTCCCTTTTCCTGAACCATCTATATAAATGATCAAGCCAGAAACGTGTGTCATCTTCTACTCATTTTTCTGTTATCAACTACATCTTGTCATCAATGCCAGTTCTAACTCCTTAATATCTCTTTAGCTTAACACTTGAATAGCTAAATAAGAAATTGAAATCTCATCCTCCTAACTTAATACTTATCTACCTCAAAGTTATCTTCTATATAATTGGCAGAGTAATGATTCCAGGTAGAAATCACTGCATTTCACCTTGCCAATGATACACAAAGTGATGCTGGGAGGGTTGAGAGGGAAGAGAGAGAGAAGGGCAAAATATGATGGTAAAAAAATGTTTCCATTTTTTTCTTAGTATTGTCTCTGAAATTTCACCAAATAAGCCCAAAATTTATGTTACAACATTTGTTTGATGCCTTATTTAAACTGTTTCACTGGACATTTTAAGCTCCTTGAAAGAGACCAAGTTGCCTTGTCATAACTAAACCTCATGCTCATTGGAGCTTACACTGGGTAAACTTTGCAGGGGCCCAAACATTATAGGATGGCTTGGGAAAATGGGATGGGAAAGTTTTACTTAAACTGAGTGAGAAGAAAAATTCATGACCATTTCGGTCATTCCATTTTTAGTTTATTAATAGGATAAGGAAAACATCACATTATAAATCAATGCTCTGTTACTGAATTGAACTTGGGTCTGCTCATCCAATGCACAGTAAAGCTAATCTACTGACATGAGATGGTGGTGAAGTAGAGTATAGTGTTTATTGCAAGGCACCAAGCAAGGAGAACAGGAAGCTAATGCTCAAAAGACTGGAACAGGGCTTCCCTGGTGGCGCAGTGGTTGAGAATCTGCCTGCCAATGCAGGGAACACGGGTTCGAGCCCTGGTCTGGGAAGATCCCACATGCCGCGGAGCAACTAGGCCCGTGAGCCACAATTACTGAGCCTGCGCGTCTGGAGCCTGTGCTCCGCAACAAGAGAGGCCGCGATAGTGAGAGGCCCGCGCACCGTGATGAAGAGTGGCCCCCACTTGCCGCAACTAGAGAAAGCCCTCACACAGAAACGAAGACCCAACACAGCCATAAATAAAATAAATAAATAAATAAATAAATAAATAAATAATTTAAAAAAAAGACTGGAACACCCCAATGGCTTTTAGAGAAGGGTTTTTAAAGGCAACATTAGGGGTGTGGGTTGCAGGGTGCCTGACCAGCTTGTGCACAATTCTCTGATTGGTCAATGGTGAATTAACAGGGTGCTGTTTCAGGAATCCCTGAAGATTCATTCATTCCAACTGGTCTGGGGTCTACATGCTGGTGGTCAGCAGTTTTCATCTTGGGGGGGAGGGTCTGCTTTTTGCAAAATCAACTCAAGGATATGGTTCAGGATATTATCTATAGCCCTTAAGGAGGAACTAAAGGTCCTTGACTTTATTTTATGGTTAAACTATTATTATTTAGTCTTGCTTGACTGTTTTCCTTTGTTTCTGCATTTTCTCAGTTCTCTGTTTAAATCTGCTCTTTGGAACTTGGGAAAGGCGTAGGTGGCTAAAGCTCTTCTACAGAAAAGGAGCAGAGGACACCAGGGGTCTGTCCCTGGGAAGGTACTGCAGGGTCTTGCTTGGTTTCATGTTGAACAACATTAATAAATAGCCAAGTAAGCAAAGGGTTAAAAGTGTTAGCTAAAATGAATTTGGGGTGTTTTCAGTTACCAAATTTCCAGAGGTAAAGGGGAGAGAAATCTGGACCTAAATATCTACATGATTTGGGACTTTTTCCTTTTTAAAATTAGATGCCAGATTAAGAGGTCACCTGCTATCTGACCATTATAGTTTTCTGTCATTACCGTGAACTGGGGCGGGGGGGGGGGGGAAGGATTATTCTCTTTTAATTAATCAAAATGCTGTGTTTGCTGTCCCAAACATGCTGGAGACATTGCTTAAAGACACATGAGCACTAGCTCTGCCCCCAGGAGACTACGAAATTGGGCAGGTCCCTATACCTCTGGGGTCCTCAGTTCCCTGCAAAATGAGAAAGCTAGACTCAATAATCCTTAGGATCCCTTTCAGATCCACCAAGCTAATGGTATGTTCATTGCAATTGCTCCTGAATGAGGCCATGATTTGTATCCAGCTCTAGTGCTTCAGTGCTGCTTATGTCTATGAAACTGCTTCATCAAAACATGAGGCACATGAGCACCCTCACACCATTTCACACAACAAGGACAAAGGGCAAGCCTCTGCTTCCAAAGGAATGACATAACCTGTCTCTGAAGTGGTTCACATCATCCTCATCTTTGAACTACCAAGTGCTCAGAAAACACATAACCATCTTCATTGACATTAAGGCTGTGAGAGGAGATCCCCAGCCAGTGCTTGGGACTTGGAGAAAAGCATTTAAGAAAAGGCCATCTCCACAACTTAATAGTGAAATTAGGGTGCAACACCCATCACAAGGATCCCTAACAACCTCCACGATCTCTTTGCTAGGAAAAGAAACCAAGAAGCTAGTAGTGGTATAATACTCCGCTGGACACATATCCAAGGTCCCAAGCAAAAACAGGTACAAGCTGACTGAATGGAAGGGCTCTTCTTTAGTTGGAGGTAGGCTGGGTTCCAATTCTTTACCAGCAGGTCGGCTGAAGGCCAGGGCAGCTTCAGAGACCAGGTCAGGGATACCGAATTGCACTCCGCAGGGCGCCGCCCCGGACGGGGTCCCGCCCCTCACCTTGCCTTCGCCGCGCTCCGGCCGCGAAGGTGCGTGCGGCGCTCGGTGATTGGCGGCTGCCCGGCGGGGCCCGGCTGCCATTGGCTGCCTGGGCCTCTTTGTTCCCTGTCCCCGCCTCAGGCCGTCTGTAGAGGACTGGGCGGCGGAAGTTTGACGGCGCCGGGCGAGTGGCTGCGGCAGTGGCGCCGGAGACCCAGCAGCTCTCCCCCAGTACCCGCAGCGGTGCCGGAGGCCAGGCGGGCCTGGGTGTTGGATCCCAGACAGCAGGAGGAACCCCTCTGACACACAGACATGGACTTGGAGGCCAAAGTAAAGAAGGTAGGGCGGCGCGGGCAGCAGGGCAGCGGCCGCTTCACCTGCGCGGGGCGCCGCCCTCTGGCTGCCAGCGGCGGGTGGGGCGCACGGGCCACCGGGCGCGAGCCAGCTCTGGGTCTCCGGAACCCGGGGCCCAGGTACCCGACCCTCCCGGTAGAGGGGATTCCCCGGCGGCCTCGCAAACTCCTGAAACCTGGGGGCGACGGAGAGTCGTGCGCGCGCGAAGGTGGCACGGGACATTTTTCCCTGTCTAACCACGTCCAACGGTTGGAAGTGTTCGAAACTTTCCTTAAGATGTTTCAGCTGCGCCTGTGCCTCCCTAAAAGAAAAGGATGAGGTTAGGGCGCGTTAAGGCGAGGCTGTGACACTACTTCTTCCTGCCTCAGGAAGTTCAACTTCATTAAGCCTTTGTGGTTTGGGGTCACTGATGTGACTGTGACAGCTCAGACCTCCTCCCCTCCCAGCTCGGCTGTCCGAGGCTCTCTAGAGTGAGCGTTGATTGAATGTGCTTCCTTCGCACCCGCGGCTGGTGATAACGTGAAAGGTGATGATGTTTTTTCTTTTTTCTTTTTTCTTTGGTCATGCATTACTTGACTTCCAAAGCACTGCCTCCCTCTTCCAAAGAAAGTGTTCTCCCTGTTTGGCACCTGTCCCCAAAGGACGATTGTCACCAGTGGTTTAGCTCCAGGAGACGTTTCCTGCCTGGCTGCCCTCCGGGCGTCAGTCCCCACGGCCCTACCTGAGCCGCTCCCTGATTTGGGGAGCCTTACGTTTCTTGGGAGAAAGAGGTGGGGACCACACTGTGACTCAAAAGGAATGCTGATGTCACATTCCAGTGTAAAGTTCTGTGTGAAAGATCTCATTCCAGGGAATTGCTCATATTTACTTTGCGGTAAATTTAAGCTAGCTGCTCCTTATCAAATAAGGAAGGAAGTTTTGCAGAGAGAAAAAGGGGAAAAAATAGAACCTTATTTTCTTCTCTTGCCCACTGTGGGTTGCCAACATTGCCATTATTTCATCTTCTAAAGACAAAGTTCCTGACCTGAGCATTAATTCTGTTTCATGCCCAGAACTGGATTTTTGAAAGTGTATGCAAGTGCAAAATAGTAGGTCAGGAGGCTGTTGAAAAATGAAAACCTGCAGTGGGAAAAAAAAGTTTGCCCCTTATGGCTAGAACCGGCACTCAAAAGGGAATCCAAGGACGGGAAAACATAGTGTAAATTCTGAGAGTCCTGATTGCATTCTGTTCTCTTCCAGTTTGGTTTCTTATTTTCTTTGCTTTTAGATGACACTAAAATTTCTTGTTAATTTTGCTTGCTACTAGGAAAGCATTTTGTTTGGTGCTTAATTAGTCTTCTGTTGATGAACACTTCTTATTTTGTCTTTCAAGTGAGAAAGAGTGGGTAATTTAGTACTTGTCAGAAATTTGGGAGGTCTTGTCTATGCTTAAACATATATTGCTTGAAAAATTACTTTTTAAATGTCATCATCCTTTGGGAGGGGAGGAATGAATGCGTGAAGCACAGAGGATTTTTTTAGGGCAGTGAAACTATTCTGTATGCTACTATAATGGTGGTTACATGTCATTATATATTTGTCAAAACCCACAGAATGAACAACACCAAGAGTGGACCCTAAAATAAACTGTGGACGTTGGGGGATGATGATGTGCCAGTGTAGGTTCATCAGTTGTAACAAATGTACCGTTCTGATGTGGGATATTGACACTGGAGGAAGCTTCGAAAGGGCGTAGGGAGATTACATGGGAGTGCTGTCCCTTCTGCTAAATTTTGCTGAGAACCTAAACTGCTCTGAAAAATAACATCTACTTAAAAGAAAAAAAAAATCAACATCCAAAAGTGATTTTGAAATTATTTGAGACAAAGAACAAGTAATTCTGAGGGAGAAAGTACAGAGTTAAGAATTACATGCGCTAGCAAGGGAAAAATCCAGACATTATTTATAAACAATTTCCTTAGTTTTAGAATGTGGATTATAATAAGTAATGCTCTTGATATATGGTGTAATTTTTCTCCTCCATCTCCCCTTTACTTTAAAAGGTTATCTTTTCAACCAAGAATCTTATCCTTCTCTCTAATCCTCCTTCTCCCCTTCCCCCACCCTCAAGAAAAAGGATTCCATAAATTTAAAGCTTTTTACAGACAATACCATGACTGTAACAAATCCTTGTTTCACTACTTTGTCATCACTGGTGATTCTCAGGACAGAGTCCTCAACTAGTAAATTGGAAAGTACTAAAAGATCCCAAAGATGTCCAATTTGACTGCCAACCATACCCTCTGTGTCTATGCAGGACCCTTGACAGACTTAATGTTCTGTGGACTCAACAAAATGTTTCCCAGCACAAAGAATTTAGAGGTCCCAGGAACACATTTCATAATCTCAAAAAGAAACTTGCATTCCCTTTAGAAATTGCTTTCTAAGACACCAGAAGAAGGAAACATTACAAGATCATCTCTGATCTATGATCAGAGCCTTCTTACCCTATTTTGGTACCTAAATAGTTTTCAGGTCTCCCTTCTTTTTGACTTGGGTATACAAGAAAACTAATAGTTTGAATGTACCTTTTAAAAAGCCTGGTTGGAAGTTGGAACAAAGACACAACCATTTAAGTAAAACTAAATTTGACTTCTGTTTTAAGACACATGGCATTTTTTCCTTCTAAAACCCTTGTACTGTTGTTTTCATAAGAAATTTTCTCCAGGCAGATGATAAATGTTACTTTACTTTCCCATTAACATTTCGTGTAAAAAGAATTAAAAAGGGTTGTCTTTATTCACAACCACCTAGGTGGATGATACTATTATAAGATTCTTTGTTTATAAGAAGAGAACTTGGGTGTCCATATCATTGGCATAAATTTGGATTCATTACCAGTTAAAACACACAATCACAAAGGCAAGGAATTTTTATAATTACATTTTACTATATTTTGTTTTGTTTGAGGTAAGTGAGCTGTTGCTAGGATGTGAGAGCTAGTTTGGTTATACAGAGTTTTTGTTTCAATAATATTTTAGAGTAGAATTTGACTTTTACATATTGGCCCTGTCTTCTGAGTTATTTGTCTAGATCTCTTCCTTATCTTATGTCTCTTCATTATAATTGACTTCGTGTAAGTAGAGCCTGTGTCTGCTTGGAAAAAGCAATAGACTTTGAGAAGCAGAAACAGAGTCTCATTTTGGTGGTGAATGGTAAATCATGGCCCACAGCCAGATGTTTTCTTCTTTCCTTTCTGTGTTACTCTCCCATGAGAATCACTTTTTTTCCCTTTAAAAACATACCAGAGAGAAAGAGAACTCTAGTAATTTCCCTTATGCTGCCTGGAATTGCTGCAGAGCTTTTAATTTTACACCTTATTCATTGTTTGCCTCCATTCTAACCTCCATCTTTTGATCCTTCCTGATGTCTTGCATATTTTTTTCTTAGGACTCTTTTCTTTGTTTCTTTAATTTAATTTTAAAAAGATGAGATGTACTTTAAAGATTACAAGTCACTAAAAACCCCCTTTCTCAGCATCCAAACATGTTTTGAAAGCTTCTGTCATTTGCCAAAAAACCAAAGTGAAACCAAGTGATTGCACTTGGAGAGAGTACTGAACCACAAAGATTGTTTCCATTAGAAATTAGAATGAGCCTTTTCTCTTAGGTGGCCCCTGACTGAATGGAAAAGGCAAGTAAATGGTGACCTGGAGGCACAAATCTACAGTTGAATTCTCTGCTTGAAGCCATTCTTGCTGTGAGAATCATTGGCAAGGCTTGGGATAATGGGAGGGCAGCGTACTTCCAGGGCTTTACCTTAGAGGCATTTACTCTGTCAGAACAAGTATAGAATAAAGTGGTCCTCAGCGGGGCTTTTATCTCTTCCAACCCATAGTGTCAGTCATTACATTAATTGGATATGAAAAGTCACTTTCTCTAACTTGCTCTGAATATTGGTTTGAATAGAACTATAGTAGGTTTTCTATTGATTTTGTTCCTTAATTTTATCCTGTGAAGTAGAATTAGGGATTTATGTCTCTGCTGGCTGTTAGCTGTGTACCATCACCTCTCTCCTTGACTTTGCTTGCTCACCTTCAATACTAAATACTACTCATCTTTCAAGACACACTCCTTACCCTACCCACACCACACATCACTCTCCAGGTGATCTTTCTTCTTGTTCCTATCTGGATGGAAAATCTCTTTCTTCTGTATTCCCTAAGTATGTTATCATAACTCTTAGGACATTCATCACTTTCTCCCTGTAGATTATAGTCTTCTTCTTACCTAGATTGCAAGCTTCTTGAGAGTGAAATTCATATCCTATTTATACTTGTATAGTTATTTTGTTTGCTGTTCAAAGCAATTTATGAAGTAGATCTTAGCCTCACTTTAAGGATAAAGAAACTAAGGCTTAGATACATTAATCTGAAACTGGCAGAACCTAACTATGATCTTGAACCATAGTCTTCAGAATCCATGCAACTCCCATCATGCCACCTAGCCTGAGTCCTCTGATATCCTTTGCCTTGATCACTACATATATGTTGAATGAAGTACCCTAATATAAAAAGAGAAATAACCTGAGGTCCATTTCAACATTTTTTATTGGTTTGTTTAAAGGAATTATATTGGAAGAAATGGTTTCTATTCCAATAAAGTTACCACCCTACTGGTTTTCTACATTTTATTTATACCTTATCCATGGTTATATGTATGCCCTTTAGTGTAAGTTGCCTTTGACCTTCTTTGCACGGAAACAAGGTCTAAATAAGTAAAAATATCACGAAAAGGAACTTCTGCGAGACTTTTACAGTCAAAGAAATTCCATAAGCTCCAATAATATTCTGGACCATATCTTCTGGATTCTTCCAACTTCCCAGCTTTTGTTGGGAGCAATGATAATGCTGCCTCCTAGCTACTTAATATTGTTCTGAACAATAGCGACCCTGCTTTTGGCTCTCTGCTTTGGGATTTCAACCAGTGACATCTGGAATTGTATAGAGGCACTCATGGTTGGCCTGTAGAAGAATCTGTTCTACCTGCTGAAGCCCAGAGTTGATAGAAAGCCTTACACATAGCATGGTAGGCTAAACCTCTCTTTCTCCTAGCAGCAAAGTGCTCAAAGTGCCACTGGAATGGCAGACCAGGCAGCTTAGAATAGAGCAGTTAAAAACAAAAAAATAAGTTCAATGCTAGGAAGAGAACTGTTCATACAAGAGCTACCGAGAAGCAGTAGGAAATGCCAAAATGTTGAACTATTTTGTTAGCCTCTCACTGAGCTCTAGGATGATACCAGCATTGTGAGCACGAAATTAACATCATGGACCATCAGGGTTACTCTGAGGGGCCTATTTAGTAGAAAGAGAATGATAAATTGGTAAAAGAGTACTACTTCCTGTGTTCTTTTTCTGAGAACCAGAAGTAGTTTGCCCCATGCTAATTTGAATATGTTTTTTTACAAACCAGATCACTACAGTGTGTTCAGAAATTAGAAAAGGTCAGTAAGTGCCAGTATAGGTAAAGAGCTGTAGTATACAGAAAGATCTTCTGTACTATATCAGCTTTCTCACTCCTGTTTATCAGTATATCATTAAATTCACTCTGGGCTGAGAGTTAGTAGATCTGGGTCCACTCTAGTTTTTGTGATCTTGGCTACTTTGGATCTCAGTTTTCATATCTATAAAAATCAATAGGGGAACCAAGTGATTTCTAAGATTTCTTCAAACGCTGTTACTCTTTTTGACTATGGAAAATATTATAGTTTACCAAGTATAATAGTGTTCCACAGTGCTTAAAAATCATACAAGCCAAGAATATATAAATATATGTGATTTTAATGAAATGGCATGTATATACTCCTGTGAAGTCCATGAGAAAAATGAAACAATTTTTTTTTATAGGTCTTAGCTGTTTTTTCAACTTGTTTTTACTTAGTTTGCCTTTTAAATATTTGTGGGGTATTTGAAGACATTAAGTTTAATTAATTTAAATCTGTAGTATAAAGAAAGCTTCAAAGGCATATAAACTGCTCTGTTAGCATGAGTCAAATAAGCCTAGGCATGATGTATCACTTTCCTTGGTACTTAATTACAGGAAAATGAAAAATAATGGAGCTTTTATTGTCTTTAAAAGTTATCTCTCCCAAAATAAGATGAGTCATTTAAAAACTATGTGAGTAGTTTATGTGCAAAGCACTGTTCTAAACTCTGGGGGTATAGTGTGAACAAAAAGGCAAGGTATCTTGTATTATAGAACTTACACTGTTGAGAGGAATGATAGAGCAAAAAAAAGTAAATGAAAGTAAATGACAAAATAAATGATAGAAAGTAAGCGCAAATGGGATTATATCCCTTAGTGAACTCTTTACAGGTCAGGAGTACACTAGATTTCCAACACAGAATGTCCTATCTTTTTGTTTTTAATAAATTTATTTATTTATTTTTGGCTGTGTTGGGTCTTTGTTGCTGCATGCGGGCTTTCTCTAGATGCAGCGAGCAGGGGCTACTCTTCCTTATGGTGTGTGGGCTTCTCATTGCAGTGGCTTCTCTTGTTGCGGAGCAAGGGCTCTAGGTATGCGGGCTTCAGTAGTTGTGGTGCGTGGGCTCTAGAGCACAGGCTCAGTAGTTGTGGCGCACAGGCTGTGGCATGTGGGATCTTCCTGGACCAGGGCTCGAACCCATGTCCCCTGCATTGGCAGGCGGATTCTTAACCACTGCGCCACCAGGGAAGTCCCAGAATATCCTAATTTAGTGGTGATTCTTGGCATTGGTTCCCGGTTTTGCAAACTTTGTAATTAGGGGTTATTATTTGTCTTAAGTAATGGCAAATGAAAAAGAAATGAGAAGGCAGCTTTTATGTATTAGAATATGAAAAAGCTCATAATTAGATAAAGCTAAAATATTTACAATCTTACACCTATAAAATACACAAACTGTCTTTTTCCTGATTACAAATGCCCTACAAGAGTCATGCCTGTATTGCGTTTCCTGTTTACAGTCATTACTAATTTTTGTTTGGTAACTACTGTCATGGTACCTGAAAGAATGACTTTTAAAAAATCTGTTTATTAGATCATTAATATATAGTACATATAGGAAATTATTTTGCTGTTTACAAAGTGGTGATGTTCAGGGAGCATTATATAAATTATGAATTATGAAATCAACTTTTTCCAGGAGAGGAAAATAGAGAAAAGACTAACCAAATTCAAAATGGGTTTTAAAACCTCATAAATTTTCAAGATTTTAAGGAAAAATAGTTTGATAATTGATAAATTCACCCCTAGTCTTTGAGTAAAATCCATGTATTAAAACTTGCCTTAAGCACTGTTATTAGAGGATTAAATTTAGAGGTTATGCTTTTCAGCTATCTAGCTCCAATCTTTGATTCTCCTATAAAAGAGCTCAAGTCATATTTGGTTTCGCTTATTTTTCTAAGTACCTGATCTACCTAACTCCCTACTTAAATAATGGGAAATTAGATAATAATATGCATGACTGTAATTTTCTAATGCAAGTTCATGCTGTGACCCTAAAATGACTTTTTAATTACTTTTCTTCCTTTCTTCTCAACCACTTTAATCACTGTTCATAGCCAGTGACAAGAACATTAAGAAAGAACAGAAGGTGATAGAGGAAAGAACGAAAAGAAACTTACTAGGTATAATTTGGGAACAGTGCTATGAAAGTGTTTCATGTTTCTATCACAATGAGTATTTAGCTATAAAAATTGGTTGATTCTAGGTATCATTACTTTTATTTTGGTCATACTCAACAAAGGAGAAGAGCATAGTTTAGGATTGCTAACTTCTCTTATCCTTGGCTAGTCCGCCAAGAAAGCAGGACTGCTTGGGTTTGAGCATGGCTTGAGGGGGGAAACTGTAGGAGAAGCCAGGCATTGAGCACTGCTGAGAGCTTATCTGCTAAATGACAGCTAGGCTACCAGTATATAAATATAATTAATCTCTGAATGAGGCTGGATCATCCTCAAATCACAAATGATTCAGCCTGTGTTTATTACAGTGACATTCTGACCACCATACAGATTTTAAAAAGGGGTTTCAGGGTGTCTGTTGGTTATAAAGGTTCTTATCTGAACAGTGAGCCTAGCAAAAAAGAGGCTGAAAGCCTAGCACCAATGCCTTGGTGCTGAGTCCATTAATAAGTCTGCTGCCACCATGAACTTGCCTGTGCTTTGTTTGAAGATAAAGTGATATCATGTTTCATTGCAAAATGATTATGCAAATGTTAGGTGGATTTTTATTTCTATAAGTGTAACATCATAGAAGTCTTGATAGAATGAGTCACAAAGTAAAGGTAAAGAATATATTTCCTTCATGGGGGTACTGGCCTACAATAAAAATAATCGGGGGTTAAACAAAACAAAGTCACCCTTTGTTTTTCATAGAGAATATTAAAGGGTTAGTTTAAATATAAGACTACAGAATCTCAACTCCTTTTCTATCAATATCACCTGTGGAGCTTGTATCCCCCAAAATACTGTGATGTCAGCTTTGGTAGATAAAAGAAGGAAGGTAGGCAAGCTAGCTAGTGGGCAAGACATGTATGTTAACTACAGTGCTAGATAGAATGAAATAAGTGCTGTAATACAGTGTTGCTCAAAATATCTATGTTGAGGAACCATTTTTTCAAAATTCTGAATCTGTCATGGGCTGATACTTTTAAAACAATAAAAATGAATTACTAAAAGGAAAAAAAGACAAATACGAGGCCAATTTTTTAAAAAATAAGTATATCAGACATAAAATTACTGTCAAATTGCTTAACAATTCCTAATTGCTTTCTCTCAGTTTCTTTCTATGTCTGATCACAGACTGGTAACCAACAGTTTGCAGGCTGCCACACTTTGTAGCAGTGCAATAATAGGAATACAGACAACTACAGTATCCCCCCCCTTATCTGCGGGGAATATGTTCCAAGACCCGCAGTGGATGCCTGAAACCCCAGATGGTACCAAACCCTATATATACTGTTTTTTCCTATACATACATACCTTTGATAAAGTTTAATTTATAAATTAGGCAACAGTAAGAGATGAACAACAATAACTAATAATAAAATAGAAAAATTATAGCAATATGCTGTAGTAATAAAAGTTTTGTGGATGTGGTCTCTCTCCTTAATTAACTTCAACTCTGCCACAAATTCAGCAGTGGCTTCTTTTTTTTTTTAATGTTTTGATTTGATAATTGAATTGAAAGGTGTTTTTTTCTTTTTTCTTTTTTAATTTATTTTCTTTTTTTAAAGGAATTCCTTTATTTTTATTTATTTTTATTTATTTATTTATTTATTTTTGGCTGTGTTGGGTCTTCGCTTCTGTGCGAGGGCCCTCTCCAGTTGCGGCAAGCGGGGGCCACTCTTTGTCACGGTGGGCGGGCCTCTCCCGTTGCGGAGCACAGGCTCCAGACGCGCAGGCTCAGTAGTTGTGGCTCACGGGCCTAGTTGCTCCGCGGCATGCGGGATCTTCCCAGACCAGGGCTCGAACCGGTGTCCCCTGCATTGGCAGGCAGATTCTCAGCCACTGCACCACCAGGGAAGCCCCCCAGCAGTGGCTTCTTCATCGGCAGACGCAGCCTCTCCAGTAATTTTTATATTTTTCTGTCCAAACCTATTCCTGAATCTTTATAACCATCCCTTACTTGCAGTAAATGGTGTAACACATTTTAGGGGATCCCTTGCTGAAGTCTTCGTATGGGCTCTATGCTTTCTGGTGCCACATGTTACTACCAACTGGAACATGTTTTCTGTTTGTGTGTCCCACCCACAAATTTAATGTCTTTTCCATCTTAAATAAGCAATTAGCATGCACTGTGTGGCCATAACTTCTGCAGTTTGAGGTGCGACAGCAACACTAACATGAATTTCTTCTTCCTTCTTCACAATTTCATGGATAGAAGATTCCTTCTTACCATAGATCTTAGCAGCATCAGCGTACAATTTTTGTTTGTTTGTTTGTTAAGTGGAGAACTTTCACCTTTTCACCTAAAGGAAGCACTTTAAGGCTCCTGTTTGGCAGATCCGAATTGCTAGCATCACTGCTCCTGCGCTTTGGAGCCATTACTAACTCGTTATTGACCGGGGAATTTTTCCAGAAACTAATGCCTGTGGCCAGCGATTTTTATTTTGGCTGGCCAAAAATTAATTCTGTTATTTCACTAACACTTTGCAAGTTATTACAGTCTTTAGTTAAACGTGACACCCCTGTAAATTCTTCTAATTTTCGTGAAATGTTGTCTTCAATCCACTCTTCTGTAGAAGCAAAGGAGCATTCTCTAGCACTGTGAGTTTCATTTTCACTTTCCGTATCAGAATCGATCACTAAGGTTTTTTTTGTCTTTTTGTTGGTCTAATATTCACATCATCTGAATCAGAACTATATTCTGAAGAACTATCATTTTCTGAGACACTAGTATATATGTCGCTCAGACAGTCGGAGAAAGTATCGGCATAAAATTCACCGAAAAATTCTTCTGCACTCAACATTTCGCAATGCATCATTTTTGAAAATTTTACGTTTATAATATACACAAGATTGGCCCAAAAACCTAACGGAGCAAAATGTGAATGATAACGACAATCATAAGTTGTATAATGAACCCTTGATCAATTTTAAGCTCTAACAACTTCTCACGGTTATGTTAATTGTACCACTCTCTAAAAATGTATTGATACGTCTTCGGTCAATAACGTTCGGGTAACAAAAGACGAATTAATACGTCTCCAGTCAATAATGTATTTAAGTAAAAATAAGGGTTACTTGAACACAAGCACTGCAATGTACTGCAACAGTCAGTCTGATAACCAAGTTGGCTACTAAGTGACTACCTAGCTGGATAAACTGGACAAAGGGATGATTCGTATCCAAGGCAGGACTGAGCAAAGGCTGAAGATTTCATCACGCTACTCAGAGTGCAATTTAAAACTTAGGAATTGTTTATTTCTGAAATTTTCCATTTAATATTTTTGTATCATGGTTGACCGTGTATAACTGAAACCATAGAAAGCAAAAATGTGGATAAGGGGTGGCTACTGTATTATGAAGTTTCAGAAACAGAAGTAATTTAATTGGGTATATTGGGAACAACATTATGGAGGAAACAACATTCAAACTAACTTCTGTAGGATAAATAAGGTTTCAGTAGGCAAAGAAGGAATTCCAGGAAGAATAAATAAATGAACCAAAGAAACATGGCTGCAAAAAGTCTGTAAACCCTTGGTATTCACACCGTAACATTTTCAGTGTTGACTCTTCTAAAAGAAAGCCAAGGTACATGATCTGTAGTGATTTGTGACTTTCCTAGATTTCAGGTTTGAATTTAGGAAGTGTGCCACTGAGCTTGTACAGGAACCTAACCTACTGCTGAGGATCTATCTCTCTAGCCTAATCTTGATTCTTATTTAATACACTTTGTCATCTCTTGAGGTAGAGGAGGAAATTTCACTGGAGTCTAGCTGATATAGTCTGGGCTTGGTTCCAAGCTGTGGGTTGGGACTACATTGGCTCCCCGTAAAAAGAAGCTCCACACTCACAAGGGCTTGTTTGCTTCTAACTACTTTATTGGAACCCTGCTACTATCATGTGAACTAGCCTAATCCAGCCCACTGGAGGATGAAAGATGACATAGGAAAGATGAAACATCTCAGCCGAGGTTCCCCCATACTAGCTGTCCCTACCTCACCTGAAAGGTGACTACAGATATAGTGAGCCCAGCTCAGACCAGAAGAACTATCCAGCTGAACCCAGCCCAAGGCGCTAAACTGCAGAAGCATGAGCAGAATATCATGACCGGAAACTACAGAATAAATGATTGTTATTTTAAGCCACGATGTTTAAGGGTGGTTTGTTAGGCAACAGATCATAACTTATACCCCCTCTATTGCTAGGATGTAAGTCTTCTCAGCCTCCCACAGTGAAAGCTATGGAAAAGGTCTTAGAGAAGGCTTTTCTCATTCTGAATTACCCTTGTAGCCCTCTGTACATAAGAAAGAATAAAGAATCAGGACACTGTAGCTTCCCTGACATCATTGGTCACTTGAGAATGGGCCCCCTTTTAACCTAGTCAAATCTAATTTTGATTTTGAAAGTTGTCTATTTCCCCTGAACCCTAGACAAGTCTAAGATGATGTCTGTGTACCTTTTGTAGTGACAAAGTCCTTGGGCTATAGTTTAAATATAGAATAAAAAGCATGTGAATCCAAACCACTTCTCTAATAGATCAAAAATCAGAAGATGGATCAAAAATTAGTTAAGGCACTTATGTTTACACAACACATCATATAAACATAATTCATTTTTTCCAGAGTAAGGGATGGTGTGAAAAGGCTGAACAATAAGTAAATAAGCATAAGGCATCTGGCAGTAGGGTTTCTGTATCTCTCCCTTCCTTTCCCAGTTTCCAAGACCCCTAACTGTGCTATAAGACTTTGTTTTTGCTCTAAATACACCTGAACGCCAATCCTGGGCAAAAGTGGAAAATGAGAAGATTGTCTTTTTGTGCCTTTTACCCCCAATTTTCTGTGAAAGCCTTCTCTCCGTTGGGCTTTTCTCTCCAGGTTCCTTTGGATGCTCATGATTCCCTGGGCATCCTTCTCTAACAGCTCTCTCAACCAACGCCACAGGCCTTTCCCTTCATTCTGGCTCTGAAAACATGCCTGTACTGTCCTCTTTTCCTGCATGTGCTCTGATTAGATAGGCAATTAGTGGCAATAATTACTTAATTGTATAGTTATCCTCACCCCACTCCTATAACAGGTTACTCCTAAAGAAATAATACTATAGCCCTTAGGCCTGGTAAACAATGATGGCAATATTCAAGTTTTGGGATATGCAGTCTTAATAAAGGCTTCTCAGTACACAGCACTATCTGTGGAATCCACTCTTTAGAGCCAGCTGTGAAGGTAGTGACACAAGACCAAATTAGAACTGTTTGTCATGATCTAAATTCTTTTAAGAGACTCCTACAGATGGCTTTTGGAATCAAGTTTTAAAAATCCCTTTTATAGCTAATAATTGGGAGTCTCTGAGACCTGTGTATAAAAGCAAATGCATTACGGAGTCTTTCCACTGAGCCAGAGCTCAGCCTATCCTAATTAAGAAGCCATTTCATCAGCAATTGTAGCCTGTGACATTTTTATAGCCTGCATTGTCTTTCTCAAAGTAACAGAGTTAGGAGGAGGCCCTTTTTGAGTAGAATTTGCAGAAGAGGTATTCTATTGGTGAACATCTCAAGTGACTGCCTTTACGTAAGAGTTTAAAAATTATTTGATAGTAATCAGTTTGAAAAATGTTTATAAGGAGCCAGCATAAACTGAACAGACACAATACATTTCTTTTTATAATTTGCTACCTAAAATAAGTGCAATCTCTTTAAAAAAATCTAAATTATTTTGTCCCTAATAATACGGTGAGGATACATTAGGTTTCAAAAAAGTATACAGTACTGAGAAGTTAGTTATGAACTGGTGACTATAAATACTACCTAATTTGAATCAAGTAATTTACATTCTGATATCACAAAGAAGTGCTATATACTTTTTCCTTTACTTTCCATCACCAGAAGAGTTATGTAATAGAATAAGGTTTATATCAGTCTTTTTCCAGTTTTATTCTCTATTCATTAAGGACTATGACATATAAAAATTGTGAAATTTTTCTCTTAAATATATTTCTAGAAATTTCTTGCTAGTCAAACCTGATATTTTGTATTCTGGTTTGTGACTGTGTTCTAAAACACAAGTATGTGTGCACACAAGTGTGTATGTATATACATTGAGATGGTTAGAGAATAAGACTTAGAGACTAAAAATCATATTCTACCCTGCCTTCTGGAAGACTGTTCCCTGATCTTGACTGAGTGAACAGTTAAATTGAGGTGAATAAGAGAATTTATAAAGGAATGAGCAAAGTTTTGTTTTACTATGCCCGTTGGGGTGAAGACACATTTAAATATTTGAAATGGAAAAAAATAAAGTCAGGGGTGGTAGATAAGCACACCCTATATCCTCTCCCTTTGTAAAGTCCGTCATCACAAATCGCTTAGTATTTAAAATCAAAACAGAATAGAGGCTGTGGTAGACAGTCTCTAAGGTGGCCCCCATTGATCCCCACCTACTGGAATTCATACTCTTGTATATTCCCCTTCCCTTGAGTGTGGGCTGTACCTGGTCAATTGCTGCCAAGGAATATAACATGGCAGATGTGATGGTATATCCCTTTCAAGATTAAAGACTGCAGCTTCTGTCTTGGGTAGTCTCACTCTCTGTGGGATCACTTGCCCCTGGGAAAACCAGCTGCCATGTCATAGGTACCAATGTGAGAGAGCTTAAAAGTGGATCTCCTTCCAGTCGAGCCTTGAGATGACTGCAGCCCTAGCTGACCCCTGATTGCAACCTTGCAAGAGGCCCTGAGCCAGCCCACCTAGGTAAGTCACTCCCACCTGCCTGACACACAGAAAGCTATGAGATGACAAATATTTGTTATTTTCGGCCCCTAAGTTTTAGGGTAATTTGCAATTAATGCAGAGATTTTCCATTATAAATTTAGGAATTTAGTGATTTGAAAGAAAAAATGAAAAGAATTATTGCAGTTTTTGCCTCATTATATAACTGCTGGACACTGCATAAATGTATGGATTCGTTTATATAATGTAGTAAGTAATTTTCAGTACTAGTGATGTCTCCATGTTTTTTTTTTTGTTTTTTTTTTTGTCTCCATGTTTTGAATAAAGATCTTTCAACTCTGAGATTCAATTTGTTCATTTGTATTTCGTTGTTTCTTTTAAAACATTTTTTCTCTTGCTATAACATTGGAAGAGACCTATTTTGCATCAGGACCCTGGATATTTTCCTTGACTCCTGACCAGTTCTTTTGAGGGCCCTCTTGTGTGTGTGATTAATCACCTCAGGGCATTCAGTGTTAGTGCAGCTGACACTCAGGTTTCTTATAATCAGTCTCAGGTTTGTCTAGGAAGGAGAGCTTCTGGCTGGTGACGAATAAGCAGTCTTTCAGATCAAAATCTATTGTTCTACAGAAGTTACAGATGAGGCATATTACTCATTTAAATTATTACTTATCTTCAAAGTCTCATTTTGGAGGAAAGAAGTGGTGACTTTGTAGTCAAGAGCTCAGGATTTAGAGTTAGAAATGCCAAGATTCAAATCTCAGCTCTGCACTTGGCATATTGCCGACAAGATAGCTGGGCAATCTTAGACAAATTTCTTAATCTCTCCAAGTCTCAGTGTCTTTATTTGTGAAATAGGAGTGATAACACTTTCCCACAGGTTGTCTTGAGAGTTACATAAGGTGATGTATGTATTGTGCCTGGTAGGTATTAACATCTTAACAAATGGTGGTTGAGGTATTTTTACTACCACTTCCACCTTCACAACTACCAGTGCTCATTAATAAAAAGCATAATTAGAATCGCTTCAAGGTATCCTACCAAAACTAAAATTCATTACTGTTTCCTAGAAAAAAGCAGCAGGATCTACTTCTGATCTTTGTCAAAAACGTTACCATATTTACTGAAGTTATATGGATGTCTTAGGTAATCTGCTGCAATTTGACATCCCAGATCGAAGTAGACAGATTGCCTTGGTTACAGCCCTTGTGTCACTTACCTAATACTGGTACTGACCTAAGAAATGTAGGGGAAGACTGGGTGGGAGTTATCTATTTAATTTGTTAAAGTTCCAGGAAGATTGACCCAGTACCTCCAGAATAGAATTTATTATAAACTATTTAGACTGAAAGATCACTTGTTTCCTTTTCTTTCCTATCACAATGATTTGTTAGTGATGATTTACTACTATGTGTGAACAAAAAGGTGTCAGTCCATTTGTCTCACAGTGGATTTTATGATACAAATTCATGTAGGGCTCTGGCTTTGTACTTCGTGCGCTGAAAAGCTGAAGGGATGTGGAAATGAATCCTAGAATCTGCTATGAAGAGTTTTATTCCCACTTCTGAATAAGTGGTCTTGAAAACTAAAGACCCTTCATTGAGTATTTTATTCTTGGCTATAATATTTTGATCTCAAGTTAAAGTTATATTTCTTTCTATTTTTAAAAAATTAATTACTAAATATTTATCTAACCCAGGGTCTTTCCATGTTCATGACCTATGTTTAGGCACTAGAGGTTAAGAACAGGCATCCTGCAATGCAACTGACCTTGGGCCCGTTAACAATTTTCTGCTTTAGTTTCTTCATCTGGATGAAATGCAGATAATAATTAATAGTTTTCATAGAATTGTTATGAGTATAAAATGAGATGATCCATGTAAAAATCTTATAACCATGCCTGACAATATAATTGCTCAATAAATATTTGCCATTGCTCTTATTATCACCATCACCCGTGCCAGAGCCCTTTTTTTTTTTTTTTAAACTTTGGGTTTATTGATTGATTGATTGATTGATTGATTGCTTGCTTGCTTGCTTGCTGTGTTGGGTCTTCGTTTCTGTGCGAGGGCTTTCTCTAGTTGCGGCAAGTGGGGGCCGCTCATCGCGGTGCGCGGGCCTCTCACAATCGCAGCCTCTCGTTGCGGAGCACAGGCTCCAGACGCGCAGGCTCAGTAACTGTGGCTCACGGGCCTAGTTGCTCCGTGGCATGTGGGATCTTCCCAGACCAGGGCTCGAACCCATGTACCCTGCATTGGCAGGCAGATTCTCAACCACTGCGCCACCAGGGAAGCCCGCCAGAGCCCTTTTTAAAAAATTTTTAAATTATTTTTCTTGTGAAAAGCAATGGGAATTCCTTGGGGTAAAGGTGCTATGTCATAGATCATTTGGTAATTAAAACAAGTATTAAATAAATAGATAACACTTTTTGGCATTTCTATAAATCTCAGGCTGTGTAGCAGGCGTCAGGAATTCAAATATGAACAAGAAACTCACAGTCTAGTGGGGTAAATGGATGTCATAGTATAGAAAAAAGGGACTAAATAGTAGAATTTGAACCAAGACCAATAGGAATTCAGAAGAACTTCGCTGAGGATAGTTCAAGGAAGGTATCACGGAGTAACTGCTGTTTGAACTGGGTGTATAGAGAGTAGCATTTTACCAGATGGAGGAGAAGAGGAATGAGATCCAGGCAAGGAAAAAGCTTGTCTAGAAGCAGAGCATGGCTGGAGGGGAGAGGTGTGAGGAAGGGAGCTGTAGGAGCGAGGGTGGTGCCAGGTTGAAAAGGCTCTTCTCTGCCAGGCTAAGACATGTGAAATTCACTGCACTCATTAAAAATATCTAACAAGGGGAATGTTATTATCATCTTTGGGTTTTATTAAAATAATTTTGGGAGCAGCACTATGACATTATATGAAAGGAGTGATTAGTTTGGAGAGTATGTTCCCAGGTTGATGTGATAAGAAGTTTGAACACGAACTGTGGAGTGGAGATGAAGGAGGAAACTGTGTAGGTTTTAGAGAAGAGACCAGAAAAGACAGGGACGTAAAAAGCATGGCTTAGACAAGGATAAAGAAGGCCTCCCGGCCCGAGTTTGGGTGACTAGGTAACGACTTTTTCTTCATTCTTGTTCTCATGTACTTCAGACTTCAGTAAGTGAGAGATGGGAAGTTTTCGTTCTTATGAGCAAAGGAAAAGATAACAGCAATTTTAGTAGGAATAATTAATCGTGGCTCTTAATCACAATAAATTATTCTCACCTATAAAGTGCTCTCACCTAAAACACTTGGCAAACTATAGAAGTTAAAGGATGCCTCTCTTTTTACATTTAAGTCTGGTTTTCTATGCAACCTAACCTTTTTTTTTTTCTATGGGGGGTGGTTACGGAAAATCTTAGTAGATAATGTAAGACAGGCATTGAGCTAAAAATCTAAAACTGTTTAAAATCTTATGTCAGAGATTAATGAAAACATATCGATTTGGGTTTGGGTGGGGGGAACTTCACGGATTATACCAGGTTTCTAAAAGAGCCACGTGCTGAGAGGAATTATTTACTTAGAAATGCAGTTCCTTTGTCCAGAATATTCATTCGTGTGAACAAGCTCTAAAATGCCTAAGAGTGTAATATGAATGCATGTATACATATATATGTATAGGTAGATGAATAGAGATGCACATGTACAGAGAGAGAGAATATATGTGTATTTCATATAATCTACCTTGGTCAGCTTCATTCCAAGATGATTAAAGAAGTCTTAGTAACACTTGCTTGTTTAGTAACCACATATGATTTTTTGCTCCAGAGGGAAATTTGGTTATGAAAACAGCATGAATCAGATGATCTCACCATGAATACTGAATAATATCTTCCAGACCCAAATTGTATCCAGATCAACTCAGACTGTGTTTGAAATACCAGATGTTCTCTACTCTTCTTTCCTCTTTCTTTAAAGTATCTGACATGCAGTACCCTTTCCTGGGTCACAAGGGTCACTTGAAATGTTGCCAGCCTATCTGGTTGCCTGAAATTATGAATATGGAGAAATTGAACCCATTCCCATTTCTTACTCTAAAACAAGCAGGAGATGATGGATGTTTGGAGGCACAGATCATAGTGCTATAAGCTCAGTATCTGGATCCTATAATTAAGGATATTTTAAAAGTCTTATTTGTCTATGACTAGTATTTCAGAATAAATATTATACGTCATTTTTATTTTTTCAAAGGACCTTGATAGGTATTCTTAAAGCGTGACAGTAGTTTTTCCAAATATAGTCAATCCAAAGGACCTGTTTTCTTGGACATCGAAGAAGAAAAATTAATCTGTCATAACCCTGGATTGATGCTGGCCAGAATGCGTTACTAAAATTATATGAAGTAGACAGCTTTGGGACTTGTGTGCTTATGAAAAACATGTGTTTTCAGGCACCAAGCATTGACTCTGCAGGGAATGCTATATCACATTTGCTGTTGAAATAATTATGTGCAACAGAACTGTGTCTTATCCCTCAGAACGTAAATTTTTTGTTTCCTATGTGTACTTTATAAACTACTGTTCCAAGCTGAATTCCAAATGATTCTGACCTGCAAGAGCCAATAATATATTAGCTTTCTCAAATAATTATTTTCTATTTAGGGTTTAAATGTTGAGGAGATGACCATGCTGAATAACAACTAAGATGAAGTTAATCTGAAACATGATTTTCAGTCATAATTTTAGAATTAAAAGGTGTCTTGGAATTGATCTAGTTCAATTCCTTCATTACCTAGATGAAGCCTAAAGAAGAAAAATGACTTCTAAAATCACTGGACTTGGCAGTGATATAATACCTTGGGACCAGATCACAGTTTTTCCTGACTCTCTTCCAGTGCCCTTTCTACATTTTCACTGTTTAGCCATGTAATTCTTGATCATTTCCTTAATACCTGGTGTAGCTAATTCTTGTGACATATGACATATGAGCACACATATATTGGTGTTTACATTACTCCAAGGATCTGAACTTCACGTTCTAAGCAGCCAGGCTGCCTTAGCTGAGGAGCTAATACTTTCTGGACTCCTCTTCCTCTCTACCACCCCCTCCCACACACCATGGGTATCGTTAAATAACACCTTCCCTGTTCTCATCCCTCACCAGCAATTCTCCAGCCCAGAAACCTGGGCAGAAACTAACCGGTGAGATCTGGATGTCTAAGAGTAACAGCCATGGCTCTTGAGGAAAGGAGAAGGACCCTGACCAAAGGATGCAGTCTGTGCTGCGGGTAGAGGGAAGGACAAGGTATAGTGAGAAGAATTCTGGATCCTGGACTTAAGGGAATCCTGAACACAGAGTAAGGAGGAAGAGAAATTGGCTGAGCCTCTAGGACAGATGGGGTTCCAGACCCTCAAACTGAGACTAGGATGAGTTGGGGAATCCCAGCTCCTGTGACCTCTGCCCAAAAGGTCTCAGAATAGGTCTTGAGAAACTGTGCCTACGGCAGCTCTGGCTCTGAAACTCATTTTACTACAGAGTAAAATCAGTACATTTTACTTCATTTGATATATGTTTGACTGGTTAAAGGGAGGGTAGCAGATGCCTGGATGCCTAAATTGGCGTGGGAACAAAAGCAGAAGAAAGTTGCCTCACACCAGTAGGGATGTGTCTGCTGGGGTGCAATTTTATCATCTAAATTGGATTGAACAGGATTAGAGAACACATTGCACTCTGGATTATAATTTAGCCTGGAACTAGGCACATCGACGAAACAGGGAAGATGCTGGAGTGTGAACCACAGATCTTTGTTGTCTGAGTGGCTTTGTGCTTTTGTATCCTAACTGAGGTTGATAAAAAGGGTAAGATTATGGAAGACGTATCCACCCAGTAAGTGGCATAAGTTAGAGATCTTCAATGCTGGGTGTCAAGGAGGTTGAGTTTTTATAGCTTCGTTTACAGGGGAAATTTAATAAAATTCCCTTAAAGAGAGTAAATTCATTGCCAGTCTGAAACTCTCTAATCACTTTAGCTGCTAACAGTGGTTTTGAAAACTAGGTGCTTTTTTGGTTTGAGTGTTGTTTTTTAATTAGAACTGCTTCCTTTGGGTTATAGCAGGAGAGAGTGTATCATATTGCCATGACCTCATTCCACTCTCTTTCATTTACTTGTTGTCTCTTTGTGATTTTTGAGAGTCCCCTCACTCCTTATGTCTGGGCCCTGGGGGAAGAGCAAAGTGTGTGTGTTTGGGAAGGTGGGAAGGGACATGTTCTTAAGGTGGTCACAAACCCAAACTGCAGGAAAGAGCCTGTATGGAGATTAAGTTGACCTTCCAGGCAGGCCGGCCTGCAGGGGTGGAAGAACATTGGAGCAGTGCTTTCTGAGCTTTCCAGGGCAGACTGCAGAGCCCTTTTCTCAAATTACTGCTTTTCTCAGAGTCGGGTCTCCTGAAAACTAAAATAGCTAGATTCTCTTGTCTTTTGCATAACGCACTTTATTTTCGTGGGTCTCCCTAACCCTGAGGTTTGGCCAGCAGAACTTAAGAGGGGCTCTTGCCCCCCTCCCCCCATTCTCCACCCCACCCCCATTGCCTGCATGGCTTTTCTCTAAAACTTCCTCCTTAGAGTATCATCCTTTCTCTGGGAATGTCTTCTCTGTTAAATCTGGTGGCCTAAGACACCGTACCAAATTGTTCAGGAGATTTATTTCTTCCTCAGGAAAAGGAAAAAAAAGAGAGAGAACCCCACTTGGCCTGCTGCAAGGCTGGCCGTATCACCTCTCAAGTACTCTAAGATGTCCTCAGCTCTAACCATCCCTCTTCTGTCACAGGCTTCAAATATGGTGTCCCCTCTGCCTTGAACGTACTTCCTCCTCCTCTTTACTGAGTTAGATGTTGCTCATCCTTTCCAGCTCAGTTCGGCTATCACTTGTTCAAAAGGGCTTTCCCAACCTCCCTGCCTGATTCAAGGCTTCTCTTTATAGAGGTCTCAAAGTCATCTCCATTGAGAGGCGTTGCAGGAGGCTTGGGGCTTGTCGTTCTTTTCCTTGAAGCAGAAATGAAGCAGGGAATCTTTTTAGAAAATGGAAGGGCTCCCACTGGACACCCTGTGGAGTCTGCCCCAGCAGCACTAGCACAGTGCAGCACAAGTCAGACACTGGGTTTTAGGTTAGCTTGCTGTTGACTAGCTGTACCACCAGGAGCAAATCATCTCTCCTCTGAATTTTAGTTTCCTGATCTCTTACACCAGGGGGACGCCTAGGCCTGTCCCGCACTAAGAATATGTGGGGCACTTTAAAAGAGTAGATGTTCGTGAGACACCACCAGTTCTAATAATTCTAATAAATAAACTGATAACCATTTTAAGAAGATTGAAAAGCAGGTAGGAAAGAAACAACTTGCCCCTTTCCAAGGCTGACTTTGTAAATCAGCAATGAGCTACACTGAGGCCTTAGTGTAAAATCTCTGCTGACTAACTGAGGTTCTAGTTATATTAGCTGAGCTTCCGAGTTTCATTCAGAAATGCAGAATGAGATGGTATTGGTCCAGTATGTTCCTGGTAGTTTATTAAGGCCAGTGTTGCTCAGACCAGATGATTTAGATTGGAAGGCAGGCAAGAATTTGTTTAGGTGGCCATTTAACTTAGAGGCAGAAGCATACTTAGTTCTCCATTATTATATAAGCCAGTAAATCTTTGTTTCAGGATTTTATACACACTTACATATAAGTTTGTGTATGTCTGCATGTTCTCTTTCATGGGATAAAATGTATTTCTTACTGTGAATTATATACAAGAGAGTTTGAAGCAGCTGATTTAAACTAAGCTATGTGATTAAGCCTTAATAATGTAATCTTAATTTTCATTTGGGATCAGAGTTTAGCAGGAGATGCATGAAACACAGTACGAGGCAAATCCATATACCAGGAGGATTCAGGATTGTTAGGTCTCCTGTAATGGAAAACTAGAAAGGGCTTGAAAAAGAATTGACCTCTTTTTAGATTTGCTGTTCATTTTACTGTGGATATCGTAATGGAGAAAACTCTTTAATTATGTTCCTTGCAAAAGACCAGAAAACTAAAATAGCTAGATTCTCTGTCTTTTGCGTAACCCACTTTATTTCCGTACTGTGCACTATAATGATCAGTGACAAGGAAATAATTTGATTCTTTCAAAAAAAAGTGTCTAGTGTTAAAGTATACAATTTAGAGAATTTTAAATCTTTTGAAAATTGGTAATGGAGACATGGCAAAGGTGACAAAGTTTAGTTAATGCTGGACGGATTTTTATCCCCTTTAGAAAGTATTCTTGAGAGGGTATACCTTTAAAATATTGTAGGTTCTCCTAAACAGCTGAGTGAACCAGCTGGTTTTGAATATGCTCTTAGTTATCGTAAGAGGATGTGGTCATTTTCTTTAGGGAAAAATGGAAGGGCTTCATTTAAACTTCAGGGCATGGTCAAGCTGATCTTTCAAGGAACAAGTTACAATGTGGTTTTGATTGCACAGTGAGAAACACAACTTGGTAAAGCTACAACAGGGAGCCACTGAAATAAATCTCCCATCTGGCTTGAACTCTTACGCCAGACACTAGGCAGTAACAAATTTGTCAGCAGTCACTGATGTGATATTTAAACTACAGAATAATCGAGGCACTGGTGATTTGCTGATGTGCTGAAGCAACAAAGCCAGTCAATCTTTTTTACTCTAGTGTCAATAGTTGGGTAAAAGAGGTTCCATTGCCTTCTTGTGTCCTTCCCTCATCTGCACCCCCCTCTTCTGCTTATTAAGTCATGTCTCAGGAGTTCCAGAGGGTTATTGTTTAATACTGGAAAGGGAAATAGTTTGCTATAATAAGGACAGTAGTACAACCCCTCCACCCCTACCTCAGGCATAGGAGCACAGACCCTGGAATCAGGTAGACCTGGAGTCAGATCTCTTCTCTACCATTAACATTTTGATCTTAAGCAAGCTCTACAGCCTCTCTGAATTTCAGTTGTCATCTCTAAGATGGAGAACAATATTGCCTACTTTATAAGCATTTTATGAGGTTCTGTAAGATTTCAATGAGATAAGTACTTTATCTCTATTCCTGGCATTCAATATGTTTGTTGTTGCTATTATTATTATTATTATTATTATTATTATTATTATTATATTTATCAAAAAATAAAATAATAATATTAAATTGTATTTCCCTAAATCATTTGCATATTCCGTGTTTGCCAAAAAATATGTCATTTGGGGCTAGGCTTGCTTTCCGAGCTCTGGCTCCTCTGACTGCTCCCTGTATCTATTGTATACAGGGCATGAAGTGGCCACAAGAGATAAATTCATGACTTTTTGTCACTTGCAATATTTGTAGTCTTCTATGTAGTTGTATTCTAATGTTTTTCTATTCATGAAAAAAAGCAATAAGAATACAAAGTATGTTGTGTGTGTACTTGGAATCTCCATTTAGTATACCTGGGTGTCATCACTGACTAAACAATGTGACACTCATAAAAGATTTATTTGCAAGTTATATCAACAGGAGTGGTAAATGGAATTAAAGGTGTAATTTATTGAATTTTTTTAGATTTTTTTAAAAAATGTAATAACAGGTTCACGTTGTTTTCTCTTTAACAGATGGGCTTAGGACATGAGCAAGGATTTGGAGCCCCCTGTTTAAAATGCAAAGGAAAATGTGAGGGGTTCGAACTGCACTTCTGGAGGTAATGTTTTGAAAACCACAACCACAATAGTAATTCCTGCTTTTTGTCACTGCTTCCTCAGACAGCAGAGATCGCTTACAGGCTACCCAGCATGGTTGCTAAGTTGTGGATCTGTTATATTCTTTTCTAAGAAGTAAAGCTATTTTGACTTCCCATCATTATTTGAGCTAATTGGGCCATAGTAACTATATTTAGAATTGTTTGATTTATTTGCTGTTCTTCAGTTTTCCTATGAGATTGAAATACTGAATACGTCTCTTTTCTGAGTGGCAAATAAGTTTGTGGTGATCTTGAAGGACTATTTATTAATTTGTTATTCTTTTGTTAAAAATGTATAACTGCACATCTGTATATTTGCGATAATAAATATGATGAATTGAGCAGTCATGTCCTAGTTCTCAGGAAATGGACTTGAATCTAGGTCTTTTCAAAATTTTCAGCTGTAAATTTACTACTGAAAAACTTTGAAACCCGAGTTTAAAAAAATAATAATTCATTGCCATTGTTTTGGTTTGAATCAAGTGCCTATATATGTGGAGGATGAATGTTAGTGGATCAAAAATGTGTATTTTTTTATAGCTCTTATTTGCATGTTTTTTAAAAAGTATTATCATACATCATATAAACCTAAAATTGGTATTTTAAACCTGTTCTTTTGAAGAACATAAATGTTCATCTGTGGCTGTCAAGACCGTAATGGTAGTTTATAAGTCTGTTCAAAGTTAGAATTAGCACAATATTGCTAGAAGAAAAAAATTAAAACGATCAACCATACATTATTAGGATGGAAGCTGCCTGTTGGAATGAATCTTACTTGAGAACCACTTTTGTACTGCGTATTTCCATAGGAAACGCTCTAGAATAAAAAATGTCCTCAGCTATTGAGGTTGTATACAGTATAAGTTAAAGGAGAATGTAAAATAAAATTTGGGATATTAGGCTCTTTTAAAAGCTCATTTATTTAGTAAGTTTTAGGAAACAAAGACAGTTGTTTTAAATAGTGAAGGCAAAGGAAACCTTAGCCCTCCCCAAATGATGATACAGTTCTTTATCTGGAAGGAGCTAATATGTTCCAGGGAATTTAAAATTACAAGACTTTAATAGCTCTTCCTTGTGCTACCTCTTCAAGGGACATAGCAGTTTGTCAATATGTCTGTCACGTTTTAGAAAGGTAAAGTCACTAGACACAAAATAGTTTTCATGGATTAGAATATTTCAGCTCCTAATGTGAGCGCGACTCTCATTTGTACTCAGTGAGTTTTGTGGAGAGCTGCACTGCCCTCTGCTGGGCACAGTGCTTGCTTCACAGTCTTGAAATATACTCTTTTTAGTTTGACTGTACATTTGCCAAAAACTGCTGATGAGATTTTTAAAGCTCATTCCTAAGTGATGGCATCTTTTCTCTAAAGCAGGTTAGTTTATAGTAGTTCTTATTTGCTCTATGTTATTTTTGTATTATAGATAACTATCATCTGATATTTTCAGATAAAAATGTCAGATAAGAACAGATATCTATGACATGAAAATCACTTATTTATTTTAGTTTTTCCACACAATCTCATCTCCTTACCTGGGTATTGTCTGAGAATCTTCTAAGAGCCATAAAAGACTAGGGCTTTGTCATGGCCTCCAATCTAACTTGGGTTTATATAGTCTGTCTAAATGGTGTTATTTAGTAGTGCTATCTTATTCCTGGCATGAGTCCAGACACATTTCTCAGAATTTTTGATAATTCCTTGACCTTTTCACCACAACTGGAAGGCTTGAGGGTAAGTGCCTTTACCTCCAGATGAGCCATTTTCAGTACAGTCTTTGAAGACTTTCACAGACTTTCTAAGGCTGGTTGTCCTGAGTGTAACAAAGATTCCAGGTCTGGTCCAGGGCCACAGAACTTCAGGGCTGGGACTGAAGTGGACATGGGGTCTCAGGATCCTGTCCACTTAGCTTCCTCCTCCATCTTCACGGTGACCCTTGACTTCTGAGACCCTTAGGGCCTCATGGAGCACATTGTGAAAATCAGAGCCTAATTATTCTTCACTGTTATCAGTCTGGCCATCTATGCAGCCACAAGAATGGTCTTTTGAAAATGGATACTATTATGTACTTCCCAATAGCTTAAGAACCTTCAGTGTCTTCCCACTGGAGTTGATCCTTTAAGCAAAGTCTTTGGCCTTTGATGTTAAACCTCAATATCTGGCCTCTGCTACTGTTCCAGCTTCCCCTCCCATTTCAGGTACCTGTGCTTCAACTACTTGGACACGTGCTGTTTTCTGAAATTTCTGTGCCTTGTCTCATGTTCCCTTTGCCTGGAAAGACCCTACATCTCACCACCTGGAAACAAAAAGTCCTTCCTGTTCTCTTCAAGTCTTAGCCCAAGCACTATCTCTGAGAAGTCTTCTTTGCTCCTTGTATTAGTCAGCTCAGGCTTCTATAGCAAAATACCATAGACTGGTGGCTTAAACAGCAGAAGTTTATTGTCTTACAGTTCTAGAGGGTAGAAGTCCAAGATCAAAGCATCAGCATGGTTGATCAAAGCATCCTCACCAGAACCACTTCCTGGTTTGTAGATGGCCACCTTGTGACTGTGTCTTCACATGTCCTTTTCTCTGTGTGTGTACATAAAGAGAGAGAAAGATCTCTCTCTTCCTCTTGTTATATGGCCACCAATCGTATCAGATTAGGACCCCACCCTTATGATCTCATTTAACTTTACTTCCTAAAAGCTCTGTCTGCCAATATAGTCACATCGGGGGTTACAGCTTCAACATAGGAATTTGGGGAGGGACACAGTTCAGTCCATAGCACCCTCTTTCCCTGCTTCTGCACACTCCCAAGTAAAGTAAATGATTTTCCCCCTTAGCACCTTGTACACTTGTAGGAAGCCAGGAAATAAATACTCAGACCTCATTTTCTTCATCACTTGGACTTCCTGCTGGTGCTTTCCATTGCTGGGGACAAGGTAACACACTGCTGCAGTCCTTAGGGGTCAGCCTCCTAGGGCATAGCACATGGTACTGTGCAGAATGGATCTAGAGAGTGAGTGGAAGAGATGCAACAGGCATGACTGTCTATTCAAGGTGTGTCTCAAAAGTTGTAAAAAGCTGAAAATGAACTGTTAGATGTATGGAAGTTTAGAGTGGGACTCATAACTTAGCTAGCCAAACCTCATTTTACAGATCAAAGAACTAAAACCCAAGGGAGTTAAAAATTACTTGTTTGAGCCTATTAGTTATTAATAAGAAATATACATGAACATCTTCTATGTCACACACCAATAAACACTTGTAATAGTTTTCTGTTGCTGCATAACAAATTGCTACAAATTTAGCAGGCTAAAATAACACCTGTTAATTAACTCAATATCCATTTATGCTTTAGATCAGAAGTCTAGGCAGCTAAGCTGGAGTCTCTGCTTAGGGTCCCAAAAGGCTGAAATCAGGGTGTTGGGTAGGTTGAGCTCTAATCTGGAAACTCTGGGGTCAGAATCTGCCTCCAGGCTCACTCCTCAGGTTGGTAGAATTCATTTCCTTGTGGTTGTAGGCCTGAGGTCCCTGTTTCCTTGCTGGCTGTCAGCCAGTGGCTGCTCTCAGCTTCTAGAAGCCACTCACATTCCTTAGCACTTGGCAACCTCCATCTTCTAAGCCAACAACAGTGCTTAGAATTCTTTCTGCACCTTCGATCTCTCTGAATTCCTCTCATGCTCCCAGCCAGAGAAAACTTAATATTTTTTAAGGGCTCTTGTGATTAGATTAGGCACACCTGGATAATCTCCCCTTTTCCATATAAAGTAACATAATAATAGGAATAACACCAGGGGTGAAGGTCATGGGACCTTCTTAAAATTCTGCTTACTGCTTTATTTACCTGATTGTACCTAATCCTCATAATACCTTTTGAGATAACTGGTAGTATTCCTGTTTTATATACAAGAAGTCAAAGACTAAGAAAGTTAAATAACTTACTAAGCAAGGCTTATAGATGGCAGAGCTGGAATTTGGACCCAAAGCTTGCCAAAACCTTCCTTATCACCACCTTTCTACAGGATAGAACAGAAACTCAGAACCATCTTTACACTGTCCTGCCCAGTTAACTGTGGACTGCACCAGACTATCCACCCTACATGTGGCACTTTTGCGGCATAGACATCTTGGTGGACAATAATATTTTAACTGTAAGCTCTCCTTTTTTTTCAATGCAACAGTAATTACAAGACCAGAAAAAAATAAAAGGTTGAGGAGACCTGATGCTTATCACATAAGAGCTACTATCTTCTGGGCACACTTTTAAGTAATATTTAGAGATAACAAATATTTATGAAATGCAAGACAGAAACCCAAGATATCAAGGAGTTTATAGCCAATTATTTCATATCATTGGAACCACAGATCATTTATCATATAAGTAATAGAATTATTCGTTTGTCTTATCCTTGATAAATCCTTCCAATAAAAGAGTTACGTTTTACAAGAAAAGTGTTACTTGAATATAGCATACATCTCTCCGTAGAATTTCTGATTGGGTTAGAGCTGGCTGAAAACTGAAAATTCCCCACCATAAATGGATTAATGCTTGTGCTGAATTCTGTAACAGAGGCCCACGCTTAAGTCCATATATGTATATCCCTGTTGTAAAAGGGCAGCTTCCAACTCTTTTAAATTATTGGTTTATAGCAGTGCCATGACCATTCCTTTAAATCACTGTGACTGCTGGCAGCATGTCAAAGCACTCCAGTTGCTACTACTTGCCTTGGAAAAATAATAATTTTTACAAATAGTACTACAAAAATAATTTCTCTATTGAGGGGATGAGGGATAGTTTCTTGACTGCTTTCAGCTTGAAACTGTAAATCTATCTATCTACTTTTCTGAGGCAATGCTTTTGGTAAATTTTGGTACTGTCTCTCATGGACTTAAGAACTCTGAAGTTGTAATGTAAAATTTTGAGAATACAGTTTTGATTTGTCATGCATATTAATCTTTGCATGTGTATGTGTTAACAGCATTAAACTTTTTTGTACGAAAACTTTTTAGTACAAACAACCCTCCTCCTCCCAGGTCTTAGAGCTTCCCAGTCTACCAGTCTACTCTCACATCTTTTTTAGAAAGTCATAAAAAAGACTGTTTTAAACTAAATTCAGAATCCCCCCTCCCTTTTTTCCCTTCACACAACTTTAATTAACATCCCAGGGAGAGCTTGGGGAGAATTGCTTTAGGGCAGTTTAGAAGATTTAGAGATAAGACAACTGTGCTAAATATGGGAACTGATTTATATACTCCCCCAAACTGCTATTGAATTGGAATGGCTCAAATAAATTTAATAAAAATAAACTATTTAAGTCTACATATATCATCAGAAGTTATGTGTGAATCATCTGAGGAAAGATACTGTACAAACCTTACAAACATAGCCCCTAGCACATGGATACTAAGCTCACCTAAGCCCTGTTTTTGTTTTGTTTCAGGTTGGCATAAAACCAATTTTTAAAAGTTCCTTGTTTTCTTAAAAGGGATGGAATCTGGGTTATTTTAGACTGAAATTAAATATATTATAAATGTCCCACTCATCCTCATGCCTTCTCTTAGATACAAAGATAATGGTATCTCTTTCTTCCCTAATTCCTTAACAAAATTCTCCTTTTAATAAATTTATTGGCTATTTTCCAGATGACTTTGCAAGTTCTTAAAAGATATTTCTAAAAATAAAATAATTTTAATTTAAATATGGGAGATTCAAATATAAAACACTGTAGACTAAAATCCCAAGAAAAGGATTTAAAACGTTTTTTTAAACCTAGATAAGTAGTAGATGGCACACGTTTCCACATGGATAGCCGTTGGCACCTGGCCCAGATTTTATGGGTTTATTTCTTGCCTAGTAGTTTGTAGCTGTCCCTTTTTATTGTAGAAATGGAGCTCTGGTATTAGGAGTCTGGAAGGGATGTGGTCATTCCAGCTACTTCAGTGATGACAACTCTGACTAAAAGAACCATCCTACCCTTCTTGAGTCACATTCCTGCCAAGTGCTCTGTTACTGCAGGTTACCATGCTGGGGTAAGGATGCAGATGAGGCTAATAATATACTGGGATTTTAAAAACTATCATGAGTCAATCATAGGTTTTCCCCACTTAGAAAACTGATAATCAGGCATAGTCTGACTTCTTTAGCTACTTCTTTTTCCCTCATCACTGCTGCTATTGGTGTAGTGTTTTAACCTGATTTTTCTTGCTTTAATAAAGGTATTTCAGGTGGGTGAAGGGGTGGACAGGGAATATAGATTTTCTCAGAATGTAAATATTCCAAGAATAGCCAAGATGAAAAATAAGAAAAAATATAGAGATGGCTATTATATCGCTGGTTAATATACCTCTTTTATATAACATTTTCATAGTAAATATAATTTATATAACCATGCTACAGCTTGTCGTATGTAGTATAGTTCATGCTTTAGAAAGCCCGCAGGCTTTATTTCACTTACTCTTTTACTATTTGTCTTTCAGATTCTAGAATCTAACTCCCCTCATTTCATAGCATATATGTTGTACTGGTGTAGAACTGGATAATAAACATTTCCAAAGGAACTCCAGTATTCATCACATCCTTGTAAAATTATTACTTCCTTCTTTAGTGAACCACTTCGCTAATATTAGTATGCATGCCATAGTTCAAAGCCATATAAGGATCTATTTATCTATATTAAGAACTAAATTCCCAACCTACCTCTTTACCCTCAGGAAGGTGTGATTTAAAACTTGATCCAAAAGCAATGTGATAGTTTTATGAATAATTATATTGTTTTTGTTAACCGAAGAACAAGAATGAAGAACATACTGTAGTAGAATAGTATGCTCCTTTCCACTAGATGGAAGTATGAGATAACCAGATGTAAGAGTCTTTTATAGCTGAACTGGAATATGCAAACTCTTCAGCGAATTCTTACCAAATAAAGAATTCTGACCAATGTGTGCACAAGGGAAGTATTTAGCCTCTCCACCTTCATATCTCTGACACTCTGTCCCTTTCTTTCTCTCTCTTTCTGAGACTGTATAAGTCAGATCTAATGTTCTCAGTTTGCAAACCTCACCTTAAGAAAACAGGACACAAAAATCAATAATTATTTAATAATTTGTTATTTGGCAAAGAGTTTTTTAGTTGTTTTGTTTTTTGCTAATTTTCTGATGTAGAGAAATCCAATGATTTATATTAATTTTAAATCCATAAGACTTATTAAACTCTTAATGATGCTGATACATTTTTATATGATCAGTCATAGCATGTGTGGTTAACAACAGTTTAGTTTCTTTCTTTCTGATGAATCCTTATGACTTGTATTTCTTTGAACTTTCTTAACTGCTCTGATTAGTACCCACAGGACAAAATGAATGAAGTCACGATGGCAAGGTTGCTTTCTTGCTTCAGATCCTAAAATGAATGCACTAAGTGTGATGGATGCTGAGTCTTGTGGGGTTTTTTTCCAGACACCCTTTCTAAAATCCTAATTCCCTTCTACAACTAAAATTACTTTAAAATGTAATCAGAAGAAATGTTGAAATGTATTGAATCCTTTTCCTATATCTGACGGGAAGCAAACATTTACTTTATCAGTTTCCGCTGTTATCTTTATTTTCCTTCTTTTTTACTTTAGGTTTAGTCTGAATTTTTCCTAACTTCCTGAATTAAACACTTAGCTTATTAATTTTTATTCTTCTTTCTAATTTGAGCATACCTTAACTATAAATGTCCTCCTCAGCATCCCTTTAGTTGTGTTCTACAAGTTTCAGGAAGTAATAGTTTTGCTTTCTTTTTTCCTAAAATGTTTTTTGTTTTAATTTCTATTGTGATTTTTTTCTTTCAACATTGAATTTTTTGAGTCTTTTTTAAAAAAGTACTTTGTAGTTACATTTTTGCTGATGATTTCTAACATAATTGCATTCTGTTCAGATAATGTGGTTGATGATCTGTCCTTGGGCATTTCTTGAGCCTTGCTCTATGGCATAGTAGATGTTTAGATTTTCAGAGTGTTTCAAATACTTATAAAAAGAATGTATGTTCTCCAATCACTGGATATGATATTTTTATGTGTCTGTTAGATCAAGCTTGATAATTGTGTTATTCAAATATTCATTTCTAATTTTTTTAGTCTCACCATAATGATGGGTTTGTTCATTTATTTCTTATAGTTCTGTTACTTTTGCTTATATATGTTGAAGTTAGGTTACTAGGTTGTATTAAGTTCAGAATTGTTATATCATAGAAGTGTTTTTAAATGTTTGTTACAATGAAGTGACTCTTTTTAATAGTCATTAAAGGAAAAAGCATTAATTATATGACATTCATATAGGTATCTAACTTACATTTTGTTGGTATTTGCCTGGTTAATCTTTCTGCATCTTTATACTTTCATCCTTTCTGTGTTTAAAATTTAAGCATTTCTTACAGACAGCATATTGTTTAATTTTGTTGTATTATCCTTCTGAAAGCCTTCATCTTTCAGCTGGAGAAATGGGTCCATTTATTGTGACTGTTGATATGCTTGGGTTATATCAACCATCTAATTTTTGCTTTCTGCATGTCCTAATGGCCTCCGTTTATTTTCTTCTCCTCTCTTATTTGACTAATTACATTTTTATACTTTAATTCCTTTTTCTTTTAGTTTAGAAATTACATTTCTTTTTTAGTTATCTAGATATTTTAACATACATGTTTAACATCTAATGTTAATCTATATCTTCGGTATCTTCCTGAACAATATAAGGATATCAGAATGTTTTTTTAAAACTCAGATTCCTCCCTCTAACTTATATGCTATCACTGCCCTGTATTTTAGTACCAGTATATGTTTTTAACCCCACAAAGTCTCTCTACTCCTCTGTTTTCCTCTGTCACCTTTTCCAGCTTCTGCTCCTTTGCCAGACTCCTTCCTGAGTCCTCATCTTCTTCCTCTGCTCTTCCCCCAGGAAGTGAAAGTGATCTGTTCAATTAATTCCCTGACTTCCGAACTTATATTTTCTATCAGGCTACAGTTTTTAACACTAGATCTATATATCCTATAATCTACTTGATATCTTTACCCTGTCTCATAGGCATTTCAAACTTATTATTTCAGTTTTGGATAACTTTCACCAACCTTTTGCCCCATACCTCAGATCTGTTCTTTTGCTTTTACGATCTAAGAAAATACATTCCTTTCACCAACTTACTCATCCTGGAAACCTGGGTTCATTTTTAAACAGACTGGACCTTCCCTTCATCATCACTGTGTCCACAAAGTTTAGTCAGTTTAACATTCAAGGATATCTTAAATTTGTTCCTTTCTTTTTATCTCCAACATCAAATACTCTAGTCCAAGCTATTACACATCTTACCCAGGCCAAAACAATAACCATCCAAGTTGTAAATTCCACTTGCGAAGTAGCAGTAGAATCCCTGTTATTTAGAACCTTGCCATTGCAAATTGGATGCACCATTGACATGCTAACCAGTCTCCCTACTTTCAATTATGTCTACCCCTAATTCATTCTCCATGTGGCAGGTATTACAATTTTTGAAAATGATCTAATCATGTTATTCCATTACTTAAAAGCCTTCAGTGCCTCCTGATTGCTCTTATAATGAAAGCCAATTTTCTTAATGTGCCCTAGAAGTCCCTGCATGATCTCAGGCTTGCCTACCTCTCCAACCTTGTCACCACCCCATTTACTTACCTCACTGTAGTCATACCAGACTTCTCTGATCATGGGACCTAAGGGCACAATCTCTTTCCTAATTCAGGACCACCCAAATACTCTTTCTACCCAGAATGTCTGGAGGCTTTTCTTCTCCTTTCATTACCTCTTCTCAAATACACACACATACACAATTCACACCTGTTTTACACATCCTTCAGATCTCAACCTAAATGTCACTTTCTTATGGAGTAATGTTCTTATGGAGTCCTTTCCTCACCAGTTCTAAGTCAAAATTATACCCTCTCAAAGTATCCTGTACTTTTCTTTCTTATCACAAATGCAATTATAGGTGTGTGTGTGTGTTTGTATGTGTGTGTATTTGTTTAATGTCTGTCTCCCCACCAGGTGGCAAGTTCTAGAATGTCAGAGATTGGGCCTAATTTTTTCACTATTATGTCCTAGTATCAAGTTCATTGCGTGGCACATGGACACTCATATACATTGCGTGAATGAAAGATTACATGCCAGACCAGTCTGGGGAAGAGAGTCGGTGTCCTTCAACTATAAGAAGGCCAGAGACTTTATCTGTCTTCTTATACATAAGGGAGCGCATGATAGGTGATCACTAAGTGTTTGAAGAAATAAAAGAAGGGGGAAGGAAAGAGAAAGGAGAAAGAAAATAGAACATGAGAAAAGAGAGGAAAGGAAATTGGAAAGGGGACAGAAAGGAAATGATAAAAGCTAAACCTAAATCTTGGATTACCGTCCTTGATCAGAAAAGGATATATCAACCTCCTTCTCTCTCACTTAGGGAATAAAACAAAAAAAAAAAGACAAAAACCCATGGGCAATGGCTGTTATCATGCAGTAAAATATGAAACTACTTGCTGTGATAGTTTTTTGGTGATTTTGTTTTATTTATATATCTGGTTGAGAGAATGAGGAATACCAGATGGGGTTATCCTCAGACATGCCCCCTTGAGCATGCACTTTTTAATCAAAACCTAACTTTTTTCAAAGTCTTATAAAGTGAAGATGCATTTATATGTTTCCTTGTTTAAATTTATGGATGGCTACTTGTAATCTCCTCACCCTCCCCAAGACTTGACTTTGCATACCATTATATGGAATATTTGTAAAAGTATATTTTGAACTATACATGTATGACTGATTAGATCTAATTAATCATTGCCTACTTATCTCCAAAATTATAGAAAAATATGTCGTAACTGCAAGTGTGGCCAAGAAGAGCATGATGTCCTCTTGAGCAATGAAGAGGATCGAAAAGTGGGGAAACTTTTTGAAGACACCAAGTATACCACCCTGATTGCAAAGCTAAAATCAGATGGAATTCCCATGTATAAACGCAATGTTATGATACTGACCAATCCAGTTGCTGCCAAGAAGAATGTCTCCATCAACACAGTTACCTATGAATGGGCTCCTCCTGTCCAGAATCAGGCATTGGTAAATAATAAGGGGGAGGGAAGTCCCTGTATTAAAGTTCATGGGCTACTTATTTAGGGCAATTCCTTTAGTGACCCTAATCAACCTCAGGTCTATTATTTTTCTGGGGTCCCCATTACTTTGACTTACAACTCCTATTGGTCTTTTGAAAGTAAGATTAGATACCTCATAGAATTTTTGACTACCTAGATAATCTGTGTTAACCTTTTCAAAGAAATGGTCTGACATTTTTAATAATTAAATGAAAAACAGATGTTTTGTATAAATCTAGTAACTTCTATGTTACTCTTGAGACGATTTCTCTTAAGATAATTAAGAACATCTAAAGAATAGAATTTTCTTTCATTTTTTATAACTCAAAAGATGTTCAACACTATATTTCTTTTACTATGTAAGGCAAAAAAATGCAATTTTGTGTCAAGCTATTTCCACTAATATAACAACTAGAGGAGACATTTGGAAATCTTTTAAGAAGGTTAGTTAAATCATAAGAGTGAATCTTGTGATGATATCATTTTCTTATAGTGATGAAAATACTGATGATCCTTAGACCATTCTAAACATGCTGCCTAAAAAACTGTATTCTCTTGCAATTATACAGTTGTGTTTTTTTGGTTTGTTTTTTAAAATTTTTATTGGAGTATAGTTGATTTACAATGTTGTGTTAGTTTCAGGTGTACAGCAAAGTGATTTTAGCACATGTAAACATTAAAAGAAACTGGAAAAAAAAAGCTTTAATTTCATGAAGAAAAATGTGTTCATTTTTACTGACCTCAATCTATTTATTGTACCATTTTTAACATGTTAACATCTCAAGATATTAATATTATGAAGATCAATTGTTAGTAATGGATAAAACTGATTTCTTTCTTCAGTAAGTTGATTCTAATGAGTGTTGTAAAATATCATTTATATGATGGCCAAGCATCTCCCAGTTAACACCGGTCTCCCTGTGGTCTAGGCCAGGCAGTACATGCAGATGCTGCCCAAAGAGAAGCAGCCAGTGGCAGGCTCAGAGGGGGCGCAGTACCGGAAGAAGCAGTTGGCAAAGCAACTCCCTGCTCATGACCAGGACCCTTCAAAGTGCCATGAGCTGTCTCCCAAAGAGGTGAAGGAGATGGAGCAGTTTGTGAAGAAATATAAGAGCGAGGCTCTGGGAGTAGGAGATGTCAAACTACCCCGTGACATGGACGCTCAAGGCCCCAACAGAACATACATTCCTGGAGGAGATAGAAGCACCACAACAGCGGTAGGGGCCATGGAGGACAAATCGGCCGAACACAAAAGAACTCAGTATGTAAGTGATAACAGTCACGATGTTGGGCCAGTTGGTATATTTTACAGGTTCATTCCATTTCTTTGAATGGCTGGTGGGGAGGCGGGGTCGACAGGGAGGAATACACTTACTCTGTTTCCAAAAGGGAGTAGATGAGGGAAATAAATTGAATTATAATTCAGTTTAGGCTTATTTTAGAGAATTGTCTACCATGTTTGAAGCCTTGGTCTAAAGCCAGGTTTTCTGATTATTTGTTGCCGAAGATAATTGTGAGTTTTATGTATACATAGCAGTTAGCATTGGTGTCGTGCTGGAATACAACATACAATCTAGAGTCTGTTTCTAAACATAATTTTGATGTTAATTGTCTCTTCCCATAAATAAGAATAATACATGCTTAGGTTAATTCAGTTTTGCTTGTGAGAACATGCCTAAAATTCAAACTTAAATTTATGTGGATATATGGTCAATCATACTTCTAAAAAGTCTCTCTAGAGAGGAATATTGAAGTCTTTTTTTTATGCCTTGAAAGTAGAAGCAAATTGTGACACAGATGAACAAAAAATAAGAATTAAACTTACTGTAATGTGTTTCTCATAGATCCCGTTAGCACATCAACCAACAAGGCTTAGTCCTGTATTTAAAAAAAAAAAAAGTACAATAATTTCTGAAGTAATCATTTTTGAGAGAACTACTAAAATTGAAGTGAAAATTACTATTAACCTTTTTCCATAAGCAGCTTTAATTCAGAAAACAGTGCTCTGTTACACATAGGGTGCAAGAATTAGGTTTGGAGAACCTGGAGAAAGCCAAGAGACTCCTTTTCACAAATACTAACACCATATTGCCTACATGGACAAATTACTGATTTCAGTAGAAATTATTTCCTTGAAAGTGGCTTCTCTGAATTCCTACTAAAACTGTTGATGAGAAATGCCAGTCTTAGGATGACTAGATTGTTTTGGCTGGTTTTGCTTTCAGTCCTGCTACTGCTGCAAACTGAGTATGAAGGAAGGAGACCCAGCCATCTATGCTGAAAGGGCCGGCTACGATAAACTGTGGCACCCAGCTTGTTTCGTCTGCAGTACGTGCCATGAACTCCTGGTCGACATGATTTATTTCTGGAAGAATGGCAAACTGTACTGTGGCAGACATTACTGTGACAGTGAGAAACCCCGGTGTGCTGGCTGTGATGAGGTATGTTCTCTGGGGCCACCTAAATGCAGGCTCCTTTTTGCACCCACCTATGGTTCCTTCACCATGGTAACCAGGCCACCCTTAGCGAGAAGGTAAGATGAATTAACCAAGCATTAGTTGCTTTATTTATATCCAAAGAAATTGAGTGAAAAAAACTTTTAATTTCAGTCATTCTGAGTGTCCATGTTAACTGTGTTACCTAATGAAATACTGTCCAGAAACGTAAAAGATTGATTTGAACTAAACTAAATAATCACCCAAGTTCAAGCTTTAGGTTGTTTTCAGACTTCATACCCCAAAAAGTTGACTGATATTCCTTGTGGATCTAAATCCCTTATTGGTCTAAAGAACCTAGCTTGGTTATTTGTAGTAAAAAGGAAAAAACATGATTGATCTTATTTTTATCCTCTTCCCAGCTGATATTCAGCAATGAGTATACCCAGGCAGAAAACCAGAACTGGCATCTGAAACACTTCTGCTGCTTTGACTGTGACAACATCCTAGCTGGGGAAATATACGTGATGGTCAATGACAAGCCCGTGTGCAAGCCCTGCTATGTGAAGAACCACGCTGTGGTAAGAGACATCTTGGGATGTGGTAGCCTTGACCTGCCTTATTTAAGCCTCCTACAAAGGAGAACCAGAAAGCACTACTCTTAAGTAGGAAACACGTGATTCCTACCATAGGGTGTTAAAATCCAGGTAATTCAAAACAATACATGCACTGACTAGGATGAACCACCTCAAGATTCTACCTGTGCAGTTTACACTCTAAACTGCTACATGATAATCAAATCCCCACCAAAAAAAAGTTCCTTAATGGGAGTGAGATTGATTGATTCTCATCATACAGATCAGATTTCACTTAAATTAAGGTATTGAGGGGCTTTTCATACGCTTTAGCTCTATTTTAATGTTTATGTTTCTGTTCTTGTTACCAGATCACCCACTGTGGCTTTGTTTTTGCTACCTGTACATTGTACAGTGCCTATTTCTTAAACTCTCATTGAATTGATATATATAACAAAATTTGACTGGCATATTTATACTTATTTGCATGAGCCAAACATTCAAATATTTAGTGTGAAAGTACATATATATATGTATACACACCCTGCTTACACAGAGCTTCTGTTGAATGATTGCCCAGAGATAGATAAATTAAATAAAGAGTAGATAAAGAAAGAGTTGACCATATGTGGTAAAGCTTATAACCCAGGGGGTATTAAAAGGATAGATGTTTACTTTACATGCAGATAAATAAGTACTAGTTAAAGATCTCCCTGAGCTATCAAGTAGAGGAGACTCCTGGCTAAGGAATAAAATGACATATTTATTATGTATAGTTCTCAGAGTATGATACAATGAAAATAAGGTAAGAAGTTTTGGTGTCAATGCCAGTTTTCAACCTTTACCCACTGCCCCCAGATATATCTATCAGCTGTCATTTTCTGTCAACTCTGCCTCATCGATATATCTCAGATTCTCACAGTTACAACTACTTTTTTTTTTTGTCATTTGGATTATTGTAGTGACCTCTAATTTGGCCTCCCCACTTCCATTCTTCTTGTTCAAAGCCACCTTCCATAAAGATGGAAGATAATCTTTCTAAAATGAAAATCTGATCATTAAGCCTTTGCTTAATAGATCCAGCCCCTTCTTACCTGTCCAGCCAATTCTACTAGTTATCTAACCCAAATCATACATTTCCCAAGTTACCTGCATTTCATAGTTTATACACTGTTCTTTTGTCTTCTGCTCACACTAATTCCTTTGTCTGATATGTCCTATTCCCTGTTGTTTTTCTAACTTATTTATTTATTTATTTACAATTTTTTTTTTTTTGGCCACACCACACAGCTTGTCAGATCTTAGCTCCCCAACCAGGAATCAAACCCAGACCCCTGGCAGTGAAAGCGCTGGGTCCTAATCACTAGACCGCCAGGGAATTCCCTCCCTGTTTTACCTGACTGTGCCTGCACAATGCTCCAGACTCAGTTTAGGCTTAACTTTTTTCAGAACACCTTTCCTGATTCCCTACCCTAAGCTCCACCCCTTTCTCTCTGGCTAGGCTGGATGCCTCTCTTCCCACAGGGCTCTGTGTGTGCTTGCCCACGTGTGTGGAATTGTTAATATCATTCATCTGTCTCTTCCACCAGACTGTAAACAGCTGGAGGATAGAGCTTGCCTCTTTATTTCCATACCCTCAATGTTTGCACTTAGGAAATGTTTGAGTGACTGACTTGTGTTTTAACATTTCTCATTTGCTTTGGGGGTCAACATGGACCTTCCTTATACCTGGGGATAAGATGTTGAATCATCATATGGCCTGATACGTCATTTAGCTAAAAAAAAAAACGCTTCTCTAAATGTTGTTGCAACAGTTTCTCTACAGAAGAGAATTATCATAATGTGCATTTTACACATTACAGGGGTATGTTACCTTGGTCTCAAGGACTAGAATGTAAACTCCATGAGGGCAGGGATTTTGTCTGCTTTTTTTCTGTTCTATTTCCAACACTAGAACAACACTGTAGGTACTCAGATATTTATAGAATAAAGCTTTAAACAGATGAAGCTCCTTTATTGTTACAAGCTTCTCTCCATTGCATTGCAATAATCATTGGAGAGGAATAACCGCAGATATGATTAAAAAGAGAATGAGAGAATCTCTAAATTATTTAGCTTTATAATATGGCCTGATTTCTTTTAGAAGGTTTACTTTCTCAGTAAGATACACTATTGCCATTTGCTTAATATTAAAATGAACATATCTATCCATCACCTGAATAAACCTTAGCTGATAGCAAAGAGAGGTACCCATGCAACATGCTAAATGATATAAAAATTTGAAGATTATCTAGTTCAGGGCATTGATCTGCTTAGATCTTTTCATCTTAAAAAGAATAAAAAAAAGGAGTGAGAATACAAATTATTTTTAGACCTGAAGCCAAGAACTCAATTCAAAACAGGGCTTTTCTGAGGAAAAAATTAACCTGGAAGGAGGAAAGTGATAAATACACTTAGTTTGTCTCTGCATGGTCTCTGGAATTCTAGTCTCAAATGGCCACCCCCAGAATTCACATCTCTGAGATTTCACAGGATCCTCCTTCTAGAGAGCACATTACAAGTGTCATCAATTTTATATTGTGTATACAAATAAATAAAAAGTAGGAGGGATTGAAGGAAATAAGAACTTATTGAATTATTAGCGGTTTAATTAAGAATCCAGGAAAAATCTAATGCCAAGCAGAAAGTGGTGAAGTACATCATCTCCCTGACTGGTCCTGGAGTCTCCAGACCTTTGGTTGGGACCTGGGCAGCTTTCAGATTTATGAAGAACGAGGGATCGGTAGTTTTTACCTGGGATCATGTCAGACTTTGGGATGAATGGCAATCAAATTATTAATAAAACTAAATTTCATGAAGCCCACAAACCCTAAATTCCTATACCATTCAGTGTGCTAATTATTTTTTTTTACCAAAACAATTTCCTTAATTTTATGTGCAGTTGAACAGTAGTTATCACTTTTTTTTAAATTGCAAATGAAAATGTGAGTTTTGAAAGATTATAAAAAGATCTACAAACATTATGAGAGGGCTGAGATAAAGAAGGTAGATCATGGTCTAAAATCAAGGGAATAAAAAATTGAGTGTGAAATGCGTGTATTGTATACAAACAAGTTTTAAAATATTGAAAAATTAATATGAAATATAGAAAACAACAAAGGGCAACATTCTAAATGAATTACAAAGCTATAAAAAATGAATATATACAAAAGCAATTGCTTGCATGGTGCAGCTACAAATTAGGAGTATGTTTGTAATCAAAACACTCATTTTTGTTGTATTCAGGAATAGTGGATCGATCATGCAAAGAGAGTATCTCCCTTGCTTCTCAGGGAAGATTGGGTTGACATAACCTGTGAATTAAGGAGCTACAATCTCTGTAATTAGGAAGGCTTGTAGTTCTAAAAAATATGGAAAGTATATTGCAGGTCTGAAGTGCATATTTATAACAAGGCCTCACTTCACACCCTAAGCCAGTTCACCCACTGAGTGGCAGCCACACTTTCAGGTCTTTTCAAGTAAGAAGGCTCAGGCTAAATGACCTTCCTCAACCCACCCACCCTCATCTCTCAGGAATTCCTGACAATCACATTAAGAGACCAGGAAGGGTGTGGAAGATGAGTCACTTTGATGTAATGCTGGACAATCTTGTTGGTTTCCTCCTTGGTTATAAAATATTTAAAACAAAAACTTTAGACACATTGATTTATAATACATATAAACAAGAAAGCATATGAACTATCTAGTGTTTTGGAGCTCTCAACTGGGTAGTTTTGTTTTCTGCTGTAATATTGCCAGTTATTCATTTATTTTCTTTCTATACATGTCCAGCTAAAGAAGAAAATTATGTGTGTTTGTGGGTGTAGATGTGTGTATGTCATATATTTATCTGTACATAACATACATGTACACTGAATGGTATATGGAATGTAAGTGTTAATGTTCCATGATATTAGATTATACATAAATTATGACATGACAGAAGCCAGTTAACTACAAGTTATATTTATAGTGCAAACTAATTATTCTCAAACACTGTCAGTATTTTTTGACTGAGTCCTTAATTACTTTGAACATGACTTTCATTTACTACTGTCTAGAAATTAGTGGTGTTAATAATCTCATGTGTCATAGGTAACACTGGTAAAATTACCACTTCAAAGCTTTAGTGAGTGAGGAAAAATCTCTTTTTTTTTAAAGCCTATTTTTTAGAGAAGTTTTAGGTTTACAACAAAATTGTTAAGGAGATACAGAGATTTCCCGTATCCTCCCTACTCCCCTCACATGCGTCACCTTGAGCATTATCCACGTCACTCACCAGAGTGGTACGTTTTTTAACAAGGGTGAATCTACATGGACATATCATAATCACCCAAAGTCCACAGTTTACCTTAGGGTTCACTGTTGATGTTGTGTATTCCATGGGTTTGGACAAATGTATAGAATGGACAAATGACATATATCCATCGTTGCAGTATCATACAGAATATTTTCACTGGCCTATAAGCCCTCTGTGCTCTGCCTGTTCATCTCTCCTACCTCCCTGTCCCCTACTCCCTACCCCTGGCAACCACTGATCTTTTTATTTTCTCCATAGTTTTGCCTTTGCTAGAGTGTCATATAGTTGGAATCATACAGTATGTAGCCTTCCCAGATTGGCTTCTTTAACTTAGTAATGTGCATTTAAGGTTCCTCCATAGCTTGACAGTTCATTTCTTTTTAGCTCTGAATTGTATGAATGTACCATAGTTTATTTATCCATTTACCCACTGGTGGACATCTTCCAAGTTTTGGCAATTACAAATAAAGCATCCATGTGCAGGTTTTCATGTGGACATAAGTTTTCAACTCATTTGGGTAAACACCAAGGAGCATGATTGTTGGATTGTATGATAAGAGTAAGTTTAATTTTAAGAAACTGCCAAGCTGTCTTCCAAATTAGCTGAACCATTTTGCATTTCCACCAGCAGTGAATGCGAGTTCTTATCATTCCACATCCTTGTCAGCATTTGGTAGTATAGAAAAAATCATAAAACTTTTTTTTTAATAATTGCTAATGTACAATCTAATAGAATACACTAGAACCAAACACACTGCTTTGGAACTTGCCATCAAGACTTTTTGCCATGGGGATATCTTGCAAGCACTGAGTCCTGTTTGGACTTCACCTGTTATTTCTCACAGTGTTCCACATATAGACCCCCATTAACAATTGTTGGCTATGAAGGTTAACGAGAAGAAGGTCATTCTCAGTTGTATATCTCTGAGGTTGTCATTCTTAGTTTAATCTGCCATCTAAAGCAATGCGCTGAGTTTGTTCTAACGTGAAAATGTTACCATCACAGTTAGATCTCTCATCTTATTCTCTTCTTTGTATAATTGACTTAACAGGTATGTCAAGGATGCCACAATGCCATTGATCCCGAAGTGCAGCGGGTGACCTATAACAACTTCAGCTGGCACGCGTCCACAGAGTGCTTCCTGTGCTCCTGCTGCAGCAAGTGTCTCATTGGGCAGAAGTTCATGCCGGTAGAAGGGATGGTTTTCTGTTCAGTGGAGTGTAAGAAGATGATGTCTTAAGAGGATAGTACCAAGCAATATTGAGCCATAGCTAACCAAAGTGCTCTGCATTTCTACTGTAAAATGCAATTTGGAAAAACAAAAGGAAAAAAACAAACTATAAAGGAAACCAGGAGATTTTGTTCAGTATCTTTCTTTGATGTTTTTCCTTATCAAATTTTTCATATCAATTTTTAAAACCTGCTTTAAGCATTTGATTTTAAAAATGGTAAAGAGGAGTTTTACCTTTTCTTGGCTTTCCAGATGTAAAATCTTTTGAGTTGGAAGCTTGGGTTTAATCATTCTTCATATTCCTGCCCCCTTTGTGCCAAACACAGTATATATGAAACACTTAAAAGTTAGTATTTGAATGGAAAGATGAGCATTTCATGTTCTATATTCTTTTTCACTTCTTGTATAAAATGAAAAGGAAATTAAACTTGCCCTAATGCCAAGGTCCTACGTTTATTGCCTCATCTTATTCACTGAATTTTGTAGCGATACACAATGAATTCTTTTGACAGAGAAAATAGAAATGCAGCATAGTATGAAGAGCCGTTATCATTTTAATGCCTATGCATGTGCTATTTCCTAACTTAGGCAGAGGTGGCTTTATCGCATATCTCTATTTTTTTTATTTGCTCTGCCTCTCAGTATTCTCTTTGTAAGCTGATGACCTCCATCTGTGGCCTTGAATATTTTATTGTCACATGTGGCATCCACACTTTTTAATTCTATAGATGATTTTTGGCTTGGACGTAAAAGCCAAGCCACTCATTTATATTATGCTTTCAATCCAAAGAACATGCATACTTTTTGTATTCAAGAAACTATAACTTGTACTGTTTGCACTTGCCTGCTGTGGTTTGGATAGACATTTTGCATGGTTTTCTTTCTCTTCTAATGGATACTGTCCTATGATGCCTTTTCATGGGTATATATCAAATGCCTTCTTTGCCTCTATACTTCCATCCTTAGATATTTCTAATGTTAATTCTTCCTTATCTACTTCCATACATAGCTATGCACTATGAAAATTAAATGGAATGAATGATATGTGAATATCAATGGAATGAATATTATTATTCAAAATAAAGTCTCTTTCACTTTAATACTTGTATCTTTATTCTTTGTATCCTTTTCATTTCAGAGCAAAAAAATCCTTCTGCAATTAAGCATTTGTTACAGCAGGGGGCGGTGTTTCCAAGCATAAAAAAATAACCCCTCACATAAAGGCTACTTCTGACAAAACAGGACAGAAACTAGGCTTTTCATTATGGTGAAGGGATACATTTTATGAAACTTTATAATAAATGAAAGCACTTAAATTGTTGGTTTTCAAGTCATGCAGGAGTTTTTTCTTTCAGGAAAAAAAAAAAAGAAATGTCATTTTAATTGAAGTTTGGGAAAGCTATATTTTCTTGAGGTAAGTCTAACAAGTATTACTCTTATACTCAAATTGCAACTCTGTTTGTTTGGTTTTCTAAGAATTTTTTCATGGCAGCCTACTGTGAAAAGGGAAGCAAATGTGGAATAGTTGTAACTTCATTCTTCCTAATATTAGCAGGTCATTAGATTTCTTTTTTTCTTAGTCTGAAGCATTTGTCATAGTAGGAGTAGCACTTTTCTCTGACACATACCCAGAATAATTTGATTTTGATTTTTTTCAGCTCATGTTTGTTTGGCTAATAAATAGTGCTTCTCCTAAATTCCACAGCCAACTCCCCCACCCCACCCTACCCAACACTCACTAACATACAGAGATCTGCATTTATTCCCTCTGCACTATGCCTTCCCCAGCCATGAAAAAAGTGTCTTGAACCCACCACCTTATCTAAGAAGTAATCTAATCCTGCATACAATTTTAAATGCTAATATCACAGATATCCATCATTGTCTTTAAATATCACTTTATGCTTTCTCTCTTTTACCTTTATCTCAAATGGGAACAGATATATTTCCATCTTTTCCACAAAGTTGAACAACTTAATTTTCCCAAACATGGCTAAGTGGGAATAAATTGAAAAAATTTCTCTGCATGCTAACAGGCCTACTCCACATGTCTGCCTGCGCAGCCTGCACTCTCCGGTGGCTGAGATTGAATCAGGCTGTTTTGGAGATATAGAGGCTCAAGAAATTTGGCTAAATCCATCACTTACTACCTGAGACACTGATTGTATGTATATTAGGCATTTCCTAGAAGAATGAACTACTTTGCCTGAGAAATACAGAACCACTTGTTTTGACTCATTACCCTGACTAAGTTTTAGTTTGGCCTTGTAATACAACAGAATGAACTGTAATGAAGTGTAATGCAAGAGAATGTGCACCATTTTTAATTGTTAATCAGATTATTTTTTTTTAAAGAGGTCTTTCAAATACTTTGTCCTATAAGCACTTAACAAGAGTGTAAGATGGTTACTAGATTCTATAATTTTTATTTTTCCTATAGCCCTTAGGATATGCTCACCCCCTCACTTTCCACCATCATTTTATATTCTGCATTGACCTCAATTCTAAATAATGGCTTACTTGGTACTGGCGCCAGAGTTAAATCCTTCCTTTGCAAAGGGGAAAAGATAGGAAAGTAATAAATATTTCTATCTGAATGTGTGCATTTTTTTCTTCAAAAATAGATAATGAAGAATAAACTTTTGGTCTACTTATTTCCTATGGGGTCAATAAATAGAAATTTCTATCATCCAAATCTCATTTACGTTCTATTTTTCAGATATATAGCTTATCTATTTTTTGTACTCAATATAGCAGGCATTTGACTAACATGTCTATGTTTGTTAGCAGTTGAGAGACCCTTACCCTGAAAGGGACTAAACAGGGAGGAAAAGAATACCAGAATATGAACCACAATAAAGGCACCACAGACAGTAAGAAAAGAAATGCCTTTTTCCCTTCTGCAGAAGCCACCATCTTGGATATTAAAAGGTATAATGATGACTTCTGATTCTCTTATTCCCCTGTTCAGCAGTGGGTACTTGAGAATAACAACGTTGGATGAGGAAAGAGAAGGGAGATATTTCTTTGCTGAGACCCAGGAAGTTCAAAAGAAGATTTTGACGCATCAGTTGCTGGAGTATATTGAAGTAATACATTTATCATCCTTATTGGAAGAATCAGACATATTAGAATGACTAATCATGAACTCATTCACAGAATCTGCACATAGCCTATTCATCTCTAAGCAGAAGGATTTTGCTCTTAACCTTTGAATACAGTTGTAATTTTGAGAAATCAGTGGATTTGGTTATCCAATCCCTTTAAGAAATACAAGTTGCTCAAGAGATTGTAGTCATCATACTTTTTGGTATGATATCTTTTTTTATTTTTTTAAATTTTTTGGAAATGAGGGTTGTTTTTTCTTTAATGAATTCTATCTGAAACTTCTGTGACTCTGAAGTCTTCAAGCACATATTTCCAAATCTGACTTTGAAGTATTTCAGCCCAGTTTCACCAAAGGCAAGAAATTCATTATTGACTCATTCTTAAGGAATTTTCAACATGCAGTGTTTAAGCTCATCCAGCTTCACCATGGTTACCAAAGAGACATCACAGCCCAAAATCAGCATTAAGCCTCTGTCCCAAGATGCCCTGGCATATCTGAACTTGTCTTCTGGCTATTCACTTAATTCCTTGGAAAACTTATGACTCCATCAATGTCTCCATAAAATAGCACTTTACCACAAATTCTTACTAGATATGCCCTGCCCCTCCCTGACGTCTCCCGATTTAAGTGCTCAATGACAACTCTGATGACGACTGTACTGAATAGTCACATATAAGAAAGGGGTACATGGGTGTGTTTTGATCAAACAACCTGAAACACATTCTGGCTTGAGTAATAGATTTTTTCATATATTTACTACATGTTTAAATAGCTTTAGCTAATTATTTTTTCTCTTCACGGGGACAACATGTCATCGTAGCTTCTATTTAATCTGATAATGTATTTTGAAACCCTCAAAGCAAGGTATCATTAACCTTTTATATTGTTTTGAACGGCATTTTATGCTGACATTTTTGAAGGATGCTGTTGATTTTTATTCAACGATACTTCTCCCCAGGATATCTCGACCTTCAGACAAATAGCAAAAACAACCTATACCCTGGTACCTTTCTTTACTAGAGCCAGCCATTACTGAATGCAGAGACATTCAAGTTTCTGTCCCCATAAGTAGTGACTAACTGTGAAGGCATCATGGTATAGTTCAAAGGAAGGCTTGGGTTAGGAGTCTAGAGACCTTCTGGCTAAGTCCCACTGATCCTCTCCTCCTCACAGTTACACTGAGTAGGACAGAGGACAAGATTGTTGGATTTGAGGAGTCTAGGAGATAATAGGCCCAAGTGTGGGTTGGACATCTATGAATATATTGAAGTCACCAAGAATAAAAACAGGGAAATCAGTGGAGAGAAGAGTGAGCCGGAGGCTAAAGTCATTTAAAAACAAAAAACAAAAAAACCCATGAAGGAGTGTCCTGGAATTTGATAGAAGATGGCATCTAAGGGTAGAAATGGATGGTAAAGTCTGTGGCCATGTACTAGATATACTTCAAAGAGCTGTGAGTGTGAGGAAACAAAAAGGAATTAGTGGAAATAACAATGGAGAACGAGGAAGATAGATACCTACCCCACAGGCATTGTGGAATGCCCATATGGGAGAAAAAGTAGCTGGCCTCTGCTTGAAAGGTCTGGACGGAAAACCAGGAATCAGTTGGAGCAAGATGAAGCTGTTGAGAGTACGAGGGAGTTTGCAGTTCACAGAAGTTGAATTTCAGCGAGCATAGAGGTAAAGTTAGGGAGTGTAGGAAGGGATAGAGCCAAATTAGGGGATTGGCAAAGAAGAATGGATATCAGGTTTCCAAACGAGGCCAAAAAAAATCTAGACACCTGGGGCAAACAGGACTGAGGGGCATACCAAGGTTAGTTTGCTAGAGGAGGATAAGTAATTAGGAATGCTTTTGGTTGTAAGTAACACAGCTAAGAGTAGCTTAAAGACAAGACATAGGCTAGCCCAAATTTGGCTCAGAACAAGCTCTTTTTAATCTCTATGCTCTGCTATCCTCTGTGTGTTGCATTCCATTCTCAGGTTTGTCCTCTCATTCAAGCACCACTCCCTCACATAACAGCATCCAAGATACAAAGCAGAGAGAGGGCAAAAGGTTTTACTTTCTTAACAAGGAGAAAAATCTTTCCCAGGAGGCCCCAGCAGACCTACCTAACTTTTCCATTTCATTGGCTAAAACTAGTTCACATGCTTATCCCCATCTGAGGAAAAGGAAAATAGTAGCTATGGTTGAGTTATCCGATCATAATTCATACCCTGAGAGCTGGGCATATGGCCACCCAGAAGAAAATTAATGTTCTGATAGAGGAAGAGAAGGAATGGCCGTTGAGTAGGCAAATGACAAAAACTACTAAGGTGAATGATGGTTTAGAGTTCAGAGTCTTTAGCTGGAAGGTATGGGATGCCCAGGCAGCTGTTTAGTTCTGATGCTTGGGGTTTCTGTTGGCCTGTGAGATGAGCCAGGGGCATCATTTGGGGGAATCTTTCTTAGGCAGGATGCCACTTACGTGGCGAGAGATGACATGGAGTCAGAGGAAGAGACACTGTGAAGTCCTTGGGGTGACATTACTAGATTTTGCTTGGCTTGCTCCACCCACCAGCTCACTCTACCCAATCCATTTTCAAGCTGCAGGACATTGTTACTTCCCCTGTCAAGCTCCCTCGCACTCTCTTGATTTCTCTCTCTCTCTCAACCTACAACTTGTTCCTTGGAGCCCCTACCATGCTGACTTATCTGGCCATCTGAAACACATTACAGTCTGTCTGTGCCTGCCTCTCCAAGACCATAACCAACACTTTAGTGGATAACCTCATTGTTTCTCATCAGGGATATTGTAAGTTCCTTTCAAGCCCTCCTGTTGATAGTCTCACCCTCTCACCCTCATTCTAACTCAGTGGCTCACAAACTTCAGTATGCAGTTTTGTCCAATAGAACATGGATTGAGTTGTGATTGAGTTTTGTCCAATAGAACATGAACAAAAGTAATGTAGTCCCCTTCTAGGCTTGGCCATTAAAACTCAAGATCCCCTAGAAGATGGTGGAGCCAAGAAATAAAGAAGCCCCTTGGACATGCACACTGGAACATATGTGAGCAAGAAACAAGCTTTTACTGTTTTAAGCCACTGAGATTAGGTTTATTTGTCATAGGCATTAACCTTTCCTAACTAATACAGATAAATAAAGCAGACATTTTACTCATTCTACAAACATTCCTTGACTAGGTCATGTGTTATATTGGGATGCTGGGGAACTGGGGGTGAACAAGGCAAGACTTCTGCTCTCAATTCTCCATAGTCTCATGGAAGAGACAGATAAGTAAACAGAAATTAAAGTAATGAAGGGGACTTCCCTGGTGGCGCAGTGGTTAAGAATCCGCCTGCCAATGCAGGGGACACGGGTTCATGCCCTGGTCTGGGAAGATCCCACATGCCACAGAGCAACTAAGCCCATGAGCCACAACAACTGAGCCTATGCTCTAGAGCCTGCACACCACAACTACTGAGCCCGTGTGCCACAACTACTGAAGCCCGTGTGCCTAGAGCCTATGCTCCACAAGAGAAGCCACCGCAATAAGAAGCCCGTGTACTGCAACGAAGAGTAGCCCCCGCTCACCGCAACTAGAGAAAGCCGTGTGCAGCAACGAAGACGCAACGCAGCCAAAAATAAATAAAATTAAATCTTTAAAAATAAAATATAATAATGAAGACCTGTCCCCGAGAGAAGACAATGGAAATGATCCCAGAGTGACTGTGATATTGAAATGTCTTCTCTGATAGCAGAAGTTATTTTCACTGTTTTCTTAGGTGAGTGGATGGATAAATAGAAGAAACACTGCAAAAACAGAGTCTATCACAGTGGGACAGAAGGACAGGGAGGAGTCAAGGACAACTCCGAAGCCCCAGCCCTGCCAATTAGAAGGATGACAGTAACAACCACAGAGATGGGAAATCCACTTATGGAGGAGCTAGGTTGAGAGAAAAATGATGGGCTAGCTTTGGAACATGTTGAACTTGAGGCAGGTGGAAGGGTACAGTTTAGAACCTGAAATCTGATGCTCAAGAAAAACCTGTGGCTGCAGATGTAGATAAAGAAGTCAATGGATAAAAGTTACATTAGCATCTCATATTAACTTTCAAAAAGGAGCCCGAGTTTCCTTATGAAATGTGACTATATGTCAAAGATACTTTTGAAATGATTTCCATGTTACTCTTTTTTCCAGGGTAAAATTATGACAAGTTTAGTATATTTTCTCTTGAAAAAGTAAAAATTATACTGACAGTTCTGGTACTTCCACAATAGGCATTGCAAGTTCTGAACAGCCACTTAAACTTTGTCTCAGTTTCTCCTCTATAAAATGAGACTATCATCCCTATGTGGCAGACTGCATTTTGAAAAATAGCTGTGGTAATAATTCTGGTCCCATATGCTCTTCCAGAACCTTGCCACTCACCATCTGGAGTCTATCTTCCCTCCCCTTGAACCTGAGCAGGACCTTGTGACTACCTGGATGAATAAAATGTGGCATGCATGCCTTCCTAGGCTAGGTCATAACAAATGATATGACCTCTCCAGGCTCTCTGTCTCAAGGGTTGTGCCTAGTCACCATAGTGTGAGGAAACCAAAAAGAGCCCACTCAGTCCATGTGGAGAGGCCCATGTGGAGAGGAACTAAGGCTCCCAGCCCAATGCCAACATCAACTACCAGAAACATGAGTGAATGATTCTTCAAATAATTCCAGTCCCCAGCTTGAGTCTTCCAGCTGAAACCCTGACATCAGCAGAGAAAAGCTAAACCCATGTGTCCTGACCAAATTCTGGAACCATAAAACCCAAAGAACCCATGAGCATAATGAATGGTTGTTTGATGTCACAAAATTAGGGGGTAATTTGCTATGCAGCCATGATATCTGTAACACCTATTGAACAGAATTATAATATACATGTTTTGCAAGAATTCTCCTTTCTGCATTATTATACATAATACATAATATTATACATAAAGGAGCATTCTTACAAAACATGTAAATTTGCTCCAGATACTACAAAATGTTACTTATATAAATGCATTACTTGGGATATTAACTTTCATCCTTTTCTCTACCTTTCCTCTCCCTTTGCTTAAGGATTTCTGCAGATGTACAGTCAATAAATGTAAATCCATAAACTCCATCTGTAGAGTTTATAAACATCAGAAACATTTATAATAATCTAGATTCAGAAAACCTGATAAGCAGTATTTCAAGACAGTACATTCCATGGGTTAGGATCATGGTCCTGGAGCAAGTGGAAGGCCTATATTCGTATGAGGAGTCTTCAGTTCTTGATTCCTACTGAACAAATGGAATCCTCAGCACTCCAGTTGCCAAGGTGAGAAACATCTTCAATGCTGCTGAAGATTCAGGGAAAGAACTTAGAATACAGAATACAGGGCCTTGTTTATTCTCCAAATCCTATGAAATAAAAGTCACTTATTTAGGGAAGACTGAGGGGGAATTTATTAATAACCCACAAGTTCCCAAGTACTGTAGGTATAAAACTAGGTACAATATAGGCCTTGCCCTCAAGAAGTCCACAATCGCATAAAGGAGACAGATGCTTAAACAAACTAGCAATCCATTGTGATAGACAGAAGACTAGAGATAAAATCTGGAAATTAGCTCAGGAGTTTGTCAAAACGTACAGTTTATCAACGATTAATACTATCTCACAATCAGTGATTTACTCGATTTCTTATAATTTCTTTCTCAAATTTAAGATGCATTACTTCCCTTTAATTGCAGTTTATATAATACCGTCAAAGTATTGAAGCATATGTAAGGGAGTATGTGAATTTTGACAGTCCTGCTTAACAAAGGCACACGTACATTATTTTATTTCCACACACATTTTCTCTTTTTTTTCAAACGAAGTTCTGCTAATAGACTTGAAATGGAGCAGGGGGAGGTGCGGGAAGAGAAGCTAGAGGACAACATAGGACCGTAGCAACGTACAAGACTTTCATTCTGGATCGATTTTCCATGCCTCACTCTATTTTCCACCAAATGGCACTGCACCCAGCATTTTCCAATATCAGGAAATACCCTTTGCAGTTTTGCAAAATCTTTGAAGTAACTGTAGGGAATTATTGTGAAATCCTCATCATCACCATTTAATATTTGTTAGGGATTCTTCTCTGCCCATTCCTACTGATGGCAGCATAAAGCAGAGCAAGCACTACAGGCGAAGCTGCTGACATAAAGTGTTTTATCCCAGAGGGAGAGTTCAGTATTCCCATCGAAGACTGAGAATAATTCTTGCTTCTTCACTTATAAAATGAACATAGGAATTTCCATTACTTATCTCCAGCAAGAAACTCATTGCGGGATAATCACAGAGCCTTATTCAGAGTACTTAATAAGAATTTTACCAAAGGAAGAGTTTAAAGCTTTAAAATGACATTTCTTACTTGTGTGTGTTGGGGCAAGCATTATTAAATGAGAGCAAATTTGGGCTGGAACTTTTTTTAACAAATTTCATTTGTAGTCACTTTCTCCTTTTTAAAATTGCCTTAACATTCTTTTGAACAGCAAAGCTAGTCACTGTTCTAAGTGTTTTATACATATACACTCAATCCTTACAACAAACCTTTCAGGTAGGTATTTTTTACTATATCATTTGACAGATAAGGAAACTGAGGACAGTGGAATTATGTAATTTGGCACAAGTCACAGAGTTAGGAAGGGGAAGAACTGAAATTCGAACTCTGGCAATCTGGCCCCAGAGTTTGAATTCTTACCTCACCATACTGCCATAGTGAGTACATGTCTCTTCTCTTTCATATAAACTATGTCAGGACCACATAAAAATAGTTTTCTTTGGCTTGTTTGCCCTTGTACAGGAATTTCTCCCATGCACCTCTGCATCTTCCAAAAGCTTTATTAGCCCATCCTTTAAAGAAAGGTGTTCTCTCCTTAAGGAGTCGCTCCACATCACATTGATTCTGGGCCATGCAGCCAGCAGCAGCCCCATGTCAGCCTGCTAAAGACAAAACCCTTTCTGTTTCTCAACCAAATCCCTCATATTTTGAGCAGAAAACAAGAACTGCCCTGCTGAGGTGCCAAGGGAAACATACTTACATTATGAACTGTTTCTAACAAATGTTTTGGGGATTTTAAAGGGACAACTTTCTAAATATCTGAGACATTTGCAAACAACCCAGAAACACAGGCCAGCTTTGCAGCCCAAGCATCGCTTCTGGGTTGTATAATCTTCTTCCTGAAAGCAGCTGTTGCGATGCCCAATTATCAGTCGTCCAAAGATAACAACAAATGTTTTCTAAGGTTAAAGTAAACAAAGTAATCTAGGCCTTTGATTTTGAAATGTACATTGTTAATATAATTTTGGCATTATTTAACAGATTTCAAAGTGGAATCAAAGGTTTATGTTTATAAAGTTTATATTCATTCCACAAAGTTCAAGACGTTTGGCACTGCTAGGGAAACTTAAAAAGAGTAACAAAAGATTACCATGAGGAATTCAAAGCTGCCTTGCATGGTAATGCCGATTCAAACCACCACATAGCTCAGCATTGTAAGTTTAGCTGTAATTTTAAGGATGGATCAGTGTGTAGCTGCAGAGATTACTAAGTATAACACAGTGGTTTGCCCATTAACAATGAATAAGGGACTTTGGAAATTTTACAGTTAATGTCTCAGTTTTGAAAACATATTGGAGAAATGAGAGAGAGAGAGGGAGAAAGAGAGAGAAACAGAGAGAACTGTTCAATTTTTGGCTTCATTTACTAAGTATTTATTAGCCTCTTTGACTGTTCTTCAAAATCAGCAGCTCCTCCTTGCCTTGTAATTGTAAACTGCACACTTTTGCCAACTTGGAATGCACACTGTGTTCCTGCCCAGCCCAAGCTCACTCTGAATCCGCCCGCTCTCAAACCCTGCTCTCCCAAGCTCTTGATTTGTTGGCAGCCGGTAAAAGGGGTTTCCTTATGAATCATAGTGCGTGGGGAGGCTGAGTGGTATACCCCTCACTTGTGCCATAATCTGTGTGGAATGTATTTGAAATAGAAGACAGAAATCTAGAGTTTAGTTCAACATCTGACTTCAAGCACATTCTCAAAAAATTGGAGTGCGATGTGGAAAAAACACTGTGTCTCTACTGCTGTGGAAAAGTTCATTCCCATTAACATTGTCTCCAAAGGGACAGGAACTAAGTTGCGCACTTTCAGGCTCTGAGGTCTCTGATTAGGAAGGAGTCCATTTCTCGACCCTTTTAGGCGACCCAACTTTCCTGTTCAGTTAATATACTTTTATTACATCCTTTGGTGGGCTGAAGTGGAAAGGCGTGTGGTTGAGAATACACAGTTGCCATAGACAACAGTTTTCATCAATTCTATTGAACAAATGTAAAGTCTGATGGATCACATCTATAACTGCAAGACGAAGGCTAAGAATATTACAAGATAGGTGTGTTTATAAAAGTCAGAATAGATGTGAGAACACTTTCCCACCACCTGTCATCACCTGTTTACGTTATGTTAAAGAAAATGGGTTTACTTATCAGCAACATGCACTTACCTGGCAAAACGAATTGTGACTAGCTATCCAGTTCTAAATTTCATTTTAAAGAAACTAGATACACTGTACTAACCAAATCTTTTATTTTCTTCTTAGATTGCACTAAGTACGCAAATATCTTAAATGAAAAAAAAAAGACTGGTAAAGGCATTTTTTTTTTTTTTAATGGTTAAGATGGTAAATTTATTTTTTATTTTTTTATTTATTTATTTATTTATTTTTTGCTACTTTATTTATTTATTTATTTATTTTTGGCTGTGTTGGGTCTTCGGTTCGTGCGAGGGCTTTCTCCGGCTACGGCAAGTGGGGGCCACTCTTCATCGCGGTGCGGGGACCGCTCTTCATCGTGGTGCGGGGACCGCTCTTCATCGCGGTGCGCGGGCCTTTCACTATCGCGGCCCCTCCCGTTGCGGGGCACAGGCTCCCGACGCGCAGGCTCAGTAGTTGTGGCTCACGGGCCCAGCTGCTCCGTGGCATGTGGGATCTTCCCATACCAGGGCTCGAACCCGTGTCCCCTGCATTAGCAGGCAGATTCTCAACCACTGCGCCACCAGGGAAGCCCGGTAAAGGCATTTTGAATGAACAGAAAAACTGGGAAATGTGTGGCTATAAGTTTAGAATTTGCCCTAAAAGCTAAATGTATCAAACTCACATATTCTCCCAAACTATAGAGAATAAATCATGTTTCAGAAATGTAAAATGCACATATGTCACAAAGTTTTCTCTGGTTACTAGGCAATAAAATGATTATACCTTCTTAATTCACAAATCTTATAAATGGAAATAAGTCTGATACCTGCTGACTTTGATTAATATTCAAAGAAATGAGTCACGTTATTTTGCTCATATATGTTGTAACGTGTATTTCCAAGTAAAGGTAAGTGATGTGAGAAAAGGGGAATGAATAATAATAATAAGTAATCTATTTTGGATACTCATAATTTTGGCTTGATACAGAAGTTCCTTCAGTATCAATCATCTAATACAATCACTGGATATGGCTGATGTCAGCAGTCTCATCAGTATGTAGAAAATATCAAGCCTGTGTTCACTCACTTATTCAACAATCAATCACTCAGGGCTTACCAAATTTTGTGATGTTTACAAGGTGTACAAGGAGCCCATAAGCTCAAGAAGCTCACCATGTGGGGAGAGAGGCAGACATGCCAACAAGTAATTAGCATGAGCATGTTAAGCCCTCAACAATTGAGGACTAATAAGAACCTGCTGTAAAAAAATAAAATAAAAAAATAAATAAATTCTCTCTCTCTCACTGTCTCTGTTTTTTTTTTAAATTTATTTTTATAATAGGGTATAGCTGATTTTCAATGCTGTTTCTTGCTGTACATCCACTTGATTCACTTACACAGAGACATAAATAAATTCTTTTTCAGTTTCTAAAAAAAAAAAAAAGCCCTCAACAGAGGGGAATATGAAGGGAGCAGAGAGAAGAAGAGCAGGGCAGACTTCGGGAGAAAGGCAATAGTTGAACTGGGTCGTTAACAGGAGTGTAAGTGACCCAGGAGAAGGGGTGGGAGGTTTTGATAATATGATTTATAGTAAGAAATATATATTTGGTCTTTGTCCAGTTCCTGGCACAGGGCTCCCAAAATCCTTGAAATTCCCTAAGTGATAATACAGGTAAAGATGTCTTTAGTTATTCATAACAAGCCTTTTTCAACCACACTTTAGTTTGCCAGGGGAACCAACCATATGATTAGAGGGTTGGAACTTTCAGCCCCACTCCCTGACCTCTGGGGAGGACAAAGGGGTTGGAGATTGAGATCAGTCACCAATGGCCGATGATTTAATCAATCATGCCTAGGTAATGAGGCTTCCATAAAAACTCAAAAGGATGGGGTTCTAAGAGCTTCCAGGTTGCTGAACACTTGGAGATACAGGGAGGGTGTTGTGCCCAGAGAGAACATGGAAGCTTTGTGCCCCTCCTCACATACCTTGCCCCATTCATCTCTTCCAGCTGGTCGTTCCTGAGTTATAGACTTTTATAATAAACTGGTAATCTCATAAGTAAACTATGTTCCTGAGTTCCCTGAGCCTCTTCAGCAAATTAATTGACCTGAGGAGTAGGTTGTAGAGTCCCCCAGTTTACAGCCAGTGGTCAGAGCATAGGTAACAACCCAGACGTGTGACTGGCATCTGAAGTGGGGGGCGTGGAGAGGCAGTCTTGTGGGACTGGGCCCTTAACTTGTGGGATCTGCAATCTCCAGGTAGATAGTGGCAGAATTGAGGTAAATTGTAGGGTACCCAACTGGTGTTACAGAATTGTCTGGTGTGGGAAAACTACCACACATATGGTGATCAGAAGTAAAGTAGTGCAGTGTGAGAGCAAGGAAACACACATGTGGCCACTGAAGTGTTCTCTGTAAGCAGGAAAAGGAACACACAGGAATGTGGTCTTTCTGTTCGTTTTTTTGTTTTGTTTTCAGAAGAGACATGGAGCAGTAAAGGGCATTTCCAACAATGGCATTTGCAGCAAGATGGATGGACCTAGAGATTGTCATACTGAGTGAAGTAAGTCAGACAGAGAAAGAAAAATATCATGATATCACTTATATGTGGAATCTAAAAAAAGGGTACAAATTAACTTATCCACAAACAGAAATAGAGTTACAGATGTAGAAAACAAACTTATGGTTATCAGGGGATAAGAGGGGGTAGGGATAAATTGGGAGATTGGGATTGACATATACACACTACTATATATAAGATAGATAACTAATAAGGACCTACTGTATAGCACAGGGAATTCTACTCAATACTCTGTAATGGCCTACATGGGAAAATAATCTAAAAAAGAGTGGATATATGTATATATATAACAGATTCACTTTGCTGTACACCTGAAATTAACACAACACTGTAAATCAACTATACCCCAATAAAAATTTTTAAAAAAAGAAGACACTGTGCAGTAACAAGACATGTGAGTATGGAGTGAAATGAGGTAGCAGTAGCTTTTGATTAATAAAAGAAAGGGAATATTGGTGGAGAGAATGATAGATTTTGGGCTGGCCAAGAAGAGAGGCAAGGTGTGAGTTTCACTGTAAAGCTTCCTAAGGAGAATGGACTACACAGCAATATTTTCCAAAAAGTGTTTTATGAACTGTTAATTTCATAGACCACTTGTTTCTTGGGTTATTTATAGTGAACTGAGGTAAACAAAAGGATTCTTATTCAAGTAAGTTTGAGGAATGCTGGATTTCTTTTCTGCAGAAGTTCTCAGAGTCTTCAGTACACTAATCCACATGGCTATACAAGACAAGGTAATAAAGACTGAATTTCCCACACTTATTCGACCAAAGAACCCTGTTTTGCACAGGCTATTTCAAAGAAATAGTGTTCCACATAAGGTAATTTGGAAATGCTACTATAAGGAGTTGAGTGGAATTAAAAGTCTTAATTGTTAAAGGTCAGGGAGATTCATGGCCAAATCTGTATTTCAGAAATGCAACTTTGGCAAGATTAGGGAAGGGGGGTTGGAAGTGAGTCAGAGTTGGAAGATGAATGGGGAAGCTAAGACAACAATCTAAGCAAAGGCCATGAAAATGGAGGAAAAAGTCTGAATTTGGGAAATTTTCAGAATTGACAGCACCAAAGGGCTAGTTGGACATGGAGAGTAAAGAAGTGAATGAGAAGGAAAAAGTAAATAATAACTTAACCAAGTAATCCAAGGTAACGTCATCCATAATGAGACAGATTGACACCATGTGCTTCCTGATGTGATACACTGAGAAAGACACACTATCACTTACATTATATTCCAAACAATATATAATCTGAAACTAATCTTAAAAATATCAGATAAACCTAAATTGATAGATGTAAAATCAACAGAATGTATTCTCCAAAAATATCAATGTCACAAAAGACAAAGAAAAGCTGAAGAACCACATCAGATCAAGAGAGACTAAAGAGATATGAAAACTAAGTGTGAGTGTGATTCTTAATTCCATCCTGGACCAGCTAAAAATATGATAAAAAAGACATTAAAGAGACAATTGGAATAATTTGAGTAGGTCTTATGGATTAGATAATAGCATTGTATCAATATTAATTTTTTATTCTAAAAATTTTACTGTGATTATGTAGGAGAATGTTCTTATACTTAGAAAATAACAATGAATATTTAGGGGGATAGGTGCATGAGGACTGTACTTACTCTCAAACAGAATAGAAAAATTTATGTGACTATATATATGCATATAGATATATGGAGAGGGAGAGAAAGAAAGAAAAAGAAAGAAAGAAAGAAAGAAAGAAAGAAAAGAAAAGAATGGAAAGGAAAAGAAAAGAAAGAAAGAAAGAAAAGAAAGAAAGAAAGAAAGAGAAAGAGAGGAAGAAAATATGAGAAAATGTTAAAAATTGGTGACCAATCTAGCTGAAGGGCATTTGGAAATTTTTGGATATTTTTGGCAACTTTGGAAACGATTTCAAACTAAAACGTTAAAAAAAACTCAGCCATTTCACTTGCAAAGCCAATAGGTGCAAAATACAAGTCAATGATGGTTTTGCAGTTTCTAGCTTCAGTGATGGATTGAGCATACAGACTAGGGAGGAGCAGGTTTGAGAGAAGAAGGTGGAGTTTTGTTTGGGGCATGTTTCATTAAAATGCCAATATCATGTCCAGGGGAACACGGCTGGTAAGATGCGCCTGAAGTTCTGGAAAGAGAGGACACTGGAGTCAAAGATTTTGAAGACATCTTTACATATGATAGTCTCCATCTGCTGGTATTTTAAATTAAATGACAGTTTCTCTTTTCATTCAAACAACTTTAGTTGAGCCAGAGCAAATTTACAACTTTAGCTTGGGCTTAATCTTTAATCTCTAAATATGATATATGAAATGTTACCACCTTTTGGATGAGCCAGACTCTCCCAGAAAGGATACTGACATAAATGACTTAGTTACAATTAAGTTTAGAAGAAAATTCAGGTATATTATATTAAGTAATTGATTCTCAATGAATATTAGGGATCAACAGCCACAACCTGGCTTCCTAGACATTAACAGCGATTAAGATTTTGTATATGTGCTCCAAAAGTTGATTGAAAATAATAACATATTAGTTGAGATTGAGTTGAGTTGACTCAAAAATACCAGTCGTGTTTTTAACCTTCCTAAACTTCATGATCTACAGAGCTTGTGTTTCAGGAGCAACTTGGATATTGGTTTGGTTAAGTTAAACAACATTACAGTGAAAATATTTATTTTAATAAAGACTTCCCTTTAACCTAAACCTCTAATTTCATTAGAAAATGGAGAACACTAACACTAAAGTAGATTCAACTGGCCAGACTAAGAAAATGTCAGCTTTTCCAAACCTCAGCGTATAAAAATGAACAAGCTCAAAATATTTTGCCGAAATAAATATTATCTCAATTTTGTGTACATAGGCAGTTTCAACTTTTCCAAGACTAAATGCAAAATATTTTTGATGACTCTTGCCTGTTGCAAATTGCCAGAGATACCCTCCTGTCACGCTGGGACACCAACTCACCCTAACATGTAAATAGCTCATGCATGATTTCCTTCCATCTTTTGGAGCAATTATTTGAATAACAGCAGAGTAATCCTTCCACTTTCTTTACTGGAACTAAATGCTGTTTAAAGCATATCAAACAATGTCTAGCCAGACTGCCTGGGTTTAATTCTGTCTTTGCCCCTTATTAACTGTGACCTTGAACAAGATGTTGAATCTCTTTGTGCCTTGTTTTCCCATCTATAAATGGAGCAATGACAGTACTTAGAGCTTTCGTCACAGTATGTGCCATATCAATTAGCCAAAGTAAAATTAATCCCACCTGCCTAGATGAATAGAAGTCCCAGCTTCCTCCAGGGGCCCATCCCTAGTATCTCATCAAGATGCTACAGAGACTGTCATACAGTGTGAAGTAAGCCAGAAAGAGAAAAACAAATATAATATATTAACACATGTATGTGGAATCTAGAAAAATGGTACAGATGAACCTATTTGCAAAGCAGAAATAGAGACATAGATGTAGAGAACAAACGTGTGGACACCAGCGGGGGAAAGGGGAAGGGTGGGATGAATTGGGATATTGGGACTGACATATATACACCACTAGGTATAAAATAGATAACTAATGAGGATGTGTTGTATAGCATGGGGAACTCTACTCAGTGCTCTGTGGTGACCTAAATGGAAATGAAATCGAAAAAGGAGGGGATATGTGTATACATATGGCTTGTTCACTTCACTGTGCAGCAGGAGCTAGCACGACATTGTAAAGTAACTATACCCCAATTAAAAAAAAATAAAGGAATCATATTAAAGACAACAAATACTCAAAAAAAAAAAAAATAAGGAAGAACAAGAAGAAGCTACAGAGGTGCTTACTTATATCCAAAGGGGGAGTCCTAGTATTTCTCAACTACAATTCAGACAGTTTTGCTGGGACAAGAGGACTCCACCAAACACTATTCATACAATGGCAATTCCAGAAACAAATGCCCTCTGTCCTACTGTTGTGACTGCTGTCACTTCTACCATGACCTCTGGATGCTTCTAGAAATAACTATGGCAACTGCTTGTGTTTGTTGAACATTACCATGCTCTGACCTAAAAGAAGAGAAACCAACTTTCCTCTTTACCCATCTGCCCCAAGAACTGTAATTCTATAAGCCTATCACTGCAGTTCAAGAACTCCAAAAACTAATCAATCACTAATTTTAAATTATTGAGCAGTCTATTTTGGTATTTTTTTTAAATAAAATTCTTCAGGGACTTCCCTGGTGGCACAGTGGTTAAGAATCCACCTGCCAATGCAGGGGACACCGGTTGGATCCCTGGTATGGGAAGATCCCACATGCCACGGAGCAGCTAAACCTGTGCACCACAACTACTGAAGCCCGCACACTCTAGGGCCTGCGTGCCGCAACTACTGAGCCTGCGTGCTACAAATACTGAAGCCCGAGTGCCTAGAGCCCATGCTCTGCAACAAGAGAAGCCACCGCAATGAGAAGCCCATGCACTGCAACTACAGAAAGCCTGCACACGGCAACAAAGACCCAATGCAGCCAAAAAATTTTTTTAAATAAATAACTTCTTCAATAAACTGTACTCATCAATTTATATAAATTCAATAAATTTCCCATCTTGGGAAAATATCCTTATCCCAATGCTATGTTCAGGAAAGCCAGCACAAAGGCCATTAGAAGAGGAAGGAAAAGTATTACTTAAGGAGGGCAGACAGAAGGTCTATGCAAAGGAACTGCAAAGCAAATTGTGACCTGAAGTGAGTTGAAGAAAATTACTCAAAGCATTTGTTACCTCTCAAAAAGTAATGTGTCAGGGAGGACCTTCAAGATGGCAGAGGAGTAAGACGTGGAGATCACCTTCCTCCCCACAAATACATCAGAAATACATCTACATGTGGAACAACTCCTACAGAACACCTACTGAACGCTACCAGAAGACCTCAGACTTCCCAAAAGGCAAGAAACTCCCCACGTACCTGGGTAGGGCAAAAGAAAAAAGGAAATACAGAGACAAAAGAATAGGAAAGGGACCTGCACCTCTGGGAGGGAGCTGTGAAGGAGGAAAAGTTTCCACACACTAGGAGGCCCCTTCACTGGTGGAGATGGGGAGTGGGTAGGGGGGAAGCTTCGGAGCCACGGAGGAGAGCATAGCAACAGGGGTGCGGAGGGCAAAGCAGAGAGATTCCTGCACAGAGGATCAGTGCTGACCAGCACTTACCAGCCTGAGAGGCTAGTCTGCTCACCCACGGGGACAGGTGGGGGCTGGGAGCTGAGGCTCGGGCTTCGCAGGTCAGATTCCAGGGAGAGGACTGGGGTTGGCTGCATGAACACAGACTGAAGGGGGCTAGTGTGCCAGAGCTAGCCGGGAGGGAGTACGGGAAAAAGCCTGGACCTGCCGAAGAGGCAAGAGAACACTGTTTCGGGGGTGCGCGAGGAGAGGGGATTCACAGCACTGCCTAAACGAGCTTCAGAGATGGGTTCAAGCCATGCCTATCAGTGCAGACACCAGAGACGGGCATGAAACGCTAAGACTGCTGCTGCAGCCACCGAGAAGCCTGTGTGCAAGCACAGGTCACTCTCCACACCTCCCCTCCTGGGAGCCTGTGCAGCCTGCCACTGCCAGGGTCCCGTGATGCAGGGACAAATTCCACAGAAGAACACACGGCGTGCCTAGGCTGTTGCAACGTCACGCTGGCCTCTGCCGCCGCAGGTTCGCCCCGTATACCGTACCCTTCCCTCGCCCCAGCCTGAGTGAGCCAGAGCCCCCTAATCAGCTTCTCCTTTAACCCTGTCCTGCCTGGGTGGGAACAGATGCCCTCAGGCGACCTACACGCAGAGGTAGGTCCAAATCCAAAGCTGAACCCCAGGAGCTGTGCGAACAAAGAAGAGAAAGGGAAATCTCTCCCTGCAGCCTCAGGAGCAGCAGATTAAATCTCCACAATCAACTTGATGTACCCTGCATCTGTGGAATACCTGAATAGACAACGAAACATCCCAAAATTGAGGCGGTGGACTTTGGGAGCAACCATATATATATATTTTTCCTTTTTCTCTTTTCGTGAGTGTGTATATGTATGATTCTTTGTGTGATTTTGTCTGTATAGCTTTGCTTTTACCATTTCTCCTAGTGTTCTGTCTGTCCGTTTTTGTTTTTTTTTTCCCTTTGGTTTTTTGTTATGTTTTGTTTTGTTGTTTTTTTAGTATAGTTTTAAGCACTTGTTATCATTGGTGGACTTGTTTTTTGGTTTGGTTGCTCTCTTCTTTCTTTCTTCCTTTTTTTTTCTTTCCTTTCTTACTTTTTAATTTTTAAAAATTTTTTTATTTTAATAACCTTATTTTATTACTTTTTTCTTTCTCTTTTTTCTTTCTCCCTTTTCTTCTGAGCGGTGTGGATGACAGCGTCTTGGTGCTCTAGCCAGGTGTCATGCCTTTGCCTCTGAAGTGGGAGAGCTGAGTTCAGGACATTGGTCCACCAGAGACCTCCCAGTTCCATGTAATCTCAAACAGTGAAAGCTCTCCCATAGATCTCCATCTCAATGCTAAGACCAGCTCCACTCAATGACCAGCAAGCTACAGTGCTGGACACCCTATGCCAAACAACTAGCAAGACAGGAACACAACCCCACCAATTAGCAGAGAGGCTGCCTAAAATCATAATAAGGTCACAGACACACCAAAACACACCACCGGATGTGGTCCTGCCCAACAGAAAGATAAGATCCAGCCTCATCTATCAGAACACAGACACCAGTCCCCTCTACCAGGAAGCCTACACAACCCACTGAACCAACCTTAGCCACCGGGGGCAGAGAGCAAAAACAACGGGAACTACGAACCTGCAGCCTGCGAAAAGAAGACCCCAAACACAGTAAGTTAAGCAAAATGAGAAGACAGAGAAACACACAACAGATGAAGGAGCAAGGTAAAAACCCACCAGACCAAAAAATGAAGAGGAAATAGGCAGTCTACCTGAAAAAGACTTCATAGTGTTGATAGTAAAGATGATCCAAAATCTTGGAAATACAATGGAGAAAATACAAGAAGCGTTTAATGAGGAACTAGAAGAACTAAAGAGCAAAGAATCATGAAGAGCACAATAAATACAAATTAAAATTCTCTAGAAGAAATCAATAGCAGAATAACTGAGGCAGAAGAACAGATAAGTGACCTGGAAGATAAAATAGTGGAAATAACTACTGCAGAGCAGAATAAAGAAAAAAGAATGAAAAGAATTGAGGACAGTCTAAAAGACCTCAGGGACAATATTAAGCACACCGACATTCGAATTATAGGGGTCCCAAAAGAAGAAGAGAAAAAGAAAGGGATTGAGAAAATATTTGAAGAGATTGTAGTTGAGAACTTCCCTAATATGGGAAAGGAAATAGTTAATCAAGTCGAGGAAGCACAGCGAGTCCCATACAGGATAAATCCAAGGAGAAACCTGCCAGGACACATATTAATCAAACTATCAAAAAGTAAATACAAAGAAAAAATATTAAAAGCAGCAAGGGAAAAACAACATATAACATACAAGGGAATCCCCATAAGGTTAACAGCTGTCTTTCAGCAGAAACTCTGCAAGCCAGAAGGGAGTGGCAGGGCATATTTAAAGTGATGAAAGGGAAAAACCTACAACCAAGATTACTCTACCCAGCAAGGATCTCATTCAGATTTGACAGAGAAATTAAAACCTTTACAGACAAGCAAAAGCTAAGAGAATTCAGCACCATCAAACCAGCTTTACAACAAATGCTAAAGGAACTTCTCTAGGCAGGAAACACAAGAGAAGGAAAAGACCTACAATAACAAACCCAAAACAATTAAGAAAATGGTAATAGGAACATACATATCGATAATTACCTTACATGGAAATGGATTAAATGCTCCAACCAAAAGACATAGACTGGCAAAATGGATACAAAAACAAGACCCATATATATGCTGTCTACAAGAGACGCACTTCAACCTAGGGACACACACAGACTGAAAGTGAGGGGATTGAAAAAGATATTCCATGCTAATGGAAATCAAAAGAAAGCTGGAGTAGAAATTCTCATATTAGACAAAATAGACTTTAAAATAAAGACTATTACAAGAGACAAAGAAAGACACTACATAATGATCAAGGGATCAATCCAAGAAGAAAATATAACAATTGTAAATATTTATGCACCCAACATAGGAGCACCTCAATACATAAGGCAAATGCTAACAGCCATAAAAGGGGAAATCGACAGTAACACAATCATAGTAGGGGAATTCAAAGCCCCACTTTCAACAATGGACAGATCATCAAAAATGAAAAGAAATAAGGAAACACAAGCTTTAAATGATGCATTAAACAATATGGGCTTAATTGATATTTATAGGACATTCCATCCAAAAACAACAGAATACAGTTTCTTCTCAAGTGCTCATGGAACATTCTCCAGGATAGATCATATCTTCGGTCACAAATCAAGCCTTGGTAAATCTAAGAAAATTGAAATCACATCAAGTATCTTTTCTGAGCACAACGCTATGAGACTAGATATCAATTACAGGAAAGAAATCTGTAAAAAATACAAACACATGGAGGCTAAACAATACACTACTTAATAACCAAGAAATCACTGAAGAAATCAAAGAGGAAATTTAAAAATACCTAGAAACAAATGACAATGAAAACATGACGACCCAAAACCTATGGGATGCATCAAAAGCAGTTCTAAGAGGGAAGGTTATAGCAATAATCCTACCTCAAGAAACAAGAAACATCTCAAATAAACAACCTACACTTACATCTAAAGCAATTAGCGAAAGAAGAACAAAAAAACCCCAAAGTTAGCAGAAGGAAAGAAATCATAAAGATCAGATCAGAAATAAATGAAAAAGAAATGAAGGAAATGATAGCAAAGATCAATAAAACTAAAAGTTGGTTCTTTGAGAAGATAAATAAAATTGATAAACCATTAGCCAGACTCATGAAGAAAAAAAGGGAGAAGACTCAAATCAATAGAATTAGAAATGAAAAAGGAGAAGTAACAACTGACACTGCAGAAATGCAAAGGATCATGAGAGATTACCACAAGCAACTCTATGCCAATAAAATGGACAACCTGGAAGAAATGGACAAATTCTTAGAAAAGCACAACCTTCTGAGACTGAACCAGGAACAAACAGAAAATATAAACAGACCAATCACAAGCACTGAAATTGAGACTGTGGTTAAAAATCTTCCAACAAACAAAAGCCCAGGACCAGATGGCTTCACAGGCGAATTTTACCATTTAGAGAAGAGCTAACACCTGTCCTTATCAAACTCTTCCAAAATATAGCAGAGGGAGGAACACTCCCAAACTCATTCTATGAGGCCACCATCATCCTGATACCAAAACCAGACAAATATGTCACAAAGAGAGAAAACTACAGGTCAATATCACCGATGAACATGCAAAAATCCTCAACAAAATACTAGCAAACAGAATCCAACAGCAATTAAAAGGATCATACACCATGATCAAGTGGGGTTTATCTCAGGTAGGTATGCAAGGATTCTTCAATATATGCAAATCAACCAGTGTGATACACCATATTAACAAATTGAAGGAGAAAAACCATATGATCTTCTCAATAGATGCAGAAAAAGCTTTTGACAAAATTCAACACCCACTTATGATAAAACCCCTCCAGAAAGTAGGCATAGAGGGAACTTACCTCAACATAATAAAGGCCATTTATGACAAACTCACAGCCAACATCATTCTTATTGGAGAAAAACTGAAACTATTTCCACTAAGATCAGGAACAAGACAGGGTTGCCACTCTCACCACTTTTATTCAGCATACTTTTGGAAGTTTTAGCCACAGCAATCAGTGAAGAAAAAGAAATAAAAGGAATCCAAATCGGAAAAGAAGTAAAGCTGTCACTGTTTGCAGATGACATGATACTATACACAGAGAATTCTAAAGACTCTACCAGAACACCACTAGAGCTAATCAATGAATTTGGTAAAGTAGCAGGATACCAAAATGAATGCACAGAAATCTCTCACATTCCTATACACTAATGATGAAAAATCTGAAAGAGAAATTAATGAAACACTCCCATTTACCATTGCAACAAAAAGAATAGAATACCTAGGAATAAACCTATCTATGGAGACAAAAGACCTGTATGCAGAAAACTATAAGACACTGATGAAAGAAATTAAAGATGATATAAACAGATGGAGAGATATATCATGTTCTTGGATTGGAAGAATCAACATTGTGAAAATGACTATACTACCCAAAGCAATCTACAGATTCAGTGCAATCCCTATCAAACTACCAATGACATTTTTCACAGAACTAGAAGAAAAAATTTCACAATTTGTATGGAAACACAAAAGACCCTGAATAGCCAAAGCAATCTTGAGAAAGAAAAACGGAGCTGGAGGAATCAGGCTCCCTGACTTCAGACTATACTACAAAGCTACAGTAATCAAGACAATATGGTACTGGCACAAAAACAGAAATACAGATCAATGGAACAGGATAGAAAGCCCAGAGATAAACCCACGCACATATGGTCACCTTATCTTTGATAAAGGGGGCAAGAATATACAGTGGAGAAATGACAGCCTCTTCAATATGTGGTGCTGGGAAAACTGGACAGGTATATGTAAAAGAATGAAATTAGAGCACTCCCTAATACGCTACACAAAAATAAACTCAAAATGGATTAAAGACCTAAATGTAAGGCCAGACACTATCAAGCTCTTAGAGGAACACAAAAGCAGAACACGCTATGACATAAATCACAGCAAGATCCTTTTTGACCCACCTCCTAGAGAAATGGAAATAAAAACAAAAATAAACAAATGGCAACTAATCAAACTTAAATGCTTTTGCACAGCAAAGAAACCATAAAGAAGATGAAAAGACAACCCTCAGAATGGGAGAAAATATTTGCAAATGAAGCAACTGACAAAGGATCAATCTCCAAAATATACAAGCAGCTCATGCAGCTCAATATCAAAAGAACAAACAACCCAATCCAAAAATGGGCAGAAGACCTAAATAGATATTTCTCCAAAGAAAATATACAGATTGCCAACAAACACATGAAAGAATGTTCAACATCACTAATCATTAGAGAAATTCAATTCAAAACTACAATGAGGTATCGCCTCACACCAGTCAGAATGGCCATCATCAAAAAGTCTACAAACAATAAATGCTGGAGAGGGTGTGGAGAAAAGGGAACCCTCTTGCACTGTTGGTGGGAATGAAAATTGATACAGCCACTATGGAGAATAGTACGTAGGTTCCTTAAAAAACTAAAAATAGAACAACCATATGACCCAGCAATCCCACTACTGGGCATATTCCCTGAGAAACCATAATTCAAAAAGAGTCATGTACCACAATGTTCATTGCAGCTCTATTTACAATAGCCAGGACATGGAAGCAACCTAAGTGTCCGACAGATGACAGATGAATGGATAAAGAAGATGTGGCACATATATATAATGGAATATTACTCAGCCATAGAAAGAAACGAAATTGAGTTATTTGTAGTGAGGTGGATGGACCTAGAGTCTGTCATACAGAGTGGAGTAAGTCAGAAAGAGAAAAACAAATACTGTATGCTAACACATATATATGGAATCTAAAAAAGAAAAAAAATGGGTCTGAGGAACCTAGGGGCAGGACAGGAATAAAGACACAGACGTAGAGAATGGACTTGAGGACACTGGGAGGGGAAGGGTAAGCTGAGACGAAGTGAGAGAGTGGCATGGACTTATATATACTACCAAATGTAAAATAGATAGCTAGTGGGAAGCAGGCACGTAGCACAGGGAGATCAGCTCAGTGCTTTGTGACCACCTAGAGGGGTGCGATAGGGAGGGTGGGAGAGATAGGCAAGAGGGAGGAGATATGGGGATATATGTATATGTATAGCTGATTCACTTTGTTATAAAGCAGAAACTCACACACCATTGTAAAGCAATTAAACTCCAATAAAGATGTTAAAAAAAGAATTCAAACAAAGGAGAATAAATTGTAAAATAAATTTTTCCCCTACTTTTCTTTCTGAGCCTTCCTTCTGTTTATTTATTTTCTTGGAATATCACTTATTAGAATATAACGCCATTGCTCTCGATGAAAATAAAAACAATAAACCAAGGGCTTATCTGTTCTTCAGTAACAAGTGCTTATTTAAAGGCTAGGTGTAGTAGCATGACTGTATATGTGATTGGAAATATGGGGAAGTAGAGCATGCTTTTTGATCAAAGATGAAGTGTGCTGTCTCCTCTGTTGAGTTTGAGGTAGATTGGAACCCAGATTTTTCTGTACTTCAAGACCCATGAGTTTTCAACTACCCCAAGGGTGGCAGGGGCTGTGGACACTCCCTCCATCCTCCAGCCTTTCTTAGAGTTCCGGTGGGGCCACATGACCAGTTATAACAGATGGGTAGGAGTGGGAATGGCACATGTCACTTTGAGACCAGCCTGACTCCTCTACCTCTCTTCCTAGCACATTGGAAATAAGACTTTATGTAACAGAAACTGAGTATGGGGTGGGAGTAAATCATTCACGTTAAAATGTAACTAGAAAGGTTAGTACAAACAAAAGAATCACTGTGATATAGAGTAATTATATGATTTTAAAATTTATTTTCATTATCTTTTGCTATCTTCTTCACACCTCACTTAAAGTATTACACAGCTTTGATATTGCTAATGTCCTTTGAGTTTTATTCTGTTTTTAATACAGCCAAATAATATAAAATAACATTCATCTGAAACCTGTTTCTGCCCTTGTCTCCTCTGTCTCTGTCTGTCTGTCTCTCTCTCTCATACACACATATATACACACATACCCATTCTTTTTCTACATTTATTCTTAATATTACAAAAATGCTCTACCACCATGAGGAAATTTGAGCAAAAAGTCAAAATAAAATTTAGACCTAAAAGTTGCTTATGGCTTGTTAACCGATAGCAACCCAACATCAGTATGATTCAACAATTAAAACTGCTCTTTCATTTGAATGGTTAAAGAAGGAAGTGTGGGCAATGGGGAGAGGGAGGAGGGAAAGGAGAGAAGGAACAGGGAGTGACTGGGTTTAAGAGGAGGCAGGAGCGTTAGAAATGCAGAAGTACAAGTGGTTAGGAAAAAATATTTTTGAAAAAAGTTATATGACAGAAAGAGCTCATTACCAAAGCATTGGGTTTATAGTTTAATGCCTATTCTTCTATATACTTATTTGTTAATTTCTTCAATTTATTTAGCTGGCTCGCAAAATTACACCACACTTTTCAGACAGGCAGATAAAGTTCAGGCAGAAAGCTAACTAGGAAACTGTCTGAGACTTTATATTGCTTGTTACAGCATTCCCCGCACCCCTCTTTTTTTTAATAGAAATATGTAGGCCAGTGGTTTCTTCAGAAGAAAGCTGTCTTCATACTCCAGAAACTCATAGGGAGGTTGCTGAAAACAACAAGCCGTGCTCACAGAAACACGCCCAGAAGAAACAGTCATTCCCTTGGCTGGAATGTTAGATCTGCTTTGAAGTAGCTGAGGTGATGCTGATCTCCCTGGAAAAAAAGTGGGAGTAAAACCCAGCAAGGTCATTCACCGTGGGAGCTCGGGTAAGAGTAGATTTGGCCAATCAGTCCATGGCCATATTTTTATTCAATGTAGCTGACTCCTCAGTGTGTGGGACTTAGGATTCCATACCTAAGGAATCAAGAGATGAAGAAACCTATTTAAAAAGGTGGAAAAAAGAAAACTTGAATACTAGGAGCAAACAGAAGACGTGTTTGTGTGCAAACAGAATGCTAGGGGTTGGCATGGCATGGGCTGGTGACAGTTGAACAGATTTGGAGGCCAGAATCCTGGATTCTATCTAGTCTGCACCTCGTGCAAGTCACTTTTTATGTCTGATCTTCATTATCCTCATCAGTAAAATGGCAGATTTTTATTAGATGATCCATGAGACTTTCTCTCATCTAATAATATAAACACTCTAGGCACAGCTTTCTGATTGGCTCAGAAGTCTGAATCAATATGACTCATAGAGTGTGGCTTTGTTCCGGCTCGTTCTTGATTCTGGAGCATCCGGAAGCCTGGGTGAACTCCTCTTCCAAGGCTCTCCTTGTATAATGGTGATAGTCCTTACAACACAGGGCCCATGCTCTCAGCCCCGTCCTTATTGCTGGGGGTTTGTTTCTCACTTTGGCCAACTCTCTGGTGATCCTAACCTGTGGAGATTTGTCTAATCACATTTGCTGTAGAAAGCTGAACCCTGGTGCTGGATTGGGATTTAGATGGTCAGTTTTGTTTTCTGTTCCTTAAAAATTCAGAGTAAAGTATTTCTGAATTAAAATGAAATGATTAATATAATGTGTTAAAGTTTGTTTCTGGGGCATTATTCCAGTAATTAATGAGTTGTGTGGGAGCTCCAAAACAACAATACAGGAATGTGTGCTGGTCAAGCTATAAAAGAAATGTCAGAGTTTTAACAAGTAGTGGCCTTGAGTAAATCATGCCAGCCTAGGAAATAGCAGTGCTTACCATACTACTGATCTAACTATATACCCCTCCCCCAACAATTCAAAACGTACTTCTTTTGAAAGCAACTGAACTTGGTAAATATAAGAAACAATGGATCACTCTGGCTACATATTACACTTGGCAGTGTTGGGGGGGAGGTTAAGAATACCTTTTTCTGTCTCCTACTGCCCCAACCAATTAAATTAGGTTCTCTGTGATGAGGCTAAGGTGTTGATATATGTGCTAAGTTTCCCAGGTGACAATGCTTCTTCAGCAGACAGGGCTGAGAGACATGCATTTGAGGGTCTTTTCCAGGGCAGCTTCCATAGAGTTGGAAACAGCTGAAATTGAAATGAGGAGGTTTGGGGTTCAAATTATGACTCTCTCATTTACAAGCTGAGTGTCCTTAGGCAAGTCATCAAACCTTTCTTAGTCTCAATTTCCCCAACTATAAACAAGGAGACAAATTGTTGAGAAAGCAAAATAAGGTATATTTGAAAATATTTGGCACATAATAGGTATTCAAAAAGGTATTTACCAAATGTTGGGTTTGTTTTCTTTCACTTTGTTAGCTTAATTTTAGGTGGTGAGAAGTGGTTAGTTATTTAAAGAGGTGAAAATCTCAGTACTGAGCATGGTCACTATAGTAAATAAGATACCTATAAAAAACATGTGAAGAATGGAGACATTGATTTTGTTCTCACTTCCCTCCCAGTTAAGAGATCTCTAATTGTGGATCTGCGGTTAGGCTAATTCAGAGTCCCTCCAACTGGAGTTCTGATATATAAGGGGATTAGAGCCTAGTTCTGAGTGGGTGATGGAGACCCATGGGGCTGACCTCGAAGGTGTGGCTGGTGGTGGCAGCGTTGAGGTCAGGCGAAGGGGCAGACTGGCCTCCTCGGCCTCTTCGGCCTCCCATCTCCATTTCTGTTGAGATCTATAAAGTCAAGAATCCATGGTAATGGAAGCATGAACTGTGCCTTCTCTTTCTTTATATAAGAGTAGTCCCGGCTGTGATCTTGGAGGGAGGTGAATAAAAAAGGAAAACAAAAATGTAGGGAAAAGGGAAATAATTACACAAATACTTAAGAAAAGTTACAGACAAAATTGTCTGAGAACCATTTTCCCAAATGACTGCTTTGTATTTTCCAGGTTGTTGTTATTTTAGTTGTTTTTTTGTTTTGTTTTGTTTCCTCAGTATGAGTATTTTATAAATTTAGAAAGTAAGAGCTATCCAAATTAAAATTAAGATATAGTACCTTCTGTCTTGTAATGAATGCCCCCAGCACCTTAAATCTGGATGGTTTTTCAAAACTTGATTCCACAAATAATGTTGAAAACCCCTCAAAATTAGTACAACCAGTTTTTAGACTGCTACATTAGCAAACCTTTTGCTACAATGTATAAAACAACAAGCTTTCTAGTTATTTCACAGAAATTTAGGTTTTAAAGATATCTGTAGAAATCAGCTGACTCATGCCCCCCCTTGAGTCACATAGAAGCTGAACAACCTTCCAAGATAACACAACTCATCAATAGTGGTACTAAGAACAGAATCCAGCTATTCCAATTTCATTGATGCTGCAATTACAGATACCTGGTATCTGGGTTTGAAGCAGGCTTCTTTGTGATCTTTCTTTCGAGAAACAGATTATATTGTTTTAAAAGAAATAACTTTCAACTTCATTAAAGGTTGATATTAGTGAATAAGGTCTGAAGATCTAATGTATAACTAGTAACTACAGTTGATAATAATGTATTGTATAATTGAAATTTGCTAAGAAAGTAGAACTAAAATGTTCTTACCAACCCCCCCACCCACAAAGATAAATATGTGAGGTTATGGATGTGTTAATTAACTAGATGGGAGGAATCCTTTCACAATGTATCTGTATATCAAATCATCATGACATACTATTTAAATATCTTATTATTTTATTTATCAATTATACCTTAATAAGGCTGAAAAAAAGTTGCTATTAAATAGGGTTTTCCAGAAGGACTCATAGATTCTATATTCCCTGCATTCTCCTATGTTTGAAAATTTGCCTGTGACTTTTATAAATAAATAATATTTTCGCATGGTATAATATTTCTGGTTAAAATCTCTGACTTCAAAATTCTGCAGACATTATTCCTCTGTCTCCTGACATTGAATACTACTAGAGACAAGACAAAAGCTGTCTTAATTCCTGCTCTCATGAGTAACTTTCTTTGTTTTCTAAGTGTGTGAAGAATTATTTTCTTCTTTCTTAAAGTTTAATTATTTCAATACCATTTATCTAAGTATTGATTGTTCTTTATTATTTTTTCATGATCTGCAGACTTTATGCTTCATTTCAGAGGAAATTTCCTCTATTATGTATTTTAAATAACTTTATATGTCTTCTGTTGGCATTGCTATTTTAGGGACACCTAGAATTCTTATATTGAATTTTATTTGTTCACCCTGTATATCTATCATCATTTCTCTAATTATTTTAATCCCTGTGGGCACTGTGGTTACCTAAAATTTTCCCACTGTGCCAGAATTTAGATTTCAAGCTGTATATATATGGCCTTTTCCATTTTATTTATTGTACAGTAGTGTTGTAGTTAACAATTTGCTTACTCAGTTAAGATGCCACCAAAAAACTACTAGAGCTCATCAATGAATTCAGCAAAGTTGCAAGATACAAAATTAATATACAGAAATCTGTTGCATTTCTATACTGTAACAATGAACGATCAGGAAGAAAAATTAAGGAAACAATTCCATTTACAATTGCATCAAAAAGAATAAAATACCTAGGAATAAATCTAACTATGGAGGTAAAAGATCTGTACTCAGAAAACTATAAGACACTGATAAAAGAAATTGAAGACAAAACAAACAGATGGAAAGATATACCGTGTTCCTGGATTGGAAGAATTAATACTCTTAAAATAACAATACTACCCAAGGCAATCTGCAGATTCAATGCAATCCCTATCAAAATACCAAAGGCATTTTTCACAGAACTAGAAAAAGGAATTTTAAATTTATATGGAAACAAAGAAGACCCCAAATAGCCAAAACAATTTTGAGAAAGAAGAACAGAGCTGGAGGTATCATGCGCCCTGACTTCAGACTATATTACAAAGCTACAGTCATCAAAATAGTACAGTACTGGCACAAAAACAGACACATAGATCAATGGAACAGAATAGAGAGCACAGAAATAAACCCACACACTTATGGTCAATTAAAGAAGGCAAGAATATACAATGAGAAAAAGACAGTCTCTTCAATAAGTGGTGCTGGGAAAACTGGACAGCTATATGTATATACAAAAAAAAAAAAGATGAAATTTACAAAAGTTAACTCAAAATGGATTAAAGACCTAAATGTGAGACCTGAAACCATAAAACTCCTAGAAGAAACAGGCAGAATACTCTGACATAAATCGCAGCAATATTTTTTTGGATCTGTCTCCTAAGGCAAAGGAAACAAAAGCAAAAATAAACAAATGGGACCTAATTAAACTTAAAAGCTTTTAGACAGCCTACTGAATGGGAGAAACTATTTGCAAATGATATGACCAGGGGTTAATTGCCAAAATATATAAACAGCTCATACAACTCAATATCAAAAAAACAAATTACCTGATTAAAAACATGGGCAAAAGACCTGAATAGACATTTTCCAAGGAAGATATACAGATGGCCAACAGGCACATGAAAAGATGCTCAACATTGCTAATCATCAGAGAAATGCAAATCAAAACCACAAGGAGATATTACCTCACACCTCAGAATGACTATTACCAAAAGGACCACAAATAACAAATGTTGGCAAGGATATGAAGAAAAGAGAATCCTTGTACACTGTTGGTGGGAATGTAAATTAGTGCAGCCACTGTAGAAAACAATATGGAGGTTTCTCAAAAAACTAAAAATAGAACTACCATATGATCCAGCAATTCCACTCCTAGGTATATATCTGAAGAAAACAAAAACATTAATTTGAAAATATACATGCACCCCAATGTTCATAGCAGCATTATATATAGTAGCCAAGATATGGAAGCAACCTAAGTGTCCATCAATAGATGAATGGATAAAGAAGATGTGGTATACACACACAAATGCACACACACACACAATGGAATACTACTCAGCCATAAAAAGGAATGAAATTTTGCCATTTGTAAAAACATGGATGGACCTGGAGGGTATTATGCTTAATGAAGTAAGTCAGACAGAGGAAGACAAATATTGTATGTTATCACTTATATGTGAAATCTAAAAAATAAAATAAATGAGTGAATATAACAAAACAGAAACAGACTCACATAAAGAACAAACTAATGGGGCTTCCCTGGTGGCGCAGTGGTTGAGAGTCTGCCTGCTAATGCAGGGGACATGGGTTCAAGCCCTGGCCTGGGAGGATCCCACATGCCACGGAGCAACTAATCCCGTGAGCCACAACTACTGAGCCTGCGCGTCTGGAGCTTGTGCTCCGCAACAAGAGAGGCCGCAATAGTGAGAGGCCCGCGCACCGCGATGAAGAGTGGCCCCCGCTCGCCGCAACTAGAGAAAGCCCTCGCACAGAAACGAAGACCCAACACAGCCAAAAATAAATAAATTAATTAATTTTTAAAAAAAGAAAAAAAAGAACAAACTAATGGTTACCAGTGGGGATAGGGAAGGGGGGAGGGAGTGGCAAGACAGGGGTAGGAGATTAAGAGATACAAACTACTATGTACAAAATAAATAAGCTACAAGGATACATTGTATGGTACAGGGAATACAGCAAATATCTTGTAATTACTTTAAATGAAGTATAATCTATAAAAATTTTGAATCACTTTGTTATACATCTGAAACTAATATAATATTATAAATCAAATATACCTCAATAGAAAAACATAAAACAATAAAAAGTTACCCAAATAAAGTTAGCAAAAAACAAAAACAAACAAAATGTTCATTGACAGAGAAGTGGATAAAGAAAATGTGTTTATACATACATTTTCACTGAAAAATGAAAAGTAATTTTTGATGCATGAGGAATATTAATGATGTTTTAAACTTTCTTTGCTATTTTTCAGCATCTTAGAATTACTATGTTAAAGCTTTGTTTGAGCTAGATTAAATTACTGATTTGATATCAGCCCACCAACTCTTCACACATTCTTTACTTGTTAAGATACTGCTGCCTTAGGCATTTAGGAAAAGTAAGGATTTCTAAATTATATGACGTTATTCTTTTTCTCTATGGTGTACAACCTCTGTTTTTCTAAATGCCTACTCAGAAAATATGTTCTTCTCACACTTCGCCTTGTCAACTGATTTTAGATAAAATCTTTTAAGACTCATTTACATTTGTAAAAAGGAAAAAAGAGTAGGTGACCCAATTTGGTTAAAACTTTTGGATTTATATCCCTTACCTCCTTCAAACACTGCAGGCATATGATAAAAAATTCACTAGACTAGAAAAAACCAATCTTGTAGCCACTAAATACAATAAATAAAACTCTACAATAAATAATATAATAAATAGCCTACAATAAAACCAATATATAGATTTATTTAATAAATTATTTTTTCTTTTGGTGGAGTTTCAACGGGAAATTTAATCCATTCAGATCATCTAAAATGGTTCCTTCCATGGCCTTAAACTAGTCATTGGGCTGATGAGGTAATGGGAAGAGAGGCTAGGAGTTTCGACCACTCTATATAAATAGAGACATTTCAGCTCAAGAAACAATTTAAGATCCAGTCCTAGACTCAAGGAGGCTGAAGGCAAGAGGATTCAAAGGAGACTTCTGAATAAACAGTGAATCTATTATGCTACTAAGGAAAACCAGAGTAAATCCCTTTTGATAGGTCTCAATTAGGCACCAGTTATAGAACATTTTGCTAAGAGTTATATTGGAAAATTCTCCAATAAGTACAGCCACAGACCAGACATTTTCACGGAGTCACAGAAAACCTCAAGACAGCCCTGGATCAGAGAGCCACCAGTGTCTGTAGCATCCCAAGGAACACACTGAAAAGCAAGACTACAACTCTGAGACTTGGCACATTAGATTCAGAGCTTTTACCAGCTTGATGGAATCTGACCCTTCAAGGATTTGAGGAGACTGTGCGCTCTGCCATCTGTGGCTGAGGCCAGATCTTCACACCAACGAGCAGATTATGGATAAGCTGGTGATGGAGCAGTTTATGATGTTCTTGTTGCAGGAGTTCCAGGTCTTAGTCAAGGAAAGTGGTGTGGAGAGTTGCAAAGAACTGGAGGACACGCTAAGAAATAACAAGAAACCCCAAAATAGACCATAGTCAGCTTACAAGGAGAGAAGTTTCTTCTGCAAAATTCAAATGTTCAGATGGTGGAAGCTGAGATCAGTGACATGGGCAATGGGAGAAACTTATTCAGGAAGCCTGAACCTTCTATGAGTGAGATACATTCAGATGACAGAAGGGACAGAATATTCTCCTGCCAGAGACCATTCCTGAAAAAGGTAAACTGGAGGATCTACAGCTGAAACAGAAATTGGAGAAGGGTCTGATGGAAGACAGGGAAGAGACAAGAATACTTAAATCTGAGGAGCCTCAGCTTCTGAAGGGTCCTGAGAGGGAAGTTTTGACTTGGAGTGGACACAAAAGAGACTCTCAGAAGAGTCTAAGAAGTTCCAAAAGAAAACGGGACAACAGTTCCATTTCCCAAGAAGTGCCTCAAGAAGGAGCCACATATTTGGACAAAGGAGAATTCTCAGGACAACTTGGGTCAAATTCAGTTCTTTCACCAAGCACCGTGGGACCAACCGGTCATCATATTGGAAAAGAAGCCACAGACACCATATGAATGTAGGGTATGCAAACAAAAAATTTCATTATAAACCTCAGTTTGTCATTCACCAGAGGACACACACAGGAGAGAGACCCTTTAAATGCAATATCTGCCCCAAAGCTTTCATGCAGCCTTCAGATCTCCGAGTTCACCAGTGAATCCACACAGGCGAGAAGCCATACTGTTGTGAACTCTGCACCAAGGAGTTCACCCACAACTCTACCCTGCCTGCTCACAAGAAGATCCACACAAAGGAGAAGCCGTACCAACGTGAAGACTTTGAGAAAGCTTTAAGCCACAAAGGGAACCTCAACATTCACTGACAAACCCACTCTGGACTAAAACCATATACATGTCCCTAGTGTAACAGCACCTTCTGTCAGCTGGTAACTTTTAAACACCATGAAAAAACACATTTAAAAATGACTTCCCAATGATTCCACCATCAGGTCCAAGTCCATTGTGCTCCAAGAAGGAAGTTAACCGGTTGTAAAAATGATGTATGACATGTTGAGCACCTAACGAGGTTTCTGGAACATAATAGGAGTTCCATAAATATTAATTATGAGGATCTTTGAAAAATTACTTATCTTCCCTATAAGTTTTTGTTTTTGCTTCATTATAGCCCTTTGTTTTATTATAAGTTTTTTAGGTTTATGTTGCTATTCTTCTTCCAGTGAGTGCAAGTCATGAGTTTTCAATGTTTCATCATTAAACTGAGCTACTGAAAATAAATAAATTAATTAAATAAAAATTTTCACTGTACCAGAATTTAGATTTCCAGCTGTATATATTGCTTTTTCCATTTTATTAATTGTCCAGTAGTGTTGTGGTTAACAATTTGCTTACTTAGTGTAGTAATCTCCCCCTTAATGTCATCTTACTGTTTTATTATTTTAATGTCATCTTACATAATTATTTTTGAATTCATAATTTTACAAGGTTTTTTTTTTTTTAAATAAACTCAAGGCACTCGCATAAATTGTCTTCCATTCTCTGGTTTTCTTCTCCAGACTGAGCTCATTATTTTGTCTCTTGCATACCTTGTTCCTCATCTATATGTAGATTTATCCAGCTATTGTTTGATGGATCACATTTCTACATCTTGTTCTTTTGTAACATGACAATGTGGATATTGTATAGTAAAATCTATTCGATAGCCACTCTCCTTATCTCTTGGTATGACACTTAAAGATCTGAATTTTGAGATCTGAATCTCTCTTTCTATTTTCTGTATACTGAAGGTACCAAGGAAGAAATGCTTAAATGAAGTCACATACTTTGTTTCCCTCCTGAAATACTGTTACTAAAGATACTTTAGCAGGGCCCCTGCACCCAGCCAGGGATGCATTCACTCCTGCAACCTTCTTCTGGTCTATCCACTTAGTACACATTCCTGGAAATGCCCAACATCTTGCCTTTGCTGAGATCTTGCAGTGAGAGCTTATGCACTCAAAATGTTTCCTGTATTTATCTCTTGACTTTCCAAGGATGCCTCCTCAGTCCACTTCCCTCCCTGTGGAAGAAGTTGGTGAGAATGTCACGATGTTGTGGATTCACAATATTAACTGAGTATTGTTTCTGCAGAATGGAAACAGGGTTAGAACTCTGTGCCACATCAGAATTTACTCATTTATTCAACACATATTTTTTTGTGTCAATTCTGTGGCGAGCACCATTTTAGGTTTATATCAGTGAAAAAAAAAATTAACAAAGTTTCTGCCTCATGAAGATTACCTTCTAGTGGGAATGAGATAACAATGAATAAATAACAAAACATACATAAGTCAGGTGTATAAATGTGGTGAAGAAAAATGAAGCATAATAGAGAGTTACAGGGCTTGCTGTTTTGGATAGGGTGGTCGGAAAGGACTTCTGATATGGTGACAGAGCATAAACCAGAAGAAAGTTGGTGGTAAGTGAGCTCTGAGGGGAAGAACTCTCCAGGCAGAGAATATCTAAGTGCAAAAGCCCAGCACTGGGAAAGTGATCGGCATAACCGAGGCACAGTGAGGAGGCCAAGGTGACTGGTTGGCTGTGAGGTCAGATAGGTGGTGGGAGCCCCAGAAGACACTTGGGCTTTTACTTTGAGGAAGATGGGAAGCCATTGGAGGGTTTTGCATAAAGGAATGACATATTTTGAAAGGATTCCCCTCTCTCTCAGCTTGCCACTTTCCAAATTTATGAAGAGAAGACTGCCTTTTTCTTCTTAGGCTGCTGCTAACTTTCTTACCATTTTTTTTTTTTAAAGTTAGTTAGGAGAAGTATAGTCTGTGAACCCTCTTCACTGAGCCATCTCTACCTCTGCCGTCCAGATGGAGGAAGTTTCATTCCCACTGTGCTCTGGTGGCTTGTAGGCAAGGTTCACTCACACCCTCCAGGCCAGGTCAGGAGGGCTGTGCCCTGAGGCTCTCTGGGAATAGCACAGTGAGCACGTTCACCACCCCAGCCTCAAATCAGCCTCACCTGCAATCCAGGCAGTGTGTGCCTGTGCAGTAGTGCTTTATGGTTCCTTTTTTATAAATATATGACTCAAAAGAATATTGTTCTTTGTTTAGCTTTCATCTTCCTCAGAGTTTGAAGTGTTTATAAGAAATAGTTGTAGATTTATTTTTCAAGATTGCTACCGTTAAATCAAGAATTTTTAAAAACATAAGTATGCCCCCAAATTTCTTTTTCTTATAAAAGGATGCTAAATTTACAAAAAAAAAAAGTTATATTTGCATTAAGAAAGGACTAGCAACACATTAAAATAATAAATTATCTCTGAAACTGAATGTATATAGAAAATTTCTTGAATATCTGAAAAACAGGATCTCACATAAAAATCTACCATACTCTGTTTTTTCTTACTGGACTACTTCAAATTTAGTTGTGTGAAAGGGGCTCCAAATGTTCTTCATGCAAAAGTCCAGGTCTTGGGTCTAATGTTTACTTCCTGTGACATAAGTGTAAATAATTATTTGAGCACAGTGGAAACAATGGCACTAGATTTATTAAAATCTGGTTTAAAATGTAAAGAACATGTAATTTTTATGAATTATTTATAGACTAATGGGCAAAACTAATGGAGTATTAAGGGAATAAGAAATGAACCTTGAATTTATAGACATTTGAAATAAATCTTTTGGCTATGGTAAAGGCAACCTAAATTTCTGAAGAATAAACATAGAAAAAGCCTAAACTTAAGGTTATATGTAAGGTATATTGGGTATCATGTCAATAAGCTTCTCATGTCATATATCGTGTATTGTTCTTGTGGTTATTTTTCTCAAAGAATTCTTTTTTTTTTTTTTAACATCTTTATTGGAGTATAATTGCTTTACAATGGTCTGTTAGTTTCTGCTTTATAACAAAGTAAATGAGCTATACATATACATATATCCCCATATCTCCTCCCTCTTGCTTCTCCCTCTCACCCTCCCTATCCCACCCCTCTAGGTGGTCACAAAGCACTGAGCTGCTCTCCCTGGGCTATGCGGCCGCTTCCCACTAGCTATCTCTTTTACATTTGGTAGTATATATAAGTCCATGCCACTCTCTCACTTCCTCTCAGCTTACCCTTCCCCTCCCAGTGTCCTCAAGTCCATTCTCTATGTCTGCGTCTTTATTACTGTCCTGTCTCTAGGTTCTTCAGAACCTTTTTTTTTTTTACATTCCATATCTATGTGTTAGCATACTGTATTTGTTTTTCTCTTTCTGACTTACTTCACTCTGTATGACAGACTCTAGGTCCATCCACCTCACTACAAATAACTCAATTTCATTTCGTTTTATGGCTGAGTAATATTCCATTGTATATATGTGCCACATCTTCTTTATCCATTCATCAGTCGATGAACACTTAGGTTACTTCCCTGTTCTGGCTATTGTAAATAGAGCTGCAATGAATATTGTGGTACATGACTCTTTTTGAATTATAGTTTTCTCAGGGTATATGCCCAGTAGTGGGATTGCTGGGTCATATGGTAGTTCTATTTTTAGTTTTTTAAGGAGCCTCCATACTGTTCTCCATAGTGACTGTATCAATTTACACTCTCACCAACAGTGCAAGAGGGTTCCCTTTTCTCCACACCCTCTCCAGCATTTATGCTATGTAGATTTTTTGATGATGGCCATTCTGACTGGTGTGAGGTGATACCTCATTGTAGTTTTGATTTGCATTTCTCTAATGATTAGTGATATCGAGCATTCTTTCATGTGTTTGTTGGCAATCTGTATATTTTCTTCGGAGAAATGTCTATTTAGGTCTTCTGCCCATTTTTGGTTTGGGTTTTTTTTTTTTGATATTGAGCTGCATAAGCTGCTTGTAAATTTTGGAGATTAATCCTTTGTCAGTTGCTTCATTTGCAAATATTTTCTCCCACTCTGAGGGTTGTCTTTTTGTCTTCTTTATGGTTTCCTTTGCTGTGCAAAAGCTTTTAAGTTTCATTAGGTCCCATTTGTTTATTTTTGTTTTTATTTCCATTTCTCTAGGAGGTGGGTCAAAAAGGATCTTGCTGGGATTTATGTCATAGAGTTTTCTGCCTATGTTTTCCTCTAAGAGTTTTATAGTGTCTGGCCTTACATTTAGGTCTTTAATCCATTTTGAGTTTACTTTTGTGTATGGTGTTAGGGAGTGATCTAATTTCATTCTTTTACATGTAGCTGTCCACCTTTCCCAGCACCACTTATTGAAGAGGCTATATTCTTGCCTCCTTTATCAAAGATAAGGTGACCATATGTGCGTGGGTTTATCTCTGGGCTTTCTATCCTGTTCCATTGATCTATATTTCTCTTTTTGTGCCAGTACTATACTGTCCTGATGACTGTAGCTTTGTAGTATAATCTGAAGTCCAGGAGTCTGATTCCTCTAGCTCAGTTTTTCTTTCTCAAGATTGTTTTGGCTATTCGGGGTCTTTGTGTTTCCATACAAAGTGTGAAATTTTTTGTTCTAGTTCTGTGGAAAATGTCATTGGTAGTTTGATACGGATTGCATTGAATCTGTCGATTGCTTTGGGTAGTTTAGTCATTTTCACAATATAGATTCTTCCAATTCAAGAACGTGGTATATCTCTCCATCTGTTTGTATCATCTTTAATTTCTTTCATCAGTGTCTTATGGTTTCTGCATACAGGTCTTTTGTCTCCTTAGGTAGGTTTATTCCTAGATATTTTAATCTTTTTGTTGCAATGGTAAATGGGAGTGTTTCCTTAATTTCTCTTTCAGATTTTTCATCATTAGTGTATAGGAATGCAAGAGATTTCTGTGCATTAATTTTGTATCCTGCTACTTTACCAAATTCATTGATTAGCTCTAGTAGTTTTCTGGTAGCATCTTTAGGATTCTCTATGTATAATATCATGTCACCTGCAAACAGTGACAGATTTACTTCTTCTTTTCTGATTTGGATTCCTTTTATTTCTTTTTCTTCTCTGATTGCTGTGGTTAAAACTTCCAAAACTATGTTGACTAATAGTGGTGAGAGTGGGCAACCTTGTCTTGTTCCTGATCTTACTGGAAATGGTTTTAGTTTTTCACCATTGAGGATGATGTTGGCTGTGGGTTTGCCATATATGGCCTTTATTATGTTGAGGAAAGTTCCCTCTATGCCTACTTTCTGGAGGGTTTTTATCATAAATGGGTGTTGAATTTTGTCGAAAGCTTTTTCCACATCTATTGAGATGATTATATGGTTTTTATCCTTCAGTTTGTTAATATGCTGTATCACATTGATTGATTTGCGTATATTGAAGAATCATTGCATTCCTGGGATAAACCCCACTTGATCATGGTGTATGATCCTTTTAATGTGCTGTTGGATTCTGTTTGCTAGTATTTTGTTGAGGATTTTTGCATCTATATTCATCAGTGATACTGGTCTGTAATTTTCTTTTTTTGTAACATCTTTGTCTGGTTTTGGTATCAAGGTGATGATGGCCTCATAGAATGAGTTTGGGAGTGTTCCTCCCTCTGCTATATTTTGGAAGAGTTTGAGAAGGATAGGTGTTAGCTGTTTTCTAAATGTTTGATAGAATTCACCTGTGAAGCCATCTGGTCCTGGGCTTTTGTTTGTTGGAAGATTTTTAACCACAGTCTCAATTTCAGTGCTTGTGATTGATCTGTTTATATTTTCTATTTATTCCTGGTTCAGTCTTGGAAGGTTGTGCTTTTCTAAGAATTTGTCCATTTTTTCCAGGTTGTCCATTTTATTGGCATATAGTTGCTTGTAGTAATCTCTCATGATCCTTTGTATTTCTGCAGTGTCCATTGTTACTTCTCCTTTTTCATTTCTAATTCTATTGATTTGAGTCTTCTCCCTTTTCTTCTTCATGAGTCTGGCTAATGGTTTATCAATTTTGCTTATCTTCTCAAAGAACAAGCTTTTAGTTTTATTGATCTTTTCTATTGTTTCCTTCATTTCTTTTTCATTTTTTTCTGATCTGATCTTTATGATTTCTCTCCTTCTGCTAAGTTTGGGGCTTTTTGTTCTTCTTTCTCTAATTTTTTAGGTGTAAGGTTAGGTTGTTTATTTGAGATGTTTCTTGTTACTTGAGGTAGGATTGTATTGTTATAAACTTCCCTCTTAGAACTGCTTTTGCTGCATCCCATAGGTTTTCGGTCATCGTGTTTTCACTGTCATTTGTTTCTAGGTATTTTTTGATTTCTTTGATTTCTTCAGTGATCTCCTGGTTATTAAGTAGTGTGTTGTTTAGCCTTCATGTGTTTGTATTTTTTACAGACTTTTCCCTGTAATTGATTTCTAGTCTCATAGCGTTATGCTCAGAAAAGATACTTGATACAATTTTAATTTTCTTAAATTTACCAAGGCTTGATTTTTGACCTAAGATATGATCTATCCTGGAGAATCTTCCATGAGCACTTGAGAAGAATGTGTATTCTGTTGTATTTGGATGGAATGTCATATAAAGATCAATTAAGTCCTTATTGTTTAATGTATCATTTGAAGCTTCCATTTCCTTATTTATTTTCATTTTGGATGATCTGTCCACTGGTGAAAGTGGGGTGTTAAAGTCCCCTACTATGATTGTGCTACTGTCGATTTCCCCTTTTATGGCTGTTAGCATTTGCCTTATGTACTGAGGTGCTCCTATGTTGGGTGCATAAATATTTACAATTGTTATATCTTCTTGGATTGATCCCTTGATCATTATGTAGTGTCCTTCTTTGTCTCTTGTAATAGTCTTTATTTTAAAATCTATTTTGTCTAATATGAGAATCTCTACTCCAGCTTTCTTTTGATTTCCATTTGCACAGAATATCTTTTTTCATCCCCTGACTTTCAGTCTGTATGTGTCCCTAGGTCTGAAGTGGGTCTCTTGTAGACAGCATTATATGGGTCTTGTTTTTGTATCCATTCAGCCAGCCTGTGTCTTTTGGTTGGAGCATTTAATCCATTTACATGTAAGGTAATTATCAATATGCATGTTCCTATTACCATTTTCTTTCTTTTTTTTTTTTTTTTTTACCATTTTATTAATTGTTTTGGGTTTGTTATTGTAGGTCTTTTCCTTCTCTTGTGTTTCCTGCCTAAAGAAGTTCCTTTAGCATTTGTTGTAAAGCTGGTTTGGTGGTGATGAATTCTCTTAGCTTTTGCTTGTCTGTAAAGGTTTTAATTTCTCTGTCGAATCTGAATGAGATCCTTGCTGAGTAGAGTAATCTTGGTTGTAGGTTTTTCCCTTTCATCACTTTAAATATGTCCTGCCACTCCCTTTTGGCTTGCAGAGGTTCTACTGAAAGATCAGCTGTTAACCATATGGGGATTCCCCTGTATGTTATTTGTTGTTTTACCCTTGCTGTTATTAATATTTTTTCTTTGTATTTAATTTTTGATTGTTTGATTAATATGTATTGTGGCATGTTTCTCCTTGGATTTATCCTGTATGGGACTCGCTACACTTTCTGGACTTGATTAACTATTTCCTTTCCCATATTAGGGAAGTTTTCAACTATAATCACTTCAAATATTTTCTGAGTCCCTTTCTTTTTCTTTTCTTCTTCTGGGATCCCTATAATCGAATGTTGGTGTGTTTAATATTGTCCCAGATATCTCTGAGACTGTTCTCAATTCTTTTCATTCTTTTTTCTTTATTCTGCTCTGCAGTAGTTTTTTCCACTCTTATCTTCCATGTCACTTATCCTTTCTTCTGCCTCAGTTATTCTGCTGTTGATTCCTTCTAGAGAATTTGTAATTTCATTTCTTGTGTTTTTCATCATTGTTTGTTTGCTCTTTAGTTCTTCTAGGTCCTTGTTAAACGTTTCTTGTGTTTTCTCCATTCTGTTTCCAAGATTTTGGATCAACTTTAGTATCATTACTCTGAATTCTTTTTCAGGTAGACTGCCTAGTTCCTCTTCATTTGTTTGGTCTGGTGGGCTTTTGCCTTGCTCCTCATCTGCTGCATATTTCTCTGTCTTCTCATTTTGCTTAACTTACTGTTTTTGGGGTCTCCTCTTTGCAGGTTGCACATTCATAGTTCTGGTTGTTTTTGGTGTCTGCCCCCAGTGGGTAAGGTTGATTCAGTGGGTTGTGTAGGCCTCCTGGTGGAGGGGACTATTGCCTGTGTCCTGGTGGATGAGGCTGGATCTTGTCTTTCTGGCGGGCAGAACCACATCCAGTGGTGTGTTTTGGGGTGTCTGTGACCTTATTATAATTTTAGGCAGCCTCTGTGCTAATGGGTAGGGCTGTGTTCCTGTCTTGCTTGTTGTTTGGCATAGGGTGTCCAGCACTGTAGCTTGCTGGTCGTTGAGTGGAGCTGGGTCTTAGCGTTGAGATGGAGATCTCTGGGAGAGCTTTCACCATTTGATATTACGTGGAGCTGGGAGGTCTCTGGTGGACCAATGTCCCGAACTCGGATCTCCCACCTCAGAGGCACAGACCTGACACCCGACCAGAGCACCAAGACCCTGTCAGCCACATGGCTGTTACTAGAGTAGATACTTGTGTGCAGACTCTACATAGATCCCATTTCCAAAGTTAATATCAGCAGTAGGTGTGGCCGGGTGGTTAAGGTGATGGAGTAGAAATCCAATGGGGTCTCTCCATGCAGGTTTGAATCCTGCCGACTATGAGAAGCCAGTATTTTGGTACAGATCCTTTTTTTCCTTTTGCAGGCTTGTCCACGGATTACTTAAAGAATTTATGAACTGCTGGAATACAACTGGGACCCCAGTGGGGCTAGATGAGGAGCGGATGAGGGAGCTACGAAGTCGTGTGATAGTGGTTACAACTTGAGTCCGGAAGAGGGAGATGACAAAACACGCCAGACAATGTGGAACAAAGAAAAGCAAAGCGTCACGAAGTAGCGCAGGAAGGGACAGTTCTGACCGACTTCTCGCCCTGCAGAAAAGCCTGCCTGCACCCGGGGCCTCGGGACCCCACTGCAGCCTTCCGCACGAGCACATCAGTGTCCCTCAAAGAATTCTTATCAAATGTGTTCCATATTTTGGTGGAGAAATCCTGGCAACTACACAAAGATTGTACCAATTTTCACTTCCACCAACTATGTATGAGAACTTTTCAAAACCCATGAATCACTATTTTCTGGTTTGGATGAAGTTAGGGGGGTATTGTTAAATAATCTAATTTTTGCATAACACTTTTTCTGAACACAATTATTTCAGTGTTTTCACAATGTGTCTAAATTTAAAAGAAAGTGTCATTATTCTTGAAAACATTTTTGTGATGAGCTAACAAAGTCCCCCAAAATAAAATAAATCATAATCTTGAGAGATCTACATTTGACATAATTTTTTCTCTGAGCAAGCAAACCCATCCAAGACCTCTGTGTAAGATTATAAAACAATAAGAAAGCATTATAAAAATACATGCAAAGCAAAAATAGAAAAACAAAATATAGCCAATATGTCTGCTTCAATCTTATCTCTGGTTTAAATTAAAACCCAGAAAGAAAAAGCATCATAACCACAGGAAATCAATATTCTTATAACAATATTACTTGAAGTTTTTATCAAAAAGTATTGTAAACATTTTCATGGGAAGTTTTATGTCATGTTTCCAAGGGCCCACACATTTCCTTCTCTAACTGTAGTGAACAAGAGATGTCCAATAAAATAAGTTCAAAATACAAACATTTCCCCTGATAGTTTCTCCTAACTTTCTGCTTAGTCTTCTTGTCTAAACCAGTATTGCCACATAAATAGGCTAATGCATGCTTGATTACATTATTCCTTTAAGTGCCTAGACATCAAAGCTTATGTGTATGTAGAAAACAAAGCAAATCCTTGTGAGAGGTAGTCATTACTGATTAATTCATTAATTAATGTATAGTTTATTTATTTTGATCCTTCTTATTTAATAACAAATATAATACTTTCAATTTGCTTTTAGTTACAATAGACCTTTATATGCAGTGATTTCATTAATACTATTTCCTGAGTAATTATAAATTTTTATTTCCTTTATGGCCCTAGACTTATGGAGAAAAATAGTTTTCAGTGTATGAGTGGTTGACCTTTTCTAATATCCCTATATAATGAATTTCTAAGTTCATTGCATTATTGGCAGAGGCTGTGACCCTCACAATGTCTTATAAGTCCCATGTTTGAAAGGTGAGATATTTATTCTCTGCCTATAGAGTACAGAGATTGATTTAGTCTTTTAAACTAACATAGTCCTCTTATTCAGATCCTATACATTATTATGTCATACATTATTATGTAATACCATTTAAAGTCTCTGTTTCAGTTGAGGTCCTAAAAGCTAAGAACAATAGATTAGGTGCTGAGAGTTCTTGTATCCTAAATCAAGGGATTGGATGACCTAGATGATACAAGCCAAACCAGTTCTTCCAAGATTACCAGGTCACAGTGAATTTACTGCAAATTAATGAAGATTAAGCTTCTGGGCCCCTTCACATGCACAGGCCTCTCCTCAGATAATGAATAATGTTTATTAAAAAAGTATTTAATATTAAGTGCTCTACCAGAACTCTGGAAACACCCTGAAATCTCACAGCTCATATATGAAAGAAATTTAATAGTGGTTTTCCGAAATTTTTCAAGAATTTCAAAAATTACCTGCTCCTCCAATAAAGAAGTGTAAAGGTGGAAGAAACTTTTAAAATTATAATAAAAAAACAAATTTTAGTTAACCATGCCAAGAGAAAATTGAAATACCTTCCTAATATATCTATTGAAAACAGATCTATTTCCAAATGATTGGCATATGAAGAGGAGATCAAAGAATATACAGTGAAAAATGTTAGAGAAAAAGGTATTTTAGAGAGGTGTCAGGCAGTTCATCAATAAAAAGGTTACTTTTTATTTTGTGAGGTTGAGGGTGTTTGTAAGCTTTTTAAAATTGATAATAAGTTCTGATTTCTTTTCGCTTTAGTAAACATTCACATTAATTCTTAATTTTGCATTTGTTCTTTTGTATTCTTTTTCTTAACCTCCCCACAAAACTAAACTGTACCAGCTTCAGACCCCACAAAAGGTGAATTATCCCCTGGTGATCATACACCTTCAGTGACTGAAGAATGAAGTGTCAAAGGGTTTAATTAAAGAGAAGATTCACTTTTATCCCCCCACCTTACACCAAATAAACACAAGTGTGATGAATCAAGAAGCTGGAGACGCGGTTAAATCACTGTGTCCCTACAACACTCCCCCACCCCTTCCCCTAACTATGAAGAAGAGCTTTCCCATCACCTCAGTCAGGTAAGAAGGGTTCTGAGGGAATCATCCCAAGTCCCTAGTTGGCATGTCCTTTAGAGGAAGGGGTGTCTGAGGCTTCCCTAGAGATTTTTAGTGTCTGGAGCTGTCTTTTTTGTCAGAGGACTGGGCACAAGCCATACTTTCCAAGGAACAGGGAAAGGATACCTGAGTTTCTCAAGAGGCAAGTAGTTGCCTGGGAGGGAGCTACCGCTTGGGAAGCTTTAAAAGGCCCCCACTCAAGAGAAATGCCTGGAGATGCAAAGAGACCCCAACAGAGAAAGTCTGTGGGGGGTGGACCATCCCTCCCAGACCAACCTCCACCCTCCACCTCCCTCTCCCCATGTCTGGGGAAAGCGAGAAAGCTTCACCTTAAATGAAATCTGGAGTTCTGATTACTGCCTTGGACTGGGCATTTTAATTATTGAATTGTGATTTTCCTTGTGGCCGAGTGACGCACCTGAGCTGTCATTCATCAGTGGGGAAAAACTTAATCGAGCTTGAGCTTGAAGGAACTATGGAAAAAAAATAAAATTGCTTTATATCAAACCCTAATGAGCCAAATTTATTCAAGAAAAGTTATATTCATTTTCCTTAGCCTTCTTAATCTACTGGGGACAGTAATTTATGTAAAAGCATGCCTGTTTGTTCCTTTAGAGCTTCTTTTCTATTTTTAACAAATTTTTACAAATTGCTTTTCAAGGCTATGTTACACAGCATATAAAAGTTCATTACCTTTAAGGTAAACAAACATGCCAATATAAATCATGCCCACTGTTTTCTTTTAATTTTAGCATTTACCTAACTAAATTGAGCTTTCAGAGAAGAGGATATAGCCTGAGTAATTCCTACCCGTAGGAATATTTTGAATTTTCTTTGTTACCTTAAAAATGATTTTAGGCATTTTTTAAAATAAATATTCCGGGCTTCCCTGGTGGCGCAGTGGTTGAGAATCTGCCTGCCAATGCAGGGGACACGGGTTCGAGCCCTGGTCTGGGAAGATCCCACATGCCGCGGAGCAACTCGGCCCGTGAGCCACAATTACTGAGCCTGCGCGTCTGGAGCCTGTGCTCGGCAACGAGAGGCCGCGATAGTGAGAGGCCCGCGCACCGCGATGAGGAGTGGCCCCCGCACCGCGATGAAGAGTGGCCCCCGCTTGCCACAACTAGAGAAAGCCCTCGCACAGAAACGAAGACCCAACACAGCCATACATACATACATACATACATAAAAAGAATGTTAGCAGACAAGAATAGCATTAAAAAATAAATAAATAAATAAAATAAAATAAATTAAAAAAAAATATTCCATGGTATTTGAAAGAAATCTATATTCTATGTTTAAAGAAGGTAAGCTTTTCAACATATCTGTATTCATGTCTATAAGCTAAATAGAAAATAAAATGATTTTTCCCCCAAAATTATTCATCAGAGAAGAGAAAGTACCTTCCTTATATTTGAAATCCATAGCAAGTTCCAAGAGGAGTAGAAGAGACAGTGTGAAATTCTTTACATTTAGCAATGGAAATAGCACATCTGATTTTTTCCAGTTCTTATGAACCCATCTATGTATACAAAAAAGGATGGAGATGGCAGAGTTGTTCAATGTGATGACCCTAGATGCCCTCCCCAGAGCCCTGGCACCTTTGCTAAACACATATTATTCTAGGAATGTGGTCTGCAAGGCAGTCAAAGATTTTGGAGAGAGGTCAGACATTATTTCAAGTATATGAGAACTAGAAGTGGAGTGCAAAAAAGGGGTTCCCAAATTGGCAAGATTTATGCAAATTAAAAATATTTATGCTCTTTGGGCCAGCAGTTCCACTTATAAATATCAATCCTAGAAAAACATTTGCACATGTGCATCAAAAAATATGGTATTGTGGGACTTCCCTGGTGGCACAGTGGATAAGACTCTGCAGTCCCAATGCAGGGGGGCCCGGGTTCGAGCCCTGGTCAGGGAACTAGATCCCACATGCATGCCGCAACTAAGAGTTCGCATGACACAACTAAAGAGCCCGTGAGCTGCAACTAAGGAGCCCACCTGTCACAACTAAGACCCGGCACAACCAGATAAATAAATTTAAAAAATATATATGGTATTGTGCTCTTCAAAGTTTGTTGAGAGTAAATCTCATATTACGTGTTCTTACAACCAAAATCCCAAAAGGACACAAGGAAACTCTAGGAGGTACTGCACATGTCTACTACCTTGATTGTGGTGATGGTATCATGGGTGTTAGCATATATTCAAACTCATTGAATAATTACACATTAAATATATTCAGTTCTTTGTACATCAATTATACTTCAATAAAGTTGTCAAAAACATTTAAAAAATATTCAGGTCCACTTCCCTTTTTTGAGACTTCTGGTACATAAAAATTAAATAAATGCCAAAACAGGTTCCAAAAAAAAAAAGAATAGGAACATTCATGGAACATTGTTTTAAAAGCAAAATATAGGCAATTATCCAAATGCTAATCAACTGAGGGTTAACTAAATTATGATATATCAGTACCATAAAACACTGTGCAATAATTATAAGTAAAATTTACATGCTGACATGCCAGATCCATAGATGCTGTTAATTTTTTTAATGAAGTTGCAAAACAATATAGAAAGTCTGATTCCATTGGTGAAAGTGTGTGTGATTTTGCATAAATGCCTAGAAAGCACTTTGGAAGTGTGTACAACAAACTATTAATAATATACTTTGGGAAACCAAGTGGGACTGGGGAGGCAATGCTGAAGGGATGCTCTAAATATACTTCTCAACTGATTAAACTTTACTATGAGAATATTCTTATGTGTTGTATAAAAGGTTGTGATAAAAATCCACCCTTTTATAACTTGAAAGTTTGGGGTTTTATAACCCACAGAGCCAGAAAATGAAATTGAATGCCATATGGATTATAAGGCTTTACAATTTTTCATTTCCTTTTTATTATATAATACTAAAAAATTTACTCTCTTTCATTGCCACTAAAAATTGTGAGTAAAATCTCCTTACCATTAACAAAGGTGCCAGATTATAGATACTACTGGCAAATGAAGAAGTCATCAGGTCAACATCCATAAATCAGCAAGCATTTATTAAATATAGGTTATACTTCTCGTACTATGTTAGACATAAATATCACCAAGCATCCTGGAACTTCAAAATGTAGAATGTAGTGATATTATATTTGGGATACTCATAGAGATTTGAACAAATTAACCCACATAGCTTCTGGTTATCCAATATGTGTACCTTCAATATTATGATAACTGACTACTTGAATAATAACAGTTAACTGCTATGGTATTTACCAGTCTTTAGATTAATAATACAATCGGAAAATATTAATAAAAATACCACATTGAATAAACTATACTGTCACTATTTTCAACATAAGGAACTGAGGGTAAAAAGCTATAAGTGCCCAAGGCCATATTATAAATAAGTCTCAGAATCAGAATTTGATTCTGGGCCTAGTGGGGCTATGTATTTCAATTCTTTCCACTCTATTACAACACCTCCTCTCTACCTATCTGGTAACTTAGAAAAGCTTGCATGTCCTCTCCCCTTTATTTTTCAGTTTTAGAACTGAAATAGCAAGTTTCAGAAACTCTTCAATTCACTGGTCCAGAACACTGCATTGCTCATAGATGTTATAAATACAACATTACTATAAAATGGGCCATAACACGTATTTCAACTCATTTTGAAAACAATTTTAATCAGTCTTTTCTGGCCTTCCCCTGTTTCTTTAAAATCTTCCAAAAACATTTCATTCTTTCTTCATAGTCTCTGAAATTTTTCCAGGTTGAAGTCTCTTTAACAAGCATTATTTTTAAGAGGCCAATCCTCCTGAGTTGTTTAGAAATTCTACCTTTGTTGTGAATTACTGTAATTGTATTGCTTCCATCTTAGACTCTAAGTGAGATCTCAAACAATGGTATTGTGGATGGGGAGTAGGGTTGGTGGGTGAAGGAATGAGGGAAAGGGAAATGAGAAGAGAGGTCATTTTAGAGTATAGACACTGTGGAAGAGAGCTGACCCAGGTGTCCATCATCACATGGGGTGTGTCTGGAGATAGGAAAGATGTGAAGAAATGGCAGTGGAAGTGGAATTGATTATAAAAATAATGTTGATAATGCCACTAACCAATAATGACCAGCATTTCTGGTGTGTTTAGCCAAGAGCTAGGCACTGATAAGCCTTTTTATGTATGATCTCATTTACATGTTATCTCATTTACCCCTCACAAAAGCCTTACAATACAGATATTTTTATTCCCATTCTATAGATGAGGAAATGGAGGCTTAGGAACATTGAGCAACTTGCCCAGTTTACATGTTAGTAAATAAACAGAGCCAACTGGAGTAAACAGAGCCAGCTGGAGTGATTTTTAGTATTTCTAGGATCAGATTTCATATACATTGGGGAAATTCTCCAACTTAATTCTATGAAATATGTTATTCATTTTAGTGCTTAAAAATATAAATAGAAACCTATAGTTAGGTTAGCGCTTCCCTGGTGGCGCAGTGGTTAAGAATCCGTCTGCCAATGCGGGAGACACAGGTTCGAGCCCTGGCCTGACAAGGAAGAGAGAGAAAGAGAGAGAGAAAAAGAGAGAGAGAGAATGTGGTAAGATCCCACATGCCGCAGAGCAACTAAGCCCGGACACCACAACGACTGAGCCTGCGCTCTAGAGCCCGCGAGCCACAACTACTGAGCCTGCGTGCCACAACTACTGAGCCCACATGCCACAACTGCTGAAGCCCGTGTGCCTAGAGCCCATGCTCTGCAGCAAGAGAAGCCACCGCAATGAGTGCGCACCGCACTGCGCACCCTAATGAGGAGTAGCCCCCGTTCGCTGCAACTAGAGAAAGCCCGTGCACAGCAATGAAGACCCAACACAGCCAAAAATAAAAATAAATAAATAAAAATTAAAAAAAAAGAAACCTATAGTTAGGTTACATTTTATTTTATTCTAAATTCCCCATAGGATTCAGAGCAGAAAAGGAACAAATGATCTGTGAAGGTCAAGAAAAATCTGACAATTGAAACCATATGATTCCTACTCAAATGCCTTCCTATTACCTTACATTTCATATGAAAGTCTCTCTCTTTTTCTCTCTCTCTTTCTCTCTCTTCCTTGTCTGAAGATTAATGTTCTCCATAATGGCCTTCTTCATGGCTCCTCTGCCCTTATAATCTTAGTTTTCATGTGGTTCTGGCTCACTGCAGCCTTGATTCCAGCATGGACTCTCCATGACCTTGCTGTCAGTGCTTCGCTGTTACCTGACACAGGTGTGTCTCAATGTCAGTTCTTAAGCTTGCACACTTTGGCCCAGTTTGAGTCAGTTTTCCACTCTAGGAGCAATCAGTTATCGTCATGGTCCATGTGATAATGGAGCTCCCTCCACTGGAGGCTTGTAATTGGAAGATTTTTTTTTCTAAGAGAAGAATATGAACGAGGAAGAAATAATTGGAGTCTTTAGCACTATGGGTTTGAAGCAGTGGGTAGAAAAGCCAAACTTTATTACAAGGAGAGGTGGGCTTAAGAAAGTAGAAGACAATCTGTGAGAATAAGCCAGAAGAGCAAGGAGCTGTGAGTGGTGGGGAACGTATTGGAAGGGGAGAGAAAACATCACAAGGTTGTTTCAATGTAGAATAAAACTCAAAGGAGAAATACTTGGAGATAAAAGAGAATGATGCTTTTCTTATGCTGGGACTAGGCAAGAGCCATAGAGTATGAAAATCTACTATCACTAGGACCAGGTGGGAAATCTGCACCAACTGATAAAACTAGTATCAGATCTTGGGTAAAACTGAGAATCCAATAGGTTCTTAGAAACTATTGACCCAAATCTAACTTAAGCTAAGATTTTGTCTTTTTCAAGTCTTCTAGACTGACTTGGAGACATTCACATGTCACTTGTAATGCCATCTCATCTTATTTGTTATTTTTAGGACATGTCTTCTTTTTCTTTGTTTATTTCAGTTCACTGCTAAAGCTATCATTTTAAGCCTTCTAGGGGGTCAAGGAATTTGTCAAGAAAGAGGAATAGATAACTGTTTCCACACCACTAGACTGTGGGTAACTCAAGAGGAGGGACAGTGTTATTTAACTCTGCATCCTTAGCAACCAGCACAGGATCTCGCTTCTTGCAGTTGCTCAATAAATATTTGTTGAATGATTCAGACCTGGAGCAGACCACCCTGGGCAGCCAGGTGTCATGTTAGCAGAAACAGACCAGATCAAGGGCAGAGGTGATTGGGCAATCAGAGCAGGCAGTGAGAAAAAATTTCAGAAGGATAAAATTCAACTGCAAACATACCTTAGTATTTCTGAACACATAATAGCAAGGCCTGAACTGAGACTAGATAGACAACTATGCTTGAGTTTAACCTTAAGCAACTAATAGAGCAAAATTGTTTATCCCAATACTACCAGAACAACTCAAAACTCAAAGGGCTTTGTGGCATTTTAAACCTTTCTAGAAAACCTGGGAGTATGACTGATGATGACACAGTGTGCTCTTTTCATTTAGGCAATTGGCTCCCACCCTCACCCTCTGTTGTTCCCACCACTGAGCATCTAAGAAGCCTCTTTTATAAGTGATGAACAAGTGGGTAGCGATAGGTTTTTTTTCCTAAAACTCTTGTTGCCAAGTAACCAAACAATATACTAAAGAGACTGCATGGGCCAACTAGAGATAAATGATATTTTTCACCACGCTTGTTGAATCCAATAAAATATACCATTTCATGGAAAGCTTTTCCTCCAACCCCTAGTAACCTTGAGGCAAATGTTGCTCTTTGATCTATGGAAAAGTCAAAATGAATGGTAAAGATAGATTTTTCTTTTCAAAATCTTACTGGCTAACTAATCTCATTGAAAATGCATGAAACAGAAGTGGGCCAGCAAGGGAGACCATAGCTAAGTCACTCAGTTTCAGTCCTCGTGTATTTTACTTTAACTTAAATTTATCTAATAGTCCTCTTAACATGATTTCAAGAACTACCATTTCTCTCCATCTCTGTGCTGACAAGGAAAGACTGTCCTTCACAAAAGTATGGGTAGTGAATAAAAATTTTTTATGTCTGATACTCAAAAGTATATAAGCATAAAATTTAATTGAAATAAAAAGGTATCTGACTTTCTGAGTGTCCCTTTGCAGATTTTGATTAATGACTTAATATGAAGGGCACAGGCTTTGGAATAACTTGTGATCTTTCATTACATGGAGTCAGGTGAGATTTCAATTTATCAGAGTGCCAAATTTCATTCTAACAACGGATACGACTTCTTGGGCACCTCACACTTTTCCTTTAAAAAGCCTCTCCTTTTTCTAAATTACATATTTGGCTCCTGTGTTAGTCTTATCTCTTCTATCTTAGGATTTGGCTCTAATACAACTATTGCAGCTGGACCAAGGCCTGCCCCTGCCTGGCAAGAACATGTGGAATTTTGAATTCACGCTTTAGGAAAATTTCATTTTCCCCTCATATTAATTGTGATGTCAGATTCAAAATATTTCCCAGCTCCAGAGTGGGATGTTTTCTTTTTCCCTCTCCTTACCCCACTATTATGGAATTAAAATGACAAATGCTACTAAATCCCTCAGTATATGTTGGTATAACATATATTAACATATATCCTGTCAAACTAACATTGACATGGAGTAACTGCAAAAATACTTGGGTGATTTTTTAAATAATAATATAAACAATCCTCACTGAACCTCTACTATCTGTAAATCAATGTGTTATAGGGGATACAGAGACATATAAAGCCAAATTTGTGCCCATATGAATTTTCCCATAAGAAGGTCCAACTTCAGAAATGGATAAAATCTAGCTTCCCTTCCTCCAAGCTCCATACCTATCTTATGGTTTATAAATGTCCCAGGTTGAGACTGTACTCTCAAATAAGAACCAAAAGTGCCTCAAAGTGATGCTTTTAATTAACCTAATTACTTTTACGGATGCATCTGACTGAATCACATGCCTAAGTTCTAGCTGCAAAGAAGACTGGGAAATATAGTTATGGCTTCCCAAAGTATAGAAAGGGTATTTAAAAAATATATAGATCAGCCACAAATATAAGGTGTGTTAATTAACAATCCTTTGCTGCCCAATGTCAGCACTTGCCCTTCTGTATTTAAAATTCCAAACAACACTATTTTCTCATCCAACATTATAACACTATTTATCATATGAATAAAACACTCTCATTCTTTGTTAAATGAGACAATCCAAATTTCATTAGTCACTACAACTGATTTCAAGTTAGGATCTCTCAGAAATAGTATTTCCCCTCTATTCCATATGATCTTGTCTTTATATTTTGTGAGCTGTGGACTAAATACTAAGATTGCCTACTACCAACCCGTCTGCATACAAAAGAGTAGGAAAATTGGAGTCATGAAGGTGGAAATAGGATAGTTATGACTGGATGAGAGGTCTATATTGGAAACCCAATTATTTCTAAGCAGGCTTAATTTTTTTCCTGGATTTCTATTTGCACTTCTTTATTTCTATTTAGTAGAATTTATTTTGAAAATATCAGCTAGTCTTAGCTTTTCTAAGCGGAAACAATTGAAAGGGCTTTGTGGGCTGGAGCCAGGGTGTTAAAAAGTTGGGAGGTAATTGTAGCAGCAGCCATCAATGTACCAGACTCCCAAGAGAGAAAGAGACCTGGAGAGAGAATCAGAGTTGGCTTATAACCAGAACACTTGTGAACCCTTTTCTGTTCAAATCTTGGAAGGAACTGCTTTATTTTAATTATGGAAGCCAGCACCTATAAAAGGAGATGAATTTAATGAACGTTTGTCAGAAGGGATTCAGATAGGTATAAAAGGTAAACTCAAAAGTTACTGGGGAGCAATTTTCAGAAAGAAAAGAAGACAAAGCTTTAGTTGGGTCAGGTATCATGTTCAGATTTGAATGAACATGCAGCTTTACTGATGTTTAAAAACTTGATTGAAATAAAATATGCATAAAGGAAGGGGCATATATAATAAATGAACAGCTCAATGAATTTTTGCAAAACAAATGCACATGAAACTAGCACCTTCCTAGTCTAGCCCACTCAGAATTAATTCCCACATATATTCCCAAGATTTTTGCCATTGCAAATTAATAAAGTACTTCTAATCAGCTGGTATATAAACTTCCTCCTCCTTTTATGTGAAAGCGGCTGATATCTGACTCTAGTTATACTGACAGCAGTGAAAGGTGGTATAGGCAGGCATGAGGGAAAGCAGCTTCCCTCTGCAAAGCTATTGTCCTAGGCAAGGTTGTCACAGATCTTGAAGCAAACCAGGGAAAGGCTCTTGACAAAGGGAAGAAGGAGCTGCTTCTGCTTGTAGAGGCAATTCCATGGAACTTGTGGGTTTATGTACTCTCATGATCTGATTCTTCTCATTTAGCCCTAGGGTAACTCACAGATTTCCATTGAAACCAAGAAATGCCCTAACTTTTACTTGAGAACAAGGCTACAAATTAAACTGACTTTGTAATCTGGTGACCCTCAGGATAAAATTTTGAATTTTATTTTCAACTATGATTGTTCCATTACTGAAAAAATTTAAAGATAATTTCAAACGGTCAAGGAAATTATCTACTCTTGGATGCATCAAAACAAGAATTTTAGATGCTGAGCATATTGTTTAATTTCTATAAATTCTCCAGCGCACTTAGAAACAACCAGCCTACTCCACAGTCCTTGCATTTCTCACGCATATCCTACCATTCCAGATCAGTGGACATTTGGTTCCTAAAGCCTGCCATTCCAGGTAATCACAGGTGAAGAATTGTTTTTCCATTGCTTGCCATGGATGGCAGGGTCCCATTATCTGCTAACAGTTTTACTCTAAGGCCTTCAGACATAAGCAGGTCATATAATTTCAGATTTCCATTTCCATAAGGATCTGGATGCTTACAACTTTTTCTGATACCATTTATTATTTTGGTCAGGGAACTAAGTTGTGAATAGCTGAATCAACTTGAGCTACTTTAAATCGTAAAGAAATATATTTAAAAGATATTGGGTCCTCACAGTACCTGTGAGAGTCAGAGACCCAATGTAAGAAGCCACTCAGCCAGGAAACATGTCTAATCATGCCATTCTTGCCACATTTTGACTGTATCACTGCAGCCTTCACAAATACTGCAACTTTCCGTGATGATGTTTGGGACTAAATAAGAGAACCTCACCACTACTGCACAGGAACTGTCAGTTACCAGCACTGCCGCTCTCATCAAGAGAGCCTAATCACCCATGTTCCAGGTCAAAAAGTTTCATGCAGCTGCATGGGTGGAAACCATGTCATATACAGGTGTCCAACAAGGAAGGCTGGGAAAATGGCTTCTGACTCTGACACTTTATACTGTAGTGAGAATTTCACCAACTATAAAAAGGATAGTTAATAAACAGTTGTTGGATGGTGTTTTGATCACCTCCTGTTTACCCTGCTGATGAGGGAGAAATTTTTGCCCTATGGTTATGGGAATGGCTGAATACATGCTCCCCAACACTGGATAGATGATACCAACAGCAATTTATTAGTTACATATACTCACAGTCTGGAGGAGGGGGACACTACATGCCACACAAAGCCATGCGAGGGTTGCATTCAGGGACAGAATGAACAAGTAGGGACTGTGGTTGGCCAGCTTTGTAAAATCAAGAGGGTGGAGTGACCCTTAGTTCCTGCAGAAGGATGTGATTGGCTTGTTTGAATAACCCACGGGCTGGTGAAGAACTGAAGCCCAACACTGAGGGATAAGCAGGAACTGTGCTTAGTCCCTGTGATAAGGAGGGCTGCTAACCTGGGACAAGGTTGGCTGGGGGACCTTATCCATGGGAAAACAGTGAGGAGGGGAACTTGCAGTTAGGCCGCTGGAGGTCTCCCTGATTTTACTAGATGTCAAGTTAGCACATTAATACTGAGTCTTAATTTTAAGCCTTATACCACTTATATCACATATATGACAAATGCCTACCATAGTATATTTATTTTAAAAATTGAAAAAAATGTTTAAAACAAATTTTTTATATTGAATATACAATTTAATAGCCTGCTTTAAAATTTTACATTATATCATAAATATTTTCAAATGTCAAAAATAGTGTTTAAAATATTATTCTAAATGTACACATAATAAGTTTTAAAAAATAATGTCTGTTATTTAGGAAATGCTGTGCTATGAATTTTTCTGAAAAATCATTTATCCTATGTAACCTTTTCCCTAATGTTAGAATATACATTGTTTCTAACTTTTCACTATTTTGAATCATGTTATGATGAAACTGCTGATAATTCTTCTTAGGTCAGGTCTTTATTATTTTTTAAAATATTTAAAAAATAGCTTTATTGAGATATAATTGACATATAACATTGTATAAGTTTAAGGTGTACGATATGTTGATTTGATACACTTACATATTGCAAAGTGATTACCACACAGGTTAGCCAACACCTCCATCACGTCACATAAGTACTATTTCTTTTTTGTGGTGAGAACATTTAAGGCCTACTCTCTTAGTAACTTTCAAGTATATAATACAGTATTATTAACTATAATCACCATGGTGTACATTAGATACCCAGAACTTATTCATGTTATAACTGAAAGTTTATACCTTTTGACCAGCATCTCCCCATTTCCCCCAGCTCTCAGTCCCTGATAACCCCCACTCTACTATCTGTTTCTGTGAGTTCAGCTTTGTTAGATTCCACATATAAGTGATATCATATAATATTTGTCTTTCTCTGTCTGACTTACTTCACTTAGCATAATGCCCTCAAGGTTCACTGATGCCACAAATGGCAGGATTTCCTTCTTTCTTATGGATGAATAGTATCCCTCTGTGTGTGTGAGTGTGTGTATGTTTGCATACAAACACCTTCTTTATCCACTCATCCACTGATGGACACTTAGGTTGTTTCCATATCTTGGCTATTGTGAATAGTGCTGCAATGAACATGGGAGTGTAGATATTACTTTGAGATCCTTTTTTTCATTTCCTTTGGATATATACCCAGAAGTGGGATTGCTGGATCACATGATAGTTCCATTTTTAATTTATGAGGACCCTCCATACTCTTTTCCATAGTGACTGTACAAATTTATATTTTTGGTTAGATCTTTAGAAATGTAGTTAATATGTCTAAACATTTTAAGATTCTTTATATAGCCACTTAATATGTCAACCCCTTGCAAATATACTTTATAAAAGTAAGAAGAATTATCTAGTACAACTGGTTGAAACTACTAAGACTTTATTCACCAGTATAATAATGTTTTGAAGACTACTGCTTCCAAATAATTGTAACTCTTCTATTTTAAAATGGGTGTCCTTTCTTCAGGTGTTAAATGTCCCACTTCTGAGGCTTCATAAAATTTTTCACTGTTTTTATGCTTTGTAACTCTGTACTTTTCAGAGCCACAATTATTAAAGGGCTTGAAGAAAAAGACTGTTTAAAAAGGTTAGAAAAAAAGGTTTATTTTACCAAGAGGAGAGTGAGAAAGAAAGCCAATGTGAATGTTTACATGTAGGAGAGGTTATTTTATAGGGAATGAAGGCAGCTGTTTTCTTTTTCCACTGATATAAAAATTAAATGATAGACATTCATTTTAAAGTGTAGGTGTATGTTTGACTTAGAGAAAATGTTGACAGGAGAATGTTACCAAAGGGGACTGTAAAATCTCCTTTTTTAGATATTTTGAAAGACTAGGCAGTGATATAGTTTGACTTGGGAAGATTCTTGCCTTGCATGCCCTTTCTAAAATACAACCACCAACATCAGCATCATTTATGGCAGCGTATGGGGTAAGCTTACTCTTTGAATTCATTCAACAGACACCTACAGGGCTTTACATTGTACGAGACACTGGGAGGTCAACTTCCAATTCACAGTCTGTATGCAAACAGACATGCAGATAGACATGCAGACAACTGAAATGCAACATAAATGTATGCTAGAAAATGGGAAGAATCAGTCCAGTAATCATGACCACCCTCTACTGGGTTCTTTCAGTGTACTAGGCACTATGTCAAGTGCTCTGTGTATATTATTTTGTTTAGTGCTCACAGCAACCCTATGGAATATATACTATCATTTGCCAGATTTTATCAATGAAGAAACTAAGGCTAGAAGAGATTAAATAACTTGCCCAAGATCACGCAGACAGCAAACTGTAGAGATTGTTTTCAAACACAGGTCTCTGGCAGTAGAGCTGAAATTCTTAAACATTGGGCCAGCCAACCTAAATCTGAGAGGAGGCAGTGCTGGGTGAGTGGGAATTGAAGAGCTTGAGGAAAGCCTTTGGCAGGAGAAGCCATTAAACTGAGTATTGACTATTTCTGTTTTAAATAAGTTCATTTGTATAATTTTTTTAGATTCCACATATAATTGATATCATATGATATTTGTCTTTCTCTCTCTTCCTCACAGACATAGAAAACAAACATGCCTACCAAAGGAGATATGGGGCTGTGGGGAGAGATAAATTAGGAGTTTGGGATTAACATATACACACTACTATATATAAAACAGGTAAACAACAAGGACCTACTGTATAGCACAGGGAATTATACTCAATATCTTGTAATAACCTATAATGGAAAAGAAGCTGAAAAAAAATATATATATATCTGAACTACTGCTGTACACTTGAAACTAAAACAACATTGTAAGCTATCTATACTTCAGTTAAAAAAAAAAACAAAACTGAGTATTTAATGAGTAGGAATTGGCCACCTCCAAAGAGGTAGTGGTGGAGGGGTGGGAGGTGGAGAGGTGGGTGGAGGAGGGTTGAAATGTAGAAGGGTGAGGAAGAAGAATGGGAGGTGGAAGGTTAGGAAGTGGAGGTGTGGATGGTGGAGAGGTATGAGGTGAAGCGGTGTGAGATGGAGAGAAAGACAGGCTTGTCAGAAATCAGCTATGGAAGGAATGAATCTCAGTCACTTGTTATTTAGTTAAAGACTTTGTCATTCTAAAGTCCTCACTGGGTTCTTTGGTGTTGAAAGCAGGGTTTTCGATGAGTAGTGCTCAACTTATGACAAGGGTTAAGGGGTTGTCGTTGTCTTCCTTAGTCTAAGTACAAATAGTATTCCATTGGACATCTGCATTTCAGTTGCTCTGCCAGTGTTTGGTCAAGCCATTTGCCACTCCCTTCTTTCCCTCTAGCCTCTAGCTTCCTTGTAACTACCCTTTTAGTTCCTCTTCTTTCTCTCTGAAGGGAAGCACTCTCCTTCCCTTAGAGGACACTCCCTCCCCTGTCCTACTGGGCACTGTTTCAAGCACAGCCTCATGACATCTCACATACCCTATTGTGATTGATCCTTATTGCAATCCTGAAATAAATTACCCTTAGTCTGGGATCTGATATTACTGCATGGTCCGACAATGTCTATGGCCATGCTTCCCTCTTAAACATTTGCAGTTACTTTCTTTTAGAAGGGAGAGGAAGGAGTAAAATTCATAATTCTTTTCTTCTTTCAGGCTTTCTGATGTTCCGGTTCTTCTGTGGTCAATTAATACTCATCAAAGTGGAGCCTTATGCTCCCTCTATGCTGATTCTCTTTTATACATCTGCCTGTCTGATGTCACACATCAGTTTAAACAAATAAATATGAAGAGATTTGGCTTGTATTCTTTTCTTCTGGTTTTTGCTTCTTTTCAGAAAGATAAATTCTATTTAATTTTTCTGACTGATACTTAGATACACATCTTGCATCTCACATAACTTTGTTTCTTAATCAACTATTGGAGCTTTTTTAAGATCCAAAACCAACTCTTCCCTTTCTGAACTGAATTCATAAGCAACTGTGAGAGAGAGGCAGAGTCATACCAGTGGGCTCATAGAAGGTTATTTAGAACTTAGCTTTAGATCTGTAGCCATAACTGGTCTCCAACGCTTAGTCCCTGAATGAGAAAGTTGGACCCAGTGAGTCCAAAGCAGAGCTGGGGAATCACAGGCTTTCCCTAGGCCATCCCCACAGGGCCAGAGACTGGCCTGAGTTGCTCATTCCTCTAGGGAAAAGTGAGTCAGAGCGGCCAGAGCTGGGACTGACACGTTCAAGGAAGTTTCTCCACATAGAAACAGGAGGCCAGGAAAAAAGGAGATTCTTCCATGTTGGGAAAGAAACCTTATTTAGCTTTGCCTCCTTGGATAACATTAACTACTGTTCCCTTCATATTAGCCTTTTGTGTTTCATTTTATACAGAGAATTGTCTTCTACAATATGGGTAATACTCAAATATATTTACTTAAAACTTATTGTGCCTCATATTTCTCAAATTGAGGCCCTTTCACCCTTCCTTTAAAGATATGTCACCGTTCCATTGTAACTGGTATCCCGTAGAAATAATAATTGGTATTTTTATAGCATGGGCTTTAGTAATGCTCATATCTTCATATTTACAAAGTGCATTTTCCTGAGTTGATTTTATCAGTGACTTTACTTCCAAAATAATTTCCTTTTAGGAAGATATCAGAACAGCAAACATAACTGTCCCCAAGTCATATCTGGAATAAGATCACTTGGGAACAAGAGTCAAAGAAGGTGTATAAACAGCTCTGCTACTGAAAGAGCAAGCAAAAGAATACTGTAGATGGCTTAAAGATTTCAAGACATAGGACATATGTTTCCTCTGTGTGATCCAATTGCCTCACCTAAATTTTCATTACGCTGATTCACTCATTCCCCAGCAGGGTTATTTGATGTGCTTTTTCACCAATGGCATCCATGGTGTAAAGCTGTCTCTTTCTGGCTTTCATCACAGTAGGATTCAGGATTCTCATTTTGGAAAGACTGCAGGTCTTAATAGATGGTAGAAAATTCAGTAAAATGCACACAGAGAGAGTTTAAGAATTGTTTTTATAAGACTTGAAATCTATTTTGCTTATATTGAAATGGTTTTCTGCAGAGGGTAAAAATCCTGCCGGCAATTAGAGGATTGTGTGACATTCAAGTCTGCCCAGAGTAAGCAGCCAAGCAGAGCACTCTCTGCTCTACAGATTTGCATTGTTCTGCTAACTTTCCTATGCCAAAAACATTCAGTTGCTCCCTTTCACCAGCCTCTAAGGTCACAAGACAGACAGTTCTTTCTTGATTACTCAAACAAATACACGTCTGATTCAGAGGGGGAAAAATAGAGTTGCCAACAGTCAATGCTTAGGAAGGGCAAGGCTGCTTTCGCTTTTTAAGCCAACCTGATGAATCACCACATCCATGACTAATTGTGGTATTAAAATGTACCCAGTAATATAGCCTGTTTTTTAGAGAGGAAAATACTAATAGAGATACAAATAAATATGGAAGAAAACTAGACAATTTTGCACGAATATATAAATGGCCCACTCATCACAATTGTCTTGATAAATATCTACATATAGGCTTTCAATTAAGTCCTAGAAAATATGGAATTAACATTGCTGCTCTCAACCTGGCTTTCCTTATAAGTCAGCTTCATGAGCTCAAAAAATTTTTCCAAATGTTTTCTAAATTTCATAAGGTTAGGCATGGGCAGTGACTTTAATAAATTATGATGTTGAATATTTTTGTTGTATGGAAATGATAAAAACAGACTGATTTTTACATATATGTATATACATACATATATAAATGTAATATATAATATAAATATAATGCAAATATAAATTTATGTAATACAAATATATATAAATATATGCACATATATACATATATATGATTATGTATATCTAACATATGTACATATATAAGTCCCATGTTTTCTTTGTAGAGGTACCAACGATACAGTAATTTAAAAAAAGACATGGTTTTTGTCCTCAATTGTATAGTCTGTTGGGGAAGAAAATACATAAACAGAAAATTCTAATATAGTGAGAAAAGATCACTAACAGTTCTGCACCAGTTATTATGGAAACAAGGCAGGAAATCTTAATGGAGGGGAGCATATCAAGAAAAGGTTTGGGAAAGGGAGAAGTAAGCTGATCTTAAAGGATTTTTAGCAGTTAATCTTATAAAGGTGGAGAGAGGGATGGACAATGAGTGAAGGGAATTCCAGGAAGGGGAGATAGCATAAATCAAAAAGCCAACAGGAAAGAAACTGCATGAGATGCATAGGGAACAAAAATACTTTGACTCAGGTAGATTAGGGGGAGGCAAACTAAGGTCTGTGAGGTCTCCGGCCTACCATCTGTTCCTATATGGCCTATGATCTAAGAATGCTTTTTGCATTTTTAAGTGGTTTTAAAAGAATCAAAACAAAAATACTATTTTATATATTTTGCATTAGAACTATATGAAATTTAAATTTCATTGCTCATAAATAAAGTTTTACTGGAACAGAAACATACTCATTCTTTTAGATGTTGCCTATAGCTGCTCTCCTGCTACAATGCAGTTGAATAGTCAGGACAAGGACTGAAGGTGGTACTCCCCTTGCATTGCAGTGCTGTCTGGTGTACTACAAATCACAAAGAAGCACTTAGAACTTGACAGTGTTTGAGTGCCTTGCATATCACCACATTGCAATGTTATTTTATTATTATTATTATTATTACCAGTGCATACTTACCATGTTAAAACAGGAATAAAAACGTGGACTTCAAACAGAAGACCATATTTTTTTTAAGTATAATTGACTTACAATATTATATTAGGTTCAGGTGTACAACATAGTAATTTGATATTTTTATGCATTACAAAATGATCACCACAATAAGTCTAGTTACCATCAGTCACCATACAAAGTTATTACATTATAATTGACTATATTCCCTATGTCGTACATTATGTCCCTGTGACTTATTTATTCTATAACTGGAAGTTTGTACTTCATAATCTCCCTCACCCATTTCCCTCATACACCACCTCCCTCCTCTCTGGCAACCTCCAATATCTCCTCTGTATCTATGAGTCTGTTTCCGTTTTGTTATGTTTGGATTCCTTTCTCTTTTTTGTGTGGTCTTTTCTTTTCCACTTAGGGAGGTCCCTCTGAACATTTCTTATAAAACTGGTTTAGTGGTGCTGAACACTTTTAGCTTTTGCTTATCTTTATTTTATTTATTTATTTTTTTTATAGCTGTGGTGGGTCTTCGTTTCTGTGCGAGGGCCTTCTCCAGTTGCGGCAAGTGGGGGCCACTCTTCATCGCCGTGCACGGGGCTCTCACCATCGCGGCCTCTCTCGCCGCGAAGCACAGGCTCCAGACGCGCAGGCTCAGCAATTGTGGCTCACGGGCCCAGTCGCTCCGCGGCATGTGGGATCCTCCCAGACCAGGGCTCGAACCCGCGTCCCCTGCATTGGCAGGCAGATTCTCAACCACTGCACCACCAGGGAAGCCCTGCTTATCTTTAAAACTCTTCGTCTCTTCTTCAAAGCTGAATGGTAGCCTTGCCTAGAAGAGTGTTCTTGGAAAAGACTTTCCCTTTTCATTACTCTTTGAATATATGGTGCCACTTCTGGCCTGCAAAGGTTCTGCTGAAAAGTCAGCTGACAGTCTTATGGGAGTTCCCTTGTACATAACTAGTTGCTTTTCTCTTGCTGCTTTTAAGATTCTCTATCTTTCATTTTTGACATTTTAATTATAATGTGTCCTGGTGTGGACCTCTTTGGGTCCTTGTTTGGGACTCTGCTCTTCCTGGACCTGGATGCCTGTTTCTTTCCCCAGGTTAGGGAAATTTTCAGCTATTATTTCTTCACATAATTTATCTTCCCCTTTTTCTCTCTCTCTTCTCCTTTTGGGACCCCTATAATGCAAATGTCAGTATGCTTGATGTCCCAGAGGTGTCTTAAACTATCCTCAGTTTTTAAAATTCTTTTTTCTCTTTTCTGTTCAGCTTAGGTTATTTCCATTACTCTGTCTTCTAGTTTGCTGATCTGTTCCTCTGTATCACCTAATTTTAAAATTTCTTCTAGTGTATTTTTTATTTAAGTTATTGTATTCTTCAGCTCAGTTTGGTTCTTTCTTTTACATTTTCTAGCTCTTTGTTAAATTTCTCACTGTGTTCAGCGATTCTTCTCCTGAGTTTGTTGAGCATCTTTATAATCATTACCTTGAACTCTTTATCAGGTAGATTGCTTATCTCCATTTCACTTAGTTCTTCTGGGGTTTTGTCTTGTTCCTTCATTTGGAACATATTTGTCTGTCTATTCATTTTACCTGATTCTCTGTGTTTATTTCTATGTATTAGGTATGTCAGTTATGTTCCCTGATCTTGGAGAAGTGGCCTAATGTAGGAGATGTCCTATGGGGCCCAGCAGCACACTCCCTTCTGGTCACCAGAGCTATGCTCCAGGGGTGCTCCCTATGTGGGCTGCATGGGCCCTTCTGTTGTGGTGGGGCTGACTAATGTGGAGCCTGCTGGTAAGTGGGGCTGTCCCCTGACCCAGCTGGCTGTGGTGGTTTCTGTCTTGCTGGTGGGTAGGGCCAGGTCTGGTGTATAAGACACGATTTTTAAGGCACAATGAACTGTGGATTTTTTTTTTAACTGAGTTATATGGCAAAGCACTGCATTTGCAATGCAATGACACTATAGCTTTACTAATAGAATACAATATGTGTTAATATTTCCAGATTAAGAACTTGTTGCAATATTCTCAACTCACAGGATATTAACAATCAGAAAAATTAGAAAACTTAAAATGGAATATCTCATCACAGCAGAATTTCTACACAAAATTAAAAAATCAAGAATGAAGTTGCAACCAAATTAAGCTTCTGAGCAACTAATTTATTGGCCATACAAGGAAAGCCATTTATCAATGGTGACTTGATCAAATCATATCTGATTGTAGCAACTGAAGAACGTGTCCAGAGAAAATAAACTTGTTTAAAACTACTAGCCTTTCTATGAGAACAGTTGCTTGAAGAGTTGAGGACATTAGAAGCAACATCAATAGTCAATTGAGAAATAAGGCAAATAATTTCAAGTGATTTTTCTTGGCTTTTGATGACTTAAGAGTTAACATTGAGTTTGAACTGACAAAAGAATTAGCTTCACAGTTCCAAAAAAGTCTGCATTGGAACAACTACAGATGAGAATATTTTCATAGAAGTTGAGAAAATACTAATTCAATACAACCTGAAGTGGAATCCGCTAAGATGTGATACAACTGACAGTAGTAAAAATATGTATGAAGCATAAAATGGGACACATTTATAAAATTTGTGAAACTGTAACGTGTTTATTCATTGTAATACTCATTAGCAAATACTTTGCAGGAAGTAGTTGAATCTATCATTTGTCATTGACCTAGTAGTATCAATGGTGCACTGCATTCACTTTCATGGATTTAATCATCATTTCTGTGAATTTTTGTCAGAAATAGAAGCTAAAAAACCTGACTTGCCTTACCATACAGAAGTACAATGGCTTAGCAGTAATGAACTTTTATTGAAATTTTTTGAGCTCAGGGCTAAGACTGAAATTTTTCTGAATGAAAAAGAGCCACTCTCAGCCACTATTATTGAAATAGAATATTTTAGAAATTAGCTTTTGCTGAAGAATTAAATATGTTTCTTAATTAATTTAATCTTAAATTACAAGGCAAACCAATGCTTTATATGTGAAACTTATACTTCAGTAATGTCAATGACAACTAATGTTCTTGAATCACAAAAAATGTTAAGCTGCTTTATATACTTCTATTCTTTCAAAAGTTAAAACAAGAAGTGAGATCCAGTCCAATACAACTTTACAACAGATATATATCCTGACCTCAAACTACAGTTCCAGAAGTATTTTTCAGAATTAAATACAAATAAGAAGGAAATTTCCATACTATTTCAAAATCCATTTATCTGTTCAATTAAATAGCTTCCACCTAACCTTCTTCAATTGGAAGCAATTAATCTGCAATGCAGTGATATATTAAAAAAAATTTGGAGAAGAATACAATTCTATAAATGCTTTCTAAATAATAATTATGCTTAATTAAAATTGTATGCTCATGGATAGATATCAGCATTTGGTAATACCTGTCTATGTAAAAAGGCATTTCCAAAGTGAAGTACGTGAAGTCTCATTACACACCAACATTAACAGATGTATATTCGTGATCAATTTCGATGACAGAGAATACTAACTTTGAGCTCCAATTAAACAAAATGTTATTCAGAGGAAAAAGAATGCCATTATTCTCATTAGTGGATTGGTAGTACAAAAATTATTATACTCAATTACTGTCATTATATTTTTAATTTTGTCAGTAAAAAATCTGTGGAAATTTTTCTCCCCTGTTACATATTTACCAACATAATATCTTTGATTTTCCTCTTGTCCCACAAAACCTAAAATATTTATTATCTTGCCTTTTTCAGAAAGATTTTGCTGATCCTTAGGTAGAGTACAAAATAATAACCAGAGCATGGCAAAAATTTAAATGGAGTGGCATATAAATAATAAGTGAATAAATGCAGGATTCAATGTATATCTGCCTGAACCCAGAGCTTATGCTTTATGTAGTTAAGCTTCATTTTTTTTTCCCCAAAAGAATTTTATTTATTTATTTATTTATTTATTTATAGAGGTACAGTTGATTTACAATACTATATTAGTTTCAGATGTACAACATAGTGATTCAAAATTTTTATAGATTATATTCCATTTAAAGTTATTATAAAATATAGTGGTATTAAGATTTTCAGTATTTTCTTCAATCTTTTTCTTCTCTATGCATAATCACACTCACTCCTACACTTTTATAAATTTTTACCCTAATGTATACATTTTTTGTATCCTAGTTTTAAAAATTATGCCTTGAATATTTTATGATGTCATTTATTATTTGAAAGTACTATATATAATTGTTGCGTAGTATTTTACCATGTAAATATTCATCTGTGTTTAATCAATGTCTTAATGCTGATCATGTTTCCATTTTTTCCCATTATAAATACTATTTTGATTATTTTCCTAGTGCATAAATATTTTTGCATATTTAAGATTATTTCATTGATATAAGATCTTACAAGAATAATTAAAGGATCAAATTATATCAATAATTTTTAAGTTCCTTTTACTAGTCACCAAATAGCCCTTCAGAAAGTTTGTGTAAGTTTAAAATTCTACTACCAGTACTTACCCACACCCTTGTTAGCAATATATATTATCTTTATAAAAGCTCTGCTTAACTTCAGGAGCAAGAAAATAAGATTTTACTATTTTGATTTTTTATTTCTTGTATTCCTAATGATGTTAAAGAATTTATTTAACCATGTATTTTTCTTTCTAAATTGAAAATTAATACTATTCACACATTGAGTTGTTAATCTGTAAAGCTATAATTCTTGCTATACGTGTTTAAAATTTTTCAGGAGTTTTTAAATTTCCTTTTATCTTTATTAGTATATTCTTTACCTTTAAAATTTCATATTGTTAATCTTATGTTAAACTTATGTTAAACTTTTCCTACATGTATTTTCCTTTGCTTTGATGCCATAAAAACATTTCTTTCCCTCAAAAAATAAATATTTATTCCTAATTTCTTCTAGCTCAATTTTTTAATTTAAATCTTCAGTGTATTGAAAAATTTTTGAATCAAACTATGAAATGTCTATCATTATTTTTTCCAAATATTTAACCAAATATCCTATTACCATTCATTAAATAATATTGTCTTTATTTTCTAATTTGAATTGCTAGCTTTACTGTATACTAAATTCTTTTACCTATTAAGAGTTGTTTATGAATTGTTTATTCTATAGCTTTAATCTGCCCATTTTTTGCATAAATAATCCACTGAATAATTGTTGAGTTTCAGCATATGCAGCAGTCTAGGTAAAATCAGTAAGCACAGATACACTACAACATTACCAGAAAAAAAGGAATTTAATATAGGAATTGGGGCTTGCATAAATGTGGAAGGTAGTCTGGAGACTGCAACCAAAGGATTGGAGGCTCAGTCACTAATGACTTCTGCTCAAAGACCTAGAACAGACTGGAGAAATTAGAGGTTGCAGCTACATCTGGCTGTCACTATGACTCAGTGTCACTATGACACCATGTAACTATGAAATGTGAGCTGATGGTAAATTCTATGAAGTTGCCACATCAGGTCGCCATGACCTCAAAGAGGAGCTCATGGAAATATCTGCAAAGCCACTACATCTGGCCAACACACCTCCCTAGAATAATGGCCTCTCCACCCTGCCTTCCAAATCTTACAGGAGTTCCTCAAACGAGATCAGCAAACAAGAGAAGAGGATTCTGGGACATTCAGTTCCTTAGAAATGGGAATAATGCAAAGTTGATAGCTAACAATCTAGCTGTATCCACACCACTGTCAGTTCAGCTTCCATTTCACATTTTACCTATGTTAATTTCTGACTAAAGATAACAATAACATTATACTTCCACCTAACCAAAGATATGCTCACTCTCACTAAAAGTGAAGACAAAACCTTCAACTTACCCATCTCTGAGTGATGTTTACTCCTTTTTAGTTATATTCTTTCCTTGATAAATCTGTCTTAAATACCAAGATATAGAGTTAACTATTATTAACTCTTCTGAGGGGAGAAGAAAAAGAATACACACACACACACACACACACAAATATAGGCTAGAGTACCCAGTTATTTAATCAAACACTAATGTAGGTGTTGCTATGAAGGTATTTTGTAGATGTGGTTAACATGTTCAATCAGTTAACTTTAAATAAGGAACACCCTTATGAAGTGGACGAGCCTCATCTAATCAGTTGAAAGACTTAAAGAACAAAAATTAAGTTTTCATGGAGAAGAAATTCTACCTCAAAACTAGGACATCAATCCTTTACGAGTTTCCAGTCTGCTAAACTGCTCTACAGATTTTTGGACTTGCCACCTCCACAACTGTGTGAGCAACTCCTTAAAATAATTATATGTAAAATCTATTGGTTCTGTTTTTCTGGAGAACCCTGACTGATAAATATCTCATGTTTATTTTTTCTGCTTTATTAAAATGACTAAAGCTTCCTGGGCAATAATAAGTAATGGGGGTGATAAAGAACACCCTTTTTCCCTGCTGGCTTAAGTTTATTCCTGTTGTGTTTTACAAATAAGGAAAATAAAGGCTATTGTTAGACATTCTCTTAAGATCATGTTAAAAACATAGAAGAGTTTTAAAGGAGGGCAAGGACATAAAGAGCCTTCACATTTTGAAATGTATTACTTTGGCTACTCTGGAGGGGATAAAAATGTAGGCAAAGAGACCAATCAAGAAGCTATTTCAGAAGCCTGGGTAAGAGATTGTGAGAGCCTGAATCAGAGAAGCATTAACCAAATGAATAGTAGGGATAATTAGACCAAATACTTAGAAGGGAAATTCAGAATTTAGGTTCTGATTGGGTGCAAATGATGAAGCAGGGTACAGATTCAAGGATGACTGAAATTCTGGCATAGTTATTTGATTGAATGGTGTGTCATTAATTAACTACAAAATACAAGATATGAGAAAATAATGAGCTCAGTTTGTCTATAAGATACACATGTGGCAAGTCTAGATAGCTAGACTTGGGAGTCCTCAGGATTCTTCACGTATATATATGTCAGTGAGTGTGAAAGAGATCATCCAAGTGGAGTGTATAAAGTAAGAACAGTGAGACAAGTTTTAAAGTCTGGTGATCATCAAGGTTTAAATGCTGATCAGAAGAAAAAAGAAACTCATCTACGATAAAGAGGACCTAAAAAAAGAAGACAGAGGAGTTGTGAGCCTAGAATCATATATTTTGAAAAAGAAAAATTTATCTAATATCAGGCAAATCAAAGATCCAAGCCTAAATAACTTCTAAGATCTACCTTCTACGGTTCTTATACTAAATTTATGTAATTTCTTCTGATTTCTCACATTCAGATAAAATTAACATGTATTCAATATATATTTCAGAAGCTTCAAGTTTTATGTCTAGAAAGTTATCCTAAAGAAATAATCCTGAATGCATACAAAAGATATGATCAACATATGTTAGATATATATAATTCATACATATGGATATATGTGTGCATATATTTGTATATATTTATATTACATAAATGTATATTTACATTGTATATTACACTTATATATTATTTATGTATGTATGTATATACATATATAGCAGAGATTTTTTTGTTAAATAGAAAAATAGAAAAAAATGCCTTAGATGTCCATCAAAGAGAAATTGTTCTATACATCACGGTATAGTCATACAATAGACAATTATGGATCCATAGAAAACTATGTTATAGAAAATTATTTAATGGTGTGAGAAAATGTATCCTTATTTTATTAGTAAAAATAACAAGTTAAAAACTGCACTCACAGCATGGTTATATTTTTGTCATCAAAACTTAAGATAAACATCTCATATAAGTCCTATATAGAGACAAATATAGTCATGTCTATTTTACTTTTCTAGTTTAATAACCTCAATCACTCTAATCAGAAAGTTTAGTATCACACTTTTGAAAAGCCACATCCTCTCTCTACTCCTATATTTTGACCTTCCACTTCCTCCAACCCACAAAATGTTTCCAAGAACCCTACAAGATTACTTACTTCTAAAGGAACTTGCTTCCCAATGCCAGTCTGAGAGATTACTAGAAAGCACAATGACTTCACTACTGCCTTTGACTTTTTTGTACTGTAAAATGTTGCTGTTGAAGAACACACCAGCGAAAGATTTGTCACTGTCTACTCTCCAATGATGCCCATGCCAGTTAAGGTCCTTGTACAGAATATAGAGAGGCCTCCAGGTAGACTTAATTGCAAATGATATAAACACTCTAAATAAAAAGCAGAGATCGACAGATTGTATTAAAAAAATACTCACCTATATGCTGCCTAAAGGAAACCCACTTTAAGTAGAAAGACACAAAAAGCTAAAAGGAAAAGGAAGATAAGAAAAATGTATATCATATATGATTCCTACTATGTGACATTCTGGAAAAAAAACTATGCACACAGTGAAAAGATCAATGGTTGCCAGCGATTGAAAGGGGGAGAATGAGTAGGTGGAACACAGATGATTTTTAGGGCAGTGAAAATACTCTGTATGATACTACAATGATGGAGACATGTCATTATGTATTTGTCCAAACCCATAGAATTAACAACATCGAGAGTAAACTGTAATGTAAATTATGGACATTGGGTGATTATGATGTGTTAATGTAAGTTCATTAATTATAACAAATGCTTCACTCTATTGGGGGAAGCTCTTTTCATGTAATTATTTGTCATATGAATAGCTTCTCTGGTGAAGTATTGACTCAAAAGTGTTCTCCATTTTGTATTGGGTTATTTTCTTATTATTGAGTTTTGAGGGTACTTTATATATCCTTGGTATAAATCCTTATCAGATATGTGATTTGCAAATATTTTCTCCCATGCTGTGGCTTGTCTTTCCAAAACACAAAAGAATTTAGTTCTGTTGAAGTCCAAATTATTAATTTTTCTTTTATACATTATGGCTTTGGTGTCATAGCTGAGAGATTTTTGCATAACCCAAAGTCACACAGATTTTCTCCTGTGCTTATTTCTAGGAGTTTTATAGTTTTAGATTTCACATTAGGTATTGGCCAATTTTGAATTCATTTTTCATGTGAGGTGTGATTCCTCCTTCCTTCCTTTTTCCTTTTCAGTTATAAGGGAAATGCAAATTAAAACCATAATGAGATAATACTACATGCCTATTACAATGGCTAAAAGCAAAAGAACGAACAATACCAAATGCTGGCAGTCATATAGAGCAACCAAAACTTTCATTCATTGCTAGTGGGAATGCAAAATGGTATGGCCACTTTGGAAAGCAGTTTGACAGTTTCTTAGAAAGTTAAGTATTCACTTACAGTACAATCCAGCAATCCCACTTCAAGGATGAAAGTTTTATTTTTGAAATAATATGTATATAAAAGTTTATAACAGCTTTATTTGTAATTTCTCAAAACTGGAACAATACAAATGTCCTTTAATGGTGATTAGATAAACTGTGGTACATCCACACAATGGAATACATTCAGGAGTAAAAAGGAATTAAGTACTGATACACACAAGTCTAAAATGCATTATACTAAGTGAAAAAAGCCAGACTTAAAAGGCTGCATACTGGATGATCCAATTTATATGACATTCTGAAAAAAGTAAAACTATAGGAACACAAAATAGATCAGTGGTTGCCATGAGCTGGAGGTAGAGCAAGGAGCTGACTCCAAAGGAACATGAAGAATATTTTGGGGTGATGGAACTGTTATATGTCTTCATTATGGTGGTGGTTACACAAAAATACAACACCAAAAAAAAAAATTTAACTGTAGGTTTGTCAAAACCCACAGAACGATACAGTAAAATGGGTAATTTTTACTGTATGTAAAGTGTATCTTAGCAAAAAAATAAAGGAGAATTAAAATGTCATCAAAAATAATAAAATAATTGTTTAATATATATGGATTACCACATCTTATAACTAAATCATAAAATTTACTGGATTGAAATTTTACTATTTTGCATTTTAATTTGTTATAATATGACAAGCTGTCTGAATCAACCTTCTGTTGAAACCAGCTAATTATCCTGAATAAATACATATTCTTAAAACTCATTAATGAATTGGCAAGGTTAAAAGGCAGTCTCGGCACTAGGTAAAAGTAAGGATACAGAGAGTTAAATAGAGTTCTACAGCCTTCTTTCATTCATATGGCATTTGGCAAGTGATTGAATTTGACCTAAAATGCTTTAGCCTCCGGATATATGCCCAGGAGTGAGTTTGCTGGATCATATCATAGCTGTATTTTTACTTTCTTAAGGAACCTCCATACTGTTCTCCGCAGTGGCTGTACCAATTTACATTCCCACCAACAGTGTACAAGGGTTCCCTTTTCTCCACAACCTCTCCAGCATTTATTGTTTGTAGATTTTTTGATGATGGCCATTCTGACTGGTGTGAGGTGATATCTCATTGTAGTTTTGATTTGCATTTCTCTAATAATTAGGGATGTTGAGCATCTTTTCATGTGGCATTTGGCCATGTGTATGTCTTCTTTGGAGAAGTCTATTTAGGTCTTCTGCTCATCTTTTGATTGGGTTGTTTTTTTGATATTGAGCCACAAGAACTGTTTGTAAATTTTGGAGACTAATCCCTTATCAGTCGCATCGTTTGCAAATATTTTCTCCCATTCTACGGGTTGTCTTTTCGTTTTGCTTATGGTTTCCTTTGCTGTGCAAAAGCTTTTGAGTTTCATTAGGTCCCATTTGTTTATTTTTGTTTTTATTTCCATGACTCTAGTAGACTCCTCGGAAAAGATATTGCTGCGATTTATGTCAAAGAGTGAACCTGCCTATGTTTTCCTCTAAGAGTTTTATAGTATCCAGTCTTACATTTAGGTCTTCAATCCATTTTGAGTTTATTTTTGTTTATGGTGTTAAAGAATGGTCTAATTTCATTTTTTTACATGTAGCTGTCCAGTTTTCCCAGCACCATTTATTGAAGAGACTGTCTTTCCTTCATTGTATAGTCTTGCCTCCTTTGTTGTAGATTAATTGACCTTGGGTGAGTGGGTTTATTTCTGGGCTTTCTATTCTGTTCCATTGATCTATATTTCTGTTTAAAAGGATAAATGCACCCCAATGTTCACTGCAGTGCTGTTTACAATAGTCAAGACATGGAAGCCACCTAAACGTCCATTAACAGATGAATGGATAAAGAAGATATGGTACATATATACAATTGAATATTACTCAGCCATTAAAAAGAATGAAATAATGCCATTTGCAGCAACATGGATGGATCTGGAGATTATCATACTAAGTGAAGTAAGTCAGACAGAGAAAGACAAATATCATTTGATATCGCTTATATGTGGAATCTAAAAATAAATGATACAAATGAACTTATTTACAAAACAGAAACAGACTCAGACTTAGAGAATGGACTTATGGTTGCCAGGAGGGAAGGGTAGGGGGGAGGGATAGATTGGGAGTTTTGGATTGACATGTATACACTGCTATATTTAAAATAACCAACAAGGATCTACTGTATAGCACAGGGAACACTGCTCAATATTCTGTAATAACTTAAATGGGAAAAGAATTTGAAAAAGAATAGATACATGTATAACTGAATCACTTTGCTGTACACCTGAAACTAACACAACATCGTTAATCAACTATGCTCCAATATGAAATAAAAATAAAATGCTTTAGCCTCATGGGGTAAAATAAACAAAAAACAAAAAGCCTAGAGCTGTGTATAAGAGACACAGTTAAAACCTAAAGATTCAGAGAATTCAGAAGTAAAATGATTTAAAAACTAACAGTATGTACTAGTCAAAATCTAAGCAGAAAGGAAGGTGGTAAGGTACTAGCATCACTCTAGATAGATTTAATAGCAAAATAATTAAGAGAGAATAAAGTGGTAATTAGATAATGTTAATAGATTCAATAACTCAAGAAGATTAATAGTTTTAAACCTGTATGAACCTACCAACAGAGCCTCAAAATATGGCAATAAAAAATTGAGAGAAAAACAGGAAAAGATAAGCGTACAATAATAATGGGGGAGTTTAATATATATATATCTCTCAAAGCTAAAGAAACAGCTGATGAAATAAAATTAACATGATATTGATGACTTGAAAAACATAATTAGCAAAATTTAGTTAATGGACATTTATTGAACACTATATCCACCAACTCCCAGTTACAAAAGCTTTGAAATATACACAAAACATGTTGTAAAAGTGACCATATTCTGCTCCAAAAGTAGTCTCAACAAAGTTCAAAGAACTGAGGCATGGAGGTCATGTTCTCTGTCAACAATGAAATTTTGTTAAAAATCAAAACAAAAAGATAATTAGAAAAACTATATGCTTGGAAGGAAATCACCTCTAAATAACCCATGGGTCAAAAAATGAAATCATTATAAATATTATAAAATATTTAGAAATAAAAGATAATAAAAGTGTTACACATCAAAACTCGTGTGACAAATCCTTAAGTCTGAACTTCTGTAACATTAGAAAAGAAAAGCTCAGAATGAATGCTAAGCGACCATCCAAAAAGAAATAAAAATAAAGCATAAAAACATCACAAACTGTATTTTTAAAAATAAAGACATATATAAAAGAGAGAATCAAAAGAGCCAAATTAGGGCCTTCCCTGGTGGCGCAGTTGTTGAGAGCCCGCCTGCCAATGCAGGGGACGTGGGTTCAAGCCCTGGTTGGGGAAGATCCCACATGCCACAGAGCAGTTGGGCCTATGTGCCACAGCTGCTGAGCCTGCACTCTGGAGCCCACGAGACACAACTACTGAGCCCACGTGCCACAACTACGGAAGCCAACGTGCCACAACTACTGAAGCCCGCGTGCCTAGAGCCCGTGCTCCACAACAAGAGAAGCCACAGGAATGAGAAGCCCGCACACCACAACGAAGAGTAGCCCCGTCTTGCTGCAACTAGAGAAAGCCTGCAAGCAGCAATGAAGACCCAGTGCAGCCAAAAGTAAATAAATAAATTTATTTTTTTAAAAAAAGAGCCAAATTACGATTTTTGTGAAGATTAATAAAACTGATAAACCTCTCATGAGATCGATAAAGAAGAGCAAAGGCAACTGTAGTCAATATTAGGAATGAAAAAGAAGGTATAGCTTCGTTGTTGCAGATATTTAAAAGACGATAAGAAGATATAAAAGACAACTTTATTCCAATGAATTTGAAAGTTTAGATAAAATTGACAAATTCCTAAGATAATATATCTTAAAACTAACTGAAAAAAAAACAGAAAACCTGAAGTTTTCTAGAATGGTTAAAGAAATTGCTTCATTTTGAAAAATTTCTCCCAAAATGAAAACACCAAAGATGGTTTCACCACTGAATTCCAATCAAACACTGAAAGAACAGATATTTGCAATATTATATAAATTCTTCGAAGAATATAAAAACAAGAAACACTTTCTATGTGATACCAGCATAACTTTGATGTCAAAATCTGAGGACAGGGGCTTCCCTGGTGGCGCAGTGGTTGAGAGTCTGCCTGCCAATGCAGGGGACACGGGTTCAAGCCATGGTCTGGGAAGATCCCACATGCCGTGGAGCAACTAGGCCCGTGAGCCACAATTACTGAGCCTGCGCGTCTGGAGCCTGTGCTCCGCAACAAGAGAGGCCGCGATAATGAGAGGCCCGCGCACCGCGATGAAGAGTGGCCCCCACTTGCCGCAACTAGAGAAAGCCCTCGCACAGAAACGAAGACCTAACATAGCAATCAATCAATGAATGAATCAATAAATAAATCTTTAAAAAAAAAAAAAAATCTGAGGACAGCATGGAAAAGAAAATGACAGGCCAACTCACTCATGAACCTACACGCAAAAATCCTAAGCCAAATATTAGCCAAATGAATCCTGCAAAGTATTAAGAAGACTATAATATCATGACCAAGTTGGTTTATCCCAGCCTCACAAAATTGATTTACAATAGAATATCAGTTCATATAATTCATCATATAAATAGATTAACCTTATAATTGTGTCAATAAATGCAGAAAAATCATTTGATGAAATTTCTTGTTCATTCATTATTAAACAAAACAAAAATCTTTTAACAAAGTTTACTGGATGCAAAATCAATATAAAAATTTAACTCAATTTTTATATACCAGCAACAAACATTTAGAAATTAAATTTAAAACATATCACTGAAAATATAAACTAGGTAGATCCTAAGGGATAAATTCAACAAAAGGTGTGTGTAAAAGTTTTTTATAGGAATTAAAGAGGACATACATAATAAAAAGATATGCCACGTATAGCATGCTAATAAATTAGAAGATGACCTAGAAATTAAAAAGTTGATGATCCCTCTTTCTTCAATCTTGTTTGGTTTGCTCTTTCAGAATTTGATGCATAATGATGTACTTGAATTAGACAGTTTGAGATTTTTAAAAAAAAATATCAAGCACACTTTCCCACAGGGTTCATTTTATATTTATACTTACTTATCTCAATAAATTGTTAACATATTGAAATGAGTGCTTACACCCACCATGAGCCATCGGCATGCATTTATTCAAAGATTTGGAGGGTCAAATTTGTTATTATATTATGTGACAACCAGTTCTATTTTCAGAAATTAAAAATAATTAATTTTAACATCCACATTAGATTCCAAATTGTTTAGATTGTCTATCTACATACCTTGCATTCACCAGATAATGGCCTCAGTATATCCTGTACTTGGTCACGAATTGACATTCAGTCTGTAATTCTTAATTGCCCAAGATTGTTTTATTGAGTAAACAGAGAGTGTCCATTTTAGCAAAATAAGGTGTAGTTAACAAACTCCAGGCAAGGGATGAATTATTAAGGAAAAAAATGTTAAAAGTTTTGGAGAACATTCTACATGCAGGGTGCAACGCTGCAAACTTTACCTCTATCTCATTTACTTCTCACAGCAACTGTATCTGGTGGTTGCTACTGTGGTACAATTTTACAGAGCAGGAAGTGGAATTGTTCCAGTGGGTAAGTAACTTGCTACAAGCTTGTACAGCTGGTAAGTGGTAGAGCAGGAGTCTGATGCCATACTTTCAACAGTCATAGTCCACGGCCTCTCAGGTTGGTATATAGATGGTGGTAAGAGAGTGTACGTGTGTCTTTATGTACAAAAAGGGAAGTTGTGTTGACTGTATTAGGTAATCATAGGGTAAGGAATTCTTTTATATTTCACCACTTAAAAATTATGGATTAATAAATAAAGTATTTCAATGTAGCGAATTGCCCCCTATTGAAAGAACTGGGCAAAAAGTCCACTATGTCAGAAGAGAAATATATTATTTATCCAAAACTTGAATTTGGAGTTAGAATGTATATCCACTGTGCATTTGGAAGGAGGAGGCAAGAAACTCAAAACTTTAAAAGCAACTTTATGAGGCAGACAGGATTCCTTTGGGACTTCATATTAAACTATTTTCAGTAGGGAGTACAAATATTTTGTACAAAATGCTAAGAAACACCCTTAAAACATCTCCTAATAGGGTCATAAGTGGCCTGTTGAAATGAACAGAAACCAATTTGCCCCTATGCTTGTAATATTATTACTGTACATGAAAAATCAGTAGTTACTACTATTATTTTTTTTCTGATTAAATAGCCTACTTTGGGTCAATAAATGTAGCTGTTGTGACAAAGTAATTTTGATAAGACTTACACTTTAATTAATGATGCAAAAATACATTTTTGGTCTTAATTCATTAGAATGGCAATTTATTTCTAAGATTAGCTTTCCCTTTCCTTATGTATTATTTTAAATGGTTGTTGCCTTTTGTACTTCTTTACATTTCTTGTAGCATGTAATTCATTGCTAAACTTAAATATTTGTAGGTTGATTGCCCTTTTGCACCTAATGAAAATAATGAAAGAATTACAACATTTGTAGAGAGAAATCATATTGCACTCTAACCACTTAAGTGTACTCTCCTACACTTTGGGGTACTTAACTCTCAAGTCTAAAGTTGTGGATTGGGACTTCCCTGGTGGTCCAGTGGTTAAGACTTCGCCTTCCAATGCAGGGGGTGCGTGTTTGATCCCTGGTCAAGAGCTAAGATCCCACATGCCTCAGGGCCAAAAAACATAAAACAGAAGCAATATTGTAATAAATTCAATAAAGACTTTAAAAATGGTCGACATCAAAAAATCTTAAAAAAAAAAGGAATAAAGTTGTGGATTGAATGTAATACTTTTCTGTCTGTAGGAGGCATAAAACTAGACAGGCCAACTCTAAAAACAAAACCTCCCCACCCTCTATTCACTGCGGCTCCTCTTCCCCTGTGAGGTGTCTGTCCTTCTTCACACCTTCAAGGGTGTCTGGCGACTGCTATCACAATTTGCTCACTGAACAGGCTCAGTCATTATTACCTTAGTGAAAATTTAAATTGCTGTATATTCTCTCCTTAAAGGATTTACATTTTAAGCCTAACATGACATGGGAAGTATCATCTCCCCACTCTTGAAAAAACATTTGAACATCAGATATTAAGAAGAAATATTAGTGAAAGTAGAGAAGAAGCCTTGAGAAGTCTATTTATGCATCCCAGATGACACAAATCTATGCATAGCTAGTCACAAAATAAACTTCTACAAATTTCATGAAATAATAAATGAATCTGAGGCGCTTGAATAATAGAATACTAGAACCAGATGGCACCTAAGAATTCATTGTCTACTTCACTCCACCCAAGGTGTAAGAACATTAACAGATGGTCAACAACTTACACCATGTCTTCTGGCTTTTTAAAAATTAAAACAGCTAGATTTCAGAAACTTCTTGGCAAGCTGCTATTCAACTGCAGAAATGCATCTGCTCAGACACCCAAAAATAAACACGTTTCCCAAAGGAATCAAATATGTTCTACAAAATCCTGCTCTGTTCGTAGAATATGGTAAGCATGAATTTCATTACAAGTTAATGATGGTGCTGAGATCCTTTTTGCCAGATTAAGAGGTGTTGAATGTAGTAGGTGATGGTTCAAAATAAGAACAGAGAGTTATGCACTAAGAGGTATGCTCCAATCCTGGATGTCTCCTGGCATCAGATTTCAGCACATTAAGAAATAATGTTGCACAAGACAATTTCATTTCATAATTCTAAGTTATTGTTCTCATTATACATGAAATCTGCCATTATACTTAAACACAATATCCGATGGAGTAAATCTGGACCAAATATATTCTTTAACTGACAGAGCCAACGGGGTGAGAAGACCACTCCCTGAGTTTCAGGCACATTGGCATACTAAGTATTCTCAGTCAGGGATCTGAGATGCTGAAACTTAGCAAAAAATGGGACGAAAGGAGTTTTTGAGAACAATTCATTAGTCTGTATGCTTTCTGTATGGTATAATACATTTGCAATGTTTCTTAAAATGTAACAATTCTACAAACTTTTATTTTATTTTTATACACAGTCATTCAATTTCAAATTTACTCAGTAGATGATATTACTGCACACATATCAGAATTTGACATATAAACTTTCAGTCCTTTAGACAGATTGATAACCTTGGTAATCTCTATCTTGTTTAATACTTCCTTGCTCTCTCTGCTTTTGGACATTCTCATGACTCACTTAATGGAGAAAAGATTACATTAATATTCAGTGATATACAACCAAGCATTTAAAGTAATCTCTAATCTGGAAAGAAAACAGAAGACATCTTGAAATCTAATACAATATTAATGCTATATTAACTAAAATATGTGGATGTTAATTATAGGCAGAGGTTAATTTCCAAAAATGAAGCAGTTTTACTATGCCACACTCAATATTGATATGAACATAGATTTTATGTTTTAAGACTCAATTTGATTATTTTGTGAATTTCACCATTTTAAGGAGATTTCCTCATGATCCTGATTCTAACTCAAAATATTCCTTCTCACTACTCTTTTTTGGTATGCCACTAACTCCCTCTCCCAAAACGGTGAGTAAAAAAATAAATGAATAAAAATTTAAATTAAAAAAATTTTACAAAGCTTTTTGTACTTCAAATGGTTCTTACAAAACTTTTAGATAATTCAACTGCAGACTAATCAGAAACACATGGGATTGGATTCCCTCTGAGATTTACAATCAGGGTGAAAGGACTTGGCAAACTGCAGTGGTTTAACAACAATAAAAAATCAAGAATATTCAGCTTCATAAGTTTCTAAATTTCCTCCCAATTCACTTATATTTAAAAGGGAAGTATGTACTGGAAGCTTGAATTATGAAAACTGCCTGGTTATCTGATCTAGTATTCTCATGCACTAGCACCTTATCCACCACCCACCAACTTAAAATTATCGTCTCAATCAAGACGACTTTGAGTCAAAAAGAGAGCCTAAAATGGGATGTATGGTCATCCCACTTACATCTCACATCTGTTCTGAGTCTGTTCTGACTCTTGGAACCTGAAGCAAAAAAATACCATGCTTTTATTTTTATGATGCTCTCAGTTTTCTGCCAGAAATGTTCTGATCTGTGTGCTCATTATTTTCTGAGGTACATACTACCCCATTAGGCATGCAGTGGTGGACCAAACAGCCTCCTTTCTTCCCCGCCTGGAGCTTACACTCTGGTGGGCATTTCATGGGACTGGTATCTGTAGAAGGTGTATTGGGAAGCATAGCTTGGGGTGGGGTAATGAGCCAGCATTGCACAGGATGAAGATACAGTAAAGGCTCAGGGAAGGAAAAGATCTGCAGTGGTCTAGGTAGGAAGTAATGAGGATATAAAGCAGAAACATGGAAGAGGAAATGAACAAGTGGAATCACACATGAGATAGTTTAAATATAAAATCAGCAGGATTGGGTAGCAGCTTGACTTTGGGAATCAAAGATGAATTTCACTGGGAAAACAGTTGTACTGATTAAAAGAAAATACAAGAAGCCTGGGAAAGATAGTAATAAGTTTAGGTTTCTGTATTAGTTTAATATGCAGTGTAACAAATTCCTATAAACTTGGTAATTTAAAATAATATACCTTTATTATCTCATAGTCTCTGTGGATCAGCGGTCTGCACATGACTTAGATGGAATCTCTGCTGAGGAGCTCACAAGGCTGTAATCAAGGTGTTGACTGGGCTGTTTTCCTCTGGAGGCCTGACAGGGGAAGATCCACTTTTCCAAGCCTTTTCAGGTTTCTGGCAGAATTTGTTTCTTTGTGGCCGAATAACTGAGGGTCCCAGCTTCTAACTGGTTGTTAGCTCTGTGTGCTGCCTTCAGGTCTTAGAAGGAGTTCCTTGTCACATGGCCTTCTCCACAGGGAGTTCACAACATGGCTGTTTGCTTCTTCAAAGCCAGTGGAAGGCCCTCCACCTCAGTCTTGCACAACATAGCTTAATTCAGGCAGCGATATTAAGCCATATAACTTAATCAAAAGAGTGAAATCCCATTGCCTTTGCCATATTTTATTGGTTAGGAGCAAACCACGAGTTCTGCCAATGTTCAAAAAGAGAGGATAATAGGAGAGCAGGACTCACTGGAAGCCACCTTAGGGTGCGTCTGCCATAGTTCAGATGCACTGTGTTGGAGGTGTTAGAGGAGCCTTTTGGTGAAAAAGTCATCATCAATTATAAACTGGACAGTGTACATCTGAGAAGTTCTGTCCTTAGTGAACTTTTGATAGCAATTTGAATTATACTACATCTTCATAATCCTCCTTTATCCAGCTTGTGCTGGATGTCTATACGATCAAGAGGACTAATCCTTACTATGACAATAAAAAATGAAATAATATTTGTCAGGTGGTGATGAAAATATAACTTAGAAAGGTATGTATGGTGTCACTCAGACAGGGCTAGAAAGCGTGGAGTTACATGTTTATTCCTTAAAGCCAAAGATAAAGTAATTTAATTTCCTAATCTGAAAAGCTCCATAGCACATAAACTGGCAGCTTCTCCGCCAAATATCTCTTGGAAGAAGATGTAATACCTCCCACTACACTTTACCTCCTGAGCCAATTTCCATCAAACACACAGAAGTTAATTCTGGTCATTTCTCAGCAAGATCTTGACCTTTGAATATCACTGGAAAATTGAAGGGAGATTTAGAAACAGAGACAATATGCTAAAAATTGGTGCTGCATTACCACCCACTCGCTTTGTTTCCTTCTTCTCCTATCCCTAAGTGACTAAATAAAATGAGCATAGATCATCTATATCTTGGATTTAAGTGACCAAATCTATCAACAAATCAATAACATCACTTGTGCATAAATTTATAGCTTTACTCTCCCTATATGTCACTTCTGGTGGGTTTGGCCAACAGACACTCTGTTCCCTAAAGGCAGAAAGTAGAACAAAAGATCATAGTATTCCACAAAGAAAAAAAATAAATCAAATAACTCTGTAAGGAAGAATTTCCTTCTGCATAAATTTTGAGTTACATGACACAATCATGGGTTTTAAAAAAAGCTACTTCAGAGCTACATTTTAAAAATCTAGATATAAAACCTAGAAAAGCATACCATAACCTGGGGAGATACTTGGGACATATAAGACAAAGGATTGTTTTGTTTGTTTTTTGTTTTATAATTAAAGAGTCTTTAAAATCGGTAATATAAAGATTAACACAATAATAGGAGAATAAATAAAAGATATGAAGAAACACAATGACTAATATGCTTATGAAAAGAAAGGCTCAACCTTATTCGAAATTAAATATGTAAATTAAAGCAATGAACTATTTTAATATATCTAATAACCAAATTAATATACCCAAGCGAGAGTGCAGAAAAATTAGTACTTTTAAGTATCTGGAGATGGCATAAGTTGACACCAACTTTCTGGAAGACAGTTTCAACAAATATCAAAAGTTCTAAAATGTAATGATTCTCTGCACCAGGAATTCTATTTCTAGGAATTACTCATAAGGGGGATCAAATGGCACTTAGCTCCAAGTATTTTTATCACAGTTTGTTTATAAAAGAAGAAAATGCGGATGAAAGAATATTCAATAAGGGGTTACTAAAGTAAGTTATGGTATAGTCACACCTTAAAATACTATTAGCCTGCAATAGATAGTTTTAGCCTGTTCCCACTCTATGCCTCATTCTCTCCTCTCAGAACCACTGCCAGCCTCACACCACCCACAGGAGCATTTGTGCCACATAACCCAATGCACCCACCCATTCCGCCTGTATCCATAGCTAGTAAGATGTAGATACACCCAACTAACCCAATCAAATTTGTTCTCTTAAAAGTTTAGAATTGGAATTAAGAGCCTCTAGTAAATCTGTACTTCACTTAAATGGAAGACCTGTGAACTCTGGTAGAGGGGACATTTACACAGAGAAGGAGAGAAAGCAGCCTCCAGAGAAGAACAATGAAGCAGAGAAGCAGAGAAAATCAAGGTGGGGAGAGGCGGTGTTGGGTGCATGCCCAGTGTTCTTGTATCCTTGATGGAATCCAAAGAAGGAGCTCATTTTTGGAGACCCCCCACCTTCTATTTCCTAGCCCTTCCTCCCCACATTTTCCTTGTTTTCATTTAGGTGTTGTATATATTTGCCATTAGGGTTTCCTGAGAAAGCCTTCCAAATAGCACCCTAATTTCCTTTTGGGAGGCTGACCAGACTCTAGAACCCACCACCAACAGTTGTTGTGTTGGTGACAGGGTAATCTAGCTGCACACAACTCACTATGGAAGCTGAACCTGACAGACACCACCTCTCCCCTTCCCTAGTAAAGGCAGAGAATAGACTCCCACCTAAGCTCAGCCCTCTCCCTGGCCTTTGAATCTTAAATCATGGCATCCTATCTGCACTTCATGCTTTCCACATTTTGGTACTCTGTGTCACCCTAGGATCCAGCTTACTCCCATACTTATTGCTCAGCTTCCCTCTAGTTTTCTGGGACCTCAATAGCCTTCCAAAGTATTTCCTTTGATTAAGTTAGCCAGACCCAGTTTTATGGGAATATTTCAAAATATGTTAATATGTGCTTTTCTTTCTTACATTTCCTTGTATTTGATGCCCTCCCCCCTTCAGCTAGTGGAACCTTGGCCATTATCTTAGGGAGGTTTGGAATTAAAACAGGAATGTAAGGTGAAAAGGTATCCATGTTCAGCTTTTGATTTCCAAAATTAGATTTTTGAATCCCCAGTGATATATATGTATATTTTTTGGCTGTGCCATGTGGCTTCTGGAATCATAGTTTCCCAACCAGGGATTGAACCCAGGCCACAGCAGTGAAAGCGCTGTGTCCTAACCACTGGACTGCCAGGGAATAACCTCCAGTGATATTCTTGAAACTGAGGCTTTGTTTAAAGGGATAAGATTTTTCTAAATCCCCTAAACTCCAATTCCCATATAAGCATATAGACTTAATAGACACTAATCCTAGAGTTTTATTAGAACTCTAGAGAGGTGACAAAGTATATTATTGCAAGGGATATATTCAATATGAAGAGGGAAAGGAAGAAAGTCTTTGCCATGAAAGGAAAGCACACACCTCAGAGGGAATGCAGTTAAGCTGAGGAGGTGCCTGTCAGAACAAGAACAGTCACACTGCCGTCCCTGTGCCTCGGCCAAAGGGAGAGAACCAGGAAACTCAAAATGTCCACAGAAAGCTGAAATAGGTTAAATGAAAGGCTGATGCTCTGCTTCTCTGTCAACAGGCCAAAGAGGTGTATAGCAGGGATTGCAGAGGGAGACATTCAACCCTCGATGACATACCCAAGAGGGTGCCCCAATCCTCCCTCAGCCTATGCATGGCATGCCAGAGACCTAGCCAGTGGGGGAACGTAGAGATGCCACAGGGCCTGGAAGGGACTCTGGATTGGGAAGAAGAGACCACACAGTATAGGAACCTCACAAGTTGAGGCAACTGGCAGGAACAAAGACATTAGAAGTCAGTACCAGTGAAATATTCAACAAGTTCAGGTAGAACCAGCCATACTACAGAGGACACTAGCACAGGACCCTCGGGGACCAGACCAACCTCTCTGAAGCAAAGAACACAAAAAAATATGGAAAACAGTGGCCCCAAATCTTGCCAAGTGAAGACAGGTAAAACCTCCACTTGCACATTGGGAAGAAGGATGAGGAGGAGAGAGCTTTTGCTAGCAGAAGACACAGTCAAAATTGCGTTCTAGATTGTTGAAAATGAGAGTATTTCCTCAAAAGAGTCTGAGATATCTATACTTGAAAAGGCTGTACTTGGAATTGAATCTCTACCTGGAATTGAATCTTGTGAGCAAGATGAAATCAGCTAAGGAAAATAAGGGAAGTTACAAAATATTTTGCACATACAGATTATAGAGAACACATTTAATTCCTGCTGTACTTATAATCAAGTATACTCAGTAAGACAATAGAAAAATAAGAGATGTGTGTGTGTGTTTATAGGTAGAGATTAAAAGCCAGAATCAAAAAAGAGAATACAGATGCAATTGGGTTCTTTTCTGTTTCTAAGATTCCTACTTCTGTACCTGTACCCTAAACTTTGTCTTCTCCATCTGCTCTCAGATCTTGTTTCCTCTACTATAACTTACTCTGATACAGAAGGAGAAGAATATAATATGAATCTAGGCTTCATTATTTAAAGAGATAAAAGAAGAAATATAAGTGCTAATATGCCTCATGTCTTCAACTATCTCAAGTCATATGATTAGAGAGAAGAAAAGCTCGAAGAAAATATCAAAATGTTCATAAAGTTCACTGTGTAGTATATTCTGCAGAATGAAGAAAATGGGAATAAAAATAGGGTACGAATAAAAATTTGTAGTACGCCAAGCCAACATGGTTGCTGAAACAGTGACTAATGGGACACTGGTAGTGACAACACACAACCCTAGGTAATGTATTAGAGGAAGGGTGATGCAAGGAAAATGTGGGGTGTATATAAAAATTATCTGCTGAAGGGATGAAGCTAAGATAAAATCAGCTAAATTCAATATTCATATATCAGCTGGTTCACATATCAGCCAGTCCCCTGAAGTCATACCACATTGGTTACCAGTGTTGGGAGACAATTCTGTACAGGTCTCTCAATTTTCTCCATGTCTTGTGAGCAGTGGCACTGACTGACTTTATCTTTTCCAGAATGTTTGTATGGTTAACAGCCTTGGAAGACAGAGACAAGTCTTCCTCTGGATCACAGAGCACCTTTGCTAATTGTCTATTATAATAAAGAGAGTGTCTCTCCCCCAGAGCAAAAGTCAGGTAAATTTGATTACTTCCCATTAAAAGAGTTAAGTTCACTAAGGTTGGAGTTTTTCAGCTGTGACAGATCACCACTGCATAAACAGCATCCACCTAGGCCTCTTTATAGCAAACCCATGGGAATCTCAGGCAAGGGAGAATCAATGCAAACATCTCATGCTGCCTGCTGTGCCATAACAATGTCCTTTCTCTGAACCAGGAGCTTTGCGTCTTCTGCCAGCATCATGGAACTGTGGCAGGCTAACTTGTTAACATGCAAGTAAAGTAACATCCCAGAGCCTTCATGGTACCTGATAATCAGCTCTTCCTAGGTGAAAGACACATGCATGTCATTATGAAAGGCTTTGATCTGCAGTGTTCAAAATTTTGCCCAGTAGGAGGTTCCAGCATCATCTGAGTAATACATAGTACTGAGAAAATAGTTACTAAAGGAAGAAGAAAATAATATATTTCATTAAACACTCTCAACCTTTTCAAAGAAATGAACGAAAAGGTCTTAATTGGTGGACTACAAAAATCTTAGAATCTCTGTCATCAATACCAATTCAGGGAAGAAGAAATCTGAAAGACAGTGACATTCATACTGACATATGTGATACAGAAAAAATATTGAACTATTTTTCTCTCCCCCTTCTTAAATTTATACTCTTTTGGCCTTTAGTAAAAGCACTTTAGATTTTTTTAAATGATACTATTAATCTCACTCCAGATTTTTGAAAATAATAGAATCGTGTTCTATTACAGCAGCAATTGATAGTCCATTTTTTTCAAAGACACTGAAACCTATGGAAGAAATAAGCCTTATTATTTTCACTTGTATTTGATAAATGTGGATGCAATGAAAGTTATATAATTCCTGATTATACATATCCCATCAGGCCAATTAAACACCAGTAATGTAAATTACTTCCTGATCCAAACACATCTCTTTATGTCGTTGAGATTGAAACAGTCAGTGAAGGCTTTAAGCTAAATTACATTTGAATTCTTTATGGCCGGGTACCAATTTAAGAATCATTTTGCCTTGTCTGCAATGGTAATTGTCAAGAAAAAAAGAGTATACTTCAGTAACAATTTAGTTAAGCACGCCAAATCCAAAGTAATTCCAAGAATTAATATCTACACTCAAACCAACAAGTATATCTTTAAAAGTTTCGTAGAATATTTCTCTTGGGTGAGGGTTTTATGATTAGGGGTGTGTGGGTAGGGGAGGAAGGAAGAGGGACTGCCTCACTACAAACTGATAACAAGGTTGTTAAAATCACTCTTATCGATGGCCTTTGCACTTAACTTGTTTAGAAATAAAAGAAAAAACATTTCTGTGAGTACAGCATTTTGTCTTTTCTAGCTTGGCAGGTCACCTTGTTCTAGTGGATAGAAACTGAGTCTATGTGGGAAGAACCAGAATTTGGACAAATCTCATCAAACATTCACACAGAAGAAAGAGAATGTACTGCAACTGGAGTTGCTTTAAAATTTTTTATGTTCAATTTAAGTCAAGGGTTCTATGTTATGAAGGCAGAGCTTCAAATCTCTAATAGAAAAACAGAAACAGAATATTATCTGAAATTTCTGATTAGATTCGTGGTCTTCTAATAAGATTTTAACTTTAAGGGAATCAGACAGCATTATGGAAAAGGATCCATCAGTGTCTGCATGCTCCTATCTATGGTTTAATCACTTCCCTCCATATATGCATATATTAAACAAATTCAAATGGTATGAAAGATAAGTTACATTTCCTATTCAACACCCTCCCGCTTTTCCCACACCCCCTACCCCTTTCCTCCATCCCCATTTTTGCACAGATACTGAGCATAGGAAGAAAAGGCTAATGAATATGGGAAGGGAGGGAGGTAGATTAATCCTATACTGTTTTTTAAAATGTCCATTACAACCAATTTTTAATTTTAAGTCAGATGATGCTTCATAAGACATAGGCAAGTACTGAGATTGGCACAGAAATTAAATGTTAAATTAAATTATATTATTAAATTATATTAAATTATAGATTTTAAGGAAAGCTTTTTACTTTTCTTCCTCTAACTTACTTCTCTTCACATTGAGTGTCTTTCAGTAGCTTTTTCTGCAGGATAAATTTTTAACTACTATATTGTTCAATTTGAAAAAGAGTTCAGGGTGAGGAAGATTACAGCTGAGGCATTCACAAGGATTTCCTGTTTTGGGTGGCTCTTTCTTCTTCCGTGATAATGTGTTTTGATATTTTTAAAAAGCTGCCTGTGTGTTTTAATATTATTCAATCTTCCCTGCCCCTTAAGAAAACATGTTGGGTAGGGGAAGGGAGACAGTTTGAGTGTGGGCTCTTTCCCCATCCATCTCAGTGACCTAAGACAAGCTTCTTAACTTCACTCAACTCTATCGATAAAATGGAAATAGTAAGGCCTGCCCTGAATTGTCACATAATTTTGGTGAGGCTCAAATAAAATGTATGTGTGTTTTTTTTTTTTTTTTTTTTTTTTTTTTTTAATAGTAATTTTAGAGCGTTGCTCTTTTTTTTTTAATTATTAGCACCTTTAATTATTATTTATTTTATTTTATTTTATTTTGGCTGTGTTGGGTCTTCGTTTCTGTGTGAGGGCTTCCTCTAGTTGCGGCAAGCGGGGGCCACTCTTCATTGCGGTGCGCGGGTCTCTCACTATCGCGGCCCCTCCCGTTGCGGAGCACGGTCTCCAGACGCGCAGGCTCAGCAATTGTGGCTCACGGGCCTAGTTGCTCCGCGGCATGTGGGATCTTCCCAGACCGGGGCACGAACCCGTGTCCCCTGCATTAGCAGGCAGATTCTCAACCACTGCGCCACCAGGGAAGCCCCAAATGTATGTGTTTTATATTTGAAGAATCACTATGTAATAAAGATCTTGAAGTGTTCATAGTAAGTTATATCTGCAGTAGATAAATTCACCAATATCCAAAGGGAAAAAGGAGTTCTATACCCCGTGGGAAATATGATCCATTGATAATTTGTCCACAAAATTATAATACAAAAATAGTACCCCATGCCTCAACTTCATCAGGGTCAAAAAAACATGAGGTATAGTAAATCTGAAGTGATTTGGGATCTATTTGATTTTTGTACCATTTGCATATGCCCCTCTACAAAGTCACTGGCAACTGGGTGACTGTTGATGATGTGAAAAAAAACAGACTGACGTCCCCTTCCCCCCATTCTCCGCCTCCATTATTATTACCAAATAATACATTGATAAAGATAATTGAATCATATTAAACATTTTAAGGGTTTATTTGAGCATAAAAGGATTCCAATGAGGCAGCACCAAATTGGACGTGATTAGCAGCACTCCGCCTGACAGGACCCAGGGGAATGAATTACATAGAGAAAGTGCAGAAGCAAAGAAAGGAAATTATTGATTGACTATAACTTAAAGCCTAGTTGGCTGGCTGTGACTGGTTGTCCTTAGTATTTTGATTCCATCACCTCAAGGCATTTACTGGCTTAGATTTTGATTTGCACATGTAGGCCGCCATGGCATTAGAGCCACCTCAGGTCTAGCGGCCTCCTTGTTTAACTAATTTAACAACATACATATATAGGACAAATTCAAATGGAATTAAAAGAAAAGTTACATTTCCTGGCTTACCTGCTGCCACTTATCCCACTTTCCAGAGTTTCCGTTTTTAGTTCTGATGGTTTCCTCTGTGTTCTCCACTCTGACTGATATGTTCATACTTGCATTTTCTGATCAATCAAGTTTAGGTGATATTGTTGGACTTTGCCCAACAGAAGACATTCAGCAAACACACTGCTCCTCATCTGTCCTTTCTCCTGAGTTTTGTTTTATGCACACATATATACACAAATACACACACAATCTTTTAGCCTTTCTATAGTTCAGTAACTGTTAAATAATATTCCAAACCTCTATTCCTTGTTTCAACTTTAGGCCCTGCATATTGTCTCAACACTGCCTTCACCTCCATTGCTCCTTCTCTCCATCCCTATAGCATCTTTACTTTCAGCAAGGATTTTAACAGTTAGGGCTGCTGTGCTGTTGCCTCCTTTGAGGATGGTGCCTCTTAGAGTTTGGCAGTGCACAGCCTATGTGGATTCACATAGGTGCCCCAATCATATTTACATTTTATTGTTGCATATCTATAATTAATCTTTAAAGCCTTGTCTATAGGTGATTCATTGAAGCTGGAAAACAATAAGCAGCATTTACAATGTCATGATTTTAGCAATATTATTTACTATAGAAGTGAATAGTATGCTCTTTCTCTGTGTATTTTTTTAAAGTCTTTAAATTTCTGAAATTTTACTTGGATAAGTCCAGGTGGGGTTTTTTATCATTGATCCCATTTAGCACTTTGTGGCCTTTTTCAAATTTCATACTTGTGTCTTTTTTCAACTCTGGATAATCTTCCTCTATTACATCCTTGATCATTTTCATTCTTCCGTTTTCTCTGTTCACTCTTTCTAGAACTTCTAATAGGTGCTCACTGTGCTAAATTGGTTCTCTATATTTAACTTTTATATCTTTTTTGCTCTATATTCTGAGATATTTAACTGACTTTATCTTCTACTATTTCCTTTCACTTTTTACATTTGGGTAACTGATTCCAAAATCTCTTGCTTATTCCCTAAGTGCTCATCCTCTATAGCAACCTAAGCTTATTTTATGATTGCAACATCTAGTCCGATATTCCTGAAGATACTAATAATAATTTTAATTTTTTCGCTTGTTTTGTTTCCTTTGTAGCCAATTATTCTGTTTTTTCATTTGTATTATGCCTTTTGCGTTATTGATTTTCCTTAATAATTGTTGGTCCACAGTTGGCCATTCATACTGGCTGACAAAAAACTAAAGTAGTATATATAGTTGGTATGGGTTTCTTCAGGAGTTCTGTCTCTCCATTGTGTTACACCTTAGTAGGGAATGGGGGAGAAAGTGATGCAAGTTGAGTTCCCTATCATCCCACATTTTGTTCTGAGGTGCCAAAATCCATATTAGAAGCTGTAGGACTTGGGATGATTTGTCAATTTCTTTGGAGATCAGTCCTCTGATTTAGATAGGGGCTGAAGGGGATGGGTTAAAAGCTTCCAATTTTTTGCATACTAAAATACTTTTTTGTCATAACTAAGTGCATTAAATACACATTCTAAATGGAATAGACTGTACATTTGGTGAAACACATATAGCATTCATCAAGGTAAAAATAATACATAGCCATGGAGTAGAAAGATGGCACACATTAAAAAAAAAAATCCACATTTGGTAAGACTTGCAACTCAGTTAGCTGTTCCATGGATAGTCCTTCAATTAATTACTCTTTCCCAATTCTGCCTGGCAGAACAGCTGCTCAGGGGTCAGGAAAATTTACAGAGACCTGTCAGAAAGAAGGGCTACAGCCTGGAGGCCACCTTCTCTACTGCAAGTTGTATCCTGATTCCAGCTCCATTCTGATTCATCTATCAGTAAGTATTTAGATGCTTCTGCCTTGGAATGTGTTCAAACTTTTGGATCTATTCACGAGCACTCTTCCATCCTAAGTGATTTTCTCTTCAGGTTAATGGGATAAGAAAATGGGGCAGGGGGTGGGGGAAGAGGTAAATTACTTTCTCATACATTCTATTTTAAACTGAATTTTATCCCACTCTTTTTTGGTAAAATTAAAAGGAATAATTTCTTCCAAAGTAGCATAAAAAGGTGACTTTGATTAATCATCCAAACCGGGTCACTTTGAGATTGACTGGGTTCTATTAATAGTGATGCCTGGTTAACAGGCATGCTCCAGGACTGATCTGGATAAACCAGGATGCATGGTCACCCTACACAGGTAAGCCTAACTAGGTGCAGGATCAGTTGCAAAAAGACTTTAGTCCAAAGAAAAGAAAAAAAATGAGACAAGAGAAGTATGCTGTTCTGTGAGGAGATATAAAATACCCACCTGGGTACCTTGGGCATGATGCAACCAGGATATCTTACAGGTAATGAATAGAGTTACAATCAAGTGGAACAGCTTAGAGAACAGTATCCCTTTTGTTATCTCAGTGGACAGCAGAAACTTTTCTGGGATATTATGTTTCAAGAGCAATACAAGGGTGTTAAGTCAAGGGGTAGCATTATGGTAAGGGCAGTGATTCTCAACTGAGGTTAATTTGCCTTCTCTTCTACCTCTCTATCACACACACACACACACACACACACACACACACACACACACACACGGAACATTTGTCAATGTAGGAAGACATTTTTGGTTGTCAGTACCAGGAGATGCTGCAGGCATCTATGGGTAGAGGCCAGAGATGTTGCTAAACATCCTAAAATGCATACGATAGCCCCCACAATACAAAGAAGTTTTCAGTCAAAAATGCCAATAATGCTGAGGTGAGAAACCCTGGATTAGGGTTAGAAAACCCTCTGGACAGAGCTTGCAGACGAAGGCATTGAGTATGTCACTTGGGAGTAACCAGTAACTAACTACATTACTTGTTAGCTTTCTTTTCTCTGATATGACTTCCTTCTGATATGTTGTCACATTGGTTAAACCCCCAAATATGGGAGCTGATGACAATTTCCTGGACTGACTGACCAGTGAAGAGATTTTTTTCCCAGACTTTTAAGTAGGAACTCAACCCAATAAAAGAGTGATCCCCATATAAATTAATCACAGTTCCTCTGCTCCAGGCATCTCCAACACAAGGGTCACACATACAAACATTCATTCCAGAAGAGTTGAGTCATTTCTAAGAGTATATTTGCAACTTTAAGTTGAATGCTTTGTTTCTACAGAATTATGATTTCTGAGTAAACTGATATATTAACTTTAACTTAAAATTCAACCACAAATCTAGAGTAGAAATACCTGCTACAAAGTGGAGCGATATAATTTATGAGAATTGGTGAGGGTGTTGCTTTTTAATATAGAATGAAGCTTTATCTGTTCTGGCAGAGTTAGTTTACCAAGTTATTAATAATTATTATAACACTTGAAATTCAAGTCTTTTATCTCTCAGTATTTTAATATTCTATGTAAAAGTTGTAAATGTTTGAGAATATTTTTGTTTGTTTTTCATTCTTTGGCTTTCATGGCAACAATTCATTCTGAACAAATTAAATATTGAAAAGAGTTGAAATTAGTTACAAAGAGAATAACAGTAATGATTTCATTTACCATTTTTGACCATTTGGAAAATGATTAGTATCTTAATCCATTAGAGCTGCTATAACAAAATATCACAGACTGAGTAGCTTATAAACAACAGAAATTTATTTCTCATGGTTCTGGAGGCTGGAAGTCCAAGAAGAGGGTGTCAGCATAATCAGGTGAGGGTCCTCTTCAGGGATGCAGACTTCTCACTGCATCCTCACATGGTGAAAAAAGCTAGGGGTGTCTCTGGAGCTCCTTTTACAAGGCACTAATCACATTCATGAGGCACTCTACTCTCATGATTTAAGCACCTCCCAAGGGTCCCACATCCAATATCACCATCTTTAGGGGTTAGGATTCCAACATATGCATTTTTGAAGGACACAAATATTCAAACCATAGCAATTAGGTTCTCAACTACCAACACAAGAGCTAAGGAAATATAGAATATTGATGTGTACAAATGGCAGGAAAAAAAGGTGAGGATAGCACATAAGAGAGGAAGTAATGTTGTAATGAGAAAGTGAGGTGGACAGTTTTGAGAATGCTCATAAAAGAGAGACACTCATTTCCATGGTCTCTTTGTGACTTCTCTGCAAGGTTTAATGGCAGAAGCTATAGGAGAAGGAAATATGTTTTATGTTAACTAATTCTTTGAGCAATGAAAACCTTTGACTTCCTAAGCTCTGTTTATTTTAACAAATTTTGACGGCAATCTTTCTGTGTTCCAAATAAAAAACACAAGTCATAGCTTAATTTTCCTTGATAGCAGTGGTCCATAATTTTATCTGTCTTTTTTTACACTGTGTTATAATGCAGAACACAATTCTGTACCTACTTTCCAGTTTTAGGCTTTTCCCTCGCTATCAAGTTGTTAGCTCTCAAATCTGTGTGTTTCTGCCAGAATGCCTGCCTTTAATTTGCTTCTAATCTTTTCTGGGCTTGGAAAACAGATAACTGAGCTGGCTAAGAGTTATATGTAAGATATGTTAGATTCAAGGCAGCAAAATTTAGAACAAGAGCCTAGACTTAGGCTCTGAGCTTCCCAACAGCCATTCTGGTGTGCACTAGCCTTCCTTTCTTACACCCATGTTCAGAGCTATATTACAGCTGTACAAATTCTGACTTCTTAATAAATGAGAAAGAAGCCATAGTCCTTCTCAGGTTCATTGTTCCATTTCTCTAGACAACTACAACTTGGGTTTTAGAGTGGGGGTGATAAGTCACTGCCACCATTCTCTCTACACAAAGGAAAACTTGTAATTGGCTTAGCTTCTCCCCAGACAGTCCTGTGACCCATTACCATGTTTCCTGCCTGCATGCCCCTCCTGCTCACCACAGCTGGTCACTCTGAATATGGAAACTCTCCAGGGCTCAAGAAGAATAGCTAACAAGAGTTCAGTGGCAGTGGCAGACTTCACCACCACATGTGGACATCTGCTCTTGCAGAATGAGAAGAAAGTAAATCAATAAAGGTAACATGGCAATTTAGAAACTAAAATAATATTTCAGTTTTTGTTTTAATTAGTTTTAATTCATTGAAGAGCAAAAAACATGAAAAAAAGGGAAGTTCTGTCAGTAGGTCAATTATGCTGGCTGCCATGACTCACTAAACAGGTGTCTTTGTTATGGAAATAATTGTTTAATAGGCATAGTTTATGATAGAGTCTGAAAAAGAACAAATTACCTATAGAAGGAAAAGTATATGAAAGATAATCCTGAGGCTCTATGCTAGAAAGATGTATTGTGATATCTACAACAGTTGTTTAGAGAGGATTTTTCATGAGAAAAATTAAAAGTTAACTTGAGGGAATCTCCAACATGGTCTTCAGCAAGCATGTGACATAGAGTGTGCATGATACGTGTATCATGGGATTATGAGTTCAATAGTCATATTGGTTGCAGTTGTTCAGTTTGAATTCCTCTGGTTGAATCTCCAGTAACTTTAGATGTGTTTGGAATAGATGGTCTTTGCAGCAATAAGGACCTAATTGATGAAGGCCTTGTGTTTTCTTTTTCACCAAATCTATTTAAGTACAAGTCCTGTCAATTGTGCCTTTTCAAATTCTTTCAGTCTATATCTTCTTCTCTACTGCACTATCATTGCCTTAGGTCAGACCCTCATCATTTCTTCTCTGGACTACAGCCAATATCTTTCTAATAGGTCTCTTCGCCTTCAGTCTCACCAATCAGTCTTTGTTCCACATATCACTAGAATGATCTAGGTAACAGGAAAATCTAATCATTAAAATTCTCTAATGTGTCCACACTTCTTTAGGAAAATTCCAAATCCTTAACAAAAATGTAATGCTATTCCTGATTTAGTTTCTTCCAACCTCACTAGAGTCACTTCTTGTCCTCCACCCACCCCCACCCCGCGTCCCTTACATTTCAGTAACACAGAACTATTTGCCACTCCTTCAATGCCCCATATTCTCTTGCCTTTATGCCCAGTTATTTGTCTCCTTCTTTTCTCCACCCGCACATCTTGAAACATGTTCTCTTCCACTTCCCAAAGAGACTCAAAGTTGTCTCCTCCAGGATACCTTTCCTAACCCTACAACTTCCCATCCCAGACTGCCTGGCTCCATCCAGAATGGCTTATGTATCCAACTACCTTTCCCCACAACACCGTGGATATAATTCTTATCAGATAGGATGCTTTTCATGTTTACTTCTCCACTCCCACCCCACCAAGAAGAAAGTTTCCTGAGGATCATGATAGTATTTTAATGCTTGTATTTTCAGAAAAAGTCCATCGTAATATAGATAACTCAAACATTTTTGTTGAAAGAAAAATGAAGTCAGGGAGTGAAGGACGGAGGAAGGAAGGACAGGAAAGAAAGAAAGCATGGAAGAGAGGATGGGAGAGAGGGAGAGAAGAAGAAAGGAAGAAAATAATGGGGAGCTCTTCTTCAAAATTAAGCTGGAAAACAACAAATAATTCTGGAAATCAACTGACTCAAACCTCCACTTTAATGTCCTGCATTTAAAATGCTGTTCAGGGGGCATATTGAACGTTTTCTGCTCAGAAATTTGCTGCCTGGGAATCACATGATGACAAGAATTCATATCTTGAGGCAACAAAATCAAAAGTCCTTAAAAAAAAAAAGCATGTTGTTCTGAAAGTTTGTGGAGCGCACAATATAATTTACATCCAACTATGTTATTCCTGCTTCATAAGCATAACTGACAGTCTTGTGGGATAACAGAAGTATAGTCCTCATCAGTGAGGGTCAAATTTTTCAAATTTAGATTTTCAATACAGAAGTAGCAAAATGTTTACAGTTCTGATTTGTGCCATCTATGTACTTTACAATTCAAGGGACTACTTTGATGATGTATAGCAGAATAGTGTTAGAGAAGGAGTTTACAAAGAAACCTTTAACGACTTCTCTTTGGACCATCTGACTTAGGATCAAATCTCACATAGGCAAAGGTCCTAGAATCAGCTATACAGACAAGATTGTAGAGTTCATAGCAAGTAAGGACACAACCTCTTGCTTACCTCCTGTGCACATCAATCAAGCACAGCTTTCTTGCCAAGCTGGTCACCAGGGTCTGCTGCACAGCAATGTGTACTCCAGACTACCTGCCACTCAGTGCAGACACACCAAACCCTGTTTAGCCTACAAGAGTGGCATCTCTGCTCCTTTCCAGGTAAAGCTGATATCTTCCAAGAAAAGGGGTAAACCATTCATATCACCCCCAAAGGAAGCTTAAGAACTAGCATCGCAATTCACATTACTTACCATTGGACATACGATGGTAATTCCATGAAGGGGTCCTCACATCCAGAGGGTCCAGGCAGGACAATATGCTCTGGGATAACGAAGTGTCAGCACTGCACTGGTCTGTGCTATAACACAAGAAGGAAACTGAGTCTGATTATGCTCAGTCAAAACTTGGTAAAGATGTCTTCCACAGTATTCTCTCTCTAGACTCTTTGCCAAAGAGGTCAATGTTACCAAGTCTTCCTTAGCAGTACCTCAGATGAATTGGGCAAAATGGCTCCCTGTTAGAGAAGGAAATTGGGGTAGGAAATGTAAAGATCCATGAATCACATTCTATACATAAATCAATGCCCAATGTGTTCATAAGATTGGGGTGGCTTGACTTCTAGAAGTTGTTAACAAATGTCCTAAAGCGGTCTCAGAGGCAACTGCCAGGAAGTACAGTGTGATTTCCTCAGGACACAGTAATTGAGTCAATTTACTTGAAAGCTTGGACTATACTCCTTGGTTTCACTAATCATACTGAAGAACTCCAAAAACTATTCCCCTGGAATTCTCCAACTAGTCATCACAACTATGGTTCTAAAGCTCAAGGCAAACCTTAGCAACCCCAAGGATACTACAAAGAGTGCACTGAAAAGGCATCTCTATATAGTGCCTGCAATAAACCTGCTCCTTGCTATTCTGGAGGTAAACTTTACTCAGTCCAAATTAATCAAATGCCAATTTCAGAGTTACCACTGAAAAACAAAAGAATTATCATCCAAGTGGCACTCTGAATTGTCATCATGACAGAATTTACTATTAAATCTTAAATTTTCCTAGTTATATGAGACCTTTTTTTCAAAGAATCCAGGAATAGGACTGCATTTTGTAGATGTATTGAATTACATAGTCAAAAAACCTTGCAGAAATAACCATTGACGATCTAATGAAATCAGTTACAGGAATGGGGGAAAATAAAAAGTGTAAAATCAAAAATTTTTATGTCTCTTTCTAAAGTTACCAATATTACTGGTTTTCACCCTACTTAAGACAACATGAATGTAATCTATAGTTACCCTTCTGCTAAGCCAAGCAAGAATTTTAAGCTATTTAACAGCTCTTGAATTTCTACCATGTTTTAGTTATGAGGGTAATCACTTTTTCACCTATAGGAGTAATATTTTCAATGGCCCTGACCTCAGTAAAAATAAGTCTGGCATCTGGAAAGCACAGTAGTCCTTGATGTCAGGTGTCCGGGCCATATCCACCACAAATGAAATCAGAATCTCTGGTGGTGGCAAGGGGGAGGACTGGACATGGAAATGCTTCAAAAGTTCCCCAGATGATTCTACTGTGCAGCCAGCGTTGTGAATCACTGTGGTGGATGAACAGCACCGTGCTAAACACAGTAATGAAAGTAAGCACATAGTAATCTATTCCTTGCCCTTAAGGAATCTGCCTTGAAGAAGCACTACAACTTATCTTATGCCTATCTACTCATTTCCCCCTTCCCTGAAACTTTACCCACAGGCTGCCACAGGAATGGGCTTAGGCAGCTGTCTGTACCAAAAATCACTGCCTCTGCTAACAACACTGATTAAATGACTGGATATACAGTTCAAGATAAGACAACCAAATCTCTGAAAGTTTGGAATTAAGATCCCAAAAGTCTAATTCAGTCATTTGGGGGTAGTTGAGCTGTAAGAAAACTGAAATGGTAAGGCAGAGAGAAAAGGGAAGAGTACGAAAGTAGATATCCCTGGGAAAGAGTCAGAGGGGTACTGTATGATCCTGAGAACTGGAGAGAGAGAGAGAGAGCTGTCTAGGTTTCTGACAGGTTCCAGTGCATACCCTGCAAGGCCCATTTCTTGGATGCTGTAGGTTTATAATACCTTCTCCTTATTTTAAGCTAGTTGATTGAGTCTCTGCTACTTGCAATAAAAAATGCTCCTTTCTCCTCTTCATATTCTGGGTCCCAATTTGATTCCCACGTGATCTGTGAACCCTCCACATCCTTCTCTTGTCTCATGAAAACAGTAAGAGCAATAAGAGTTCAGATAAATGGGAAACTAAAGGGTTGAGGAGTGGTCTGGGAGGCTTTACAGATCAGTTGGGAACTGAACTGGGACCTAAAAGATGGAGGGGGAAAGAGAGCTCACTCCAGGTGAGGGAAAGAGCAAGCACAAAGTCACAGAAGCAGAAACATATCAAAGGTGAAGCCTACGCTTAAGGAAGAGGAGCACTGGAAAATTAATTTAGCTTGGTGGGGATGAACCTGATTAAAGGTCAGACATACTAATTCAATGGTCTTCTACTCCTTAGTTTCTCCTGAACGTAAAAAATCCTGATGCCCAGTACTTTTAAATAAATGCTTTCTAAATTCTTAAATACATACCATTCTGTCCCACTACTCTAGGGGAAATGCACTAATAATAACAAACAACCAAAAAGTAATAAACAAGAAAAAAGCATTGATAGAAAGGAACAGACAATGCTTGCCAGTTTCTGTTAAAAACAGTTTATTTTTTACACATCAATGGACGCTTATAGCCTATTTTATTCTCTGTATACTTTGGCAAAAGTTGGTTATTTTGAGACTATGTTTTACTTCTATTATCAAAGTAATTCTTTTTTAAACAAAATTTTAAACTTAGTTGCATCTTTACATGCATGACTAGTGTAATGGTCATAGCCTATAACCATTATTGGTGACAGAAAATAGTGTGTTTTAGTATTAACTATAATTAAAAAGCATTTTGGATAATATTGGTTAAATGCTGTGAATTCAACAGTGGTATTTACCATCAACTGGAAATAATTAGAGTAGGGTTCTAAGTATTAAGAGATCCTTTCAATTCAAGCACTTTCTCATCAGTGATGTAGACCTGGAGTCAAGGTGTGAAGCCACAGGCAAGGCTAGCAATCAGCCAATATGCATCAGAGTACCAGCCCCAGCCTGAGCTGTACCAATAGCCCAAGAGTGACTCTCACCAGGTCACTTCCAATGATCTTCTCTACATTCAGTATCTTCCTATTTATACTAAACACGTCCTTAAGTTAAAAATGGCCCAAGCTGGATGGGCTCTTGTAAATTCGTTGATATTTTACTAATGAAACTAAGATAGTTAATTGTTGGGCTTAAGGGGAATGCTGAATTTGCTTTAAAAAATACTTTTTTCTTCCAGCTAATAGCTCCATTGCTTTACTAAAATGACTTTTAAAAATCTTGCATTCTTTTCCCTTAGAATGCAGGCAGGAGCAGCCTGTGCAAAACCTGCGTGCTCCATACGTCAAGCAGTGTTTGTATATATTTCGGCGTATCCAAGCAAGGGCTTTTTAACTTTCCACCCTACGGACGGAGCTGTACTTTCCTGAATGGCAGCCAGGAAAAAACTTGGAGCTTTGGCAGGAAGACTGTGGGAAGCCTGGTGCAACACCAGGCTGAGATCTGGAGCAGAGGCTTTCTACAAAGGCAGAGGAGCGAAACACCTCCCTTTGTTTAGCTCTACATATGAGTACAAATGGAGCCCCCAGATTGCAATCAGGCCCTATTGTATAAACTTGGGGTTTCCATGCCATACAGCATTTTTGGCACCAAGTACCTTATTATTTTTCAGCTGGAAAACCAATTAGCATTCTTTTTATATCTGGGTGTTAGTACTTGGGACTTAGAGAGATTTTTTGGCCACCAGCCCACATGGCTGTAGTCTCTTGGGCAATGCCTGACAAATTAAGATAAAACTGTTACTTCATGTTTTCCTACAAAGAGAAAACAAAAACTGTTTCCTGCTCTTATTAATTGGATGAAGTCAATTTCCACATTTAACAAATAAAAAGGTAGGTATAATCAGGGTGTCAACCCAGGGCTCTTATCTCTCCCCAAGCTGGTTCCTCTGCAGGAATGTGAGAGTATAAGAACTGTCAGGTTCTGACTAAGCGTTCCTTCTCTTGGAAAAAATCCCCATGGTCAACAGAGGCCTCTGTCCAGTGGATAGGCTGCGACCACCACGAGGTCACCCTTTGCCCCCTCTGGCATTTATCCCCCCACAAGTTTGAGCGACGGGATTTACCTGGAGAGAACTATGAGGAGATTCCAGCCCTGTCAAATGAATTAGTCATAACAGTTAAGAGGGTACTGCCCAGTTTGAAAGAAATAAACAGAGCCAAAAATTTCCCTATCTTGAAAGCAGAGCAAAGAAAAGTTCACACTCTAGGAATGCAACTTATGATTAGAGAAAGCCATATCTGGGCTGCTGTCTCAGAATATCTGAGCATGTGGGAGAAGAGGAGGAAAAGAGGTTGAAATTGTTGTGAGAGGTGCCCATCATATAAAATATTCCCTTATGATAAACAAGCCTTGCCATGGCGACACAACCTAATGCCACAAGTCAGAGGAATATGGCTCTCCAGTGAGCAGGCCACATTTGGGAAAACCTCCAGGATGATGCAAAATATTTAGAAGGGAAGTGGTGAAACAAACAGAAGGGAAACACAGCAATCCGACTGCAGTTTGAAGACAAAAATATGTTGGGTGCAAAAATCAGTTTGGGTGTAGTTACAACAGTGTTTTTGTGTTGTTGGTACTAAATGTACATCTCTTTGCTAGAAATGGCCTGAGGGGTCTGCTGCTTCCCTTAAAGACTTTCTTTGTAAACAGTGGGTGGTGGCATCCTAAAAAAAAATGCACTTGAAAGACTTCTTTAAAGAATTTGCACAGAACATTTTCTTTGCAACAAATTCTGTTCTGGAGCTATATTACTTAACAAGGGGGCTGTGTTCTGAGTCATATGGAAATTAATTATCTTATTGCTAAATTTGTTATCAACAGCATAAAATGATCATCTGTAATAATCTAAGGGAGGAACTAGAAAATGTCCAATTTTGCACAGGTAAAGAAGCATTAGAATTGAGGTTCTAGACACCAGACGTCACACATTGCCCTACATACCAGGTGACCATACATTCCAATTTGTCAAGACAGTCTCAGCTTACTCCAATTATCCAGGTTTAGTTACTAATAGTGCCCCTTTCACTCACAAAAGTGGTTTGGATAACAAATAATTTAGTGACCCTACTCCTGCAGAGACCAAGAGTCTTCTCTCTATCCTCCAGGGATACCAGTGTGATGCTTTATCAATCTCAGAACATACAAGCACTTATAAAAAAGGGAGGGGAAGGGAGAGTTGCTGCCATTTTGCAAAGAGTAATCCTCAACAGTTTGGCTTCACCTAAAAGAAGCATAGAAGGACCATGTGCAAAATCAATTTAGGGGAAGTGAGAGAAAATGTCCATCCATAGAAACCCCCTAAGGAAGCCTTCAGGAGTACCTGAGGGCTTCTTACTAGACTATATACCAAAGTCTAAACAAGTGTTTCTTTGTCAACTCCTAGAAGGCAGGCAGTCATTTCAAAAGCAGACATGCATACTGCCTCTTTTTCTGCCTTGCAGTCTAGAATGTATCACTTAGATATTCCAAATCAGAAAGTGTTCAGCCATTTTTATATTGCCACCAGCTACACTGCTGGGCTGCAGCTATTTGGATCAGAATGGAAATGCTTTGATCTCTTTTACATCTAAGTTTAACTGTGGCTTGGGCCCAAAAGGTGGACTAATACTGGCAACTTCCCCTTTACACTTTTATCTGAAGATAAAAGGAACACTTGGAAGCTTAAACAGAAGGTGTAGTTCTGTAGGCCCAAGGGCCACCACATCAAACAAACGAAACTATAGAAGCTTATGCTGAATATTAGCTCTGTTTCATCAGCTATATTCACTCCCTCATTCACTGGCAGGCAGTAGGATCATTTCCTTCCATTGTAAACATATAAAGATAATATAACGTTAAAGAACTTAGAAAAGAAAGAACATTTCCATCACAGTGATTTTCATTTTCACAGAAAAATTTAAAAAATTGAAAACCATGTTTCTTAAGTTATAAATGTATTATACTGGCCTTAGATTCAGGAGTCCAAGGTCCTTGTGCATTCTCCGCAAATATCTGGGTGACCGGAGATGCTGGAGCAGTCATTCTCCTAACCTCCTTGTGTCTCAAGGTTCTGGGCTTTAGTCAGGAATTTATAGCTTGATAAACTCAGTTAGAATGGAACACAGGCCCCTATGGGAAGCCAGCTTGGAGCTCCAGAGAGGAATCATGGCTTCCCAATGACTTTTGCACTACGCAAATTATTCATTTGAGGACTAAATAAGAGCAATTCAAGAGCTCAGGGGGTTTAATGACCTATTTGATCTTATAGTCGGAGCTGTAGTCCATTCAAGCATAGGTCAAGGTACACTGGAGTTCTAAAAGTGAGGAGGTGGTCTCTTTATAGGGACACATATCTGAGTGCACAGAGGCAGTTTAGCTGGATGCAAATCAGATAGGCTCTGAGCAAAGGTATTGGGCACATAATTGCCAAAGCAGTGCTCTCGCTAAGAACAAAAATCACCATATTGGAAGGAGAGATTTCTGACTTTTCCTTGCCAATATCTAAGGAGACAAGTGAGTTTCTTGAAGGGCCCTTAGGACACACAGGACCCAACTAAGAGAGTATGACATGGCTTAAACATACCAACTTGGCCAACTGCCCCACTATAATGATTTGACAAATGGAGATAAAACAACCAGGCTAGTGATGGAAAGAGTTGATGGAAGGTAATATGGCAGGAATTTATGGATTAAAAGGTACAAATACAGATAATTAAAATAATACTGGGAGTCACTTTTTGTGGGTCATCAGGTGGCATCACAGTACTCATTTGTTTGCTGAAAAAATATTTATTAATTTTAATCTTTTGAATGAAATTACCTTTTTGTTTTCTTACACTGTTGGCTTAAAAGTTGGGGGAGTAGTACCACCCTATTTGAGTTTTCAGTGGTAAAGTGTTCCCGGGTTTCTGGATAAGGGGATGTGACTCAAGCATGAGAAATGTGAAAATCCCATCAACATTTCCTGGCCATCTCGGAAATCAGGATTCCACGTAAAACTTGAGAGTTGCATTAGATCATATCTAAAACCCCTTCCAGCAATGCAATTTTGTATAACAAGGATCTAAACTTTCTTAAAGAATTTCTTTTTATGCCCATTTCAACACCCTCCAGAAAAGGAAAATTGGTAGCAAACCCAGAGGTCAAGAGAAAATGTAAGTACAAAGAGGCCCAAACCACATTAGTGACAGACATGTGATTCTCAAACCCTCCTTGAAGCAGCTGTCTATCATGTGAAAAGAGTTTGAGCCACTAGGCCTGATCTTCCTTGAATACTTGTCTCTTTGATTTAAAAAACATTTTTTTTCAGTTAAACAAGAAACACATGAATATATTCTCACAGTAGAAGAATCAATCCATACAAAAGCATATAGAACAAAAAAATAAACACAAAGTATTTGTACATTTATGGGTCATATACATTTACATATGATTCTATTATGCTATGGCAACTTCTTTTTACCTGGGTCTTAAAGAATTTTCTATTTTAATATGTACAGATCTTATTCTTTCTCTATAACAATGGAATGTTCTGTAATTTTATTACTGTCTCCTTTGTTGGTGATATTCTGTTTGTTTCTACTATTTGCTATTATAAAAGAGAATATTCTTGTAAACGTGTTTTACTGTGAGTGAGTATTTCTGTGGGACAGATTCCTAGAAGTAGACCGCAAAGTCAAAGATTAGGGTTACTTTAAGGTTTGGTAAATATTATCTAATTTTTACATGCTGAGCTTCACATGTATACCATATGCATTTCTCTTGTAAATGGTCCTTTGTATCCTTTGTCTATCTTCTATTTGGTTCTTTGTGTTTTAAATATTCATATGTAGGCACCTTTTATATATTGCAAATCTTTTATACCTGTTGCAAATATTTCTGCTAGTCTGTAGCTTATCATTTAACTTCTTTTTTATTGTTGTCCCATAGAAGATTTTTGTTTTTATGAGGTCAACATTATAAATAATTTCTTATATGACATATGAATTTTGTGTATTACTTAGGAAAGCTTTCCCAGTTCCCAGAGTTATGAAATTTTTTCTATATTCTCTTCAAATACTTTTATAATTTGTTCTTAACATTTATTCTCATTAGTCTCTCCAAAAGGTATCTTTGCTTATGATATGAACTATGAGTTTAATTTTTTCCCCAAAAGGAGAGCCAATTGTCATAATGTGATTAATTGAGAAGCTTTGAACACTTACACTTTTACTAATTAGAGATGACATCTTTACTATAAACTATACTCTTGGGTTTCCATTCTATTTTTTTCTACCATTGTGTTTGTTTATTCCTATGCCAAAATGCACTGTTTAAATTGCCTAATATTATGTTCTTCTTATGAGTAGTAGTTCAAATCCCATGATTCTCTTTTTTAAAAATGTAACTTGCTAAGCATTGCTGTTCTTTCTTTCATACGTGCTTGAGAACCAGCTCATCAACATCTTCACAATGTTGAGTTTTCCCACTGAGAAATATGGAATAACATTTTATTTATGTAGATTTTTAAACACCGTTTTCATAAAAATCTTGCACATTTCCTATTTATTTCTAAGTATAAAATGGATTTTGTTGCTATTATGAATGAGATCCCTTTTATCATTACGTTTTCTAATTGAGTATTGCTAATATTAAGAAAGTTATTGATTTTTGTATATTGACTTTTATATCTGATCACCTTACTATACTCTTAAAGTACTCTCTTAAAATTCTAACAGTTTTTCTTATCATCCTCCAATTTTCTTGGTAGAAAACTTTACATATTTCTCAAATTAGTTGTTGGGAGTTAGTAAAACTTGAAACACATGTTTTTTAAGATCAACCAATCAAAGTAATCCTTTGAGAGTGTTATAGACTGAATGTCTGTGCTCACCCTCCACAATTCATATGTCGAAGCTTTAACAACCAATGTGATGGTATTTGAAGATGGGGTGTTAAGAGTGTAATTAGGGTTAAATAAGGTCATGAGGGTGGGGCCCTCATAATAGGATTAGTGGTCTTATAAGAATAGGAAGAGAGCGAGAGAGACCTCTTCCCAGTGCATGTACCAAGGAAAGGACATATGAGGACACAGCAAGAAGGTGGCCATCTACAAGCCAGGAAGACTGCTCTCACAGAACCCAATCATGCTGGCACCCTGATCTCAGACTTCCAGCCTTCAGAACTGTGAGAAAATAAACCACTGTTGTTTAAGCCACTGAGTCTATAGTATTTTTTTCATGACAGCCCAAGCTAAGACAGTGAGTTTATGTCATGTTAGGCATACTGGGAGTATTACTGGGACCCCAGTAAGAAAGCATGTAACACTTATTTGTTAAACTTACAGATTTAATACTTTGAAATTATGGTTTGCTTGCTTATTTGGGATTTTTTGGTACAGATCAAATAATACATTCTTTTCCTAGTAGGCTTATCCTACTCTTCCCCAACATACACAAAAAGATTTTCAAATTTAATAGCTGTTTTCAATTTCTAATGCTTGTAAATAGGTCACCATTAAAACTTACAATCAAGAATGTATAATTTGTGCTCACTTCAGCAGCACATATACTAAAATTGGAATGATACAGAGAAGATTAGCATGGCCCCTGTGCAAGGATGACACGCAAATTCGTGAAGCGTTCCATATTTTTATGAATGGATAAAGAAGATGTGGCACATATATACAATGGAATATTACTCAGCCATAAAAAGAAAGGAAACTGAGTTATTTGTAGTGAGGTGGATGGACCTAGAGTCTGTCATACAGAGTGAAGTAAGTCAGAAAGAGAAAAACAAATACCGTATGCTTACACATATATATGGAATCTAAAAAAAAAGGTTCTGAAGAACCTAGGGGCAGGACAGGAATAAAGACACAGATGTAGAGAATGGACTTGAGGACACGGGGAGTGGGAAGGGTAAGCTGGGACGAAGTGAGAGAGTGGTATGGACATATATACACTACCAATTGTAAAATAGATAGCTAGTGGGAAGCAGCCACATAGCACGGGGAGATCAGCTCAGTGCTTTGTGACCACCTAGAGGGGTGGGATAGGGAGGGTGGGAGGGAGACACAAGAGGGAGGAGATATGGAGATATATGTATATGTATAGCTGATTCCCTTTGTTATAAAGCAGAAACTAACACACCATTGTAAAGCAATTATACTCCAATAAAGATGTTTAAAAAAAATGTATAATTTATAAAGGGAAGGCCCCCCCCTAAAACTGAATAAATAAGGACAAGAGGAAACTATTTTCAGTTTCACTGCCACACAGTCCATTTCTATTCTTAGCCAGCCTGGGTATGGCTCTTCCAAAGAAGGTTTGCTTCCCTGACATATGGAAACACAGCAGCAGATTTCCTCTGAGTAGCCCAGCCCTTAAGTTTGCAATGCCACATTTCCTGTGGAAGGAATTCTTGAGGCTAAAATCCTTGCTAACTTCCCTTTCCAAAACTGATAGCTTCATATAGGGACATGCTTTCTCTGTAGGTCCAAAAGGACATAGAAAAATTACAATAACTTTTGCGTGATCGTGTCTCTCCATTTGCTTTCTTACAAACTAATGGCTCATTTCCTTCACTCAGTTTATATATAATGGATCCATATTGGTTTATAGATACAGATAGGAGAGAATTACGGATAATGTGTCACACTCTATCTTTATTTATCTGTTCGTGATAGATAAGTCTGCTCCCTTAACCATCCCTGACTGACTGATTGTGGCTCCTAGAGCACTATTTTGAGGAGAGGTCAGAGGCTGCCTCTGGCCATGATCAATGATTAATGTCTGTCATGAGCATGGGAGGAAAAGAGGTGGGATGCCTGCCAAGCATTTCCCATCTTTGAATATAATTGGCTTTTTGTTTCTGAGCTTGGAAGTTTTATTAATTTGTAGCTATCATATGCATAAAAGGAAAAATATTGGTTTTTTAACTTGGATCAACAAAGAGGCCTAAAACAGGTAAGTGCCTTTAAGACTAGGAAGCTTTAATGCTAAACATTGAGTATATTAATGTATATCCTAAGTAAAGCCTAAGCCAAAATACTACATTTTAAAAATATGCTACTACATAGTAGTGATTTTCCTCGTTATCATTAATAGTAGTAGCATGGTAGTATTACTAATAATTCCAACTTTAAAAATCCAACTTGGCATTATTTTGGGTGGCATATAAAATTATCAATAAAGTATGAAACAGATATTTTCATATAAAAGTAGAATACTTTATTTTCACAACTCAGACATGCCACGAGGCTGAGTTGAGGAAATAATATGACTGCTGTTGGTTTTTACCAAAGATAAGTATTATGCTTTGTGAAATTGAGTTAATAGTACAACCCAAAAGTTAGACTTTGCAAAATACGTGAGAAACATTAAAAAAAAATAGTGATGTGCAGCTCTAGGCATTGGAAGTTCAGAAGTCTGCCCTTCAGAGTGGGATTATCAGCAAAGTCTGGTAGTGATTGAGTTTGTAAAACAACAAAAAAAAAATGGAGTGTTCAGCTGTGGTTTGGGATATTATATCATAAGAACTCAAATCACTATTTTTCCATATCCATATATTTATAATATTTTATGTTTCTTACAAGCAAGGAATTGTTCCTACTAACAACGCACTACTGTGATTCAACTTGCCTATTACATTAGAAATATTGGATAAACAGAGAGAGCAGGGGAACTTCACTTGGAAAATTAGCTAACAATCATCATACCAATCCATTTCCACAAACTATTACAACACATCCACATCTTAAGACATTCCCCCAGAAGTTCACACTGAAACTTGGGCTACAAAACAAATGTTTATATTGATACTGTGTTTTAATCAATTTTCCAGTTTTTTAAACTATGTCAAATAGCCACCTGAAAATATATTTCCGTGAAATTTATGGTACTTCCTTCTAGTGATAATACGCCCATCATTCTTTCCCATGAAATACTTATCAACATGACCTTTTTCAACAAACTTGGGTAAAAACTGAGTTTTTAAACTATGTGACTTGCTTACCATCAACCAACAACTTTTTGAGGTACACACCTCTAAGGATCTAACCCATTGACCCTAAAAGAGATTTCTGCTCAGATTAACAAATGGATAAAAAAATTATGATAAATAATTTTTCCACAATCTAATCAAACAACACTTATAAAAGATTGAAAGTCTTGTCATATCCCATTAGAATTATTATACACTTAGTCATATCTACTTTTTAAAGTATGTCCCTGAAGTGTACCAATATTCAAAAACATTAAAAAATGTGTTGAAGTTCATACAGTGATACAAGATCATGAATATACAATTTTGCTATTTATTATTGGAGACAGTGTCTTTAGAGTGACTAGAAAACCAGTGCTTCTTTTACCTCATGTTGCACTTGATCAGTAACACATTTAACAAAACCATATTATAGGACTTAAGGACTTTAGAGTTAAAGAAATTCCTCGTTTCCATTCTGCTACAATTTTTATTTTTAAAATTACCAACCCAAAACAATCTGCTGCAAAAGATATCGTATGTGTAGGCAACCTACAACAGTTCTACATTTATACATGAGACCGTGAAAACCAGACAGAAATATATCTGAGCAGCTCTTCATCACTGCAGTGGAGCATACTAGTTAAGTTTACAGCATTTCCCTTCAAGTCCTAGCCTTAAATCACAGCTCAACAACTTTCTAGCTATGTGACCAGTACAAGTTACTTAAACATCTCTGTTCTGAGTTCCCTCATGTAAAATGAAGGTACTAATAGTACCAACTCAGAAGTTGGTGTGATAATTAAATGAATAAATATATGTAATGCACTTAAAATAGTTTCAAGCGCATAATACGTGTCATTTAAGAACTGGAAAAAAATATGATGGCTGAAGTTTTGGGGGATAGGCAGCTGTGTTTAAGAGCATGAATTAACAATAAAGCAATGGGATCTATTTTTTAAAGCTGGAAAAGATATACCTGGGATGTAGCGTTGACAATTCCCAGTCTTTTGATTTACCTGTTCTTTGTGAGTAATGTTTTGCATGATGTGTCAGACTTTGACACAGATTTCAGTGCCTCTTCATTTATCACAGGATTGATCTCATGAGAGTTTGCTAAGGGGCCTAGGCTAGATGACAAATGGACTGCTATCAAAGATTTTTTTTACTGCTATAATGGTTTCTCAAATAAGGTATAATATGTATGGGCTTTACAGTTTTTTTTATCAGATAAATAGTTTCTTTTTATGCATAATGTATTCTCTAATTATCCTCGGGTAATACATTGAGTCTGACAGAAAGCTAGGCATTCACTTTGCAAAAACTTTAAAGAATTGAGATGATTATGTATGTCAGCTGTTTTAACTGACATCATTTATGAAAGATTAGCTAGTATTACTTTATTAACAACTGCATAAAGAATGAAGCTGTGAGGCAAAATAACCCACCTTAAAAGCCAAGTATCAACACTATTAGATCCATACATGGTCATAGCCTACAGTATAAGATTTAAAGTTGAAAGAGACCTTAGAATCCATATAATCTAACCTTGTAGATTTTACGTTTGAATAATCTGAAATTCCCAGGACTTGCATACATTACCTAAGGGAATCAGTTATGAAGTTACAGAATTCCAACCGGAAACCAGGCCCCTAAACTCTTGGTTCAGTATTTTTTATTTTAATCTATTCCAAACCACCTGCTTGTTGCAAGGATCAACATTTTTCCTCTGAATTAACACTGCTTTGTGATTAAATTGAATGTTTCATTTTATAGGTGGTAGGTGAAAAACACTAGGTCACCTTCGATTAAATGCTAAATATCTTTCTTGGCTCATTGCCTCTATGTATTTTTCAAATGATTTATTGTACAGTGATTATCTGTGATTTGTGTCAACCATGATGCAAAGTGAAAAGGGGCTCCAGCTGCAAAATTAGTGACACCGTTAATAATAATGTTAAAGTTTTCCCCCAAAATAACTTAGCAGATGGAAATGGGAGTGGGGATTTTTTAAATTTTTATTTTAGTTTAGTTTTGCCTATAAACTTTTCCCTTTACACCACTGCTTAAAACCACATTGTCATCTTCCTCCCTTGAAAGAGATCCAACAGATCATCCTATCTTTGCTGTTGGCACTTCTTGGAGTTGAACATTTGAAAATACCAGGCTGAACTTCAGCACTGTCAAGCCTAACCTGAGCTTTAAATACCACACCACTGCAGGCAGATGGTTACATTTATGAGGAATGAAGTGGCTCCTATATTTACCTTACTAATATGACTTTTATGGATGAGTAAAATGCACTCAAGTGTCTCACAGTCATTCCCGTCCAAGGAACTGCCTTGTGGGACAGGGATATATGGCATTTGGTTGAGGATGGCTCCTTGAAGATAATCCAAACTGCACTGGCATTTTATTATTATAAATCCTGCAAATAGCATTATATTCTGCTTCAATGCAATGACATATCAAAACCTGGGCTGCTTTTCTTTAAGAACTTCTATTGATGCCGAAAAGCTTAACAATGTCTCTCACTGCTGACAGAACAATACTAATGAGAAGAGTTTAAACTTTAGCAAGAGTTACAGTATGTCAAGTTATTTAAGGGATCATATTAATAGTTCCCATTTGTTTTGAGATCCAATAGTACTGGGATTGAGTAACTCTTTCCCATTTCATTATCTGATGAACTGCCTTTCCTTTCTTTCCTTCCGCCAAATCTCCTCTTCCCTGCAGCCTTACCAAATTCCCCCAGGCAAGTAGTAGTTCCCTTCTCTCTGAACCAAAAGCACATTGAACACCACTTTAACAGCATTTGTCACACTGTGTCACTATTATTTATTTCATATCTGTCCTCACTGGAGTGCAGTAACTGGGTCTTAGTTATCTTTGTACCTTCAGTGCCCCCTACACAGGGAACCACCAAGATTTGTCTTAAAATGTTGGTCCAGTAACTTTATTGCATTCTTTCAAGTTAATTAAAGAAAAATTAATACAGGAGTCACAATACTTAGTAAAATTAAATATTAAACAAAGAAGGGGAAACAGTTCATGTCTGCATGACCAAAACATGCAAGCAGCTAGTGGGAAGCAGCTGCATAGCACAGGGAGATCAGCTTGGTGCTTTGTGACCACCTAGAGGGGTGGGATAGGGAGGGTGGGAGGGAGACGCAAGAGGGAGGAGATATGGGGATATATGTATATGTATAGCTGATTCACTTTGTTATAAAGCAGAAACTAACACACCATTGTAAAGCAATTATACTCCAATAAGGATGTTTAAAAAAAAAACAAACATGCAAGCAACATGAACACACATACACACTGAATTAGGCCCACAAACCCTCATCTGAAACTCTTGTGGATAGCTGTATTCAAAATTCAGAATTTTAAATAAATTTCAGAATATGACAGCATGTAAATGGCACATATTTAATATTCCCACCATGGTCTGGTTCATCACCCCCCCCAAAAAACACATTAATATTTCTGTAGCATAAGTATGAATATTTACCTTCAAGAAGAGTAAGTAAAGATACAAATAACCTCATTAATTCAGAACAGGTTTTGCCACCAAATGACTTTGCCACAAACTTATGAAATATGTTTCGGTTTTCAAAATGTTTTAGATCTTCGAATTGTGAATAAGGGATTGTGGACATGGATAATACAACCTATTTGTTGTTTCATCAAGTCTCCCTCTCTGAATGCACTCCAAATTGGATTTGGAACAAAATATTATTATTTCTTACAAAAATACAGTAACAGAATAAAATACTCTTTGTATCTATCATTAGAATTTTAGTCTCTTTTCAAAATCTTTATTCCTATAAAATTAATCTACATTTGTTTAACTTGTCAGTAAATGGTATTAGTTGGAAGGATAAAACTTCGTAAAAAACCAAATTATTGAAAAGCTTCTGTGTAATGATCTTATTAAATGAAATACCATAATAAGAGGGTTTTATCACTGTAATAATTTAGAAAACTTCAATTAACTCATAAGGCAGAAGTTCTAATTAACAGATATTATATATTATATACTGTGATCTGATCATTGTTTCTCTTTTAATATTTATAATGAAGAGAATTTTTACAATGAAACTATGTTTTAAAATGTAGGTTTTGTTATTGTTTAGTATGTCATGCCAATAGATCAGGAGACAGTAATTGCCACTGAAACGATAGTTTGTTATAATCACAGGTCCCAAGAGGAGGGGACATGCCACACCATGTAGGGCCACATGGGGAAGCACCAGGGTCACTCAGAAAGAAGGAACAAGGAGAAAATGGGGGCAAGAGCCTTTATTGTGGTTTCCACAGGAAGGAACAAGCAAGGCAGGGTAAGCAGCCTCAGGGCTGGCTAGTTTGAATAATTTCAGTGGGCTCTGGGATGTAGGGACTGTCCCTAGTAGTCTGGTACCTAGCCCTGAAGTGATCAGGGCAGCTGGATAGTGGCCCAGAGTGTGACAGCACTTTAAAGGAGGTGGTTGGTATGTGGTCTCTGAATTGGGCAGTTTGCATGTAAAAGGCACACTCCTAGATGAGTTGTTTGCTATCTCTAGGAATTAGTTAGCCCTGGGAGGGACAGTCCCTCCAGGGTCAGCAAGGCCCTAAGAGAGCAAAGCATCAAATACAGAAACTAGAAAATGTGATGACTACAATCTATAAATGCATACAATTATACAAATTTAAACCAATAGTGAAATAAGAATTATTTCTTTACTCTCTTTATTGGCCTTATTTTATTACAGTCTTTTCTTATTTCATTGTAAGAACAAATATATTCAAATTACTACTTTTTAACCTCCTTTTTTCATTTTTAGTTTAGAAGCTTAATCATGTTCAGAGCGTGATGGGCTTTGGCATATAGTACGTCATCAAGGAATGTTAGTCCTCTTCCCTTGCCTTCCCTTTCCCTTTTTTCATTCATTTACCAAATATTTATTAAGAATTCTAGACACCAGGGATGCACCTTTTAGTCTTCACAAAGGGGACTATCTAATAGGGGATACAGATATTCAATAAATAACCACACACAGAATTAACAACTTGGCACCCTGAGATGTCAGGAGAAGGCACTGCAAGGAGGCATTATGCCCTCATTAGTCTGAACCCAAGACCACATCATGTAAATAACTTTTAATATTATTTAATACAGTTGAATTATTTATTTTTATGCATTTTGCAAAGTTTGGACTTGATGTCTTCTGAAGTTGGCAAGCAATAGAAATTTCTTTTAAAATTTGTATGTGACATTAAAAATATATCATATGAAGAAATTTATGAACAAGATATAAAGTAGATTTCTGAATTATGGGTTTCCATTATTCCCTTAAAACTGTTCTATTCCGTTGTATTTATTGGGTACCTACTCTATGCCCAGAAGTCTTTACTGGAAAATTCCAGGTAAAACAAAGTATAAAGTGTGACTAGTTTGATGACTTTGTGCTTTCCTTTGGAAAGGTGATTTGCTTTTTTAAGCTTTCATTTAATAAAACATTAATTAGTATTTTGAACAGATTCAACTATTTCTGAATGTGATTATTTCAAAACCTAATACTAAGTGAGATATTGTAAAACTATGAACAAAACAGTGTTACCCTTGGCTATTAGAAAGCAGGGTTAAAATTTTTCTGGCACAAAATAGATGTAGCAGAGACACCGTTTTGATTCCGTGGTCAGAAAGGTCACAGTTGTCCTCAGCCTTGCTCCTGCTGGTGGAGGAAGGCTTCCTTTGTCCTTGGCTTCAGCCTTTGCATTCTCAGTGTAAGATAGCCCATGACCAAGGATAGGAAGCAAGTAAAGCAGCACCTCTAGTCCCATTCTCCTCCCTCCCTCTGCTTTGCCTTTTTTTCTTCTTTAGTATAATGTGCTAGTAGTGTTATCTCTCTATGTTAGCCCTGTTCCATAGTGGTAACAGTAATTATTTTTTTAAATATGATAAAACCCTAGGTCTAGGAAAGAGCTTAAAAGGGTGTCTAACTTATCCTGTTTTTACATATCTGATTAATAAAAATTATATGCAAGTGTATGTAGTTCAAAAAACTAACTTATGTGGTAAGGCTTTTACAACAACAATAATAGTGTTAATTCTTTATATAAATTATCAGTTCATCAGGAGTGCCTCCACAGACTTGCCATAAGCTTTCCAAATAAAGAGTTTCTGTGAAACATTATCCCAGCTTTGGGACTATTTTTTTAACCAGTCTATCTGCAGTCATCTTCTGTAGATAACCTTTCTGTTTTCTTTCTTAATAATTCAGCTTCTGTATAGATACTCATAGCACTTGCTCTTTGATATCATATTCACTATTAAATGACTTGCACACCATTGCAACAATAAAATTTAATAATTTTTTGTAATACTAGTACTTTCTCTGAGATATTTTGGCATATAATATAACTTCCAAATACAAAAAACTTTCCAATAAAGATTATCTCCCTGATTATCTGAGGTTCCTGACTAGACTGAGATGAGAGGATTGACCTCAACGTTCTCAGTTGCATTGTCTAATAATCTTTTCTTTCAGTTTCTTACTAAAGGAGTTGGATGTGCTTGTTCCTTTGTGTTACAGCCTAGATGCCTTCTCAGGGCTCAGGACAATGAAGGCCCTATCAGTTTTCAGTTCTGGCTCTTCTTTGGGGCCACCTCTATGCATCTCCTATACAACACGTCACCTTTCAATTGCTCATCACTGACTCTTAGGACCAAATCCAGACTCTTTAGTGCAAATTCCGAGGCCCTATCTGACATGGTCCCTGCTTACCTCCCCAATGATACCTTTCCCCACTTGCTCTCACATTCTGTGCTCCAGATACTCTGAGCTTCTTTCCATGTCCCCAACACTCCATGTTTTCCCTTACCTATAAACTTTTTATATATGTTGTTACTCTGGCCTGAAAAAAATCAAGGAGTCCTAATTTGTATACCATAGAAATGATTCTATTTCCCCAACAAAAGCTGTAAAAACATAAAGATCAAACATTGTGGCCTTGTCCATACATCCATTATACAGCTATTAGCCTATTAGTATCATTAGAAGTCTACGGGGGTACAGATCCTTGTATTAGGTAGGGGAGAGATATCACAGAACTGAACAATAATCATCTCTGTCCTCTGGAAGCTAAGACTTTTGAGAAAGAATATAAGGAGTGAGGGTTGGGGGAGAAAATCCACAAATACTTATGTAAAACCTTTAAACTACTGGAAAATAAAAATAAGTGAAATTTAGAATATTATAGTATGCAAGCATGAAGTACAGAAGGAAAAAAGCTGAAAGATCAGTAGAGTAGGGTCAGAGGAGTTGACTTAAGCCAGACTGTGTAGGTATGAAGGGTCATGAGTGAGCACCTGTTTTGGGGAGATGGGAAAGAAGAGCTCAAATAGGGGGAAAAAACATTGGAAGACTCAAAATTATAAATGGGTAATTTAAATACAAGATTCAATAAATTCCAGTGTGACTAGAGCTGTATAAGATAGTTTTACATTTCAAATGTTGTTTAATTCAATGTATATTAGAAAATTTAAAAACCTGAATGTAAGACTGGACACTATAAAACTCCAAGAGGAAAACATAGGTAGGACACTCTTTAACATAAATCACAGCACTATCCTTTGGATCCGTCTCCTAGAGTAACGGAAATAAAAACAAAAATAAACAAATGGGACCCAAGTAAACTTAAAAGCTTTTTGCACAGCAAAGGAAACCATAAACAAAATGAAAAGACAACCTACTGAATGGGAGAAAATATTTGCAAATGATGCAACTGACAAGGGATTCATCTCAAAAATACACAGACAGCTCATACAGCTCAATATCAAAAAAACAAACAACCCAATCAAAAAATGTGCAGAAGATCTAAACAGACATTTCTCCAGAGAAGACATACAGATGGCCAAAAGGCACATGAAAAGATGCTCAGCATCACTAATTATTAGAGAAATGCAAATCAAAACTGTAATGAGGTATCACCTCACACCACTCAGAATGGCCATCATCAAAAAGTCTACAAATAATAAATGCTGGAGAGGGTGTGGAAAAAAGGGAACTCTCTTACACTGGTGGTGGGAATATAAATTGATACAGCCACTATAAAGAACAGTATGAAGATTCCTTAAAAAACTAAAAATAGAGCTACCATATTATCCAGCAATCCCATTCCTGGGCATATATCTGGAGAAAACCATAATTCAGAAAGATACATTCACCCCAATGTTCCTTGCAGCACTCTTTACAATAACCAAGACATGGAAACAACCTAAATGCCCATCAACAGACGAATGAATAAAGAAGATGTGGTATACACACACACACACACACACACACACACACACACACAATGGAATATTACTCAGCCATAAAAAAGAATGAAATAATCCCATTTGCAGCAAAATGGGTGGACCTAGAGATTATCACAGTAAGTGAAGTAAGTCAAAGACAAATATCATATGATATCACTTATATGTGGAATCTTAAAAAATGATACAAATAAACTTATTTACAAAACAGAAACAGACTCACAAACATAGAAAACAAACTTATGGTTACCAAAGGGGAAAGGTAGGAGGGAGGGATAAATTAGGAATTTGGGAGTAACATATACAGATTACTATATATAAAATAGATAAACAACAAGGACCTAATGTGTAGCACAGGGAACTATACTAAAAATTTTGTAATAACCTATATGGGAAAAGAATCTGGAAAAGAATATATATATATATTTGAATCACTTTGTTGTACACCTGAAACTAATACATTATAAATCAACTATACTTCAATAAAAAATAATTAATTAAAAAATAAAAATTATAATGAGGACATTAACTCCACAATTGTACAAATATTATCAGACAAAGGTTATAACAGGTAGTGAGCTTATTTAAAACAGAAATGGGCAACCCCAGCTAGGGAGTTGGTTTAAATAAAATCATTAAGTAAATAACAATAAAGGAAGAATACAGATAAAGCAACAATCATGAAGGCCCTACTCAAATGACTGAAGATTGGGGCTCACTGGACTAGAGCAGTAGGCCCTGTCTAAAGACTATGGATGATAAAATGGGAAAGAAGGAAGAAATATATATATCTATGTTATTTGGTGTTGATTTTCTTAGTTTCTGAGCAGGAAAAAATAGAGTATATATTTTTATGTGAAATAATTCTTGCAGCAAGATATATATAATCAGTGAATGAGAGAGAAGCTGAGTTGCCATGAAGTTGCTGGAAGCATGAAGTACATTCTTCTACAAATGAACAGAAAGGAGAGAATTGGATATGGTGGGTGAATCATTTAACACTTAGAAATCAGAGTAGTGGCCAAGGGTTCAGCATGATGGTGCTTTTCCTCAGAGTAGCCAGGAAATTTGGGAGGGTATACACAAGAGAAAGCTGTTATTTCGATAAAATACAGCTCTTCAATCAAGTACATCTACAATACTCCTCTGTCAACCGCTGGAGAAAAGTGGTTGAGATCAGGGAGACATATGTTTCAAGGAAGAGGCAAAGAATTTTAAATATAGTAAGGCATGAAAATAAAGGTAAGAATTCTCACTGGTTAGGAAAAAAAATGTGTGGAATCCAATGCATTCATGGGGAAATTATTGATATGGGTTTTTTTTGGTAATTATCAGTGGGCACATTTTGACTGATTGAATTAATTGTGCAACAAGGGCAATAAAATAGGTTCTTATAGTTATACCTAACACTTCAAAACACTAAAAAAGTAATGTATAAATGCTTTATACTACAGACGACAATAACTTTTCCATTCACACTCAGGTCAGGTTAAGTTAGTTGAGCATTGTCATTCCAGTCCTTTGATAACTTAATAATTAATACTAATATGGGGTGGAATAGAGACAGAAGGATGAAGTCTGGGAAAGCAAGCAGTCCGCAACTAGAGACATCCCTTTGCATTATGCAAACTGAGTTTTTATTTTTAATTTCTATTTTCTAGTACAGCAAAATCTGTAATACAGCTTCCTTCAATGAAATAATAATAAAATTCATAGGATTTTGAAATCTGTTACTAACATTTTAAAAATGTATTTCCAAGCCCCAGCATATTTATAAATAGGTACTTTGAGATAGCTCAGGGAACACAACCATTTCAGATTTATTTAATTGGCTGTCAGAATTTCTCTTCCAAATAAGCCAGCATGCAATTAGTCAATGGCAAGTTTTCACAATAGTTTAACTGGCAACATTAAGGCATCAGCTTAACACTCATTACACCAAGAGCTACAGCTCTCTGCTTTTCTAACTTGTTATTCATCACCATACATACCTTCTTTTAAGTCACACTTTCTTTTGCTTTTACTAACTTAATGAGCCCAAGAAAATAAAAAGGAAATGAAGTTTCAAAAATCTCCTCTGGGGCTTCCCTGGTGGCGCAGTGGTTGAGAATCTGCCTGCTAATGCAGGGGACACGGGTTCGAGCCCTGGTCTGGGAAGATCCCACATGCCGCGGAGCAACTAGGCCCATGAGCCACAACTGCTGAGCCTGCGCGTCTGGAGCCTGTGCTCCACAAGAAGTAGAGGCCGCGATAGTGAGAGGCCCGCGCACCGCAATGAAGAGTGGCCCCCACTTGCCACAGCTAGAGAAAGCCCTCGCACAGAAACGAAGACCCAACACAGCCATAAATAAATAAATAAAAATAAAAATAAAAAATTAAAAAAAAAAGGACTTTCACTATCTGATAAAAAAAAAAAAAAAAAAAATCTCCTCTGAAGGTTCTTTGGGATTCAGAGTTACACTTCATAGAACCAGGACTCTGAGTAATCTAAAATAAGAGCTGGCAACAGAGGCTTGCCAGCTGTTACACATTTACCAGCCCAGCTACATTTTTCCCCGCTCTGGGCTGAATAGTTATAAAGGGCCACTCTTAACCTTATTTGGATTAAAATTTATACCATTCACACAACAGAGTTTCTTTTCAAAATTTTCATTTTCTTTATTCAGTATTTCTACTGAAACCAGATATCTCTGATGTCCTATCATATTTTAGGGACTGTGAAATGCTACTACTGTAACACTGGAAAAAGAAATAAAGTTTGACCTATTTGCTTGTGAGAATGATGAGATAAAATTTGATCAATCTCTGTGACGAAAAACCTATAAATCAGCAGTTACAGCACATTTTCATTTTTAATTTTTTTACAGTTTGTTGTTTCTTTTAAAAATGTAAAATATTGCAAAGGTGTGCTGGGATGCCCAAGACCACTCCATGTTTAGAGACTCTAAAAAGACTCACAGGATTCAGCATACAGTTGTATTCACAGCTAAGACTTAATCATAAGGGGAAGAGGCACAGGCATTCTAGGGGAATCTGTGTGCAGACTTGTGCTCTCCTCCTCCTATGAGAGGTCACACAGAGCATGTTCTTTCCTGAAGAGAAAATACAGCAACATGTGTGTGCTGTTTCTACCGAAGGGAGCTCACTAGAGACTCCGCATCCAAGGTTTTTACTGGGGGCTGCTCGTGTAGGCACCCTTTACTTAGCATGTACCAAAATTCCAGACCCCCAGAATGAAAGCAGGATTTCAGCATAACCACACTGTATTGCAGTCTAGGCACGGTGAACCACCTTATCAACTCCTGAAATTCAAATGATCAGACATCAACCAAAGGCCAACTCTGCAAGCAGGGCTTTCTAAGGATAGAAGTCTCATATCGGCTACATTAACCCTGTTCTTCACAAAAGGACACTTGCAATTATTCTAATTTACAAAGAAAACACTTTAAATTCAGAGAGGAAGGAAAAATATTTCTCAATAGATTATTTAAACAGTTAAAGCATTTGAGAAAAACCTGGATGGTGTGCATTTCACCTTCAATATAAAGTAAAAAAGAAAATGCTACCACAAAAGAATATTTTTTTTTCTTACTGAAAAGAACTCATTGAGAAAAATTTTAGCTCTTGCAGAAAACTAAGTAAATTCAACAATATTTTCTAAATTTTCTTCTAGGGTGCTATGAGTTGATGTCTTCCTCCAATGCTCACTATAAGACTAGATCATTTATAAATGGAATGTCTCATTATTTGGGGCATTCATTTACTCAAATTTAAAAGCAGAGACTGAGGGACTTCCCTGGTGGCACAGTGGTTAAGCATCCACCTGCCAATGCAGGGGACACGGGTTCGATCCCTGGTCCAGGAAGATCCCACATGCCATGGAGCGACTAAGCCCGTGTGCCACAACTACTGAGCCTGCACTTTAGAGCCCGTGAGCCACAACCACTGAAGCCCGCGTGCCTAGAGACCGTGCTCCGCAACAAGAGAAGCCACTGAAATGAGAAGCCCGCGCACCTCAACGAAGAGTAGCCCTTGCTTGCCGCAACTAGAGAAAGCCCACGCACAGCAACGAAGGCCCAAAGCAACCAAAAATAAATAAATTAAATAAATTAATTTATTTAAAAAAAAAAAGCAGAGACAAAAAAAATCTACTCATTCTATTGTGTTTCACATTAAATTATCCCAAGCAATGCCCCAAATCAGCAAAATGCTGCTATGAGACTTGGATTGACATTTTTTAATAGGTCACAAGATATTTAAACAGCTTTCTTTGCTATTCCAAAAGCAGTTTGGGTATCAAGCAAAAGTATTTAGATTTAATAATATGCGTAAAATAATGAGATGTGAACTTGAAAATATAAAAGTGATCTTAAGGCCACAGCCAGTACTGTTAAAAAACCAGGGGATTTTTTGTTGTTCTTATATCTTAGGGCTCTATAAATGAAGCAGCAGCCACAATCTGAAATCTCGAGTGTCAGATCAATGTACTAACATTTTTCAAAGCTCTTATGAATATGCGAATTTAGAAATTAACTTAGTTGCATTATCTTCCCTATTTTGATGATTTGGAAATGAGATTTTTTAACCCAGGGGACAGTGCATGGACTAAAAGCTCTTTCCTTTATGACCTAAAGACACAGAGGCTTCCCCTGGAAATAAGATGCCACCATATGAAAGAGAAACGAATAAACCTTGAAAGATGAAGTATTTACCAAAAAAGAGACTGTGTTAACCTTAAGTAAGATTATTTTAAACTAGAAGAAGATAAGATAATGTCAACGGGCAATCTTTAATCCCCTGTTTCACTTCCTTCACTCCCCACCCAATTACTGGGAAGGACTGGGGCTTGAGGGCAACATTACCTCAGGTACAGGAGATTAGAAATTATGACTCCTTCTGCATATCTGACTTTTACTGCATGTATAGTTGACCCTACGGCACCATCCTTGAATAAATCAACCCACGCTATTATGGCATTAACCATGTAAGGGGTAACTTGGTTATAAATCAGCTCCTGCTCTGTGGAGGCTGTACTCACATGACTTTTTATGCAGGGTCATTCTTCAAGTTTCTAAGTATGTTTGGTGTGTTTCTGCCAGTTGGTGGTAGCAGCTTCTTGGGAGACGAAATGAACACTGAGATCTTCTCCCAAGAATGCTGTTGGAGTCCATGTATTAAGTCAGCCCACCTAAAGTATAACCTCCAAATTTGAGACAATCCATCTAAGCCAGTTTTCTTGATGCGGTAGCACTCAACATGGAATTGTGTGTATACAGATGGCTTCCTCAATGCTATGTAGTACAGTTCCAACATATAGGAAAAGCTTAATAGATATTTACAGAAGGAAATTCTTGAAGAAATTATAAAACAACACATATGAATATATGGTATTACATTATATATGGTAACATATGTTTGCTTTAAAACAGTCAGACTGACCTATGTTTAAATTCATGCTCTGTTACTTAATAGCTTTATGGCTAGGATAATTTAAAATAATAATAGTAGTATAAAACCTTCCTGTAGCATTACTGAGTGCCAGGCACTCTTCTAACTACTTTGTATATGTTAGCACATTAATTCTCACAACAACCCTAAGAGTATGAATTATCATTTTCCTCATTTACAGTTAAGAAAACCAAGGCACAGAGAGGTTAAGCAAACTCTCCAATGTCACACAGCTGGTAAGTGGCAAAGCCAGGTTTAACATCAGACAGTCTGCCTCCAGAGACTGTGCTTGTGACCACTTTGCCTTATTGCTTCTCTTTCCTGAGCCTCTGTTGCTCTACTATAAAAATTGGGTGATAATACTTATCCTCATGTGGTTTTTGTAAAGAATACTCTAATAACAGAAGCAAAATGCCTAAAAGTACTGACACAAAATAGGGACTCAATACATGCGATTTCCCTTCTTCCTTCTTTCTGGTGGCTCCCCCACCCAATAACAGCTCAGTGAAACACCGATCAACAATTCCTAGAGGCTCATTTTCTCTAGACTAAAAGGCCCCAAGTCCTTTGAAAATTCTTCATACGAGGAGTCAAAGAGAAGTTTCTTAAATTGCATATATTGCATAAATGTGTTACAGGATAAGAATTTGAGATACTAGGTCCTCCACTCCTTGGCATCACCATCCTGACCCACTCCCCATCCCCAACCCTCAACACACACTTCCTGTGACCATTGCCTCATGAAAGGAGCAGCACACACTGGATTGAGGCATGACTAACACAGCTACATGCAGAATCAGAGGCCAGTTCTTGGCTTTAGCTCCAAATAAGTTCTTGCAACTCATAGCAAGGGTCGTTGTTGTGAGAGCCAAGGATTCTAATTCAGAAGATCTGAGTATTTTGAAATCAAAAGACTAATCTCTAGAGGAGATTAAGTCTAACATACATTTTATATCATTTAACAAATAGACTGGGACTTCCCTGGTGGTCCAGTAGTAAAGAATCTGCCTGACAATGCAGGGGACCGGGTTCGATCTCTGGTCAGGAAACTAAGATCCTACATGCCGGGGACAGCTAAGCCCGTGCGCCACAACTACTGAGCTCGTGCGCCTCAACTAGAGAGCCTGCATGCTGCAAACTACAGAGCCCACAAGCCCTGAAGCCTGCGTGCCACAACTAGAGAAGAGAAAAACACCTGCACGCCACAACTAGAGAGAAGCCTGCGCTCCACAACTAAGACCCAACACAGCCAAAAATAAATAAAATAAAATAAATAAATAAATAATAAAATAAATCTTAAAAAAAAATAGACTGAAAAGAAAAAAACTATGATGAGCTACATAACCCTACCCCTGCAACAACATAAAGGAATTGGAAGGAGTTCTGTGGAGGACGGAAGACAGCTTAAACATCTCTGAGGTCCTGAGAAGTGGCGTGATACCCTACTCTGAGTACAATAGGTTGGGGATGGGGGTTGATTTTGGATAATCCAGCCAGACATGTTTGAGGCTATCTGAGGGAAGAGGAAAAGCCCAAAGAGGCAAAGAACTCCTTAGAGATGCAATCTGCCCCAGTATGTGTGGTAGCCAGCAGGTAGAAATGACCACGGGGTAGGTCTGGGCAGTGAGGACCTAAGATGGAAAAGCACTATCCTTATCCACCTCACCCTGGCCCTCAGCAGCTCAGGTGAACCTTTGAGTTTTCTGAGCTCTCTAGGGGAAGCTGGAAGGGACTGAGAGTGAACTATTAATACCAGATATGTCTGGTATACAGGAGGAAAAAAGACAGAGGGAAGCAGGGTAGAAATAGACCCACAAAGATCTGATGGTAGAGTCCATAGGACTGCAACATCTCAGTGAATGCAGTGGAAATAGACCCACAAGCAAACCAGATGATTTTCATCATAGCCCATGATGGCACATGTCAGAGAACAGCTGGGGCCCAAATGCATCCTCCTGACATAAAAACCTGGCTGTCACATGTGCACCTGAACCCCCAGAGCAAGTCACTGACCTCTTCTTTGACCAAGTTAAAGACTCAAGGGCTTCCCTGGTGGCGCAGTGGTTGAGAGTCTGCCTGCCAATGCAGCGCACACGGGTTCGAGCCCTGGTCTGGGAGGATCCCACATGCCGCGGAGCAACTAGGCCCGTGAGCCACAACTACTGAGCCTGCGCGTCTGGAGCCTGTGCTCCGCAAGAAGAGAGGCCGCGATAGTGAGAGGCCCGCGCACCGCGATGAAGAGTGGCCCCCACTTGCCGCAACTAGAGAAAGCCCTCGCACAGCAACAAAGACCCAACACAGCCATAAATAAATAAATAAAGTAAAATAAATTAAAAAAAATTAAAAAAAAAAAAAGACTCAAAATGAAAGAACTCATCATATGGATTGAATTTACTTGAAGATAACTGAGTTTCCTACCATCAGGTAGAAAGGAGACTTGCACTAGAAATACATTCCATTTATAGAAAAATTAATTTTTGTAGAAGCGAGCTATGACCTGAGAAATATCATACCCACTACATGTGTCTTCTAGTCTGAAGATGGCAGAGGTGGCAAATGGATTATTGTGAAAAATAGCTGCAATTGATTAGCACACTTGATGACACTGGGAAAGAATCTCTTCTGTCTTTTAACCTCATTTCCTGGTACCATTAGGTTATTAATTCTTAACAATTGTAAATTGCCACCTCAAAGATCATGGATAACTTCCAAAATATTGCACCCAGTGACTATGGGTATCTGTTTCTGCTCTCTGTAGCACTCAGCCCTTTTGACCAGCTCCTTCCCACCTTTCACATGTTTCCCATGATGTTCTGCTAACCACTTTTGTCCCACTTTTGTCACTCCCAAACTGTCTCATCCTCCTCCCACTTGCTAGTTGAGCTGAGGGCTTAAGGAACTGAATTCTGCCAACACTCAGTGAGCTTAGAAAAGGACCCTGAACCCAGATGAAAATCCAGCTGCAGCCAACACCTGCACTGCAGTCGTCTGCAACACTGAGAAGACGACTCAGTTAAGCCCTACCTGAGCTCCTAACCTATGGAAACTGTGAGATAGTAACCCTGTGTTTCTTTAAGTCACGGAGTTTGTGGCAATTTGTTAGCCAGCAGTAGAAAACTAATACAGCATCTTAATACACTGTTCTTTTGTATAAATTATATGGTTTTGTTCAGTCTGTATAAATGTTTTACTTTTTATTTGACATTTAATGGGTAACCTAGATCACAGTAAACTACCTTTCCTAAAGAAATTTTCATATTTTACCATGGCATAAAGAACAAATAAAATGGTATCAGATTCCTGGCAAATTGAGCTATTTGTCTCTTGATGCAATGTCTAAAATCACTTCCCAATCCCAAATATAGACTGACTTAAACTCCTGCCAAATTGTGTTCTCTTAAAAATTTAACTGTTAATCCTATTAGTCTGCCTAATGGGGAAAAAGTGAACAATCCAAAAGCCTTCTTTTGAGAAAAATTCTCTCCTCCAGCCACAATGATTACAAATTAAACCTCTGAGAATTAGCATTACCCATTTCACCAAGAAGAAAATTCATGGATGGCTTAGGCCAGATTACAGTTGTTCATTCTTCTCCAGCATTCTGATCTTGACAAGTCTTTTTGAAAATGTGAGTTACAAGTGTTCTAATTCTCAGGAGATTTTCACTTGGGGTCAATTTCTCATAACATCCTAAATAAAGGTTTAGGTCAATTCTTTCATAGTAACATAAAGGGAGAGACCATGCTTACAATCATAGACTTGACTCAAGAAATAACCTTATCTTAGAGATCCTGTCTCTGAAGTATGTTTGAATGTTCCTGTTGACTGAAGATTCACTGCTCCCTGTCAGTCAATCTGTTCTGGTTTTAGACAGCAATCATGATTAAGTTACTCAAAATTATTCTTTTAAAAGTTCTCCGTCTTTCTAAATAATAAAAAAAAAAATCATAATGATGGCAAAAAAGGCATAGAAACTCATTTTCGTATCTATTTCCACAGAAAAGAGAAGAGTGAATGATCAGGTTTTTTGACCACTGCTCCCATCTCCATTTTCCCACTTGGCATGATTCTCAGACTTTGTGTTGGCCAGTCCCATGCCCACAACAGGGAAAATCTAGGAATACAGCAGGCGAATAAGTAGTCTAGTAATATAGCAGGCTACTAGTGAAATAGTGGGCCAATAAAGTACTTTCCCAAGAATCAAACCAATGGAAGATGCATCTATCTAATGCAGGGGTTAACGAACATTTCTAAATTCTGTGATGAAAGCACCTACATTGAAAGAAAACATGGGCCACCAAAGGTTACTTTCCACAGACTGGGCAACCTAACTTCTTAAAGGACAGTCCAAAGCAAGAAAGGCAAAAGTGTTCTGCCACAGTCTCTTGACAATCACTCAAGCAAATAATACCTATTGAAAATCTATTATGCTCAAGGGAATATACTTGACATCTTATGGCACATAAGCACTTACTTCATGGGGAGACAAAGTGTGATTACAGAAAATGTTTATGAAGACAAAACTGATAAACTGATTTATCAACCCAAGACAGCATTATGAAAGAGGTCACAGTGCAGTATATGATTATTTCATTCATTCCATCAGTGTTTATTGGGTGTCTCCCTCTCTGCAGGGGTTTAAAGACTTCCAAGGCAGTCCCAGTCCTCTAGCTCTCCAGGTAACAGTGGTTTGGTTCCTGTTAGGGTATTCAGTGCTGCATGTTCCTTCTAGGTAACTCATTATCAATGACTGCATGTTATTGTGATCACATTCATTTAAGTATGTATCACCTCCAATCTCTCACTATAAGGCTACCCCTATTTTTCTTTTTGGCAGTTTCATTCCTACTCTTGGTGGGAATATAAGTACTTCTGACTAGCTGGTTGTATCATCAACTGATGATGCCCTTTATGATGATTATGCCCTTTATGTTCAAACTAGGAGCATAGCCACTATTTATTGAGTGTCAAATACTTAACATTATTACCTTTATTTCTTATAACAACCCTGAAAGATAAATATTATGATGCCAATTTTACAGGTGGAGAAATAGAGGTTGAGAAAGACCAATGACTTATCCAAGTCTAGGAAGAAGCACTGAATTTGGAATCAGATAATCTGTTATAACCTTGTAAGCTGTATAATCATAAGCAAATGACTAACTTTCTCTATATCTCAATGTCCTCTTATATAAAAGGGATATAAAAAGGACCTACCTCACTGGGTTGTTGCCTTGATAACATTAGATACTAGACATGAAATTGTAAAGCATCATCCAAATGTAAGCATTGCTGTTGTAACTTCTACATAGCTAGCACATTAGATTTTTTAAGCCTATACAATGTGTGCTGTTTCAACTAACAAGATTAAAAATATCTCAGTAACAATACAATACAACAATGTGACATTATCCTGTTGAAATTTTAATATATACTTGAACTCATAATGCTTTAGCTCAATTTACTTCTATGGCTCAAAAATATTAAAATGTTGCCACCTTATCATAATGTTCTATTAGCTGCAAGATAAAAAGAATTAACATGTCCCTGGAAACACATAAATAAAAATAATCAACATCTAAATCCACAATACTTTTTTGTACATCTCCTTACTCTACCTCAAAGATATAATGGAACTAGGATAGATCCAAAAAAGGATATTAAACTTCAACAAACACACATTCAGTGCTTATTACATTCCCAACACTCTGTTAGGCATTAAGGAAATTGAGATAAATAAAGCAGAGTCCCTGACCTCAAGTAATTCCTGGCTAAAAATAGCCCACTTATCTGGAAGAATGAATACTCTGCTGTTAAGTGTCAGTATACAGTAAGAATAAGAAAATCAGAAAATTCGCCTTTATGGCTTCTACCCCACAAGATGATTGTATTATTAGTCTGCTTCATATAATGAATCCAAACCTATAGGAACTATTTCTCTGGTTGGTTGTACTTTAAAAAAATAAACAAGAAGATTTTAGGCAACTCATAAATAATAAATTAGAATTGGACTATTAATAGAGACTAAAACATGTTAGCAAATAACATTTAGCTTTTGAGATTGATGTCATGGAATTTCTTCAGGCCTTTCTACAAGCCCCAGTTCTATACTGTCCTGGCCAAACCAAATGAAGAATGGTGATTCTTTTGATTGTCTTATAAGTTATCTTTAATCATGAGAGATAGTAAGAGGTTTAGGTAGAATAGTCCTCACCATTCAAAAATCAAAGAGAAGTAGAAAAATAGAAAAATCTTTGTATATTAAATAGGTTTCCAAAAATATATCACAAGGCAATAGTTAAAGAGAGGTCAAGTGATCAGCAATGTAATTGCCTATACTTACATCTGGAGGTGCAGGTTGGTTGAGCAAGATGGGAGGAGTGTGTAAAGGTTAACAATGGTATACCCTACCAAACAAAAACGTAGATTTGTTAAGAAAAGAGTATTTGCATCATGAATTTGGACTCCTAAGCTGCTATTTCGTTAGCTGTGTATTTTAGCCAGTTTTTGGAGGGGCTACTGCCTGTGGTCAATGTGCTGAGCATCGCACAACTCCAGGGGGCACCATTTACATACATAAACTATAATGTAAATGTCACCCTCTGGTGCTGCATAACATAGTAGCCTTTATTCTGTGTGCAAGGCAGTGGAGGAAGGGTGAGATGGGGAAGAATTATGAGGTAGGCCAGAATGCTGTAGGGGAGGAAGGCCAGTAGACATACACAATCCAGCTATCCCTGACCTGAGCACCTAATCTGGAACTATACCAGATACTTACATATACCCTTAACAGGGATTTGGTGGTATATGTAGACACATGGTACAGTTTTCAAACATATACTCCCAAATAACCATACTGCCATTTTGTGTAATGGCAGTACACATGACATTGTGTTAGCATCCTTATAAAACCATTTAAAACTAAACTATTTGATCTGAAAATTTTCATTTCTTAGATACAAATGAATTTGAAAATACATGCCCATTTAGTGTGGAATATCTATAGAACATATTCAGAATGTTCTCCAGATGCTGAATATGACCTGAAAATTCTGCCTTACATGCTGTTATACTTATTTTTGTAACAAATTTTAAGAAGGTTTTTGGCTTTAAAGAAATCTGTCATGCTGGTATCACACCACATCTTTTATATTAGATCATTTATGTGTATTTCTGGAAATTCCAGAAATTTGAGTCAAATCAAACACATCTTACTTAAACAAGTCAAACCACATCTTACTTAAGTCTTGCATATATCATGTAGGATATATATCTGCATGATATTATATTACAGTTTATCGGCAACACATACACAAAACACACACAACCATACACACAATGTGAGTCTTGAATTCTATAAAGTAACATGCTATTTTATGATATAAATTCAAGTGAAGAATGCTCAGTTAATAACAGAATTAAATAAGATCACATATCTATCACACATTTCTATGATTTTTCAATAAGAGAAAAGCAGTCTTTTATAAATAGACATTATTCCCACACGATCAATATGAATGACATCTAATATATTCATTCAGAGTATAACATTTACTGGTGAAAAAAAAAGGTTAGTACTTAAATTGGTAGATAGAGGTAAAACCATTGACTGAGAAACAGAATAAGCATATTTAAATTAATAATGATAGCAAATATTAAGTATGAATAATTATAACAGCTACTATTTTTAAACACCTACTACTACTGCTGTGCTTATCATGCATTATTGCTCATTTATATTTTGACATTGTAAAAATGATGTCATTTAGTTCAGAGTGATTAAACAAAATTTCAAGATATTGCATCTGGAACTCAAACTCAGATTATCTAAATCCAAAGCCCTCAAATCTGTGCTTACTGTCTATGGGAAGAACTCAAAATATTTTATTTTAAAATATAGTAGTGATTCTGGGCTTCCCTGGTGGTGCAGTGGTTGGGAATCCGCCTGCCAATGCAGGGGACACGGGTTCGAGCCCTGGTCTGGGAAGATCCCACATGCCGCGGAGCAACTGGGCCCGTGAGCCACAACTACTGAGCCTGCGCGTCTGGAGCCTGTGCTCCGCAACAAGAGAGGCCGTGACAGTGAGAGGCCTGCGCACCGCGATGAAGAGTGGCCCCCGCTCGCTGCAACTAGAGAAAGCCCTCGCACAGAAACGAAGACCCAACACAGCCAAAAAATAAGCAATCAATAAATAAATTTATTAAAATATAGTAGTGATTCTAAGAAATAAAATAGAACTTTTGTTTTTTGTTTTGTTTTGTTTTTTGCTTTCCTACACTTGCTTGGAAAATACTTTTTAATCCCAGTTCACCTAGAATTAGGAGCCCACTCTCTAGCCCTTATAAATTTTAAATAGAATTTCATGATAGGGAGCACTTTGGATGTATCCTCACTAGATGACAGGTTCAATGTAAATACTTGTGAACAATGGAGCTATGCTAGCTGTCAATCTCTGGGTATTGAAGACACACCAAAATCATCGTTTAACTGCTTAAATTTTCCTCCTAGCATATCACTAAGTTAATACTCCTTACAAAGAAAGTTATTTAAATTATGGGAGTCTTTTCATTCTATTTTAGGATCATAGGCCACTGGCAACAACAGCCAAAGTCAGAGACTATTGTTAATGTACTTGTTATCTATAAGCCAACTCACTCCCTAGATCCCTGACTCACCATAACGTGCACATACACACACACACACACACACACACACACACACACGTCATGTAACATCTGTGGGGTTCAGTTTTGTCAACTGGAAAATGGGAATAATGGTTTTGGTTTAACATATTAAAAGTAATTTTTAAAATAACTGAGAAGATATCACACTTATGTCAAGTTTTAGGTGAAGGAAAGACAAGCTGATGATATGTATTTCATTGTATCAAGTACTTATTCAACAAATATTTAAGAAACATCTTTTAGATGTAAGACCCCTTGAAGGAAAAAAGAATGAGACGGAAAGAGTGAGGAATATAAAAAGGTGAAACAAAAGGAGACTCTGTGACATAGCTTTCTTTTTTTTTTTCTTAAGTGGAAGATGCTAAACTCATGAATTACTCCAAATAAAAGAACATAGATAAGTCAAATACATTCTGGAACACATTACAATATCTGATTTTTAATTAAAATTAAGATTGTCTATTAACTATTTTTTTTTATAATTGATGTCATGATGTAATTTTATATTCACTTTGCACAACAACAAGATCCAAAGCCTTGGCAAGATAAACATTTTGACTATTTAAAAGAATCATCTTACTCAGTGTGTTTTAGCTTTTTTCGGTGACTGGGATATGAGGGGCCAAAGAAGAGTGTTCCCAACACTATTAGTAACCGCGCCTTCTTTCCTCTTCTCCCTAACAAGGTCAGGGAGAATCGTGCAGATTGAGTAGGTTTGAAAAAGGTCCTTATCACTGCCTGGTGATCACTGTTCCAGCTGGGACAATGAGGGTTCATCCAAAAGCACTGCTTCCTCTTGCCTATTGACAGGAAACCCTGCCTGTGACTAGCTGCACAAGCCTTGCTCAATGCTGGCAGGGCAGCAGCTAGAGACTTGGGAAGAAAAACAACTTCTAAACCTGGTTTTTGTGCAATAAAGTATCAGGTGGTGGTGACATGGGAAGGCTAATTGGGGATTTTTTAAAAATACTCATATCACCATAGGCTTCCCCAGGTTGTAGAGAGAATTATGATATTCACAAAAGAACTTATAAAAAGTACAAAATAAGATAATTTTCAGTCTAAGACAGCTGGGAACTTAGAAACTTTGCATGTAAAGAGTTGTGGTGAGGCTCCATAATAGAATGATAAATGTATTAAGATGAAGTAGCTTTTCTACAGAACCTTCTAGAAATGGGTTTCAAATGCTTGAATTCTTATGTTCAGTTTAGAAGAGTGTGTTGGACCCCTTTTTGAAAATTGTCCTTAAAAATGTGTACCAGACTGCCTTAAAAACTTTACCAGGGGAACACTTAAAATGAAAAGCACCAGCAACTGAAGAACTGAATATCTTGTTTTCATGTATCATTTTTCATCTATATTCCTTGAAAAAAATGCATTAATTATCAGACTTTTTTTATACATCTGATTGGAGGCATCAGAGGAAGAAAGTGAACCACATCTTTGATGTGATAAACTGAGAAGCTGTTGAGAGAACATGGATGGAAACATCTATCAGGTAGTTGGGGATTTGGACCGAGAGTTTGAGAGAAAGATCATCGGAGCTACTGAAACAAGAAAAAATGCCAAAGGAGAGGAAAGATAAGAAGGTTGAAAACAAAGTCTCAAAAAATGCCTATATTTGGAAAATGAAGAGAGAAGAAAACAAATAATTTTATTAATGTCTATGTAAATAAAAAGATAAACCAAGAGAATATAATAAACCTAGAGGTGACCAGGACATGATGCAGGTCATCAAAATTGGCAAATAGGTTTTGACAAAGAGAAAACAATTTCAGTAGACTGCTGAGGACAGAAAGAAACTAGATTGCTAGAAGAACTGGACTGCAAATGAGTAAGTGGTTAGGCAATGGAGGAAACATGAATAGATAATTCATTCAAAAAAATAAGGGGGAAAAGGAAAAGACACGACCTTCGAGAGGGGAGAAAGCTGGAGGGCAGCTTCCTGCATTTGAGAAAAAAAAAAAGCTGTAGTGGTGAAATCTGAACAGAGATGAGGAAGGATAGGAATCCTTTATCCTCAAGGAAATAAAAAGTCTATTTTAAATAATTAAAATTCCAAAGAACCAAAAATTAAGGTTTGGGCTGTTCCTGCACACACTCATGTAGGCCACATCCGTCAGCATTTAGGAATTCCCTCCCCTTCTGCTACAGCTGTGGGCTTAAGCCCACGATGCAGGCAGTTTGCTATTTGTTTGCTTTTCTTTTGGTGAGAGAGTCTGAACATCCTGTGGTGAACCAAAGGCATCCCTGACCTCTCCTGCCCTCTCTTCCCTCCGGCACCCCACACCCTCACTCCACCTCTCCCATTTTTTTCCCTCAAGCTGAATTCGTCTTGCAAATTCGAACCTAGCAAATTGAGATTATTAAACAAGCTAGGCAAATATCTCTGGCAATCAAGGAGGGATTCCTTCTACTGGAAACAACAGCCAAATTTTTAAAAGAGAGAGAGAGCGAAAGAAGGAAAGTTACATAGGAAATAGAGATAAAACTTGATTACCAGGAGCCTGCCTGGTGGTCCAGTTTCCTGGGTCAACAAGTTGGTCCAAATTTGCAGAGCTGGCTGAACTATAGAAAGCAGCAGAGTCAATCAGCTAGATCACTGGAGGAGAGAATGCTTCCCAACTTTAGGCCAAAGCCCTGTGAGTTTAATGCCCCTTACTCAAAATTGGAACCCAACTGGTGTGAAATAGAGTCTAATGAATGGCAGAAATAGTGTACTTTCTCAGAAATAACACACACATTAGGATTTTGCGCCTATGTATATTTTCATCTCCAAGCTTTAATACCTTTCCCTGCCACCCTTGCCTGCTGAAATCTTCCTCAACTTTAAAATCCAAACACTACCTCCTCATCAAATTTTGCAAAATTCACAAACTGGAATCCTTTTCTAAGTGACAGGAACTTAATGCAATATCAGGAACTGTGCACTGATGCTGGGGATAGTCTCCTTTGCATCTCCCTCCCCTCAGTCATGCTCTGACTTTTTCTTTTTTAACTGTATAATATTTTTCATTAATTGATATTATCTTTATCCATTTATATGTTTATTCTATGTCTCTTCCTACCACAATATAAGATCCATGAGCACTGGGAATTTATTTCACGTGCAAATATGTTCCCAGAACTTTGAATAGGGTCCAGCACATAGTAGGCACTAAGCATATATTTGTTAAATTAATCAGTAAACCAACCAATCAATCCTGTCATTTAATCCTCACAGCCATTTGTGAAGTACAAATTAATTTGCACATTTTTTCAGATAAAAATTAATATGAGGAAATCAAAGGTAAGAGAAAACTAGTAAGTGACATAAATCATCCAGGTCCTTCTGATGGCAAAGCCCTATTCTTTCCATTTAATATCACCTACAGCACTTGTCACACACTGCTTTGTTTGCTTACTTATGACCTTATCTGTCATACCCATAGGGCTGTGAGCTCCCTAGGTATGGACTTCATTCTTCATATTTCCTCTCGTAGAATCCCTATGACTTGAAGATAACGTTTATGAGTTGAATTTCCTCATCCCTACTTCAGGCAGTAACTAAATTTGAGACTCATTTACGCTTACAATCTTTGCTCACAAAAGGAGTGTGGAGTTTTCCACAGCTAAACCAAGAAAAGTGATTTTTCTCTCAGCTAAATGATGGTAATGCAGGGCAAAGAGACAACAGTATATCTATAAAAACAAGCGAACCTGTTGGCTGGAAAATAGTCTGAACAGAATAACAAGAGGATAGTTCAGGAGGAGGGGCAGTAAGAACATCAGCAAAGAGGCAGGAAGACTTGGAGGACACACTTGGAGATTAGGGAATAGACCCAGTTTGGCTATTAACAGACACTGGAATGGCAATAGATGCTGGATGCTTCTTCTATATTCACCAGAGTAAGTGAATTCTAAACTCTGAGTTCTCAATAGTGCAGTTCATGAACTGTTTCCTATATGTATTAGATTTCTATTGTTGCTGTAACAAATTACCACAGATTTAAAGACTTAAAACAATGTAAATTTATTATCTCACACTTCTGGAGGACAGAAGTCCAAAATAGTTTTCTTATAAGGGCTAAAATTAAAGTGCCAAGAGGGCTATGTTCCTTCTGCAGGTTCTAAGAGAGAATCCTTTTGTTGTTATCTTTTCCAGCCTCTAAAGGCCAGGTGCGTTCTGTGGTTAGTGACCCCCTTCCATCTTCAAGTCCTCTTCTGTACCTAGGCAAGTAATCACAACACTCCAACCTCTGCTTCCATCCTTCATATCTCCTTCTCTGAGTGTGATTCTCCCACCTCCCTCTCCTATTTATAAGGACCCTTGTGATTACACCCAGGTAATCCAGGATAATCATCCCATCTCAAGATCTTTAACTTCCATTTCCATTCATTTAAACCACATCTGCAATCAAATGTTCTACCCCTGAGCTGTACCTTCACAACTGTTAGGATGTGTATCATCAAAAAGACAAGCAATAACAAATGCTGGTGAGGCTGTGGAGAAAAGGAAACCGTTGTACACTGTTGTGGGAATGTAAAGCTGTGCAGCCACTACAGAAAACAGTATGGAGCTTCCTTAAGAAATTTAAAATAGAACTACCATATAATCCAGCAATCCCACTTCTGGGTATGTATCCAAAGGAAACTCACTATCTCCAAGAGTAATCTATACTTCTATGTTCATTGCAGCATTATTCACAATAGCTAAGGTATGGAAACAACCTAGGTGTCCATCAATGGATGAATGGATAAAGAAAACTTTATACATTATCTTTATACAGTAACTTTACTCTGTGTGTGTGTGTGTGTGTGTGTGTGTATATATAGAGAGAGAGAGAGACAGAGAGACAGAGAGACAGAGAGACAGAGAGACAGAGAGAATGGAATACTATTCAAGCCTAAAAAAGAAGGAAATTCTGCCATTTGTAACTTGGATGAACCTGGAGGGCATTATGCTAAGTGAAATAAACCAGACATACCAGACTCTACAGACTAGCCTCCCTCTATACCTTCTCACCAAAAAGAAAGGAGGATCTGAAAGATACTATTCTGAAGAATAATAACACTGTATTTCTAGCAAGTAAAACTTTAAATAAAATAATACATATGATGCTGTATTTTCCCTTTGCCCCAAATGTATCATTTCTATAACACAGAATGAAAGAGGCCCTGAAAATTCTGAGACTCAACTAGTTTGACAAAAGCTGTATGTGGGCTTCAAGTCTTTATGTCAACAGTGCTGTTTAGAGAGGTTTGCAAACCTAATTAAATGTACATCTTAGACAAACTACTTAAAAAATAGATCTAATGACTACTATAAGGAAAATGCTATAGCCACATAACAAAATTGCAGCTGTTCCATTTACTATATAATTTTCAATTTTATCCTTAGGAGAATTATTTGAACATTACAGAAAGGGAAAAGAATTCATTTTAAATAAAACATAATTTTGTAGGAGAGCACCTTTTGCTTCAGGTAATGATTTTAACTGATAAGGAATCTGGAAGTTTCTCTCCATCAATGGTGATTCTAATTTTCCCCCATCTTTTCAAATTTCTCAGTAGAAAGTGGAAAATCTCTGATCTACACCATCTGTTTGTCTCATCTAGTGGTGCCTGCATTCCAATTTCTGCAACAGGAGGCTCAAGACAACCTGCCAATAAAATTCCCTGAGATTGTCAAGACACAGAATACCTGTGAAAAAGATTAAGATAAGCTTTTTTTCATGGTTAAATTCTTCTCACACAACCTCTCTCTCAGGGCACCTCTGGCTTCAGCAACAGATTTTAAGTAAAACTAGAAAATGCCACACAGAGAGAGCTTTCAATGATTTATTATATTACATAAACAGGCAGTTTGCTGGGTTGGAATCCCTGATTCACTCAGCTGTGGGACAGAAGTCTGGGCTTTCATTTGCATTCATTTAAATGGCAATAGGCTGATGGCAGGTCACATCCAACTTACTACATTCCATAAAGAATGGAGATCCAGGCCTGCCAAAGAACACTATGTTAAATCCACAGTGATCACTCTTTGTACTGAACCCAAACAGGGTCACAAGAACAATGTGTACAATCCTTTGAGTTCCACAACCATCATGGAGGTTGAGAAGCTCCTTTCTAAAACAAGAGACTGGGCAGTAGTAACATTTTCTGAGCATTTACTAATGTGCCAGAATCTACATTAAGAAATTAAAAGTATCACCTCAGTTAATCCTTTCAACTACCCAATGAATTATATAATACTATCTGATCTACTTCTCAGATGGAGCAATTGAGGCAGAGGGGTTAAGTAATTTGCCTAGAGTTGAATGTCTAGTAAGCCTGAAGCCAGGATATACACTCAGATAGCTTGTCTAGAAAGTCCATATGCTCAACCACTGGGCTTTGCAGCATTTGTACCAAGAAGCTGCTGTTTTTCTATGAAGAAACTGAAACCAAGCAGGACCCTGTGGGGCTCCTGGGCACAGAAGCCTTTCTGTGTCCCCCATTCATTGCTTGTAAGGAACAGACTCCAGCCTCCATGGCCTTTCCTGAGTTCCAAAGGGCAGATTTGAACAGTTTGTAATCAGGGAAGGGAGGGGATGCAGAGACAAGGGAGGAGCAGCCAAGAAATAGTGCAGCCTTGGGGCAGGGTCCTGGTTCCCTCAAGGGATACACATAACAATATCTTTGAGCTCTTTAGGAACTAAACCCCCCAACAAATAGAAAGTGTTAGCATTCTTCATTCCAGAAAAGATCAAAGGTCAGATTAAAAGAACCAGAGAAGCTTATCAAGAGACCACCTGAGGCCAGATTAAAGGAATCAGAGAAGCTCATCAAGAGATTTCCTGAGCCCAGATTAAAGGAGTGCAGGCCCTGCACACACCATAATCTTATCAGCAACCCTGTCCTTGAACCATTTCTATAAAACTCCTCACCAAGTTTTCCCAGGTGGGGACACAGTTTTTGAGGGGCATGAGCCCACTGTGTCCCTCTTTGCCTGGCAAAGCAATAAAGCTATTACTTTCTACTTCACCCAAAACTCTGTCTCCGAGATTCGATTCGGCACAAGTGCACAGAGGCTGAGTTTTTGGCTTCAAATTCACTCTTCATACACCATTGGGTATGAGTGGATTTTCCAGGAGGTGGTGAGAATTGCACCAATCCATCTACCCATACTCAACCAGTCTCAAGAAACAATTCTGCAAGATTGGCTGGCTGAATCTGGGTGGAGTTGTTGCTTCTAAGCCAGAGTAAATTTATTGGCTTACCTGGGGATGAATCTGAAACTTGGACTCATTAACATGATGCCTAAATGAAATAAACTAGTAAGCCATAGACATTGTAACAATGTAACAATTTATTTGATTGCCTGAAGCCATATACTTCAAAAGGAAATTAAGCAGAAATGTTCTCTTCTTTATGGTATATACGATAAAACAACCTCTTAGTTATTTTTTCCATTTTTTTTTTCCTGGAGCCATCAAATTTCCAATGTTGCTAAATACACTGAGCTCCCAAAATTCACAATATATTGCCTTCTAGTGGCTCTAATTCCTTTGAAATGCCTCTTAAAAAGTTCCATAGTTTGTTGTGAGATTAGCCTTGAAGATTAAGAGGAGGTTGCCACAAATTTTGAGCTCTCCTAAGTAATATGATTTCCTACAGAAACCTCACAAACTGTTCTCTCAAATCAATGAATTGACTCTCCAAATCAAAGCACTTGATTAGATAACAATGTGATGCTCCTTTAAAAAGTCCTGACAGATTCTTATAGATAAGAAAAAACCAAAGGTGTGAGCAATGATGTACCTACGGGAATAGACTACTCAGAAGGAAACGCAGCCACCTGAAGCCTGTGTGTTTCACACTTCCTGAATGCAGAGACCGTCTCTTGCTGAGACTCTGCTACCTGCAGAACCTTTGCATTTGACTTTGCAGAAGTAGACCACTTATTTACATGAAATAGAGACCAAATAAGTCCGATTCCTGTGAAAGACACTGTTTTAGGAGCAAGGGAAACAACAGAAAGAATGTCATTTATCAAATATAATGGAGGCGTTAGCCAAATGACACAGCCATACTTTCAGGATTAGAGATAGAAGTGAGAAGAACTGAATCCATTTTTTCTTTTCATTTCTACTTAGTACTATGCCAATGAGCCATACAACTTAAAAGAGGGTTTTTTTTTTTCTCATAAAAGTAACAATTGTTCCATGTACAAAAATGGAAACATAGAAGCTTATAAAGAAGACAGTTAAAATCATGCATAATTATACTATCAAGAGAATTATAATCACTCATATTTGCACAAATAATATTTCAGTATATCCTCGTCCCTTTCTTTCTATGTATTTTTTACATGGCAGAATATATTTACAATTGCAGAATATATTTGCATTGCAACCTTTGTGGTGAGATTTTTTGATGTCATTAGTCTTTTATGATATCCCTTTATTGGACATACAAGAGTCTAGATGGATATACCATCACTTACTCAAGTAGTTCCAGGGCTATTGTGTTGCACAATTCCACAGGGAATTTGCACTGTATTTGTGCATTTGCATTTCATTTCTAATTATATTCTGAATTTACATTTGCATTGTATCATGCACATGAAGCACCATTATATGGTCAAACACTTGTGCAATGAGGCAACTCAACCATGACCTATCCCCTATTATTGAACTTCTAAATTGTGTACAATTTTTTTCTATTATAATTATTCCATAATAATCATTCTTATACATATACAATAGTTTAATCTTAAGAGTTTTTAAAAATTTTCTTCCAGAATTTTTATCCTATACCCACAAACCTGCTTATAACAGTGCATTTATGCCATTCTTATTTACCATGTTTTTTTTGTTGTCTTTTTTCAGCTTGGTCTCTTGCAACCAATTTTTATTCCTTATTCAATCTCCTACCTGAAGATACCAGTGCTTATGATTTTGTTGCCTTGTCACTTATATGTATTAGGATATTTTTAGCAACAATTAACAAAGGACCCAACTCACAATAACTTTGAGAATATACTAAAATATTATTTCCCCCAGGAAACAATAGCAGAGAAGATTTAAGATTGCCTGAATCTGAGGCCAGTCACAGAGAGCACTCCACTACCATAAAATGAGAGGCCAACGTCCAAGTGCAAGGCCTTCAAGAGGCAGTTTCTGAAACCAAATACTGCAAAGACATCAACACAGGGGAAGTGATTAACTATGAGCAAGCAACCCATGAAAGGAATACAAATTGAAATGGATTTTCACACTTACCCAGCTACATTGGTAGGAGGCTTTATCTTCTTTCTTGGTACTACATATAATCATGAGCTTTATTTGTTATCTTTTCTTATTGAGAAGCAAACTGAAATAGCATCTAGGAAAGCTACATTTACTAAAAATGAAAAGCTGGTATGTCATTGTTTCTTTTTCAAGGGAGCTGTTTTATTTCATGTATATAGCTTCTTTTCATCTATATTTCAAATACCAAAAAGAGACTGATAAGTTTTCCAAAACTAAAGATAAAATCACGATTACCAAACATTTATTCATCCATTGTAATTCATATTCTTTCTATGGTGATTGCTCTTGCAAAGAAAAGAGAAACACAGTAAAACATAATAATAAATTTTGAAGGAATTATGAGAGTCTAAAGGCAAGAATTTAAAAATGGTTCTCCTCCAGGATAGAGTCTAAGTGGGTTCCAGGTGGCTGACATTCAGGCTACACCTGACCCAATGAAGGCAGTAGTAATTTTGAAGTCAGAAAACTTGGATTCTTATACTAAATTACATATGGACTTTTATAAAGGCCATGCCATGCTTTTAAGACTCTTTGCAGAGAGATCCAGCATGCACACACCTAGGTCAACAAAAATGACCTCTGAAAATAGCCAGCATTCAGTGTTTATCTAAGGACTCAAATGAGTCCCTTGTTTGTCTTGTGATACCTGACTACACAGTTTGGTAGAGCCCAGGATGCAAAAGCTAAAGTACAAGTAATCCTGTTGGAATTAGCAAAGACTTATTCAACATCTTGCATTTGAATGGGTCATAAATATTAAGGGTGGGAACATGCAGACATGTACACATACTATACTGGGAAAAGCAAGCCTTTGGAGGATGAAGCACTTTGCAGGCACATGGAAGTGAGTGGGTGAGTAAAGGACATCAGTTTAGAAAGAACGCACCCACGTGCAAACTTTACAATCTACACGATTTTGCCATGGATCACTTCTACTCAGAGAATAATCATGGGAATATCAACTTGTTTGCAAAAAATAAAATATTCAAACTAAAATTTTTTCAACAATAGGATTTTATTTTCTAACATTAAAAAGTAATCAGTAAGTACAGTCCAAGACGTAGCCACTTCAGGGATTCAATGATGTTATCAAGGAATCTCTTCTCTATAATTTCCATCCTTCTTTTTTCAGGGTGTTGCCAGTGTTTCCCCTCATAGTTCCAAAATCGCTGCAGCAATTTCACAGACTCTTACTGTTTTCACCAATTTAGTAGATTTTACTGAATGAATGTTTCTCCATTTGCTTTATCCTCTTAGGAAAATTTCCAGAAACTTTAAAAAATTGTTTGTTTTTTTTAATTTTCGCCAGTTAAATTGTCATTTTGCTGGGGATAGAGTCCATCTAGACCCTTACTCTGTTATTCTGGAAGTCCCACCTTTCAAGGTTTCTTGAGACTAGGCTTCAAAATGGTGCACCATCACTTCTGTTATATTTTCTTGCCAAAACTAGGTCACAAGATCAACCTAAACTTAGGAAGTGAGGAAATAGGCTCCATCTCTAGCTAAGGAGAACCACAAAGTTCTATTGCAAAGGATCTGGATACAAGGAAGTTTAGATAGCTGAGACCACAGTCAGTTCACTATCAGGAGGAACACCTTTCTGAGACATCCCCAGAAGATTTTTCCTGTGGCTCACTGGACAGGATTAAATCACATGTCCACACCCTAGCTGCATGAAAGACTGGGATAGCCAGAGTCTGACATTTTCAGGTCCATAATGACAAACAGACTTTTCCACTGTTAAGGGGAAGGGAGAAAAAGGTTGTTTGGTAGGCAACCTACATGTCTTCCAAAATGTACAATCTTTTACCTCAATTTGAGAAGGCAGTTCTCAGTACTTAGTCAAGAACAGAAGGACCACCCAGTGTCAAATATAATAAAAATAAAATATTCAGAAAACAGGAATAAATATTGAGTCTGTGATATATACTTTGGAAGGTTTGTGATAGATAAGATGCTGGGTTTTAAGACAAGAAAATTTCATATAAAAATATATATCAAACTATTAGAAGATAAGCAAAAAAGCAGGAGAAAAGTACTTCATTTGAATATGATATTTTCAACAAATTACTATCCAGTTAGAATAACTGGACTTGCTATATGATATCAAAAATAACAATTGACATCTCTCCATCATTTGCAGGATTTTTTTAAGCCCCTTCTATGTGCTAGACAATTTGCTAAGTGTATTCCACATGAAATTTCATTTGGTCTTCATAATAAACATATGAAGTGGATTGTTATTTTCCTCATTTTTCAAAAAGAAAAGAAATTTATCTTCATATAAGTTGATAAATTGGGGTTTGAGTTAGCCCAGCTAATAAATGACAAAAATCCATATTCAAACCTATACCAATCAGTTTTCACAGTGTGAAATCTTTCTGCCCTGTTATGGTCTCATTACCAAACATATGTGGCTTTAGAAGGGAAAAGAAAAAGAAGGAAAGCTTGGAAAGGTAGTAATTATAACATCACTGAGATGATATCATTTCAGAAGTTTTGCTCTGTCAGCTTTCTATAACTAAAGGATCTTCATAAGTCATGGTGACCATGTGAACAATGATAACATTTGTGCCAAAAGTACCGATTGTAATACATGCTTTTCACTCAATACATCAAGAACACCTTATCATTGCATTCAGTATTAAAAAATTTTTTCTTAACTGCTCAGTGTTCTACTATATGGATATAATTTATTTTAAAGTGTATCTACAATTAAAATTTGTGATTATTACATGTTCACCAAAATCTATTTCTTCTGTTGTCTAAGAACAAAGCTGGAGTACATTTCCCAGCCTCCCATACTGTTGGGTAACCATAGACTGTGTCTAGCCAATGAAATGGAAGCAGAAGTGATCTATGCCACTTGCATACTCAGCATAAAGCATCTTCCATGTGACTTCCATATTCTTGTTATCACATAGGTCAGCCAAAGGCAGAGGATCTCCTTCAGAGGAGGACGGCATCAGGAATCACAAGGTGGAAGGGGTTTGAGTCTTTGAATAATTATATGGATGTGCACTCACTAAGGACATCCATTTTGGAATTTGTATGAACACGAAATATGCTTTTCTATATGTCCAGTCATAAAATTTTTGAATTTCTTTTACAGCAGCTGGTGCTACTGTTACTTACTCTAAATAATATATGAACAATGCTTCAGAAGACCACTTTGTAGCTAACTCTTTATGCAAACGTTGATTATTTACTTAGAATATATTCTTAGAAGTGGAATTTCTGGGTCCACAAAAACGTGTATCAAATTGCCTTCCAGAAAGCATTTAAAATACTTACCAGCAAATCAATGAGAATTTCTTAAATAATTCATTTTACAACTCAATAATGTTTTCTAACACAGGCAGATAACTTCTGTAAAGAATTTACTAGGATCTTGTACTGGCTCTTCTACTTATGTTGTAAACTAAATCTGTGTAACATACCTATCCTTCCATTTATTTCAAGGACCAGATGTCATGGAATGGTATATATTTTAAATGTTATAAAATATAAGACAATACAAATGCAAATTTGACATGAATCTAATTTCGTATGTGAAATTAATCGTTGTAGCGCCAATTTTTTTCTGCCTTGAAAACATCATTCACTGAAACCTTGTCCATATGATCTTTAATTAGATTTTCACTTTGCTGTACTATCACAGTAGCATTAGTTACTTAACAGTACAGATATTTCCTTCTTGTAATTTTTATTGGCTCAAAGTGAACTCAAGCTTTAGTTCAAACAAAGGTGAGAGTGTGAAATTTAAATGGGGAGGTGATAGAATATGTACTAGAAGAGAAAAACAGATAGATGTATCAGCTGTTTGTTTTGTTTCCTTTGAAAACTGCTGTGTCTGTGCTCCTGATTTGACACTTGGAGGCTAGAAACTTTCCAGCTGTGTTGAACAGAACCTCTGTCTCCCCTTGGGAGCAGCAGCAAGCCATGGTAGACCACAGGAACCAATGAAAGTACCTCATGCTATTTACAATGGATCACATTTCACCATTTCTGAAAGATGGAACCTTTGGAGAAGAATATTAATGACCATTGGGAGATGACACTAGTCATTTAGGGAAACACTCAATAAATAAGCAAGTGATACTTGACACAGAGACTCCCTGGATTTGTAAAATACTTAGAAGCCAAAGGAATCTTTTCCTGGGGCTTTGATCATTTTTTTAAGGATAATAAAACTTAATTCTGAACTCCCTGATGTAGTAAAATAGTCCACTAGTACCATACTACATTTCTTTAAATCTTTAAGAGCTCTGTTACTTTATTTTTTCTTATAAATTCTGGAGTTATATAACTTAGGAGTTATTCAAAAATATATGCTCTGTTTTTACCAATTATAAACCAAATAAGTTAGTATATTACAAAGAATCATGAGAAAGATGCCTTTCTTATAAAGAAGATGCCTAGGATCAAGAAGCTGTGGGTGACATGTTCAATGGAGCCTCCAAAGCCCCTCACAGTTGGTAGCAGCCACTGTGCTAGCCATAGGCCTAGAAGGCTGGACAGAGGCACAATCATCTCTTACTTGTCCTGGCTGGAAGGCTCATTCACCATATTGGTGGACTGAGGAGAAGAGGGGTAACAAACACCTGGCAAAGAAAACTAAGTCTATGTTTCCTGAAGTGAATAAGTCCTGTTTTACCTTAATCTTTTTTTTCTCCCCAAATCTCATGACTGTCAACCTGAAACACTGAAGAACAAAACTAAAATTATTCTGACTAGAACAAGAAGAGATCATGCGTAGCCGTAAGTTTTATTCAAACCCCTTGCCCATGACACTATTATTGCCAAACTCCCTTTAAAATGAGTCACAATATTTCTCAGTACAACTGATGACGGAAGGGATTCCCCTCTGGCCATTTTGGGAGCCCCATGTTTTCTCTGATAAATTATCTAACATATCAAACACTGGATTCTCCTATCAGAGATTAGTCACTAGAGCAAACAGTCAAAATCTTCCTCCAACAGAGGTTTTTCTGGTGTACGAGACTCTTGCAGTTATCTGTAAAGAAGAATAACAAGTACTCTCCAAAGAACTTCCCCAGGATTATCCCTAATAATCCCAGGAGGAAATCTCAGAAATACTGTGCCTGCAACAGACTGAAATATGTCAAAAATGCAAAGGGTACAGGGTATGTTCACTTTGCTGTTTTGTAAACAGAAAACACACACCACACAATGTTAAATGAACATTTCAGACTTTCATTGGGGGGAAATGAGGTATTTTAAAAGAACGTAAAGGCAAATTATTTGGTTCAGAGGGAATTCCATTGAAAGAAATTATTTAAGAACAAATGTTGATGAACTTAAATACAAATCCATGGTTAAATACAATAGTGGAAAATCATATGGAATGCTAGATTTTATCATTGTAGTACAATTTCCTTAAAATTAAAACTCTCTAGATAATGCTGGTGACACTGCTACATTCATATCTGGTATTTTAAAGACAGAGGCATATTGAAAGAAATGTTTAATGATCATTGAAATGTTGTTGAAGGAATTAAGCTATGAGTGAAGATTAAGAAAATGTATAATTTGGCAGGATAGCAACTAATCAGGAAATAGAAGAGCAAAAATGCCATTAAAATGAGAAATCACTTAAGGTAGCCCATAGAGGAATACTAATAAGGAATGATGACTGGAAAATATGAAAAGGAAAATTGAAGAATAAACACAAGAAAAGTTTCCTGACAGTCAAACCTTTTCAGCCTCTAGGGAGTCAATGGAAAAATCCACCAATTAGGTCATATAAAACTACATTGTTCAGAATATTAACCAAGCCTTGTATTTCGACTTCTCAACCTTTCACTCTGAGAAAATATGTGTGCTGCCCACAACAACAGAGTTCTTTAGGTTTTTGGCTTATTTTCTTTATAAACTCCTCCTTCATCAAAAGTCAATGATAACCGGAAGAACTAGTAAAGATGACAGGTAGCCAGAGTGGAAATGAGAAGTACTCAATACTAACTCCCAGTATCAGTGGATATATGAATCTACTTAATTTTAATCAGAAAAGGGTACTGTTGGTTAGTAAACGATTTGTAAGTCTTTCCCAAAATACCACTGAAGCTATCATTTCTATGGCATAAAGATTCATATCTGTAATTGTCTCAGTTCTCTAGAATATATAGGTTAGTTTCAAATTTTCATAATTAATAGAGGAAATGTGATCTCCAATTCAGATTACAGGAACTCTTAAATTCTTTACAAGTGAAGTGACATTTCCTTCATGATTAAAAATGTTCACCGTAAATGTGTCTGAGTTAAATTAAGTAAATCAGATTTTCCATATTAATATCATTAGATACCATCTTATTTCAGCACAAATAATATATCAGGTTACAATTTAATATTAATATTAATATTACCAAATATGAATGGCTTGATACTAAATAGCTCTGATTGTTCTATGATGACAGCAATCTCTGTCACAGATTTCATAATTTTTACTAAGCAATACCTCAGAAGACTGGGGCAAAGGTTTTCTTACCCCTGTTAACACTATGTGTGGATGTTACACAGGACAGATGTCTCCAGTGAGTGCTATTTTTCAATCAAATTTATTCTCCCTTTTGCAGGCCAAACTAGTAGTCCAGATATTTTCCATTAGTATCAATATTTGCAAAGTCTCTGGCCAATTTGGCAGTTCTACCAATTAGATGTCTCCATGAGTAGACTTTTCCAAAGTGGTTCAGGTTTCACTTGTATACATTTCATCTGCATGACCAGTTACTTTCATTGCTAATATAATCTAAGCAACTGGAAGAGAAAATGAGGCCAGAATAACCTTTCCACACTTTCTTCTCTCTTTTTTGTGAACAGCCCCTAATTTCCACCCAAAATGATTATTCTGTATAAATTTTCTCAACTTTTTTAATGGATCATCCACTACATTTACGCCACTCTGTGGCTCATTTAAGTCACCCCAAAGTCTTTCCCTTTACTCTTGCTGTTCACAGCAAACTTGGAGTCCCCTCTCTACTGCTGATCTCAAGTTGAGTTTTGCTCTTCATAGCTGTGGTACTGAACTCCATTCCTGCTTTCCTTGCATTACTTATTGGGAGTGGAGGAAACATAGAGATGACTACACACACACACACACACACACTCACACACACAGAGCACAGTTTCTCAGGCACAGAGACCCTGAGCTATTTGTCTTTCTGACTGTCCTGTGGATGAGGAAAGAAGGGAGATGCAGAGGAAGGAACATGCTAGGCTCTAGGACCCTAGTCTGCTTCTGCTCTGAGAACAGAAAGCTTATGTTCCTGGGAATAGTCTTTACCTCTACTCCTTTCAACACATAGGATGCCAGAATGACCTCGGCAAGCTCCTGTGTCTATTTGCCAAGATGCCCTGGGAAGAGACTCTATTTGTTCATGGAAAGAGGATAAGAGACCTGAAGCAAAATAAGTCTCACCTCACTGTGGAATCAGAGTGCATAACGTGGAAGCATTATGAATTTGCTTCTCTGGAAGGTGTACTAGGATGCATTTATCTACAAGAAAGAATAAAACTGACTATCAGGGGTTTAAACAAATGAGAAATTATTTTTATTAGACAATAAATTTGAAGGTAAATGACTGGTAGCATGGATTCAGTGGGTCAGTGATGTGATGACTGTTGTCTGATTCATTTACCCTTTCCCTCATAGCCACAAGATAACTGCCACAGCTATAGGGAACATGTCCTCATTCAAGCAGAAAGAACAGGGGGACAAGGGGAAACCCCACCAGATGTCTCTTTAGCTCTCCTTAGTCACATGGCCACCCTCAGTTCTAAGGGAGGCTGGGAAAGCAAGTATTTTACTTTCCAGTCTCTATAATTGGAGTTGGAAAGGAAGAAAAAGTTGAGATTAAGTGCTGGGCAAGCCAGTCAACAACATCTGCCACAGAAGGGATCCCAGGCTCAAACTTATCCATTTATTTTTATTTTTCTTGGAAATATCCAGGAAGCACATCATCCTTCCTGATGCTCAGCAATACCCAACTTCCAATAACATTGTCCACTTATAAATGCGAGTTCTTTCTTGCTTCGTAGAATTTGAGCATGTTGTATGTTTTGGAGGCCTGCAGTTTTATCTTTACGTACCCTTGCCACCCAGTTTGGTATGATCCAGCTATTATAGAGGTTACATACTCTATACTCAGGCTATATACTCTATACTCAAATTCAAATGCAGGAAACTGAATGAAAAAAAATATATATGTTCCTTCTTAAATCATTGTGTTCATTATATTTTGTTCAACATACACAATATAACTATCCTAATCACATCCCAAGCTCATTTTTTTTTTTTCCTTTTGCAATTTCAGATGGCACCTGCAAGCCTGAATGTCCAGGTAAAAACTATTTGTCCTTGGTTTTTCCTCTTGTCTCAATTCTTCCTCTAATTCTGGCTCTACCCACCCAGTCTTTCATTTTTCTCACAGAACCTTTTGCTTTTCTAGTTATTCACCTCTGTCTTAGAGAAAGAGCTTCCTCCCTTGGAAGATGTGTAATCTTTCTCGAGACCACACAATGTGCCTTTTTGTGTGATGATGGTGGACAGATGTGATTTTTCCAATGAGTTCTATTTTGCTTGCTTATTTATGTATTCTTCAGACTTCGGTCTGCAGTCTGGAACAAAATAAATCAGGTCATTCATTTCTCCTAATTTATACTGGGTGGGTTTTCATTAATTTGAAATGATTTGTTAATTACACAAAGTTCTTAAGCCCCTTTATTAAAAATCATAGAATATACTAGGCAGGGTTTTAAAAGCCCATTTTTCTTTAAAAATGTTTTTTAAAAGCAAGGCTGCAGTACTATTTAATAATAGATTATTTTGCCCAGAACAGTTTTCATAATATTTATAGAAAATTAACATAAGTAAATGTTCCACAACCCATGCATCAAAAAATTTCCAATTATATTTCTCTTCCTTGAAACAGCTCTTTTATGTTAATAGAGAAATATTTGATCCAGAAGAAAGTCTAAAATTACCTAGCATTAACTCTTATTTTACAGATGAGACTACGGAAGCCACAGAAGGTGAACCACCCAAGGGTTTACGGTTTGTGAGTGGTAAAGCCAGGATTGTAAACCAGGTTCCTGATGCCCAATTCTGAGCTCTTTCACAATCACCTACATCTCAAGGGTCCACCCCTATGATAAGCAACTACAAATATCATCCCTAGGTCCGGTGGGTCAGGTGGTAAAAGGCCCAAACAGCAGAAATGGCTGCATGGCAGGGCTGTATCAAGAACTAAGTACTGGATGACAGGCAAGGAATGAAAAGAAGGTGTAGAGGTAAGACTAGGAATGTGGACCTGTTAAAGTTGAATGATGGAACACTGACACTATATTCTCCATATTCACTGAGCCAGATTGAGGGTAGCAGGAAAAAGGGGGCAGATCCAAAAGAATGATAGAAGGCATTGCTTCCAAAGACAAGTCTCCCTTGGAATCAGGAAATTAGACAAGCATTGCCTGGGAGAGGTTAGTTGTAGTTAGTACATTGTTTCACTCATTAATCAGTTTAAAACATGTTAATCAATTGACTTTCAGGTAATTTTAATAAAAAGTATGGTGATGTGGAGTAGGGTAAAGGAAAACATTATTCCTACAGCAACTTCAGCTGAAAAACATACTCAGAGGATTTGTACCAGCAGCATAGCTAACGGCCCTTTTAGAAGCATGCTTACTCTGAAAAAAAATCGTTTTTTGACTTAGTCTGGTCCTTGGTGATTCTAAATTCTTATTCATTTGTCTACTCAGTTATCACACTTAGGAACCACCTACTATATGCCAAATAACTTAATCATTGTCAATATTTACAAAGTAAAGAGGTGGCTTTTCTTTCATGTGATGGAAGGTTAGAAAACATAAAATCCTTCTTTTAAAGTGTTTGTAAATATTCATTCTGCCAGTTTGAAATGTTATTGTGTTTGTGTTCTGAGCAGACAATTCCAATGTCTCATACCATAAAAGCAATTTATCTTATCTTCTTGAATGTTAAATTAGCAAACAAAACACTCCTAGAAGAACTGGCCATGAAAGAATAGGGTGTGTTCAGGGTATACCAGTCCAGAAGGTATGCACTTATTTGAACCATGCATCATGTTATATAAAACCTATTCCCAACTAAGTACAGCACTTAAATAAACTGCAGAGTTAAAATGGTAGCATTAACTAAAGAAATTTTTTTAAATGTCAGAGCAATTTCCTCACCATGTTGTATAAAGATATTTTATGTACATTAAATATGTGGGAAGGACTTGGCTTTCTCTTCCATCTCTCCAACCCCAATCCCACTCCTGGTCTTCAGTAAAGTAGATTAAAGAGTAAGCGACTTTGTTAGCATAAAACACATAAAAAACACATGAACCATATTAAATATGTGTCTCCATGTATAATAATCATCCCCCTAGTAGCACCAACGCCTGAATTACTCCACTCTCCTCTCCTTCTAGGGTCCTAGCTCTATTTTGGAGTAGAATCATATTCTGCAGATCCTGCATATCCCTGAAAGGGACCTGAGGACCACATGATCTTCAGACTGACACGTGGACAAGAAACAGATCATCCCCTTGTAAATATTACTGCCTTGTAGCATAACTTGGAACTGTTATTTTATTTTGCTAATAAGTTTATATTCCATCCTACCAAATGATGGGGAGTTGTATTAGAGAAGAAAGCCGTGTTTTAATATACAGTTACATGTATAATTAGCTCACATACAAATTACCTGGACAATTAAATTGTATATGCAATTACAAATGCATTCAGCACACAGTTTGGTTATTGTTTTGCCTTCCAGTGTGCCTTCAGCAAAATTTGTTAATGCCTTAAGCCACAACACGTAAGACCAGAGGAAAGTATGTTTTACACAGGCCCCAATGGATTCTATTGCCCAATCCGTTCCCCATCATCTCCCCAAACCACTTTTATAGCCTAATACAAAATAAGCTTGCCTACATTATCATTCACAGGAATTTAATCAGAATGCCACTAGAAAGACCATCATCCCAGGAAGTGAATACCCATTAAAAACAACAACAAAAAACTTCCTCCAAATCAGATGCTGCCAACAAGCCCATAGAAAAGACATTGGCAAAGAAAAAAATATTCAAAAGGTAACATATTTCACCCAGTTCCTGGCACATTATAAGTACTCATGCAGAGGAAATACTCCCTGTGTTTAAATGAGAGGACTAACCTGAACTGTCCACATTTTATTATCATCACCAACTATTGCCCAAATAGTTCTCCAAAGAGGGAGGGATCCAAAGAGGGCTTGTGAAAATTTCCAAAACAAAATCTCAAACTAAAATCCATTAAATCATTTAAAAATGTTTAAATATGAAAAGAGGAGGATGAAGAATTGAAAAATCTAATAATAATATCTTATTATTTGGAAAGGTTAGAATAACTGTCAAAACATATTTCACTTCACATTAGAAAGATGCTAGACATTTCCTATATTTATTCATTATCATCCCACTTGCAGAGAAGTTAGTCATCTTTTGGCATATTTGCCAGATTAGTCTAATCAATGATTATTAACATATGTTTTAATGTCCAAAACCTAAGAACTGATGCTTTGCCAAAGAAATCAGGGTGTAGACAAAAGAAATGTAAGGAATTCAGCCTCACCTTTTAAAGTTTTCACTAGAAATCATTTCATGAGGAAAACACTTGTTGTCTTAACATAGGAAGTTCATTTTAACTTAAGAGTGTGTGGGTAGTAGATGGAGCAATGCAAGGATATGGAAACAACACAAATGCAAAAGGAGTGAGTGAGCGAATGTGAAACCAAAGAATAGACAAGACTTAACCACCTTCTCGATCCTCTTCTTTCTCCACTCACCACATCTATTCTTAAAATACAACTTTCCACCTGCGTGCCTTCCCCCCACAAAAAAAAAGTTCCCTTCAGTTTAAAGTAGTGGCTTAGCAGCACAGATAATGGTGTTCCCGATGTCTTTTTCTGAGATTGCTTATGTATTTGCACAGATGTTAGCTAGTCTCTTTATTACTTCTTATATCGAGTCTTCCCTCCATGTTTATTCCTCTGGTTTTACACCAGCAGAGCAGTGTTACTTCTCTAAATAAAGGAAATGTACCAAAGTGTAATTTTATAGTGGTCTCTGCTAATTTCCTTTTTTGCCCCCTACCATGTCAGGAGGCTCAGTTCTGGGTTTCCCCACAGGCAGTGGGAACTTTTCAAGGATTCTGGATAGTAGGTGACATTTTGTGTGTTATACCTGGTACTATGCTGTGTTTTTTATGTGTTATCTTATTTGGTCCCTAAAATAACTCTGTAAGATATGTACTACTGTTAACGCCATTTTTTAGATGAGGAAACTAAAACTTGGAGAGATTAATTCACTTGCCAAAGTTGAATCACAGAGTTTGGATCTGAGCTCCAAACCAACTCTAAAACCCATACTCTTAATCAGTTCAATACTCCTGTGGTCTTTTAAGAAAATATGAAAATCTGTCCAAATTGCCTTCTGAAAAATGAAAAGAGAAAACCCAATCAAAATAGTAAATATAGCCATACCTCCAAAAGTTTTCCTGTATCCTTTTGTTATCATACCCTACTGCCCCACCCTTCCCAGGCCAACACTGACCTGCTTCCTGTTACTATACATTGGTTTTCATTTCATAGACTTTTATATGAATTAAATCATATATAAGTACTCTTTTTTGTCTGGATTCTTTCACTCAGCATAATTATTTGAGATTCATCCATGCTTTAACATGTATCAATAGTTCCAGTATCAAAAACCATTTTTATTGGTTGTGTAGTATTCCATTGCATTGGATATACTATAGTATGTTTACTCATTACCAGTTGATGAACATTTGAGTTATTTCCAGTTTTTGACTATTACAAGTAAAGCTGCTATCAGTGTCAGTGTGCCAGTTTTTGTATAGATACATGCTATCTTTCATTTGGGTATACCTAGGAGTAGAAAGACTGGATCACATGGTAAGTTTAACTGCCTAAAAAACTGCCAGATAGTTTTCCAAAGTGGTTGTAACATTGTATATTTCCACCAACAGTGTATGAGAGTTGGGTAGAATAACCTTGTTTTTCTAAAATCATAATCATTAAGATCCAATGGGTAGGGGACTTCCCTTGTGGTGCAGTGGTTAAGACTCTGCGCTCCCAATGCAGGAGGCCCAGGTTCGATCCCTGGTCAGGGAACTAGATCCCACATGCATGCCACAACTAAGAGTTTGCATGCCTCAAATAAGGAGCCCACGAGCTGTCACTAAGGAGCCCATGAGCTGTCACTAAGGAGCCCATGAGCCGCAACTAAGGACCCTGCCTGCTGTGACAAAGACCCAGCGCAACCAAATAAATAAATAAATATTTAAAAAAAAAAAAAAAAGAAAGGAAAAAAAAAGATCCAATGGGTATAAATTCTAAAAAATATATTGGAACACAGATAGAGATCTCCTTTTTTTTCCCCTGGTGTTGAATTCTACTAAAACTTACATGCTTATGAAACTTAAACTAGTATTCCATTTCAGACTTATCTTCAGAGCTCCATATCCAAACATATAATTTACAATCCATCCAGTCACCTACACTAAAAATCTCAGTTATTCTTGAGTCCATATTCTGCCTTAAACCCCACATATAAATGCCAAGTCCTACTGTTTTAACACCTTAAAAATATCACCGATCTATCCCATTTCTCCATCCTTAGCTTAGTATCTCATTGTCCCTTGTAAGAGCCTTTTAAATGGTTTCCCTTGTTCCAGAATTGGACTTAAAATCCATCCTTTACACATAAAGCTGGGGAAATTTTTAAAATAAAAATATGACCATGTTAGTCCACCTAACTCACAAGATAAGGTTAAAGCTACCTTTTCACATATGGCCCTCCATCTTTCCAGTTTATCATTCATAACTTCCTGCCTTCCCTTATTCCTTAGAACTGCTTGTAAATCCCTCACATACCATGCTGTCTTGCCTCTATGCACTAACACATGCAGTCCACTGTCTCTAGAATGGCCTCCTGCCCACTATTCACCTAATTAACTCACCTCTGTTATCATGTCCAGCAGGAAGTCTTCCTCAAGTCCTCAAGTCAGGTGAAGTTCTCCTCATTGGTAGTTCCATATTTCCAAGAGCATACTTCTATGACAGCACCATCAGATTGTTTCTAATTATCTGTTTATGATTCCCCCCACCACCCCCAGAAATATGAGCTCTTTGGCACAGAGGTGTATCTAACTCATTGTTGCATCCATGGTGCAAAGAGCCATGCTTGGCACTTAGCACACCCTCAATAAATCTAGATTAATGAACAGAAATGTCAAGGTCTGAGAGATTTGGAAAAAGAGTACCTGCCATAAAGTTTTGGGATACCAGGATATATTGGATCATAATTATAATACCAATAGTGTAGGGACCTGCAAATCTGCTATTAAACGCATTTTGACATAGTATGTGGGTGTTTTAAATTTAAAGTCTGCCTAGACTATAAAGACTGCCTGCCTGCACTGGATAGGTGTGGCTTTTAGTCATTACCCCTTTGTGTATGTGATATAATTTCACTGAATAGATTTGGTTTTCAAGAGAAGTCAGCACATTGTCACAATAGAGTCATCACATAGCAAGCTTCTGCAGGATTCTTCCACAATCTTGTTGGTAACATCTGGCCCCTCAGGGAATAGAAAGTTGAGGCCTAGATAATAGTTTTTTAAGGACTTCTGAATTTCATTAGAAAATTATGTGATAAATATATCAAGGGGTCCAAAATGAATCTCATAATACTGTACAAAGACAAAAAATACCTTTTGAATAAATTAAATAATTAGTTCATTGTTTTGGATACCCTTGACCAAAACAGGGAAATGCCTCTTCAGAATGGCTCTCATCTTCTGAGGATGCATCTGCATATGAAGCAGGGCAAGGATGTGTGACTCAGAAATTCCATTCACTGGAAGTCAAAGGCATAATTTTTTTTCTATCTGGGCTTAAAGCCAATGATACCATAGCCTTAATGGATCCAGTGTAGCTGTGAGTCTTGTGACCTCAGGAGTATAATCATAAAGATAAATTTAGAATAGCATTCCAGGAGATAGCTGACACTCTATTATAAAATGAATAAATATGGATAGGGCATAGAACTGGAAAAATTGCATCACTATATATATAAAATTGCTACAAGAGTCTGAAATTTTCACTAACAATTATCCCCCATCTCTCTCTCTCTCAAACACACACACACACACACACACACACACACAGACACACAAAACAAAAAAACAAAAACAAAAAACTGAAGTTATATGCCCTCCTCCTCAGTCTAGCTCGCTGAAAAAAGAGATCTTGTGATTCAGGTTAAATTAAATTCAATTAAAGAAATAGTTACTGTACTTATTAAGTATAAGGCAATTCTCTAGGATACAATAGTGAACCACGTCCCATGGTGTACAGTAGTGTGTGAAGAATTAATTTAGAACAAGGATAAAATGGAAAGCAATGTTAAATTAATATATTCCTTACATTATATATTACCTGATATTAATATTGCTACATTTTATTTCAATAGCCATTAACTGATACATATTTTGATCCTCAATTTTTTTCTTTTTTAAAATCTTTTGTCTATTTCTTGGAACCTCTTGTTCTTATTGATATGCTATCTCTTGAGTGTCTCTGAAGATAGTCATGATTTTTTTTTAAAGTTTTCTGTTTTCTCCATTAATTCCATTTCTTCAATTTGATTTTTCTCAGTTTTTTGGTGGTTCCTGGTGTGTTTGAGAATCCCCTTTTGCTCTCTGTGGTTACAGGCATTTACTATAGGATTTTGCAATCAGTTATCAACAGAGGAAGGATGGTCTGTGCTACCAGGCTGAGGGCAGAGCTAGCAATGTATCTTTTAGGTTTTGGGGGCTTCCTGCTACTCCAAGAACCTCTCTGTCTCCCTCTGTCTCTGTCTCTCTCTGTCTTATATGCTCGCATATGCTCATTATCCTTCACTGTGGGGAAAAACATTGCTTAAAAAAACCCCTCACATTTCAGCAGAAACGCTGGAAAGGAAAATAGATAACTGGCTCAGCTGTGCCAAATACAGTTTATAAATATGCACTTTAAAAATGCCAGGGTTTAATCTGATTCTGACAGCATTCCTGACATGAATTTCACAAGACCCTTGCTTTCCAGAGTCGATTATTCTGTACACACATACGTAACCTGCCATCTTGTTCTGCTGATTATCATTCTATATGTGTGTGTGCATTTTTCTGACACAATGGTCCACAAAATTCTCAGTGTTGTAAAAATAACTTTATTTCCACTAACAATTTTATTATCTATCATGAGCTCCCATATCTACATGATATTAAAAAACAAATCTCAATTTAGTCAACTTCCATATTTCTCAATCCTATCCAGGGATTCCTTTTAACCAATTCCAATTTTTTAAGGTATATGTGCTCCTGTTTTATCCCTAACCCATACTCCTTGGTCAAGAGGTGGTCATTAGAGAACGGGCACTCTGTCATGGTGGGGGGAACAGGGAGTCTTTCTCTCAGTCTCCCTTTTTCTCTATCCTGTGTTGAGAACTTTTCTAGTGATGTAACTTGACTCACAGGGAACTGGACAGCGTGTGTGAAGCATATGTTACACTCAGAGGGCAATTGCCCGCGGGTGGATCACCTGGCAGTTTAGCACTGCCAATCCTTCTTATCTGTCGCTGGGAAAGCACTCACATCTCTGCTTATTGCTTTCCCAGTCCCAAGACCTCTTAGCCAACTTGTCCCTTCTCTCAAATGTGGATACATCATTTCACTGCCCCTACTAGAGCGCCCTGGTAGACAGACTGTACCACATCCATGACGCTGCTGCCTTCCGAGATGTTAGATGAGTAGTGGGGCACGAGATCCTTTATCCTCATATTCCTACTTAAAGTTAATTATATCATTTCCTCCCCACACCACACTCCCCCCCACACACACACCAGACTCCTACATCGGGGAGTGGCAGAACTCATGGCCCCTGCAATACTTCTAACTTAACTTATTTCCTAAACTCTCCACTTCCCGTGAAGTTCCTTTGTCTAGTATGAAGGGCAGAAAGACACACCTATTCTCCCTGCTAGTGGAACTGCATCAAATCTTCTTGGTCTTAAACTGAGATATCTTTTGACTGTAGAAGCTTAAAATATAGCTTAGAATAGGATGTAGAAGCTCTTTGTTCTCTTGTGCGGGCTCTTCCTTCCCTGAGCAGCAGGTGCACCCCTCCCTCATTGCCTAATAGGAAGAAGGTGGCAGTACAACAGGGAAAACAAGAAAGTTGACATTAGTTAGTATTTGAACTGTTATCCCACCAGAGATTAATACTTCCTATGCCATCTTGCCATACATTTCTTGTCTCTGCAATGAGACTGAATGGGATTGTCCCAATGGGCTTTTAGCCTGAGTCTGAATCAGGCTGGAATCATAAACTTCAACCTGCATGGTATACTGTAGTTTGTCTTCATGTCAGTCTTTGAGTAGGCCAAGTGTGGTCAGCTCAGGAGAGGCTGAGATGGTCTTGTGATGAAACTCATTGATATAATGTTAAATTTTTTCCGTTTTTTCTGGAAGGATCTTTCCTTTGTCTCAATATCTTTCTTTTTTCAAATTTTATTTATTTGCATTTTTTCCAGATGTATTAGGGACTAACTGACAAACATAACTGCATATATTTCAAGTGTGCAATGTGATGATTTGATATACATGAACTGTGAAATGATTACCACGATCAAGATAATTAACAAATCTGTCACCTAACATAGTTAACTCTTTTTTTGTGGTGAGATCCTTAGTCCAATTTTTAGAAACACAGGTGCAGTCTAATGCCTGTTAGTGAAAATTGGCAGTGGCAAACTAAAACAATCATGCCTATCGCACTCTGTTTTTCATTGCCTCATGTTCCACTTTGTACTGCAAGACTGCATTCCTCAGGGCTTGGCAGAGAGAGAGAAAGAGAGAGAGAGACCCAAAAGGTCATATCCTAGGTCTCTAACATTCAGGACTAACAAACACAAGGATAAAGATAGCATTTTTTTAATGTTTTGATGGAATATATTCATCCTCGAGGCAAAGAACAAATAATCGTGAAGGGGGAAGAATCAAAACCCTCTTTGTAAGAAAACCATTTACAACAAGGTACTGCTTGAAAATTTGAAAAGAAAGTCCAATCTCACTCCTAAAATTATTAATTAGAAGGAAGATTAATACACTCCATAGTAACTAAAAATGTTTGAACTAATTCTGAAATAGCACCTAACAATTTTTTAATGTGATGCTTTTTTTAATTCTTTTTTTTTGATAGGTTAATGACATAAGCTTTTCATACTTTGTGCATGTTTAAAGTAAGAATATTTATAAGCAAAAGTAACATTACTTCATTGATTCAGAATCAGGAATTACGATCTCAAAGTTTGTTCTTCAATGGAATTTTAAAAAAATCACTTAAGTGTACCGCAGTTTTCTTTTGTGAAATACATTTTTCAAATTAATAGGTCAGAAAACTTTGGAGTAATTCAAAAAATCTTCTAGTAAAATTTTATAATCTGAAGTACAAGTTAGAGCCTTAATTCCAAACAAATACGCTTTCATTTCTTTTTAACCTGGAATTTTGCAGTCAATAATATGCAGATAGAAATATGAAAAAATTAAATTAAAAGTTTGTTATATTCAACTATCTGAGAGGCATAAGAATTATCTGGGAAGAAAAGAGAGAAACACCAAATATTTTAGTATTGAATTGCCATCATCATAAATAGTATGTTGGAATGATAGCAAATCACTCTTGCCCTGTTAGTACATTTCTATATACAGGGAGAAAAAAAATAACTAGTACACAATCAATTTCTGGCAATGGCAATTCTTGTTTTGATACATCTTGGAAGATCACCAAAGCCAAAATAAACATCCAACTGTCCAAAAAGCACATGGATTATTAAAAATAAAACAAAGTCCCTGTGCCATATTTTGGAGCTAAGTAGCAATTCAGTACCTGGCCTAGAAAAAGTACTCAAAAAATATTTTTAGAAACAATGAAAGAAAATGCTCATTGGTCTACGTATTGGTCAGACTGGTATATCGGTGAATGATAACACTGGGTTCAAAGATCAACACTATCTCATTTCACGAGAGAGATATGCAAAAAAATTACAATGCACTGTATTAAATGAAACAATAATGCCACATCAAGTTTCATGGAAATATAATAAAGGATAAGTAATTCTGCCTAGACAGTTTGCCGAAGTAGCCACAGAACGAGTAATAGTTGAGCTAGTTTTTGATGCATGAGTAGAATGTAGGTAGATGGCGAAGAGCAAGAAAGAATCTCCCAGAAAGAAGGGTCAGCACGTACAAAGCCTTAGCATTAAAAATATCTCTATTTAAAGCATAGTGAGGAGTTCAGTAGGGCAGGTTTAGGGGTGTATGTGTGAGAAAGCAGCACAAAATGTGGTTTGGGAGTCAGGTCCAGGCTAGCTTGTGAAAACAGTTTTAAGACATTCTAGGATTTTGAACATTTTCCTATAGTTCTCGGGAAACTATTGAAGTTATTTAAGCAGAAACAAAGTATTATTGAATTTGAGTTTTATAAAGTTTGCTCTGCTGGTAGAATGTAAAAAGGTTCAGTTACACACAGAGGAGCAAATTAGCCTCTCAGGAAAGAAATCCTGAGAATCCACAAAGAATTCAAATACCGCTAACAAGTACTCAACACTCTCTCCCCAAGTGCTTTGCCCTCAATAAATATAGAATTCACTAAATGAAGGAACAGATGAATGCATGTCTACCAGAGTTTGCTTTGATATCAATTTTAAACACGGCAAATACAGTTTTAGTGAAAGAGAACTGAGGTTGCAATGGGCTGATTAACAGATATTCTACAATATATCTTAACCACTTACTTCTCAGATAGTTTGTTTTTTTTTTTAATTAATTAATTAATTTATTTTTTTAACATCTTTATTGAAGTATAATTGCCTTACAATAGTGTGTTAGCTTCTGCTTTATAACAAAGTGAATCAGTTATACATATACAATATGTTCCCATTTCTCTTCCCTCTAGCATCTCCCTCCCTCCCACCCTCCCCATCCCACCCCTCTAGGTGGTCACAAAGCACCGAGCTGATCTCCCTGTGCTATGCGGCTGCTTCCCACTAGTTATCTATTTTACATTTGGTAGTGTATATATGTCCATGACACTCTCTTACCCTGTCACATCAGATAGTTTTTTAAATCATTTTTAGTTGTATATGGGCTCACAAAAAAATTAAAATCAAATATAAAGTAGTAAGCTATGCTGCCGATTGTATTGTACTACATAGTAGTATATTATACTGTTCTTATAATTACAAGGTGTTATACAATATAAAATATATTGTACATATAATGTATATAATGTCTGAATATACAATGAGAATTAGATAACTATCAGTTTTATTTTCATACTGTTTTCTTTTTCATGATTAACTAAAAATTCTAATTTCTTAGAAACCTTGATTATTTCATATTTTATAAAAATTATTTAGAGATAAATGCTATTTCCCCAGAAGAGTTCCAATAGGACATGATTTTAAAAGTTTCCTTGAAGAGGTCGTTAGAATTTAGACGTTTATAGCTCAAAGATAGATGGATCACTAAGCAACTTTGTGATAAGTCACCATATCTCTGAGGGTCTACATCCTCAATATGAGAGATGCAGTAAGCACTGGGGTTCCCTACCTACCATCCACTCCCCAGTCTGCTGGTAATAACCACCCTCAGCTTGCTTGTTCACATGTCCCATGAGGAACTTGCATGCTTCAGGGAAAACTGACTCCATCCTGGATCTAGAAGTGAGGCAGGCAGCTCCGGCATACACCAACCTGGACAAGCCTGTCCACTGGCCATTGGTACTGGAGGCTGTATGACCTAATTTCTCTCTATGAGACTAGAAGAGGTATTTGCAGGGGCTTCTATAGTAGAAACTTTCTCTTCTGGGAAACAACCGGAGACAATGTCTCTTCCTTTTTGTATGATGGCACCTAGAACAGCCATAGTCAACTCTCTACCAGTTCCTCCATGTAGCTGACGATGAGGCTGACATCTTGAGAAAGGCAGAACCATGAGAAACAGGGAACCAAACCAGAGCAAGATAGGCTGTTCTAGAGTCTGATATATCTCTGGGGATATTGGTTACATGAGCCAATAAATCCTCTACATAGTTTAAGCCATTGTGAAATGGGTTTTCTGTAACCTACAATGAAAGGAACCCCAGGGGTATAAGTTGTTAACATAGAAATGACTATAAAGACATCACAAAGGAGCAGCTAATGTGGAGACACTGCCTGGGCTGACTCTCAGCTCTGTATCCTCTAGCTATGTGACCTTAGGGAATCACGTAGACTTGCTGTGCCTCAGTTTCATCATCTGTAAAATGCGGATAATAATATATACCTCACAATGTTATGAGTTAGTAACCATAAATTAATAAAAATGAGTTAATGTATATGAAGTGTTTAGTATAGTGCCTAATGCATTGTCCATGTCTCAATAAGAGGTAGCCTTTATTAAAGTCATTCTAGTCTTAAAGAATCTGTGGTTCAATTATTTATAATTATGTTATCTAATGTTATCTATGTTATCTACTCCTCAAGCCCTCAGCCACTCCCAAATTTTCATGCCTTATCTCTCTCTCTGACCCTTTACCTTATGACTTATGAAAACCCACTGCACCTACCAGAAACAATAATAGTGATTAAAGGCTCCCTACTCATAAATTCAAATGCCTAGTTGTTTTAATAATACTAGCTTACACTTACATATACCTCCTTCCATAGTGACACTGGTTAAAACCAATATCAGTCTTGCTATATACCTCTCACTACTCATGCAAGGTTAGGTCCCATGGCTGGGAATTTCACCAGTCTCTGTCCTGCTTACTCCTAGCTTATACCCGTCCTTACTACTAGAGTTGTTGAAGGTCTAACATGTTTTACACACACCCGAGCTTTTCTGAAATATTAGAATCAAGGACAAAGGCTTGTGACTATCTTACAGATTTTTAAAATTCTTGTAGTATTTCATTTTAGTTATGACCTGCATTCTTCTTAATTCCTCATATAACTAATAGTATTATAGCAAAATTCTAGTTCACTTTTGTTAAGTATGGACAAACTTAACAAAACTTAGTTAACAAACCTTCCATTTTATAGACACATCATTTATAGAGAAAATAAACATCCAAAGAACTATCTGTAAATAAATGCAGGTTTGGCAACCACAAATAGTGCTACAATACTCTTATTTTAATTGAAGTATAGTTGATTTAAATATTATATTAGTTTCAGGTGTAAGCATAGTGATTCAATATTTTTATAGATTATATTCCATTTAAAGTTATTACAAAATAATGGCTATATTTCCCTGTGCTGTATAATATATCCTCGTTGCTTATCTATATTATACATAGTAGTTTGTATTTCTTAATCCTATATCCCTATCTTACAATACTTTTTAGATGCTTGTGAATGATTTTTGTTTTGGCTCTCAGTCTGAATTGTCCAATATGGAAACCACTAGCAATACATTGCTATATCAATTTTTATTAATTAAAATTAAATAAATTAAAGATTCAATTCCTCAGTCACCATAGCTACATCGTAGGTGCTCAATAGCTACTAGGCACATGTGGCTAGAGTAATAAGCAGCATTATACAGAATGTCTCCATCACCACAGAAAGTTCTACTGGACAACATGGACCTAGATGGTGCTAATAATGGTGAAATATATCTGTGAGAGAGAATAATATGCTAACGACCAGACTAAAGTCTTTTAAGTTGTTAAATCCTGTCTTCCTTGTCTGATGAGTAAATAAGATAGGTAAATGCTTCATTTTCTTGTTCTTTCTTATCACACAAATAACAAATATTGACAAAGTTAAAATACAAAGAAGTAAAAAGAAAAGGAAGTAATTCACAAATCACTCTAAATTGGGTGATGCTTTGATGTAGAAATTCATTTCTAAATAGAGTAATGATTGATTCTTCTACTTTTCTGTTTAAGGCACTTTTTCCCTTGACTTTTTCAGTAGGTAATAAATTGACCAGCAGTGAACCTCACAAAAATCTAGTACAATGTTACATATTAATATGCTCATTTGTTAAGTAATCACAAAAAATTCCTTCAAATTAAAAAAAAAAAAGAGTTTGCAGAAACACAGGTGCTCCATCCAGGGGTGGAAAATGTAACACTTTAATGAGGAGTAACTAATTTCAACTATTAAGAAATGGAGGGAATCCCATCCTTTAACAAAAATATTTTCACATTCCCTTTGAAGAGCAGAGTGGTAAAATGCTGAGGAAATGAGGCCTTACCTGTTTCTGCCACATGTATATAATTATCCAGCTGCATCTCCAAAATAAGTATGGCTGGGAAGTTCTTTCAAAGAGCTCCTTGCAGCTGAACACCAAAGGAAATTTGCATGTTTCTAAAACTATTGTTCTTGTGGTTCATGATGGAATTATGAGGGCTCTCCTGTTTTTGTCTCTAAATAAAAATAAGTAGAGTTAAGTGATTTGAACCTACAGGATCTCACTGCAGATTTTCCTCTTTTATAAGATGGCTACGGAATAAGCAAAGAACATTTTGATGGGGACAAGTTCACTTCATTTACTTGAGACCAAAGGCCAGGCCACTATAAAAACTTTGCTCTACTTGTATTTCTAACTATGATCAGATTTTTTTAGTGTTTTATAAAAGTTTATTAAGTACTCTTTATTTATATCTTTCTGAATCTTTTAGAGCTTTTTTCTTCTATTCATATCTAAGAAAAAGTATGTCACAATAATTATGTCATGCTTTCCTTTTCTGGGCAAAATATATTTTACAGATGTTACTCTTTTATTACAAATATTAATCTAAATGAGCTTGAAGTGGTCAGTCCTGTCTATTCATTCTGTTTCCAAAGAAGGCTGATGAAGCCTGAGCTGGTGACACCACCAAGACACATTTAATGGTAGCAAGAGGGGCATAGTATTTGAGAGATAAAAAACAGAGCAAGAAAGTGGTTCTATGCTCCAGCTTCAGCACTGTGGTCACCATGCTTCCTCTCTTGGATGGATCGTTTCATTAAAAAAGGGAACTTTTACCCCAACATTAAATTTAAGAGTTCAAAACCACTAGGACATTTTTCATATAATGTTACTGAGAACAAGGAAGGGTAATGGTGGAGGAGCAATCAATAAATAAATAGAATCAATGTATGCTAATAAAAAAGATGAAACCTTCTAAATGAAAATAAATTAATTTAGCCAAGAAATTCTTTTATGTAAAAGAAAGAAGTTTAAAACATAGAAATGTGTATTTGGTAGGAGATATTAAAATGTTAATCACCTTTAAATAGAAAATAAAAGACAAACAAAAAATTATACTGTTAAAAGAGTTTTAAATAGGCTGGAGAGTGATATGGGTCAGAATTAGAATGATGCTCTGTGATCTAGAAGCTGGTAATTTGAAAGGAAATTTGGCATCTGAGAGAGGTGAAAAAAGGAAGGGAATAAAATATTTTCCACAAACAGTTCTAGATCAGGAATTTATGTGACTAAGGAATGATATATAACTGAATTTTTTTACATGAGTTTAAAAAGATGTGACTAATTTCTGTGTAATCCTTTTGTACTATATTTCTGTTTGTAAAAGTAAAACAATGTCGTCTCCAAGTTTTGATATTCAGAAAGTTTCCCACAGGGAATATAAAATATATATATTCTTCCACTTCCTTTATTCTTCCACAATTAAATCCTGGCTTCACTTCCCACCTATTATGGGACTGTGAGCAAGTTATGTAGCCTCTCTGTCTTGGCTTCCCCACCTGTAAAATGGAGAGACTAAAGCACCTATGGCATGAAGTTGTTATAATGATTCAATGAGATAATGCAGATAAAGTGCTGAGCACAGTGCCTAGAATATAGTTAAGTCATGCAAAGTATCACTGGCTTTAAGTTTACAGAGATATTTCACAGGAACAAGCAGTGATCTACATAGTTGATCAACCCGTGAAAGGAAAAAATAGCAAATGTGACAAAAGAGGGTAAACATCCGTGTCCATCGAGGTATGGCTCTAGTTGGCAATGGATTCTACACCTGTGGATTTCAGATGACCAACTGAACAAATATAATTCCTAGTAAGTATACTTGTCTGCTCACAGAGCAGCACTTTGTTGAACAGTGTTAAACAACAGAACTTTCTCTAATTATGGAAATGTTCTATTCTTCTGTGCCCAATAAAGTAGCCTCTAGCCACATGTGGCTATTAAGTAATTGGAATGTGGGTAGTGTAAGTGAGGAACTGGACTCTCATTTTACTTTTAAAAAATTTAAGTAGCCACATGTGCTATGGCTACTGTTTTAGATAGCACACCTATAGAACAATATAAATAAACAGCATACTGAAGTCATATATTTAAAACAAACTTCTTTCATCACTCTGCATTACTCCAAAAATAATAATATTTTTTAGAGGTGAGTTCGAGTACTTTGCATCACTCTTAAATTACAGCATGCTACAACACCCAGCACAGATATAGGTAAATGTTTAAATCAACTAACCCTAAAATGTGGTATAGCTACACTTCTTAGATCTATAACAGCAGACCATTTGTGAAGGATTTAGTACTTATAAAAGAGATACAAATTGAACACATAGAATTTACTACTTACTTGCTGAGGTACAATGCTAATTACAGAAGCAAATTAACTACTCTAGCTCTATGTATGATAATACAAATTGAGGATTCCCTTTCTGGTAATGGCTGAGGAGCTTCTATTGGATCAATCCTACTGCAGATAACAACTATACACTCTGGACAAAACACAGAAAATAACTGCTTGAAAATACTGACAAACAAGCCAAAGCAGGCAGAATCTGGATGTGGGGGAGAATCTACACAAAGAAGACAACAGCACTGGGTGGATTTCCCATTTTTATAGCCTTTTATCTGAGGGGAGGACCCAGTGTGGCTCAGTGTTGGATGTCTAGAACTCTGATAGATTCCGATGGTCTTTCTGGTGTAAAGAATGAGAGAGTTCAGGTAACCACAGCAGCTGGAATGTGGTGGTAAGCCCTGAAAAGGAGAGAGTAAGAGAGGGGGAGCTCCAAATCCTGTTCATAAACTCTACCCAAATTTCTGGCTGAACCCTGTACTATATAAACATAGGGCAGACTGCAAGCAGCCCAGTTAGGGCTAAATAGAAAGAACTAAATAGATACTTTAGCTGTTACCCATTATAGGGGATACAGGGCTGGAAGTATGAATCTAGACAAGTTTATTGCCTGCTAAAACCGAAAAATGAACACTCTTCTGAGGAATATAAGAAAATCTCAGAGTCTCTAGAACACAGCTTCTGTAAAGTCCAGGATGCAATCCCAAACTCCTAGATTTATTTATAACAGAAAAACATGACCCATGCTCAAGAAAAATGGCAGTCAATGGGAAGAGACTATGAGATGACTCAGATATTGGAGTCAGCAGACAAGTATTTTAAAGCAAGTATTATAACTATGCTCAATAAAAGAAAATATGCTCATGATGAATGAACAAATGTAACAAATTTCATCTGAGAAACAGAAACTATAAAAATGTATCAAATGAAAATTCTAGAAGTGAAAACTACATATCTAAAATAAAACTTCCAGCAGATTAGAGATGACAGATTAACTTTAATATTTATTTAATACTTCTAAATTACAGAAGTCAGTGAACTTTAATATAAAATAACAGAAATTCTCTAATCTGAAGCAAAGGAAAAATATCTTAACAGAGCCTTAAGAATCTGTGGGAGAAGAGCAAAGATTTTCTGTGTGTGTGTGTGTGTGTGTTTGTAATTCCAGAAGGGAAGGGAGAAAGATGATGGGGCAGAAAAAATATTTAAAGAAATAATGACAAAATATCCCAAATTTTGTCAAAGATATAAATTTAAAGATTTCAGAAATTCAGCAAATATCAAGCAAGATATATACACAAAAAACTAAAAAATGAAAAAAAACTAATAAAATATAGTAAAATAGATTTCATAGTACATGTATTATGCCACATACATTCACACACATCACATCATGTATCATTCAGTGATATATGTATTGTCACACTGTGTATGTACTGTCACATATGTTGTATTGCAGGGCTCCCCAACCCCTGGGCCGAGGACCAGTAGCGGTCCGTGGCCTGTTAGGAACCGGGCCGCACAGCAGGAGGTGAGCAGCGGGCAAGTGAGCGAAGTTTCATCTGCTGCTCCCTATCGCTCTCTTTACGCCTGAACCATCCCCTCCACCCCACCCCAGTCCGTGAAAAAATTGTCTTCCATGAAACCGGTTCCTGGTGCCAAAATGGCTGGGGACCGATGTTTTATTGTACTAGCTCTGCCTTCCAAACCAAGCTGTGTGTTTCCCAAGGTAAGGGATTTTATTTGTGTCCCTACTTTAGTTCCTGGTACATGGTACAGGATAAACATGCATGAATTGATGAATAAAGTGTCTTGACAAGTTACAAAGAAAGTTAGTGGTAGAACCAGAATTAAATTGAGTTTTTAGTATTTGTCCTGCCTCTACCTCATCTTCTCTCCTTTACCTGGTTAGGGACACACAAACTTCCCTCTTAGAAATTTAGAAATTTGTTTGCTATGTCAAGTGAAGGTTAAACAGGTTTTACGAAACTAATGTACATGTTAATCCACTGACGTCAGCTTAAAAAAAACAGGGATTTAGATATAAATAAGCTATATACAAACTTGATCTCCTAAGTGGGGGAAGAGTTAAAGTTGGACTTAATATTTCTGCCTAGTGCAAGTAATTCCCAAAATACAAATCATGTCCATAAAGTGAAACAGGAAAAGTTCCTAATATTGAAAAGCTATCCTTAGAATGTATTTTAGGTCCTCAAAAAACTTAAGGGGTATTTCTGTGTGCTCAGACAGATTAATACTTTCAAATAATTATTGTTACTAAGAATAAAAATAACTAACAATTAATGTGTATTTAATAAGTGTGGGCATTTTGCTATGTTTTACATGTATTATTTTACTTTAGACTTTTGGTGGCTCTCTAAGGTAAATACTGTTATTATTCCCATTTCACAAGCTTCAAGGGAGTAAGTCAAGTGTCTAAGGTCACCTAGTCAGTAAGAGGATGAGCCAGGACTGGCACCCACTGCCTGCTCTCCTAGCCAGGCCCCTTCACCACCAAGCTGCACTGCCTCTTTTCTTGAAGTCAGCTTTCCAAAAGATCACCTTCAGTCCAGGATAAAGCTGGTACATCAAGACATGCCCCGAAGCTCACAAATTGGTAATGAAAATATCCAAGAAGTTTGTACTATTAGAGGTCAGTAAGAAAACAGGGAGACGTAAATTTGACATACTTAAAAAAATGAATCATGCAGACATTGCCTTTATTGTAGGCAATGTGTTTCAGGCTAGCTGAATTCTGTGAAACAAAATTATTGGGACTTTAAATTGTGTATAGACTGTAGTTACGTTGCTCTCTTGGTTTTAATTTATGAGAATATTTTATTTGGAATCACAATTGTTTTCATAATACAGCAATAACAAATCTGTCACTCTGAATAAACAGGAATATATGTTTATGTTGTATAGTAACTTGTTCCAAGGAGTTATTGAAACTCTAAACCAGACTTCACAAAAGGCAGAGGCAAGAGGAAAGCATTTTAGTATCTTATCCTGCAGTGCAGATAAAGATATCTAAACGGGTAGTTGCCTGCCAGGTGTATTATAAACTGTAGCTGGAGAAGAACAAAGACTCAAAATATCATGCCAATACTTTAAAAGAAAGGATCTTTGTTTTCAATATATTTGAAGAATGTCAAAGTAAATAGACAATTAAAATTGATGGTCAGTTTTTTTAGGCTTCTTTAAATTTTCCAAAGTGTGGATTTGCTTTTCCAATTTGCTTTCTCAGAGTGTTTTGGATTAGAACATTTTTCTTCCAAATTTAAAGGAATAATGAAACATTAGACTGCAGAAGTAAAAAGAAAGTATGGATAAAATATTGTTCCAATAGTATATTACTGGAAATATGAACATCTAGCTAAATTATTGCTGGTACAACACTTTTGTTGCATATGTATCAGGAAAAAAATTCAAGTAAAAAAGTAGCTTCTGGTGCAAAATGGTAGACTGAGCTCATTTGTTTATCCTCTTTCCTTCTCTAGATCTTATTAAAAGTAAAGAAATAAAGAAGGCATTAAACGAAAAGAACACAAAAACAGAGAAAACCAGAGACAAACCATCAGCAAATAAGAGTTTTCAATGAATTTTCAGGAGACAAAAAGTAAAATGAAATGGGATAACTAGTAGAGTTGGCCAGAAAAAAAAATCACAGCCCAGAATATGCTGATTTTCAGATCAGCCTGAATATACATCAGAAAGGTGTTAATTATGGGTGTGGAACAGAATGCAAATGCTGAAAGGTATAAATAATGTAATTTGGGAGACAGAAATAAGGAGAGTTTAAATCAAGGGTAGGAGCACTAATGTTCTTTTATAAAGTGAGGAGTCTAGAGATACTGTCTGTAATTGGTAGAAAACACAAACAACCAATAGAGGTCATAAACAGTGCTGTAACAAAAAACTGGAAGGTGGTAGTGATGGTGGTGGAGGTGGAGAGGGGATTACCGAGGCTAATCGTCATCTACCAGAAAGTCAATGAATAATGTCTACATGGAAAATTAGTAGGTAGTGACATAGTATACACAGTATACAGATATATGAAGTTAACTAGTTAAGAATTTTAAGATGGGAACACTTAAGAGAGAAGAAAAAACTTGCCTCTGGAAAACAGAATTCCGTGTAGGAAAACATGGGGCAGGGGGCTGATTCTTTTAACTATAAATTCTTCTATATGTTATTTTTAAACATGGACATGTATTATGTTTATAAGATTTTTCAATGTATGTAAGAAAAAATAAAATGCTGTGAATATCTATATGTTCAGCTTATCAATTTAAGCCTGATATGCAAGGCGGAAAAGCAAGGCAAATGCATCAAAAATTCAGAATCTTCAAATGCTGCATTAAAGAATGTAGAAGCTCCTGTTTAGGACTAAGTGTTAAGTCATAATGATGTCTGTTTCTATTCTGGCCAATAAAGCCTGGCAGCTTGTCAACTATTATCCTGTTAAAAGGTCTGATGTGGAAGAATTAATTAAATGGGTTTTTCATAAAAGACTTGCCAACAAGACCAGAGAGGGGCTCCACTGGCAATTCCATTTCACAGTCTTTCCCTTCTTTGGGCAATATAGACGATGGCAGTGGGCTACCATATGGCCTCTAAAATCTTTTCCTTCTCTCCTCTGGGTACAAATCGCTACAGTGTAGGAACACTCTGGATAATTCTGTGATTCAATGATTAGTACTATTCTTAGACATGTTTAGAATTGTAACAGCAAAAATAGCTTGATTTTTCAGAACATGGCAGCTTTACCATATAGCATCTACTAATTTCAGAGAAAATGGTTTTTATAGATCCAAAAAGTTAGAAAAGTTCCAATGATGCATGGAGTTAATTGGTTAATTATTGCCAATTTGAATTAATGAAGAAAATACACACACACACACACCCCACCACCATGACCGCCACCACCACCAAAGTAAATCTCTGTGTTGTTCAATTTTGTTCCCAAGAGAAATGATAATACCTAAGGCAATGGAGATTGCAATAGCCTGTCAGGATCCTAGGTAAGCACTCTGGGCCTGACAGATTGTGTCACTGGGTTGATATATTAGGAGACAACATGTGACTCTCTAGTTCTTCTCTTCCCCTGTTTTATGAACATGGAAACCATATGTCTCCAATGCAGTTACAATATGGCAGCAATTCCATCAGCTTTAGTCCCTGAGTATATGTCTGAAGCAGAGCCCTTACTACCTATGTTTTAAGTGTACCATGACTGAGAAGTAACCCTTTGATGTGTTAAGCCACTGACATTTTGAGACTTAGCATAATTTAGATTATCCTAAGGTAGATGTTAAAAAGACATCTCAATCTTAATGTAATCAAAACTGAATTCTTTTGATGTTCCTCCTTAAAACTTACTCCACCTGCAGGTCCCCTATGTGAGCTGATGTCAGTTCCATCATTCCTGTTGCTCAGGTCAAATTATTTGAACAACCCTGACCTCTTCACTTCCTCTGATATCCTACATCCAGTCTATTAGGGGATGCTGTTGGCTCTGCCTTGAGAACATATCTACAATTCAAGCACTTCACCCCACTTCCTGTCCTAGCATCTTAGGTGGTTTTCTTTTTTTGAAATTTCTACCAAAGTTTAATAAAATACTCGATTCTTCAAAACAGTCACAGGCTTTTCAGCTTTGGACACTCAGGTTACACAAAAACCTTGTGGGACTGATTCAACCAGAACCTTCACTAGTACCCTAGGTTGATGTTGGCCTGTTGGCCAACATCATCTCTCTCAGATCCAATAGCCTCCTAATAGTCTCCTTTCATCTACTCTTGCCCTATAATATACTCTCAAGACAGTAGTCAGAATAGTCCTTTTAAAATACAATTCAAATCATATCGCTCCTTATCAAATCCTCCCAAGTCTTCTCATCTCCCCCTAGAATCAAAGCAAAATCTTTACCATGGCCTACAAGACTTTGTATAATCAACCTGTACCCCAGTCCTCCTTATCTCTCTGATTTCTACTACTCTCCCCCTCACTCCATTTTAGTCACACTGGTCTTCTTGTTCTGCCAACTCACCAAACATGCCTTAGGGCCTTTGCCCTAGTGAGTCTCTTAGCCTGGAATGTTCCCTGATGGTTGCCTCCTTTATGTCTTTTGAGTCTTCTCAGATGCCATCTTCTTAATGAAGCTTACCCTGACAATTCTATTTTAAGTTGCAATGAACCCACCCCTCCCACTAGGAACTTCCTGCCTTTACACTCCTCTATTTTTTCTACTGCTTCCCATCTTCTAGCCTGTTATATGATTTATTTATTGTGTTTATTGTGTGTACCCTTACTCATTTGTTTCTCTTCTGTTATGTAACATAAATGCCTGGAACAGTATATGTCCCATAATAAAAACTAAATAAATATGTACTGGATTAACCTAGGGTGGGTGAGGCAGACATGTTTTTACATTTCATAAGTAAAAATACAAACTCAGAGACAATGTAGCAACTTGCCCCAAATCACTCCAGTTAATAAGTGTATTCCCCCCACAAAAAGCACAATTTCCCAAAAACACAGAGGTAAGTGTCTATGTTCTCTAAATTCACTGGATAGTTTAAATCTTGTAGTTTCATCCCAATACTGAGTATGAACCTACCTAATTTGCTTGTTTATACTCTGGATTAATATGCCAGAATGACATTTGCTAGGGGTACCATTTACTGGCTTTAACAATTAAATTTATCAGAGGATTTTACGTAGATAGAAAACAGTTTCAAGACAAAACTAGTATGGTAGATGCATTAAATAAATTTATGTATCTATTTCTTGTACCATAATACAAATTGCTCGTTTGGGGGAAAGCTACAATTGGCTCATGATCTAACTTTCTACTCATCAAAGTTTTCACAAGGGATGGAAATCATAAACAAGTTCATATTAGTCATTAGTGATCTGTGCTCATAAACCACATGTGAAGATCATGCATCTGTTAAGATTTTGCTTTTATGATGCCTTTCTTATATCCAAGATTAAAGTAAAAAGCAAAAGAAGATTTTAAATATGTTTGCCATATGAAAAATGTTTTTCAAATTGCTCATTAAAATTTTTCTTCACCCATATGAAAAAACACTTGATTTAATTAACTTCATACAGTTTTTGTTAGGCAGAATTAAAAATAAGGAAAAAATATTTTCTCTAACCAAAATTAAGCCAATAATAGCAAACAATAAAAATAAGAACATACCAAAACCAAATATCTGAAGTCTAAGAGGATAGAAAAACCAAAAGCTGCATTGGCTTTTTTGGCAAGACATGAGCATTACCCCCTAAAAGTTAAGTAAAAACTGCATAAATATAAACAAGTACCAAAGTCTAACTATTACACATGTAAGAAGTTGTTTTGTATACCTTTGCATTTGCATTTCTAATAATGACATATATTGGATCCATGAGATTCTGGATTTGGTGGGAAGGGAGGCACAGAATAACCTTCTAGAGGTTCCAAAGCTGGCTTCCTATAATGTTTATGTTCTATAATAGCTCTGTGTCTGTACTCTTATACTTTCAGTCTTGGCATAAACTTGACTCATATTTATTAAGTCACATCTTTGAGCCAAACTCTTCATGAGACATCATTAAGCCTTTGCCTCAAAAATGTCAACCTTTTGTGGAAACATGTATAGAAAAAAGAAATTACCTGCAGAGCAAGGCAGTGCGAGCTTAAAGGGGCTTTCAGAGCACAAATGAAGAATGGATTATTTCTGACTTCAGGACCAGGGTAAGGAATTAGGAATGAAAAGACATTTGAGCTAAAACGATTGTTTAATTTCAATCATTACTATTTCATCAAATGCAGCCTAATTTTCGAGGTGAATATAATTAAGAGGAGTTTTCCTTTAGGGTCATGGGACTTTTTGCCTCAAACAAACTGAAATAGATTTAGAGCCAAATAAATGTGAATACCTTGACAAGTTTTTTTTTCAATATGTAATTACTGGCCCATACAATATTGGAAATAAGATGGTTCCCACCATCTTAGCTGTGCTAAGCTAGGTGTGAAACTCTCAGTTATGCTACTGTTGGGGAAATGTTGACTAGGGTTATTGCACAGAAGTTGTTTTTCATTTTGCTAAATTACATAGAATTCATTTTCAGCTCAAGCCCATTTTGGACATTTCTTTAACAGGGGACAGATCTTGAAGAATTTGGGGATTGTACCAAAGAGTTCATGTTTTATTCTAAAGGCAAAATAAGGACATTAAATAATTTTAAGCAGAAAAGTAAATTTGCTTTTTAGGAAGAGCAAACTAGTGGCAGTGTGAAGGACAGGTTGGCAGTGGCAAAAGAGGCCAATTAGAGGCTGGTTTCAGTAATCCAGGAGAGAAATGGTGAGTATCTGGAGGCAATGACAGAGAAGATTCAAAAGAGGAGGTGAACTTGAGGGATTTTCAAGATACAGGATTGGCAAGATTTGGTTATGGATCAAATATAGAGAATTACAGAGGGGGAGAATCACTTTTTTCGGATTTGGGTAATAAAATGTATGGAGCTGCCAATAACAGAAAATACTGAGAACGAGATGATAGGGTCTGATGAAAGGGAGGGAAACATTTATGTTAAAGTATTTGTGTAACAACCCATGTGAAAATACCTTGTATCAGATATGAAGGTCATTATGTATAATACAACTAAAGAAATCCTAGATCAAGAGCACAGGGAGCAGGGTGAGATATGGAAAGTGAAGACTTAATTCTTAATGTAAATTTTGAGCAAGTACGTTGAAAGAGATTGTGGATTTTCTGCAACTGGCAATAAGGAAAGGTAAAATCAATAAGGAAGCAACATCCCAACATTAAACACTTGGGGTGGGAGGTGGGGGAAGCATAGAATCCACAGAAGCTATAAATTGTAATAGAAAATGGCAGAATCTGGGACAGATCAGCAATTGTATTGGGCAAAATAAGATAGCGGATGTCACAATAAACAAACTGTGATATCTCAGTCTCAAAAATTTTCAACAAATATGAGCCAACCAGATGCAGCAAAATAACGATATTACATTAAGACCAAGTTGATTTTGTCCGGAAATGCAACATTGACTCAAAATTCAAAGATCAATTAATGTAAATAACCACACTAACAGAATAAAGAAAAAAAGTCATATGATTATTCCAATAGATGAAGAAAAAGCATTTGACAAAAATTAAACACCATTCATGATTAAAAACTCTCAGCAAACTATTGGAAAAGAATAAAGCTGAAGGACTTACATAACCTGATCTCAAGACTTAAAGCTACATTACTTGAGACAGTGAAGTGTGAGGATATACTATAGAGCAATGGAACAGAATAGTGTCCAGAGAGAGACCACACATAGATGAGCAATTATTTTTTAATAAAGTCACCAAGATAATTCAATGGGAAAGGAAATTCTTTTCAACAAATGTTGTTAAAACAATTGCATTTGGGCATGGAAAAATATGAACCTCAGTGCTTATTTCACATAAACAACAATTAACTTGAGATGGATCACAGACTTAAACATAAAAGCTAAAGTTATAAAACTTCTAGGAGAAAATATATGAGAATATATTCGGAATATATTTGGGGTAAACAAAGGTTTCTTAGGAAGGATACAAAAGACATGAACCATGAAAGTTGATAAACTGGATAAAATTTAAAACTTCCGTTCTCTGAAAGCTATGATTAAGAAAAAGAAATGACAAGCCATAGACTAGAAGAACATATTCACAATACATATATGACAAGGGACTTGTGTCAAGAAACTCAGTTTAAAAAGTGACAAGTGCTGAGCAGATATTTTACCAAAATAGGTTATGAATTGTGAATAAGGACATAAAAATGTTCAAAATAATTAGTCATCTGGAAAATACAAATTAAAACCACAATGAGATACCACTACTCACCCACTAGAATGGCTAAAATTTAAAAGACACAATGCCACGTGTTGGTGAGTGTGTGGAGCAACTGGAACTTTTGTACATTGTTTCTGGAAGTGACGAATGGTACAAATAAACAGTTTGGCATTTTCATATAAAACTAAACATCTATTTACCATACATCCTTACAATTCATTCCTATGTATTTGTATTAGAAAAATGAGGGACCTCCCTGGGAGTCCACTAGTTAAGACTTCACCTTCCAATGCAGGGGGTGTGGGTTCAATCCCTGATCAGGGATCTAAGATCCCACATGCCTCACAGCCAAAAAACCAAAACATAAAACAGAAGCAATGGTGTAACAAATTCAATAAAGACTTTAAAAAAAGTAAACACATTTTAAAAAAAAAGAAAACTGAAAACATATATCCCCAAAATAGGATTTGTACATGAGAGCTCATAGAAATTTTATGCATAACAATCAAATACTGGAAATAACCTGGATTTCCATCAATAAGTGAATGGATAAACAAATTGTGGTATATTCATGCAATGGCATACTTCTAGGGTATGACAGAGTTTCCAGGAACACCTCTGTAAGTTCAGCCTTATTTATTAAACATCTTTCCCACTAGAGTGGGAACAATAAAATACGCTGTGCTTCAAATGATTTAAAAGGAATTTCCATTTTGGTGCTTACAAATTATTTGACATTTTCCCTATTTACTTAAATTTGACCCCAAAGTTTTGCTCCAATACGATAGTCTTCTAAATACTTTGCTAAACAATAAATCAAGGAATCAGATAATGTGGTATGTATAACCACACCCTCATGTTGCTACGAATATTTTAAGTATTTTAAATAGCTCTTGATTTTCATTACAGTCATGAACACTGTGGAGATTTCTAGATTTATGCATTATTTTTACTTATTAACACAGAAGGTTTTCTTCATGTTCTCTTTTTCAATACTTAAGAAAACAACCCTACGTGTCCAAAAACTTTAGAAGCAATGTACATTTTAATGAATATTTCTAAAACAGACACAAATTCACTCAAATATTACTTGTTAACACGTGTCTCTTTTCCCGTGCTCTTCAGCTGTCAGCAGCTAGTACTTCTCTCAGCCTCAATTCCCCACCCTCCCCAGTCACCTGATCTCCCTTTCTATCCATTCATTTCTCCCACCAGTCACTCCATCTCCATTCTGGTCTCATTTTCTTTGATAATTTTCTCTATCAGCCTCCCTCATACAGAATCATTTTACTCCCAATCACCCTCAATCCTGAACTTGAATATCTCACCCTCTATCTAATACTGCACATTAGCTGGATCTTTCACTGACCAATACCTCTGGATTTGGAATTTTTTCCTACTTATAAAGAAGCCAAAAACATTGTTGCAGTATGGAGCTATCATTTCCTTCCTTCCTCCCTCCCTTCAATAAGTAATATAATATAAAAGAAATAAAAGATATGCTATGTGCCTTCATAGGAGATGAGACATGCCTATATAAGTCTAAAGAATTCTAAAACAATTTGTTTACAAAGGACATCTAATGGAGAAAAAATGGACTAATTAGAGTCTTGTTTCTGCTGTACTATGAAAAATAACTTGTTATTTAAGACCTTGTGTTTTACTGGAGAATTTTTTTAAGTATTGACTGAGATTGAGTTTTTGATAGGCAAATCAATTGTACAAGTCAAACAAAGCTATTTAATTTAAGTGCATTTTTCTTAAAACCATAGAGCAATGCTTATAATCAGGCTTCATAGACCTTGGGTCAAACCAGCAAATAATTCTAGTTCACAACAGAAATGCCCATAGACACCAAATAATAAATTTTCTAAAAGCACTATTTTATATATGTTTATGATATGATTGCCTATAAAAAACTAAAGCAAACAAAACATAATAAACTACAAAATAGATACTAGGAATAGAGGAGATGCTAACTATAGGTTAGAAATATTTTCTTGGAGTAAATGGAGTCTAAGAAAGTACTCAAAGGGAATTGTATTTGTCTGGTAGGACTGCCATAACAAAATACCAGACTGGGTGGCTTAAACAGAAATTTACTGTCTCATAGTTCTGAGGGCTAAGAAGTTGAAGATCAAGGTCCTGGCAGGGTTGGTTTCTCCTGAAGATTCTCTCCTTGGCTTGCAGATGGCCACCTTCTCATCGTGTCCTCACAGGATCTTTTCTCCATGCATGTGCACTGCTGGTGTGTCTTCCTCTTCTTAAAAGAACACCAGTCTTATTGGATTAGGGTCCCACCCTTACTACTTCATTTAACCTTAATCACTTCTTTCAAGGTCCTATCTCCAAACACAGTCACCTTGAGAATTAGGGTTTCAACATACACATTTTGGAGGAATACAGTTTAGTTTACAACACAAATGATGGGCACAAAGGTTGAGGTTAAAATGATAGAGGTGAATGTATTTTGAGTATATTAATATATTTTTCTTAGGAAAGACATGCTGTGGTACTCTAACATCATGGTCACTTTTCTTCACCATCTGTATTTGCTGAGAATTAAAAGGACATTCCAGATGAGGGAGTAATATAAGCAAAGGCACAGAGATGGGAACAGGAAAAACAAGCATGAGAAAGGCAAGAAGCCCCATCTAGGGAGATACAAGAGCAAAACGGACAGGGACAGAGTAACAAAAAGCAGAGAGAAAGGACTATACTTTAAAATTCAGCATCACTTAAAAACAGCAATTTCAGCTTAAAAATCGAGGCTTTTGCCTCTCACTAGTTTTGTGATTTGGGACAGTAATTTCATCTTCCTTGGCCTTAGATATTGGGAAAAGTAATTTCTAGGTGTTTACTGTTCTAAGATTTCGTTACTTAATTATTCCACTATGTCTATGCTTATGTTCACACATTATTTTATTGTTTTAATCCAGATGTTGCAATAGACACAAGTTAGAACAGAATACAAAACACAGCACCTGTTTCTAAAATGAGCAAGAATGAGAGTGCCAGGTTAATTCAAGGTTGTTTTCACTCCAACCAGAAACAAGCATTAAAAGGATATAGAAGATAAAGGATACAAATTAGCGAGCAGATGCAAGTCCTTTCTTGCTATAGTTACATATTTTTGTACCCTGTTTCTTACAGTAAACAAGCTTAAAGCAGGCCTGGCCAAGTCTACCACAGGACTCTTTAAAATGTTTCCACTCTTCAGCCAAATAGAAGTAAATTAATTACATTTCTGTTTTATTGATGACATATTTTTTTAACATCTTTATTTCACTATAATTGCTTTACAATGGTGTGTTAGTTTCTGCTTTATAACAAAGTGAAACAGCTATACATACACATATATCCCCATATCCCCTCCCTCTTGTGTCTCCCTCCCACCCTCCCTATCCCACCCCTCTAGGTGGACACAGAACCGAGCTGATTTCCCTGTGCTATGTGGCTGCTTCCCACTAGCTATCTATTTTACATTTGGTAGTGTATATATGTCCATGCCACTCTCTAACTTTGTCCCAGCTTACCCTTCCCCCTCCCCGTGTCCTCAAGTCCATTCTCTACATCTGCATCTTTATTCCTCTCCTGCCCCTAGGTTCCTCAGAACGTTTTTTTATTAGATTCCATATTTATGTGTTAGCGTACGGTATTTCTTTTTCTCTTTCTGACTTACTTCACTCTGTATGACAGTCTCTAGGTCCATCCACCTCACTACAAATAACTCAATTTCGTTTCTTTTTATGGCTGAGTAATATTCCATTGTATATATGTACCACATCTTCTTTATCCATTCATCTGTCGATGCACACTTAGGTTGCTTCTCTGTCCTGGCTCTTGTAAATAGAGCTGCAATGAACACTGTGCCACTTGACTCTTTTTGAATTATGGTTTTCTCAGGGTATATGCCCAGTAGTGGGATTGCTGGGTGGTATGGTAGTTCTATTTTTAGTTTTTAAAGGAACCTCCATACTGTTCTCCATAGTGGCTATATCAATTTACATTCCCACAAACAGTGCAAGAGGGTTCCCTTTTCTCCACACCCTCTCCAGCATTTATTGTTTGTAGATTTTTTATGATGGCCATTCTGACAGCTGTGAGGTGATACCTCATTGTAGTTCTGATTTGCATTTCTCTAATGATTACTGATGTTGAGCATCCTTTCATGTGTTTGTTAGCAATCTGTATATCTTCTTTGGAGAAATGTCTATTTAGGTCTTCTGCCCATTTTTGAATTGGGTTGTAAATATTGGAGATTAATCCTTTCTCAGTTGCTTCATTTGCAAATATTTTCTCCCATTCTGAGGGTTGTCTTTTCATCTTCTTTATGGTTTCCTTTGCTGTGCTAAAGCTTTTAACTTTCATTAGGTCCCATTTGTTTATTATTGTTTTTATTTCCATTTCTCTAGGAGGTGGGTCAAAAAGGATCTTGCTGTGATTTATGTCATAGAGTGTTCTGCCTATGTTTTCCTCTAAGGGTTTTATGGTGTCTGGCGTTACATTTAGGTCTTTAATCCATTTTGAGTTTATTTTTGTGTATGGTGTTAGGGAGTGTTCTAATTTCATTCTTTTACATGTAGCCGTCCAGTTTTCCCAGCACCACTTATTGAAGAGGCTGTCTTTTCTCCATTGTATATCCTTGCCTCCTTTATCAAAAATAAGGTGACCATATGTGCATGGGTTTATCTCTGAGCTTTCTATCCTGTTCCATTGATCTATATTTCTGTTTCTGTGCCAGTACCATACTGTCTTGATTACTGTAGCTTTGTAGTATAGTCTGAAGTCAGGGAGCCTGATTCCACCAGCTCCGTTTTTCTTTCTCAAGATTGCTTTGGCTATTCGGGGTCTTTTGTGTTTCCATACAAATTGTGAAATTTTTTGTTCTAGTTCTGTGAAAAATGCCACTGGTAGTTTGATAGGAATTGCACTGAATCTGTACACTGCTTTGGGTAGTATAGTCATTTTCACAATGTTGATTCTTCCAATCCAAGAACATAGTATATCTCTCCATCCATTTGTATCATTTCTAATTTCTTGCATCAGTGTCTTATAATTTTCTGCATACAGGTCTTTTGTCTCCTTAGGTAGGTTTATTCCTAGGTATTTTATTCTTTTTGTTGCAATGGTAAATGGGAGTGTTTCCTTAATTTCCCTTCCAGATTCTTCATCATTAGTGTATAGGAATGCAAGAGATTTCTGTGCATTAATTTTGTATCCTGCTACTTTACCAAATTCTTCGATTAGCCTTAGTAGTTTTGTGGTAGCATCTTTAGGATTCTCTGTGTACAGTATCATGTCATCTGCAAACAGTGACAGCTTTACTTCTTCTTTTCTGATTTGGATTCCTTTTATTTCTTTTTCTTTTCTGACTGCTGTGGCTAAAACTTCCAAAACTATGTTGAATAATAATGGTGAGTGTGGGCAACCTTGTCTTGCTTCCTGATCTTAGTGGAAATGTTTTCCATTTTTCACCATTGAGAACGATGTTGGCTGTGGGTTTGTCATATATGACCTTTATTATGTTGAGGTATATTCCCTCTATGCCTACTTTCTGGAGGGTTTTTATCATAAATGGGTGTTCAACTTTGTCAAAAGCTTTTTCTGCATCTATTGAGAGAATCATATGGATTTTCTCCTTCAATTTGTTAATATGGTGTATCACATTGATTGGTTTGCATATATTGAAGAATCCCTGCATTCCTGGGATAAATCCCACTTGATCATGGTGTATGATCCTTTTAATGTGCTGTTGGATTCTGTTTGCTAGTATTTTGTTGAGGATATTTGCATCTATGTTCATCAGTGATATTGGCCTGTAGTTTTCTTTTTTTGTGACATCTTTGTCTGGTTTTGGTGTCATGGTGATGGTGGCCTCATAGAATGAGTTTGGGAGTATTTCTCCCTCTGCTATATTTTGGAAGAGTTTCAGAAGGATAGGCGTTAATTCTTCTCTAAATGTTTGACAAAATTGCCTGTGAAGCCATCTGCTCTTGGGCTTTTGTTTGTTGGAAGATTTTTAATCATGGTTTCAATTTCAGTGCTTGTGATTGGTCTGTTTATATTTTCTATTTCTTCCTGGTTCAGTCTCAGAAGGTTGTGCTTTTCTAAGAATTTGTCCATTTCTTTGAGGTTGTCCATTTTATTGTCATAGAGTTGCTTGTAGTAATCTCTCATGATCCTTTGTATTTCTGAAGTGTCAGTTGTTACTTCTCTTTATTCATTTCTAATTCTATTGATCTGAGTCTTCTCCCTTTTTTTCTTGATGAGTTGGCTAATGGTTTATCAATTTTGTTTATCTTCTCAAAGAACCAGCTTTTAGTTTTATTGATCTTTACTATTGTTTCCTTCATTTCTTTTTCATTTATTTCTGATCTGATCTTTATGATTTCTTTCCTTCCTCTAACTTTGGGGTTTTTTTTTCCTTCTTTCTCTAATTGCTTTAGGTGTAAGGTTAGGTTGTTTATTTGAGATATTTCTTGTTTCTTGAGGTAGGATTGTGTTGCTATAACCTTCCCTCTTAGAACTGCTTTTGCTGCATCCCATAGGGTTTGGGTCGTCGTGTTTCATTGTCATTTGTTTCTAGGTATTTTTTGATTTCCTCTGATTTCTTCAGTGATCTCTTGGTTATTTAGTAGTGTATTGTTTAGTCTCCATGTGTTTGGATTTTTTACAGATTTTTTTCTGTAATTGATATCTAGTCTCATAGCATTGTGGTCGGAAAAGATACTTCATACAATTTCAATTTTCTTAAATTTACCAAGGCCTGATTTGTGACCCAAGATATGGTTTAACCTGGAGACTGTTCCATGAGCACTTGAGAGGAAAGTGTATTCTGTTGTTTTTGGATGGAATGTCCTAAAAAGATCAATTAAGTCCAACTTGTGTAATGTATCATTTAAAGCTTGTGTTTCCTTATTTGTTTTCATTTTGGATGATCTGTCCATTGGTGAAAGTGGGATGTTAAAGTCCCCTACTATGACTGTGTTACTGTCTATTTCCCCTTTTATGTCTGTTAGCATTTGCCTTACATTTTGAGGCGCTCCTATGTTGGCTGCATAAATATTTACAATTGTTATATCTTCTTCTTGGATTGATCCCTTGATCATTATGTACTGTATTTCTTTGTCTCTTATAAGCGTCTATATTAAATTCTATTTTGTCTGATATGAGAATTGCTACTCCAACACTCTTTTGATTTCCATTTGCATGGAATATCTTTTTCCATCCCCTCGCTTTCAGTCTGTAAGTGTTCCTAGGTCTGAAGTTGGTCTCTTGTAGACAGCATATATAAGTGTCTTTTGTTGTATCCATTCAGCCAGTCTCTGTCTTTTGGTTGGAGCATTTAATCCATTTACATTAAGGTAGTTATCGATATGTATGTTCCAAATACCATTTTCTTAATTGTTTGGGGTTTGTTATTGTAGGTCTTTTCCTTGTCTTGTGTTTCCTGCTTAGAGAAGTTCCTTTAGCATTTGTTGTAAAGCTGGTTTGGTGGTGCTGAATTCTCTTAGCTTTTGTTTGTCTGTAAAGGTTTTAATTTCTCCATCGAATCTGAATGATATCCTTGCTGGGTAGAGTAATCTTGGTTGTAGGTTTTTCCCATTCATCACTTTAAACATGTCCTGCCATTCCCTTCTGGCTTGCAGAATTTCTCCTGAAAGATCAGCTGTTAATCATATGTGGATTCCCTTGTATGTTATTTGTTGCTTTTCCCTTGCTGCTTTTAATATTTTTTCTTTGTATTTAATTTTTGATAGTTTGATTAATATGTTTCTTGGTGTTTTCCTCCTTGGATTTATCCTGTATGGGACTCTCTGCGCTTCCTGGACTTGATTGACTATTTCCTTTCCCATATTAGGGAAGTTTTCAACTATAATCGCTTCAAATATTTTCTCAGTCCCCTTTTTTTTCTCTTCTTCTTCTGGGACCCCTATAATTCGAATGTTGGTGTGTTTAATGTTGTCCCAGAGGTCTCTGAGACTGTCCTCAATTCTTTTCATTCTTTTTTCTTTATTCTGCTCTGTGGTAGTTATTTCTACTATTGTATCTTCCAGGTCACTTATCTGTTCTTCTGCCTCAGTTATTCTGCTATTGATTCCTTCTAGAGAATTTGTAATTTCATTTATTGTGGTGTTCATCATTGTTTCTTTGCTCTTTAGTTCTTCTAGGTCCTTGTTAAACGTTTCTTGTATTTTCTCCATTCTGTTTCCAAGATTTTGGATCATCTTTACTATCATTACTCTGAATTCTTTTTCAGGTAGACTGCCTAGTTCCTCTTCATTTGTTTGGTCTTGTGGGTTTTTACCTTGCTCCTTCATCTGCTGCATATTTCTCTGTCTTCTCATTTTGCTTAACTTACTGTGTTTGGGGTCTCCTTTTTGCAGGCTGCACGTTTGTAGTTCCCGTTGTTTTTGGTGTGTGCCCCCAGTGGCTAAGGTTGGTTCAATGGCTTGTGTAGGCTTCCTGGTGGAGGGGGCTGGTGCCTGCGTTCTGGTGGATGAGGCTGGATCTTGTCTTTCTGGTGGGGAGGACTACGTCCAGTGGTGCATTTTTGGGGTGTTTGTGACCTTATTATGATTTTAGACAGCCTCTCTGTTAATGGGTGGTGGTGTGTTCCTGTCTTGATTGTTCTTTGGCATAGGGTGTCCAGCACTGTAGCTTGCTGGTCACTGAGTGGAGCTGTTTCTTAGCATTGAGATGGAGATCTCTGGGAGAGAGTTCACCGCTTGATATTACATGTAGCCAGGAGGTCTGTGGTGGTCCAATGTCCTGAACTCGGCTCTCTACCTCAGATGCTCAGGCCTGACACCCGGCCAGAGCACCGACACCCTGTCAGCCACATGGCTGCACACTTACGTAAGTCCTGTGCAACCAGTGCTTTTGGTTTGTTTTTGGTTTTCTCCCAACAGTCACTCTTGGAACACCCTGCCAAGTATGATGCTCTGTGCTCTGCTTATGCTCACTCCAGTATGTGGCCTTGGTCCACCTCCAATTTCTGTCCTCACAACTCTCATTTGGGTGCTGAAATCCTGAAGGGACTGTGCTTTTCTAGCTTGAGATGAGTTGCATTCCATGATGTACTGTTCTGGAGACCAGAAGTCTGAGGTCAGGGTGCCAGCAGTGTCAGTGTCTGGTGAGGCTCCCCCTTTGGGTTGCAGATGGTCTTTCTTCGCAGTACGAGAGTGACGAGTGAGGGGAGAGAGCTGATGACATATTTTTTATCAACATTATTGAGTATAATTTACATATATATAAGGTACCCATTTTAAGTATACATTTCAATTATTTTTAATAAATGTATATACTACACAACCACTACAGTCAAAATATGATATATGTCTGTCATCTTTTAAAGTTCCTGTGTAACTTCTAAATCAATGAACCCCCTACCCTCACACCTTATTTCCAGGTAACCATCGATCTTTATTCTGTCACTCTAAATTAGTGTTCTATTTTTTCTATAATTTCATATAAATGGAATCATATAGTATGTACTCTTTGGAATCTGGTTCCTTTCACTCAGTGTAGTATTTTTGAGATTCATCTGTGTTGTTGCTTGCACCATTACTCTGTTCCCTTTTACTGATGAGTAACATTCCATGTTATAAATATAACATCATTTGTTTATCCATCACTTATGGATGGACATCTGGGTTATTTTCATTTTCTGGCTATTATGAATAAAGTTGCTATGAATATTCATGTGCAAGTCTATGTGAACTTCATTTCTCTTGGGTGAAAACCGAGGAGTGGAATTTCTAAATCACACTGTAAGTGTACACTTAACTTTTAAGAAACTGTCAATCTATTTTCCAAAGTGATTGTTTATTTTATTTTTGTTTAATTTATAGTGATTGTTATTGATTTAAGTGATTAATTTAAGTGCCTGTTTAATTTATATTGCCCAAATCAATATATGATACTTTCAATGGTTCTACATCTGGGCCAGCACTTGGTATGGGCAGTCTTTGTAAATGTAGACAATCTAGCAGGTGTGTAGTGGTATATCATAGTGGGTTTTTTTTTTTAATAAATTTATCTATTTATTTATTATTTATTTGTGGCTGCATTGGGTCTTTGTTGCTGCATGCAGCTTTCTCTAGTTGTGGTGAGCGGGGGCTACTCCTCACTGCAGTGTGCAGGCTTCTCACTGCAGTGGCTTCTCTTGTTGTGGAGCTCAGGCTCTAGGTGCACAGGCTTCAGTAGTTGTGGCTCACGGGCTGTAGAGCTCAGGCTCAGCAGTTGTGGTGCATGGGCTTAGTTGCTCTACAGCATGTGGGATCTTCCCGGACCAGGGCTCGAACAAGTGTCCCCGGCATTGGCAGGTGGATTCCTAATGACTGCGCCACCAGGGAAGCCCTCATAGTGGTTTTAATTTACATTTCCCTAATGACTAATGCTTTTGAGCATATTTTCGTGTATGTCTTGGTCATATGCATATCTTCTTTTGCGTCTCCCTCCTCTCCTTTGTGCTATTGTTATTATACATTTTACTTCTATGTATGTTATACACTCCAAAATACATTGTATTATTTTTACTTTAAGCAATTAAATACTTTTAAAAATCACTAAAAATTAAGGGGAAAGGTCTTTATATTTAAGCATATATTTAGCATTACCAGTGCTCTCCATTCCTTTTTATTGATCCATAATTCCATTGGTATCATTTCTTCTTCACACGATAAACTTCCTTTAACTTTTATTGTGGTTCAGCTCTGCTGAAAACAATTTTTTCCAGAAAAATGTCCTTATTTGCCCTTATTTGAGGAGCAATGCTGCTGTTTATAGACTTTTAGATTGAAGGCTTTTTTTTTTTTTTAGCACTTTAAAAATGTCATTCCAGGACTTCCCTGGTGGCGCAGTGGTTAAGACTCTGCACTCCCAATGCAGGGGGCCTGGGTTTGATCCCTGATCAGGGAACTAGATCCCAGATGCATGTCTCAAGTAAGAGTTTGCATGCCACAGCTGGAGCCCATGTGCCGCAACTAAGGAGCTGGCAAGCCGCAACTAAGACCGGGCACAACCAAATAAGTAAATTAAATTAAATTGATATTCAAAAAATAAAAATAAAAAAATAAATTAAAATGTCATTCCACTGTCCTCTGGCTTATATAATTACAGATGACAAATCTACTGTAATTTCAATCTTTATTTCTCTTATCTAATGTCTTTTTTCTTTAGTTGCCTTTAAAATATTTTTTTCAAGGGTTTCCAGAAATTTGATTATGGTGTACCTTGATGTATCTATGTTAGCATGCGTGTGTTCATCCTGCTTTCGGTCCATTGTGCTTTTAGAACCAGTGGGTTCATAATTTTCATCAAATTTGGAGCCATCATTTCTTTACTTTTATGTATCACATTTTTATTCCTATAAATTCCATTTGCCTCTTTTTTAGTAGTTTACATTTCTCTCCTTACTGTGTTCATGTTTTTAACATCTTTGCTAATTGTAATAACACTTTCATTTCGTGCTTTTTCTATTGACTAATTTGTTTCCTGGCTAAGGGTCTCCTTTTCCTTCTTCTTGGCTTGTTTATTAATTTTTTTCTTGGATGCTGGATATTGTGAGTGTTAAGTTGTTAAGTGTTTGGATTGCTTTCTTTCTGTACAGAGTTAAATAACTTGCAGATCAGTTCCATCACCTCTGAGGTCTATTTATACATTTTGCTTGGGTGGGTCAACAACAGCATCCACTCCAATGTTGGTTCATTCTTACTTCTAAGGCAGGAATCCTGGGGTCTGCATTAAATTTCCCAGATGATCATTAAGAACTCTCCATTCTGGATGGCCAGAGCTCAAATGTCTTCTTGCCCTTTGTGAGCTCTGAATATTTCCTCTTACAGACCCATAGTCATTCCTTCTCCATCTTCGTGGAGCTTTATTCTCTATGTGGGTAGCCTAGTACTCAATGAAAACTAGAGGTGACCCCATGCAGATTTATGGACTTCTTTTCTTATAAGTGACCCCTTTCCAAAACTCTGACCTGTAACTTCCAGCTGTCTCAGCCTCCCCAGACTCTGATCTTCATCTTCTCAAGTCAGCAAGGCTTCCAGGATCTGTTTGAGTGTCCATCCCTGTGTTCCCTCCCTTGGTTTTGACTCCAGGCAGAGAACCAAGAAGATTGTATGGTTCACAGTTGCTTCCTTTCTTACAAGGATCACAATTCTATGCTGCTTATTCTCCAAACATTAGAAACAGTTGCTTCATTAATTTGTTCAGTTTCTGAATTGTTTACTGTGGGAGGTTAGAGCTGGTCTTTGACACTTTGTTTTTAGCATAACCCTGGTACAGGATTTATTCCCGGGTGGGACTATATGGGTATAGACTCAGACTAGGTGGAGTTTATATGACAACTTCTTTTACAAATTGTTAGCTGAAGCAATGTGTTGTAATTACTACTTGAATGTTTCAACAAAAACATTTACTGTCATGTTATAACTGGTTATAGATAGTCACCTCTGACTAAACATTAAGCTTGGAGATCCAGAGGAGACTTTCAAGATGGTGGAAGAGTAAGACGTGGAGATCACCTTCCTCCCCACAAATACATCAGAAATACATCTACATGTGGAACAACTCCTACAGAACACCTACTGAACGCTACCAGAAGACCTCAAACTTCCCCAAAGGCAAGAAACTCCCCACGTACCTGGGTAGGGCAAAAGAAAAAAGAAAAAACAGAGACAAAAGAATAGCGACGGGACCTGCACCACTGGGAGGGAACGGTGAAGGAGGAAAAGTTTCCACACACTAGGAAGCCCCTTCACTGGTGGAGACGGCGGGTGGCAGAGGGGAAGCTTCGGAGCCATGGAGGAGAGTGCAGCAACAGGGGTGCTGAGGGCAAAGCGGAGAGATTCCCGCAGAGAGGATTGGTGCCGACCAGCACTCACCAGCCTGGGAGGCTTGTCTGCTCACCCGGCGGGGCGGGTGGGGGCTGGGAGCTGAGGCTTGGGCTTTGGAGGTCAGATCCCAGGGAGAGGACTGGGGTTGGCTGCGTGAACACAGCCTGAAGGGGGCTAGTACGCCACAGCTAGCCAGGAGGGAGTCTAGGAAAAAGTTTGGACCTACCTAAGAAGCAAGAGATCAATGTTTCAGAGTGTGTGAGGAGAGGGGATTCAGAGCACAGCCTAAACAAGTTCCACAGATGGGCATGGGCTATCAGTGTGGACACCAGAGACGGGCATGAAATACTAAGGCTGCTGCTGCAGTCAACAAGAAGCCTGTGTGCAAGCACAGGTCATTATCCACACCTCCCCTCCCGGGAGCCTATGCAACCCCCACTGCCAGGGTCCCGTGATCCAGGGACAACTTCCCCGTTAGAACACATGGCGCGCATCAGGCTATTGCAATGTCATGCCGGCCTCTGCCGCCACAGGCTCGCCCCGCATTCCGTACCCCTCCCTCCCCCGGCCTGAGTGAGCCAGAGCCACCTAATCAGCTGCTCCTTTAACCCCGTCCTGTCTGGGCAGGAACAGACGCCCTCAGGCGACCTACACGCAGAGACGGGGCCAAATCCAAAGCTGAACCCCAGGAGCTGTGCAAACAAAGAAGAGAAAGGGAAATTTCTCCCAGTAGCCTCAGGAGCAGTGGATTAAATCTCCACAATCAACTTCTCCACAATAAACTTGATGTACCCTGCATCTGTGGAATACCTGAATAGACAACGAATCATCCCAAAATTGAGGCAGTGGACTTTGGGAGCAATGGTATATATATTTTTTTCCTTTTTCTATTTTTGTGAGTGTGTATGTGTATGATTCTTTGTGTGATTTTGTCTATATAGCTTTGCTTTTACCATTTGTCCTAGGATTCTGTCTGTCTGTCTTTTTGTTTGTTTGTGTGTTTGTTTTTTTAGTATAGTTTTTAGCACTTGTTATTTATCATTGGTCAATTTGATTTTTGGTTTGGTTACTCTCTTCTTTCTCTCTTTTTTCTTTTCTAATTACTTTTTAATTTTTTATTTTTAATAATTATTTTTTATTTTAATAACTTTATTTATTTTTCTTTCTTTCTTTGTTTTTTTCTCCCTTTTCTTCTGAGCTGTGTGGCTGACACGGTCTTAGTGCTCCAGCCGGGTGTCAGGCCTGTGCCTCTGAGGTGGGAGAACCAAGTTCAGGACATTGGTCCACCACAGACCTCCCAGCTCCATTTAATATCAAACAGCAAAAGCTCTCCCAGAAATTTCCATCTCAATGCTAAGATCCAGCTCCAGTCAACGACCAGCAAGCTACAATGCTGGACACCCTATGCCAAACAACTAGCAGGACAGGAACACAACCCCAACCATTAGCAGAGAGGATGCCTAAAATCATAATAAGGTCACAAACACCCCAAAACACACCACTAGACGTGGTCCTGCCCAGCAGAAAGACAAGATCCAGCCTCATCCACCAGAACACAGGGCCCTCCACCAGGAACCCTACACAACCCACCGAACCAACCTTAGCCACTGGGGGCAGACACCAAAAATAACGGGAACAATGAAAATGCAGCCTGAGAAAAGGAGACCCCAAACACAGTAAGTTAAGCAAAATGAGAAGATGGAGAAATATGCAGCAGATGAAGGAGCAAGGTAAAAACCCACCAAAACAAACAAATGAAGAGGAACTAGGCAGTCTACCTGAAAAAGAATTCAGAGTAATGATAGTAAAGATGATCCAAAATCTTGGAAATAGAATGGAGAAAAACACAAGAAACGTTTAACAAGGACCTAGAAAACGAAAGAGCAAAGAAACAATGATGAACACCACAATAAATGAAATTAAAAATTCTCTAGAAGGAATCAATAGCAGAATAACTGAGGCAAAAGAACAGATAAGTGACCTGGAAGATACAATAGTGGAAAAAACTACTGCAGAGCAGAATAAAGAAAAAAGAATGAAAAGAATTGAGGACAGTCTCCTGGGACAACATTAAACGCACCAACATTCAAATTATAGGGGTCCCAGAAGGAGAAGAGAAAAAGAAAGGGACTGAGAAAATATTTGAAGAGATTATAGTTGAAAACTTCCCTAATATGGGAAAGGAAATAGTTAATCAAGTCCAGGAAACACAGAGAGTCCCATACAGGATAAATCCAAGGAGAAACATGCCAAGACACATATTAATCAAACTATCAAAAATTAAATACAAAGAAAAAATATTAAAAGCAGTAAGAGAAAAACAACAAATAACATACAAGGGAATCCCCATAAGGTTAACAGCGGATCCTTCAGCAGAAACTCCACAAGCCAGAAGGGACTGGCGGACATATTTAAAATGATGAAAGGGAAAAACCTACAACCAAGATTACTCTACCCAGCAAGGATCTCATTCAGATTCAATGGAGAAATTAAAAACTTTACAGACAAGCAAAAGCTAAGAGAATTCAGCATCACCAAACCAACTTTACAACAAATGCTAAAGGAACTTCTCTAGGCAGGAAACACAAGACAAGGAAAAGACCTACAATAACAAACCCCAAACAATTAAGAAAATGGTAATAGGAACATACATATCAATAACTACCTTAATGTAAGTGGATTAAATGCTCCAACCAAAAGACAGAGACTGGCTGAATGGATACAAAAAAAAGACACTTATATATGCTGTCTACAAGAGACCCACTTCAGACCTAGGGACATACAGACTGAAAATGAGGGGATGGAAAAAGATATTCCATGCAAATGGAAATCAAAAGAAAGCAGGAGAAGCAAACTCATATCAGACAAAATAGACTTTAAAATAAAGATTATTACAAGAGACAAAGAAGGACACTACATAATGATCAAGGGATCAATCCAAGAAGAAGATAACAATTGTAAATATTTATACACCCAACATAGGAGCACCTCAATACATAAGGCAAATGCTAACAGCCGTAAAACGGGAAATCGACAGTAACACAATCAGTAGGGGACTTTAACACCCCACTTTCACCAATGGATAGATCATCCAAAATGAAAACAAATAAGGAAACACAAGCTTTAATAATACATTAAACAAGATGGACTTAATTGATATTTATAGGATATTCTATCCAAAAACAACAGAATAAACTTTCTTCTCAAGTGCTCCTGGAACATTCTCCAGGATAGATAATATCTTGGGTCACAAATCAGGCCTTGGTAAATTTAAGAAAATTGAAACTGTATCAAGTATCTTTTCCGACCACAACGCTATGAGACTAGATATCAATTACAGGAAAAAACCTGTAAAAAATACAAACACATAGAGACTAAACAATACACTACTAAATAACCAAGAGATCACTGAAGAAATCAAAGAGGAGATCAAAAAATACCTAGAAACAAATGACAATGAAAACACAATGACCCAAAACCTATGGGATGCAGCAAAAGCAGTTCTAAGAGGGAAGGTTATAGCAATACAATCCTACCTTAAGTAACAAGAAACATCTCAGATAGACAACCTAACCTTACACCTAAAGCAATTAGAGAAAGAAGAACAAAAAAACCCCAAAGTTAGCAGAAGGATAGAAACCATAAATATCAGATCAGAAATAAATGAAACAGAAATGAAGGAAACAATAGTAAAGATCAATAAAACTAAAAGCTGGTTCTTTGAGAAGATAAACAAAATTGATAAGCCATTAGCCAGACTCAAGAAGAAAAAAAGGGAAAAAACTCAAATCAATAGAATTAACAATGAAAAAGGAGAAGTAACAACTGATACTGCAGAAATACAAAGGATCATGAGAGATTACTACAAGCAACTCTATGCCAATAAAATGGACAACCTCAAAGAAATGGACAAATTCTTAGAAAAGCACAACCTTCCGAGACTGAACCAGGAAGAAATAGAAAATATAAACAGACCAATCACAAGCACTGAAATTGAAACTGGAATTAAAAATCTTCCAACAAACAAAAGCCCAGGACCAGATGACTTCACAGGCAATTTTGTCAAACATTTAGAGAAGAATTAACGCCTATCCTTCTGAAACTCTTCCAAAATATAGCAGAGGGAGAAATACTCCCAAACTCATTCTATGAGGCCACCATCACCATGACACCAAAACCAGACAAAGATGTCACAAAAAAAGAAAACTACAAGCCAATATCACTGATGAACATAGATGCAAATATCCTCAACAAAATACTAGCAAACAGAATCCAACAGCACATTAAAAGGATCATACACCATGACCAAGTGGGGTTTATCCCAGGAATGCACGGATTCTTCAATATATGCAAACCAATCAATGTGATACACCATATTAACAAATTGAAGGAGAAAATCCATATGATTCTCTCAATAGATGCAGAAAAAGCTTTTGACAAAGTTGAACACCCATTTATGATAAAAACCCTCCAGAAAGTAGGCATAGAGGGAATATACCTCAACATAATAAAGGTCATATATGACAAACCCACAGCCAACATCGTTCTCAATGGTGAAAAATGGAAAACATTTCCACTAAGATCAGGAACAAGACAAGGTTGCCCACACTCACCATTATTATTCAACATAGTTTTGGAAGTTTTAGCCACAGCAGTCAGAAAAGAAAAAGAAATAAAAGGAATCCAAATCAGAAAAGAAGAAGTAAAGCTGTCACTGTTTGCAGATGACATGATACTGTACACAGAGAATCCTAAAGATGCTACCAGAAAACTACTAGAGCTAATCAATGAATTTGGTAAAGTAGCAGGATACAAAATTAATGCACAGAAATCTCTTGCATTCCTATACACTAATGATGAAAAATCTGAAAGAGAAATTAAGGAAACACTCCCATTTACCATTGCAACAAAAAGATTAAAATATCTAGGAATAAACCTACCTAAGGAGACAAAATACCTGTATGCAGACAACTGTAAGACACTGATGGAAAAAATTAAAGATGATGCAAACAGATGGAGAGACATACCATGTTCTTGGATTTGAAGAATCAACATTGTGAAAATGACTATACTACCCAAAGCAGTGTACAGATTCAGTGCAATCCCTATCAAACTACCAATGGCATTTTTAAGAGAACTAGAACAACAAATTGCACAATTGGTATGGAAACACAAAAGACCCTGAATAGCCAAAGCAATCTTGAGAAAGAAAAACGGAGCTGGAGGATTCAGAGTCAGTGACTTCAGACTATACTACCAAGCTACCTTAATCAAGACAGTACGGCACTGGCACAGAAACAGAAATATTGATCAATGGATCAATTTTCTATCAACAGGATAGAAAGCCCAGAGATAAACCCACGCACATATGGTCACCTTATTTTTGATAAAGGAGGCAAGAATATACAATGGAGAAAAGACGGCCCTTCAATAAGTGGTGCTGGGAAAACTGGACAGCTACATGTAAAAGAATGAAATTAGAACACTCCCTAACACCATACACAAAAATAAACTCAAAATGGATTAAAGACCTAAATGTAAGGCCAGACACTATAAAACTCTTAGAGAAAAACATAGGCAGAACACTCTATGACATAAATCACAGCAAGATCCTTTTTGACCCACCTCCTAGAGAAATGGAAATAAAAACAAAAATAAACAAATGGGACCTAATGAAACTTAAAAGCTTTTGCACGCAAAGGAAACCATAAACAAGACGAAAAGATAACCCCCAGAATGGGAAGAAACATTTGCAAATGAAGCAACTGACAAAGGATTAATCTCCAAAATGTACAAGCAGCTCATGCAGCTCAATATTAAAAAAACAAACAACCCAATCCCAAATGGGCAGAAGACCTAAACTGACATTTCTCCAAAGAAGATATACAGATTGCCAACAAACAAATGAAAGGATGCTCAACGTCAGTAATCATTAGAGAAATGCAAGTCAAAACTACAATGAGGTATCACCTCACACCAGTCAGAATGGCCATCATAAAAAATCTACAAACAATAAATGCTGGAGAGGGTGTGGAGAAAAGGGAACCCTCTTGCACTCTTGGTGGGAATGTAAATTGATACAGCCACTATGGAGAACAGTGTGGAGGTTCCTTTAAAAACTAAAAATAGAACTACCATACCACCCAGCAATCCCACTACTGGGCATATACCCTGAGAAAACCATAATTCAAAAAGAGTCATGTACCACAATGTTCATTGCAGCTCTATTTACAAGAGCCAGGACATGGAAGCAATCTAAGTGTCCATCCACGGATGAATGCATAAAGAAGATGTGGCACATATATACAGTGGAATATTACTCAGTCATAAAAAGAAACGAAACTGAGTTATTTGTAGTGAGGTCGATGGAGTTAGAGTCTGTCATACAGAGTGAAGTAAGTCAGAAAGAGAAAAACAAATACTGTATGCTAACACATATATACAGAATGTAAGAAAAAAAAAATGGTTCTGAGCAACCTAGTGGCAGGACAGGTATAAAGACGCAGACGTAGAGGATGGATTGAGGACATGGGGAGGGGGAAGGGTAAGCTGGGACGAAGTGAGAGAGTGGCATGGACTTACATACACTACCAAATGTAAAATAGATAGCTAGTGGGAAGCAGCTGCATAGCACAGGGAGATCAGCTCGGTGCTTTGTGATGACTTAGAGGGGTGGGATAGGGAGGGTGGGAGGCAGATGCAAGAGGGAGGAGTTATGGGGATATATGTATATGTATAGCTGATTCACTATGTTATAATGCAGAAACTAACACACCATTGTAAAGCAATTATACTCCAATAAATATGTTAAAAAAAATTAAGCTTGAAAATCCCATACATCCTAGACAAAAATATAACCATTTAAAATTAATTAATTTGAAAGCCATTTTATAAAAAATTTAGTATTCCAGAGAAATTCAGAATTTTAAGGTTATACACACCCATATAAACTTATTATTATAGTACAAACAAATCACTTTGTTTCACCAGGGTGTATCTATGCACATATACATACTCAAATTGTGATCGCTCCATTAAAAATGCTAACCTATTTAAAGTGATCTCTGATTATTTCTACCACTCCCAAATGGAGGCCACCAATATTTCCATTTGACCAATAGCTATTTTCATTAGCTCTAGTCAGCTAATGGCATCCAACATCCTTTCTTCTCCCATTTCATTGAGCCTCACTGAATGCACCCACAGATAATGCCCACTAACCCAAAATCTGTGCCAGGTGCTGAATCCTGAAGCTCTCAAAGCCATCAAACTTTGGGATATCAGAGCAGGACTGGAATCCACAAAGAGCCTGAGGGAATGAGTACCAAAATAGCTCCAATATAGCCAGAATTTTACATCTTTTAAGAAAACAGTTCTTCCCAACTTCTAGTTCTTCCCTTCTAATTCCATGGTCTCAATTCTAGTCCAAAGAGCCAGGCTGCGAACATATACCATGTCATCCCTTCCATCTTTCTACTCACCCCATTTCCTATGACTCCTTCTTCAACCAGACTCAGAGCTTGGGGAAAAACAAAAAGCTCCATGCATGCCAACAGATCATAGACACACTGATGTGTGTGTGTGTATGTGTGTGTGTTGATTGAGGGCAGGAGAGAGGTTATGGATGTTTTATATTCCATAAATACCTGCATCCCAATCTAGACAGTGAAAAAGACCCTTTTATAATAGGGCATTAAAACTCATCGAGATTTCAGAGGCCGTCAAAATGATGCCTACATATTTTATATTTCATAATATATATCCTTTTAACATTGTGAAAATCTCAATTACCATTTTAAGACACTTAGAATAAGCAATTTAGATGCTCAATAAGGTGTCATTTTAATACAAGTGATTAAAATGGGTTACATAATGCATGAGTTAGAAGATTTTTAAATGTAGAAAATATGTAAGAGAAAATAACTTTCGTAGAACCACATAATAAATTCTACAATGCCAATAATTAAAGTAGATAAATACCAGAATCTACCATGCCATGTAAAATATGAAGAAGACCGTCTAATATCAATTTTGCAAAGCATTTACACTGTTTACAGAAAATTTACAACTCATAAAATCTTTTAAATAAAACTTCTATCAATGTTAGCCACAATTTGATGAACAGTAACTCACAAAAAACTATAGTCATTTATTCACCACTGATTTAAGTAAATCAAGAAAATGGAAATTTATGATAATAATTTTCTCCTAAATGTGAGTAAGCTTAGTATATTGACACTAAAAAACAAAATAATTTAATTGATAAGATCAGGTTATGACAAGATAGGTCATCACACAATTACTCTAAGAACTGGGAGGACAAGAGCGCAACCAGGGAACCCCCTGTTCTTGGGTATGATTAGATAAATTTGCCTTATAAAATCATTTGTCACAACCGGAGTACATAAATGTTACAATCAAAGATATGTGATCAAACTTGCATCTGCAAATAATTTAAAAGGAGGGGATGATAAGTTTCTACGTCAACAAAAAATAAAAGATATGTATTAATTTTCTAAGAAATGTAACTAAGTACAAGTGAATGCTAGCAGGAACATTAAAAGATAGAAATAACAAAACACGTCCCTTAAGTTTTTAGGACTTTCTTCACCAAGCTTCCACTTAATTCTTTTCTCACACTATTGGGATAGATTTGTGATCTTTCCCCTTTTTAATGCTCTTTGATGACCTTTCTCCAGATTCTAATACAGCACATTCCATCAACCATTTTTTAAATGCACAATCATTTTGACACATTGAAAATAATCTGAAGGTTCAAATTCTATATAATTAAGTACATTCTGCATCTCATTGTTCAATTAACTTCACTCAGCATAAAACACTCATGAGTCTCTTCTACTCACTCCCTACTTCACTTATTTCAACCCCAAAAGACTGGCTCTTCCTTAACTTGTGCTTCCAGATTACCATTCTTCCTTACTAATTGTGTTTCTTTACCCACTTCTCAGGATCAGCTGGCTAGATTAAACCAGGTTTGCCTCAGCCTCCAATCAATGTAATTTGGAATACTGCTTCTAATTCCACCCACACAAAAAGGCTGCTGTGGCCCTGAAAAATGCACCACTCAGATCTCTTGCTATGGGGAACATAGTTGATAGATGGCCCTAACTGCTGCTTTCTGAATCCACCACCCTGTTCCTGCTGAGACCACACTTTCCACAGGTTGCCCCCAGCCAATGACTGAGCATGGGGATGCTGAGGCCAGCCCAAGCTTTCTTATAATTCTGCTGCAGTCTGAGACTCTTCTTAAGCAACTCTTCTTCCTTTCCTTTTTCTCTTACACGTGTTCCCCCCAGTAAATCTCTTGCACATCTAATATATAATGCCATTTTGGCATCCGTTTCTAGAGGACTCAATCTGGTACACCTCCAGCTCCATAGCCAGCCCATCTCTCTCAGCCTCTCCCAGTCCAGCAGGCCCAACATTAACCTAGTATGAACTCTCAGAGTTTCTTATTGCCAAGTAGTTATGACACTAGGAATTTGCTCACTTGAGATACCTTCATACTAAATTTTAGGTATCTCGTAGACACTCAATGAACATTAATTCTATTTGGTTGCCCTCAAAGCTGCACAGATTAACTTGAGGTTCTGAGAAAAAAACTGAAATTTACTCAGGAAACATAAATTAACTACACATTGTATATCTAGCACTGTGCTAGATGTGAAAAATTTGAAGTTCAGTAAGATACGGTTGCTGTCTTCAAGGAACCCCTGGGCTATTTGTAATAAAGGTAACCTTTAGAAAGCACTATAGAGTTTGCAAAGCAATTTAAGATACTTTTCCTCACTTATGCCTTGCAAATCCCTTTATATGGGGATAAACAAAGATCCCCTCCTATTAGTTTAATTTTTCATGAGCCTGGACCCCAGAGGGAGCAGGGCAAGTGCCAAACCACAAGAAAGGGTCAAAGGCAGGAAAACCCCATTCTGCCACATGGAGGACTGAGTTGTATAAGTAATAAATCCAAGTCAAACTATTAAGAGAGACATATATATATGGACACTGTCAGGAGTTTAAAACTGACCATATTTGGCTTGAAAAGATGAAAATCCTACCCTCAGTTAAAGCTTTGCTCCACAGCTGCCAAATCAAACATTGCAATATACTTACCAACTTGCAACACTCTTATGTTTAAATGTAACCACTTTTCTGAAATTTTACTTGCTATAATTTAGACATAAAGAGGGTTTTCTTTTAACTTGAAAATATTTTTAAATGCTTTTAATATTTTGACAAAAACCCTAAGAAATTATGAAAATCAGTCTGAGGGGAAAAGATCAAGGGCCTTCTCAGAAGGCCTTGAAAGCAGACTTGGTTCACATGACACTGGAATCATTGAGGAGCATCTTCTGGGATGACTTCCAGCAGCAGAATGTGCTCAGACAGGACAGTTGTTGCTCTGTTTCCTCCCTCCCCCTCCTCCAACATCAGAGTTTTCAGATAAAAGCAGGACCAAAATTAATATAATGGGGAAAGGAAGTTACAAAAACAAAGCCTGTGCAGTTGGAAAGTACCTTACCTTGAACCATAGCAATATTCTTCTCTTTATTCTTTTTTTGCTCAATACCCCATGAAAAAGTTTGGAAAAACTTTGTAAATTTCTAGGTTGACACATAAAATGTCTTTTTCACCACTGTTTAAATAGATGCAAAGAAAGTAATTTCCAGAATATTATAAATACTAACATTACTGTTTTAAATGTAGCCAGTGGGATATAGGTATCATCAATTTGATATCATCTATTTTATTAATAAATAAGCAAATACATGACAAGTTTTTCTTTAATTATAAAAAATTTGTCTTTGTCCTTTTTCTTCTTGAGATGATTATTTCATGTGACTTCCCCTTCAGCATCTATAGAATATGATTTTAAAGTAATTTTTTTTATGCTCGAAACTACTTTTGACCACCTTAGCATACTTCTTTGCTACAAAAATATGTCTATAAATTGAAATTGATTTTTATTGCCTGTGATCTTAAACATCTAAGAATTATAAGTTTCCTTCTGGAATGAGGTATTGCTATAAAAGTTAGTAGTACATCATAATAATAAATAATAATAATTATTATTAAAGGTATTAGTAGTAAATAATTGATCAAGACAGTATAAATGTTTCACAAATTTTGGTGAGTAATTACTAAACATAAAAAGAAAAATGCATTGGAAATGTTTATCTGAATAAGATGAATTAGGGGTAGTGCTTATGGTTTCTTGATTGAAGAAGACTGCTAACACCAATACTTTGAATTTGTCCCTTCCCCACTCTCTTCTCCAGAGGCTTTTACAGTACTGAGCACAGCAGTGTGATAAGTTCAAGATGGATGAGAGGTCTGCATTTCTTTGGTATGAAATGGAAAAGGAGCAACTTTGAAAGGGGAAGTGGGAAAGGGAAACAACAGATGAGTTATCAAGCAAATCAATTTTGTTATAGTACATATGGAAGTTGAACAAATGAAAACTGATACTCTTAAAACCACTTTTACTCACGTACCCCTTGTTAAGCTTCCAAATGCCTCCCAGTAGAATCTGTGGATTTGGTTCTATTTGTCTGACTGATAGAGATGAGGAAAACTCCCCACATCACTCTATGAAACAGCAGCACAGGGCCCCTGTGCAACACCCTCACCTCCACAGGGAATCACCCCCAATCCTCTTATCTTAGGGATGCTGCTGTATTTAATTATCAAGCTCTGTTAAGCTATGAATTTAAAAAATTAATTTGGTAAAATCCTAATTACCGAACACTTGATGAAGTTTACATTTTGTGAATATTGGTTCATTTACATCTTTTTAGCTTTAAGACTTCATTTAAACTAGCCTAGCAAAAATGAGCAATCAACTGAACCAGTCAATAAACAAATTCTTAGTAGGCGCAAACTACATGCTCAACTTTGTATTAAATCATGAAACAGTCTCAAAATAAACAAGAAGCATGGACCTTATCCTCTGAGAGTTGCAGTCTTCCTGGAGAAAATTATATACTGCCCCTAGAAAAGATGTAACTAATAAGACAATACCCTATAACAATACAATATATAAATATAATACGATTTAATGCAATATAATAAACACACTATAACTTAATTGCCACATGACAAGTCCAAGGGAAAGACATAACTATGGAATAGGAATTACATGAAATGAACAAAGAACTTTTACAGTGGAGATAATATACAGGGATTTGCAATATTTAGCCAATATTGTCCCTGAAGGGCATATATATTGGCTAACATTCTGGACAAAAATGAAATCTATAATTACCTATCAGAAAAATGCCAGTCAATGAGTGCTATGGTCTAAATGTTTATGTCCCCTGAAAATTCATATGTTGAAATCCTAATGCCCAATGTAATGGTATTAAGTGAGGCTTTGGGAGGTGCTTAGGTCAGGAGGGTGGAACACTCAAAAATGGGAGTGATTTTATGAAATACCCCAGAGAGCTCCCTAGCCCCTTCCACCATGTGAGGACAAAGCAAAATGACAGATGTCTATGAACCAGGAAGCCCTCAATTAACATTGTCTGCCAGCACCATGATCCTAGACTTCTCAGCCTCCAGAAATATGAGAAACAAATATTTGTTGTTTATAAGCCATCCAGTCTATGGTATTTTAGTACAGCATCCCAAGAAGACTAAAGCAGTGAGATACTACTTACCATCCACTAGGATGACTATATTCAAAAAGATAAATAACAAGTGTTGATAAGAATGTAGAGAAACTGGAACACTCATACACTGCTGGTGGGAATGTAAAATGGTGCAGCCACTTTGGAAAAGTTTGGCAGCTCCTCAAAAGACCAAATATAGGGTTACAATATGACCCAGCAATTCCACCCCTAGGTATAGATGCAAGATAAATGAAAACATGTTTCTACAAAAACTTGTACCCAAATATTCACAGCAGCATTCTTCATTATAACCAAAAAGGGAAAACAATCCAAATGTCCATCAATTAATTAATAGATAATATCAGTAAAAAGGAATATTATTCAGCAATAAAAAGAAATGAAGTACTGATGTTTAATGCAACATGGATAACCTTGGAAATATTATGCTAAATGAAAGAAGCCAGTCGCAAAAGGCCACATATTATATAAATTATTTTACATGAAATGCCCAGAATAAGCAAATATACAGAGACAGAAAGTAGATCATGGTTGCCTAGGGCTGGGGAGATGGAAGGATTGGGGGATAATAGCTAATGTGTAAAGAATATCTTTTGGGGTGATGAAGGTGTTCTAAAATTGATTGTGGTGATGGTTGCAAAATGCTGTGTATATACCAAAAACCATTGAATTGTACACTTGAAATTTGTAAATTGTATGGTATATGAATTATAGCTCAATAAAGCTGTTACTTTTTTTAAAAAAGGAAGCTTCCTTTAAAAAGGAAGTCTAAATTTTTTCCATATGGATTCTATCTTCTTTTTGGACCATTCTCTCAAGTCATACAAAGACATGTACTAATTTCTACTCTTTTAGTCCAGTGTTTTCTGAGGCACTTTAGAACTATTTGGGCTGAACCTGCAGCCATGTGGGTGGCCCCATCCCTCCCTGTGCTCAGGGTCAGCCCACTCCCCTTGAAGAAGCATGAGCCACTACCATTGATTTGGAACACTGTCCACCTGTTTCCCCTTCTTTCTTTTGTTGTTGAATAGCAATGTCCTGACTATTAAGCTCCAAAGGTTTTAGGATTAACTCTAGCTTTCTCATACTATCAGCTGAAGAAGGTGGTGGAAAATAACGCTAAAACATAGTCGGGCCCTGATTTATTTTTCATTTGCCTTTGAAATAATTTATGTGCTTTATATCACAGACTGAAATTATTAATTGTATTTTGGATGTAATATCAGCATTCCCAGAGCATAATACTCTCACTGAATAGAGGGTTGATGGAAAAATATCTGAGGTGTTTCTAGTATTCAGGGAAAAGCAACTGCAGAACTGAACATGTGTTTTAGAATAACCGTAAAATGTGTGATACGTATGCAGATAATAAAAAGTTAGTGATTTTTATCCTTTAGCTGCTTCCAGAACTATAATCAACACCTCACTTGTGTCAAAAAATAAAGCAAAGCATATCATACAAGCAAATATACCTTAAATATTTTATTAAATGGCTTCTTTCAAATCAGTGTCTTATCTCAAGCCTGGGGACCAGAGTTAATTAATTACCCATCCATACACCTGAAAAAGGCAGGAAGAGCCAGACATGTTAAAAAAAAAGTCCTAGACCAAGATGCAAGAGACTTGGGTTTACATCCTGGACCTAACATTTAATAACCATGGCAATTTTGTCAAAACTATGAACATCTCTGAGCCTCTGCTTCTTTGTCTCTAATATGGGTATAATAAAAATTGCCCTGCCTTTACCACAGGACAGTTCTTAGAAACAAATATAAAAGTATTTGGAGAAAAATATAAAAGAAACATACAATATTAAGAATTATAGGTTGGATGAGAGAATTGGACTGTTTTCAGTATGAGGCCACCTCCTCTCCCTTTGATTACCTTCTTATTTGCAAGCATTGACTCTCTTGGAAGAGTAATATGTATTGAGTATCTTTTCTGGTAATGGCAGACTTAAATACTTTCTCTGGCATTTTGGTTCATTCTTACATCATTGCATTTTTCAATGAAGAATCCAAGGATAAAAGAGATTGAGTAACAAAGCTACACAGATAGTGATTTTTAGAACAGGAATTAAAACTTAACCCTAAATTCATGTTTCTTCTACTACATGATACTTTGGGGTGGGGGGCAGATTCTCCTTTCCTAGATCTCCTGAACAGCCCCCACCCCTTTAAAGCAACCAAATTACAGTGTCCACCATCCATAGCCCAGGAAATGGGAAGGCAAGATGATCTGAAGACTGTTATCAAGCTCGGATGGCAACAGGTCCCAATTTGCCCATGACAATCTGTCTTTGCTGGTTGTCCTAATATAATTATCAACAGTGCCCCTCTTTCACTCTCAAAAATGTTTTGGTTTGGACCTGAGATGCTAACACTGTCTTTACACCATGAAGGTTAATCAGAATCATCAAGGAATTAGATCAGTACTTCTCAACTGTCATTACTAGACATCAAAATTATAGATTTGTAAATGTGCTACAGATTTAGATATTTTTTAAAGTTGTATGAAGTTAAGCTAAAAGGGAATACAGACGTTTGAGGAAGATAAAAACCAGGTGAGCAACTAGACTGAAGAGACAACAAAGACAAGAGAAATAGAGAAGTCATGAAAATGTAAATGAAGAATTGCGGTACTGGATGTGTCAACATATTTGTAGAAAAATAACTCACTTACTCATAATAAGATATTTTAAAAGACTGTTTGTAAAAGCAAGGTACTCCCCTAACACTTGATATTATCCCTTCCCACGAAGCAAGTACAGTGAATAAGAATTCATTTCCCACTCCCCAAAGGGACCTTTTAGCTAGGTTGATTATTTTGGCCCCTGTATGGTTTCCAGTGACCCACCCCTCAGAAAGAGTATCAGTCTCAAACCAGTACTTGGTTTGCTTCTCATCTACCTCCTGATTTTAAAATAACCACAGGGATATGTCACTTTTTACTCTTGATGTTGCCAATCTTAATATTCTCTTCATTCTTGTTGACTTATCTAATTCTTACAATGTTTTAGCTATTTAAATTCAAAATTGTAGGTACACATGGTGATGATGTGGAGCAACTAGAACTCTCATTTACTGCTGGTGGGAGTATAAATTAGTATAATCACTTTATAAAATTAGATGTATCTACTATAATTGAACATACATTTACCCTTTAACTCAGTGAATCTTCTCCTAGATATAAACCCAGCAGAAACGTGTCCATATCTGCACCAAAAGACATATTCAGAAATGTTCATAGCAGTATTATTCATAGCAGCCCTTAATAGCAAACAACCCAAATATCCATCAACATTAGAATGGATAAGTAAATTGTGGTTTAGTCATATAATGAAACACTATACAGCAATGAAATGAGATGAAATGAAAATGAAAAAACTACTACTCCTGGGGCTTCCCTGGTGGCGCAGTGGTTGAGAATCTGCCGCTAATGCAGGGGACACGGGTTCGGGCCCTGGTCTGGGAGGATCCCACATGCCACGGAGCAGCTGGGCCCGTGAGCCACAACTGCTGAGCCTGCGCGTCTGGAGCCTGTGCTCCGCAACAAGAGAGGCCGCGATGGTGAGAGGCCCGCGCACCGCGATGAAGAGTGATTCCCGGTTGCCACAACTAGAGAAAGCCCTCGCACAGAAACGAAGACCCAACACAGCCAAAAATAAAAAAAATAAATAAATAAATTAAAAAAAAAAAAAAAAAAACTACTACTCCTGTATATAACACAGATGTACTATTTCACAGTCATATTTAATGAAATGAACTGGACTCAAAAAAGGTTTATGTATGATTCCTTTTATGTAAAATTTGAAAGAGGCAAGTCTAATGCATCATGTTAAAGTTCAGTTACTTTGGGGAGGAAATGAAGTTGGTGAGAGACATGGCAAGAGAGACTTCTGAGGTCTGGTAGTGTTCTATTTCTTCATCTGTGTGGAGGTTATAGGGTATGTTTTCCTTGTGACAACTCATTGAACTGCATATTTATGATTTGGTATATATATATATATTGCTGTATATATATTACGCTGTGTATATATTATACTTTGTAACAAGAATATTCATTAAATACTTCAACAAAAATATTCATTAAATTATGCATTTTTTCACAATAAGTCTAATTAACGTCCATCATCACACATAGTTACAAACTTTTTTCTTGTGATGAGAGCTTTTAAGATCTACTCTCTTAGCAACTTTCAAATATACATTATTATTGACGATAGTCACCATGCTGTACATTACATCTCCAGAACTTATTTATTACTGCAAGTTTGTACCTTTTGACCCCCTTTACCCATTTCATCCACTCCCCACCCTCTTTGGCAACCACCAATCTGTTCTCTGTATCTACAAGTTCTATTTCTTCTTTTTAGATTGCATACATAAGTGAGATCATACAGTATTTGTCTTTCTCTGTCTAACTTATTTTACTTAACGTAATGTCCTCAAGGTTCAGCCATGTTTTGCCAATGGCAGGATTTTCTTCTTTTTATGGTTGAATAATATTCCACTGAATATATTTGCCACATTTTTTTAATCCATTCATCTGTTGATGGGCACTTAGGTTGTTTCCATGTCATGGCTATTGTAAATAATGCTGCAGTGAACATGGGGGTGCTGATATCTTTTTGATTTAGTGTTTTTGTTTCCTTCAGATAAATAACCCGAAATGGAACTGCTGGATCATATAGTAGTTCTACATTAAAAGATCCTTTGGCTGTTGTGTGGAGAAAGCAATTTCTGGGAGAAGAGTGGATGCAGAATCAAACATGGAGCCTGTTGAGATGGTTCAGTTAAGACGTGAACTTAGACCAGGGAAGGGAAGTGAAAATGGAAGAAAGTGAAAGCACTGGTTTTGAAGGTTGAACTAACAGACTTGATGGGGAAGGAAGCAGTGAAGAAAATGGAGAAAATAAAGCTGACTCATAATTTTTGAGTTTGACCAACTGTGTGATGAGAATGACCAGAGGGTTGGATATGGGGGTGGACATCAACAGCTAGTTTTTTGGAAATATAAAGTGTGAAATGTCAAAGTTGTCAGAAGGATATATGAATTTGAAGCTTGGAAACAGGAACAGCTAGAGCTATAAATTTAGAAATCATCTCTATTTATAGCCATTAAATTGGAATGCTTCATAACTTGGTTCTCAACCCTGCTTTTTTCAACATTTTATCAGTGACTCTGGAAAAAGGTATAAGCAAAATCATGGTTTAACGGTAATTTAAGACACTGAAAACAGTCAAAAATAAGAAAATAACTCAAAGCATGACACTATTTAATAGGAATAATATAGTCATCCTCTTAGATTCAAATCATTAATTACTTCATACTAGCAGTGTGACCTAACCAAAATACAAATGAGTACGAAAGACTTAGAGATTTTAATATCCAATAGGATTAATTTGAATCAGCACTAGAAGAGAGTAGCCAAAAAAATCAAAACAGTCTAGAGGTCAATATGAAGAAGGTAATATAGTATTCTTGATCTATCCTGCACTGCTCAGACCCCAGACCAAGTGTTATACTTTAAGTGTGGTTTTTGAGATATGGAGCAGGTCCAGAGAATAAGAAAATTATAAGAAGCATTTGGTAACAGTGACACGTGAAGAACAACTGAAGGAAATAAATCTGTTTACCTAGAAAAGAGATTCAGTAGGGACAGGGGTTGGTGTTCAGAAACTACTTTCAAATACTTCAAGGGCTGACATTTCACACTTTTTTTAGCTGTAGAAGTCAGAAGATGATAGAGAGATAAAGAAAAAGAAAGAGATAGAAAGAAGGAAGAGGAAGGAAGGGAGGGAGGGAGGGAGGGAGGGAGAATTTTAGGTAGATAGATGACCCTGGCACATATGATGAAGAATGTTATAACAACCATAATTGGGTTGCTTTATAAAGTAATTCCCCATTGCTAACTATTCCAACAGAGCCTGTATGCCACTTATGAAGATTCATTGATGGGTGATCATTAGTCTAGAACCTCAAAAGTTCTTCCCAAACCTGAGATATTGTTAGTAAGACTGTGACTGGGGAAAATAACACTTTGAAAAGGAAGAGAGCAAGAAAGCAAGAAAGAGAGAGGAAGGAGAGGAAGAAAGGGGAGAAAAAGGAAAACAGTTCTGTCATGGAAGCTCTTTCTCTGGCAGGAAAATACAAACCAACAAGAAAACACTGAAGAAACTTAGGGGAAAATAAGATCCATGGCAGGAATGTAGACTTCTAAAGTAGGTTTTAATAGCCCAAAACATCTCCCTACACCTAAAAGAAATTTAACTGCATTTTAATCTTTTCCTAAAGGACAGTCCAACTCTTATAGATTATCAGCATCCTATAGCTAAAAATAACTTAAGCCTAAACAGTTGTTTATTTGTCACCTCTTGCTTCTTCTATTATGCTATCTTTTTAATAAAAAAGACTTGCAATACATACATGGTGAAATTGGATAGGCTTTTCCAAGACAGTAAAATAATAACTCTATTTTTTGGCTCAAACATTTAGCTATTTGTGCTCTACTCCTTCAGAAAATACTTTGCTTTCATAGTAAGAGTCTTCAGAACCAAGTAATTTGAGTAGCATGCCCTTTACAGCAACATTCTGCAAATTCTACTATTTCCAAATAAAGTAGTGTGCAGTTTTTCAGGACCACAGTGTTTTACTATCTAAGTTTATTTTCAGTGACTTGTTTATCCAAGAGCTTCCAATGACCATAATATTATTTAAAAAGGAAAAAAAGCATACTTGTTAGTAAAATGTGTAATTACGTGAATATATATAGACTGAGAATAAGTGAGAAGCAAGATTTTTATATTCACTTACTATTATTAAGGGGAAAATAGTCACTCTACCTATCTGGTAAATAATTGTTATCATACCACAAAAGTTAGATGGTGACATAAATACAGATGTTATAGGAAACTGTGTATATTTCAGTGAAGTTTGTTGTTTCTTTTGAGGTTAGCATGATGAGAATGTTCTGAATGCTTCGAAGGATTCCTATCTTTTTTTTTTTTTAAGAAAATGCAAACATCTACTAAAGTTGCTTTTGAAATAATACATTTATTCATTTAGTAGTTATTTAACTAGAGAAGAATTACCTTATTCAGACACACAAGAATGTCAACAGTCCTACTGGTAATGAATTTAATAGAGTAACTTTAATATCTACCTTTGGATCCAATCCTCTCCCTATTCTAACAAGGAACCTGGAAGTTAATAAGCAGTTGGCAGGCAGTGAGGGTCTAACTAGGCTTCAGTGGCCCAGAAAAAATGGATACAGACACCTGAACTGACTAATTTATTTCATGTCTTTATGTAGTGTAGAAATGTGCCTTACAGTTTCATGTAACCACGGAACAAAAATAGACATTCTTTTAGTAAACTCTCTGGAAACAAAATTCTTCCCAGATATTTATTGATAGGAAAATATAATCTAAAAATTCTTCTGCCCAGCCCCCCCTTGGCAGCCTCCCAGTCTTCCATCTGCTCCATGCAATTGGATTCCCTTTGCTCTTGACTCCCAGATGACTCTCTCAAGCATTAAAGGTCACCTAACAGACACCAAAGCAGTAATTTACAAGAACCAGGTAGAAGGCATTCTGTGTTTTTGTCTTTATTCTTCTATTGGAAATATGCAATAAAACTAAAATTTATTAAAAACAAGAACTAACAAACAAAACAAGCAGACAAAAAACTTCCCATACTTTTTTCTTTTGACTAATGTAAATTAACTGTGTCATTTTTAAAAGTTGGCATTTACTCTAAATGAAAGTAGAATAACATTTGCAAAAACAAGAATTACTAGAACTACTAGAGAATCAAAGGCTTCAAATTGAGCTAAAATATTCTTTTGTCCAAAATAAAACCCCAAATTAAGAAAACAACCTCTTGATCTTTTGTTATGATAACTAGTAATCTTAGTGTGCACATTTCAGTTGGTATTTGAAAAACATTTAACTATGCAGTTTTGCAGAAATATGTTCCCATTTGAATGCAGAGGAAGTTGTACTTAACAAGAGTTTTAATTTGAAAGTTAGTGCTCACCAACACTTAGTGCCTATTTCATGTTCTGGAAAGATAAAATACCAGAGTCCTGGGGAGATGTCTTATTTATACATACAGTATTCCAGAAATCAATGGGATACTCAAAAGATTAAACAGGAACATCCTTTATTTATGGAAGACAGGATAAAAAAATTCCAAAATTAATTGTCATGCATTGTTTTGAATGAGAATAGAATGACCTATCCTATCAGCTCTAGTCATGAATATAGACTTTTCAGGAGTGTACCTTCTTCCTTGTCTATTTCTAATAGCTAAGTATTCCCAAACAAAAGTTAATTCTGGAAATTCTTGTGTATGAAAAGAGGTTATGGCCAGAGGTGGTACTATTTGAAACAGCCAGAAGATTAAACTGGCACCAATTACAAACTAGCTACTGTGCGTTAATATTAAACTCAGAATTTGCTGGTTCACTGGTAAAGGCTAATTTTACCCAAAATGTGAACAGAGACAAATGATAGGTAAGAAAAAAAATGAAAAAGCTTTTATTAAATGCTGTACAACTCTCTGGCACCAGTCCACAAAAGTTAATTATTGAATAACTTTAATAACAGACATTTTTTATCTGTTCTCTTAAACTTTTTTGTGGGAGCCCTGGGGAGGGGATAATTGGAGGGTAGGGGTGAAGGGGGGAGAAGATGAAAAGATACATGAATGAAGATGGAGTATGGGACAGGAAGTTATGGAAGGAAGTTTATGCAAAGCCCACTATCCACAAAGAGAATGGCTCATGCAAGATACTGCAGGTCTTTCCAAATTTCTCAGGCTTTGCCTTGCTGCCAGTAAGCAAGTCTGGGAAGGGATGCTTAAAGGACATGGTAAGCAACCATCTAGCTGTTCCACCAACAAATCCATGAACTTCTCTGTTAAGGTCACCTAAAGCTTGCAAAAGCTATTCAGTTGCTGAAGAGTGTCAAAAATTACTAAATTTTACAGCCTTAAGATGGAATCAAGAAGTCCCCAATTCTCATTTTTCCAGCTACAATCATTCAAATAGCCCTGGCCTTTGTAAGGAAAATGTAGGAGGCTGCAAGGTAGATAGGGCCTAGCGGTTGTTTCTTTTTGGTCTCTTAATGAGGTATATGTACATCCCTCAAATAATATCAGCATTATATTGAAAATCTGCAATTTAACTGATGATAAGTTCTGAAATTTTTACAGGGCAAACAAGTATCCTTAAGGTTAATTTTAAAAATCCCTGGAGTTTCTGACAAATTGGTATTACAATTCTGAGATTTAAGCATGGGTTTGTAAATGGACAGCTGGAGCTTAATTATTCCCATTCACATGAAGAACTGTTTCAGCGGTATCTTATCCAATGGTTCTCACCCCAGGAAAGGAGGGAAAAGGTGATTTTGGCCTCCAGGGGACATTTGGCAATGTCTGGAAATAGTTTTGGTTGTCACGACTGGTGAGTACTACTGGCGTCTAGAGGGTAGAGGCCAGGGATGCTGCTAAACATCCTGTAATGCACAGGACAGCACCCACAAAACAGAATCATCTGGTCCAAAATATGGATAGTGTTGAAGCTGAGAAACCCTGCCTAATCCAAATGCTTCAAATATGATTAAACCATAATAGTGAAATCAAGAAGTCATTATTTTCATTAATAACCAGTTTTCACAAAGGTCATTTGAACAGAACCTGCCTAAAGTTGTATGTAAGCATACAGAGGGAAAATATATATATACATATGTGATCTGGAAGAAATAAAAAAACTGAAGAGAAAAAGATATTTTTATTCATAAAAGTATTCACATACAATTTTCAAGGAACCAGAAATACAACCTTCTTTCTTAGACACTATGCTGAGAAAGGTGAAGAACAAAATGGTTATAAACTATCCTACTCACAAATACTAATACATTATCAAGTTGTTATTCTTCAAATATATTAGTAACCATTGGAAAATCAGCCCTCTTGTACCGGTGCAGAAAATAAATGCACCGGTATGGGATTTGTTATGAAATTTTTTAGTTCCTTGGGTTATAGGGCAATTTTAAAAAATTAAAAAGAGCTTACTGGAGAGTTATTCTGTGGTATGGAAGATCCTAGAGAGTGCTCAGCCATTTAGCTCCTGTCCACCTCCTCTCTTCCCCCTTTTCTGGTAGATCTCCCACTTAGAAGAAACAGGATACTACTTGCTGTGGTAATCACTCTGGTTTAAACTCCTTGAGGACAATAGTAGCTAAGATTTTCTAAGCATTTACTAATAGGATAAGCAAAATCATTGTTACAGCCTGTCTCAAAAAATTTTATGTATTAAAATGGTGAAGTGGACAAGAATTTCATCAAAATAAGAACCTTCACTGCAGCACTATTTACAATAGCCAAGATAAGGAAGCAACCTAAATGTCCATTGATAGTTGTATAGATAAAGAAGATGTGGTATATATATACAATGGAATATTACTTCGCCATAAAAAAGAATGAAATAATGCCATTTGCAGCAACATGGATGGACCTAGAGATTAATACTAAGGGAAGTAAGCCAGACAAAGACAAATATCATATGATACACTTACATATGGAATCTGAAAAAGAAAGATAGAAATGAACTTAAATAAATACAAAACAGAAATAGACCCACAGACATAGAAAACAAACTTATGGTTACCAAAGGGGAAGGGGTGGGGGAGAGAGAAATTTGTAAACAAATAGACAAATGAATTGTTCTCTTTTAAGCTCCACATTAAATACAACAAATCTAGATGGGTCTAGATGAATTTCTTTTAACTTAGGTTTTAGAGACACTTTTTCATAGATACCTACCATTTTACAAATGAATCTATAAGCTATCCCATTAAAACCATGTTAATTTTACCTTCCTTTTGGCCTCCTCTCCCTGCCGCCTGAAAAAATGAGTCAATTACTTGTGATAACTATTGCAAATGTCTTACTAATCCCACTGGAAATGTAAATGTGGCAAGAGGACAGAGAAGGATAAGGAAAGAAGCCGTAATACCAGATTTTCAGCCATTGCTTAAGCCCACTCTAGCACTATGGGAATGACTTTCTTCTTTGGATGAAACATCTGGAAATCTTAAACTTCAAACTTGAGTTTTAAGTTTGAGGAAAATAAGTTTGTACAAAATGTTACTTAGCTGTAAACTCTCTCTTCTTTTCCATCTCCTGGTAATTGATATAACGGATTTCCTTAAGGATTAATGTTTTCTATTCACTTTGATAAACAGTTGTTGGGCAACAAGTCTAGAAAAGTCCCAACTCTCAGAGTCAAGTGTGCATTGGTGAATGGAGGAAATAGAGAAATACAGAAAAAGCAATAAGCAGAATGTCTAAGTCATCACTTTGGAATTAATTGAACATAGATAAAATTGAGAAAGAAAATAAGAAATAAGGGAATGGGCAAGCAGAACCACTTCTGGGAGAGAAGGGGCAAAGTTTGCATGAGATTCAACTATGTTAACACTCTACAGCGTTACAACACTGCCATCCATACGCAGTAGTAGCAGTAGGTAAACTTTTTATTTAATTATTAGACTATTGAGTTTTGGCTCCAAAGTATTTTTCCAATTCGGATCCTGCTGTTTTTTCGTATTTTTTCAAAAATAGTCTTTTTCTTTCAGAAGTAATTCTTCAAATCTGGTTCACACAAGGGGATTTGATATGTTCAGTGAGTTCCTGTATTCAGCAATACCTACGGGGTGCCTAGTATGCCTTAGGCTCTGAGCAAGCTGCAGGCACCCCCTCAAGTCTAGGACCCATTATTTTGCTTTCAGCAAATTTTCACTAGGTGCTTTTCCTCCCCCATGTGTTAAGTCCACCAGACCTTAAACCCTTTATGAACACGCAAGCTCCTCCCTTCTGAAAGCGTTTGTGTGAGTAGTTCACAGGCTGGTTCATCTACTGCAGTGTGGCTTTATGATAGGGGTTTGTTTACATGGTTCCTACAAGGTAGTTGCAGATGTGACTGCATCTTAGAGATACCTGAAATCTTTCAACAGGATCTGATCCAAAGGAAAAGTAAGTTATAATTTAGAGAGAGAGTGGAAAAAAAAAAAATCAGACCTCCCCTTATGGTCTGAAGATGCAAACCCATAGGGGCAGGAGGCTCATGTACCAAGTTTCATATTCTCATGGTGCCTCCAGGTGACTCATATACTCTATGGGCACTGGGATAGCTTAAGAGCTGATGCGCTTGCGGGGTCCCCTGGCACTTGCAAGGTTGCTTGGCAATCAGGTGTGTTATGGCTCCTTATCTCATAGTGCAGCAGTAACAACGTTGAATTAATTCATTTAATTCTCACGGGACAACGCTGTGAAGCAGGCACCACTGCTCCCATTTTACAAGGAGGCAGCTCCTTATAAGGAGGCAGCTCCTTATAAGGAGCCTTCCAAGAGGCTCGGTACCTCGCTCCGGAGCACACAAGGTAAACGGTAGAGCCTGCAGGTGAAGACAGGCCTTCATATTCGATACCCCCAAGCTCTTAACCACCAAGCTGCCTCGCTGCAGTGTGTCCGTTATCCCTGGGTCAACCTGCCGGCTCTTACGCATCCAGTTCTAGGTGTCGTGCAACGTGACCCAAGAAGCCTTCTGGCCCCTCTGTGGGCCGAATTCGGGTCCTCCTCCCCGAGACACGCTTCGCCCACCTGGGCAGGACCGGGATCTGCCTGGTTGGACATCCCCCTGATCCCTCTCCTGGCCTGGGCCGGACTGGGACCCGACCAGGGACCCGACCAGGGACCCGACCAGGGACGGGCGGCGGGGTGCGCGGGGCGGGAGCCATCTCGCGGGCTGCGTTCGGCCCCCGCCCCCGGCCGGGCCGCGGGGCGGAACTCGGGCAGCGCGGGCCCCGGAGCAGGAGCCGGCAGCGGGAAGCTACCGCCGTCCGAGCCGCGCGGGGAGAGGCGAGGCGAGGCGAGGCGGGGCGGGGCCGAGCGCAACGGGAAGGGGAAGCCGCGCGGGTCGGGAGCCGCGCTCCGCCAGCCGGGCTGCAGCTGCCGCGCACTAAGCGCTGAGATGGGGCTGGAGACCGAGAAGGCGGATATCCAGCTCTTCATGGACGAGGACTCCTACAGCCGCCACAGCGGCGTAGATTACGCCGACCCCGAGAAGTTCGTGGATCCGGGCAGCGACCGAGATCCCCACCGGCTCAACTCGCATCTCAAGGTGAAGCCTGGGGCGGGCCCTACCCTGGACCTGAGGCTGACCCAAGCCCCCGCCAAAGCCTGGGAGTGGGGGTGCCCCCTCTAACTTGCTCCGACCCCAACTCCCACCCTCGCCACTGGGTCCGCGCCGCAGGGTACGGGATCTGGATTCCCTCTGTGGGGCCGCCTGAGTAGCCATGAATTCTTAGCCAAATTCCTGTGCGCCCACCGTGACCCTAAGAGAAGGTGGGGCACCGCAGCCAAGTCTTTCTTTCTTGCTTCTCCCACCCCGAGCTCTCCTGGATCCTGGAGAGGCAGGTTGGGCGGCATTTCTTGATCCCTGAGTCTTGTCTCCGCAGGTGGGATTCGAGGATGTGATTGCAGAGCCCGTGTCTACGCACTCTTTTGACAAAGTGTGGATCTGCAGCCACGCTCTCTTTGAAATCAGCAAGTACGTGATCTACAAGTTCCTGACGGTGTTCCTGGCTATCCCCTTGGCTTTCGCTGCGGGAATTCTCTTTGCCATCCTCAGCTGTCTGCACATCTGGTGAGAAGGGGCACACTGGGGTGGGCCGGCTTTCTGAAACGTAGGAATGTTCTTTGCCACCTGCCACCTGCCCCCTGCCCTCCCCTTCTCCCAGGCCGGCTTGCAGGCGAGAGAAGGCGCATCATCTCTGAACGCAGTAGCAGAACTGGGAGGCCTTGAAAGGTAGTGTGCTTTCTTTAGAATTGTAGGTTGGGTTAGGAGTTTAAACAGAAGAAGGAAGATCCCTCTGTCCACGGGTGTGATCTTCCTTCGAATGCTAAAGCCCAGCTGACTGTGGAGGTGGAGATCTGGAAGCCATGCTTCCAGCCACAGGCTGCTCTCTCATAGGGCCCTGTTTTGACTTGTGCCCGTGGTTCTGGGCAGGGCTCTTATTTCTTTCATCACCTTTTATTCAGTCACCACCTGTGCTTGGGGTAAAACAAAAGAGATCTCTGAGCAGAATGCCAGTGACAGTATCATTGCAGAGGGATGTCAGACCTGGTTAAGCAGTGTTATGGAGAGGCGGCTCCAATCCTGTCACTGGCAAATGGCAAGGATGAGAACAGAGGAGAGGCAAGATGTGTGCAATTAAGATGAAGGGGCCCCCAGCACAAATGAATGAAACTCAAACTGCAGGACAATGAAATGAGAAGGCTTCCAAGTTACTTTTTCACCTATGAGGCACCAACAGGAGTGGCATCTAGTAAAAGGGAAAATAAATATAGAAACTATCAGACATTTTGGGACTTTATTCACACACAAAATGCATCATAAAGCTATAGAGAACATTTTTAAGCGTTAAAAAATTTTAAAGGAAGTGTCATATTTTACCAAGAAGTTTTGTTATTGTTGTTTTAAAAAATGTCCACTTTATTCTGAGAGGAAGAACATTCAGATTATCCCCTGTATGGCAACAATTGCCAAGCTTGTCTTTTAGGGCAGTCCTGCAGAACTGTATAACCCCAGATGTCTCCATGTCTTTCTTAATCACTTTATACGGTATTGCCACACCCTAATACATGTTGTGTTCATTGTTAGAAGTTATGAAATTGTTCTCCATTCCCCTCTACCATCTGAATCAATTTCTTTAGTCAGTTAGCTAGCTAGTTAGTTCAACCAAGAAAATTTATTGAGTGCTTAGTTTGTGCTGGGCACTGGGCGCAGAATGAATAAGATGCAAGATCTGCCTTCAGCTTACTCACAGCACATCAGGACAACTGGCTAGGTACAGAGGTGGCTGCTGAGGAAAGCCCAGCTAGATCTGTGGAGGAGGGAAGCACAGGGAAGGCTTTTAAACAGAAAAGGGTCTACAAAGGCTTTTAAAGGATAAATTGAAGTTCACCCAATAAGTAAAGGATAAACAACAAACATCAATTTAATTTGATCACTAAAAACTGTAAACAACTAAACTATATTGAAAGTGCCAAAAAACTGCCAGAGGAATGAAAATCTTTGCCTTTTTACATGAGCAGATCCACAAAGGATGTATAGTTAAGCTTATATTTTGACATTAGCACATGAATTTTTTTAAAAGATGTCCAAGTCAGCGCATAAAATTTTGGATTCCTAATTGAATAAAACCAGTCATCTAAACTCTATGTCCATTTTCTCACTTTCCAAAATGTGAAAAACTGAGTGACCACATAACATATTGTGAAATGTTGGCTATGAAGCTATTTGGAAACATAGAGTGCCAGTCAACAAAGCTAGGCTTTCCTAAAGCACTTGTGGAATAACTGACAACAAAAAGGTTTCCATTTACTAAATGGTGGAGAGATATAAGTAAAACTACAATTAGCCAAATGATGCTTCTCTCCACCTGGCTCTCCTGAGAATGGGAGATGTTTTTTGTGTAGTGCTTCCAGCGGTGAATCATCAAACCACTTCTTTTTCAGCCACAGGAAATGTATTATTTAACTTCAGCTTATTTTTCAAATTACATTCATGTGGGACATTAATATTTAACTGTCATACATTTGTCATCAGGCAGCTGTGATTGCAAGTAGAGGAGTAACTTCAAACAAAAATGTTTAAAAGTTAGTTTATACCTTGATAAAATAGATTTATCATTATGGATCACATTCCAGTGACACAATAAGACCAGATCAAGGAGAGGCCTTATAGAAGAGCAAACCCATTTGAGTAAACTTTTTTTCTTGGTGATCAAAGCTATGAAAATATGCAGTAATAAGTTCTTTGAACCACACTGCATGGTCACAGTGGATCTGACTTTAGATTATTTAAACAAACAGACAACAAAAACAAAACACTCAGAACTCAGTCTGGTGATGTTGGATCCTAGGCCAGAAGTACAGGTCATTAGGGACCGGTGAATTGGTTTGAGTCCATACCATAAACTGAGGTATATGCCATTTGGCAACCACAGGTTATTGGTCATAAGTGGATCATACCAAAGAAATGTGGCTTGGACCCCTCTACCTTTTATTTTTGCTGGGATGCAATTCAAATAAATGGTCTAACTGATGGAAATTCAGTAGTAGCAGTCTCATTTCCCAGAAGACTTTTTAATACAGCAAATTGCTGTGACAAGGCAGTCTTATGACACTATAGTTAATACAAAGCTAAACAAAAGTCCCAGTTCTAATGGATTTATTATCCAATGGATAAATATATAATCTTGCTAATTATAAGATTTATTTAAGCAGTATTTTGTTGGTCACATAGAGCCCCAACCAAGTTGTGGGTCACTCCAAATTGCCTGGAGTTTCAGAAAGGAAACTAACTGGGATGTTGAGAACACAATTTAAGTTTGTTGTCAGAGGATCACTGGATCCTCTGATCCAAAGTGAGAGAACAACAACTTGAAGAAAATAAAATTAAAATGAGTTCACCACATCCTATGAACTGAGTCCTCAAGTGTGGGCAATTGCACTTTGCTGCACTTTTGTCCTGTGTTTAATTCCCTCTTAGGACATGGAGATCTAAGGAGTTAGGGGAAAGAAAATTTCTCAGCCTAAGAAAGAATGGAAAGTGCATTATATTCTGAGGGAAGTGAATTTGGTTAGGAAGCTTTCCAAACTAAACTTAAGTCAAATTAAGATTATTTTGTCATAATTGTTCTCATTATATATTCTGACTTCAAAATAGTTCTATTTATTATTCATTATAATGACAGCATCATATGGACCTGTCAGGGATGCATAGTAAGTGTTAATCCTGATAGCCGGTCTATAAGATTTCCTATTCTTACTTTAATTTGTAGTGGTTTGCCCAAGGCCACATATCAAGTGAGAAACATAATGGGATAAGAAGTCAAAAGTTGCCATCATTCAGGTTTCTGTTCAACTATTTAGCTCTGAAACACCTAGTACTTAATTTTCTTTAAAAAATTGCTTCAAGTCTTTAGCACTTGGAACAAAACACAAGATAAATATAATCTATGCAGGCAGTCAATATGAATAATTCAGTATTCTAAAAATATCTCAATCACTCAAATGCCTGATCTTCTCTTTACTTTGGGCTAAATACAACAGACCTATATTTAAGTCACATTTTAATAGTAAACCAAGAAAATCAACCTTACTTCTTTGTGCCCACCCGAGTAACAATAAAAATTCTATTGAAGCCCTCCAGCAATGCCTGAGAGTTCACAAATACTTTTGTGCCCAAAAAGCATTACTATGACAAAGAACATTATTCAGAGGATTACAGGAAAAATTAACCAACCTGAGGAATATGAAAATATGTGGTTATCTTAAGAAAAGGCATAAAGAAAAAATAAATTCAGGATACTCTAGTTTTTCTTGTCTAAGAGTTCTGACATAATTGAAGGGCTCTTTCAACTGTACTACACAACCCTTTTCAATGTGTGTAATTACTATGGAAAATTAGTAATATAAAGCATATGAGAATGCTAAATTCACTTCAGCTCAAGTATTTACTAAGGGTAAAGGATGTCCTAACTTAAAAAGCTTACATTCTAATAGGAAAGACAGAAATATAAGCGGTAAGCATCCATTATGATATCTTTTGGTAAATTTGAGGATTAAGAAGTTTGTTTCCGTACTTTAGACGCACAAAAAAGGGGTATCCAACCCAGCCTGGTCCAACGGGGAGGAAGTGGGATGAGACAACAGGAAAAGCTACCAGGAAGTAGAACCTCAGAGACATATGAAGATTTAGGCAGGTTAATGTTTAGGGGCAGAGATCAGGTAAATAAATTTACTATTTTGTTTATGTTTTGCTTTACTATTTTAAACTGGTTATGTTTTTCCTTTATAGCTACTTTATTTATTTATTTATTTATTTATTTTTTTGGCTGTGTTGGGTCTTTGGTTCGTGCGAGGGCTTTCTCCAGTTGCGGCAAGCGGGGGCCACTCTTCATTGCGGTGCGGGGACCGCTCTTCATCGCGGTGCGCGGGCCTTTCACTATCGCGGCCCCTCCCGTTGCGGGGCACAGGCTCCAGACGCGCAGGCTCAGCAGCTGTGGCTCACGGGCCCAGCCGCTCCGCGGCATGTGGGATCTTCCCAGACCAGGGCTCGAACCCGTGTCCCCTGCATTAGCAGGCAGATTCTCAACCACTGCGCCACCAGGGAAGCCCTGCTTTACTATTTTAGATTGCCTGCTACCAACAGAAAGAATATTGGTGTTTATCATGTACATTCTTGTTTATTTTTTTTAAGCAACATATTTTCTGTGCATCTTATCATGATGTGGGTCACTGTTCATTTTGTTTCAAATGCTCAATCCGGCTTAGGTGAACTGGGCCATTGTTATATCTTTTCATGCATGTGCAATAGTCAGTGGCCTTATTTGGTAACACTAATAATCTTTACACATCTCTCTTCCTCCATTCCAGGATTATAATGCCTTTTGTAAAGACCTGCCTAATGGTTCTGCCTTCAGTGCAGACAATATGGAAGAGCGTGACAGATGTTGTCATTGCCCCATTGTGTAGGAGCGTAGGACGCAGCTTCTCTTCTGTCAGCCTGCAACTGAGCCATGACTGAATATTTGGACCCCAGGTCCAGAGATTTGGATACTGTAATCTTCTTTGTTGTTATAACATAAAGGCACTACTGTTCTGTTAACTCCCCAAATGTTCAAATTAAGAAAGCTATTAAGATGGGCAACTACATATAGAAATGTTTATTTTCAGATCTTTTCAAATAATGCTTTTCTATATTAAAAGCCAAGGATTTCATATCTAACTTTATAACCAGAATTATTAAGTGGGTTGGCAACACTTAATTTTGAAGGCAGACAGTTCTTGCTTTAGTATGTAAGTATACATTTTGTAATGATGAATCTATAATGATCAAGGGGCATTTCTCTCAAACACTACAATAGTTTTGTGTACAACTGCTCATAAAAATATGGAATTTCTTATTTTTCTTTTACTTTGGAAGCAATACTTCTTAAATTACCTTTGCAGGTAAAGTCATGGGGATACTTAGAGATAAGATAACACAAAGATTCTAGAAATTACAGTAACAAAAGCATACAGTGATGATAGGGGCTCTCAAATATAATAAAACAAATGTGAAAATAGATTCATGAAAATATGTTCCTTTAAATAGGGCATAGTTAACCTACAGGCATATTTAACAAGATGTTTCAATTTACTATATATTTTGTACTTATTGTAAATGTTGCTCTAATCAGATTGCTTTAAAGAACTCATTATATTTGTTATCTTGTTGAGCTAATATATAGGAGTAAGTGTATCTTCCACAAGGAACTTCACTGGTGAGATTGCACTGTCTTGATTACATAAGCATATGCATCTTCTTTGGTAATAGAATGGAAAAGAGAGATATACAAGGCTTTTCTTTCTAACTTTTCCAAGCAAAATCCTGAAGTGTTTTATGGCTGATGTTTATCTGGCTGTGATCTTAATACAAACCCAACTGATATTTCATCTAGGAGATGCTTTCTGTCTTGTAATTAGAAATTAAACCTGTATTCTGCATTCCTATTAATGTTTCACTTTACCTTCAAGTAATACTGGTGCTATTTAATAACATTTTAAAATAAAGGCTATTTCTGACACTTAAGTACAATTTCAACTACAGTAATTCATGTAGTAATTTCAGGAGAGTTGTCAATTTACTGGGTCCAGGCTACTGAGCTACATATATATAAATTAAAAACTAACAGCTGCAAACTTTCAAGATGTTATCTAATATGAGTCTTGTACACAGTATAAAATTGTTCTTATTATTTTTGAACTGTAGAGTCCTATTTCAGTGTTATGAGTCACTGTTGTTTTAAAAATCTCTATTGCAAAATGATAGGCATGTACAAAAGATGTCTGTGATGTGAGTGGTTAACTATAATTTGCATATCTTAAAAGTGTGTAAATGCTCAAAGTTCAGAATTACTATCAGAACTCGGATTAACATTCCTTTGAATATCTTCATAGAGGACAACTCCTCATTCAATGAAGATTAATTTTATTTTCCCAAATTCTAAGGCTGGTGAATATACAGGATGATTGAACTGGAATACTATTGGGGACCAAAGCAAATGAATGATCAGATTATGAAACTCATATCCTTTTGAAGGTAGCTACAAAAGAGATTTTTCAAAGCTGCCTTAGGCCATTGTAGCATCCTTAGAAAACACTCTCATGATCATTAACTTCAAGCATTACTACTCATTTGATTATATAGATGTTACTATATAGTTAGTTAAAAAGGTTAATAAGTCTCATGATTTTATACCTTGTATTTAAGATGTTTTTAAAAAATATTTGGATATGTTGATTGGGCAAATGTATTTGATTAATAAAATATCTATTTAAATAAATCATGAGCTTCTATCTTCTAGCTATTGGCAAGTTTTAAAGCCAAAATATATACACAGTCATATAACAAAACCTATTAACTTGCAAAAAGTAGAATATATGATTTCCTTATTTCTGAATAACATTGATCATTTTTAAAATAACTTTTTATTGAGATTTGCCATTAACTATTTTATTTCAAAGATTGAAATTTTGTACCAAGTGAATCCAGGTTTCATGTGCAAATATGTTGGTTCTTTTATTTGGGGGTGGGGAAGAGGTGGGTGATGATGGGACTTTCCCAGTATCCATAATAAACTTTTTAAAAACTCATAAAATGTGTTTATTGCTTTTACTACATGTCAAACTCATCAATAAAGAACATTTTAAAACTATTTTTTCCTTATTAAAAAACTCATAATATATAAAAATACATGAGTTATTGCTTATTCAGGAATGTATTTGTGAAAAATTACAAGATTGGCAATTTAACTTTTTTGTTTTCCCAGCATTTAAGAGGTTCCCTATAAACGTTTCTGTCACTTGATGAATATGATAGAATAGCATGTTCTTAAACCAATCATACTTCATATTCTTCATGAAATAAAGTATCTTGCTAATGCTAAATAAACTCATATTTCTGTTTTCAATTTTTTAAATAAGAAAATAAAACAATATAAATCACATGTTCTTCGATACCAGTACCATGAAGCCAGACCAGAGTCCAAAATTATTTTTGGAAAGTCAATATGTGAAGAGTAGTTGCTGATATTGGCATAGATTTTCTTGTTGTGAGTTAATCTGGAAAAATGACCAATCTCCAATAATAAAACATGCGTTTAGCTTTTTAAAGTGCTCTTTAAAGTTGTGAAGAACTTAAAAGTCCCTCTTTTCAATAGTTGTCTACATCCCATGAATGTATTTAAATGCCTTTCTTGGGAAGCTGTTGGAGTTTAGTGAAAAGAGTCCTGCCCTCCAGGTCAGGCATCTGGATTCCTGTCTCAGCACTGCCATTACTGAGGTGTGTCACCTCCTACAAATGGTTTAATCTCAAGGTCTCAGTTTTCTTATCTTTAACAAGAGGATTAGACTCAAGGATCTCTTAGGAGCGTCCCATCTCATTGTTTCCTGTGACTTCTGTAGAATGAAGACTTGGCTATGTATATGCATGTGTATGCAATCTTGCTGTTCAGTCCAGGAATTTTTTAAAGGCATTTTTAAAAATCATGAATTTTCTATCAATTAAAGGACTGGCATGCTATAAACACAGGAATTAATGCATTCACTTTTCACAGTTCTGTTGATTATGAGACTGTGTATGTGGCTTTGATTCTTCATGACAGGGATTCCTAGATTGAGAACAATTCTCAGTCTTTATTATTGTGACAGTTTCCCCCCAGTAATGTTACTCCGTATTTTAAATTAGTTACAATTTATTTTATTTATAGATTTTTCTACCCAAATCACTGCTATACCACCGTAATCATGGCCATCTTCATCTTTTGCCTGCCTAGTTGCCACAGCCTCTTAACTGGTCTCACTCCCAGCTTCAATATGATCTTTTCCAATCCATCTTCCCCTTCAAAAAAGAAGTGATCTCATGAAGACTCCATGTCATTCCCCTGCTTAAACTATCAATTATATGCCATTGCCCTTAGAATAAAATCCAAACTCTTGAGCACTGTTCACAAGGCCTTCACTATCAACCCACTGTTGTCTTCAGCAGCTCTCTTCTGCAGCCCTCACTGAAGTGCCCAGCCCTCTTCTGTCCATGGCAGCATCACTCTTCCCCTCATGGCCTGCCTAACCCTTCCTGTTTCCAGAACTCCTCCACATTAAGTGCCTCTTCTATGTTTTCATATAAAATCTTGTACAAACCCCTATTATCACTTACCACATGGTAAAACTAACCCTGTTAAATAACCCCACTAGACTGCTGGTTAGGTCTTTGAGAACCAAAAATATGACTTCATCTTTGTTTCCTGGGGTTCTAAAATGGTGCCAAGCACCTAGTGAGGTCAATCAATATTTTCTGAATGAACGACTACATGAATAAATAATTGAAGAAAATTTGGGATGATTGCAGAGCTGGAGTGGGAATCACATTTTGACATCATAATTTTCTTCATTTGCATGAGGGGTTTGAAAAGTACTGATCCTAATAAGATTTTCCTTCTCACCATTTTCTCACTCATGAATCATTAAGTTGGGAAAATGAAAATGTATGTAAAGCATATCAAGTATATTTCATCTTTTGGGGTAATGCCTATCTTTACTCTCAATTTTCTTGCCTGAAATTTATTTTCACGGCTTCAGGGGTAGGAAATGCTAGTACTTAGAAACTGGTTTGGAAACATTCTCTCTGGCATTTTAGAATGTTGCTATTTCTTTTACTATCCTATTTCCCAGTTTGAAATTTATACTAAAACATTGTTTTTATCGAGTTTTACATTTTAGAAAACACAGTCCCATACACTGTCTCATTTGAATCCAGGACAAATTAAATAGCATAGTGGAGAAATCACATAAATGATGGCTCAGTTTCTTTAGCTTGCAATTTCATCATTTTTGAATGTTTACTTAAGATAACAAGAGCTTAAAGAATTTTTACAAGATTACATATTACTTTCAGATAAAAAAAAAAGTAGGTAGTGTTGCAATGAAAAATTACCACCACTAATGCAACTTATCATAAATCAGGTTTTGGTATATTTCCTTCCTTCATGGTATATGTGTATGTAGGGAGGACAAGAGAAGGAACTGAAGGGGGAGGGAGCAGAAGATAAGGATATACAAGATATCTAGGTTATATTTTTTGGGAATAAAAATAATTTCTGCTTCCATACCTAATCTTCCCAATTTCTTCTCCCTGTTTACCCCCAAATAGCCAAATAAGCAAAAGAAGGCACGCTGTTGTATTTTAAAACCATTTTTGCACCCACTCTTCAGCTTCTTTCTTCGGACTATATCTGAACTGCCACCACTGGAGCCTTACACCTTGATGCTTGTTTAAATGAAAGATACCTTTGGGTGAGATAACATTTCAGTCTATTAGTAGACATCCATTACTTCAATGTGAACGGATGATCTGAGAAGGGGATGCTGAAAACTATGTAAGGGGCCCTAGCATGAGGGCCTTGAGTGGAGCACCACCTGAGAGCATCTTACACTGATTAAAAGACACACCACCGGGGCTTCCCTGGTGGCGCAGTGGTTGAGAGTCTGCCTGCTAATGCAGGGGACGCGGGTTCGAGCCCTGGTCTGGGAAGATCCCACATGCCGCGGAGCGGCTGGGCCTGTGAGCCACAGCTGCTGAGCCTGCGCGTCTGGAGCCTGTGCCCCGCAACGGGAGGGGCCGCGATAGTGAAAGGCCCGCGCACCGCGATGAAGAGCGGTCCCCGTACCGCGATGAAGAGTGGCCCCCACTTGCCGTAACCAGAGAAAGCCCTCGCACGAACTGAAGACCCAACACAGCCAAAAATAAATAAATAAATAAATAAAGTAGCTATAAAATTAAAAAAAAAAAAAAAAGACACACCACCAAAGTGAAAGTCAAGACAGAAAAGGGAGAACAGGAGGCTCCAATGACACAATCTTTACCCTTCACAGTTTTGCTTTTGGACACCTCTGTTCAAACCCCTAGTGAGGGGGTCAATAGAAACTGAACGGGGTGGAAGGAGCTGAAGTCAGCTAAGACCATAAAGGAAAGTTCCTTATGTCTTATTAAATGAAAAGGGCCCTGGGAGGGGGCATGAGGGCTCTCCTAGAACCCTGTGCCCTAAAGACAATGGCAGAAGAGCAAAAGTTAAAATGAAAACTGTACTACAACTTGTGACCATCTGTCTCTCTTCCACCTCACCTCTCTGTGCTGTTGACTGTTGCCGTGTATCTGTGGCAAAGAAAGAAGACCATGCAGCAGTCAGAGAAATCAGAGGACACCACTTCAACAATTTTCCAAAAATAGGACAGACACCTATCTGCCTGCACTTGGACGTGTCAGGTCATTCAGCTTGGCTGCACAGCTGGAGAAGTTGTTTTGCCATTATAGGAAAAGGTAGGGGTGGAGAATGATGAAAGAAAGGAAGAGACATGACTCAGAGTGGGAAAGAGCACGTAACCAAGGGCAAATATTTCTCCCAGACATAAATGGATCAGGAAGAGATAGGAGCTACAGGTCATCTCTGGAGCATTCTTTTCTCTCCCTGCCTCTGAGTAGCTTGTCATCAAGCACCTGCCAGTAACAAAAGGGGAGAGAAGGGCAGGAGGCAGGACCTGCCTCTCTAACTGAATGGCACACCAGTTCCAGCCAAGTGCTGGCTCAGCTAACTGGGACAGTGAAACAAGGAGTCATTTGGAAAGTTGCAGGGATAAACACAGCATTTCCCAGGGAGGCAGGTGGCAAAGATAACATGTTTCTTTTACTGAGGAGGACACCGGTTGGAATACTTCATGCATTACAACAGTGGGAGAATTCTGATCTCTGGTACAAATAATAACATTTCCATTTGCTAAGCATTTATTACTTGCTGGGCATTTATTTAATCTGCACAATAACTCTATGATGTGGGTTCTATTATTGTTTTTCAGATGAGAAAACTGATGTCCTTAAGTTGAAGAATTTTCCCAAGATCACATGGGAGTCAAGATCTGAGCCAAGAGAGTCTGACACCAGAGTTCAGGCTCTTAATCACTACAGAGATTATCGGCTATTTCTAGGATGTGGGTATGGCTGTTCTAATGACTAAATCTGCCTTCCGACCAAAATCTTCTTTTTCATTCATTGTTCAGTCATGTCACCTTTCCTGCTATGAGAAGCACTTTTTTCTTTCCTTTCTCCCGTAAATGGAGTCAGTACAAAGTCCTCAGTGGTGGGAGCTCCCTACAACCTGGTATCTGGGCTCCCTGTACCTTCCTCACTCTGCCCCCTTCTAATCCCTGAGCCCTCCCCTAATCCTATTCTCTACTTTCCTGAGCACACCATTTCCTTCCCTGTATGATCTGTGCCCTAGGCCCTAACACTCCAGCTAATGTCAGAAAAATATCTTTCAGGGACTTCCCTGGCAGTCCAGTGGTTAAGAGTTCGCCTTCCAATGCAGGGGGTGCGGGTTCTATCCCTGGTCAGGGAGCTAAGATTTCACATGCCCCAGGGCCAAAAAAACAAGACATAAAACAGAAGCAATATTGTAACAAATTCAAATAAAGACTTTAAAAATGGTCCACATCAAAAAAAATCTTTAAAAAAATTTTTTTAAAAAGAAAACTATCTTTCACATGCTATTATTCCCATGTTTTGTAAATTTCATAAAATTGTACTACCTTTAACAAAGACTTTCTTATTATGTATCAAAAACACAATGATGATCTTTCTCCTCAATACTAGACACCTAGACATGTAAAATCTTAATAATTACAGTAATAATTTCTAGTTAGGCTAAGCATATACCTTTCGAGATAGGGGCCGTATTTCATATCTTCATTTGGTTGGAAATTTCTTATCAGTTTGTACAGCTTTTAGTATGTTATCCAATCCTACTCTCAGTTATTTTACCTTGAAAATTCTAGGGAAAACCATATATAATTTTATTTTCCTCCGATAGGATAATTTGCTCACAAGAAATTTTAAAAACAGAAAAACCAGATTGGCATATACAATCATATTAATGGCTTGGTTGTATATTGTCATACTGCTTTTCAATAGGCTTATACAATTTACAATTGCAATAGCAATGTATGTGTCTCCACACATTATCAGCATTCATGTGTATATATGTATATCTTTAAAAGTTACACATATACGTAATTTTTACTAAGATATTAGGTGGTATTATAGAACAACATTATAGTATTCCATTTTGCACACATAAAAATTTAACAAACATTTTTCTACAGTGATAACTAGTATTGTGATCCCCACACTCATTTTTCCCCCTAATTTTTCATTCACCTTTAATATAGTAATGCTGTCTGTGCTTTGCAATAACGGTTATGCTGAACACCTATCATAGGGCATGGTGTTTATGTTTCCCACTATTGGCAATGGCTAGCAGAGATCCACCCACTCTTCTGCTCTTCCTTCCCTCTTTCTCCTCCTCTCTGCTCTCATCCAGTCCAGTGAAGTGAATATTTTAGATGGCTTTGAAGGGTGAAGGCTTACAATGTTTTGCTATGAGACAAAGAAAAACTCAATGGATCACACAACATGATATTGATTTCTTTAGAACTCTGTCTTAAATGATCTAACAAAGTTTAATATTCTTTCTGATTGAAACTTTGCAAATAGTGCACCAAAATAAAGAAATCACCAAATGAACATGTCTGCAAAAACAAACATTTTTTACATACATATTTTCTCACAAAGCAGTTGTGGTAAACTAGTCAATATCAAAATAGGGAGCCATATGTAAAATGAGAAGTCATGACACTGGAATATATAAAAAGAAGCATAAGATACAAGCAAGCCTTCCTCCCCAGTTTAGATATGACCGTGTTGAGGCAGTCACAGAAATAGCACACATTATTTATGGTTAGGTAATAGAAACTAAATGAAATCTCCACGAATATCTAGCATATTTGATCAATTTCATGGTAGCCTCCGTGTGCAGGAGCCATGAAGAGGGTGGAAGGGGTGGGGGAGGGCCATGATCAAAGCATTGGAAATAAAACATCAAAAAAACTTTTTTATCATGTAGAAAAAACAAGTGAGCAATCAACTGAATTATTTATGTACATTTTATTTAGACAAGAGGAAGATCTTATGATAATTATAAATTTGAAAATAGACCCCTGAAAAAGAGCCAGAGTTGTTGATATTATTTATTCTAAATGTGAGTAAAGGGCCACATAAAAGATGAAAAATATTGTACAAAGAACGATTTTATTAAAACTATTTTTTTTCTGAGAGAAAGACTAAGTGGGGTCATCTTAAGTGATAATTTTATTAGAGTAGGCACACGCAAAAAGAATTGTGATCCTAAATATATTGAACAAGAGGAAATGGCAAAAAAGATCATAAACTATTTTTCATGTTAGAACTTTTGGAATGATGAGACAGATCAGATGCAGGCAGTCTCTATGCTGCACGATGAACTAGGGATTCATGTAAAGATTTCCATGATTTCATGATTCTTAGAGTTGAAGAAATATTCAGAATTGGAAAGGAAAATCCTCCCAGTCTTAAAATCTTCAATGAAGTTGGCCTAGCATGACATACTTTCTGTGCAGGGTAGGTTTGGGTTACTTTGAAGCCCTCCCTAAGGCCAGTGCTGCCTCAGCTCTTGCCATAGCCAACACGTTTTGGGTGTGGCTAATGGGAGAATTTAATACAGCTCAACTCCTTTCGTAGCAAACAAACAAACAAAGCAAAAAAAAAAAAAATCCAACAACAACAACAACAAAAACCCATCCTGGCTGCTGTCCAGTTTGTAATTCTTGATCTCACATTCCAAGAAGACTTCAGTTTATAGAAATGGAAAGAACTGCCAGTTCTCTGCAAGCAACTTGGCCGACTTAGCCTGTAGGGTTTCCCCTTAAAAGATGCTTCCTTCAATTTCCTTCAAATACTTCTTTAATAGTATGTTACTACCTTTTCGGAGTTGGGATTCCCTGTAAGTCATCCAGGCTGCCTTACTACTGCTCTTCCTACGATGATGTACAAGCTCTGTTATGCATGTGTTTGTGGAGGTTTTTCTTCATTCATGGTTCTTATTTATGAGGATTTTTTGTTTTGTTTTGTTTTTTGGTTTATTTGCTGACATAACTTCTGCCTTTTTTTTCATTTTCCCAAGACTGAATGATTATTTAATAAAAAGCATGCCACACTGTATAGAAACCAACACTCTCTCCCATAATTCTGTGTATATGGGACTACAGAAATGTCACTGTCCCTGTCCCACATCTTCAAATTGACATTCTCAGGTCACAACAATAAGTCTTCCTAAAGGGGACCTTCTGGAAAAACAAGCTATTTCCTCGGCTCATATTTCCCTCTTTTTGTAGCAGGCACCAGCCATCTATCCAAGAAGTATATACTGGGGAGTAAGGAGGGCATCCATCAGCAAGCCCACAGCTGTTGACAGCCATAAGATTAGAGACAAGCACAAAGGGATAGGTCAACATACTGGCAAAAAATCCTGTGACAGCTAGGGAATAACTCATTTCATTCATGGGGGAAACCCCACCGTTTGGTGCAAGGACATTGATGAGGTAGGCCACTGAGTTACAGAGCCACAAAGAAATGATGTCACCTAGGAGGCGAGGAATAACACCCACAAAAAATCCTAGTATGCCCTCTTCCTGATAGATAGTTACTATGGAGTCATGAAGTCCATGGTACTTGGATTCTCTGCCAATGAACTGTACCATAGATCTCAGGGTGCTCACGTGAAAGGGATGAGTGATGAGAGTAGCAGCAGAAGAAGCTATTATCTCTCCAGTTGTCTCCTTGATAACTCGGTCAGAGATGAAACTTCTTTCTGTACATTTCCAAATCATGACTCCTCAACCTTGTCACACTACTGGTAATGTTGTAAAACTTTACCATGGACCACAGTTCCAAGGACCCCTGAACACAGTCTTGGAGTTAAGCCTGTGAACAACCCACGCTTCCCGTGGATGCTTGCAATGTGCTGAGCCTAACAAAAAAGACCAGGAAGCTGACATACTTGCCGCCCCAAAATATTTCGTCCAACTGTTGGAGGAAGAGGCTCATATCCCACCTGGATGAGCACCTTCACATACAAGAGCGGCTGGGACAGGATGGTGAGACAAGAGCCCAGGAGCACCTGACTGGCCGCGTCCGCCATGATGGCACCCACTGAGGGACATACAGACTGAGCCACCAAGCAAAGGAGACAGTCTGGGATCATGTGCCAGGGCCACGGGCTTCACTGGCCCGCCCTCGTGCACGCGCACTCACCCTCGCGCACCTCCCTGCCCAGCTTCTGCCTAACACCTCCCTAACACCTTCAGAGAATAAGCATTTTCAAGTTTCCCCTAGAACGCTGCTTTTCAAAGTTTAATGTGCATACGAATAACCTGGCGATCTTGTTAAAATGCAGAGTTTGATTCAATAAATCTGGGATTGGACCTGAGATTTTGGTTTATAACAAGCTCCCAGCTGATGCTGCTGGTGATGCTGCAGGTCCCTTTGGGTAGCAAGGCCCTAGTAATTAGCTTGAGTAAGACATGGAGAGAGGTGAAGATGAAGTAGCTAAAGACAGAGAAAAGAAGAAACTGAAAGACAGATTATTTGACCCTCTGAAAAGATCCTAGGGCTTACCTGGTGGCGCTGTGGTTAAGAATCCACCTGCCAATTCAGGGGACGCTGGTTCGAGTCCTCATCCAGGAAGATCCCACATGCCCCAGAGCCACAACTACTGAAGCCCCCGGGCCTAGAGCCCGTGCTCCTCAGCAAGAGAAGCCACCGCAATGGGAAGCCCGTGCACGGTAACGAAGACCCAACAAAATCAAAAAAGAAAAAAGAAAAAAAGATTCTACAGTCTGTCCCATAACTATAATCCCCCATACTAGCTTTAAAACACATTCACATTCCCTCTAAAGTAAGTTGAATTGATTGACAGTAAAGCCAGCAGTGCCGAATTAAACTCATCCTCCAGTATGTACAAAAGCTGATGTTACAGACCCAAATTTTCCCTGGAATTGGTTAAAAACAAAAAAAAACCTTCAATATACTCAATATATAATTATAAGAAAGTAAAGTTCTCTATAAAGACCAGACCACTTAATAAATGGTCAATATGAACTGATATATACTTTTTGAAGAGTGAAATATTTTATGATTAAGCATTGTTGCCTCAAAGGGAGTGGTTGTAGACATAAATTTCCCCCAGGTAAAAGCAACTCCTGGTAAATAGTTTATTTACTAGGGAAAGGGCCAAAAGGAAAGAGTGTTTCCTTTGTTAAATAATGGAGCTCTGACAAAGCCAGATGGGTTGGTTACAAAACAAAGGGCTTTTGTAAAGGACTCCTCCCAAATATTTACATTAACTTAAGAAAAATATGAAAGTTTTACAGTGTATATCTCCTTATAATTTCATGGTAGTGTTCAGGGACTACTACCATTTTTATTCTTTATCACTTCATTAAAATAGAATTTTTAAATTAATCGTTTGTTAAAATAAAATATGTGATGTTCTAAATTTAGATTTACTTGTATGCTGTTTAAACACTCTACTAGTATACTATAAAATGCCATTTATCTCAGATATATATTATATTACATTATATATTATATTACATTTTGCTGTCCTATTAGGTTTTCTGAGCGTTAGTCATACTTTGAATAAGATTTGTGGAGTTTCCATATTTATAAAGGGTGATCAGAATTTTGTTTCACTTGAATAGGAGGAAATGTAGTCATTGTCCACATATCTGAAATTCTACTTCTCTCAACTAGATGTAACGTAGCAATCTGGCTCACCACTTGACACCAATTTTTCTGAAAAAATTGCTACACCCGAGCCTCATATTAAACATTTTCAATCTTGGATTAGCTAGGACTGTAATTAGCATTGCTTTTATTATTGATATAAATCTACATAGGTTAAAAAAAATGAGCCAAATATTGTTATTTTTTATATCTTTTCACGCTTTCTGAACATATTATTCCTTGATTATATCAGTGTTTGGACTAAGAGTTCCTCTCTTTAATAAATGCTAGAACAATTATTTTGGTAGGGCTATTATCCAGTTATTAAAATAGTCAAGGTAGGTAGATCCCCCAATTTCATAGCAGTTAGTTTGATTTCTTATATGGTATCATGATGAAATGATGAATTGAACCTGGAATTTTACCACAAATAAGAAAGAACTCAATGTGATTTGTGTTCGCTTACATTTAGCATTTTCTCAATGTTTAGATTTACTTGTATGCTGACAAATCAGATTGTATTATGATTTTGTTTTTAATGTAATTTATGGGGAAAAAACTCAAGGAAAAATTTACATATAAAAGAAAAAGGAAGTCTGTAAATTTTGAATATCCACTCTTAGAGACAAAATTTCGCTGCATTTTCGAAGAAAAATCACAAGTTTCATCATATTGAGTTCTAAATCTGGAACAATAATGACGATGACAATAAGATGGCCTAATTTTTGAAAGTAAGGTAGATTGTCAGCTGCTTTGAAAATCATATTCTGAAATCTTATTTCAATAATACTGAATAACCAGTCAGATTGATTTGGTCTTGAATAACAAAGATTTGATAGGAAAATTATATAGCAAACTGATACAGTAAAAGCTAAAGACTAAAGATATTATTCCACCATCAATATTTTGAGCTAATTAGAAGGACAGAAGCCTTAATATAAGGCTATCAATGAAATATAAACGTTGGCAGAAATTCTAAAGTTACATATTTGGAATTTGAATTTGAGGGTTTGTTATAATTCAGAAAGACCAGATAGATCTTATATGTCACCAGCAAAATCTTACCAGGATTATGTTTTCTTCCAGTTTATTGAGATATAATCAATATACAGCACTATATAAGTTTAAGGTATATAGCATGATGATACATACATCATGCAATGATTATCCCAATAAGTTCAGTGAACATTCATCATTTACTATAGATATAAAATTAAAGAAATAGGAAAAAAAGGTTTTTCCTTGTGATGAGAACTCAAGATTTACTCTTTCAACAATTTCCATGTATAACATACAGCAGCGTTAATTATGTTTATCACTCACACATTACATCTCTATTACTCTTATAACTGGAAGTTTGTACCTTTTGACTAGCTTCATCTAATTCCCCCTCCAACGGAAAGAGGAAAACTAGTGAATGATGACACTTTTGAAATGTTTACTGATGTTCTTTTCTGGATGCCCATGGAGCCTTCCCCTACCTCACCTCCCACCATACCTAGGGAAGGATTATTACAACGAAAAAGCAGAGATAAGGCTTCTCTTGATTCCAAAAGCCTTGGTCCTGGGGGAATTCAGGGCATTAAAGAAATTGAGTGATATATGAGCAAGGCTTCCTGCTCAAGGGAGACGAAATTAGGAAAATAAGCAAAGTAATTTTTGACACATGTGCATCCCTAGCATGAACCCAGATAAAGGAGGATCTAAGAGCAGAGGTACTTGTGCCTCCTGCTTCTGAGTAGGGCCTGTAGAGATAGCAACCCTCTAGAGTTCCTCTGCACGGTGGTAGGGCATTTATTCTGTTCTCTACACCACATTTACCATAGGAGGCTCCGTGATGCTGCATCAGGCCTGCCCACCCAGATTCATCAGACTTGAAAAGAGCCCCAAGAAAAGGACAGAAGTAGCAAAAGGTGTCTCTAGCCCTAAGGGTCATACTGAATCAGCATGAGGACATTATAGCAGCATCCTGAACAGACCAATGACAGACAGGATATGTACCTATCAGCAGATCCAAGATGTACAACTAAGGAAGAGACTCTCCTCCACAGACCCACCCTGGGACTCCTTGGCAATAAGCCCCTGGAATTTAGATGCAATACAACCTTAACAAAATGGAAGAAACTAGGACTTGACTGAGGTGAAGTTTCTGCCACATGAAGGAATGGGGTTTGTAAAAGAAATTAAGTTCAGTTATTAAAAAAAGAGAAAGTTATACCTCACAGGGGACCTGAATAATATCTATGTTTTCCACTTTAAAAATCTAAAGCAAACCAGGCAAAACAAAATTATTTGATCAGGCTTATGGTGAGTGTTCATTACACTATTTGGTTGAACTATTTTACAATAAAAATACTATAAAAGAAAATACATTTATTCCAATCCTGAATCTGTGGACTGAAATTTGTCTCCTTAACCCTAGCATCTGTTTTGATTTAGGCAGTATCCTCAGTGGTTTAAATGCATCACCTCATTGAATGTTCACAGCACCCCTCTTGGGTAGACGTCAATTATATTTTTCATTTTACAAATAAAGAAAATAAAGCTAATTTAAAGAAACAGTATAAAAAGAATACTTTTTCAGCCATCTTGATCAGATTTTTTTTTTTTTCAGATTTTTAAGATGTAGAAATAGTTGTCCTTTTTTTTTTAAGAAAATAAATAGAAAAAAATCATTTAAGAGAGTCAAAATGGAAAGACCAATGAATTCCTCAAACTGAGGAAGATTCCAGTGAGGCCTTCAAACCAGAACAGGGATAGGAAGGGACTGGGTGATGAGGCAAAGTCTTCTTCTAGAAAGCCATTTCTTTCCATGTATAAAATGGAATGTATGGAAGAAGGTATGGCAGGTATGGGAAGAAGGCCTGAATGGGATCTGGGGTATGGGGGTGAATAGGGGAAGGTATGAGAGGTGGTGATGGTGAAAACAGGGTAAATACTCAGCTGAAACACAGATTGTAAAAATATTGCCATTTATGTACTTGCATATAAATAGTCACTGCTCTAAAATGTACTCCCTCCCCTCTTGTCCTTCTCCCAAGGGCCCCCAACTCCCAATAAGCCAGCAGCTAGCCGTCAGGACACTAAGGCACAATTCCAGAGCTGTGACTCAAGCCTGGAATGACTGCTTGGTGGCTCTGCCATACTAGTTATTAAATTGTTTTTATATCACACCTAGTGATAATCCTTATTATAATCTAAGCTACACTCCCTTTTTTGAACTCATCAACAAAGGCACATTTGGGCAGTATCAAGCTTCTGAGTGTTGAGAAATCTTGGAAAGGTGACTGCTTTTTTAAACCTTCATATCATTATAAGTGGTCAAACCTTAGACTCCTAATCCTGGAGCGGGAATTAGATGAAGCCAGCTGAGAGTATGAAGAGGACCTAGGGTGGAAGGGATGGGAAGAGGAAGCTGTGCTCAGGGGTTAGGGGGCCTAGAGAAAGAGATGAGAGAACACAAAAGACAACTTCACAGTATTGCCACAGCCTTCCATGTCATTACACTACTTAAGAATCCCACGCCCCGTAAGTTGTTAACAGGTGCTATAGTTATTTATGAATTTTAAAATGTTTCATTGCCCCACAGAACTCCTTAAGAACACATCATTTTCATGTACTTAAACTTCAGTTTCCTTATTTCGAAGATGGCTGGTTTGATGATCTGTGTCCTTTCAGCTCTCTATATAGTAACATATAATGCATGAGCTGACCTTTAAGGCTGCTTCCTAAAAAAAAAAAAGTAGAGGGCAAATGAGTTGCCATTTACCCATTTTTTTTTTTTAGTAAATGATTTGGAGAAGTTATTAACTTGCCTCTAAGCCTAAAGTTATCTCTGTGGGTATCAAAGAAAAAAAATTTTTTTTTACATCATCTATTCATTTCAAATCTCTGCTAACAGTGTTCTACTTCATCTTTTCTTTGTATCTCATAAAGCTGGATGGAGCCAATTATCTCAATCAGCTATTATAACGAGAATATGATCTGTTTCTCTTTGGTGCCAGCTTCTTGTTGGGGCAGGTTAATGAAGAGTTTGTGGTTTTTCTTCTCATTAGGAATTCATTTTGGCATTGACAACGCTTCACTGATCATTATGATTCCATGTGCTGTGCTGACTTTGGGGTGGACTTCCCCAGGGAGGCTGCTTTCCCTCCTTTGAGTGCTAGTTAAGCATTCACTCACAGGCCTCGCCACAAAGTCCATTCCTTGCTGGAATGCAGGACATGCTCTCTCCCTGTTCCTGTTGACTTTTTTCACAGTCAAGATTACTCACTGCAGCTGAAGACTGAATAACAAAAGATGGGAAACAGCTTCCACATTTTTCCATAGAACAAAACTCAACTGCTTTGCAGCCAACATTTTTATGAAGGAGGAGTTAGAGGAATAGCAATCTTTTCGCAGTCATTAGAGGTAGACTAGGCACTACACAACACACTGACCCTGACACCTGCCTTTTCTAGAATGTCATGTTTGTTAACATGTCATCTGTTCAAAGCATTTAGAAATGCAATTTGGCAGAAGTAAAATTAAGAAAACCCAACTTTGGGAAGATCTTTAGTATTCTAATGATGACTAGTCAGCATAATTAAAGTCATGCCAACATTTGTGACATTTTCCCTGCCATCTAGTTGAAATTGATCTTTTCTTCAAAAACTGTACTGCCGTTCTGCTATCAACAATAACAAAAACCTGTGCTTTGTCATTCTCTTTTATATGTTTATGTCTTCTCTCCACCTTGATAATCAAGTCTAGGAGTTCCATCCTCTATTTCCCTTTCTCCTCCTCCTTTTGTGTCCATCCCCATTTTCCCTTTTCTAGACTGCCAGTATTTTTAATATATCCTGTGCCCTTTCAGGTATAGTCCCAGCTTTTTCATTTCAAGTCATAATTTGACTTTCGATCGCATGTGGAACATAATGCAAAATGTCCTTTCCATTTTTGGATGGTGAATTTCCTTATTATTGCCCCAAAGTAAAACGACTGATTATTGCTCAATTCATCTTGTGCCACTTTATAATAAGGTAAAGAAAACCCCGATTTAGGAACAGATAAAATATTTTCATTGCTAACAACTTTTTAAAAAATTCTAATCAATTACTAGAAAAACTAAGCCTCTTCTAACTCACAGCCAAGCACTTAAAAAAAAAAAAAAAGAATCTTCTCTGGTAAACTTGAAACTCCAATTAAATATTTGTACAATTGTAAATATTTTATGTATTTTGTAAATACGGCATCACCTGTTTCCTTTGTTCCAAGGGAAAAAAAGTAATAATAGAAAAGTTAAACATTTTTATTTCTTATTTCAAAGCATTTGAGAGACATTTCAGAAACGGTTGGTAAACGTTAAATTCTGCATGCCTGCTTCTCCAAGTTTCCATCCACACAGACTAGATGTAAACCAGTGTCACCAAAGGCACACCACACACGCACCCACACAGATTCCTTCCTTGTGTTTAGATATGAAATGCACCTAAAGGTTCCGGGTCATTTTTCATCCCTTCCTCTGTGAAACAGGGAGGTAGTTGTGTCTTAAGCAGCGATGGAACGTGGGCGATGAGAAGAAAAGGCTTAGAACAGGGCAGAATTCTTTCTGAAGCTCGGTTGCCCATACTGGGCATCTCTGCAGGCAGTCGACTTCCTCCACTCCCCACCCCTGCTGGGATGATGCACTGCGAAAACATTAGCTCCCCCACCCCCCGCCCCAGACGCCTCTCAGTGGCTTATAGTTGGAAAAATGTTGCCCCAGGTTTAAAATATCTGACCAAGCAGCCCAGCCGGTGAAAACGCTTTCTCATTGCTCTTTATTCCCGGCGAGCGCTCCCCGCCCTCTGCTGCCAAAACCTTGGGGATGTGCCTAGACCCGGCGCAGCGCACATCCCGGCCAACCGCGAGCAGAACAAACCCTTGGCGGAGAGCCAGGAGGCTCCCTCCCAGCCACCGCCATCCCCCCCCGCCAGAGCCTCCCCCCCGCCCCGCTCCCCCATACAATACAAGATCTTCCTTCCTCAGTTCCCTTAAATCACAGCCCAGGGAAATCTCCTCAGAGCCTTCATCCAGCCACGGGCCAGAATGTCGGGGGGCAAATACGTAGACTCAGAGGTAGGCTCGGGTGGGTGTGCTCCGGGATCGCGGCGCGCAAGAAGTGCTGCTTCTGCTATCTTCCACTCCAAATATTCCGACCGCTTTGCTTGCCCCAGCCCTCTCTCGACGTCGGAGCACTCCTCTCCCCTGGCATTGCTGAGGAATGGGCCTGGGCGGGGAGGTCAAGAGGAGGCAGGAATGTTTTATGTTTTCCTGTTAGGAAGGGGGCCAAGGCAGCCCCTAAGCTAGAGGATCGCGGAAAAGGGGGTCGTCGGGGTCCTCAAGTTGGGTCTGCCAGACCGAGGGCGCGTTTCTTAATGGCTCAGGGGCACTGCCTTATTGCGGGACCCCCACGGTCCGGCCCCAGTCTGCTGGGAGGCAGAGAGCCAGAGCAGAGGGTGAGAGCTCATTCACTCGCAGTCTTGGGGACAGTCCCCCCGACTCCCCGCCAGGCGCCTGAACCGGCTGGCCGGGGCGACAGCGCGCGTCTTGTTTGCACTTTCCAAAGCTCTTGGGCCACCTCAAGAACTCTTCCTGCATCTCGGCGCCTGGCAGGGGTGTTTAGAGAGGAGCGGACCTCCCCTCCCCCTAACTACCACTCCCCCCCCCCCCGCCCCCTTCCAACCACCTCCCGGCGCTCGGTCTCCGCCTGGGTGTGGAGACCTCTTTTTCCCAAACTCAGCCGCCGTTCAGCGACCGGCCGGCAGCCTGGGAGTGACCTGAGGGTGGGTCGGGGGGTTGTGCAGGTTAGATACCGTTCTAGAGAGTTTAGGAGGGTCTGACACTTGGCTCTACCCAAAGATGGGGGATGCGGGATTGTAAGCACCACGGGAGTGGTGGGAGCTGCACAGGAACAGAGACTGCAAAGGGAGGGTGCGGGATGCGGGCAGGTGCGAAGGATACTCGGCTAGGAAGGAACGAAAATGGGGACACTCCATGGGTCGGGGGGTTCCAAATGGGTCTTAAGGATGAAGCCGGAAGGGATTATGGAGAGAAGGGAAATGGAGGCCAGGCACGGAAACAGTGAAGAGCTCAGGTAGAGGGTGGCGTGGCGGGGAGAGGGGCTGGAGAAAAGTCGGAAGTCTGGTCCTCTCCCCTGCGGGGGTCTCCGCGGGGTGCCGCGGGCAGGGCGTGCGCAGGGCTGAGGCCGGGGCGGACCGCACGGCGGGGTTTGCCCTGACCCCTGGCGGTGGCGTGCGGGGGAGGCAGGAGCTCCCTGCCTGGTACCGAGGGGTGTGGTGTCCTCTCCTCGATCCTCTTAAAAAGCTTGCGGCGCCAAGGAGTTTACTGTGCGCGGAGCCACCGCTTCCGAAGCGGTTAGTTCGATTTTGAGCCTCGAGGTTTGCCGCGCTACTAGGCTGCCTTTTCTGATCGCCGGTTTTTCTTTTTGAAATTTTCTTCCCACCGCCGGTGCCACCCTCCCCCTCCTGGCCGTCCGCCCTCCGCAGGGACATCTCTACACTGTTCCCATCCGGGAACAGGGCAACATCTACAAGCCCAACAACAAGGCCATGGCAGAAGAGATGAACGAGAAGCAAGTGTACGACGCGCACACCAAGGAGATCGACCTGGTCAACCGCGACCCCAAGCATCTCAACGACGACGTGGTCAAGGTAAGGTGAGGCGGCCAGCAAGGAAGGGATGTGCCCCGAGAAGACGCTGAGAGGGCCGGGACAGCTCTCCTCTGTCTGGCCAGCAGCCTGTGTATCTTTCCCTGTCTTTGCCACACACTCACCATTTTCTGGGCTTGATGTGCGGGAACTCCCGCGGTCGTCAGAAATGTTACACCTCCCCTCCCCGCTCCTGCCGGTTAGTTCAGCTGGAATTTAGCTAACTTGAGTTTTGTAGGAGTTCATTTAACTGCACCCTTCTCCTGGCAAATGAACCTCTGGATCTCAGCAAGAGACAGCCCCGCACTCCTTGAGAGGGTGAGATGTTTGCGCTGCAGGTCACCCTTTTTCCGTTTTCAGGTTGAAAGTCTAAGTGAGGGGTGGCGCTCCACTGTATATAGAATTAAGCAGTGAGATCGTTTGGTAAGGTCTTGTGCCAAAGGTGACAACCGGAATACTAAGTGAGCAGGTTCCCTCAGCTAAAATTAAGATAACCTGAAGTGATTTTCTTAAAAATAACAAAGTAGGTAGAAATGCTTCTGACTTAAGATGAAATATATATATGTGTGTGTGTGTGTATATATATGTATATATATACAGAATAGAATCAAATATTTAATATTTATATGAAGGGTATTTAACTGGAAAAACATGGCACTTGTTGTACACAGCTATGCCTATTTACACAACCAAAATAATATGTGCCTTTTGATTTCTCCTATAGACCTCTAGTTAGGTGTGGAAAGTTGCTTCTTTAGTGACTGCTTGGGTAAGCCTTCCCTGAGCTAATGGGACGTTCAGGTTGGAGTTCCTTTTTATACTTTAAGGATGTGCTTGGTGAGATTAAAAATAGGTTAACTGAATGGGTATTGGCTAAACTTCGATCTGACTGGGTGGTCAGTTTTTGATTATGATTATGTTACTCAACTTTGACCCTCTGAACAAACCTCATCAGAGGAATTTGTTGCTTAAACCCATCTTGATTGGGAAATCATAGGCCTGAGCCATCCTTGGCAGAGGGTTTTCTTTCAGGAAGGGGGATGACCAAGGAAATTCCTGGCCTGTAAGATTAAAGTGTGAAGACCCCCAGAGCAGCCAATGGGGTGGGTGAGCAGTTTCCACCCACCCAGCCTCCTATCCAGGATGGGAGGGGCCATAGTTCAGAGACTGTTCACATTTATGGATAATATATTTCAAAAAGGGGAACAATTTAATCTGTAACTGGAAGGAAAATGTAACTGTCAGAATTGACTCTCTTGGCTTGCTGGTGGAGGAAAAAGGAAAATTGGAGCTTTAGCAGGCTTTTCTACTAGCCAGATTATGGAATATTTAAAAGCAGCAGTAATAACAAAAATAGCTTATAACTAGAAATTAGAATTGCTAAAAACTATTTACTAAAAACATTGCCTTAAAGGAGGAAAGGGCATTTTTGCTTGTTTCCCTTCTCACGTAGCTTTGGACAAGAAGGAAAAGTGCCAGGAAAAGATGCAGATTTCAGAAGGGCCTAGCTTCATTAGAGCCTCCCTGGTGTTCCACTGCAGTGTTGAGTGGGATTCCTGAAGCAAGTGAACCTCCCAGGATGAGTCAGAGAAGCCAGCAGTGTAGATGTGGGTCTCCACACATAGCATGACTAAGTTGAGAAAGAAAGGCCCCACTGGGAAAAGAGACTTCAACACAAATGGAAAAAAGGCATAACAGACTTAGTGGGAATAGTTTACAAAATAGCATTTCAAAGAGCAAGTGTGGGGATCCTCATATTAAAGAAATTAAAAGGAAGAGTTAGAACAAGCTTCTGCTGGCCTAGAGAAAGCAAACCCCACCCACTTGCTCATAGAACTGTGAGCAAAACAAGACAATCAGACAGAAAAATCTACCTCGAGAAGAATTTGGTAGGCCCGCTTACTCAGATGTCTTGCTTAAAGAGGCCTTCAGAGAATGCCCTGCAAAGAGAGATGCAAAGAGTACATCTGCCAGTAGGGCCAGGAAAGGGGGCCTACACCCAATGGAGACTCCTATTTTATAATTTTTTTTCTTTGAATCCAAGCACAAATGTAATGATAGAAACAGTGATGATCCTCTCTGTGTTACCGAGACAGTAAATAATAAATTTCTCTAAATTTTACTTTTGATTACATAGACTTCTTAAAATAATAAAGACACCCAAAGCTTCACTCTTAATGCATGGTAGCTTAAAACTTCACATGATAATAAAGAAACAGTGGCCAACTGAATCTACTGTTAGAGTTATCAAATCAGGTAAGAAAAGGTCTGTTCTAAAAGCAAGCAGCTCTGTGAAAGCTGCCAATTCTGTCCGATTCTATAGTCACTAGCCACTTTTGGCTATTTCCATTTAAATTCCAAGTAATTAACATTAAATACAATTTAAAATACAGTCTTCGGTCACACTAGCTACATTTTGAGTTCTCAACACTTAAGGCTAGTAGCTACCGTATTGGACAGCACAGATTTAGAACACTTCCACCTTCATGGAAATTACTATTGGACAGCATTGGACTAAAGTGTTCATTCTCTATATATTAAAAATGTCCCCATACCAAGTTTAGAAACTTGTAGATGGAGAAGAAATGAAACACTGATTTACAGTGTGAGGAGCAGCATAGTGTATCTGCACAGTATCCTTTTAATCCCATAAAACAGCTATTTAGGGCAGGGAAGAAAACTCAGAAGATGGATGTGCTGTGAATTTATACTTCAAGAAGGTAGAGTATTATCACCTATTCCACTAGTAATAATGACATAAATTAGACTGAACAATTTAGTTCCAATAAAGTTGGTTTCTTATTTCACTAAAGGTTTGCTACACCATATTATGAGATGTCTGTATAGACATTTATTGAGAAAAAGAGTAAGTTATGAACGCTTTTTAAAATTTCTTCTAATTAAAATGGTCATACCTTCAGACTGTCCATTCTCCCTCTGAGATTTCTATGTTTTCTTATGCTCACATTTCATTCATATGTTTATTATGTACTATTTTGATTTTCTAATAAAGAAAATGGCTTCAAATTTATGATTCTGATATCACATTAGCCATCAATTTGTTAAACTCATCATATGCTAGACAAGACACTGTGCTACGTACTACAAAGTGTAATTCCTAAAATAAGTCCTAGAAATCACAAAGATTAGAGTTAGTGAAGACAAGATGCGTACAGATTAAAAATACACACACACATACATACACACACAAACACACACACACACAATATCACAACAGTAAGTCACTTCCAAATGCTATCTAATTGGTCCTTTTTTTATTTGCCAGGAAACATAGAACTAGATTTTTAAGTTTCATTAATCCATGTTACTTATTCTCTCTCACATATGGGTTTGAATTTTCACTTTCTTTTTCAACTGGCATGATTTTTTATGTGGTCTCTATTGTAAGGTTTCTCATTATCATTTTGGAAATATACCAAATATATACTATAATAAATCAAAAGTAAGTAGTATTGAATATTGCATAATAAAAAGTTTATTTAAAAGTGAATCATATTAATTATCTTGATCTTGGTAATCATTTACAATATGCATGTACATCAAGTCATCATGTTGTACACTTTAAATATTATATTTGTCAATTATTCCTCAATAAAGGTTTTTTGAAAGTGAATGGTACTGATATTAAGTGTTAGGGCGACCCTACTTGGATAGGGCATTAGGGTGAGAGAAGGATGCATTATAGATAGTTTAATGGAGAAGGGCATGAAGGAGGTGCAATGTGAGTTGGGTCATAATGAACAGATGGAATGCAAATAGCTGAGAAAAGTACAGGAGGACATTCTAAATGACAAGGCATGGAGATGGGAATGTCACACACAGGGCATAAGTCTGGAAGGTTTAGCAGCCCATTCTGATTGAAATTAGAGTTCATGTGGCATAGTGGTAGGTCATAGAGATGAAACGACTGATCGTGGCCAGATGATAGAATCCTGAATCTAGTACTCCTGATAAGTTTGAACTTTATCATGTCAGCAGTGGGAAGCCAAGAAGACTTCAAGCTTGGAATGACATGACGAAGGTGGGCTCTTTGGAAGATGACTGGTTAAGGTACAGAATGTAATAAAAGGTAGCCAGTCTGGATGAGGAGCAAACAGTTACGATGTAATTGCATCATGGTCTGGACATGAAATGAGAAGAACAGTATGCGGTGGCACTGGGAATAAAACCATATAGGCGCAAAATGACAGAATTTTAGAATTGGAAGAGAGTGTAGTGGTTACCAGGTTAACCTCCAATTCCTTTTTTTAACATTAAAAGAAACTTAAGGGTTAAAAAAGTTTAAATTTCTATCCACGTTTTCACATGGTTAGTGTCCAAAACAGATATTTTGAAATATATCATAAGGCATGAATAGATAAGATTATGTGATTTTCATGGATTATTGTCATGAGAGGAGAAATGAGCTGAGATGATTCTGAGCCTAGCTCTGAGACAAATCAGTACATCTGAGAGGAAATCTTTGTTGAAAATAAAAATACGCATTTGTAACTTTATTTTCTAAAATGTGAATGTAATGATTCTTAAATATACACGGATACAAAATTTTCTTTAGCAGTCAAGAAAAGGAATGCGCATGGTAATCAGTTTGGGTTTCAAAATAACGGCCTAATGCCGCCATGATCCCTTTCAACTATAAAGCATTCTAGAGCAATTAGTAATTAATATCAATATAACAGAGATTTTAAATTTCATGTTTGCTTGATATAATCAAAGCATAAAATTTAAAAGGTCAGACTGGCCCAAAGCACTCAGCACCATGTTAATAGTCTCTTCTGTTGGAATTGGTATTGGTTTTGCTTATTTGTTTGTTTAGGAGATAGCCTCACAAGATGGTGACTGATACTCTGCCACACATGAGATCATGCATGGAATTCAGAATCCCCAGCTTGTAAAAGAGCGCTATGGTCATGTGTGGTGGGAAATTATTCTCACATCACTGAGCAAATAACAATATTAAAATGGGGGACATTATTCATTCATAACCATCTGAAACACTTTCAAATTCAGTCAACAGTGACATACATTTTAAATGCTTATTAAAAGAAAGCATTTTTTCTTTCTCCACCTCCAAATTGTGGTCAAAAAAACCCTGAAGAATTAGCTCAACTTTGGTTCTAACTGAATAAAATTTCATATTATTTATTAAAATTTAAGATAAGATACACCAAATATTCTTGAATTATGAAAAAGTTCATGATGTGGGTTATTCTTCCAATTGACAGCAGTGCTGGCTACCTTTTAAAGGGGTTTGAAGTAAGAACAGCTGCAATAGTAAGCAGCATCTGGAAAGTCCAATAATTTCAAAAACCACCTGCTTATGCATCCTGCCCACTCAAGTTCATAAAATAACAGATACTTTTATATTCTAAATTAAATTGCTTTTTAGTTTGCCCTACTTTTAACCGTAAGTTATTGTTCTCTATGATGAAATATCCAGAGTGAGCTGATCTCTAGAAGAATAGGGCTGTGTGCACTGGGCTATGGGCTCCTGGGCCCTTTCATGATCCTCCTGGCCAGATTTGCAGCGGGCTGCTATTTTCATACAAAGATGGTTTAGGCCAAAAAACACACACTCTTCTTCCACTCTCTGGACCCTATATATATTATCTAAGTTACTATACACTAAGGCCCTGGAGAAAAAGATTTGCATGCTATACTTCTGTTAAAAGAAGTATTCTAAAAAGGTAGCCCTTAGCCCCTAGAAATATGCTTAACCACAGGTGTTCAGAGGCACCTGGACAGAGTAGAAAGAGTCCTGTGCCAAGAAAAGAAATTTTTGTGACTTTTGTTAACTTTCTTTTTTAAAACTTGAATGTAATGATTCTTAAATATATAGACACAAAATTCTGTTTCTTTAAAAATCAAGAAAAGGCATGCACATAGTAATCAGATCATTTCTGGTTTCAACCTAAGGGCCAAACTAGAAAGTGTCTCGTCCCATTAGTGTGGGACACCAAGGAAGGAGGGGGAAGGATGTCAGGGCAACAGATTTCTCTTCCTCAGCAGTCCCTGAGAGTGGAGCTTATAAACAAAGGGCAAACTTGTTTAACTAATCAAAGCTAATAAACACCAGCCTTAAAAATATTTTGAGCAAGCTATTTTACATTTCTATGCTTCAATTTCTCTAACTATAAAGAAAAGAATGAGAGTCATTCTCATATAATAGCATTCCCCTCCCAAACCCATTCACCTTTCAATAAATGATTATTATAAATCTATTATTATGTGCCGTGCACTACAATATGGAACAAAGATAGATATGAGCACTGCCCACTAAGAGTTTATGACTGTCTTCCTTGTCTCTCTTCATTGCAGTTTCCTTTGAAAACTTTTGCTGAAATTCCTTTACCAAATTCTACTGTATGGTAAAATCTTAAAATCTTTAGGGCATAGTTTAAAACATGCCTCATCTATAATGCCTCGAATTGTTCCTGAGCCAGTAAGTAAGGCTAGGGGAAAATAAGGAACATATATTTATAATATATATATAAAATATGTAATATATATATATATTTTTTAGAGTCCAATGTACTACTTTTATTTAGGAAAACACCAAAGGAACATATTTTTTGAACAATTTGCCCCTCTTTTGGTCCTATAAAAATTATAATTAACTTATAGAAAATATTTCAGTTCTTCTCTAATATTCTCCCTTCCCATATTGGTGCTTGACTTTTAATCTTCCTATTGAAAATTTAAAATTTTCAACCTTTTTAAAACCTCATATCCTCTTTACAAACCCAAGAGGGCTCTCATATTCACCTGGGCATCAGAATCATCACAGGAATTTTTAAAAATACAGATGCCTGGGCCCACTACATAGTTACTAAACTAGAGTATCTAGGGATGGGGCCTAATCTAGGGCCTCTATGCTCCCTAGATTGTGAAGTCAGGCTTAGAAATGATTGTACCCAAGGTTGGCTTAAAGATATACACTTGAATGGTTCTACCCTAAGAAAACAGTTCAGTCACACTATGTAGTTCTAGATGTTCTTCCTGCCAGAAGAACACTTGAAGGTTAGGCCAGTTTAAACTCTGCCAAGGAGTTCTGAAACACCATAGAGGGTTCCCAAATCAGCCTTGCTCAGTGGTCCTCCATCCCTTGAGGCCACTTGGGCTTACAGCCAACTGCAAGCTTAGAGCCTCAGAGTGACCTAGGGGTGGGGTGGCCATATGTTCTAGGTTGTCCCATGCAGACCAGTTAATAATGGTCAATAGTTATCCTGAATAACTATTAATTATTTTTAATTATTAATTATAATTAATTATTAATAGTGCCCCTTTCATTCTCAGAACTGTCCCAGTTTGGAAGAAAAATTATATGGTCATGAATGAATTGGCAATGACCTGTCACTGATTCCTGTACCTGAAATACATTGGAAGTCCCTACTTGCACTATTTTTTTAGCAAAATGGGCAAAATTTCCATTTAAGAATGTCATGCTTTTCTTTCCTCTCCAGTCTCCAGTGTCACCTCTCTCCTATCCTTCATTGGCCACCAAGCTGTACTATAACTTGGAGGAGTTGCTCTTAAGTGCCAATCTACTCTACCCTCAGACCTTAGTTTCTTTCCCTGCAACACAGGGTTAATGAAACTGACATCCTTCCATCACATATTTTGTCAACTACTCAATCAAAGATTAAAATGTTTAAAATAGTTTTAATTTTTTTCAGTTAGTCCAGGAAACGTAAAATGGCATGCTTTCACATGAGCCATTGTTTAGAGTGGGGAAGTGCTTTTAATTTTGTCTTAAAGGAAATCTGCATGATCCATGTACTGAGCAACTACCAAGGGAATTTAATTGGTATAACAGATTTACACCTGCACAGAATACATATTTCCTGCCTCTCCTATGCTGATGCTTTAGATATAAAATACATTTTGTTTTCTTTATTAAACCTTGAGAAGATGTCTCTTGTTGGTCATTATTTCATAGCAGGGGAAGTACATATTCCTAAAGACACAACTGAGCTTCCCTTTAGCCACTGTTAGTTATTTAGGGAATTAAGAGCCAGGCATTTTTAATTTTGAGAAGGCTTAAATAAGTTTTGATGGTGTATGTATGTGCTTAACATATTATTTCATAGCAATTTAAAAGTGAAAATTTTAAAAGGTACATTCAGTATTTAAACCTTTCTTGAGCCCAGCAAGGACATTATAATACAAATGGACATTGATAGATTCTATGTAAAAAGATAAATTGCATCTAGAGATTACACCGGGTCATCTCACTGATGTAGGCATCAAACACAATTACGGTTTCTCATTTATAATGAAGAACTGAAAAAGATTCTGATTTCTGAACCCAAGTAGTGAGAAAGTAGGAAACTGGGAGGAAAAGAAGCAAAGACAAAGAAAGGACAACAAGGCCCCTTCTCCCTGCCCTGCCACCCGCTCTGTGCTGGACTGGGCTTTGCACGTGCCAACTCCAGGAGCCCCCCACATCCATTGCTTTGCACGGTGCTGTCATGTCTGATGACACGATCAGGTTCAGGAATTGACTGAGTATTAACTCTCAGCTCCTGCCCCGAAGAGTTTATCAGGAAAGCAAATATATAAACAAATCTGAGTAAGGTCACTGTAACTTAGGGATGCGCTATAGTTGGGCACAAAGCAGAGAGTTCTCAACAATCTCCAAAGCTGAGCACCAGGCATGTGTGGCAGGAAAGGGATGCCAGCAGAGGGAGCAGCAGGGGCAAAGGTACAGAGACCTGAGGGCACCTAACACGTTCTGGGCACCAGTGGCAGGTCAGTGTAGCCAGAGCAAGGGACACAAGCAGGAGCCAGATCAGCATGACCTTCTGCGCCCAGCCAAAGCACCTGTCCCTTTGTAGGCCACAGCAACCCACAGAGGTGTTTTTAGGCCAGGAAGTGACCTGATGAGATATGACCTCTGCTAACAGAAAGGGCTAACTTCAGTGCAACGGGGCAAACCAAGGGATGCCAAATGTGCAGGTGGGAGTGAAACAGGACATGGAAGCCTTCCTCCAGCACTTTCTACAGGCTAGCTTGCTGGCACAGATTATTTTACTTACTCCTCCAACGGCCCTTTGAGGAGGTGCTATCATTTTCAGTTATATTCATCTGGCAGATAAGGAAATTCAGACCTGACCATTTGCTCAGGATTTCATAGGTAGGAAATGGTACACTCAGAATTTGAACCCAGACAATTAGACCCCAGGACCAGGGTTCTTAACCACTGTGCTCCAGTGCCTCTCTGTAATAGATCATGATCCAAGCAGACAGTGGTGTCTCCACAGTGAGGAAAGACATGACTGTGTTCTCAGAGTGGCTGAGCAGCATTTGGCAGGGGGATTCCAGACATGGTCTGTTTTGGGAGTGACAGGCCTACAGTTCTAAGGTCAGACTTTAGATCCTGGTAGGTGAGCTGGGAAAGGAGGAGGAAGGACCAACGTAAAGACCAAGATAAAACCCCACACCTCAAGAAATATGCAAGCTGGGTGAGCTCCCAACAAGGCAGGGAGGGTCAAATCCCAAAGACAGAAGTGGGGTACAAAGTGGGGATGTGTCCCAGTGATTAGAAGTGGAACACACACTCAGGACCAGACAAGCTACAACACTGGCTTGTGTTGAATTACCTGAGTCTTTAAAGCACCCTGACTGCCCAGGTTGGCCACAGCTCCTGGGCTGCAGCTGATCCTGCCTGGATGTGCAGGGAGGGCTAGGTGTGAAAAAATGAAGCAGGTCCTGACAGGCACTTTGCATCTAATAGCTTCATTTAAGGTTATCAATTTGCCTGTTCAGTTTCTACAGATATTCGTGCCATTACAGCAATACCTTGTAAAAATAGGAAACAATTGAGAAAAATCCTAGTTTTATGCTAGTGGGAGAAATGCCTATTTAATCCTGAAAGTAGTTTCTATGAGACTTCCTCCCTAATAACTACATATTTGTTCTCAAAAACAAATACCAGAAGTAAGGAACAGTGCATTTTTACAACGTACCATTAATCTCTCAGAAGAACAATTAAAATGTTCCATCAATCATGGCTCACTGTTTTTTTTTCTATATTAGCAATAATAATATATAGCTGGAAATGGGCATACCAAAACGTGTCAAGGAAATGCAACTGCATTCATTGGATTTCATTGCCAATTATTTTGGTTAGGTCAACAGAGCCCTCTTTCTCACTTGTTCTTAAGTGTCAGGCTTTTTAGTAGGGAGAGAAATTGTTTGTCTAAAATGGTTAATAACCACCAGTTCACCAAAATATTTTGGGTAAGCCTATCATTCTAGTTATAAAGGTAGGAATGAGAGTCATTCTCAGATGGGTGCTCCCTAGAAAGGCCATTCAGCAAATATTTAGGAAGCACTTACTCTGCACCATGCATGGAGCCTGCCATGCATCCTTGTGCACCGGAGCCTGCCTGACAGAACCACAGCCATCCACCAAGGCTCACCTCAGATATCTGGGCCTCTGTCAGCCTTCCCTGACTGCCCTCATCAGAACTGGTCATCTCTTTTCTTGGCTCCCACCACATTCTGTTTTTGTTTCTATTTTAGCATGTATCAAAGCCCTCTAAGCATTCTGCTTCTCTATCCCCATGCCTCTCTCCCCTCTTCTCTTCCCACATCATGTGCAAGTCCTTCAGGACAGAACAGTGGCCCCTGGTGGCCCCAGGACTGTGGCTGCCCAGTGCCCACCCAGGGCCCCACACTGAGTCTGCTGTCAGAAAATGGATGCCAACATCATCAAAAAATCTACAAACAATAAATGCTGGAGAGGGTGTGGAGAAAAGGGAACCCTCTTGCACTGCTGGTGGGAATGTAAATTGATACAGCCACTATGGAGAACAGTATGGAGGTTCCTTAAAAAACTAAATATAGAACTACCATATGACCCAGCAATCCCACTACTGCGCATATACCCAGAGAAAACCATAATTCAAAAAGAGTCATGTACCACAATGTTCATTGCAGCTCTATTTACAATAGCCAGGACATGGAAGCAACCTAAGTGTCCATTGACAGATGAATTGATAAAGAAGATGTGGCACATATATACAATGGAGTATTGCTCAGCCATAAAAAGAAACAAAACTGAGTTATTTGTAGTGAGGTGGATGGACCTAGAGTCTGTCAAAGAGAGCAAAGTAAGTCAGAAAGAGAAAAACAAATACCGTATGCTAACACATATATATGGAATCTAAAAAAAAAAAAATGCTCATGAAGAACCTAGGGGCAAGACGGGAATAAAGACGCAGACCTACTAGAGAATGGACTTGAGGACACAGGGAGGGGGAAGGGTAAGCTGGGACAAAGTGAGACACTGGTAGTGTATATATGGACATATATACACTACCAAATGTAAAATAGATAGCTAGTGGGAAGCAGTTGCATAGCACAGGGAGATCAGCTCAGTGCTTTGTGACCCTCTAGAAGGGTGGGATAGGGAGGGTGGGAGGGAGGGAGACGCAAGAGGGAAGAGATATGGGGATATATGTGTATGTATAACTGATTCACTTTGTTATAAAGCAGAAACTAACACACCATTGTAAAGCAATTATACTCCCATAAAAATGTTAAAAACAAAACAAAACAAAACTTCGTGTCTAGAGGAAAAGTGGACATGCAAAAAGACCAATTAAATAAAAATTTGCATGTACTTTAGTAAAAAAAAAGAAAGAAAGAAAATGGATGCCAAATTGAATCTGCTGAAAAGAATCTGAAATTTCTTTTTTAAGTAATTGAATGTCTTCAGTGAGCTAAAAGACAGTAGGATTATGTCATTGAGTGTATTCCTTTGCTCCTTTTCTCTACAGCGGCCACATTTAAAGCCTTATAAGGAAAAACATATCCAAATAATTAAGAAAGAAATCCAAAAACATTCACTCTATTTACTAAGGTAAAGAGAAAACTTGCTCTAATATGTATATAAATTTATTATTTAGAATTTTTTAATCTCCAGTTTGAAGAGGACACAGATACATCTCTCCTGAGCCTTCCAATAAGCAGGCTGAGGCACCTGGATGACTTCCCAGGGCCTGCAGAATAAGGCTAATCTCCTAAGTATCTGGCAGGCAGGGCAGGCAGATTCCTAGAATGCCAAGAGATGCCATTGCTGCTGCTTGGCACTGCCCCCTGGGGCCAGAAGTATGAAGGCTGAGAGCTGGGTCTCAGGCCACATGAGAGCTCCCCTGCCAAGAGAGGGGTAGAAGGACTCCCTGTCAGACTCCCCATATACCTTTGGACAAATGCAAACATCAGAGGAATGACTAGGTCCAGAGACAGTCCTGAAGAAAAATCTAAAACCTTTCTCAAAGCCTAAAGGAGACAACAGCTTTGAGAAACCCAAGCCTCTTCTTCCTTCTCTTTCGCTTTATTACTTCTAGATATTAAGTACACAGAGATCTGAGATTTTACTAGCTGGGATGTGGTATCCACTATTTCAACAGCATAGAAGTTTCTTTGTACCTCATAGGTGGTCTCTCAGAGATCTCAGATCTCTTCTCAGAAGAAAACAAAAAAAAACAAAAAACAAGCAAAACACTTAAATGTTTCTAGAAGGGGTCAGACATCATTTGTTTCATTATTGATGTCTGGGCCAAGTGAAATGAATGTTAGCTCCTTTTCCAGATATGCTTCTTTCTATCATTTCCTGTGATAGGAGGTCGATTTACTATAATAAGGATAAGAGTAAGACGTGTCAATTTGACCCCAAATAGTTTTCTCATCAGTAAGCTAAGTATAGGAAATCAGGGTCATTATTCAGTTAAGCATAGATAGGACTAGAAAGTTGCCATTAAAAAAGGGTGATGATGTGTAATGTGAATTTTAGGTGTGACTGATATCTAATATACAGCCAAGACCACAGTCCTAGCACATTTAATACTTTATCAATGACTGGAATGAACAAGTTAAAGAGGACTCTCAACTTACAAATGACACCAATTACAATGACCTTATGAACATATATAATAAAAATAACATCAAAGTGATTTTTGGCAAATTACAAATAGCTCATAAAAATAAGATAAAAACCAATACAAAGTAAGGTAATGTTAAAAGACTAGGAATAAAACGTATAGCTATTAAGTGGGAAACAAATAGGTAAATATATGAAAAATAAGAAAATATCAGGAGAGGGTTGTCATTTCTGTGGGAGCTTGTGAAGTGGAAAATCAAGATGCTTGGTAAACACAACAGATATGGAAACCCCTTGTAATAATTCCACAGCCCCTAAGGGACCAAGATCTCCTGGGTGAGAATCACTATTGTAAACACACCCTTAAATGAATCCATCATGCTCCATACCCCTTGAGCAATAGGGGACCAAAACTAAGTCTATCAATTGTTTCTGAACATTAAACATCTCAATAATTTAATGATATTTTCAAGGAAGCACAATGAATGGAATCAAAAGGAGAATGTAATCAAAAAAAAAAACTGTCACAGACAAGATTCTCTACTTTATTTGCTATTGGTCAGACTTATTAAATATAGGATCTGTTTTGATCTTATGAGGGAGGTAGAGATGCTGGAAAGATCCTAGGGAAGAACAAAAGGAAGGAGATAAGAGATGAAGAGAAACACCCAGGTAGGGCTGGGGAGGGACTGTTTTGTCTGGCAGTTTGTTAGATGAGTTGAAAGTGAACATAAGATGACAACTGCCTTTAGTTACTGCTAGGTTCTTAGGAGACCTACAAGGAAAATACTGCTCAGACACAATCACCATTCAGGACAAGGAAAAAGGAGGAAGGGGTTAGTTTAAAAAAAAAGAAAAGTTAGGTTACATGGGAGAAGAAATGCCAAGTAATAAGAGTGGTTAATTCCAGGAATGTGTCACAAGAGGTTGTTTTGTAAGAGTAGTGTGTTAAATTACTTACTTGTCTATGTAGCTTCGCAAATCCTTCTACTTCTACAGTTACAATTTGGTGTATAAGAATACTGACACAGTCTCATAATTAAGCACAAGCATATGTATGAACACTTTCCTCTATTCCTGCAGGATACCTGGTTTGTTTGGGGGCAAAGAGGAGTTGATGTGGCATTGTGTTAACAGTGGTTGAGAATGCAAGTGGTAAACATCTGAAAGTAGAATACTGCAAAATGCATGCATTGTATGTACCAAAAGGTCAGTATGAAACATTATCTTTATGGCAAGCCTGCCCATCCAATCCCTCCTACACATTGCACAGTCACACAATTTTGCTGCTTGTATAAATCCCTATTGTGATTTAAACTCATGAGAGAGTGTGGCTTCTGCAAAGGGTGGCTGTTTTGTGACTTTAGACCAGTGGACCTTTACCCTAGCCGCAAATCATCTGGGGAACATTTAAAAATACTGTTGTACCCTCTCCATCCCTAGAAATTCTGATTGAATTGGTCTAGGATGGGGCCCAGGCCTATGTATTCTTTTTTCTTGGGAAAGCTCCCCAGGTGATGCTAATGTACAGCTGGAATTGAGCCTGGTTTCGACTCGCAGAATTTCTTAATAATAAAACTGTGTATCATGACAAAACTTTCAGTACTGTAAGGGCTACAGTGGGGAAATTATTACTTCTCTAGGTCCTCATCCTGCAGAGTCCTTAGAATTTTTATTAGAATATGATATTTATCACTCAAATTCCTATTACCAAAAAAAATGCTTCTGGAACTCTGCTATAGCAACTACATAAGATAGACTTTGTATGTGGGATAAATCTCATGTCACTTATGTAATTCAGTCCTGGTGTTTTTCCCTTTCCTTTGCTCATTCTTTCTATTCTCCCCAAGAGGAAGATTAGCAGGTTAGAGTGTCAGAATGTCATCCCTATCCCTCTTTTTCACTTGGGTTCATGGTTCAGCCATACTAGGAATGGAGCTGACAACATGCACTGGCTTTTCTCCTAATGGTGCAGAGCCCACAGGAAGCTTCACTGGACCTAGGGATGGCAGGTGTCCCACATTTCTCCAGGGCCTGGCACAGAGAAGAGAGAAGTCACTGAGAAGTGCTCTACTGATGCCAATCACTCCTCAGAGCAGATGGGGAAACTGAGCCTCAGATGAAACCTGAATTCCAGATCTCTCTTGGACACTGACCTCAAGTGTTACCTTGGGCCTTGGAAAAGTCACTTGGACCCTTTGGACAGCAGTTTATTCATCTAACAATCAATAAGCTGAACTAGAAGATCGCTAAGTCACTTTTATTTCTAAAATTCTGTGATTCCAGTTAACCAGTATTCATAAAAGTGTGGAACGCTGTAAACGTGCATAAAAGTCCATGCAGAGATAACGGTGGAGGACCCCCTCATCAATACTATTTTTATTACCTTCTTCCTAGATTTTACCAATTGTCATTCTTACTCTTAATATTAAGGCTGTGGGACTTAACTAAATCACCTCTGAAATACTGAGCTATCAACAGATGGCATGCTGAATGCAAATATACTGCAAATAAATATTTGGTTCTGAAGAAGATCAAGAGCTGGAGTTCATTTCCCCTTCTCATTTCGGCTCAGAACTCTGCGGTCTTTCCTTTTATTGCCCTTGCCTCCAAACTGGCTGTTTGTGTTCAAAGATGGATCAGAAAATCAGTTCCAAAGTTGGTTACAAACTTTCAGTAATTTTTGTTTTTTTATTTTTTTTGTAACCAGCCAATTTCTCTTAGTTCACATAACAAAGAAGCGCATAATTATGTGCAACTTTAGTTAGAGCAATGGTCTTAAAAAGGTCTAGCTAAATAGAAAATGCTCAGACTTTCTGAGTGCTGACAGTTATCAAATTCACCTAGTTCATATGGCCACATTTCTGAAGTTCTTTTAACAGCCCATCTGTGAGCAATAGGATCAGATGACTAAGAACTACAGGACAGAAGCACTATTACTTTGAATCATATTTTCCCATTACCCAGCTATAAAGAGTCTGTTTCTCTCTGACCCATATAAAGTTCAGAATTTAGGACCCTATGTGATTTGTAATCCCATCATTTAGCACCCCAGCTGTATGAATCTGAAAGTAAAAATGAAGTTGTTTGAATTCCAGCCCCCCTGAACATTCTCAGGGAGCTCATCAGCTCCCTAAGCTAAGCTACAGGTTTAAATCTAAACCTAAATCTGTAGGTATGAACCCAAATTTCATGATAAACAAAAACTGAATAGATCTGTCTTCCCTGTCATTACTCACCTTTTGATCATTCTTTTACCAAAATTACTATGACTGGGTTAGAATAACAGAATGCAATCAATAAATGCAATCACTAGCCCCTGGCCAGATAATAACACATTCAGAACTTTCTTTCCTAAAGGAGATTTTATCATGTTTGTGCTCTTGTAAATAGGAGAAAGAGAGAAATATAACTTAATAAATGGAAGCATTCACTAATTTATTCATTTATTCAACAAATATTAATTTAGTGTCTACTACATTCCAGGGAGCTTACAGTCTAGTAGCAGAAATAATCTCACACACATACAAAATCAAACCATTAAATAAATATGGGGTGTGGGGTAGGCTGGATGAAAAAAATGGTCTGGTCTACATTCAAGAGGTTAGTGATTTGGGGAGGGGCAAGAAAGTGACTTCCTCTATTACCTTAAAAGTAAGCTTGAGTAGCCAGAGGCCATGTCTATTTTATTTGCACTGTCCCCTTTTCAGTGACACCCGTAGCCAGCTCATAGACCCTATCCTGGCTCTGTTTGCTCGGTTCATTTATTCCATCCTCAAAAAGTAGGTATTTCATAACTACTGAATGAAGGAATGAATGAACTCACAAGGCCACAGTACTGTAAACCAAAAGTGCCTGCAATAAATATGCATGCATTCTAGGCTATAAATATTTCTAAAGTTCAGGTACGGTCTCATCAAATTGTATTCTGATTTTCTAGAGCACCAGTTTGCAACCAGGGATAATTTTTTCTCCCCCTCCCAGGGGACACTTGGCAACGTCTGGAGACATTTTTAGTTGTCACAATTTAGGAGGTGCTACTGGCATCTGGTGGGTAGAGGACAGAGATGTTGCGAATCACCCTACAGTTCCCAGGACAGCACCCTCACCCTAACAACAAGGAATTATCTGGCCCAAAATGCCAACAAGTGCCCAGATGGAGTAACCCTGTGGTAGAGCTTGGGAGCTGTGTCTTGGGAGCCACATAATGGGCTGTGATTATCCTTGCTTAGACCTTACAAGGACCCTAGTGTAAATCCTTTTCCTCACTAGCCAAGCAATGTTCAAACCTACAGAGATTTATTTCATTAATTTTCTATTTGTTTAATAAACAGACTTAAAGCACTGGAGGGAAAAATATTCAAGCAGTGAGGTAAGACGAAAACTATTAGTAACACTAGTTTGACTTAAGTGAATGGTAGGAAACAACCTCTGCCATCAGGAAGTGAGTTGTAGAAACTGAAAAAAAGTTAAGAGTGTTTAAAAAGCTCTGGTTCAAACAAATGTCTATGTGAACCAATGGGTAGCTTGAAAACAGTGAAGACATTTCCGTCTCTTATGTCTTTGATAGAATGGAAAGAGCTTTTATTTTCTTTAGTGCAGTAATCATTCATATTTTTCCCATGACATGCCCAGAAGTTTAAAGAATAACAAACTCCCAAGTGTAAACACAGAATTTTGTGAGCAAGTGAGACCTCTGGAGAATCCTTATCATTGTATGTTTGGATAAAATAAGATTTCCATGCATTAAACAATACAGGACTTTCTATTTGAGAAGTAAGCTTCCAACACTTTGAAGGGCTGCAGTTATTTCTCCTCAAGGATGACAAACATAAGCGCCCCCAAGGTATGGCTCCTCCCTGTTCAAGTTCAATGCTCTAGTCTCAGTGCTCCTATCACTGGCCCTTGCTTGGCCTATTTTTACACTGTTCACTGTTCCATGTCACTTGTTTGGTAACACTCAACATCAACAAGTGCCGCCAAATCAATACCAGAAGCCTGAAGATTAAAAAGAAAGGAATCAAAAGATATGTAGCCTGCTTTGTACCAAGCCACCTGAAACTAGGTGCTTTTTGTAATAATGAAAATGTGAGGCCATGTGGACAGGAGAGATAGTTCCAGATTCCTGAAGAAGGCTCACGGCCAATTGGTCTCAGGTACACCAAATGTGGTTTCAGTTTCCTGACTGGGATCCCCAGAAGAAAGAGTGCACAGCATACTCAAGGAGGTATGAAAATGCTCTGGAACCCCCAAATCATCTCATCATCAAGGACAGTTTTCAGCAATTTCAAAAGGATGTATATTCGTTTCCAAGGGATGCCTTAAAAAGTATCACAAACTAGGTGGCTTAAAGCAATAGAAATTTACAGTCTCATGGTTCTGGAGTCTGGATGTCCAAAATCAAAATGTCAGCAGGGCCATGCTCCCTCTGAAACCTGCAGGGGAATCCATCCTTGTCTCTCCCTAGCTTCTGGTTTTCTGGCAATCTTTGGCATTCCTTGGCTTACAGCTGCATAACTCAAATCAATCATATGGCCTTCTCCTTGTGTCTTCACATTACCATCTACTTATAAGGATGCCAGCCATCTCAGATGGGGAGCCCACTCTACACCAGTGTGACCTCATCCTAATTATATCTACAAGACCCTGTCTCCAAATAAGGTCACATTCTGAGGTACTGGGGATTAGGACTTCATCATATCTTTTTGAGAGGAACACAATTCAATGCATAACAGGATGTAAACGAGGAGTGTATATTTTTGTTATCAGAGCAGGGAAATTTAACTTAAATTTTCAAAGTGTAATACAAACCCAAGGATCATTAATACTCCCTCCTAAGAAGAGCAAAAGATGGAGAAACCTGGTGGTTGCCTTCAGGTGAAAGGCAAAAGGAAAGGAAGAATAAGGCAAAAAGGAATTAATCTAAAGCAAAGAGAGTCCTGTCTACTTGGTGTTGCTGCCACTTTCAGACACATCCAGTCACTCAGTCAGCTGGAGCATCTTCTCCCACAGGGCATGTATGCCTCATGTTTATGATAAACTCCAGAAGGCTAACGCACATGCAAGAGATGAGCTAATCCTTCTTATTTGCTTAATGGCAGAATGCAAAATAAGCACCCACCTGAACAAAATGATTTCAGGAATGCCAAGAGGTTCTCCTGTTCCAAAATAGCTCCTCCATCCTCCCAACACTGTTACTGAAATCCCTGACACTTCCCCACTTCTCCTGGTTTGGGTGCCTGGGCCAGAAGCTCCTGATGTAGTATTGACCATTGCCCCTGGCACTGTCCCAAATATTTTGCATAAGTTAAGTCATTTAATACACAGAATAATCTTATGAAGTATGTACCATTATACCCACAATTTACAGATAAGAAACTAAGGCACAGGGAGGTTTAGTAGCTTAGCAAAGCTGAGATTCAAAGCAGCCCTCATGCTATCAAGCAGGGTACCATATTGCCTTTCAACAGTAGAGAGCAACACAGTAACTAACTTAATATCATGCCCACTCAGATCTGAGTGTTAGATTTTTCAGATCCTCTCACCTAGCAGAGAGCTAAGACAGCCTAAGACAGTTGTTGTTGTTTTTTTTTCTCAGAGTGTCTTACCTATAACCACTTGCATCAAAATGAGGGAGGAGGTACAGACACCAGGACCCTACTCTCAGACACAACCGATTCAGAATCTCAGTGCCCAGAAATCTGAATTTTAACAAAGAAATGAGTGGACTAATGTTTGAGAACCTCTGGCCCTACAGGAATGGAATAGGGAAGGGTACAATGTTATGGTAAACCAGAAAAAGCCACAGAGAGGTGACAAGGCAATGGGGACCCTCGTAACCAATGGTCAATGACTCAGGGGGTCCTGACCAGAGAAGAGCTTGGTTGCTGGAGAGTGAGGGTAATGCTGAGCATGGAGGTTTGACAGCAGAAGGAGGCCAGCCACATCCTCTGGCTTGGATTCACATGCCCTGTCCTGGTAGAAATGGTTATGCTGAGTCAGGGCAGCATTTTCTGTTAGTTTGGATGGGAAGCATGGTTGCAGGCAAGGGAGAGCAACCAGAGCATGTGGATTCAGAAATTCGTATGTGACTCTGATTAAGCAGGGCTTCATAAGCAGAATAAGGACTGGTGTGGGGTTAAAGAGAGTTGTGTGATGGAGGATCCAAGAGACCTAAGTCCTGAGTTTGGTTCAGTCACTGATTACAACCTCCCTCAGACTCAGGCTCCTGGTCTGTAAAATGGGGGAAATAACACCTGCCTTGAAGGTCCTCACATACAGGATGTGATGAACCAATTGAGGCATATAGTACTCTATAATGTATGTCATTGCTTTTCCAAAACCTCTGTACAACTCTCCTGCCTCAGAATATATCTGCCACACTCATGCCCTAAGTCCATTAATGACACAATAAAGGACAGTTGGAGATGATGCTCTGCCTTGCTCTGTGCATCCCCCTATACCCCTGCCAGGAAAAAGAACATAGTCACCTAAATTCAATCTAGAGTACAAATTACAATGTAGGCCTCCTGCACTGGGGACACGCAGACACACAGACACACACACACAGAGGGAAACATGAGGAAAAGTGGAGACTAGAGACACCAAAGAACAAATTCACTCTCCTCACTCTATCTCTTCCCCACTGGTGTGCTCTACTGATCCCCCGAAGAGCTGGGCTGCTACCTCTGCTTCTACCCCTGCTTCCCCTCCTCAACATACTCCAGTGCGTGCCCCCTGCTTTGGGGCCAGATCTACACAATTGTAGTTATTCAGATCATTGAGGCAAAACCCAACCAAGCAACAACATGCTTTAATCAATATTTTCTAAATCATTCTTCCTTAAAGCTGAAGATATCTGAGTTTGAATTGCCCCCTCCTCTGTAGGCTTTCCATGCCGTTCAAGTAACTTAAATGATAACCAACCCTACGCTTCATTTTGATCAGATCGTGGTATTATAGAGCTATGGTGAAAAGAACATCTCTTTTAATAAAATGGGATACCAAAAAAATCGATTAATAAAAGTGCACTTGTGAAATCAGAAAAGAATTCATAGTAGATAATATGATAGTTAATGTATGCCTACATTCTTCCAATGGACATTTATAGCTCCTTTAAAATATTATACATATTGAAGGAATATTTGCTAATTAATGTGTGCATAGTACTACTAGGAATTGTGGAGGATACCAAGATGGGTACAACAGATACAGACCTGCCCTAGGTCCTGGTTTGGTCCACTCATTTATTAATTAAGTGACCTTTCCTTATTGGGGAAATAAAAGACTATTTTCCATTCTTGTTATGAAGATAACCTAGAACTTCACAAGTTTGTGAAGAGAAGCAGATGAGTGAAATAGGACACTATATGTATAAAATATCATTATTCTGAGGTCTCTATAATGTCTGAGAAGCAACAACAGGGAGGTCAATCCAAAGGGAGACACTCAAGGGTCCCAGCTAGAGGCCCAGGCCAGGGACTGCAGGTCCCCTCTGCACCCCTCTTTCTACACCCAGCCCTCTTCTCTCACTCACAGAGGTAGGTATATACCCACCTTTCTGTCCTCTTCCAGCTTGAAACCCTGGTTAGTAATGCAGCCCTCTCCCTTCAGGCAATCCTGTGCTCTCCCACAAGGTGAAGTTGCCTAGCACCTGCCACCCCAAAGCAGCCCAAGAACACTTCAATGTTCCCACCCCAGGTTTACATTTTTCCTAGGACTGTGTGTGGATCTTCTGGAAATCCAAGCAATCACGAGGATTAAGGATACAGTCCAGGCCTCCTCTTTTCAGTCGGGGCTGCAAGAACACTGCAGCTTTTTTCCTGCAGTGGTGCTAGTTCAGCCCAGTAAACAAATGGGTATTTTGCCCTTGCCCCTGAGAAAACACATAGGCATTAGAGCAAAGTTCCTGTGTTCTGGTAACATTTAATTGTGCTAGTTCTCAGCCCTCTCTACACCCACACACTCATGGACAACATTTATTCCACTGACTTCAAAGGCTGTTCAACATGTTGGAAATATGTGAGAGAACACTGAGGGGAGTTTGAAATTAGTCTCAACCCTCCTTCTGTATGTGTGGGTTTGGTTCATGTGTTAGGATTTTAGAAGTACGTAATTGATTTTTAAAACATGCATTTGTTTATACTGGGTTTAGAGTCATGAAAAATAAATCAGGATTTCTATTGCCAGTTTTTGTGTTTTTCATAATAAACAGTAGTCATTCATCCTTGTCCAATAATAAATATTTATAGGTTTAAATTAGGAAAAGCTTTTCAAGAGAATTTCCATTCATTCATTATCCATCAACTTCCAGATGCCAGCCAGCACATGAGGAGTTTCCAGAAAGAAGCAGGAAGCAGACTAGGGCTTCCAGGCATGGAGGGGGAAGAGTATCGGCAACAAAAAGAAGTTGTCACTAAATCCAAATGGGTGTGTCATTCGCTAGTTCAGTCTTTTGCATAAGATTCCCCAGGCCCCAACCCAGAGAGTGTGATCTGAGTCTGAAATGGGCCTGAGCATCTGCATTTTAACAAGCATCCTCCCTCCAGTTGATTCTTTTGCCACACTACCCCTGTGCTGGTGCATTCAAGACATTATATTCAGAAGTCAAGATTCAGTGATGCGTCTTCTAGGTGGAGCTGGCTCTTAGTCTTTGGTGCATATCTGGGTAGAAAGCCAAGCACTTTACGGATATGCGCTGATAGCACTATCAATTGCCTAAAACTTTTCCAATATTCAGTTTGATATGAATTGTAGAAAGTTGAAAATGCTGCATTTCCTTCTCATATATTTCTAGACTTTGCTCCAGGACCAAATTCCAAGATATTTATATACATTCATTATATACATTTTTCTATAAGCTTAAAAATTGAATTATCTAACAGAAAAAAGAGCAATGTAATAGAAAATAAAACATGATCATCAAAATAAAGATGGTTTGTTTTAGCCATCTCTAGCTGCATAACCAATGACCCCCAAATTTAGTAGCTTAGAACAACAAATATTTATCATCTAACAGTGTGTCAGAAATCCAAGTGTGACTTAGCTGAGTAGTTCTGGTTCAGGGCCTCTCACAGGCTGCAGTCCAGGTGTCAGGGCTGGAGTCATCTCAAAGCCCGACTAGGAGGAGACCCATTTCCAAGCTCACTCGCATGGCCAATGGTAGGATTCAGTTCCTCCCAGGCTGCTGGACTGAGGACTCAGTTTTTCAGTGGCTGTTGGCTAGAGTTCTCCCACTTAGATCTCATTGGCCAGAATTGGGTCACATGTCTACTCTAAACTGACCACTCACCAAGGATACTAAGATTACCCTGGCAAGTCTAAACCAACTATAACTTAACTCTGAGATATAAGAATTATTTCCAAGACCTGAATAAACGAAGATTCACTTGGCAGAGAAGTGGGACTGTGGATTTAGAGCAGGCAACACACGTCTTCTGTAAGCATCTTGTTTGTTATTATTTATGTGCTCCATATATCCAATACAATCACAATTTTGTGATTTTTTTCACAATTTTCACAAAAGTCTAAAAAGATATTTTCCCACAGAAACAGACGAGGCAAGCATCATTGCTTATTAAATCTCAAATATACTTAAAGTTTCCTTCTTGAAAATTCCTTATTCATAAGTAAAATGTCCAAATTTTGAGACAAAGAATGACCCCATGGTTTTTTAATCCTGTGTACATATAAAACGTTTTTTAAATATTTCCATTGCATACATTTAACAAGATGAAATCTTCTGAGACTTACTGTATTAGCCAGCTATTATTAAAACACAATGAGACAGATTGCTTTTCTTGACATCTGCTGATAGATTTTTGTTAACTTACGTTTCTGAAATTATAGCATCATAAGTCAATGTTGCACAAAAGTATTTAATGTCATTTATAAAAATCTAGTTATATAAACTGTTGACTCCTTATAAAGCATCTATTAAGACACAGAAATATCACTGAAGCATATTTATGCCTTTGATCTTGCAGTCTGCATAATGATTCGGACCAGAGGCGCAACTTGTTCCATAGATTACAGAACAGAAAATCAGTTCTTTGAGAAGCTGCTCAACCTCATCTGAGGCATCCCATTCTAAGAAACTAAATGGCACCTGCATGTCTTGGTTTTTGTGTTTGTTTAAAAGCAAATCTCTAACTGCTGTTCTGCTCCAAATCTAGGTGAGCAGATAAAGTTCTGCTCTGAGCAAGACCTGCCCTCCTATAGAGGGATAAGAGGAGCATGTCCCTGAGGGAATGGGATGCCAGAGTGACAGCTTTGATAAGGGATAAATCAAACCAATGATGCATGTGAACGATGAGCACACTGGGGATTGTCAGAAACAGGCATCATCATTCATTTAATGATGTTCAAATTCACATACAAGTCTAGCTGCCTTTTACATTGACTACGGAATGTGGCATCCAGATGATTGAGGATGTGTGGTGACAGCAGACAGCTGTGGAAGAGCCTAGGAGAGTTTCTAAGTCTGAATTCCAATCCTGTGCCTGCCATTAAGTGGGAAAGTATTCTTGATCCAGTCATCTGACAGCTTTGCCCATCGATTTCTCTATCTCAAATGGGACTCCTTTTCTTTAAGGATCCCTTCAGCTTTAAATACCTATGAATCTGCTAAAGCAACTACGCTTTGATTGATGGAATTGTGAACTACCTTTAGATGGAATGACTGATTACTAACAGAACTTTGTTGGGTTCAGTGCATTATGAATACATATCAAAATGTACAATGAGGATATTTTTCGAAATATTCTCTCCAGTTTTCTTCACCCTAGATAAATGTACAGAAATGTCTGTATTAGTGTTGAGAAAAGGACATTTCTCCTAACCTCACACAGAGATACATTTCAAGTCTATGTCTTAGAAGACAATGAGAGACTTACAGGAGACCTAGAGATATGAATGGGGTAGGCAGAGAAGGGACCCGGGGAGAGAGATATAACTTCCTAGGGAAATTGTGTGGAGGGCAGGGCTGGACCTAGGCCTGGGAATCAGGAAGTTACAGTTCTAATTTCAGCCTTTCCACTGATTCACTTGGGACCTTGAGAATGTCTGGCCCATTTAAATCGTGCCTCAGTTTCCTTATCTGCCAATTAGAGAGAGTCCTTGGCTAGGTGCCCAGGATTGTGAGAACATAATGTTCAGGGCCATGGACATTCAATCAGTACCAAAAATGCAAAACATCCTAGTTACTAGATGTCCTAACTTAAAATGGAAACATTAACAAGAGTAATTCCTTTAATAATCAAAATGTGAATGCTTTAGAAAGCATATCTATATGGTTGAAAATTAAGCGAATAAGACTACTGGAAGAGCTTATAGTCCTAGGGATACATAAGCAAAAAAAGGTCAAACTTGGAGTGGGACAAGTTCCAGTTTTGCCACTTATCATCCTTGTGACCTTGGGTAATTTCTTAACCTCCCACAGTAGCCTCATATGTAAAATGAGAATAAGAGCACGCATCTCAGAGGGTTGTGGTAAAGATGATTACAGATGGAAGTTAGTTCTTTTGAAGCATTGATGAGGTCTGAATTCACAGCCACCATATACTTTGCAGCTGACAGTTTCTCTTATTGCAATTAAAAAGCTTAGTCACCCAGAGCAAGTGATTTTTTAATGCCGTTTATTAAGCATTTACTGTATTGCAATGCTCTATCCCCATGCTAAGCACTTTGCATAAATTTTCTCATGATCTCCTCACAAAAACCTATTACTATTACTGCTGCAGAAATGGAGGTGGAGAGAAACTAAACATTATTTCTGGCTTCATTGTGTTTCCTTAACCTGCCTTATTTTTTTTTCTCAGCTGCATCTAATTGGCTCTACTTTTAATATTATTTTAAGCCACTTAAAGTTTTTAAGACTAAAGCAGCAACTAACTGAATATATTTATATAACATGTTAGTTTTGTCATGTTGCTGTCCACCCCTGGAGACCTGCTCTAAATTTACCTGGATATTTGAGGATAAATAAATCATGTTCACTGCAGTTTCTGGAAAGCACCAAAAAAGCACTAAACTTGCTTTGAAATAATCAAAGCAAGTTAAAATAAAGCTTAAGAATTTCCAAAATGTTCATTGAAGAAAGCATTTATGTTTAGAAAAATTAACTTATCATTGAGAAATCTTACACACATGCATATGTTCATAGATCTTCACTAAGGACCAATTGTGTATATATGTGTATGACCTCATCGTAACACGGTCCTCAGAGACCACACTGTGGGAATTCTTACAGTTACCAGAGGGTTAAATTCAGTAAACTCTTTTTTGTTAATGTACCTTTTAATTATGAAATACTATAATCGTCTTAGAGAAAATTTGAAAAATATTTTTTTAAGCAATGTGGTATTGAAGAAAGAGTCGGTATCTTTCAAACCAGATTAGAAATTCAAATCCACCTCTTATTTACCTGGACAACTTATTAAACCTTACATTTTTCTATGAAATGGGAATAATAAATTACAGAGTTGCTGTAAGTTAAAATGAGAACAGTGTTTGATCATGATAGCCAATCAACAAATGTCAGTAACTATCCATTCCCTTGGAAAAGAATCTCTAGGCAGACGTGCTTAAATTCTGTTCTGTAAAGAGATAGGAATCCTCTGTTCCCATAAAGTGCTTACCAGCCTTCTTTGGTAATAGACTATTTTCTAATAAAAAGCAATGGACCCTTTTCTATTGTACACTCAAAATGTATGCACCCACTTCAGGGCATTCATGGACCAACACTGCCCATCCTTTGACTCAGATTAAGAACACCTGCTCTAGTGCATTCATTCTGACTTCACCAAATCCTCTTACAAAATCAGGTCATCTTTAAAAAATAAAATTCTTTGGGTACCTTTCAGTTGAATGAAGGAAAACAGCAGGGCTTTATTTTTAATAGCTCTAGGAAAATGCATTATCCAAGCAAAACCCCACAGTAGACAAGTAAACTGCACAGAAACTTCATTAAAGGACTGATCTGACTTGCCGCATATTTAGAACAGCCTTTGAAAACACACGAGTAAATGTTTACTTCTGAGTCTAGATCTAAATGAAGAAAACATTAGAAGAACAATAAATTTACTTAACTTCATTTAGATAATTGTGGACATACCATTTTTATATATTACATATTCTTAAGGACATTGGACAACAGATCAAGAAACAGAATGTTCTAGAAAATAAACCTTAACTATTGGTAAGTATTATGTACTTTTTACAAAAGAGGTTTTATTGTGTTGAATCAAAAGTGGCTCCTTGGCAGAGAGGCTCCATGGAGTCACCCAAGTCCTCGTTCCCTAATCCTGAGATTAGCTGGATTGCTGCTAGCAGTCATCAACTTGTTTGGATTTCAGACTACATTAGATCCCTTCATATAGCTGCCACCACCAAGCAGTTAAGCTGGCTCTGTCCTATTCTTTTGGTGGTAATTTTTTTACCCTATGCTTCAGTTTAGTCTATATAATCCTTCCAGAGGGATAAAACCTCCTGGGAATTAATTGCTTAAGTGAACACGTACTGTGGGAGAGAACGCTATTTGGGAAAGGGGCCAAGTTTGCATTCTGTCCCCACCATTGCTTTGTGTTTGACTTTAGCAAGTCACCTTCACCTCTCTAAACCTAAGTATCTTCTTTTGTAAAATGACAACCTACCTTCCCAGATTGGTTTGAAACCCCAGATCACATGGAGACAACGCATGTAGAAGCACTTGGTAACTGTTAAGTGCTACGTGACTGCAAACTCATTTGATTACTTCCTAGTGGCCACCAAAAGGGACTAGTACAGGTGTGGACCACTGATGTTTGCATCTGTCCTTATTCAAAGCCTTACTGTTTGTTCAATTCAAAAATTAAGTTCTCTCTTAACATTTTCTTAACTGCCTTCCTAATTTTCTTCTTGCTTTTAATGTCACCTCTGCTCTCTCTAGCAGGAAAACCTGAAGCTCAAAGCTCAAAGCTCAAAACTCATCTTAGGCTTTTCTCTCTCCCTATCCTTGAAGTAATTAAGTCCTGTGGATTCTTCCTTTAACATCCTGAAATTCATTATTCATTCTTTTCTTTTTTCTTTTTCATGGCCTATTCCAGTTTTGGCCCTACCATCTCAAACTTGGGATACAGCAAGAATCTCTCTGCCTTGAGTCTCTTTTCCTTTTTTCTCAGGCTGGACACTGATATCAAATTCATGTTGATAAATGACTGCATTGATTGTGGCTGCATTCCTCTGCTCCAACATCTTCAAAGACCCCCACTGTATATAAAATAAAATTGAATCTGGCCTCAACCCATCTTTCCAGCCGTGGCCACACAGGTCTATTTGCCTGTGACACTCACTGTATCATCCTTCCTTGTTCCTGGGGCCTTGCTCACTGCATTTTCAAGATCCCTTCTTCCTTCCTTTCCAAATCATACCCCATTTTCCAATCCCTGCTCAAGTCCCACCACCCCATGAAGACTTCTTGAATCCTCAGAGCTCACAATGATCTAATTTCCTGAAGATATTCTACCAGTTGAGTGTTTGAAGAGTTGATAATCAGTTATGAACTAACTACCCCTTAACATTGTGTGTGTAGTTGTCTTGGAGTCAATTAACTTAGGTCATGTCATTTACATTTTATTGAGTGCCATATATACTTATCCATGTTGCTGGGTTTTACTGGAAGGCAGGAATTTTATCATATCCATTTAGTTTCCCTCAGAGCAGCAGTTTTCAACCTTTCACACAGCAAAGAAGCACCTGGAGGACATGTTAGAAAATCCCCTTGATGCCACTCCTAGGGATTTTTGTGAGGCCCAAATCTCTGAATTTCCTACAAATTCCAAGCGAGGCTTATGCTGCTGGGTGCCTTTTAGCATCTTACACAGAACCTGTACATAAAAGCTAATATATATTTATGCATACTCGGAAATGGGTTTTTTTTCTTTTTTTCTTCTATTTCATGCTCATGTTCTGTCACTTCTTCCTTTTAGATTGATTTTGAAGATGTGATTGCAGAACCAGAAGGGACACACAGTTTCGATGGCATCTGGAAGGCCAGCTTCACCACCTTCACTGTGACGAAGTACTGGTTTTACCGTTTGCTGTCTGTCCTCTTTGGCATCCCAATGGCACTCATCTGGGGCATTTACTTTGCCATTCTCTCTTTTCTGCACATCTGGGCAGTTGTACCGTGCATTAAGAGTTTCTTGATTGAGATTCAGTGCATCAGCCGTGTCTATTCCATCTACGTCCACGCCTTCTGTGATCCGCTATTTGAGTCTATTGGCAAAATATTCAGCAATATCCACATCAACACGCAGAAAGAAATATAAATGACATTTCAAGGATAGAAGTATATCCGATTCTTTTTTTCCCTTTTAATTTTCTTGGTGCCAATTTCAAGTTTCAAGTTGCTAGCAAGAATATATGAATGAATTTTCTTGGTTCAGAGCAAAGAAATCACTCAGTTTTCATAACTATTATTTGTCTCTTCTGAGCTATTTCTTCTATTTTTGGGGTGTTATGAATTTTAAAAACCCATTTAAAATATTTTCCTTACATTTGGATCATTGTTTTATTGGCTGAGATATGAACCTATCGTTGAAAGATAATTTGAGAGAAATATGAAGAACTGAGGAGGAAAAAAGAAAAAAAAGAACTAACAACCTCAACTGCCTATTCTAAAATGTTGATCATTTTATGGTAAGGGAAGAATTCAAGGCTATTGCCATTGAGTGTACAGGTATGTGGGCAGTTTTCAACCAACTCTTCCCTCTGAACTGTTAGTGAATTGCTGCCATTCACTTTAATGATCCAGTGGAATCTAGTGATCTTTATCAAGTTAGAAAATATAATCTGCACATGATTCGACTAATGCCTTACTCTCTTGAAATTTTAACCTGCGATACTTTCTATGCCTGAATATTTGTTATATAGATGATGACACCTAAGTGCCTTCCTGTTCTTCAGGTTTTCCTTTTCAAATAGGGTCCACCTCATCAACTTTCATTAGGTCAGCAGCCTCCCTGAAGACCAAAATTAGAAAAATCCATTACCTTGTTCTTCACAGTTGTTTCTGACTCTGAAATACAGAATCAGATGAAGTTCATGTCTGCACTTGATGACACAACATCTTTACCCATATCGAGTATGGTCCACATCAGCCCCATTAAACGAATTAAGGTGGATAAATGGGGCCAAGCCCTCTCTGGACTAGCAGGAGTAGAAGCCAACTTTCCCTGTCTCTCACCAGCTGAATGAGGTCAGCATGTCTATTCAGCTTCGTTTATTTTCAAGAATAATCACGCTTTCCTGACTCCAAACTAATCCATCACTGGGGTGGTTTAGTGGCTGAACATTGTGTTCCCTTTTCAGCTGATCAGTGGGCCTCCGGGGAAGGGCTCATAAAATGGAGGCCATTGTGTGAGACTGTCAGAGTTGTTGCAAATGTGACCCCTTCAAAGTAAAGCACTTGCAACTGTCTGTAATGCTGTGACACATGGCCCCTCCCCCTGCCAGGAGCTTTGGACCTAATCCAAGCATCACTTTGCTCAGAGAGAAGATGGGGGAGGAGGCAGTAATAAAAGATTGAGGTAATTTTGCTGGAATAAATTCAAATTCTTCTGAACTCAAACTGAGGAATTTTACCTGTAAACCTGAGTCATACAGAAAGCTGCCTGGTACATCCAAAAGCTTTTTATTCCTCCTGCTCATATTAAGATTCTTCCCAGGGGGACTTTATTTTTAACCTTCAGTTATGCTTTTATTTTTATTTCCATACACCTGTTGGAATTCTGCTTGTTTTTTTTTGTTTGTTTGTTTGTTTTTTGGCCTCTTCCAGTTTTCCTGACACTTTAATTGCCAACCTGTTACCTACTTAGGTTTTTTGCATTTAAAACAGACACTGGCATGGACATAGTTTTACTTTTAAACTGTGTACATAACTGAAAATGTACTATACTGAATAATTTTTAAGTGCAAAGATATTTTTTATCTTTATATGAGGAAAATCACTTGGGAAATTGCTTTGTGATTCAATCTGTAAACTGTGTATCCCAAGACATGTCTGTTCTATATAGATGCTTAGTCCCTTGTACAAATCAAGGGCTGGTCCAAAAGATTGCTGAAATTTTATATGCTTACTGATATTTTACACTTTTTTATCCTGCATGTCCTGTAAAGTTATAAGTCTGCACAATAAAAATGTTTAACAGTTTGTCAGCTTTATTATTTTTCCTCAAAACGGGTCTGTATGTGTTGACTTCTGTGGTGTGTGTGTGTGTGTGTGTGTGTGTGTGTGTGTGTAATGAGCATATTCATGGTGTGTGTACATATTTGTAGTATGTTTTTGGGGGTGGTAGTCTTCCACTTTTCAACTATTACAAAGTCATTTAGTTGGGCTCTTTCTTCTAAGGCCATCAACATTCATGAGTTACTTCAGGTGAAAGTTATAATTAATAAGAAATATTTGTTTAGCAGTTTACTCAATGTTTTGTTTTATGTCATCTAATTTGAGCTCCCAACAACTTTATGTGATAGATATTAACTTTCTCCTTGATAAATGATACATTCAGGGAGGGGGGTTTGCTTTGAATTTTTGCCATTTCTTAACTGGAATTTCTTAAGATGCACACTTCAGAAATAATTTATTTTGGCCTTGGCTAAGTTTACATTAAGAGCTTCTGTATTAGTCAGGGTGCTCCACAGAAACAGAACCAATAGGAAATACAAATATGAAATATACATATATGAATATATTAGGAAACTACATATAGAGAAAGAGAGAGAGAGATCAAGGAGTAAGAAACTCGTCCATACAAGTTAAGGAAGCTAAAAAGTCTCAAGGTCTGCAGGGTAAGTCAACAAGCTGGAGACTCAGTAGAACTGACGGTGTAGTTCTAGACCAAAAGCTGGCAGGTTGAGACCCAGGAAAAGCTGATGTTTCACTTTGAGTTCAAAGGCAGGACAAAACCAATGTTCCAGTTCAAAAGAAGTCAGGCAGGAGGAATTCTCTCTTACTCAGGAAAGGATCAGTCTTTCTGTTCTGTTCAGTCCTTCAACTGATTGGATGAGGCCCACCCACATTAGAGAGGGCAATCTGCTTTACTCAGTCTACCAATTTTTTTTTTTTTATGTTTTTTTTTCCTTCTTAGTCATCCATTTTATACACATCAGTGTATACATGTCAATCCCAATCTCCCAATTCATCACACCACAAGCCTCACCTCCTGCCGCTTTCCCTTCTTGGTGTCCATATGTTTTTTCTCTACTTCTGTGTCTCAGTTTCTGCTTGGCAAACCAGTTCATCTGTACCATTTTCTAGGTTCCACATATATGCGCTAATATACGATACTTGTTTTTCTCTTTCTGACTTACTTCACTCTGTATGACAGTCTCTAGATCCATCCACGTATCTACAAATGACCCAATTTCGTTCCTTTTTATGGCTGAGTAATATTCCATTGTATATATGTCCCACAACTTCTTTATCTATTTGTCTGTTGATGGGCATTGAGGTTGCTTCCAGGACCTGGCTATTGTAAATAGTGCTGCAGTGAACATTGGGGTGCATGTGTCTTTTGGAATTATGGCTTTCTCTGGGTATATGCCCAGTAGTGGGATAGCTGGGTCATATGGTAATTCTATTTTCAGTTCTTTAAGGAACCTCCATACTGTTCTCCATAGTGGCTGTATCAATTTACATTCCCACCAACAGTGCAAGAGGGTTCCCTTTTCTCCACACCCTCTCCAGCATTTGGTGTTTGTAGATTTTCTGATGATGCCCATTCTAACTGGTGTCAGGTGATACCTCATTGTAGTTTTGATTTGCATTTCTCTAATAATTAGTGATGGTGAGCAGCTTTTCACGTGCTTCTTGGCCATCTGGATGTCTTCTTTGGAGAAATGTCTATTTAGGTCTTCTGCCCATTTTTGGATTGGGTTGTTTGTTTTTTTTAATATTGAGCCACATGAGCTGTTTATATATTTTGGAAATTAATCCTTTGTCCGATGATTCACTTGCAAATATTTTCTCCCATTTTTAGGGTTGTCTTTTCATCTGGTTTATGGTTTCCTTTGCTATGCAAAAGCTTTTAAGTTTCATTAGGTCCCATTTGTTTATTTTTGTTTTTATTTCCATGACTCTAGGAGGTGGATCAAAAGATATCCTGCTGTGATTTATGTCAAAGAGTGTTCTTCCTATGTTTTCCTCTAAGAGTTTTATAGTGCGCAGTCTTACATTTAGGTCTCTAATCCATTTGGAGTTTTTTTTGTGTATGGTGTTAGGGAGTGTTCTAATTTCATTCTTTTACATGTAGCTGTCCAGTTTTCCCAGCAACACTTATTGAAGAGACTGTCTTTCCACCATTGTATATCCTTGCCTCCTTTGTCACAGATTAGTTGCCCATAGGTGCATGGGTTTATCTCTGGGCTTTCTATCCTGTTCCATTGATCTATATTTCTGTTTCTGGGCCAGCACCATATTGTCTTGATTACTGTAGCTTTGTAATATAGTCTGAAGTCAGGGAGTCTGATTCCTCCAGCTCTGTATTTTCCCTCAAGACGGCTTTGGCTATTCGGGGTCTTTTGTGTCTCCATACAAATTTTAAGACTTTTTGTTCTAGTTCTGTAAAAAATGCCATTGGTAATTTGATAGGGATTGCATTGAATCTGTAGATTGCTTTGGGTAGTATAGTCATTTTCACAATATTGATTCTTCCAGTCCAAGAACACAGTATATCTCTCCATCTGTTGGTATCATCTTTAATTTCTTTCATCAGTGTCTTATAGTTTTCTGCATACAGGTCTTTTGTCTCCCTAGGTACGTTTATTCCTAGGTATTTTATTCTTTTTGTTGCAATGGTAAATGGGAGTGTTTCCTTGATTTCTCTTTCAGATTTTTCATCATTAGTGTATAGGAATGCAAGAGATTTCTGTGCATTAATTTTGTATCCTGCAACTTTACCAAATTCATTGATTAGCTTTAGTAGTTTTCTGGTGGCATCTTTAGGATTCTCTGTGTATAGTATCATGTCATCTGCAAACAGTGACAGTTTTACTTCTTCTTTTCCAATTTGCATTCCTTTTATTTCTTTTTCTTCTCTGATTGCCACGGCTAAAACTTCCAAAACTATGTTGAATAATAGTGGTGAGAGTGGACTTCCTTGTCTTGTTCCTGACCTTAGAGGAAATGCTTTCAGTTTTTCACCTTTGAGAATGATGTTTGCTGTGGGTTTGTCGTACATGGCCTTTATTATGTTGAAGTAGGTTCCCTGTATGCCCACTTTCTGGAGAGTTTTTATCATAAATGGGTGTTGAATTCTGTCAAAAGCTTTTTCTGCATCTATTGAAATGGTCATATGGTTTTTAATTCTTCAATTTGTTAATATGGTGTATCATATTGATTGATTTGCATATACTGAAGAATCCTTGCATCTCTGGGATAAATCCCACTTGATCATGGTGTTTAATCCTTTCAATGTGTTGTTGGATTCTGTTTGCTAGTATTTTGTTGAGGATTTTTGCATCTATATTCATCAGTGATATTGGTCTGTAATTTTCTTTTTTTTTGTAGTATCTTTGTCTGGTTTTGGTATCAGGGTGATGGTGGCCTCATAGAATGAGTTTGGGAGTTTTCCTTCCTCTGCAATTTTTTGTAAGAGTTTGAGAAGGATGGGTGTTAGCTCTTCTCTAAATGTTTGATAGAATTCACCTATGAAGCCATCTGGTCCTGGACTTTTGTTTGTTGCAAGATTTTTAATCAGAGTTTCAATTTCATTACTTGTGATTGGTCTGTTCATATTTTCTATTTCTTCCTGGTTCAGTCTTGGAAGGTTATACCTTTCTAAGAATTTGTCCATTTCTTCCAGGTTGTCCATTTTATTGGCATAGAGTTGCTTGTAGTAATCTCTTAGGATGCTTTGTATTTCTGCAGTGTCTGTTGTAACTTCTCCTTTTTCATTTCTAATTTTATTGATTTGAGTTTTCTCCCTCTTTTTCTTGATGAGTCTGGCTAACGGTTTATCAATTTTGTTTATCTTCTCAAAGAACCAACTTTTAGTTCTATTGATCTTTGCTATTGTTTTCTTTGTTTCTATTTGATTTATTTCTGCTCTGATCTTTATGATTTCGTTCCTTCTGCTAACTTTGGGTTTTGTTTGTTCTTCTTTCTCTAGTTCCTTTAGGTGTAATGTTAGATTGTTTTTTGAGAATTTTCTTGTTTCTTGAGGTAGGCTTGTATAGCTATAAACTTCCCTCTTAGAACTGCTTTTGCTGCATCCCATAGGTTTTGGATCGTCATGTTTTCATTGTCATTTGTCTCTAGGTATTTTTTTATTTCCTCTTTGATTTCTTCAGTGATCTCTTGGTTATTTAGTAACGTATTGTTTAGCCTCCATGTGTTTGTGTTTTTTACTTTTTTTCCCTGTAATTCATTTCTAATCTCATAGTGTTGTGGTCAGAAAAGATGCTTGATATGATTTCAATTTTCTTAACTTTACTGAGGCTTGATTTGTGACCCAAGATGTGATCTATCCTGGAGAATGTTCCGTGCGCACTTGAGAAGAAAGTGTAATCTGCTGTTTTTGAATGGAATGTCCTATAAATATCAATTAAATCTATCTGGTCTATTGTGTCATTTAAAGCTTGTGTTTTCTTATTAATTTTCTGTTTGGATGATCTGTCCATCAATGTAAGTGAGGTGTTAAAGTCCCCCACTATTATTGTGTTACTGTTGATTTCCTCTTTTAGAGCTGTTAGCAGTTGCCTTATGTATTGAGGTGCTCCTATGTTAGGTGCATATATATTTATAATTGTTATATCTTCTTCTTGGATTGATCCCTTGATCATTATGTAGTGTCCTTCCTTGTCTCTTGTAACATTATTTTAAAGTCTATTTTACCTGATATGAGTATTGCTACTCCAGCTTTCTTTTGATTTCCATTTGCATGGAATATCTTTTTCCATCCCCTCACTTTCAGTCTGTATGTGTCCCTAGGTCTGAAGTGGGTCTCTTGTAGACAGCATATATATGGGTCTTGTTTTTGTATCCATTCAGCAAGCCTGTGTCTTTTGGTTGGAGTATTTAATCCATTTACGTTTAAGGTAATTATCGATATGTATGTTCCTATGACCATTTTCTTAATTGTTTTGGGTTTGTTTTTGTAGGTCCTTTTCTTCTCTTGTGTTTCCCACTTAGAGAAGTTCCTTTAGCATTTGTTGTAGAGCTGGTTTGGTGGTGCTGAATTCTCTTAGCTTTTACTTGTCTGTAAAGCTTTTGATTTCTCCATCGAATCTGAATGAGATCCTTGCTGGGTAGAGTAATCTTGGTTGTAGGTTCTTCCCTTTCATCACTTTAAGTATATCATGCCACTCCCTTCTGGCTTGTACAGTTTCTGCTGAGAAATCAGCTGTTAACCTTATGGGAATTCCCTTGTGTGTTATTTGTTGTTTTTCCCTTGTTGCTTTCAATAATTTTCCTTTGTCTTTAATTTTTGCCAATTTGATTCCTATGTGTCTCAGCGTGTTCCTCCTTGGGTTTATCCCATATGGGACTCTCTGCACTTCCTGGACTTGGGTGGCTATTTCCTTTCCCATGTTAGGGAAGTTTTCGACTATAATCTCTTCAAATATTTTCTCGGGTCCTTTCTCTCTCTCTTCTCCTTCTGGGACCCCTATAATGCGAATATTGTTGCATTTAATGTCTTCCCAGAGGTTTCTTAGGCTGTCTTCATTTCTTTTCATCCTTTTTTCTTTATTCTGTTCCGTGGCAGTGAATTCCACCATTCTGTCTTCCAGGTCACTTATCTGTTCTTCTGCCTCAGTTATTCTGCTATTGATTCCTTCTAGTGTAGTTTTCATTTCAGTCATTGTATTTTTCATCTCTGTTTGTTTGTTCTTTAATTCTTCTAGATCTTTGTTAAACATTTCTTGCATCTTCTCGATCTTTGCCTCCATTGTTTTTCCGAGGTCCTGGATCATCTTCACTATCATTATTCTGAATTCTTTTTCTGGAAGACTGCCTATCTCCATTTCATTTAGTTGTTTTTCTGGGGTTTTATCTTTTTCCTTCATCTGGTACATAGCCTTCCGCATTTTCATCTTGTCTTTCCGTGAATGTGGTTTTTGTTCCACAGGCTGCAGGACTGTAGTTATTATTGCTTCTGCTGTCTGCTCTCCCAGTCTACCAATTTAAATGTTAATCTCATCCAAGAACATCCTTATGAAAACACCCAGAATAATGTTTGACCAAATATCTGGGTACTCCAGTCAAGCTGACACATAAAATTAACCATCACAGCTTCCAAAATAAATTTTGCAAAGGGATCTTCTCCTAATTTCTCTCCCCCTGAAACTCCTTTCATGTTGTTAACAGAGTCCCTCCCTTTGCTGGGCTCTCAAGCAAGCACTGAGGCTGATTATTTAGTAACCCAGGCTGGCATTTGTTTTTACCCAGCAAATCCATTTCTAGTATGCAGTGTGGAGACATGTTTTTGACCGTGGCAGCATGTCAGATCTTGGCCAAAGTTATGCCAAAGTTATTCAAGAATAATCAGTGTAGTGACTTTAAAGAAAAGCTTTTGTACAGCAAAGAAAACCATCGACAAAACAAAAAGACAGCATACTGAATGGGAGAAAATATTTGCAAATGATATGACTGATAAGGGGTTAATATCCAAAATATATAAACAGCTCATACAACTCAACATCAAAAAAATAAACAACTTGATTGAAAAATGGGCAGAAGATCTGAATAGACATTTTTCCAAAGAGGAAATGCCGATGCCAACAGGCACATGAAAAGGTGCTCAACATCACCAATCAATAGCATTAGGAAATGCAAATCAAAACCATAATGAGATATCACATCACATCTGTCAGAATGGCTATCATCAAAAAGAACACAAATAACAAATGTTGGAGAGGATATGGAGAAAAGGGAACCCTCCTACACTGTTGGTGGAAATGTAAATTGGTGCAACCACTGTAGAAAACAGTATGGAGCTTTCTCAAAAAACTAAAAATAGAACTACCATATGATCCAGCAATCCCACTCCTGGGTATATATTCAAAAAAAACCAAAAACACTAACTCGAAAAGAAACACAATCCCCAATCTTCATAGCAGCATTATTTCCAATTACCAAGATATGGAAGCAACCTAAATGTCCACCAAAAGATAAATGGGTAAAGAAGATGTGGTATATATATACAATGGAATATTACTCAGCCATATTGACATGTACACATTGCTCTATTTAAAATATATAGACAACCAACCAGGACCTACTGTATAGCAGCACAGGGAACTCTGCTCAATATTCTGTAACTTAAATGGGAAAATAATTTGAAAAAGAATAGATACTTGTCTATGTATAACTGAATCACTTTGCTGTACACCTGAAACTAACACATTGTTAATCAACTATACTCCAATATAAAATAAAAATTTTTTAAATAAATAAATTCACTGCTGTGTCCAAAAAAAAAGAATGAAATAATGCCATTTGCAGCAACATGGATGGACCTAGAGATTATCATACTAAGTGAAGTCAGACAGAGAAAGACAAATATCATATGATATCACTTATATGTCATTGAGCAATTTTTTCTTAGGATGGTTTCTCTTTTATCATTAACTCATAGGATTCTGTCAGTTCCACCTCCAGTGCTTTTAAACTCTTGCCTCATCTCCGCTGTCACTACCTCCGTGTAAGCAACCATCATTTAAATCCTGAACTATCCTAGCTAGTTTTTCTGTTTCCACTCTTGCCCCCTAATCTAACTCACTTGGTAATTTTACTATACAGCAACACAAACTGTCACACATATGTACAAACACACACAGCTTAAAACCCTCCAGTAGCTTCTTATTGTATTCATCATAAAATCTAATCCCTTTACCAAGGCCCACAGAGTCTTACATGACACAGACCCTACCTGTCTCTTCCATCTTAGCTCATACCACCACCACCTTACTACCTGTCCTCCAGACACACTGATCTTTCATTCCCAAGAACATTTTAAGTCCCATCTGGTCACAGGACTTTGCATAACTGTTCAATCAAACTGGACTGCTCTTATACCTTCCTCTCTACTTTGCTACCTCCTTCTCATCCTTTAAGTCTCAGCCTCAATATCACTCCTCAGAGAGGTCTTCCATGTCTTCCCTATCTGAAGCAAGTCCTCCCTTGTTAGTATGTATCTTAGCCTCTTGCCTATTTCCTTCACTGCACATAATATTGAGAAATTATTTTATTTGTCAGTTTATAATTTTTTGTCTTTACCTCCCTTAGGATACAAACTCAGAGACTTTTACCATAATAGACATTCAATTAGTATTTGTTAGATGGATAGATTGCTGGATGGATGGATGATGGAGACTACGAAGGCATGAAGTGCCAAGTTTCTGCTTTACTGCTAATAGTGTCATGAAGAAGGTCACCTAACCCATTGTGAAATAAATTATAGCATTATCAACAACATACTTGCCATTTGTTTTTCTTCCCCAACTTCATTCTTTTCTCCATGATTTTGTTCCCCCATTGAAACTTTCTCTATTGTACCCATTTGAACACTCTGATATGTTAAAACATGAGTTTCCCCTATGAAAATTTTAGCAAGAACTACCATGGATATTTGATATATATATTTTTTCTTACTTGAATAATGGCAAACACATGTTGATACAGTTATTAAGGAAAAAGATGATTTTCCAGCAGCTGTTGACTTCATCAACTCCACTATGTGCTGAGTCACTCAAACTTCTACAGAGCTAGAAAGTTACAAGTAAGGAAGAGGAATTTTATTATTGTGATGAGAGATGAGTGGGAAGAGTTAGATATGGGAAAATGAATAAAATCAACTGGAGTGACAGATTTGATGCTATAGAAAGTTGAGTAATTTATATGTCAAAGGGAAAAAACTATAATCTACCTAGTACTTTAACAGAACAAGTGAAAAACATGTGGAAACTGGCATAAAGGGTGGGGTACTTGCAGCAGGAAGAAGGCAGTCATTAAAAAAAGGTAACAGCTGCCAGTCTGAGCCACTCTATGAATGGGCAACAAAGAAACCTACTCCTCTACTTCATTTGTATTAATATCATGCTAACTATTAATGAGATAATAACTATCCCAGGCATTAGTCAAAGTCCTTTTTGAGAGGATATTTCTTAAGCTCTTCATCACATTGCATGAACTCTTAGAAAAGGTGAGATTTAGTTACCCGCCAACTCTAAAAGAAATTTCTGTCAACTGTATAACACAAGTAAGCACTCTGTGAAATACACAGCACAATGTTCATATTGATGGATATAATTTGGCTTGACACTGACTTTGCATTTTCACTGTGATTTTGTCCTTTTCTTCATTGCCTTTCCTATTGCCCTCAAAATAAAAATAGGTTTCATTTATTGAGCACATACCTTAGGCGAAGCAGTATGCTAAGCATTTTTACAAATATTCCTAACAACAACCCTATGGCTTATGTGGCCTTATCTAAGTCAACTGGATGCCACTGCTCTGTTTTCAAGATCAGAAAACAGAAGCTCAGAGGGGTTAAATAGTTTACTCAAGGTTTCCTAGAAAGTTTAACACCCATGACTATTAGCTCCAAAGCTCTTCTTTATGGAGAAACTCACTATGTTCTTGGGAGAAATTGCAAAAGTAAAGTACTATTTGGCAGTATTAAAATAGCATTTTGTGTCATCAAGGGGGAAAAAAGACAGTAAATGGTTAAAATCCATGCAGATAATATATTCCCTAGTCCAAGGTTCTGTTCACATAGTTGTTCGCTTTCTTCCTTTGGCAGGAAGCAACTATTTGGTACAGTAGAAAATAGAAAAACAAGCAAGACAAAGATGGGTAGAACAAAGGCCTTTGTCTTCAAGGAAGCTCAGTGAAGCACCAATGAAGGTAACTCTTAGAATTAATATTTTGTTATTTTTCTCTGAGAAAATAGCTTTTTGTAAAATAAAAACTACTGACAATAAATTTTATGGTTTAGTATAGTGGCCTTAAAACTGTGGAATATAGAACTATAGAAGTCAGAAGTACTGATAGCTCCCCTAAGAGAAAAGAGGTGGGACAGGGGTAGAGATGAGAGGAACAGTATCTACCACTTTCCCGCAAACAAACAAGGTCCATTTTAATTTCTTTTCATATTAATTTTCAGCATAATATTTTATTTGATTAAATAGTTCCATCACTAAGAAAAGTTGAAAACCACTGCCTTGATGAAATAAATACATCTTTTATAGCAACTTAGATCTTAAATGAAAGGCTAGTGCTTGCTTTTGTGATTATCACTCAAATTTGTCCTAATAATATTTTTTTGAAATCCAGGCTAAACTGAGATGACCAAACTCAGAAAATATCTATCAAAACCATGAATAAATATACAGTAGCCTTGTAAACTCTCATACTCCAGATCTAACAGAAATGAGTAATAATTTGAGTGGGATGAACAGGAAAAAACTAGGAGTGTCATTTATATTCCTGAGGAGGAAACAAATTTAACAGTGAGGTTTTGGCATTAGGACAAATATATGGGATGACATCAAATATTGCTCAGGCAACTTACAAATAAAATATCAGCCTTCAGTATCTACATTGGACTAAAACAACTTCTTTAGTTCTTATTTCACCTTCAACCTCAAACAATAATGAATGCAAATAATAAGAAATACTGTAGCAGAAAAAAACTTTGACGTTAGAAGCAGGGAACTGTAATCAAATCCTCAACCAACTTCAAAACCAAATATGTGACCTTGGATAAGTCACATAACTATGTCCTCCTAAATCAGCAGTCATAATGCCTCCTATCTCATGAGACTGTGGTTCAAATTAAAAAGTAAAAATGCCTAAAACAGAGCCAAACCTCAAGGGAAATAGAAAGTTTCAAACAGCCCTTCACTCCATCACCCTATCTCATTCTTTCCAGTGTCTCAGGGTCACTTACCTGCTTTTCTTAACACATCCAATTGGAAGAATCAACATTGTGAAAATGACCATACTACCCAAAGCAATCTACAGATTCAATGCAATCCCTATCAAATTACCAATGGCATTTTTCACAGAAGTAGAACAAAAAATTTTACAATTTGTATGGAAACACAAAAGATCCCGAGTAGCCAAAGAAAGCCAGTCTTCAGAAAGAAAAACGGAGCTGGAGGAATCAGGCTCCCTGACTTCAGACTATACTACAAAGCTGCAGTAATCAAGACAGTACGGTTCTGGCACAAAGCAGAAATATAGATCAATGGAATAGGATAGAAAGCCTAGAGATAAACCCACACACATATGGTCACCTTATTTTTGACAAAAGAGGCAAGAATATACAATGGAGAAAAGACAGCCTCTTCAATAAGTGGTGTTGGGAAAAACAGACAGCTACATGTAAAACAATGAAATTAGAACACTTCCTAACACCACACACAAAAATAAACTCAAAATGGATTAAAGACCTAAATGTAAGGCCAGACACTATCAAACTCTTAGAGGAAAACATAGGCAGAACGCTCTATGACATAAATCACAGCAAGATCCTTTTTGACCCACCTCCTAGAGAAATGGAAATACAATAAAAAATAAACAAATAGGGGCTTCTCTGGTAGCGCAGTGGTTGAGAGTCTGCCTGCCAATGCAGGGGACACGGGTTCGAGCCCTGGTCTGGGAGGATCCCACATGCCGCGGAGCAACTGGGCCCGTGAGCCACAGCTGCTGAGCCTGCGCGTCTGGAGCCCGTGCTCCGCAATGAGAGGCCGCGACGGTGAGAGGCCCGCGCACCGTGATGAAGAGTGGCCCCCGCTTGCCGCAACTGGGGAGAGCCCTCGCACAGAGGCGGAGACCCAACACAGCTAAAAATAAATAATTAATTAATTAATTTTAAAAAAAAACAAATACACAATGAGATGTGTGATAAAAAATAAAATAAATAAATAAATAACAATAAAAAATAAACAAATGGGACCTAATGAAACTTAAAAGCTCTTACACAGCAAAGGAAACCATAAACAAGACAAAAAGACAACCCTCAGAATGGGAGAAAATATTTGCAAATGAAGCAACTGACAAAGGATTAATCTCCAAAATTTACAAGCAGCTCATACAGCTCAATATCAAAAGAACAAACAACCCAATCCAAAAAGGGGCAGAAGACCTAAACAGACATTTCTCCAAAGTAGACATACAGATTGCCAACAAACACATGAAAAGATGCTCAACAACACTAATCACTAGAGAAATGCAAATCTAAACCACAATGAGGTTTCACCTCACACTGGTCAGAATGGCCATCATCAAAAAATCTAGAAACAATAAATGCTGGAGAGGATGTGGAGAAAAGGGAACCCTCCTGCACTATTGGTGGGAATATAAATTGATACAGCCACTATGGAGAACAGTATGGAGGTTCCTTAAAAAACTAAAAGTAGAACTACCATATGACCCAGCAATCCCACTACAGGGCATATACCCTGAGAAAACCATAATTCAAAAAGAGACATGTACTACAATGTTCACTGCAGCACTATTTACAATAGCCAGGACATAGAAGCAACCTAAATGTCCATCGACAGACGAATGGATAAAGAAGATGTGGCACATATACACAATGGAGAATTACTCAGCCATTTACTCAGCCATAAAAAGGAACAAAATTGAGTTATTTGTAATGAGGTGGATGGACCTGGAGTCTGTCATATAGAGTGAAGTAAGTTAGAAAGAGAAAAACAAGTACCATATGCTAACACACATATATGGAATCTAAAAAAACGGTACTGATGATCCTAGTGGCAGGGCAGGAATAAAGACGCAGACGTAGAGAACAGACTTGAGGACACAGGTTGGGAAGGGGAAGCTGGGACAAAGTAAGAGAGTAGCATTGACATATATACACTACCAAATGTAAAATGGATGGCTAGTGGGAAGCTGCTGCATAGCACAGGGAAATCAGCCCGATGCTTTGTGACGACCTGGAGGGGTGGGATAGGGAGGGTGGGAGGGAGGCTCAAGAGGGAGGAGATATGGGGATATATGTATACATATAGCTGATTCACTTTGTTGTACAGCAGAAACTAACACAACATTTTAAATCAATTATATTCCAATAAAGATATATATAATATATATATATATATATAAACACACATCCTAGCCATTCTCTTGCCTGTCTTCATAAACCATATTTCTTCTTGTGCTTATCAATATGGACTGAGTCAAAATGTCCAAAATCTACCCGACGTTTTACTTCAAGGACCTATCATTGTCCGACTTCCATTTCTTGTCTCTATATTCATACTAAAGGAGGGACATCTGACTGGCTCAGACTAGATCATAGACTGGCTTCTCCTACATTTGTTGTCCATTCTAATCCTATCGGTGACAGCTATGGCAGCAGAGCCACCTGGTTTGAAAGGTTATCCATTCAAGGGGTTATGGAAGGAAGGGAAGCTAATTAGAAACAGGGATATGGCCAGCAAACCAGCAAACATGTCTCTTACCATCTAAATATCCATAAAACTCTAATCTTCCAAACTCTTCCACATCTGTGTCCTCTATATTCCCATGAGATAGGAACGGAGGTGTCCCATAACCTCATTTTACATATGGAAAGAATAAAACAACACGGACAAATGACTTACCTAGGGTCACTTAATGAGTGACTGGTGGAGCAAGAAATAAATCCAGATTTTCTGAGAGCTTAGGCAGCCTGGTCTCTCTTTAACAATTAAGATTGCAAAGATTTCTAAATACAGCAAGGGCAACAAATGCTGAATCAGTATCAATTGTAAAGACAGAAACACAGGCACAACTAGAAGAAGGAACTACCCCAGCTCACTAAAGGGAATAAATCAGCTTGAAATGGACTTGTGTCTCGACAATGCTGTGCTTTCACTCCTGGGCAACTTCCTTCTGTAGAGTTATATTAATGCCAGTCAGGAAAGAACCTAAGGGTTAAATCCTTGGCACTTACCCTAGAGGGCAATGGAGAACTTTTCCCCCCATAATTCAGCCAGTGAATAGGAGTCTCTTTCATAAAAGTCTCAGAAAACACAGTTAATATTCAGTCACTACCCTCAAATTAAATGAGGATTTATCTTACTCTAAAGGACAACTATTTCATTATTTGTACAAATTTAAATGGCACATGATAAAAGGAGAAGAGACACAAAACAGCCACTGTCGGAAATTTCAATAAAAGATCACTGCTGGCCACTCTTAGAACCTTGGAACCATGTTAAACATAAATGTCTTCTGCACCTGACTCACGGTGGGTAAAGGAGGAGATGGGAGGAAGGTTCTCCCAGCTTTACGCAGCAGAGTGCAAAGAGAAGCATCATTGGGATGAGGTCTAATAGCCTGCCTTATGAATAATGTCGCCAAGCGAATTTGGGAGTTGTCATGGTTCCCACCCTATGGTCCAGGCTCATTTGTAAAACAGAGCAAAGGGAGCCCAGTGCTTTGAGAATGCCAATGCAAAATTATAATAATTGCTTATTACATAATATAGTTATTAAAGTATTTTCTGTGTTGTTCAGGAAACAAGGCATGTTCATGGATAGAGAAGATGAAAAAAAATGGGCATAATTGTGTTTTCCTCCTGTAACTTTCCCAGGCAGAGACAGTTACTCTGCCCTCGAGGCCTTGAGACATTTTTTTCTTATCTCCACTGAACTGTAAGCTACTGGGGGGCAGAGACCAATTTTTAGCCATCAGTATGGCCACAGAGGTCAGCATAAGGACTGACAATAAATATCTGCTAAACTGAACTGACACTCTGTTACAGAACTTACCATGATGTATTCTGTTGTGCTATAGGCATACAATAATTATGTTTTTAAAATGGAGGGGCCCAGTCTGATCCCTTTACATCTCTGTCACTGTGGAGCAGTGCTATACAATAGAACTTTCTTCAAGTATAGAAATGCTCTATTTCCAGTATAATAAATGGAAAGCCTTGAAGGAACTTTCTTCCTCTAAAAATCTGTATCTGCACTGTCCAACAGAAACCACCAGCCACTTGTAGCTATTGAGCATTAGAAATGTGGTAGTGTGACTAGGAACTGAATTTTTAAATTGTATTTAATTTCATTTAATTTAAATTTAAGTCACCACTTGTGGTTCATGGTTACTATGTTGGACAGAGCAGCACTGGAGTCTAAGATGATGCGTGGCACATAGTTACTATTCAAATGTTTCTGAATGAATGAATGACTACCTAATGCTTCCTAAAACCACATCCCTCCAAACAGCTATTAGCTGCAGAGTACTGGAAGCATTCAATACCTAATCATTAACTTGGCTGAGTTGGGATTAAATATGTGATCTAAAGGAAGAGTGAATTTGATCATTCTCTGGATATTGTGAGGAAAGCCTTTTGTGGCTAATTTGAAAGATACACTTAAAAGTAACTGATTTGCTTAAGAATAAGTCATCTACAAACTATATTTTCAATCCCAGTCTTATAGCGTAGGGCAGAGTGGTCAAGTAGAAAAACAATCTACTTGGGTTCTAATCCCACTGAATTGCCTACTGCCTGATATACTTTGGAGCTCAGTTAGCATAAAAAGCACTTGACTTTTTTTATCTGCAAAATGAGGGAATCTTGGGGCTTCCCTGGTGGCGCAGTGGTTGAGAATCTGCCTGCTAATGCAGGGGACACGGGTTTGAGCCCCGGTCTGGGAAGATCCCACATGCCGCGGAGCAACTAGGCCCGTGAGCCACAACTACTGAGCCTGCATGTCTGGAGCCTGTGCTCTGCAACAAGAGAGGCCACGATACTGAGAGGCCTGCGCACTGCGATGAAGAGTGGCCCCCGCTTGCTGCAACTAGAGAAAGCCCTCGCACAGAAAACAAAGACCCAACACAGCCAAAAATTAATTAATTAATTAATTAATTATTTTTTTAAAATGAGGGAATCTTATCTGCCTTGCCTACTTTCCAGGGTGTGGTGAACAGCAAATAAGATCACATGTGTGACAATATATAATGCTATATATATAATGCTATAATGTGACAATATATAATGTTAAACAAAGGTAGATTATTATTTTAAAAGTTACTTATTTTTAATTAAGTAATATCTAAAAATAATGATTATCATAGTAATGGTGCTTGTGCTATTAGCAAATGATTGGATGTATACTTTCCTGCACAGGAAAAACATATATGTGCCCTCCAAAAAGGTCAAATTACTTTCTTTCACTTTAAATTGAATCCCGTTTTTTCTCCGCCATTTCCTATCCCATAAGGTCACACCCTGCTTACTGGGTGGCTTCAAGTGACAATTCTGCAGCTATTCCTCTCACCCATCTCTCAACACTGTTGGATGTGGCTGTTGGCATGACAGGTTTACGTTATAGGATCTGTGTTTGTAGAAAAAAAATGTATTGGCATATTGTTTTCCCAGCCACTCCCCCAAGGAGGAGATTTCACATTGTGTTTCTAAAGGCCCCCCTGAAGAATGATTATATGGGCTCCTCTCAGAAGTGAAAGAAATGGAAAAAGCAAGACTGGAAGGCAATTTGGACAGTATCCTTCAAGATTAGGGAGACAGCAGCTGTGTGTGGACTTCACAAGCACTTGGAGTCCCTCTCCCGATGTCTTGCAGTGCCTCGACGTGTGACAGGACCTCAGAAGGGATCTTAAAGTTCCTAAAGAGGCAGGACCCTGGGCACCTAGCTCCTGGCCTTGGCAATGACCCCAGTCCCCCAGGAGAACCCCCAGCCATGAGGAATGGTACAAATCTGAACACTGACTACTACATCAGTGTGATCTTTGGAGACCAAATACAAGAGACCCTCAGGGCATTTGCATGGCACCAAAAAGGACCCTACCATGACAAGGTTTGACGTTTCTACCAGTCAGGCTAAACGGGAGCTTGGAGCGTTTTAAATTTATTTAGAAAAAGGAAAGAAATGTAATATTACTCACATCCTGTGTTCTGAAGAAAAATCATGCTGCTATCAACTTTATTACTGTGTCTCAAAGCAGGGCTTCCTTCTACTCCACATTTTTTATAGAGGCCATAGTGAGGTGGCTTTTTGACCCACCCTTTGTCAAAGCCTCTATTTCCACAGAACTGTGAGGGCTGACCTGGAAACAGGCCCAGTTACACTCACTAGGCTGTGTTCAAAAACCACTGTTTCTCTTCAACCCTCAAACAATTTTCTTAGATCAAGAGAGTGTACCTAAGGAACTGACAAGCAAATTTGGTTGCTCATGAGTTTTAGGTTATTCTGGCAGATATCAGTCACCTCCAGTAGCTATGGGTGAGAATTGTAATTATCCTCCCCCACAATCCATTACCAAGTGATATATTATACTGAAAACACATTTCAGATCAAAGAAGCCACCTGTTCAAATACTCATTACAAGAAGGCCCCAAAACAACTAGATAACCTGACATGTGCAATGAAGTCCCAGGAAATACTATGTATGTATAAAATGGTCACTCAAGGCAGACGCATCAGTGTCCTAGTGAAGAATTCAGCTAAATTTCTGGTCAGAAGTCAAGCCACAGGATCCTGTGTTAAGCTGTTGAACAAAACCTGAATGAAGACCTGTCCAAGAAGGCCCCTATGAGGCTCTCCCTAGATTCTTCCTCCCTGATGTTCATACAAAGGCAGCAATGCATGTACAACATTTCCAGCTAATCCACTTAACTTGATCACCACTCTTTCACCAATGAAAAACCATTCTAGTATCCCTTACACAAACTAGCAAACCTTCTTGTACTTATTGGAGATAAAGTTTTAATAGGATTGCAGGTTATGGTTTTTCAATGCTAGTTGACTACCCCCGGAGTGTAAATTCCTTAGTCCAGTATTTCAAAAGTTAACTATCCACCACTACCCACTCTAAACATACACACACATATCCCTCTGCTAGTGCTAAAGAATTATAAAGTAACTCAGAGACTACAATAGTACTGCTCTCCTTTCTGAAGAGTTCTCTCCTGAATGGCTAAGAGGTTTGAACTCTTGCTTCTTCCCAGTCATAGGGCTTAACCTTAGAGTTCAGTGTTTCCCTTCACTGTCTTTCCTCTAAGTCTCCCATACAAATAAGTCTCTGGTGAATCACAGAGCTGGCTATTGATAACCACATATATGTGAGATGATGATGAGTACACAGCTTGTGTATACCCTGCTCCTGGTTTTCCCAGCCAAAACACTGGACTCATTCTTAACAGCAAGTGCAAGCCCCGTAGTACTGTTCTGAACTTTCAAGAGCCTCCCGGTTTCCAGTCATCTATTCGTTCCATTTAACCCCACAGTGCTTGTTCTCGCTGGAATGGGGATACCTGCAAAAATCCCCACATGGAGAATCCTGGTACCTGCAATGTAGTGATATTTTTCTTTCTTCCAGGAACAGAGGATGTTAATAAATTGTGGATTCTATCAACAAAGGTCACTGCACAGCTATCCTGAGGGACAATGAATAACAGTTTTGCGAATCCTCTTCTTGAACTTTCTTTCTTTAAGAATCCTGTTATGCCAGTATCTGTTTTGAAAGCTGTCTCCTTCAGCTAGTGTTTCTCAAACTGTGAGTGCTGATCTATCACAGAATTGTAAAACTGATTTAAAGGTTAATGGTTTTCATTCTTAAATGAAAATAGAACAGAACAGAATAGAATGGGACAGGATGAGATGGGATGGGATGGCATAGGAAGGCATGGGTTGGAATGGGATGGCATGGGATGGGATAAGATAGGGTAGAATAGAAATAACAGAGTAGATCACAGATAGCAAGGGTAATAGAATGACTTCAGTAAGACTTGTTTCACTTTCATGAGCGTGGGTGTGTGTGTGTAGTGAGTTGCGATATAGAGCGTATTTCTTACTGAGGATAATACCAAAAAAATCTTTTAAGCCACTATCATGATTTATGTGGTGATAAATTTTCTTTGGGTCCCAAATAAAATAAAAGATAGTTCTAATGGGAAACTGCCATGTACCTACTAAAATTAGCTAGAGAGGAAGGTTGGGAGTAAATACCACCATGATCCCAAAATATCTGCCTGGGAAAACATTATTTTTAAAGCGTCAGAATAACCCCCTCATGCAGCCCAGGCTATTTTCTGGAATAGTAGAGCTTTAGTTTGCTTTCTCCCAGAAGCAGACACTGAGACAAGAATTCACTTGCAAATAGTTTATTTGAGAAGAGCAGGGAACATCAGTTGGGAGCTAGGAAAGTGATACAGAGAAGTGAAGACAGCTGTAAGAGTCAGTTACCACGGTCAGCATATGTACATGGGAAAACTCAGGTAAATGGTACAGTACACACCAGAGAATTATCCCACCCAAGGAGCAAGACAGCAGGCATTTATATCCAATTTCCAATTCAGCTGAAGCCTGCTGCTGGGGCAGGGGGGTGGAAGTGGCAGGTGTTAATTCCTTGGCACTTCTAGCCTTCCCTGCTGCTGGGCAGAGTGAGGCAGAGAAGTTTCCACTCCTCCCACCAAGAAAAAAAAAAAAAAAAAACCCTTGTACCTTGAAATGCAGATACTGGGACCCTCCCACCATGAAGGGAGGGGGATTTGCTGAAGTTCCATGGTCACTTGGATTCACTGAGCTAAGATGGACAGATCCAAGGCATCTCCATATCCTAGGCAGGGGAATGTCTCACCTGTGGGAGGTGTTATTCATAGGTGTGGAACAATTCCACAGGACTACCAAGGGGACTGGTAATTCCATACTTTCTCATCACTCATTCAGCTGCAGATTCACAAAGTAGTTCCTGGCTCTGTCAAGTTGTCTGGCCAGATAAATAAATGTAATTACCAAGATGGGTTTAGATCTGTAGTGAAATAAACCTTGGCGACTTAACCACAATGTCAACTAGATTCAAAGAAAGAGAAAAAGGGAGTATGTAATTCTATATTCCTCCACTCCAACCAACTGAAGAAATTCAGCACCTTTGCCCTAGTAAGCTCCAGGGTTAATTCCATGGACTCTGATAAAGCATTAGAGACTCCTCTCCATCAGGTGGCGTAGTTTGTGCATGAGACTGGCTAGTTTGTGCAAGAAACTTTTTTCCCTTTCCTCCTGGACCTACAGCTAGACCAAATTTCCCAGCCTTTCTTGCAGTGGCCATGTGACTCAGATCTGGCACTGAAATCTGGGAACAAATTATGTGCTCTCTTTCCAGGTCTGAGCCATAAAAACCTCCCATATGTTCCTCCATCTTTTGGCTGGATGTCTAGACTAAGGGCATCTATGAAAACCACGTGTTGAAACGACAGAGCATCTCTCAGCTTGGGTCCTCCAAAGACTGTGGGGAGGAAAGCGCCATCCCCTACCCTACCCCACTCTCCAGCACTAATGGGCTTTTACAGGAATAAAAGCTGAGCTACTAAAATTTCAGGGTTTATCTGTTACAGCAGCTGCACTTATATTAAACAACACAGCCCCCCATGACAGAGGCTAGGCTCACAGCCAAGTTGGTTACCCCAGCTGTCTGCAGCCTGCTCCCCTCTTCCTCGCAGTTGTGGAGGTCCCAGCTTTCTTTACTGCCCAAGGAGGTAGTTTTAGACATATGGGGTGTGTAAGATGGCTGGGAGACACTGTCAAGGAGTTGTTTCTCAAGGGAAAAAACTTGCACTCTTCCATGTTTTGTAACCAGAATTTTCCATGGTCATGCGGTGAGTCAGAAGCAAAGCAAGGATTTGTATTCTCCCTCTGCTAGGGCATCTCCCTTCCTCCAGGATGGGGTCTAGGCTCTGGGCTGAGAGATATGGGGAATCAATTACAAGAAGGGTCATGAAATTAGGATTCTACCTTCCAACGTAGACCACTGAGAAGACTTCAAGCCCACCAGCCTCAGACAAGTGAGGAAGTTTAAAAGCAGCTGTACAATCCCTTTTTGGTCTAAATATAGCACTGTTCACTCCCTCTCCCAAGTGACTTTACCCCCATTAGTATCTGCATGTTTTTAGAAATGCATATTCTCATTGTTTAATCTGTAAATTACATAGTCCGGACTCACTTATACAAAGAAGTGAATTGAAAAGTTCCACCCTATGGTGTCACCACACTTAGCAGCTAAGTGCTGCCATCCAGATGCACAGCAAATTAGTTTAAGAACTGGGAAGAAAACATGTGCTAACAGGGTGTCTTGAGGCTCCGGACTCTGTGCCTGGTCACCAGGACCAGCTTGTTTCCTCCAGAAAAGAATTCATGCAGCTCCCGCAGTTTTGTGTGTCCTCAGGGAATTTAGGAACGTTTCATCAGCCTTACCCTGAGGAGAAAGATTCCTCAGAGCAGTGCAAAAGGCACAGGGCAAAGAAAGGGGGAGGAGGCTCATGACACGTAGCAGGCCTCCGTTTACAGAGAAACGATGGGCCTGGGAGTGCCTTGCTTGGCCTATATTTAGTTTGTCCAGTGACATCTTTGCACTTCAACGCCATCTCTCACGCTAGCAAAGGCCTGTGAGACCGAACGTTTTTCTCATTGTAGCAAGGCTCTGACTCACTAGTTTTAAAAAAATATATGAGAACAATAAGACCCAAGGGGACAAGAGAATTCAAAAAAAAAAAATAATAAAAGAAACAGTTGAGCATTCCTTATAGGCTGAATAAAATAATGACAGTCCTAGGAGTTTTCCAGGAGGCCTCTAATAAGCTCTTTTTTCACTAGAGCATAAATCCAAATTGCACCAAACACTAGTTTATAATTTCCAATGATTTCTGAAAAACATAAGCCTATTTTAATAATGAGTATTTGCAAAACAAAAAACTGTTAGTACTGACCACAGACCAGCATTGTGTCTCACTGCCAATAGCCTTTGAGAGGCTGACTACAAATTGCAGAGGTGCCACATTCAAGCCAAGTGGTGGCCGGTTTTGGTTTGGTCTTGACCCCCAAAAGAGGTTATAGACAAACTGAATATTTTTCAACCAAATCTGTGAATAACTTACTGCAGGGGTTGGCAAACTTTTTCTGGGCCAGATAGTAAATATTTTTAGGCTTTGCAGGACATATGGTCTTTGTCACAACTAGTCAACTTTGCCATTCCACACATTGGCTGTGTTCCAATAAAACTCTATTTTAATGGGGAAAAAAATAGGCGGCAGGCTGAATTTGGCCTGTGGCCATAGTTTGCTGATCCCTGACTTAGTGGTCAGAGCCAGTGTTGATGAGGCCACACTCACAAATACTACCCAGGGCTTCACCCTGTCCTATGGCCAGGGATGTTCCCCCCACCCGCACTCTAGCAGGCTGTTTCAAAAACCCTGTCCTGGCCAAGAAAGCCAAGCAAGAGAAAGTGAACCTATCCCTGTGTTTCTACCAGCACCACAGTATATCACTTCAAACTTTAACTTTGTAGGAAACAGAAAGTTACTGGAAATCTGAAATAACCGCATATTTTTAAAGTTTGAATCTGAAGACAGAATGAAGTTTCTGGCAACTCCTGCATCCACCAACAGAAACTGGACTCTTAGCCAACTTCTATGAAGTTGGGTCTTTGTAAGACCCAGCTTTTGTGATTATAGATGGACCATGTTCTGGGGCCATTATACAAGATTTGGTTTCCAGGTGGAAACCAAATTTGGACCCAGAGGTGTGTGAGCAGTATTTGTGGAACGGGGAGCATGGTAGACTCAATTAGTTCTTGCCTAAAAAAATATTAATGGATGGTTGAGTGTGGCCATTTCTGTTTTCATAGTACCTTGTTGAAGTTCTTTAGGAAAATAACAAAAGGAATTACCTACCTGATAACAGAATGCAGGCTTATAAATAACTCATTTAGGCATGTATAACTAATACATTTTTCCCAAGGAAATGGTAAATTCTTACCACTCCAAGTAAAATCTCAAAATCTAGGTCTTCGTTCTGTCTCTTTTCATAGGGCAAAAAGTATGGAGTTGGATGAGAAAAGAGGAGGGTCTTTTTTCTCTTTAAGTCAGTCTAACTTTTATAAGACAGGAATTATGAAAGAGACCAGGGCCTGATTTTGATCCAGCCCAGTTGTGAAGATCAGGTACAGAGTCGGGTGCATCCAGCCTGTGTATAAGTAAATATGACATCAGGGGAAGAGGTCAAGAGGCAGTAAATACCCCAGTGGCATTTGTCCTGATCACCTATGTCTAAGCCTGTCTGATTCACCTATCACCAGTAGCCACCAGAAGGAAGCAATAGCATGTGACTGTGTTCATGGTGATCAGCTGAGAACCTTTTCTCATGCCTCCATCCTTGCTCTCAATCCAACTTCCCCAGCTCTGCACACCTTCTGAACATTGACTTTAAGAAGGCAGAATCAAGTAGCTATTTAAAAATCAGGCTTTAGTGCAGTGGTTCTAAACCCTGGAATCATATTAAAACTCCCTGGGGAGTTTGTAAAAAATCCCAATACTGAGTTCTCATCCCAGACTAATTAAATGAGGACTTTAGGTGTGAAACCGGGTATCAGTCTGTTTTAAAGCTCCCTGGGCGACCGGTTAAAAATCAGATACCCTGAGTCAGAAGTCCATCAAAACCAATTACCTATTCTCTCTAAGTCTCAGTTTTCTCATCTATAAAATGTGATAATCACAGTGTCTATATATATACTGTATGCGTATTATAAGGCTGTCAGGATTAAATTAGTTGATTCATGTCTAAACCTCAGCATAGTTCTTAAATGTTAGCTCTTAGTACCAAATATCTTCTTATTGGTTTCCTAGTTTTGAACTTCAGTACCTTCCAAATACTTAAGCTTTTCCTCATCCTCAGTGTCCTTCAGTATCAAGGTAGTTTAGGTATGGCTCTGGGCACTGCCTCTAATTCTAGGCTGTGCAGCTGGCACTCTGGCCAGGCTCACCCCTGCCTCCACTAAGGGCTATTGGACAGGCATTGGACGGTCCAACAGTGAAGAACACACCAACAGACTGAGGACAGTTACACGTAGGATGATCAACTGTCCCAGCTTGCTCAGAACTGAGGAGTTTCCCAGGGTATGGGAATTGCATTGCTAAAATCGAGACAGTCCAGGGCTATCCTGGATGGTTGGTCAGCCTAGTTGGAGCATCTGGGAAATCAATGCAGGCAAGAGTTATCTTTAAGGAAATCAATTAGCAGGAAGTCAGGGTCTCAAGGTTAGGCTCCACTCCCGGACAAGGATGAAGTTTGAGAAGAGAAGGGGCTGTAAGAACAAGGCAGACCCCAGCCCTAGAGACATTAGGCCAGTGCTTTTTAAGGAAAGCAAGAATCCAGTTAACAAAACTGGAATTCAAGAAGGCAATATTATAAGGTCAAGACCCAACTAGAGAATAGGTGGCATGAGTATTGTGCTAAAATTCTTAAATCCCTAAGATTTCAACAAGGCTGAACTATCTCAGCCCCAAGGAAAAGAAAGATGCAGATGCTGGCTGAAGCACTCTGCCTTGCACCATCCTCTTTTTTTTTTTTTCTTTTTAACATTCTTAAAATTATGGTAAAATACACATAATATAAAAATTACCTTCTTCACCAGTTTTAACTGTACAGTTCAGTATTGTTAAGCATATTCACATTGCCATGCTACCAATCTCTAGAAACTTTCATCTTGAAAACTGGAATTATGTACCCATTAAGCAACAACTCCTCATTTCCCCCTCCCCCAGCCCCTGGCAACCACCGTTCTACTTTCTGTTTCTATGAGTTTGACTGCTCTAGATTTCTCATCTAAGTGGAATCATACAGTATTTGTCTTTTCGTGACTGGCTTATTTCACTTAGTATAATGTCCTCAAGGTTCATCCATGTTGTAGCATGTGTCAGAATTTCCTTCCTTTTTAAGGCTGAATAATAGTTTCTGGTATGTACACACCAGATGTTGTTTATCCATTCATGTGTCAACGGACATTTGAATCACTTCCGTTTTGGCTATTGTGAATAATGCTACTATGAACACGGGTGTACAAATATCTCTTCGAAACCCTGCTTTCAATTCTTTTGGATAAATACTCAGACATAGAATTGCCTTGATCTCTTATTAAGCTCTCAACCTGACCTCCATGCCTCCTTATAGAATCTCTGTGGCTTTTCTCAGGGTGATGAGAGCTTGCTACCCTTCCCATGGAAGAGCTCTCCCCTGCTACCACTACCAAAGCTGTGGTTGCTGTCTCTGCTTTACCTTCAAACTCTTGGGATTAGAATGTTAATTTTTTCTGCATGATCATCCATTCATTCATTTATTGAAGAAATATTGACTGTGACGCTGAGACATAAGACTGAGAAGATGACAGCCAGTGAAAAGTGGAGAGGAGAAGATCATTCAAAGTCAAGCAAACGTCATGTGTGAAGTCTTACACTTGATTCACCTCCTCTCACCTTCCCTGATTTTCTGCTACATGCTCTTCTACATCAGGCCACTCAGCCCTTGGCTTCACACAGAGTCAGTGATGCCAGCCGGTACTTTCCTAATCCTTTGGCCAGGAAAGGTTTCTCCTTGACCCTCCTCTGACCCTTCCTCTGACCCACCAGCAGCAGCCGTCTCATCACTCCCACCAGCCTCATACTTGCTTATTTCTGACAAACTCACAATAGATGCTCTGAATGCACTGACTCCTAGAAATAATGATTCTTCCTCTCTGCTCTCCAGAGGACTGGGATAGGTTCTTTATCTTGTCAAAGTCTTTTGAGGTAGACAAGAACAGCCCCCAAGGCAAAGGCCCTCTTGGAAACTCCTGTCCCTTGGGAGAAAACATTCCATTATAATTTTCTCTCTCTCTTTTCAAATTTCCCTTTTGATAAATCATATTGGAACCCTATATTAGCCAATTTGCAGTACTGAACATTAATAACTCTTCCTACAATTACCCATGAATTGTGTCTTCAACACATAGGGGAAACTTTCCGGAAGAACAAAGTATCATACTGTATGTTGCTAGTCACATTTAGAAGGACAGATCTTGGTCTGGAATCTCATCCTCTAGTCTGCTGCTTTCTAAAAAATCAAGAAAACTCACAGAAAATTGGCTTATTGACTTTATCATTTCAGTGTTTTTGGACATTTTAAGTTAATAATTTCTCCTGTTTTTTTGTGCCAAAATTGTTTTCAAGCAAAATGAAACAAAAAAGCAGATGTATGTTCCATTTATAACGGTTCTCGAAGGCCAAAAATGAATCAGGAGGTAGCTTAAAGTTGACTTTCAACCTCATTGTGTGAAACTTCAACAGAATTTCCAAAATGCAGATTTTTAAAAAGCTGCAGTAAGGGTTTAAGATGATGTTCTGTGAATTCTAGTGCATAGACTGCCATCTACTGTGCATTTATGATAGAAAGCTAGCTAAACTGCTCTAGGACCAGGGAATTTAATAACTTAAGCAGGATCTGTAAAAGAAAAATTTGTCACAAATATTATTAACTTTTATAATAAAGATAAGTATCTAAATGACTGAATGGAATAAATTAGTAGAATATTCAGTCACAGCAATATTCCATCTGGAAATACTTGTTACTAAGGGGTTTTCATCTGCCACTTTGATGAATATAGAATAGCTGTGTTCAAGCTAATAAAGTGATTTTCAAAATGTGGTTACTTGATATGGCAGAGAGAAGAGATAACTCATATCATGCTTCCTGTGGCAAAGTAAAAGTAGATATGTGGAGCTTCTCTTTTTTTCTAAAATGATTGCAGAATAGGACATTCTGTCTAATCACACATTCTGAAAACATACATTATAAGTGTGTACACAGTTAATAAATTTACAGAAGCTTACCATTTTCAAAGAAATTGAACTCAAATCACACGCACAATGCTGAGTTTTTCATAAGTAAAGTTCAACCTTCATTTCAGAAGGCAGTCCAGGGTTTTTTAGTGCCTTGTAATCAGTATTGAAAACGTTATTTTTCATAATATTGTAAAATATACACTTAGTTGAGCTTTGACCTATTGTTACTCAGGATAGATAAGTGCTATCCTTTGATTGGACGGCAGAAAAATAGAAGAGTTTTGCATTTTTAAATGTTCAAAGTACATATATACGGGAGTGGCAAGGTGGGTTTTTTTGCAAAGTAACTTTATACTAAGGCAGAAATTTGGGGTAGAGCAGGCTTAGGTATGGAAAAGATAAAATTCACTATAGATATTACAACCAACTTTTATAAGTCACATGTCATTTTTCTACTTATTTTGGACCAGATCCTCCTATGCATATGTACCTTGTTAGAGAGGTCCTTTCAATGACAATATAATAAGTTGCTCCCAGTCATCTTAAATCTTAGAAAAATGTGTGTGTGTGTAGGAATGTATATGTACATGTGCTTGTGAATATGTATGTGTAATGTGTATGTCTATGTGTATGGGTGTGTGTGTGTGTTGCTGGAGTTGTTTACCTGGCAATAGGGGTTAAATTAAAGTATCTTCTATGATGCCAATAATAGAAATCAAGACATTATACACTAATGAAAGAGTTAGTTGAGTGGGCTTAATTTTAACTGCAAGAGCACAAAAGAAAGTATACCTAATGATAAATAATTTGGAATGAATAAAATGGGATGAAGTTTCTATTCAAAATCCTTGAGTGTTTTCAGAGTAGATTTTAAGAAAGCTAAAATTTAAGTTAAATAACATTTTTAAAAATTGTCAAGTGTTTATTTCTTTGTAGATACCATAATAAGAAGAAAAGTATATATTTCGATAGCTCATGGGACTCCTAAGCTTTTTTTTTTTAACCTGAACTCTCAAATGCAGAAACTTACCTTAGAAAAATAACTGTAGGGGTTAGGCATTGAAATTCACACTTACTAAGTGTTACAAAGTGTTCTCTATTTTTGCATCTTTTAATCCTTGTTTGTGAATCAAAAAAAAAAAATCTTTGCTTTACCTTAATTCAATTAAACCAGACCTACATAACTGAAACCATGAGGGAAGATACAATTATGGAATCAATCCTAAAGCACTTGTATGGTTAATTCTGGCAAGAAAAAAAAAAGGGGAGTGGTGAATGTGAAATATAGTAACAAGAGTAACATATAGCCAATCAGCATAGAAAGCACCAATTAAGTATATTGGTGAATACCACCCCAAATTCATCAAGAAGTTCCCATATTTCCTACACTCTATAAATCTGTATTGTCCAAGATGTCAGCCACTAGCTATATGTGACTATTTAAATTTAAATTAAAGTTACATTAAATAAAATTAAAATTTAGTTCTTCAGTCTCACTAGCTACATTTCAAGTGCCAAGTATTGAGCAAAGCAGATACAGAACATTCTCATGATCACAGAAGCTCTATTAGACAGTGTTAATATAAATCATTAAAATCCGATTTTACTTCTTTGTTAAAACTTGTAACATCAGTTTTTTTAAGCAAAAGAATAACAATACTCCTCCAACTAACAACTGTTTTATTTGCCAGTTTATTGGGTAAACATATACCAAGCTTCAAAATGGAGTTGGCATACATATCCAATGCTTTAAAAAGATATCTCACAGGCTACTAGAGTTTGAAAGGGCCTATAGATAAATAAGATATTTCATCATTCTCATTTCACCAATGAGGGCATTCAGACAGACTTGAAGAGGAAAATAGTTTGCACAAGAACACAGGAGCTAGCCAGCTCCACATCTAGAACCCAGCCTTCTGACTTCAAATCCTATTCTGCAATTTGAATACCAAAGAGTAAGCTATATCTGTCCTGAGACTATATCATAACCTGAATAAATCTTACAAGGTATATAAAGAAATTAAATGAAATTTTTATAATGGAAACTCTCTTAATACACTTTATGTGAAATACTTAGCAGTACTCAAAACTAACACTAGGTGTCACATCATTAGATTTGAAAAAGTTAAACCTGATAAACACAGAGTTATTACAGGTTTGATCAAAAATTATCTGTCTTCCAAAGCTCATTAAAAATTATATTGTATGGTAAAGTAGCTTTGTTTGACTTGGTTGTCCCTGAGGGTTGGAGCAATATAATCAGTTGGTCCCTACTTCTGTGTTCTAAGAAGAGAATAATATCTACTAAATTGATTTTTGTTAATTATTTGGGAAAATCTTTAATTGTTCTTCTCTGCATTTGAGAAGAAACCAAAATATTCAATGCTTCTTAACTGTAACGAGACTCAAGGTGGCATCATACTTCACCTTATGTTGTGTGCTGAATATCTGAAAGGTGGCATAGCTCCAGTGCAAATATAGAAAGTCTCTCCTTTAGATAATTTATGGAAAAAGACACAAATATAAGTCAAGAAATAGAGATCTAACCCCAGCTGGCAGAAGACAATATAGCAGGTTGAAGACCAAGGACACTAGGGAAGGATTTAGGCAGAGGAAGGAGACAGTCCATGGCAAAGCAGATTAGGACAGGGGCTTAACATGAGGAGCATGTGGCAGAAAAGGTTGTGAGTTCAAAGCCAGCTCAGGGACTGAAGGGCAGAGAGAAGAGGGAAGCTTGGCAAGAGAAGGAAACAGGAAGGAGTGTAGGTAGAGATAAGGGCTACAATCTAGCCAGCCACGACTCTGCTCCTCCCTCTGAAGATGAGAACTTGATATAAGGGAAATCAGGGGACAAAGTCAAGGAAAGAGGCAATAGAATTAGAAGACCTTGAAAGGAAAATAAACCCATGAACCCACTGTAACTCTGGGGAAAATGGGAAGGGTGAGATTAAAGAAATCAGAGTTCAGAGCACCAGAGAAATTCAGATGAAAATATTCAAACCAAAATATGGGCAGATGATATCACTTTAGCATTTGAGAACAGGAATTCCACAATCAGTGATAAAGTTGATTTGACTTGATAAGTTTTGCAGCAGATCATGCCATGCATGCTCCTATTTTCTGATGTATGGACACTCTGGAAACATCAGGGTCACCTCAAGCATATCACTCTAGATTCCTAGACTTATGTTCCAGTTGCCTAACAGCCTATGATCCTATGATCCTAATGATCCTGCTAGGGACATTTTCAGGTACTGTGGGAAGCAAGCCATGCAGTTAAAAAAAAAAGTGGACAAAGTTTGCCCTTGGGGAGTTATCCTTTTAATGCCCTCTCACCGTTTTTAGGAGCCCATCCAAAAGTCTGTGGATCATTTAAAACTGCCTTTCCATATCCCCTCCTCCACACATTACAATATTCCACCAAATCTTATTCCCTCAAGGTATCAAGTTTCTAGCTAACAAAGAAAAAAAAGGTAATATGCTAAAGGAAAGGTCTGAGGTTTACAACACATAAACTTATGACTACACATTGGGCTAGCCCTGCACTACAAGAGAAAACCCACAATTACATTAAGAACATTTACAAAGTTAGGAAACTCACTGTTTCCTATGTGCATTTCTTCTTGTATTTATAGGAATCAGATTTCCAATGTTCTCAAACTGATCCCTTTGGCTCTGCATTTTAAAGACAATCTTATAAAACTGAAGGAAACCCTGCTGCTTTATGTCTATATTCCTAGATCTAGGAAAATTAAAATAATGGTTAAAAGAATACAGTCATAGAGTGAGTAAAAAGGATTATTTTTCTGGAAGTTTTAAAATCCCATGGAGTTATAGGGTGCCACAGGGGAGCCTTAGAGCCTTTTATTGGGGAAGGACATGCCCTGGCAAGAGGGAAAGCTAAGTGGGTATGGCTTATGGCCCCATTCCGCTAGCTTCATTCTTTGTATATCTGTTTCATACACTGGAGTTCACATAAAAATATATTTTTAATGGTTCTACTGGTAAATGTTTAACAACCAGCTTTCTAGAGAGTAGAAAAAACCCTGATTTGTAGTGTTTTCCACTTCCCATGCTGTAAGTACTCCCAGTACAGCCAATTACAAGCTGCCAACATGAAGTCTTTGAAAACAAACTTGGGAGGAAACGCGCACAGTCAACTCTCACAAGCTGGTGCGAGTTGGTTCCAGCACACTTCTACAGAGTTCACTAATGACTGGACCAGAATTGGAACTCAGAACCATCACAGTAAAATACAATCCCATTACACGTTCCAAACTACCAATAATCTTTGGCTAAAATTACCCAGATCAATGTTTAAATCTCATATGCAAAAATTTGGGTATGGACCTTCTTCGTCACGGTGATTCAAATGTCTCACAAGTAAACAAGTGTTCAATTAGGCAAGTAAGTGTTAGAATCATATATTCAGGATTTCCAGCTTCAATAGGAGCTTAGAGATTATTAGTCCAATCATGCTTCCTATGCCTAAATCCCTACTGTAATTGATTTTTCAGCTTATGAGTACATCCCCCCCGATAACAGAAAATTCACCAACTCTCAGATCACCCATTAGCTCTTTGGTTATGAAACACCTTTTCTTAAAATAAACTAAATATTTATCACCTTGACACTCTATCCATTTTTCATCATCAACCACATGGAGCCAAGCAGAACAAGTCAAATTAAACATTCACATTAACAGACTCGTGGCTGGAACACTAATATGTCCATGAGTCTTCTCTTCCCAGTCCAAGAACCCCTGGTTTCCTTTATTTCAAGCCCTATCGCCACCTTAATCCTTCTCTTCTGAGCATGCTTCAACTTGGTTGTCCCTCTGCTTCTCCAGGTTTGTAATGTGTGTCACGGGCATCCTGTGACCAATTCCGAGTAAATCAGGACCAACCCCTCTGTTTACCTACTTTCTACATGGCTGCTGCATTGTCATCCTTTGACACAAAAGACTTTCCCACACATGACATTGCTAAGACATGCCTGTCTGAATCCCCTTATAATCAGGTTCTTGAACCCAAGCACAGATTTTTATATTTATCACCATCTCCTTTAATCCTGTGAAACTTGGCTCATCACTCCTTCTCTCAGTACCTTTTTGATTCCTGATTATCTTATCCAATGTGTCCCTATTTATTTTCCTGAGATCCAGGCAAAGGACAAAATCGCACGGTACCACCTGGAACTTCTCTTCCAGGTGATAACGATCTATTAATCAACGTCATTTGGGTATTATTATTCCAATTCCCCTTTGGAGAGTTAAAAACTACAGATTAATTAAGTCCTCTTTGTGGGGTCCTAAATAACCTTCAGCTGATCACTATTACTAACACATAAGAGATCCAGAACATCCCGAAAATGGGACTGACCTCAAAGCATGTGTCCCTTGTATCAACAGGACACTCTTCTTTCAGTCATAGTGTCAGAAAAAGAAAAGACTGGGGAGAGTGGACAGGTTTCCTGCTGCCTGGTCTCCCTCTCCCTCTCTCTCTCTCTCTCTCTCTCTCTCTCTCTCTCTCTCTCTCTCTCTCTGTGTGTGTGTGTGTGTGTGTGTGTGTGTTGTTGTTCTTTTCAGTACTTGAGCTCTGAATAAGTACGGAGATAATAGGCCTAAATAATGAAATCATCTATTCACAATGCAAGGCAGTGTCTGTCATGCTAATGTCATTCTCACACATTTCATTCACCACAACTTTTCATTTGAATACTTAGAAGACTCTTCATTGAGATCAATACCAAAATAAAAGACGGAGTAACTGCCTGGATAAGTCAGCAATCTGTACTATCTCAGGGTAGTTGCATTTGGTCAGGAGCCAGAAAAAATGCAGAAGATGAATGCCCATTAGTATCAATAACATGCTACATAACAAATCTAGTCCATTGGTAGGGTAGCTATGGAAAGCTCTAAAACTACTCAAGGGTTTCAAATAGAGAACTCAAAAGTCTGAGTGAATTTTATATCATTATGAGACACTAGAATCTGGAGTGAAGTTGCTCTAAGTTCAAGGAAACCCTTGAGTGCAGGGGTTGGGGCCAGGTAAACTCTGAGGCTAATCTGAGCCCTTAGGTTTAAGTACTATGATCATAGGGAGCCCTTCAGCTCCTGGTCACCCAATAAATACTGACTGTGGAATACGCCGAGAACTTGGATGCTCCTTGTGGGATACCTAATTGTTTTAGCATCCCTGAAGATAATAATACATTGCCATCCAAGTGAAAACAAAAACAAAACCCTCAAGCTTAATCCTGTGGTCTCTCTAGTTCCTCTAAGGTAGAAGTTGAGTGATAAACATAAAGGCAGAGTAGGTCTCAAATGGACACATTCCAAAATTTACAGGAGGTGACTTTGTTCCTGGATAAAGGAAGGGAGTATGGCCCCTTATGTTCAGTCAGGGAGATTTGGGGAAATTCAGTCTAGGAAACATGGACAGTCCCAAAGAAATCCTTGTCAAGGATAGTGCCACTCAGGAAAAGCAGAGAGGAATGCATTTGAAATTCCCCTGGAAGTTGGAACTATAAAATGGCCATGGATTTTTGTTGAGTGTGTAGTAAAGGGGAGATAACAAGAAAGATTTAGAAAAGGGATGGAAGTATCATTTTATTCAGTTTTTATAATTTTACTTTAATTTTACTAAACTTGTAAAATAATTATTTTTGAATCATTTTTCTAATGACAAAACCAAGTCTCAGAAAGGTAAAAGATGGGCCCAAGTTCACAGCTAACAAATAAAAAGTCAGAATTCAAAAATCAGATTTGTCTGACCCCCAAACCAATGCTTTCCTCCCATAAGACAGAAGAGAGAGATGAGAGGAGAATGGGAAGGAAACAATGTTGAGCTCCTAATGTAGACCAACTACTGTGCGAGGCACCTTACATATATATTTATTTAGTCTTCACAACAACAGATTCAGTTGGTATTTTTGTTCTGCTTTACATTTGTAACTGTGGTTTCCTGTGTAAGTTTGACACAGGTCTTACAGCATATTAATCCCCTCCTGTCCCTTTTCACCAACCCTCAGACTCTCTTCCCTGATATGCTCAAGGTTTCTGGCCAGTATCTAAAATATTCAAAGGTCCAGACCTATTGATATCTCTGGAGCTACAACTCAGAAGAGCCACATTAAGGCTGGGGAATCTCATAATTGACACCAGAAGCACACTGCTCCAGAGTAAACCAGTGCTCCTGGTGCTGCCTCAAAAATGAGAGGCCATTGAACAGAGTGGGCAGACCAAGGGCTTCTCCTCCACTGCTAGAGGGCATTGTTCCTGTTTTGTCCATGGTTGCACTTCTACCACCACCATGCTCCACATCCCTGAGCTCTGTCAAGGAAGAGCAGAAGGTATCTGTCCTCCTCTCTCCTAGTACAAAGTACAGTCACTGAGACTCCAAGCCAAAGCAGCTCAGGCTCAACCTTGCAGCCCTTTCAAGTGGTTCACAGAGAAATCTTACTAAAGCAAGCTCCCCTTCGATTCCCTGAACCAGTGATCATGAGCTGCCCAGTGGTTCTCTCTTTCTATACTCATCATTATTTTATTTTGGGAGTCGTATCACCTATCCCCATCCCTGGGCCTTGCTCAAGGAAACCCTGGTCCACTGTGATAGACTTGCTAACTTGAATCATAGAAAAATTGGAATTTGTGGGTAGGGGTGTGGACAGTAAGTAATCTTGGCCCTTTCTCTCCCTGGAGTCTTCTGGGCTCCTTATGCAAAATTACAAAATTACCTACTCTATTCCAAAATAGTTATTATTCATCTCACAGAGAAAGAAAAAAGTTTGCCTCCCATGTTGCCAGACTCTTCCCAACACGGATGAAAAAACTGAAGTTATAACAAAGAAGAGGGGAAGGAGAAAGGAGAAAACATACTCAAGTTCTTTCAGCTAGATAGTGAAATAGAGATTCAAACCCATGTCTGATTCCACAATAACATGTGCCTCAAAGAAAACAATTTTCTGAGATTCAAAATGTGGACCGTTCATTCTTGTGGTGCTCCCCCTGGGAATGCAGCCACCATGCTGTGAGAAGCTCAAGCCAAGGGAGAGGCCACTGGTAGGTACTGTAATCCAAGGTCCCAGCTGAGTCTAGTCTCTCGGTCTTCCAGCCCCCAGCCATTCCAGTCACTCTCAGCTGTTTGAGTCTTCCCAGCTGAGGTCCCAGACACCAAAGGACAAAGACTCCATCCCTGCTTGTGTCCTCAATTCCTGACCAGAGAATCAGTGAGCACAATAAGATGGTTGCTGCTTCACCCCCTTCACCCCCAGAAGCTTGGTGTGATTTGTTATGCAGCAAAAGATAATGGAAAATTAATCAGGAGGGCTAAGAGATCAAAGGCTCTAAAAAGTAAGGTTTTGGATCATCCTAGACAAACAGCAACAAAATGCTGAAAAGTGCATTCTGTCACATAAGTCATCCAAGTGCAAGTCTCTCCATTATAAATATTGGCTGAGGGACTCAATATACACATTACTAGGTACTGTTAACTGAGTATTGTTCGTGCTGGGCTGGGAAAACCTTTACTGGCAACGGTGGAACATTTGGATGTGGAATTCTCTGCCATGGAAAACATAAAAACCATTCTTTAGTGAAAAACACTGATCATCTGGAAAAAGCTTTATCAGTATCTTACTGATGTTTTTCACTTTCTTTTGAGGCAAAAACAGTTTTCTCCTAGGTCTAGGTTACATTCATAACTTTTACTAAAGAGTCCCCTTTGTACAGATATCACTGAACAAGAGATGAGAAACTGTCCTAATTGTGGAACAGATTAGAAAAATCTATGAAGTGTAAGACAAAGACCCATAAATATGGAATTGACTCATATTTCTTGCTACCTTAACATATATGGAGTGTCATATATCATATGTGTTGTATATGTGTATGAATTTATGGGTGTGAAACAAAACAAACAAAATGAACTTCTATTAAATCTCTTGGTTCTGTGCAACTAAAACATAAGGATAAAATTTTTGATAGCCCTATTTTCATCATTTCTCTATCACAGTAGCAAGCAGTTAAAGTCAAGCAGGACATATAACTTTATATATGTATTTATAGACTTGTAACCATATACATTTATTTACAGACTGTCTTAGTTCATTCAGGATGCTATAACAATACCATTGACTGGGTAGTTTAGAATGGAAATTTGTTTCTGACAGTTCTGAAGGCTGGGAAGTCCAAGATCAAGGCACTGGCAGATTTGACGTCTGGTGAGAATCCACTTCCTCGTTCATATATGGCCATCTTTTTATTGTGTACTCACATGGTGGAAGGAGAGAGGGAGCTCTCTGGTGTCTCTTTTATAAGCACACTAATCCCATTCCTGAGGGGATTCGTGCCCTATCAGATTCCCCAATGGCCCCACCTTCAAATACCCTCATATGGGAGATAAGGTTTCTTCACATGAATTTGGGGGGTACACAAACATTCAGTCTACAGCATAGACTGTCTACTATCCATAGTCAAACATTTATCCATGTATTTATTTATTGAGAAAATATATATTGAACACCAACTATGTGTCAGGCAGTACTGGAGATAACAGTGGTGAATAAAAGAGACAAGATCCCTCTCCTCATTAAGCTTGCATTCTGTAGGAGAGAGTTAAATGATAAACAAGTGAATAAATAACAAGATATATGGCTTCTGAGGATTCAAGCAAAAAAGAGATTACATACAAAAACTTTTGGAACACTAGGTCACACAGCAAAGAAACAGAGTAGGTGTTTGTTCTTCAGCTGTCCAGAATATCACCTCCCTTCCCCTGAGCAACTTGGTCTCCGTTTAAGTGAAACCTCTTGATGAAGGAACAGCCAGCTCCCACAGTGGAAACCAGTGGTCAAGAGCCTTGCTCTCCTCACCCTGCTGGAGCGGGAAGGTGGGCGTATGACTGATATGTGGCCAATCAGGACTTTGATTCTTGACTGACAGATTCCTCACAGATCTCAACCGTGGCAGGCTAACCAGGCCACACCTGCAAAGAGGATTTTGCCATTTGTGATGGTTAATTTTATATGTCAACTTAGCTAGGCTATGGTAGGCAGATACTGGGTCAAACATTATTCTATTTGTTTCTGTGAAGGTATTTTTTAGATGAGATTAATATTTAAATTAATAGACTCTGAATAAAGCACACTATTCTCCATAATGTGGGTGTGCCTCACCTAATCAGTGGAAGGCCTACTGACCTCCCATTGAGAAAAAGGGAATTCTGCCAGGAGACTGCCTTTGGACTCAAGCTGCAACATCAATATTTTCCTAAGCCTGTTGGCCTACCCTGCAGATTTTGGACTTGCCAGCCTCCATAGTTATGTGAGTCAATCCCCTAAAATAAATCTCTCAATAGATGATAGATAGATAGATAGATAGATAGATAGATAGACAGATTTGGATAGATAGATTTCTATCTCTCTGTCTCTCTCTCAGGAGATATATATATATATATATATATATATATATATATATATATATATATATATATATATATATATATATAATTCTCTGGAAAACCCTGATTAATACACCATGGTTTTTCCAACCCAGACCTCCAAATTCCCATGTTTCTTCCTCTTCCAAGCCTGGCCCTTTACTCCTGTGTTGGCATGCGTGCCCCTCAAATTTTGATAAAATAATAGTCCTAATTAAAGAAAAAAAAAGCCATGGATCAATCACACAGAGTAGCATCACAAAAACACAACTTAAATTTTACAACATCCAGCCATTTCAACATATACATCAGTCCAGTGAACTTCCTCCTGCTCATGATGGACAGAGGAGCCTGCAACCAGGCACCTTGGCTGATACAGGAAAATTGTAGCTTTTGAAACTTGTGGTCTCTCCAATATCTTCTGCTTAACATCTTTTGCCTTTTCTCCCCTGAAAAAGTCTCCTCATACCAGTAAATCACATCCCTACTCAGAACATTTTTGGCATCCTCACATTAATTCTGTGTTATGATTAAAGGTTTCCTTGTCTTCCCAGCTAGGTCTTTCAGAGCAGAGATCATGCTTTATATTCCCTCATTCCACCCACAGCAACCCTTGAGGATCATGCCTGTTACGGCTGCTCAGCGATGGTCTCTTGAGGTGGTGGAAGTGCAATGCCTGAATGAAAGACCAGCTTTCAGTTTGAAAATTATGTTACCGGTGGTAGTAGTGATTAATTTGATTTAGAGTGCATCTTTGTCCCAATGAATTCTAAACACTTGAGCACACGATTTCATGCATGCAAGATAACTTTTTGGCAAATTATTTACAAATAGACATCCAATAAAGACAAAACACTGTGGTGATTTTTCCAGGGACAGAGTCAGTTAGCTAAAGGTAATCTGAGAAAAAGGCTACAATCGTCCTTATTTTCAGTAAGCCATGTTTTTAAGATTGCTAGCCTGTGTGATTGATCTATAGCTTTTTTCTTTAATTGAGACTACATTTTGTCAATATTTGAGATGAAGATAAAAAACAAACCGGGATATCTGCCCACATATCCCTTACTGACAGGGAAAGGATAAAGAGGGGAAAGAGAACAGAAAGTGGGAGGGACATTAGAGCTATTCATATCCATTCGGAAGGTCAGGAGACAGAATCAAAGCAGCCAAAAGGAGACTGGCTGCATCATCTCTCTCGCTCCAACTCCACGTATTGCTGTGCATTAAAGAAATCAGGCAAAGGATTGAGGCAAGTGGAAAAGGTTTATGGGCTGAACACAGCTGTGATATTTAGCACACTAGTAATGAAGACCTCTTTATCAATTCCTCTTAAGTAGAGCTATAGTTTTAAAGCGTTCCTATGGCAAAAATGTTTCCAAGGCAGCTCCCACTTTTCAGTGTTTTTTTATGAGCTTGAAGTTAAGTTCAAGAATCACAAAATAAGAGGGTGCAGATATGAGTCCCACTCTTACTTGAGTTTGTATTTTTTGTAGTTTTAGAAGTTGGTAAGGGGAAGTAGCAACAAAAGAGGAAACAGCTAAGAGACTTCAAATTCTTAAGTGTAAACTGCGATCTGCTACTGGCACCCAATCCAAATTTTAATTAGTAAATTATTAATTATATGGCCAGAAAGATAAAAGGATCAAGTTGATGAAAATCGCTAGGGTAGAACTTAAGTAATAATGGTTATGAAGGTTTTATGTAGCCACCAAAAAAGGAAAATTCCGCCCCCATTGTTTTAAACTCTCTTCTTTGAATTTATTACAGAGACCATTAACTGCCAAGCTCAGATGCAAAAGGCAATGAGACAATAAAGGTAAAATTTAAGGCAGCTGAAAGGGAACTTGGCTTTCAATATAACTTTCCCATTAAATTACTATCATCACAGACTCATTTACACCACAGTCCAAGTTACTAGCTTTTACTATGAGATTCTAATAGGCAATACAGGAAAATTCTTGTTCCACTACAGAGCTCCAAACGTGGTGATTACACTATTTCAGTGCCTCGTACAAACCAAGAGCAGCCATAAAAGCCCATCATGAACAGCTCTCTGCACGTGGTGTGATATATGTGTTATACAATGTGAGTTTCTGTAACTGCTTAAACCATGGGCTAAATGAGGCCCTCAAATGAAATCCAGCTCTTAAAAGTGTCACTTCCAATTCTTATCCAGGAAGTGTGGCTTATACCTGGGCTTCAGGTATGTAAGAGCCACTGGGGCTTTGCACAACTCACTTTACCTCTTGAGCTTCAGTGTTCTCGTGTGCAAAAGAGAGTAGTGATAATAATAACAAAAAAGATAATAATAATAATAGCCAACACTTATATAGCCATCATGTGCCAGGCACTGTTCTGAGCAATTCACATGTATAACTCAACACTCAGAACAACTCTATGAGGCAGGTACTGGTATCAACGGCCCTCCCACTACCACCACTCACCCTAGCACCTCCCCACCACCCCCTCCCACCGTGGCCTTAAGTCTCAGGCCAACTTAACCTCACCTCTTATAAATACATGAAGCTGATCTCAAGTGGCTCCAGCTAAGGGATTAGGCCTTAAAATCTAAGAGAGGAAACAGCACCAGGACTCTACAAACAGGATGTATGTCTGTGGTATAATAAAAAACATATAATTTGGTCTTTGCCCCTGGTTTCTGGCACAGAACTCCTAAAACCCTTGGAATTTCCTGAGTGATAGGAGTGTCTTGTTTTTCATAGCCAACCCCTTTCTACTATACCTGAGTTGGTAAGGAGGTGACTCATAGTGGGCCCTTAGATAGCTTCAGAATGAGAGCTGCTCACCAGAAAGTCCATATACATGATTAGAGGGTTGGAACTTTCAGCCCCACCCCTCAACCCCTGGGATCTTTCCCAATGGCTGGAGATTGAGTTCAATCACCATGGTCAATGATTTAATCAATCACATTTACACAATGAACCTTTAATAAAAACTCTTGAACAATGAGATTTGAGATGCTTCCTGGTTGATGAACACATTGAGGTACTGGGAGGGTGACATGCCCAGAGGGGTGTGGAAGTTCTGGACCACCCATCTCGATACCTAGCTCTGTATATCTCTTCCATTTGACTGTTCCTGAGTTGTATCTTTGAAAATAAAACTGTAATTGTAAGTATAGAACTTTCCTGAATTCCATGAGTAGTTCTTGCATATTACTGAACCTGAGGAGCAGTCATAGGAACCTCTGAATTTGTAGTTGACCAGGCCGAAGTGTAGGTAGCCTGGGCACTCCATTTACAGCTGGTGTCTGAAGTGAGGGCACTCTTGTGGGACTGTGCTAATAACTCCTCGTAGTTAGTGTCAGAATTGAATTGAATTCTAGGACACCCGGTTGGTGTCAAAGAAGTATAAGAATTTCTCCAATCTTGCTTGCTGAGGTCATCTGACCCTTCTTTGAATGAGAAGACATATCATTTGTTATTAAAGTCATATTTGAAATTTTCCACAAGGAATCTGCATCTTCCGAAAACACTTATTTAAAGCCTCTTTCCTCAGGAGAGAATAGATACATATATATTTCGGGGGGGTATAAAAGATTTTACATAGTTATGAAAATTATTATAATATTTCTTTTTTTTTTTTGGCTGTGCACAGGCTTTCTCTAGTTGCGGTGAAGGGGGGCTACTCTTCATTGCAGTGCACAGGCTTCTCATTGTGGTGGCTTCTCTTGTTGCAGAGCATGGGCTCTAGGCGTGTGGGCTTCAGTAGTTGTGGCACGTGGGCTCAGTAGTTGTGGCGCACGGGCTTAGTTGCTCCGTGGCATGTGGGATCTTCCCAGACCAGGGATTGAACCTGTGTCCCCTGAATTGGCAGATGGATTCTTAACCACTGTGCCACCAGGGAAGTCCCAGTATTTCTTTTTTTTTTTTTTTTTAAGACTTTTTTTAAAAGGAATTCCTTTATTTTTATTATTTATTTATTTATTTATTTATTTATTTTTGGCTGTGTTGGGTCTTCGTTTCTGTGCAAGGGCTTTCTCTAGTTGCGGCAAGCAGGGGCCACTCTTCATCACGGTGCGCGGGCCTCTCACTATCGCGGCCTCTCTTGTTGCGGAGCACAAGCTCCAGATGCGCAGGCTCAGTAGTTGTGGCTCACGGGCCCAGTTGCTCCTTGGCATGTGGGATCTTCCCAGACCAGGGCTTGAACCTGTGTCCCCTGCATTAGCAGGCAGATTCTCAACCACTGCGCCACCAGGGAAGCCCCCAGTATTTCTTTTTAAAGTGTTCTCTCTACCAACTATTGTCCTATCACCCACTGAAATATGTAGCACTCTAAATAACTACAAAAAATAAAGAATACTTGGCCTTAAGTCACTACTTCTGTAGTCTAAAATACTTCGGCAAAAGTGGGAAACAGACGAAGGAATGGAGAAAAAAAGAAAGAGACAGAGGAAAGGTGGGAGAGAGGTGGGAAAGGAGAGGGAGGAGAAAGTCTGCCTTCCCCTTACACTGACCCACATAGAAGCAGGCTTCCCCATTGATTTGTAGTCATCCCTTTTGTCGGGTATTAATGTGATCTAATGAAACATCAACCTCTATTTTGATCTGCTGCTACTGCAGCACCCTCAATTTATTAGGCACTTGCTTGCATTTCAAAATACAATGCTTTGAAGGATGATTGGCCTCCTCTGATCAAAGCAAATTTCATTAGCTGAAATAGCTTGACTTATAGCTGGCCTATAACACAGAATTGGAAAAAATTTTAATGTCTGTATAAAATACCTACCAAAGGCCTTTCAATAATGTTTATTTTTCTTCAGAAGACAAAAGGAAGACTGCGTAGCTAAATAATTTCTTATCTAATTGAAAAACCTGGTGCCTAGAAACCATTCGGAAAATTTTCATAGAAACCAAAATAAAAAACCTTTGAAATGCTACCACATAAACTGCAAAATCTTACTTAACAGAACTGAAAATTATTTATAAAAACAAGTAGACTACATAGTTAATTCTTTTTAAGCTCACGATTGATAGGACTTAAATACAGCCAATTCTTGGTGATTTTGTAATTGATAAACCAAATCAGAGATTTTTTTAAAGGACCTTGTTTTTCCAGAATCTTCTTTCCTTGGCTGCATTTTGGGCATTTTACTGCTTTTAGTCACAACCACTGAGTTTGAATAAGGAGTGCAAGATCTAGCTCAAATCTCCTACTCAGTATTTATTTAATCACTTAGTAACTTGATTGGAAAAGTCCAAACCATGGACTAACATGGGTTTCCAGATTCTCTGTCTTTACTTTAAATTATTTCACTATTCTTCTGTTACTGTTTGTTAAGAAAAGAATGTTGGGGTTATTAGTAATAACTGTACAATGAAAAATCTTAGATATTTTCCTACTTAGGCAAAATGAAAAAAAGTGATGTTCAAATAAATAGTCAACCAGGGTAAGTTAAAAAGAAACAAGTGCATCAATGCAAATGCTAGTTCACCTAAAATATTTTAGTACTTGCATTTTTCTGTAATTTTGTCTTAGCTCTGTACCTTATTTTTTGTTATTTATTGAAATTGTATAATTATGTGAACCTGATGAATACACAGAAATTATTAACTTTCATCAAATTCTGGCACATGAGAATGACGAGCTATCGCTTGAAACTTGAGAAAGCAGCGACTTTATGAAATATCACAATAAAGTTTGCATCATCAAAGTGGAAACAGGTTCAAAAGATAAACATTCTTACAGAGCCATTATGTGCCACAAGTTAAAATTATATATGTGTTAGAACATAAATACCTGAGATCTAGTACATATAAGATCATGTCATTCTTTTACAGCTCTCCCCTGGAGGAAATGCAAGAGGTCAGATTCAGAGCACCCAGTTCTGTTATGTACACCTTAAAAGTTCATCCTGAAATGGATGGCAAAATTAGTAAACAAACAATCTTTGGGTGTGGGAAGTAAAATTCTAATTTATTTTTCACGTCCCAGACTATTGACACAGTCTCATATGGGAAATATTCTGCATCCTTTGTCTTGTTAAGGAAAGGGGAAAACAAACTCTAGCAATGAAACTAGACAGTATAAGTGGTAAGTAAACTTGGGGCATCTAAGAACCCTATGTTTAATGAAGTTTATCATTTAAAGACTTTTCTTAGTCAAACTGTGGAGAGGAAAATAATATAAGTAAAACTTTAAAACAGAGGTATTTAGAGAACCGAATAGTCATTGAACATCTGCCTGATCCTTTAAGTTTATGAGCACACTTCTATTTCTTTAGCTTGGAGAGATGCTGATTCCATTTCTAGAATATACAAATCTAGAATATCTCTAATAGAGTACAAAAGAAGCATGGTACAAAGAGGTTTTTTACTTTAAAACTCATGTATATTTGCCTTTCACATATATTAGTCAGGATATTTTACTGGGACTTTATATCACCAAATAGCTAAGCATATTCAGAAAACTAGTCTCCACAAGAGTGAGGAATTTTCTAGTTTCTTCATTCTGATTCCAACTATTACAAAACTCCCTTTATAGCCTGGTCAGTTCTGTACTTTATTTTACCTATGTAAACACAACATCCACTATAACTTTTTTTAAAGTTTTTCTCATTTTTAATAACTTTTGCTGTGTGCACTGTAAATTATCAATAATTGAGAAAGTTAGATGACAATTGCATTCAAGTCATTTAATATAATTGTATAAAGAGCAAATTTGAGAATTTATAACTGGGTAAATTCATTTAAACATTTCCCACTGTTCTCATTAATTAAATAACTCAAATTTTAGACCATTAAGAACTCTGAGACAGAAACAGAAATTCTGCCCATGAACTGCAGCATGAGCTCCTGCCTGAGAATTTCCAGCCTGCCCTTCCTGACAGCCAGCCCTACTGATTTAGGATTTGCCTAATCAGCCCCTAAAATTTCATTAGATCAATACCTTGCAATAAACCTCCTTATATAATATTTTCTACTGGTTCTGCTTCTCTGCTTGAACACTGACTGATAAACTCCCCAACACTCTTGCCATGTGACTCCCCAGCCCTCCCCATTCAACATGCCCCACCTTATCCCCACCTCCACTTTTCCTCTCGAAAATACTCCTTATATCCCATCCTCCAGTCTTCCCTGGCACCATAAAGGCAGGCACATCATAGAAAGAGAGAAATCCACTACTAATAAGGAAATAAACCAGAGGCATTTTAAATTCCTCTACCTGTTTCCTCCCCAACTAGAGATTTCATTATAAAAAGGTTCAAACTACAGAATATTTGAAAATGTTTATGGTAATCACCTATACCAACTAGATTCTACCATTAACATTTTATTATACTTACTTCATCTGTTTTCTATCCATCCATGTATCCCTCTACTCACCCATCAAGCCATCTTATTTTTTCATGCCTTTCAAAGTAAGTGACAGACATGAATACTCTTTTCCCTAAGTGTTTCAGCATGTACATCACCAATTATAATTGAATATTTGTTTATAACTTTTTTAAAGAAAATTTAATATAAACCAAATGTCCAAATCTTAAATGTACCATTCAATGAGGCTATTTGTTGTTGTTGTTAAAGATTTTATTTTTTTAGAGCAGTTTTAGGTTCACAGCAAAATGGAGAGGAAGGTGTAGAGAGTTCTCATCTACCACAACCTGTACCCCCACACATGCATAGCCTCCACCATTATCAACCTTCCCCACCAGAGTGGTACATTCATCACAACTGAGCCTACATTGACACATAATCACCCAAAGTCCACAGTTTACATTAGGATTTATTCTTGGTGTTCTATATTCTGTAGGTTTAGACAAATGTATAATCACGTGTATCTATCATTATGGTATCACACAGTATTTTCATTGCCCTAAAAATCCTGTGTGGTCCACCTATTTATCCCTCCTCCCTCCCCAACGCCTGGCAACCATTGATCTTTTTACTATCTACATAGTTTTGCCATCCTTTCAATGAGTTTTGACATATGTATCCAATTATGTGACCTGAACTTTATCAATAAGGCATTTATATGACCCTAGATTTCCCCTATGTTCCTTCCCAGTAAACCCTTGTCTCACCTCACTAGAAGCAACCACCGATATGATTTCTTTTCCTCCAGAGATTAGTTTCGCTTGTTCAAAAAATTCATAAAAACAGAATCATCAGAGAAGGCACTCTTTTTGTGTCTGGCTTCTTTCGTTCACCTTACTGTTTTTGAGATTCATCCATGTGGTTGCGCGTTATCAGTTGTTTATTCTGTTTTGCCATTGGGAAGCAATCATTGTATGGCTATACCACAGTATGTTTGTACATTCTCCTATTGGTAGATATCTGGTTTGTTTTGGCTATTATAAATAAAGTTGCTATGGACATTCTTGTATTAAAAATAAATTAGATAAATAAATAGAAATCCAAGACTGTATTACAAGTTCTATTTCTCACATGAACAAATATTTATTGGACAACTACTGTGTACAAAGCACTGTTCTAGGTACTGATGTCAAGGAACTCGAATACAATAGTAGAACAAAACATGTATTTAAATTATTACTATTAAAGAGTAAAAATACTACAAGAATATTGTGAAATTGAAGTTATCTGGAGAGGCTTCAGTAAGAAGAGTATCAGTGGGTAAGTCTACAGAGTGTGTTTGGACTACACTTCAGAGGGTTTTTAACAGGGTGTGGGGCTCTGTATTGACTTCAGCAAATACTGAAAGGAAATAAGTGAAAGATTTTGAGCAAGGAAGTGATGACCGGAACTGCGTTTTAGCTAGATTCTTCCAGAGGTTATGGCATATTGAAGAGAGGATAGCTTAGAATTAAGATATCAGTTACAAGGCCATTATATCCAGGTGAGGTAGTGGAGGACCTGCCCAAAGGTGAAGGCAGTGAGAATGAAGGAGAGAACACATTTGTTACAAACGGACCTATAGAACTTGGCCACCACTAACTTTTTTAATGCACCCTCTAATTATATCGTAATTCAACACATATACACATGCATAAATGAGACAAAGGTTTCACAGTAACACACCCCTTACTACGTTTAATGCACACTAATATTTTCTATTTTTTATTCTCTTTCTTTTCTTTATTTAAAAGCTGAGAATAAACCACTAAACTGATTTCATAATCTGTTGGGTCATGACCTGTGGTTTAAAAAAACACTAGACTGGATAATGGTAATAAAGAAGATGACTCGGATTAAAACCGGGCAATTGAAAGAATGGTGGTTTCATGCATTTGAAAATATTTTATTGAGAAGTCTCAATTTGTTGGGGAATAAACGTACAACAACTTAATTTTTTCCAATAACTGCCTTCAGCTATGATCTGTCACTCACCTTGCATTCTCACTGAATTTATCCCCACCCGACTTCATAACTTTTCTTATTATTTATTTTTTAATGGACTTCAGGAGTACAACATTGGAAAAAGCATAATACTTGTTTCATTAAATACTATCATGATTCATGGCCCTCTATTTATTTGTTATGCATTTTTTTAAATAAATGTATTTATTCATTCCTGGCTGCACTGGGTCCCCATTGCCGTGCGAGGGCTTTCTCCAGCTGCAGAGAGCAGGAGCCACTCCTCGCCACGTGCATGGGCCCCTCACTGCAGTAGCCTCTCCTGCTGCGGAGCACGGGCTCCAGGCACAGCGGCCCCAGCAGTTGTGGCACACAGGCTCTAGTGCACAGGCTCAGTAGTTGTGGCACACAGGCCCAGCTGCTCCGCAGCACGTGGGATCCTCCCGGACCGGGGCCCGAACCCATGTCCCCTGCATTGGCAGGAAGACTCCCAACCACTGTGCCACCAGGGAAGTCCCTGTTATGTATTTATTAATAATGTAATCAATACCCGTAAATCAACCACCCAATTGGAGAATTAAAAGTGACAAAACTTACATCTATGTTCACCTCCCCATTCTACCTCTTGCCTCCTCTTATCTAATATGACTATTATCCCAAATTATGTCTATCATTCCTCTGATTAAAAAAAATAATGTATTGCAAATGCTAGTTTAGAACAAAGTAATCAAGCTATACACAATCTTCTAGGTCTGGTTTGTTTTTTTTTTTACTCAACATTATATTATTACTATTCATGACCATTTTTGGATATAGCTAAAATTAATTCATTTTCACTGCTGTATAATATTCTTTTGTGTGAACAACTGCCATTTGTTTACCATTTTTTGCCATAAACATTTTTGTAATCCAGAGTTTGTTTGTTTGTTTTTGCTACTACAAACAGTGCTGCTACAAACATTTTTGTACGTGTGTCCTGGTGCACATATTCATGTGTTTATCTTGGATAAATATATAGGAATAGAATTACTGGGTCATAGGGTGTGCATATCTTCAACATCATGACATAATTCCAAATCAGTTTATCAATTCACTTCCCTCTAGCAAGATATTAGAAATACTGCTGCTTCATATTCTCTCCAATACTCGGTATCTGATATTTTTCCCCAACACTTTTTATTCTATTTCTTTAAATTCAGTCCCGGTAAACAATAGCAAAAATCAATGAAAATAAAAGCTGGTTCTTCGAGAAGATAAACAAAATTGATAAACCATTAGCCAGACTCATCAAGAGAAAAAGGGAGAAGACTCAAATCAATAGAATTAGAAATAAAAAAGGAGAAGTAACCACGGACACTGCAGAAATACAAACGATCATGAGAGATTACTACAAGCAACTCTATGCCAATAAAATGGACAACCTGGAAGAAATGGACAGATTCTTAGAAATGCACAACCTGCTGAGACTGAACCAGGAAGAAATAGAAAATATGAACAGACCAATCACAAGCACTGAAATTGAAACTGTGATTAAAAATCTTCCAACAAACAAAAGCCCAGGACCAGATGGCTTCACAGGCGAATTCTATCAAACATTTAGAGAAGAGCTAACACCTACCCTTCTCAAACTCTTCCAAAATATTGCAGAGGGAGGAACACTCCCCAACTCATTCTACGAGGCCACCATCACCCTGATACCAAAACCAGACAAAGATGTCACAAAGAAAGAAAACTACAGGCCAATATTACTGATGAACATAGATGCAAAAATCCTCAACAAAATACTAGCAAACAGAATCCAACAGCACATTAAAAGGATTATACACCATGATCAAGTGGGGTTTACTCCAGGAATGCAAGGATTCTTCAATATACGCAAATCAATCAACGTGATACATCATATTAACAAATTGAAGGAGAAAAACCATATGATCATCTCAATAGATGCAGAGAAGGCTTTCGACAAAATTCAACACCCATTTATGATAAAAGCCCTGCAGAAAGTAGGCATAGAGGGAAATTTCCTCAACATAATAAAGGCCATATATGACAAACCCACAGCCAACATTGTCCTCAATGGTGAAAAACTGAAACCATTTCCACTAAGATCAGGAACAAGACAAGGTTGCCCACTCTCACCACTATTATTCAACATAGTTTTGGAAGTGTTAGCCACAGCAATCAGAGAAGACAAAGAAATAAAAGGAATCCAAATGGAAAAGAAGAAGTAAAGCTGTCACTGTTTTCAGATGACATGATACTATACATAGAGAATCCTAAAGATGCTACCAGAAAACTACTAGAGCTAATCAATGAATTTGGTAAAGTAGCACGATACAAAATTAATGCACAGAAATCTCTTGCATTCCTACACACTAATGATGAAAAATCTGAAAGTGAAACTAAGAAAACACTCCCGTTTACCATTGCAACAAAAAGAATAAAATATCTAGGAATAAACCTACCTAAGGAGACAAAAGAGCTGTATGCAGAAAATTATAGGACACTGATGAAAGAAATTAAAGATGATACAAATAGATGGAGAGATATACCATGTTCCTGGATTGGAAGAATCAACATTGTGAAAATGACTCTACTACCCAAAGCAATCTACAGAGTCAATGCAATCCCTATCAAACTACCACTGGCATTTTTCACAGAACTAGAACAAAAAATTTCACAATTTGTATGGAGACACAAAAGACTCCGAATAGCCAAAGCAATCTTGAGAACGAAAAATGGAGCTGGAGGAATCAGGCTCCCTGACTTCACACTATATTACAAAGCTACAGTAATCAAGACAGTTTGGTACTGGCACAAAAACAGAAATATAGATCAATGGAACAGGATAGAAAGCCCAGAGATAAACCCACGCACATATGGTCACCTTATCTTCGATAAAGGAGGCAAGCATATACAGTGGAGAAAAGACAGCCTCTTCAATAAGTGGTGCTGGGAAAATTGGACAGGTACATGTAAAAGTATGAAATTAGAACACTCCCTGACACCATACACAAAAATAAACTCAAAATGGATTAAGGACCTAAGTGTAAGGCCAGACACTATCAAACTCTTGGAGGAAAACATAGGCAGAACACTCTATAACATAAATCACAGCAAGATCCTTTTTGACCCACCTCCTAGAGAAATGGAAACAAAAACACAAATAAACAAATGGGACCTAATGAAACTTAAAAGCTTTTGCACAGCAAAGGAAACCATAAACAAGACCAAAAGACAACCCTCAGAATGGGAGAAAATATTTGCAAATGAAGCAACTGACAAAGGATAAATCTCCAAGATTTACAAGCAGCTCATGCAGCTCAATAACAAAAAAACAAACAACCCAATCCAAAAATGGGCAGAAGACCTAAATAGACATTTCTCCAAAGAAGATATACAGGGGCTTCCCTGGTGGCGCAGTGGTTGAGAATCTGCCTGCTAATGCAGGGGACACGGGTTCGAGCCCTGGTCTGGGAGGATCCCACATGCCACGGAGCGGCTGGGCCCGTGAGCCACAACTACTGAGCCTGCGCGTCTGGAGCCTGTGCCCCGCAACGGGAGGGGCCGCGATGGTGAAAGGCCCGCGCACCGCGATGAAGAGCGGTCCCCGCACCGCAATGAAGAGTGGCCCCCACTTGCCGTAACCGGAGAAAGCCCTCACACGAACCGAAGACCCAACACAGCCAAAAATAAATAAATAAATAAATAAATAAATAAAGAAGATATACAGATGGCCAACAGACACATGAAAAGAATGCTCAACATCATTAATCATTAGAGAAATGCAAATCAAAACTACAATGAGGTATCATCTCACACCAGTCAGAATGGCCATCATCAAAAAATCTAGAAACAATAAATGCTGGAGAGGGTGTGGAGAAAAGGGAACACTCTTGCACTGTTGGTGGGAATGTAAATTGATACAGCCACTATGGAGAACAGTATGGAGGTTCCTTAAAAAACTAAAAATAGAACTACCATATGACCCAGCAATCCCACTCCTGGGCATATACCCTGAGAAAACCATAATTCAGAAAGAGTCATGTACCACAATGTTCACTGCAGCTCTATTTACAATAGCCAGGACATGGAAGCAACCTAAGTGTCCATCGACAGATGAATGGATAAAGAAGATGTGGCACATATATACAATGGAATATTACTCAGCCATAAAAAGAAATGAAATGGAGGTATTTGTAATGAGGTGGATGGAGTTAGAGTCTGTCATACAGAGTGAAGTAAGTCAGAAAGAGAAAAACAAATACAGTATGCTAACACATATATATGGAATCTAAGGGAAAAAAAAAAAAGGTCATGAAGAACCTAGTGGCAAGACGGGAATAAAGACACAGACCTACTAGAGAATGGACTTGAGGATATGGGGAGGGGGAGGGGTGAGATGTGACAGGGTGAGAGAGTGTCATGGACATATATACACTACCAAATGTAAAATAGATAGCTAGTGGGAAGCAGCCGCATAGCACAGGGAGATCAGCTCGGTGATTTGTGACCACCTAGAGGGGTGGGATAGGGAGGGTGGGAGGGAGGGAGATGCAAGAGGGAAGAGATATGGGAACATATGTATATGTATAACTGATTCACTTTGTTATTAAGGAGAAACTAACACACCATTGTAAAGCAATTATACTTCAATAAAGATGTTTAAAAAAAAAAATTCAGTCCTGGTAATTTAGACACCTCAATATCAGATGGATTTAGAGCTCTCTTTTGAATACCCCTTTCTCTCTATGCCATCTTAGACCTGCAGCTCCAGAAGCTTGGGGTGGAGGTTGGGGTGTAGTCTGTTTCACACACGTCTCCCACCCCTCATCTCCTGTGCTTCTCCTCTGGTCTTAGGGTGGGGAGGAGGGACAGTGGAGGCAGAAGTCTCCTTACTTGATGGCTCCAGACCACATTTTACACTATTCTTTTGTTTCTAGGACAAAGATGGAGAAAGAGGTTGGAGAGAGATGTAGGCAGGTGAAAGGCTGGGGAGTTGGAGAGGGCTGGGCACACAACAGATTCAGCTGAAACCATTCGTCAAGCCCTGAGGGAAAGTGCCTGACTCCTACAATAGTATGCTCTTTGCATTTAGAATGAGGACTACTTAGAATCTTCTGTTTCCAGCTTTGAACTTTAATCACAATTTTGAAATAAGTCTCACTCAGCACCTATTACCATCCTGTTATACAGAAAAAGAAGCAAGTTGAAGAGAAAGAAGATTCACCTTCAGAATATTCTGAAGACATCCAGTAAGATATCTAGTGTTGCTAGTAAGACATCCACGTAGGGTTTCCTAGTAAGCAATTGGTAACAGAGTCCTGGACCTCAGAAGAACGATAGGGACTAGACAGAAGAACATGGAAATTAGCCACATTGCTAAAGTCATTAAAAGGTAGTTATTATTATAATCCATTTTACTAATGAAAAAACTGAAGCTCAAGAGTATAAATAATTTACCCGAGATCTCATAGTTAGCCTGAGGCAGAAAGGAAATTTGTCTCTGAAAATTGGTGACCGCAGAATCTATGCTCCTCTGACTACATGACAACATCACATGAGGGATAGCACAAATAAGGGAAGGGGGAACCTATGACAATCATTATTTCTCTTGGAAATCATGGAAATAAGATCACAAATGAGATTTCTTTTTTTTTTTTTTTTTTTTTTTTTAAAGAAATTCACGTTCTTTTATTTATTTATTTATGACTGTGTTGAGTCTTCGTTTCTGTGCGAGGGCTTTCTCTAGTTGCGGCAAGTGGGGACCACTCTTCATCGCGGTGCGTGGGCCTCTCACCATCGCGGCCTCTCTTGTTGCAGAGCACAGGCTCCAGACGCGCAGGCTCAGTAATTGTGGCTCACGGGCCCAGTTGCTCCGTGGCATGTGGGATCTTCCCAGACCAGGGCTCGAACCCGTGTCCCCTGCATTGGCAGGCAGATTCTCAACCACTGCGCCACCAGGGAAGCCCACAAATGAGATTTCTATAAGTTAAATTAGTTACCCTTTATAGAATCTGCTTCTAATAACTCAGAACGATTCCCATATATGTGAAGATATGACTGTACTGAAAGACCATTCGTAAGAAACAGTTAAGGTGTGGGGATATGTACAAGGTGTAAGGGGGGCATAAAGTGGGACATGCTATGATGGGAATCAGCTAATGAAGCAGAGATGAAAAAGAGCCGCAGAGACATATAGTGGCTGTGCCCATCCAAGCTCCAAGCACTACCCATAGGAAGAAGGAACACTGGCCCATGAACACATCCTTTCCCCAGACCAAGAATATACATGCTCATTGTGAAGATCAATTACAAAACCTGCATCTCATTTTCCTGCCCCAGGCTCACTATGCAACCTGCTGATGGTAGCTTGGCTTCCTCACACTTTGCCTTAAAGAGAGAACACATTGACCGGAAGAAAAGAGTATCCAGCACCCCATGTTCTTCCATATCTCACTGCAGTTTGACTTAATTAAGTTTATAAGCATCAGTTTCTGGTGACATTTTCCATGGGGGTAAGGTTTGCTAAGTCAATTTTGGAAGCTGAAACCAGAGTTCTCATCCCACAAGACTCTGGGCAATGGTCACTCCACCATGGTAAAGATTTAGTAAGGCTCCATGACCATCCAGTGTCCTCCACCCACTACTTACCTTCACTCTGGACTTCTTGGTCAAGTAAGGAACCACTGCAGATGGCCAAAATAATTTTACAAAGGAAGAATAAGGAAAGAGCCACAGGACAGAGAAGTTAATGGATAAATGAGCAGAGGGTGGGTGTCCCTCTGTGGAAAATACTACTGAGGCAGTAGGACCTGAGCATGGAGAAGAGACTTTAACTACCTTCTGTATACCGTATGTTTTGATGACTAAAAGATATATATAAAAAGCTAATGGATAGCAATGAAAGAACTGCTTCTGAATGAGGATGTAAAATGAGGATTATTTAAATGTAGTAGGTAATTTAGAAAATATTATTGATAATCTTTAAAAGAAAGAATAAAAAGGAGTAAAATTAAGTGCTTTGACTTTTTAAAAGTATGAGTTATTAATTCATTCAATTATACACAGTCTGGGCTTGAACATTTAAGAACACCAACGTGAAACTAGCTCTATAAGATGAAGAGAAACCGAGATGCTCTCCTGAATGTTTGTCTTTGTGGAGATCTTTCATGTGAAGACATGATATTCCTGATAAAACTGCACATATTGATCACATATAGGAATGGCTAGGGGGAAAAACTTTCTTATTTTTGAATTACTGATTTCAGAGTCACAAAACACAGCCTTCCCCAAAATAACTATTTTTCAAAAAAACCTGCCCTTCTCATTGGCAGTTCTAAATTCTTCAAAATAATAGCGTCTCGAGTGCAACTAAAAACATAAGCCAGAAGACCCCTGATAAATGATGATGTGTCTGACGTAACAGATGCCACCGTCCCTTCCATGTCCAATGACTCATGTTCAAATTATATGTGAGGTTTGGATGGGAGAATTAAATTTTCAGTCCTGATTTCCCTTCCCACTGTACTTGTGATTCTCTCAGATAATCTTTATTTAGAGTGAGGACAGGAATATGAAAAAGGATTACCTAATCGTCCCAGTTAAATAAGAAAACCGTGTAAGACTATATTTCATTTGCCTAAACATGTGTCTTAGATTATCACACTGCCCAGGCTTCGGCTTCACTGCCAGTTAGTAACAAATGAACTGGGAAAAGCTATGTTCCTTTCTCCCAGCTGAGGTTGCAGGTGTGCAGGCTGCTCAGGAAGGGCAACCAGGGAGCAGAATAGCAAGAGCTATTCTTCATGAGCCCTGTGTTTCCTTTGTGCCCAGACGTGTTTGTTAGGAGTCTCCACTATGATCCCAGGGTACACTAAGGGGAAACAAAACAATTAAATGATGAAGGTAGTGTCAAAGATTTGAACTTATTAACAATCAGAGAGAACTCAATTCTGGACCCAGTAAATACTACACAGACAGTTCATTTAAGGCAGATACATATGTATATCAAAAAGAAATCTCTGCGATGTCATTCATGTTCCCTGGTGTCTGAGACCTACACAATAGACAAGTCAAATGTTTGGCAACCTCAGCAGTGTTTCCTTAATTTGATTTGGATGCTGTACTCTCAATATTGACTTCTGAGCTTTATCTAGACTTTCTTTTATTGGCATGGCCTTCCCAAGGAGCTGGTTGTCTAGGTGATGAATGCTGCACACCATAATAAAATAAAGTACTTTTGAAATAAACGGTAATTAATGCATTTGTTTTGTAAATTTAACCGGGAAAAGGGGCACCTTCCTTGTCAATAGTCAAAACGAGGTTTGGTGTTAATTCACCCATGTGTTTGTTCATCTTCAGTGGGCTGCAATTAGTCCACATTATGAAAATACTCTCAATTTAAAAAGGAAAAGAATGCTACATCATCTCTTGCCAGTTGGTATGTGATGTGTGTAAACCATCTCTTTGCAATTCTTTTCATAACTTACCAAATTCACATTCCAAGAATTTCCTGGAAGTATACATGCAGTTAGATTTAGATGATTATGCCTTTTTCAGTTTCAGCCCAGGTTTCGGTCTTGCCCCAACCTGAGACTGACATACCAGTCCCCAATTATCAGCAATTCCATCGAGTTAGCATAAAGGGTTCTCTCAGTTATAACTCAGTGATTCAGTGACAAGCAGAAGCTTGAGAGAGGTGGGAGTGCACAGCAATGCAATGGCTAATCCTTTTAGGGAAAATAATGAAACCGAAGAGAAACAAAAGCCATCTATAAAAGAATGAAAGTAATACCAGGATGTAGTGGCCCATTAGGCTAGCACAGTAGATTTTCACATTTAGGAAAAAAGAGTTGAAGACCTAGAAATAAATGAAAGGAAATTGTTTTCAATGTCTGTGCTATTATTCACTTATAAGAGTACATGCACACATACCATACACACACACACACACGCACACACACTCACTCACACATTCACACCTACGTACACACCAGAGAACGTTTCTTGGGTGTGCTGTGCCCAAGAAAGGTGGGTAGGAGCCGCAGCAGCAGGTCCGTTGGCAGAACTACACAACGAAAGACAAATACACACAGCGTGCAGTATCTGTGTTTGGCTCAAGTTTGTGCAATTAGTACTGCTATTTACAGCAAACTCCTCGTACCAGCACTTTAAAAGTAAATGACAACTAGATTGAAACTGTTTAATCAGAATGCAAAATTGAACCACGATAGGTTCCAAAGCTGATTAACTAGCTCACTTTTTTCCCCCTCCTGCTAATTGCTAAGTACATTTGCTGGTTCCTGGCATTGATTTGCTGGATTCTAATTCAGGCTATGAGTTTAAAATATTAATCCACAAACTTCTCATTTTCTTTATTGGTCAGTACAACTCATGACAAATTGTACTCCATAAATTCTTCATCTTAATGCTTCCACTTTGATTTTTTTTCTGATTCTTCCATCTATTTCATATATTTGTCCCCATCCCTCCCCCCCACATACTACATTTTTATTCTTTCTTCTGGTAAATTTCCTTAGACAAGTACACCATCAGTCAGAAAAATGAGAATATGAGTAACAGAGATTAATAGATACCACTTAGAGCCTAAGGGCTCAGTACAGTGGGTGTTCTGTGCTAAAGAATGGAAGCATATTAGAAACCTTAGGGAGACTGGTACCCAAAGGTAGATGTGGGCCGATTCCTTCCTTTCTATGAAAGTTTCCAAACACCTTATTTAGGAAGAATTGAGTCTTACATTAATCACTATGTTTTCCTTTGGTGTTTGTGACCAATCTAATTTTACAAAAATGCCCCTTTGCCTGTTTTTTGGGGAGAATGATACTGGTGCTATAAAGAGGGTAGTTGACCCCAGCAAACATAATGCCTGATCCTTCAGTCTGTTCTTTACAGATAGGGAATAAACTAAACTCTGCACTGTATCATGGGTTACGATTTTCTTCAGCAGATAATAGCATGAAAACTTCTGTATTTCACAGTCCGTTTTGAGAAGAGTTATTGTTCCTCAAAGGATCTACCATTTTAATTGCAATTCCATTTATACTACTTCAGAAAAAAATAAAATACACCTTTGCCAAACAAAAGGCAAAACCATTACATGAAGTTGTACTTCCTTATTTCTAAAACAAATATTTCACACAGAGAACATAAACCAACTAAAATAAAAATTTCTTGAAAAAATTTATCAACTTCTTAAAAGATACACTTGATGCTAATATGATAATGCAGATTTTTTTAAATGCTACCATTTTATTTACAACAATATAATTATTCATACCACTTACAATTCAGAGAAACTCTGAGGAGTTTTGAGAAATAAAGAGAAAAGGGAACAATATTTTTTAAGATCACCTGTATGCAACGTGCTTTACATATATCATTTCAGACATATTAGATACAAACAGAACAACCATGTAGGGTCCATAGGATTATCCGACAGGCAAAAAATTGAGACTCAGAGAGACGAAGTAAGTTGACCAAAATCACACAGACAGTAAGTCGCATATTCAAGGAATATCTGCCCTGAACAGCCATCATAACCTTTCCACCATAATACATCAGTCCCCAAAATTCTCTTTCTTTCCTCTTTTATTCCAAAAGCAAATTACTTGTATCACAATGACTAAGAAACTATTCAGGAATATATCACTTAACTTAGTAAAGGTGTTCTTATGTATAAATCAAATTAATTTTTAAGTGACCCAAGAGTGGTTTTTTTCTGCTATAAATTCTTTGGCAAATAATTTTAATAGTGCTTTGTTTAAATTATTAAATCCTCTTATATTTAAGGCACATGTACTAATTTGGACTTCAGTATAACAAATTCAAGCAGAGCACATAATAATTATGAGCAATTCTTCATATGTAAACATAAATGACATTGGTGACCAGCCATAAATAGGTAATATTATTCAAGGTGTTTTTCCAAAAGTGGTGATGGATTTGCACTGATTCATTCTTTCTCCTTTCTTTTGCTGGTTCCCTTAGAACCATGTGTATGTACTCGTATTTGCTAGAAAGTCTAAGATTGAGAGCATGAAAATACTGCAAAGTGAACTAGCCCACGAGGGAATTAAACCTATGACCTTGGCCTCATTAGTATCATGCTCAAATCAACTGAGTTAACCAGCTGTATTTTCTTAAGTCCAAGCACATATTTATTTGGTAAATATGGGAGTTCAAACTTCTTCAAGCCCTTTGGGGACCATTAAGTGGGCTTCAGCACTCATTCATTCAACAGATACTAAATGAATACTTAAACTGAGCAATTTGTCCTTAGCAATCTGGGAGCTATCAAGCAGTGCAAGACATGACTCCTGGTCACCAGGAATTAAGTTAGTAGATTAAGGGAAGGAGACATATGCACAAGCAGAGTCTTATGTAATATTTCAGAGCCTGGGTGTGGAGACAGAGAAACATGACCTTGAAACCTAGCCCTGTAGGACATCTGTCACATAACAGATTCTCTAAGTCTCCACACCCCTACATGTGAAACAGAAAGAATATTATCACAGGTAGTCCTGAGAACTAGGTGAGAGCCCATTCTCAAAGCCCTCCACACAGTTGATAGCATATAAACACCCAATGGATTGTAGCTACTATGTTAAAGACTAGAAAGATGAGAACCAAAATTTTCTAATCTCCTAAAATTACTCAATTTGTCCAGAACTAAAGCTCCTCCCAACCCAAACTACCCATATTTTTCTTCTCCATTTCTTATGGTGACTAATAGTATCACCATTCCTCGAACCAATCTCTGTAAACTCTTGTGTCTTTTCCACATCCCCCTCGACCAGTTTCCAACATCTCAATACTACTTCTTGTCACTTCTTTTGCAGAACCCCTTTAGTTCTCCTCTGAGCCACCTCCTCAGCTACTCCCCAATTAAAGCTCTTGGTTCCTGGGCTGGGGTAGTCCCTTGCCTACTTTGGCAGCCTCCTGATATGGTATATTTCTTTCCGTTTTGTCATTCATCCAATCAGTCCTCCATGCATCTGTCCCCAGCAATCTTACTAAGCACAGTGCTGGTCAAGTCCTGATTTAACTTTCATTGGCTTTCCATTGCCTACTGAGTACACATTAAATGGTCAACAGCCATATAAATATCCCTCTTTTTCTGCCTCCTTTTCCTGTAGTATCCTCAATATTTGCCATTAGACATATCACACAGAGGTCAAACTTCACAACCTCCCCTCGCCCATCCTGCACCTCTCCACCTCAGTACCTTCACTTGTACCATTCCCTGCCTCCTGAAACTCTGCCTATCCTGCAAAGCCCAATTTAAACACATCCTCGAAATCAAGCCTCTCATGATACTCTCAGCATGCAACAAGTTCCCCCTCCCTCATAGTCGAATTACACTTCATTTGTAGTTTCATACAGCATTCACTGAAGTACACCTTGTATTGGAGTTATTTGTATATTTTGCATATTTTCCTCCATTTCTAAAGTAAGTTCTCTGAAAATAGTCATAGCATCTTATACATCTCTCCATCTCACAAAATTCTAGAGTATGGACTAGTTCAACATGCATGACCCTTACTCCTTTATCTATTTTTAGCACTAACGCTGTAAATGATAAGGTTCTACACAAGATCTCTTAGCTCCTAAATCTTACGACACATTTCAGTTCTTATTTTTACTTTTTTTTAACTGGCAGGATTTGGCACTATTCACCCCTCCTTTCTTTCTTTAAATCTCTCTTCTGCTGGCTTCCATAACCCCACTCCCTCCTAATTTTACTCCCTATAAACTTCCTTCTTCCAGTTTCTTTCATAGGGGTCTCTCCCTCACCTACCCCTAAAATATTCGTATTCTCATGTTTCAGTGATCAGTCGTGTTTCCTTTTCACTCAACATGCAATCTTACTGTTACACAAAATTTGACCTGAATCCATCCAATTCTTCCCCCCAAACTCCTATTCCTTCCTTACTGAAAAGCTTCAACATAAACTCAATCACTCAAGCCAAAAACCTATACGTCGTCTTAGAGGTTCCCCCAACCTCATGCCAGATACCAATCTCTTGCCTTCAAGTTCTAAATCCATCCTTCATTTCCCTGTTTGTGATGTTGAAGCTGGATCCTGTGAACACTTCTTCTTTGTAAGCTGGCCCAAAGTTAAGCTTTGTCAGTGGAGGGCAATGGAGGGACACTGCAGAAGGAAGGGGTTTTTCTTCCTGGCTCGTCTTCTTTTCTCTTTTTGCTCCTTTGCTACCTGTCCAGTGTGAGGGACACATGGTGGTGCTCACCCCCAGAGAGTTTCAGCAGCCTCAGTGTGGACAGTTTTCTAGTGATTTCCACTGGAGCCATAGCCAGCGTCCCAGCGAAGTCAGTCATGAAGTGGCTCCCCAGCAACACTCCTCCAGACAGCTTCCCAGCAAGTTCCACCAGCACCGAAGCCAGCTTTCTGGCAAGCTTTATCAGAGCAAATGGTGTTCTGCTTGCCAGCCTCAGGCTGCTGTACTGCAGCAGACTTCTTCATCATCGGTGGGCTACAGAACCCCTCTCTGCTGAGACCTGAATCTCAGCCTTGAGGAATGGAAGTGTTTCCAAATTTGTTCCTTCCTCGGGTGCTCTGCCTCATCCCGAAGGGCAGTGGCTGCTCCTTATATCTGCTACTCCTGTATTCTTTAGAGTTTTCTATACCCCTTAGTAGTTAATCCCTCGTTATAAGTTAATAATTCTTTATATTAAACTTTCCCTGTTCAAATCATTGTGTAGTTTCTGTCTCCTGACTGGGGCCTGATTAATACACCTCCCCATCTCAATTCCACCTCCTGAGCATCTCTCAGATCTTGACTTCTCGCCAGTTCCAGAGTCCCTGTCTGCATTTAGACCCCTGTCATTCTTAGTTTAGCTTTTGGCACAAGTCCTCTCCTTCCAGTTTAGACGTTTTTGAGTACTTCTTCCGACACCAGAGAAATCATTCTATAATGTGCAGTGGGTGTGAATTTTGACCCCAATTTAAGTGCAGATAAAATGTCAAATTATTTTCCCTAAAACCTGATTAAATCCAACTCTGAGAAGAAAATCTTAATCGTAGTTGTTACTGAGTTTCTCCTAATCTCCCCAACCCTTCACTCCAGGACTGTGTGAGGATCCCAAGAGTTTTATGTAGATTAAAATATGATCCCTTGATGACAGATGGCACAGCTAGTTCTCCCAAAGCATAGGAATCTTTGCTGAAGCTGGTAGACCCATTACCATGAGTTCAACTTTCTAAGGGCACCCCACCCTATTCCCCTCCTAAACTGTACAGCTTCCAAGGTCATTACAAAAGAAAGGAGCACAGGTATGAATGGGCACTAAAGACCTCTATCCCTTCCCAGGTTGGTGGACCGCTTGCCTCCCTACTCCGCCCACCCCCTTAACAAGGTGAGGTGTCATCCCAGTAAGATTTATTTCTTCTGGCAGCCCTACTTTAGGACGCTAAGACCCAAAACTCCCTAAGGACAAGAAATACAAAATCCTGGCTACCTTCTAGAAATAGAAAAGGAGAAAGAAATACATGGAGAACAAAACATAACTTAGTATCTCACAGAGAGTTAGAATCTTTTTAGAAAAAATCTTCAGCCCTTTATGTTTCTGGCCAAGACATCCTGAGTATATGCTGTATCCTCTTAAACTCCTTTTATCTTTTCCACGAATCCTCTGAAACTTTCAATAAAAGGTTTAGGTTTCAGAGACAGAGTTTCTTAGACTTTCAGTACTTTATTTCTCACTACAACCCTAAGGCAATGAGGACAGGGACAGCAGTCTGAATTTGGCAGGTTGAGGCAGGCAAACAGTAGAGAAAGGGGAAAATGCAGGGAGAAAATAAAATATCAGCTAGTCTCTCATATTATCCCATCAAATATTCAATAAACTATCCTTCTAAAAATGCAAATTTAACTAACTTATCCTCCCCTGCTGATCACCCTTCATTATTTCTCAATTATCCCTAGGACAAAATTCAGTCTTCCTGCATTTGGGCAAGGTCCTTCCCAATGTGGCTCTTGACGACTTCTCCACAATACCTAGGTAATGGCAGTTTCCTGCCAGCACTTTCCTCCCTCTTACCTTGTACTTTTACTAAGTGTTCCATCTTAGAAATGCCTGGATTTGCCTTTCAAAACTCAGTTCAGGTGACATCTCCACCAAGAAACCTGTAGGCATTTCCCCCACTAAATCAGCCAGTCCTTCAGGGTGCTTCCGCATATCCTGTGCATTCTCGCAGCCATAGTACCTGCACTGTGTTTATTATGATGTGGGTTTTTTTACGTTTCTGTTCACTTTTCCTTTCTGCTTTCCCCTCTAGATATGAGTTACTTGAAGGACAGACACAGTACCTCTCATCTCTGTATCCTAGAGCTAAGGACAAAGATCGTTCTTGAATGTTTCCATGTTTGTTTAAATCATTTTACAAATTGTTTTGTGTTGCTACAAAGAAATCTGATGACAAGCGTGCCCTGAAAGATGCACTGTTCCATGAGGTACCAGAACTGAGTTGTCAGGTAGTCTTTCATATTTCTAAGAACACACTAAACTCATCTTTAATTTCAGCTATAAAGAAGGGCCATTTAATTACTTCATCTTTTCAATGCTACTTATAACATCTGCTATGATGTAGTCTTTGGAAACTTCTAAATATGGAAAAGCATAGAACTTCTCATTCTCCACACTTTTGGAAATCAGGTGTGTGTTATGGAATATGATACTTTAAAAGAGTATGTCTTTCTGATGATCAATAGGTGAACTTGCTGATGATTTGCATATTTAGGCTTCCAGAATTTGAATTACTGAGTTTTCAGAAGGGGGAAGATATTTTTCCCTTAAAAATATCTTAATTTAATGTTAATATTTTTATGTTGTTTGTGTATTTTGGCAGTCTCAAGAAATGCCATCTGGATTAACAAAATGAGGTATATTCTTAAGGGCTGAAAAATAGCTCACAATTCAGAATGGTAGTGTGGAAAATGTAAGTTACTTCAAAAAACAACAACTAAAGACTATTAAGTTAATAGTCTTTATGTGGCAAAAATATGGTAAAGGATTCAATATAATTTGTTGAATGCTTGGTTATCCAAAAGTGAGGTTATCCAAGTGCATTTCATTTTGCATACAACCCAACTTTCTTTTGTGATTATTATGTAAACTGTTTTCACATTTTTGCAAATTAGTAAACTGCTTTCACCTTTCTGCCTGGTTCAAAACTTGCCTCTGCTATTTTCTAGCTATGCAGTCTTAACCACTCTGTCCCTCAGTATTCTCATCTGTAAAATGGAGACAATAATAGTATCTACCTCAAATGATTGTGGTGATAATGTAATAAATAATTGCACTCAAAAAATATTTACTGATTGCCTTCTATGGACCAGGTGCCATTCACAGTGAACAAAACAGGCAAAAATCTCAGTCTTCATAGAGCTTATATTATAGCTAAAATGCACAAGGCTTAGAACAGTGCCTTCCACATGAAGCATGTAGAGAGAGTTATCACTATTATTATTATTACTACTATTAATACTGTGACCAGAAAGTAAGTATGGGTTCACTGGTAAGTAAACATAGTCCTTAAGCAACTGTCCAGGATCTCAAGTCACGTCTCTGTAGCCTGTCACACCCAAGGCTTCTGGATGAAGGTTGCAAAACATTGCCCAGCCAAGCCATTTCCTGAGTTGAAGGGAAGGGGAAAGGAGGGAGAGGGCAGAGTTTCATCTACTTCAAGATGCTTAATATTAGCACTAGCAATTGAGTATCATGGGATGTATTTTTCACCTGCACAAAAGCCTAGGGAAGAAAGGTTAAAAGCATGAAAAACTCAACTCAGGGCACAGAGACTGACCCAATCCTGAGTGATTCTACTTTTGCCAACAGCACTTCTGGGGACATTCTAAAGAAGTTGCAACACATGGTATGTGAACCTGAAACGCAGCGTTAGGAGGGGTGTGGAAGCTTTGGGAATAAACAAATCTGCCCTAATCCTCCATTTCCTCCACAGCTCTGTACCAATTTGGACTTCACATAGAGTACCTTTTCACAGAGAATGACTGATACAGGTAGCCTGCAATTTGCTTGCTCCTCTATCTTAGCTTTATGCTGCTTTTGCCAATATTCTCTTTCCCTTCACAGCTTTTATCCATCTCTTCCTCCTCCCCAGTGCTTGCTTACAGACTCTCCCCTACACCCTTAATTATTTAATAGATCATAATTTTGGAGAAAATTATTAGATTCTTCTAATCCCTTTTTGAAGACAGGCACCAATAAGAAAAGCATAAGCAATGGTGGTCTTTTCAGATTGAACTTTACCACATCAGCAAGATTTAGGCATAATTTACTGGGTTCTCATCCCCACCCTGCACACTATCATGGAGGACTCTTACTGCTTCCAAGCTCCTTATCACATGAGGCCAGATGAACATGGCTGCTAACCACTCACTATGCCTACACAATCCATCCAGACCTTGGTTGACAGCTTAAAGAAGTGGGGAGTCTCCCAAGTAAGACCAGATATCCCTCAAAAGTGCAATTCAACTGACACCCTCCCCCAGAGTGATTCCAGAGGTATCTGAGGGTCCCTGTGCCTCACATTCCTGCAAACCATAGTCACCCTCCAAGATAAAAGCTTCTCCAATCATTTGTCTGCCTCAGGACACAACCCCCACAATACTCTTTGCTTCCTCTCCACTGACCCGACTTTCTGCTGCTCTTCTCCTCCCACACCTTCCATGGGTACCCCTAAACCTCATTTACCCCTAGAACTCCTTTCAGTGGTTAACAAAGTCCACCAGCCTCCTCACTAAACATTCCTTCCACCTCCTGGCCTGCCAGAGACTACAGTGCTTTCCCTATACCCTCTCAAGCTGAGTTGGTAGGTGGGGTCAGTGTCCTTGGGAACCTTCTAACTTCTTTGAGGCTCATGGCATTTTGCTACCTATCCTGGTTCCTATTATCTACCAGCTTGCAGTCACTTTCCCTTTTTCACCAAAATCTTGGACGTCCTGTCTCCATCCACACTTGGAATCAAAATTCTGGGAAAAATCAATGCCAATAAGAGCCCCCTGGCCAGCAATTCAACCACCCAACACTTGGATCCGGTCATCAGCCAGAGCAGATCCATCTTTTTAAATTACAAATGTGGTCATACGATAATCTGAACTTCCCCAAACACAGCACTTACTACACTGTTGACCAATTAGATTGTAAGCTCCGTGAGGGCAAGGATTTTTATCTGACTTATTTACTGCTAACTTCCTAACCTCTATCACAGTGCCTGACACAGAGCAAATTTCAAATAAATACTTGTTAAATGAATAAACAATGACCTGTGTTTGCCCCAGTGGACAAAAATGGTTTCTCACATGCAACATAGTTTAAGAAATTCATGAAATTCATGGTACTTGAGCTAATTTTCATTCAGTAATGTGGCAGAAGTGGGTGCCAAGCCACCCATATACGTATTGCTGTTCTCGCAACAGCTAGTAACTAGAGGACCATTTGCTGGGCTAGTGAGTATTTTATCCCAAAGGGAGTTTCCAATAAAGCTTTCCTGGTGATGTTTATGGCCATTTGTTATTTTTTTTTATCTTCATGTAAATTATTCTGATTGCTAAATAAATTGCTTTCTTGTGGACTAAGACAAGACTAATCTTGCTGAAAATGATCTTGCTGAAGACCACTGGGTTGCATGCTAGGTATCCCCTGGACTCAAACCTAACCACACCTCACTTGTAAGATGGCCAACAGGCACATGAAAAGATACTCAACATCGCAAATCATCAGAGAAATTCAAATCAAAACCACAATGAGATATCACCTCACACCAGTCAAAATGGCTATCATCATCAAAAAGTCTATAAATAAGAAATGTTGACTAGGATGTGGAGAAAAGAGAACACTGTTGGTAGGAATGGAAATTGGTGCAGCCACTATGAAAAACAGTATGAAGGGTCCTCAAAACACTGAAAATAGAACTACCACATGATCCAGCAATTCCACTCCTGGGTATATATCCAAAGAAAATGAAAACACTAATTTGAAAAGATATATGCATGTTCATAGCAGCATTACTCACAACATCCAAGATACGGAACCAACCTAAGGGCCCATCAACAGATGAATGGATAAAGAAGAAGTGGTATATATATATATATATATATATATATATATATATATACACACACACACACACACACACACACACACACACACACACACACACAATGGAATATTATTCAGCCATAAAAAAGAATAAAATTCTGCCATTTGCAACAATGTGGATAGACCTAGAGGGTATTATGCTTAGTGAAATAAGTCAAACAGAGAAAGACAAATACTCTATGTTATCACTTATATGTGGACTCTAAAAAATGTAACAAACAAATGAATATAACAAAACAGAAACAGACTCACAGATATAGAGAACAAACTAGTGGTTACCAGTGAAGAGAAGGAAGGGGGTTGGGGCAAGATGGGGGTAGGGGATCAAGAGATACAAACTACTACGTATAAAATAAATAAGCTACAAGAATATATTGTACAGAACAGGGAAATATGGCCATTATTTTGTAATAACTTTAAATGGAGTATAATCTATAAAAATATTGAACCACTACACTTACACCTGAAACTAATACAATATTATAAACCAATTATACTTCAACAACAACAACAAAAAAAGATAAGCAGGAGCGTTAACTATTTACCAAAATAGATGAATTTAGCAAGTATTCTTTGGGTTTGATCTTCTGAGCTGTTTTGATACCACAAAGGGGAAAAAAAAGAGTTAATAATATCACCAAACTCCTTACACTCCTTGAGACTAATTTATTATTTGACTTTGTAGTTTCATTAGCAGAATATTTTCATTAATTAGGATATTTTTTTCAATTGCAATTTAATTTGTGTGATTTTTTTAAGTTGTAATTACAGTCCAGGGCATTGATGAAAGGACATGTGAACTTGTGATTACAGAAGTAAATTCAGATCCAGGATTCCTGGGATTCCAGTGCTAACTTCACAAAAGTAGGTAAATATTTGGGAAAAGTTTCTCTCATCCAGAAAAAGCATGAGCCTCCTTCTGGGCCTTTCTATGTAGCCTTCAGCAACACCACAGAGATCCCCTAAAATTAATACTTACCCACAAAGCATAAATACACAGTAACACTTCAGCTACCCACTGGGCCCAAGAAATCAGTATTCTAAACAAGCAGCTTTTTGAAAATAACCTATTTTTATTATAGAACAGATCCAGGCAAGAATAAATCTGTGCAAGGATTTATTTAACAGTGATCAGAACAATTCTCTTTCATGCTTAGAGTGGTATTAGTGCATTCCCCAGTTAGAGGTCTTGAGAAATACAGAACTTTACCAACCACAGACTTTTGGATTTCAATGTAAAAATAATCTCAATGAATTTTTGTAAGAATGCATAGGGATTTTAAGCCAAATAAAATCAAATTATAACAACAGCTACCATTTATTGAGCACTAGGTAGGTGTCAAGCTCTGTGCTCGGCTCCTTACATGCATAAGCTTTCCCTAACACAGAAAACTTCAGAAGTCCATGAAAAATGACAGGAATCAAAAAGAAAATTTGATTACATAATACAAGCATGGAGTGCTGGCTCTGAAAAATAGTGGGCATATGGGAGGTATTATTAAGGTAATAGGCTTTAAAGACACCATCATAAAAATGTAAATGCAGGAGTTAAATCAATTTTTCCCTTCGGATCAAAACTGCAGTCTCTGTAGACTGAGAGCGCAGAACCCTTGAGAAGCTCTTGGGAAATGTCAGGGCAGGCTTATTAACTTCACCCCCCACTCTCTCCTCTAACAGAGACTTCTTGGCATGGTTGGTAAACTTCCCAGCCTGCTTTGGAGTAGTGGGTAAATCTGGAATGACTGAAATGTTATTATAGGAAGTACTATGATTATTATCAAACAGATGCTAACAAAGTGAAATAATAAAAATGAAATGTAAATCACAAGTGATTTTTGAAGATCCCAACAGGAAAATAAACACAGCTCTAAAAAATATTTATTCCATAAAAAACTTAAAAACTTGAATGTGAAGAAATTCCATGATTATGCACGCACCAAATCAGTACAACCAACCTATATAATATCAACTGTGAAATAACTGTAACAATAATTTTAAAAGGATAAACAAAAAATTTTCTACTTTCATCACAATAAAGGCCAAGGTACATTCAAATGGATCGATGTATGATGTGAAAAGTGGAAACAAAACAATTTCACTGTTTGGAGTACTAAAAGGAAATATGAGTAATTAAGGAAAAAATAAAGTAGAGCACACCTCGTAATTACTACAACTAACTGGAGTGATAAAAGTATGAACAGTGATTAGGAAAAGAATCACAGCTACAAAAGAGATTACCTGAAGTTATATGTTGTGATGATGAAAAATACAAGTATAAGAGGTTAATTCCAAGTGTAAATTAGTTCAGGTGCTCTTTCAACTATTTCTACTTAAGTGATCTGAACCAGGCCTGACTCAGCAGCTGGAGTTTCTTTCTAACCATGATTTAGCTGGGTACACATTAACTTCCTTAGCAGAACAGTGTGAGCATCAGCCCGATGAGTATCTATGCAATCCTGTTTAGGTTTTCCAGAAGAAATCTTTTATAAGAATAGTAAAAAGCACACAAAAATTTATGAAAACTGTTTGGCACTGATTTTTCTCTAAAATTTCTCTAGGAACAAAAACTGTCCTTTGTCAATGACAGAAAGAGAAGGGGAGTTAGCCTCTGCTCACCTTAGAGTTTGTCTCTTCAGGACATGCAGAACAGAGATATCTCTTAGGATAGCAATTATAAGTCTAAGACCTTAGGATAGGGGTCAGCAAACTTTTCCTGGAAAGGGCCAGGTAGCAAATATTTTAGCCTTTGTGAGACAAGAAGCAAAATCAAGGATAATATGTGGATACTTATATAATAAGAGAGAAAACACATTCCACATATTTTTTATTGGCAAAATTCAAAATATAGTGATAATAATTAAGTACATTTTTTTCAAAAACAGATCTATTAATGAGAAAAATGAAATTCTTTTGGGGGGAATAACAATTCATTGAATTGAGGTTCAAAGTTAAGAGTCCCCTATCGTCAAATCAATTACAAATATTCATTTGTAAAAACCATTCTTACCGGGCTTCCCTGGTGGCGCAGTGGTTGAGAATCTGCCTGCCAATGCAGGGGACACGGGTTCGAGCCCTGGTCTGGGAAGATCCCACATGCCAAGGAGCAGCTGGGCCCGTGAGCCACAACTACTGAGCCTGCGCATCTGGAGCCTGTGCTCCGCAATAAGACAGGCCGCGACAGTGAGAGGCCCGCGCACCGCGATGAAGAGTGGCCCCCGCTCGCCGCAACTAGAGAAAGCCCTCGCACAGAAACGAAGACCCAACACAGCCAAAATTAAAAAAAAAAAAACAAAAAAAAACCGTTCTTACCTTATAGCTGTACAAAATCAGACGGCCAGATTTGGCCTGAACACCATAGCTTGCTGACTAAAAGACTTCTACTAGTGCCACAGAAGAGTTAAAAAGCAGAAGAAAGCAAAAACCAGTAACAATAAAAATTGTAATGTGCTTCTTCAATTTACATTTCATTTTACTTGAACTTCTCCTTGATTGGCCAAAGGCATCTATTTGCCTTGGGGGTAGATTAGAACTATTTAGTAGAAATGAAAAGAGAAGAAAGAATCAATGCTTAGACACTGACTCCCAAAATAAAAATTTTCAGTTCCTAGTAAGATCAGAACATTAAAGCCAAGCATAGTTGAGAGAGTGAAGCTTTTTAAAAATTACTTAAATTCCTACTTACATACCAAGAGACTGGTTTGACTGACTGATACCTTCAGTTTCACTAAGCCAAAAGAAGAAAGTTCAGGATATAGCTTAAGGGAAGTATTCTCTACATGATGTCTTAGCTATGGCTACATTAGTGCTGAATAACAAACCACCTCAAGTCTCAGTGGCTTCCAACTATAAGAACTCACTCTCATCTTCTTGATGCCTCGAAGGCAACTATGGTTCAGCTGATCTAGCCTGGGCTCAGTTGGGTGACTGTACTTCAGGCTGAGGTCCAGCTGGGCTGTGCTCCAAGTTGTAGGTCCATTCAAGTTTGCTCATGTCTACTCATTCTAGGGCTCAGGCTAATGAGGCAGCAGCTAGCCATGCCATGTTCTTCTCATAGTGGATCAGCAGAATGCAAGAGGCCAGCCACATTGCACAGCATATTTAAAGCTTCTGCCCATGTCATATCTACTAATATTGCAAAGTTAAGGGACGTATACTCTGCCCCCATTGGGAAAGGAAGAGAGTGAAATTTGCTGCACAATAATTCAAACTATCACCACAGGAGAGAAGAAAACCCCTGAGCTAAGAGGCCTATGATGTGTGCAAAGATGAAGGAGAAAGTGAATGGAAACAAGTAAGCAGACACATTTGTCCTGACATCCCCATTATATTGATCAGGAAAGCATTTGGCTGCATGTATCAGAAAATCCTATTACAGTGGTTTAAATGGTGTATTTTTCTTGCAACAAGAATCCTTGAGGTGGGAAGCTGAGGGCTGATGTAGCTGCCTAGGTCATCAAGTATCTAGAATCCTTTTATCTTTCTGCTTTCATATCCTTATTCTGTAGTTTTCTCTCTCTCTTCCTCCCTCCCTGTCTGCTGTCTGTCTGCCTCTCTCTCTCTCTCTTTCTCTCTCTCTCTCTCTCATGATCTTAAGAAACTTCAGTATGCCCATATTCCAGACAGGGTTAAAGGTGAAGAAGTAAAAAACCTACTCCTCTTGTGGCCTTGTTTTTTTTTTAAGGAAAGGAAATCCTTCCAGCTTCTGCTTCATCTTTTTTGCCAGAACTGTGTCCCATGGCCACCTCTGACCAGATAACTAGGAAAACTGAGTATTTAGTTTTCCAACACTCGTAGCCCAGGAAGGCAAGACAAAAGGAGGTTAGAATTGGAGGCCAAGGGAACTAATCCATGATCTACACCATAACTTCTCTATCCTAAAATCTTGGTAGAAAGGGGTTTGCTGTAACAAAGCCCAGAAAGGAATGAAAGAACATGGGAACACTGTGGCAAGTAGGCCACTTACCTGGGTGCAGCCTAGAGGGGGGCCTACAAGCCTGGAAAAGAGGCCTGGCATTGACCTAGAGCAACATCCAACCTGGCTTAAAAGTGTTGGTGAAGGAAGGCGTATAGGGAGATTTGCACGAGGTATGGGTCTTGGTTTCTGCCTGTGCACGATCTGGGATCCAGAAGCTTCTTCCATCCCTGTGAAAGAAGTTGGGATACTGAGAGGGACACTAGAGGAATAAAAGTTCGAGAGCAGGGCACTCTGGGAAGAAATGTTTAGTGTTCAATCTCCTTCCCTAAGATTAAAAATTATTGAAATAGGCTGTGACAGACCAACATGGTTTCAATCAAGTCCCAAAGACAGGAAAAGGCAACAGATAACTAAAATAAAGTTACTTTGGAGGCAGAGTAAAGCTCAGTCCAATATGCTGGCTGATGGGAGTCAGATGGGAATGATGGTTATGGGTTTATGATGGAACTAAGGGCAGACTGCCCAGCCCTGCCCTCCTGGATCAGGCTTGTGGACCAAATAAGTGGCTCTGTGAATGAACCGAAGGGGTTGGGGATGGGGGGAGAAAGCAGGGGAAGGTGGGAATTTTCCCTCAGCACGTTGGAGAATCACAATGCCCTAGGAAAGATCAGAACTGGTACCAATAGCAATGAAACCTACAAGAGGTATAGCTGCAGTCTATCGCCATGGACAAGATTGTGGCTGTGGATCTCATCTCATTAGCTATGATCCCAGCTGTCTGGCCTAGTGCTTCAGCTGCCCCTGCTTTACAGCCTGATTCTAGAGAGGGAACAGCATCCTTCTTCACAAGCGGTGATGCCTGGAACTGACCCAAACACAATTATGAAGCCAGGGAGTTTCTAGGGTTTATATCAGGAGGATATTCTCTCTCTACGCAAGTTGGGAACTCAAAGTAGAACTACCTTATCTTGAAAGCCAACAGAGAGTAGGGCCTCTGCAACTGGAGGAAAAGAAGAAGGCTTTACGGCTTTGTTATTCTCTTTCTCCTCTGATGAATAGAAAAAATAACTCATCATATCTTCTTGTTTATATAAATGACAGCATAAATCTCAATTTTGTTTCTGAGGAGCATGAGTTAACAATATTTTAATTATTGTGATAACAGCTAACCTTGGTCTGTAGCCCTTAAAATCTTTTGGATAGTAATGATGAAAAACAGGGTGCAGTGGAGGTTAGTTTATGGAAAATGAACTTTCTATTAATTGACTTCAGCAATTTTTTTGGCATCTCAATTTTACATTTTCCAGTGGAATAACTGGAAATAATCTTTAAGAATGTACAGGAAAAAAGACTTCCTATAATTATCTTCTCCAATAAATGTGAGAAGTTGCCACCCTGCAACAACACAGTCAACCCTTTTTATGATGATGCTATTAGGGAGCAAGGAGAAGGAGAAAGAAAGTGAGAGTGAAAGAGAGAATTAAAATGAGAAAAAGAAAAGAGAAGAGGAGAAAGGAATAGACTCCATAGCCTACCTCTAATACTCTGAAAACAAAAGGAAGGCAGTATAGCAGAAGTACATTACCTAGGTTCAAATCTCAGATCCCCCTATTTTATTAGCTGTGTGACATTGGGCATTATTTGAGCCCGCTAAACCTCAGTCTCTTTTATCTGTATAATGAAAACAATAGTTCCTACTTCATATGGTTATAATGATGATTAGAAGACCTAGTGGATATAAAGCATTTTCCAGAGTGACTGTCAATAGTACTTGGTAAACCCTTTATTATTATTTTAGGAAATAAATTAATCAGTCCATTGCTACTCATTACCCAATGGATATCAATCACATCTGAAGAAATCTATAAAATGGGTTCTTCCTTAAAGGGACTCACTCTCTTTTATAATTGTTTGCAGTTGATTTTTCTACCCATCCCTTATACAAAGCTTACTATCCCGTTTTTTCATAAATTCCTCTTTTATATGATTCCTCACTTACCAGCTCCCCACTCCCACCTCTCTTAGACAGAGCTGGCTCTTCCACAAAGCAGTTGCCCAGAGTGCCCACTCTGACTGCTCCTCTCCAGCCCTCAGGCTCAGCATGGCCACTTTCACGAACTCTTCCAAGATGCAGAATCCAGTCATCTAGTAGGTTGGTTAGCCAAGCAGAGTCACAGGCTTGACTGCTATGACGTGTTCCTCCCCTGAGTCATCCAGTAGCCACAAGACTACAATGCGTGCACTTAGGAACTCTTGAACTGGGCTTAGCAGCAAGCCTCTTCCTTCCCCTCCAGCCATTTCAGAATCCCATGCTTAAAAATTTCTCCTCAGGCAAAGAAAAGTTGTCCCATACTTGGAAGAAACTTGCTACCTGAGGGGGCTCCTCTCAGTAAAGATCCGAAAGAGACTATGACCCTATTGATGTTCACCTCTAATCGTAACACTTTAGAGCTAAACAGGGTACAGTCCTCTCATTTTATAGAAGAGGAATCTGGGGCCCATAGAGGCTGATGGCTTGGTCACACAGCTAGGTCATGGTGCATCTGGGAGGGACCTGATTCCTGCCTGGTCCAGGATTTTTCCATTTGATCCTACTATTCTCTTCCTTTTTGATCCAGGGACAAAGAGAGAGTGTTGGATTATGTCACACATGTCCCTTTAAATAATACAATCTAAGCAACTACCATATTATAGGGACCATTCACAAAAAGAGGGAATACCCTCCTCTTTGAGATATGCATATGGTGAAATCAGCAAATGTCTTACATTTAAGTTGACTGCCTAGAAAGTGAATCTACGTCTCTATGAATACGTTCAAAATTATGATGGGAGCAATGCTCACCAAAAGCATGACTTTTATCTATAAAATTTACTTTTAGGATCTTGAATAAGGGCATGGAAAAATCTAAGATGTTGTCAACTCTTACCCACCTGGTGTGTGTGTGTGTGTGTGTGTGTGTGTGTGTGTGTGTGTGTGTGTGTGTGTGTGTGTGTGTGTTTATCCTGACAGGTCACAATTTTCAATTGGTGAAGTTTCCTGCAAACAAGGAAAGGGCTGGCCCTTTGTGAGTTTGCCCTAATGACTGCCCCTTCCTTTCCATCTGCCGTTGGTCAAGCTGGAACTCCAACTGGGATGAGATCCAGTACCAAGGACTCTGCAGTCAGTGTCGTTCAGGATGAGCACAGATTCATCGGGACACTGAGCTTATCTAGACTTTGGTTAAATATAAGGGTTTAATATAAAGGAAGAATACATCATGTCGGATATGGTCAAATCCATTTAAACTCTAATCCATTTAAACTCAGCATACACGTTCTAAACTCTAATCTGTAGACATTATTTGACTGATTAGTCTTCAATTTCACTACTGAGTAGATGACAGTGCACAGAGTTACTGTGAGACTTGGGGTACAAAATCTTTAATTCATTCCCCACATATACACTAACATTAGATGCAGCTTAGAATAAAGAAACATATATAAAAAGAGACCATAAAATATAGGTTACAAAAAGGTGGAGGAAAAAAAAAAAAAAAGGTGGAGGAAAAGGAAAAAGGCAGAGATAATTTTATCAGAAACCCAGGATGAGGCAGTTGCCTCACTTGAACACCAAATTTATCCTGGGCATCCTGACCAAAATAATATTGGTGAAACTAAGCTCCTTATTTTTATATACTACTCCCACATAGACAGCACTCTGATTATCTCATATAATTCTCTTTGGTTCATATACTTTGAACCAAAAGGAATCATATATGTAAAGGGATTTCTGAGTTGCCTGACTATAAGCCAAAACTGTCTAAACTAATATAAGGAAAATACATTATAGATAAATTGAAGATCCACCATCACTTATCCAAAACCACTGGGGCCAGAATTCAGAATTATTCAGGATTTGAAAATGTAATAAATCATATGGAGGCTGCGTTATATATCATATCCAGAGTCTGGGGCAGTGCACTATAATCAAACATATGACTATTTCTGAAATGAAATGCATGAGGAGTCACACTCGCTGGTATATATGAAGTCTATAAGTAGTCTCACATTAGTTCACACCAGGTTTCACCACCCATGAAGTTTGTCACAAATTTATGAAAAAACTTTTAATTTTCAGAGCTTTCTGGATTTGGGAATGGTGAATAAGAGGTTGCGCATACACACTCACATATGCACACACACATACATATATGTACACACATAAAGAACTACACATGAGAAATATGACTACTGAAAGCTTTACCTTTTTTCTTAATATCTGTTTGAACTGGAGCAAATCATATTACTCTGGGCTATTTTTGCAGCCACAAAAATAGGAGTAAGTGTGGAATTAACCAAAAGATAAACTGTGACTAAATGTTGTAAATATTCTTTGAAGCACTCTCGGTGAATGAGCATAGCCAGGAGGTTAGGAGATCTGAGTACCATCACAGCTCTGCTGTTGACTTTCGATGTGACCCCAGGAAAGTCACTTCATTTCCCTAGTCCTCAGATTTCTCTCCTGTAAAATGAGGCGAATGGAAACGTTGATCCCTAAGGCACTTTCCAGTTCTACAATCTGTGCTTCTAAGGTTTTTCATTTTGCCCATTTAGCTCATTTCATTTTGCTAATACTCACTTTTAAAAAGTAAAATCCAATAATAATATGTTTTAAATCATCCATTGGTCTAATATGTCTATTTTTACACAATTGTATATGTTAATCAAACTTTAGTCATTGAATTAAAAGTTTTGGGTCAATAATTTCCCTTACCGGTTCTAAATACTGTTATGTTGTTTTATATACAAGCAATATGGGATAACTAAACATGATAATAAAAACAGAACACTCCAGAAAGCTGACATTTGCAAACCCCTCTGTATTATTTTAGATGCCTTAGTGTCCTTAAAATAAAAACAGAAAGTGCCACAAGATTATTTCTCAACTCTGGAAATATTTGTCAGTAATTTTGCCAAAGTATTAGTCAGAAATGCTAATTGAAAACTCCAAATGGCAGTATCACAGTTACCTTGCTTTGCTAATTTTCCTCTTTGAAATCTTGTCCTCCTAAGAACACATGTTGAAATCTCTTTGAAACATTATCTTGGACATGGAAATTAGCTTCTCAAGGGTTTTAAAGAGCAAGCTCATACTTATGGCCTCTGTACTATGTCTTTTTCGTAGTCACTGTTTTAATCTGTAAAATGTAAATTTTGGAATAGCCCAATGGTAAGAAACAGTGAGTTGAGTTTCTGTAAAAAAAATATTTACCAGCTTTGAATCTTACTAAACTTCTGGCACTCAGAAGGACAATCATTATGTTATCCAATGTCCTCCTGGAGCCAATCCACGTTCAAAGTTTCCAATGACCTTGAATAGGACTTTGTACCCATGTCAGCTGCTTGGTTATAAAGAATAAAATAAGAATCTAGGTCAGTATTGCTTGTGCTGACAGCATTACAGTTTTTAAACTGTTGTCATGTGAATTTCTCCATGACTTATATTCTTGCTAATGTATATTTTCCCCCTTAGCTGCAAAATATGTGTCTATTATTGTGTGTGTGCACACATACACATACACACATTCATTAACCTCTCCATCCTCTGTCCTCAAAACTGGTAACTTATATCACTACAATTACTTAGTTTATTATTAAAATGCTAAAGAACATAAACATCTTAATATATTTTATTTTAAAGGTTAGGGCCAAGTCCTCCAAATCCTAGCTTGACTTTCCACTTCTAATATATATACTTCCTGCCTTACACTAGTCTCTATAGGTTTAGAATGGAAGTTGGAAAGAAAGTATACGGATTGGAACATTTTATCTTTTCACCCCTTTTAACTCTTGTCCCAAGCTCTGTCCTACACTCTTATGGTGTCTTGAACAAAGGCCTGAAGTTAATATATTAGTATATTTTAGTATATATTTATGACACAATCGATGCATAGTATATCCAAATACATATTATTGGATATACTATGCATAGTATATCCAAATACATACTATTGTAGGAATCCACTTGTAGTTTTTCTTCTTTTCCACTTAGTTAAGGAATATGTTCCCTATTATATGTTAAGAAATATTTTGATGGTTCCTTTTATATTTTTGCACATTGCAACTCATTTCCTAATACAGTATATTTTTAAAAAATAGCTATCACTATTTCTACTCATTGTTTTATTTTTTTAAGTGATAGTCTCACTTTATTAATTTCTTTTAAAGTTCAGTGAGCAGTTTCTGTATAACTTGTCTGCCTTTTCTTTAAGAGTATAGCCTTGAAAATACAAACAAAATTATGTATACTTAGGATGACTATAAAATATATGAAGAAACATTTTGCTAAGTTCAGAGATTTAAATGGGAGGATGAAAAGAAGGCAACCTATTTCTCCCAGCTCTACTCTCGCCTACAATATACCATTTACACAGCCCTCACCTATATCACCACTCCCAGCTGCCTCCCAATGCTTGTTGATTCTTCCTACTGGTATATTTGCCAGAAGGGGATAGAAGAGAATCAGGGATTGGCTATTAAGGAGAGATAGAAACAAGGCTAAACATAAAAGGAGACAGATGAGGAAAGTACGGGTGTAAGCTATGGGGCTGTTGAACTCTTGATACTAACTATAAACTAATGTACAGACTTTAAGCAGACCAAGAAGTAGGAGAATTTTTAGTATCTGTATTCCCTAACCAATAATAGCCTTCCCTTCCCGTCCAAACTTAAACATCTATCCAATTTCTTAATATAAATTTTCCTTCAATAAAGAATAAACAAATAAGCAATTATGCATAACATCTAACCTAGACTGTTTCTATGAGTTAGGCTAATACATCTGATCATGATCAACTGTGAATGTAGATTTTGGTGGAAGTTATGGTGTATTGCTAATAATTTACAGTCTCTCCAGTGTACACTCAAAATAATAGTAATAACAGCTAACACCTATGGTATACTTCTATGTGCCATACACTTTCATGTATTCTAAACACTTTCCAAGGATTACATTAACTTAATAGTCACAACAACAATCCCTGTTTTAAAGACGAAGAAACAGAGACACTGAAAGGTTAAATAACTTGTCCAAAGTCACCCAGCTCATAAGAAGCAAACCCAAGGTCACACACATACAAGAAAAATTTTCACTAACTTGAGAAACTTGAGAGACTGAAAACAGATAATTGTGCAAATTAATAAATAAATAAAAATAAAAATAAGTAAAAAATAAATAACAGTATATTTCATTAAACAAAAATTGGTTTCATATCCCATATTTAATTAATTCAGTGCAATTTCTGGGAGGAGGGGGTTTAGATTAATCAAACAAGAAAAAACCTTTAACCACATAGAAAATAGTCATGAAGCAACCATTTTGTGCCAAGAATTATTCTATGGAGTGAAATGTTTTTATTATTTCCTTCAACTTAGACAACATGTAAGCTGAATATTCCCATGCTCCAGCAAAAGATGCAAAAAAATGTGTGTATGTGAGCATTATATATAAAACTGAAGCTGTATTATATAATACTAACACTGAAAATATTTATTGGGAATGCACATTAATTCTCAAGTGCCCCATGTCAGCAGTATATTAAAATTACAGCCCTTCATGGTTTTATATTGATAATTTAAACTACACATGTTATTTAACTCTAATCTTACCACCACCTCAGATATTATGTTTGTAAACTTATACCTCCTGGTTCATTTTATAGGATGCAATTAAGTGGATAGCTGCAAATGGGTGTGACACAGTGATATATTTCATCATGGTAGTCCAATTTAAGGCTATTGATATGTTTGTTCAAAAGACTAAAGCCTGAGTGTTATACTAGACATTTAAGGAGGTACAATAAAATCAAATTTCAGAAAGTACAATGGTCTATATGCCTATCATAAATGCTCTGCCTTGCTGTTATTTTGAAGACCTAAAATAACTTTCAGAAAACTTCATGGCTTTAATTCTCACTACAAAATCAAACAAAATAACTATACTAAACCTAAGCACAATATTAGAGTTTAAACACTTAAATAGAAATACTGGAATTAAAGTTTAATTTAAATTTTTTAAATAAACCTTTTAGAAACATTTCAAGGAAGTTAGGAAAATAATAATGTAAATACATAGGACCAAAGTGAATTCTACCAAACACTAAAGAGTCCTTTAGTGTCATAGGCATTACCTTTAGAGTCATATGCATTACCCTCCTCCTCCAAAAAATTCATTTTGGTGTCAAATAATTTGGGGAGATGCAAAGTTTCTTTACAGGTTTCTTCTCCATAACTCATCTTGATAATTTTCCTGTGTTAACTGCCTTGTGAATCTCTAAGAAGGGAATATGGCATAGAGCATTTCCTCAAATGTTTGACTCTAAAGCCCCTTTTTTCACAGAACGTCTCAGAGGACTCAAGTTACACAGAAATCATTTGGGGATTTTTAATTCATATACAAAGGACACTTGCCACAAATATATTTGTTAGCCTCCAGTGGAAAGATGTTCCTGAATCCAGGCTCTCCTTTCTTATAAGATTCCCACTTGACCCTCATCTCCCTTAAAGTGGCAGCAGTGTCATCCATCATTGATTCCCCAGCCCAGCACATTGCTTGATACATATTAAGGATTCAGTAAGTACTTGTTAAACATTTCTATTCAAGATATTGTCATTACACTGCTATCTTATTATCCTTTTCCCTTTTTTTCTCCAGTTCAGCTCCCTGAAGTTGATCCACTGATTGACCATTTAAGTCTTGGCCTTTCCAGTTCCTGATTCAGTGTTTCTAGAGCCAAGATATGATTAGAAGCCCAAACATAGCTTCTGGGCACCCACAGTCTCCTTGATGGATAAGCTGGGTGCCAGGAGCCCGAATTATGTGAATAAAAGGACTTCGGTTATAACCTCTCAATCCCCTTCTAGACTGGCACAGTCCACAGATCTGGTCCTCTTCCTTTGATTTTTTTCTATTTCTTTTTCATAAAATATTTCAAATATAAAGAAAATTGAAGAGAACAATATTTTTTAAAAGTACCCAATTCAAGGCTTAACAAAATATTAACATTGTGTCATATTGAATAAAACATTACAGATATAGCTGAAGGCCCATCTGTATCCCTCTTAATCCCATTCCTATTCTTCCATTCTGAAAGGTGACTACTATCCTAACAAAGTCAGTGTGAATTCACAGTTTAATGTCTTTACTACATATTGTGCAACCATAGCAACACATATTCATTTGTGTGTTATTAATATACATAAATGATACAACTTATATGTACCATTTTTCAACTTGCTTTTTTCATTCAACATTGTGCTTTCAAGATTTAACCATGTAAATTTAAACGTAAATTTCATTCATTCATTTTAACTTCTATATAGAATTCCACTGCATGCGTATGCCTTAATTTTTTACTCATTCTCCTATTGATAAACATTAGGTTTTGTTGAATTGCATTTTTTAGGGGAGTTGTAGTGTCCCACCCTTTTCCTCCAGACAGTGCATTCACCCCCAGCTGCTTACTCTAAGGGTTGACTGCTGACAGCTCACAGCTACCCCTTTATCCAGAGATCCCTCTTGGCTGACAGGAGCTACCTTGCCCTGGAGATGACAACACCTCACCCCACACACACACGCCAGGCATGGGGTACAAAACAACCCCCTTACCTCAAGGGAGGTATTCTTTGATATGATTTATGTCCCAGAGCCCTTCATGATCTGACCAAAACTAGACTCTTTCACCTAAGACCACATTCTGGCTGGCATTTCTCCACACTGTCCCTGCTTTCCTCACTCCCTCATAGTGAGCACACCCACAATAAATGGCATGTATCTTCAGGGCTGTCTCAGACTCTGCTCCTGAGGAACCTGATCTCAGACAGGGTCCCTATCACAAACACTATTATAAAATTCTGTGACAGGGCTTCCCTGGTGGCGCAGTGGTTGGGAATCCGCCTGCCAATGCAGGGGACACGGGTTCGAGCCCTGGTCTGGGAAGATCCCACATGCCGCGGAGCAACTAGGCCCGTGAGCCACAACTACTGAGCCTGCGCGTCTGGAGCCTGTGCTCCGCAACAAGAGAGGCCACGATAGTGAGAGGCCCACGCACCGCAATGAAGAGTGGCCCCCACTTGCCGCAACTAGAGAAAGCCCTGGCACAGAAACAAAGACCCAATGCAGCCATAAATAAATAAATAAACAAAAAAATTAAAAAAAAAAAAATTCTGTGACAGTCCTCATGGGTCTCCACGTGCAGATGTGTTAGGGGGTTGTTTGGGTATATACCAAAATTGCTGCCTAGTAGGATAGGCTTAACTTCAATTCAGTTAGATGTCCCCAAATTGCTTTAGAAAGTAAGATCAATTTACACAACTACTCCTACATCTGAGAGTTCCCATTTCCCCCACTGTATCTCCAGCACTTGCTGATGTCAGGTATTTTAAATTTTGCTACCAGGTTGGTAGTGAAATGATTAATCTATCCCACTCCCTTATTCTGGGTTATTTCCTTTTTATTTTGTTATTTAACAAACATTTAGATAGCACTTACTAAAAGCCTTATAAATGTTTGAAGCACTTTACTAATATTAATTCATTTAATCCTCATAAGAAGCCCATGAGGTAGGTACTACCATCATTATTCCCATTTTTACACATGAGGAAACTGAGTCACAGGGGTCACAGGGTGGTAAGTAACTTGCTTAAGTTTGCACGTATAGAAAGTGGCAAAACTCGTATTTGAACCAAAGCAGTCTGTCTAAAAAATCCCTGTGCTTAATCACTATACTAATGCTATCTATTAACTACATCCTTTAGTTGTTCTTTCAGTATTGATCTCTGCCTAGTAAGTCTCTTAAACTTTGATTCTCTGAAAAAAATAAATAAAAATTAAAATAAAACCCTATATAACAACTGTGGTCTGCTAAATCATGCCTGCTCCCCAAAGTGTCCACATCCTTATACCCAGAACCTGTGAATGTTACCTTTTATGGAAAAAGGGACTTTGCAGATGTAAGTTAAGGTTCTTGAGATGGGAAGAGTGTCCTGGATTGCTCAGGTGCACTCTAAATGTGATCACAAGTACTCCTATAAGAGGAAGGTAGAAAGAGATTTGACAACAGAAGTAGATGCGACAACAGAACAAAAGAGTGGAGTGACACAAGAAAGGATGAGCCAAGGAATGCAGTCTGCCTCCAGAAGCTAGAAAGTCAAGGAAATAAGTCTCCCCTAGAGCATCCAGGAAAAGCAGCCCTGCCAACCCTTTGGTTTTAGCCCTATATGACACATTTTGGACTTCCAAAACTGTAAGAGAATAAATTTGTATTGTTTTAAGCCACTAAGTTTGTGTTAATTTGTTACATCAGTAATAGGACAATAACACAATAATCCATCCCAAAACTCAAGAACGTAAAAAGCAGTGATTTATCTTCATGAATCTGTGGGTCAGCTTATCTCCTCCACGGTCAGTTTGGGGTGGCTCTGCTCTTCACATCTCTCATCCTCCTCCTGGGACCAGTGGGTGGCTCAGGCATGTTCTTCCCCAGGGCGATAGCATTACCACAGAAAAAACTCACAGTTGAGGCCTAGGTTTGAAACTGGTACACTGTCATTTTCACTTTATTCCATTGCCTAAAGCAAGTTGCACAGCTGAGCCCAGAATCAAGCAGTAAAGAAATACACTCCACCCCTTTTTTACTTCAACATTTAAAAATGCATTTCAGGGCTTCCCTGGTGGCTCAGTGGTTGAGAATCTGCCTGCCAATGCAGGGGACACAGGTTCGAGCCCTGGGCTGGGAAGATCCCACATGACACGTAGCAACTAGGCCCGTGAGCCACAACTACTGAGCCTGCGCGTCTGGAGCCTGTGCTCCGCAACAAGAGAGGCCGCGCGGGTGAGAGGCCCGCGCACCGCGATGAAGAGTGGCCCCCGCTCGCCACAAGTAGAGAAAGCCCTTGCACAGAAACGAAGACCCAACACAGCCAAACATAAATAAATAAATTAATTAAAACAAACAAACAAACAGACAAAAATGCATTTCATTGTTTCTTGAATCTAGTTTATCAGTGAGAAAACTGCTTTCAGTCTAAATGTCATTTCTTTTAGTTTTTTTTTTTTTTCTATTTCTCCCTGATAGCTTTTAAGAGTTTGTTCTTGAGGAGCCTAGATTTGGATTTTTTTTCATTTATCTCATTCAGATGTTAGTATTCTGTCAAACTGAGGACTCCTGTCTTGCTTGAGGTCTAGAAAATTTTCAATCATACAACTTCATTCTTATTATCTCAATATTATGCTTCTGAAATCCCTATGCTGGGCCTCCCCCATCTCTCTTCATCATTTTTTTTATATCTCTTTATCTTCCTGTGCTATATTCTAACTGATTTTTTCAGAATAGCTCCTAAATCACTTATCCTCTCTTTGGCTGGGCCTAATCTGCTGCTTAACATTTGAGTTTTCATTTCACTTATTATGTGTGTTTTATACCCATGCCTTTTATTTTTCTATAGTACTTTGTTTATTTTTTTATTCTTTCTTTTTTATCTCTTTTAGCTTTTTTAGTGTGCCTATTATGTTTCAGATCATTCTATAATCTCTAGTTCTTGGAGTGCAAATTCTCCTGGTTATTGCAGCTGTTCTCTCTCCCTCATGGAGTTTTGTTTTCTAACATTTTTTTAATTCCCATGTGCTCTGCTTTGTAGGATGATCCTTTAAGAGCTGTTCCACTCCTGTTTCTTCCAGAGACCTGGGAGGTTCATGAGTTCTAGTGCCAATACTGATGTTAATTTCCCTATTTGGAATTCCTGCACCCTGAGAGTGTTGTAAATTCAGGACTCACACCTGTTTGTGCCGACTTAAGTTTCCAATTCCTTGCAGATTTTTTTACCCAACCCATCTCAGGCATGTCCCAGAGGGTGGAGTTTCTGTAGTCCATTTCATACAAGGAGCAGTCCTTTAAGACTCCCATTGATTCAGGAGACTGACCCAGTGTCTGTCTCACTGGGTCCCCATCTCCTGTCTCTGAACTGGACTCTAGTCCCAACTTTCAAATCTGTCTGGTTGGGAAATCCCTGTGAGCCTCTATGGCTTCATTCTTCTCCTAGCAAATCTGACTTTATGTTCCTTCCTCATTTCTGGCACCAGGGATTTTTATTTTCTTTCTTTCAAGCTTGGTTTACATTTAAAATGTACATTTTTTCCAGTATTTCCACAACTAGGAGCAGGAGGAAAAGATGTTCACTGTCATCTCCTTTCACTACTTACAGTTACATCTGGTGATCCTTGATTCTCTACTGTATAGTCACATCTGGTGATCCCAGTCACACTGGGACCCTTTTCTAAATCCAGCTCATATGTATGGGCCCTAATGTCTCCTAGCCTTCCTTCCCCATGTTGAATCTTCCACTCACAAGCACCACTATAAAAAAGTCTTTCAGAACCAATCAACCACTTCCACCCGGTTAAGTTTCCTGGTGGTAGCAATCCCACCATATTTGGACTCCTATTTCCAAAGTAAAGCCAGAGTTTACAACAGTGCTTGGATGCTAAACAGACTACCCTCACTCAAGGCCCATCTCTACATCCAGGTCATTTCCTCCTATCCATTCCCCAACTGTGAGCTACACCCTGTTGAGTGAATCACTGCCAGTGTATGGACTAGGCCTCTGCAGTCTAGCCCTGTACTCACCAAAATCCCATCAAGAATACAGTAAAATCCTATTTGAACAAACATCTATCTATCTATCTATCCATCAATTATCAGGGGTTTTAAGCCCCTGATTAAACAATTCCAGTCCCAAACCATTACTAGAACTCTATTTTCATGAAAAGGAAAAAGAAGTACATCTTAAGAAAGGAAGTTTATATGAAGGATTTATTCAAGTAATAAATTCCCTGGTTATGTGCTGAAATTATATATATATTCATCCCAATCTCTAACCAGACAATGATTACTGACATTCAGAAAGATCAATATCAGACACTGGAAATTCACAGTGGCCAAGGAGATTAATACACTTTTTGTACTTCCCATGACAGTAAAGATTGTGAATACATTTCTAAAAGATTTTCAGTAAGAATTAAAAGTGAAACACTTCATCTTAAATTAAAAATTAAAAAGTAATTAAACAAAATAGTATATTACCCAAATATTTTCATCAATTGAGGCATTTCTGTACAACATTTCTGCTAAGGTACAGTATCATTTAATTAAATTTTTTAGTTTCCTGAAATTGTTTCCTATAGATGTCTTTAAATTAGATTATAGATATCATTCACCCTGTGAAAACCTGCAGAAAATACTGTTTTTTGACATGGTTAAAAAAAAAACCAATAATGCCATTCGAAGTTGACTTTTTAAGAATATTTTGACCTACATCAGGATAAGTACTATAGAAAAATCTTTGGAAATTGTAAAAAAGAAAAAAGAATATAAGTAAATCCTAATATTCTTCTTGAATGTTATCATTTTTCAAAAAGAAACCTTCACTACAGAATAATTAACACGTGAATAACCTATCCGTTAGCTTTCTTCCCTAGAATTCCTTAAAAACATTTGCTTATTCATGTGTTCTTCAGGTCATTTCAGTTGTCTCCCTTCTGGGAATTTTTTTTTAAAGAAAACTCCCTAAATAACTTTCTAAAAAAGAAGCCCCTTATGTATGCTATGCCATGTTTTCTATTTGATTACTTTTAAAAAGTTATACCACAGGGCTTCCCTGGTGGCGCAGTGGTTGAGAATCTGCCTGCTAATGCAGGGGACACGGGTTCGAGCCCTGGTCTGGGAAGATCCCACATGCCACGGAGCAGCTGGGCCCGTGAGCCACAATTGCTGAGCCTGCGCGTCTGGAGCCTGTGCCCCGTGACGGGAGGGGCCGCGATAGAGAAAGGCCCGCGCACCGCGATGAAGAGCGGTCCCCGCACCGCGATGAAGAGTGGCCCCCGCTTGCCGCAACTGGAGAAAGCCCTCGCACGAACCGAAGACCCAACACAGCCAAAAATAAATAAATAAATAAATAAATAAATAAGAAAATCCTTTAAAAAAAAAAAAAAAGTTATACCACAAAATGTTTAGCAACATTTTCTGGGGAAAAAAATTTCCATGATTAGAACTAAAAGACTTTCAGTAGTAAATATAAACCATCTATTTCTTACAGCTGATCTGTGTAATATTAAATATTTCTATATACAGTGTAAGGTAGCTGATGATATGATTTGCTACATGATATAACTGAACCATGAAATGAGCTCTATGTTAAAAATAGGGGTCTATGTTACTCTTAAAGATATGGAAAAGAAAATATTCTCTTAATACATGTAAAGAATGAGGCATTTGTTATAATATCCCTAACTTCATTTTCATGTTCAGCCTCTCTGGATTAGAAAGCAGCTGATATAATTCATTCTTACTGTAGAATAGACCAAACTATATTTGCAGAATGCTGATATTTATGGATCAGAAAGAATGCTACAAAAGGTATCTAGATACTCTTTGTTTTTAACTGGGACATTTCTAATACCAACATAGGATTGGATTTGCTGATAAAGCCCTAGAGGTCAGTTTATTGTGGTAGCTTCTATTAATAATACGTAGGGCTTGTTTGTGATTAAATTTCCAAGAGTTTAAGTTGCTTGCAGCAGTGGTAGGGTCCCTCAGACGTCTCAGGCCTCTGTTAACCAAGACTTTATGATTCTTCCCTTAAACTGAACATATAGATCCTCATTATCTTTCCTATTCTAATGAATGCTCCCACTATATAAAAAGACTTTTCTTTAGCTAGACCTTACACTTTACAATGTGACTTTCTGTTAAAACCAAATTAGTTTTTAAGGGGCTTTGCCCTTTCTCTTGTCTAAATATGATCAATATTTGAATAGACAGTACTAAATAATTTTAAACAATTTCACTGATATTGCCTCACTTAAATTTTTCAGTGTTTTCTGAACTTCCAAATCAAATGCACATTAATTTTGGAGTGGTGATAAAAGCATGAGTTTTTCAAAAAGAAAATCCCATAAAGATTCTCTTGTCATTTGTGCATAGACAACTTATAAAAATAATCAGAGGGCCTTTGACATAGTGACACAGCTCAGGCTTTGGAGCCTGACAGACCTGGTGTCAAATCTGTACTTACTAACTCTACAACGTATATAACTCTCAGAGCATCACTTTCCTCATCTGTCACATGGGGAGAATAATTAGCAACGCTTACAATTAAAGGAGACAAGATAAGAATACACAAGAAAACTTCTTCTCTCCCTTAGAATCTAAGGATGTCCATGCTTTTTGCTTCTGACAAGAAATAATAATTCATACTATAGATGATCAGTCTGTCTTCTAAAACAGTAGCATGCTTCCCATTTATTCTGGCAAGTTACTTCCTATTAGTAGGAGTCGCCAGGAGCAGATGGAGGACAGTTTATAATATAAACCAAGAAGAAAGCAGATTGTTATCAGTCTTACCTTAAATTATTTCACGTCAGGTAACTAAATGCTGAGCAATTACCATGTTGTGTCCCCAGAGAGGTGTCTGCACCTCAAAGAACAAGCCGGAAATAAAAAGCCAAGGGCTCCAGAAAAGATGAAAGGAAGGCTAAGACAAAGCATGGTCTGTGCAGACTCTGCATTGCCCTCCCTTTGACAGGATCTACTCTAAGTCACTGAAATTTTTCCAGAAGGTAAAGAAACTCTTTTTCTTTAAAATTCTCACAATTCCTTGTGTAGGGAATTGCTGTACTTCATAAGACTTCAAGCCTCAGACCCTGGGTCACTAATTCTCTGGAACTCTAGAAAGACTCTATAAAAGGTTGGCCTGTCTAAAGGAGATCTTGTCTCAATTTCCAAGTGTCCTAATGGGATGCCTTTATTGTTACCCTGACTTTTATCAGGTGCATCATCTCAGCCTGTGGCTTTGTTTACTCCTGAATTCTAATCCTGGACTGCTTCCTGGACCTTGACTACTGATCTCATTTCAGAGCATCTGTTATAGTCTCACCCAAGTTTATGTGATTTCTTAATTCTGATCATTCCCATAAACTTCAGTCATAATGTTGTCTTAACTAACCCAATCCAGACTTCCAACCCTGCCTTACCAATCTATGGTCATTCCCAGCTCCAATGTTATAACTTGTCCCCAACAAAAACAACAATAAGAATGCTGCCCCAGAGCTGCCTTCCTTCTTGGAATTTCTATTGAGAATTGTAGATATTTCAGCAATACTTTTCAAATACAATTCATCAACCAAAGTTATTAGAAAACTAAGTTATACAAATTGTCCAAAGAATTCCAACTCTAGAACTTTGAAAGCTCTATGGGACAATCCTTGATAAAATCCTATGGGTCAGTGGTTCTCAGAGAATGGTGTATGGTCCACTGGTGAGTGAGCAATGAGGATTCTCCTCATGAGCCAAGAAAGGACAAAAATCTTTCCTTAGTCTCTTACAGGGGAATGATACACACCTCTGTAGGTTTTCATTTGTATATAGGACCAAGGACCAATTTCCAAAGCCCATAGTCTTAGTCAGGTTCCTTGGAAAGCAGAGACAGAAGTTAAAGCATACGTGCAACTACTTAATTACAGAGTGCAGTCCAGCAAAGCAGGAGACTTACGGCAAGAAAATTAGTGAAGCCAGCTTCAGTTCCTACATCTATTGTTGGTCTCATAAGGCCATAATTGGTATTCATCATCTTATCTTCCCCCCTCCACCATCCACTCTAGATTCACTCGTTCTTGGCCAGCTTTGGATGGTCTGGAATTCTTGCCTAGTGATTGGCCCAGAACTAACTACAGGGTGTTAGCTCCCCCTCATTTCTAGGTCACACATATGTGGGCACCAAGCAGACCCCCTAGTGTCTTCTTCCTCACCATCAGCAAGGAAGTCCCAGAGCAGAAGATGAGTAGTGCATGGGAAGGCGTAAGGAGAGGTATTTTAAGGAGAGTTGTACTCTCTTGAAATCAGCTGAAACCCTTACCAAGATGGAGTGAGTGGAATGAGAGACCAAAGACTCTTGGAGACAACTGATGTCAAAGGGATCTAAAACAGTACAGAAGTGTCTGGTACAGACTACCACATGAGTTAGCCAATGTTAAATTTTTAAATTTTTCATTCTTAATCTAAAGGGAGCATGTTCACTGAGTTATTTTTCCCTCGGAAAGCAGAAATGAGGAAGGTAAGTGGTCCACAGAGCCTTTTGCCTTAAGTAGTCGGGGGCGGGGGGGGGGAGGGGGCGTGTCAAAAATACTGCACACTATTGCCTTAAATGACCTGTAAGCTGCTTATTTAGTTATTAACAATCAACTTATTTTTTATCTTTATTTTTTTTAAAGGATTTGAAATGGCTTATAAGAAAAGGAAGACCAATATGATAGACATATAATGGCCCAAGCAAATGAGGGAAATACAAATATGCTAATCGTATGCTTAACATAATTGCAATAATAGAGCTGCAAATTTGGCTTGGAGTTGTATGGTTCAGAAAGCATGATAAGTTATATAGCTCTTGTTATCAGAAAGGAAGAAGCATGCTTTAGGAGAAACAGAGTTTTTTCTGGCACTGAAATCTAAAAGAACTTTCTGATATGGCGCTTTATAGAGGGGAAATTGCATGATGCAATGGACAATGCCCTCAGCAACATTTTTACAGCAAATCCAGAAGTTGGCTTCATTTTATAATGAGGTAGGGAGACTTATTATTTCAACAAATGGCACTATAATTCCTTTAAGGGAGAAAACAACTTTTGCTGAGAATAACGGTTGGGGTAGAAGCGTTCAGTGTGGGCTGTGAAGGCCTCAGAGGAACAGGAAAATAGTTCTGTCTAATAGAGGAAAAGGAATTTGGAGGTCTTTAGGACAACTTGGAAATGAGTGGGTGAACTCACCTCAGAGCTGAGGTGGGAAAGGAAATGAGGGAGAGCAAAAGCTACTGAACAGGTGGAAGGTTCTGTGAACAAGTGACCCCTCATCACCTACCACCACCCCCAGTCCTCAGTAAAGTTTGCTAAACTCATAATTGCTTTGGGTATTTCAATACACATATTGAAAGCAAAGGGTGTTAAGTTTCAGTCAAGATGGCAGTGGGGCAAGACAGTGACAGAATGTGAGGAATCCAGAAGCCAAGAATAAAAGGAAATCAAGCAATTGTAAGCCAACTGGTATTAATGAGAACTGGAGAGCAAAAAACAATGCTGATTGAGGGTAGGTTCACTGGATTTCAATACCAGATCTACAAGTGTTCACTTTAACATCTCCTTATAAAAGCCAAAAGCCTAACAGTGCCAGCATGATAGACCATCCCTCCTCTGAATGCAGATGACATATTCATTGTAAAAGTGGCAGGTAATTGTCATCCAGCATCCATTTCCCCCCTTCTTTTAAGTTGTAGGACTTCCTCTTTTTAGCTGGACACATGGGGTCCCACCTAGAGCCATTTTCTAACAGACCACTCAGCTGGTTGCAGCTTGTTAAAAAATGGCCAATAAGATGTAACTGGAAAGGATGTGGACAATTTCTAGATCAGATTCTTTAGGGAGGCTACTTGCCCATTGCATCTAACTTCTTCCATTCCTGAAGTCTACAATATGGACATGGTGGTAGTGAGCCATCTTTTACCATGTGGATAATGACAACACTCTAGCCTAGAGATGGCCTAGCAATGATATAGAAGGAACCTGAATTTCCTGGTGAACTAGAGCTGCCTATCCTCCCTCCCCCGACCACCTACCTCTCAGACTTTTACATGAGAGAAAAATTAACTATCATGCTTAAGCCGCTGTTATTTGGTCTCTGTTAAAGCAGCCAAATCCATATCCAAATGTAAATATAAATGAATTTCTAGTAGTCAAATACTTCAAATATATGTTCATCTATTGATACTACTCTACCCTTTGGGTATAGCTCTTAAAATTAACGTAGTATAAAATATCTTCAAACTCAGCCAAAATTGTACCTCATCAGTTATAACAATGGTTCCATCGTTGACATACTGCAAGCACTTCATCGAATTTATTTTTGCTATAACCAAGTATATTACTATTAGATGGAATGTTGTGCTGAGTAGACTATATTGCCCATAATAAAGGAGGATTAAATATGCTGCAAATAAGAAGTAAGAAGCATGTCATAATGTAATGCTGGCACGAAGAGCCCACGCTTATTAAACATGCCAAAACTTTCCCTCATAAGTATAAGCAAGAAGGCAGTCAAAGCAGTAACAGCTCCATTCATAAAGAAACACAGTGAACAGAGGCAAGTCTGTGAATGCTTTTACAGATCCTGTGGTATACGGTTATTCACTAGCAGTGATTATATTATAATTACTTCTGACTTTTTTAGGTTAGTAATTCCATTAGAAACTGGATTTGACTTTATGCAACAGAAACTCAATTGCTGTGGTCTAACCACATACAAGATTATTTACATCATGTTTAAAGAAATCTAGAGTAGACTGTAAGGTCTACTTTCTCTTAGTAAGGAAGAAGGAGAGAGTAGATACAGGGTAGGCAACCATCTGTGTCTGCCACATATTGTCACTAAAATTTCTGCTATTCTCTGGATATCATGTGCTCAAAAAGATTAGAACCACTGGAATACAAGATTCCAAACATTTCTGAACACTCACCAATCCATTCTATTACTTCTTTTCACAATGTTTTGTCACTTTTTTATAGGAAGAGTGAATGCAACTGCTCATTATCTTAATTATTTTTCTTTCTGTTGTTGTGTCTTCATTATTAATTTAAAATGTTTAATACTAGAGTAGATCAAAGATGTTCACAATTTTTTTTGACATTCATAAGGTCAAATTCATGAGGTTTGTGCCCCTTTTCTTGAATCTGAGTGGGCTCTGTGACCAACAGAACATGGCAGAAACACTGCTGTGCCAGTTTTCAGGCCCAAGCCTTAAGAGGCTGGTATCGTCCTCTTCCTGTCTTTTCAAATACATACTCTTGGAAATTAGTCACCATGTTGGGAGGAAGTTCAAACAGCACCGTGGAGAGGCCAACAGAGAAATGAATCAAGGCCACTAGTGTATAGCCCTGCTGACCTCCAGCTCAGAGCTGGCACCAACTTGCCAGCCATTTCAGTGGAGCCATTTTATAAGTAGATCCTCTACCTTCAGTTGAGCTGTCCTAACTGATGCTTCATGGAGCAGAAAAGAGCTGTACCCTCTGAACACTGTCCAAATTTCAGATTTGTGAGCAAAATAACTGTTATGTTTTTAAGCCATTAAGTTTTGGGTGGTTTGTTACACAGCAATAGATTACATTCAGTGAAAGAAATTAATGATGCCTTAATGAAATATAAATATAAATGAATTTCTAGTAGTCAAATACTGTGAATATAAATATCATGCACATGCCGCTTATCTTTATTTAGTACAATAAGCCAAACTGTATTTATTACTAGTATTTGACTTTGTAGTTTATCATGCTATATGCACAGAGCCAGTGACACAAATATTTGGTTAAAAAAATCTAGAAGGGTATGTATATTCCTCATTCACATGAAAGCAAAAAGTATTTAAGAAGCAAATGAAAACTATATCTGAAAAGCATTTGATACAATAGTATCACCTTCCTGAACTCTGAATAACTTTTGAACTCTGAAGGAATTTAGAATAAAGATCACCTATTTTTCCTAACAATGTACAGCTAGCTCTGTTGGGTTTTACCATTTAGAGGAATCAGTTACTGCCACTAAACCACCCAGTTGATAAACAAAAGAATGAGACAGAGCAGGATAGAGTGCAATGGTCAGTCAGGATGGTTTATCTGTCTAATGCATCGGAATTGTATAATTTTAGTTTAAATATTTTCTTTCAGTTTTACTACGTGCATAAGGTTCAGGGCTTTCAGAGGATGAAGTCATTTCAAAGTAGAGCTCCCTAGCCTGTTTGGAGGCACAACTAAAGACATTTTTCTTTATCCATTTCAGGATGAGGAGTCACACCCCCAAATTAAAACTTTTTAATGTACCCAACACACAAATAAAAATTACAGTTGAGTTTTCAATGAGACCTGATCCATGAGTGGGCAATTTGGTGTGAGATCTGCAAATTGAATCACTTTTTTGTCCTCTTGTTTTCCGTAAAGATAGGCATAAGTTAGGACATAATAGGTGGTTTATAACCAAGACTCAAACTAATAATGTCTTAAACATGTTCACAAATAGGCATTATAAGGCTGCTTTGGCAGCTCTCTTCTGCAAGTTGCTCAGGGACCCAAGTTCCTTTTGTCTTGTTGTTCTTCCATCTTTAGGCTGTTTTCTTCACCCCCATGTCCAAGGTGGCTTGTCACCACATCTACATTCCAAGCAATAGGATGAAAGAAGGGCATGCCCTCCCTTTCAGGATGCAACCTAAAGTTTCACAGATCAATTCTGCTCATGTTCTATTGGCTGGAACTTAGTTATCACAGGCCACATCCAGCTAAAAGAAAGGTGGACAATATGTAGACTTTATTCGGGATGTCCATGTGCCCAGCAAAAAAATTCGGTATTCTATTGCTATGAGAGAGAAATGGCGATTACATGTGGGGGAACAACTAGTATGCCTAACACAGGAGCACTCACTTGGGAGCAAGAATGAATCTTCCGGCTAACATTTTACTATATATGAGATCAGTGATTTGAATTTTCTGCCTGAATGAACACCAGACAAATGCTTTACCTAAACCTCTCTGACCAAAATTTCATAAAGAATTCTTAATTATTAAATGAGATGATGCATCTTTAAGTCATCTTTATGTACCAGTCATGAAATACTATAATAAAGAAACCAGAAGTCAGAAGTCATTGATTCAGACATGGCTAATAGATATTCAGGGCACTTTCATCTTGGCTAAGCAACAGTTTCTATTTTATTTGTTTATCATTTAAATTTTATTTATTTTTTTATACAGCAGGTTCTTATTAGTTATCTATTTTATACATATGAGTGTATATATGTCAATCCCAATCTCCCAATTCATCCCACCACCACCACCTCCACCCGCCCCCTACTACTTTCCCCCTTTGGTGTCCATACATTTGTTCTCTACATCTGTAAGCAACAGTTTCTAGAGTGCTCTACATGTTTGCTTTTTATATAATTCTAATGCACATAATATCTTTCAGCAGACAATCTCAAGAAGCTTTTATAAACATTAATTAACTGAACTTCACAACACTCTCGAGAACTGAGAATTAATACATCCATTTACATGGCAGGAAGCCAGATGAACATTACGATCAAGCAATATGGAGCTTACGTGGTTTCAGCCTCGTAATGACATCAAATGGGCAGTACTATAACCTTAATGTTAATCTGAAAATTGAGTATTTAGCTGCTTCTAGGCTGGCAAGTGATTATTGCCCTATATTCAATTCAAGCAAAGTCACATTACTAAAACAAACACAAAAAGAAACACTTTATTTTGAAAATGCTCCTTCAATTTAAATGACTGATATCTAATTTTCTATCTGTAAATCTAAATATAAAAATAAAATTGGAAAGATTCTCATCAGATAGACTTTTAGCACCAAGCTTGATGCAATTTGTTTCTAGATTAAATTTGAAAAGAACAGCTGCTAAAAAAGCTTATTCAATTCACGTGTCAGGAAAGGATAGCACATATCAGATTTCTCTGAATAAAATAACCAAATTATATATGAATGTATGTTATGTGTACTTCCTCAACCTATCTTTGAGTTATAGTGATGAATAAATAATAAAAATATGGTAAAATACTGTGAATACACTATCCAAAGAGCTAACTTCTCAGTATGACATGAAACATCTTGACAATACTTAAAATCCCAAAATTGTTATTCATTGGAGAAATTAATTATATGCATTTTGTATGTTTGAAGGAATTTTCCAAATACATAAGGAGATATAACCGTGGTCCTTTAAAGAGGCAGATAAGGTTAGTTCAGTCACTAAATAAAAGCGTTAACATTACACTTACTTCTTGTAATCTGATCTATGTCTGAAAAAAAAAATGAGGTCTAAGCCTCACTTTAATGGAAGCTAAAATATAGAAATAAAGGCCACAGTGTTATTTATTTTTATAGAACTGGACAAGTATCCAGTACAAGATTTACTGATGACAAACAGCATGAAGACTAATGATATATGAACCAATGGCTTTTAGCTCAGACTTTCGTCAGTGATCTTTCCAAAATGCTCCTTAAATAGATTTTTTTTAAACCCTTAGAATAAAGGCAATCCAAAGTTTAGATATAGGACAATATCCTGAAAGATCTTTTGAAGCTGCTCATTTTCCAAATCACAAGAAACTTTAAAAAATTTTTGGAAAATTTCTCCTAGGACATTTATCCTGGCTAGGCTAGAGGGAACTGGGATTCCATTCCACCTGGCTCACCCTTTCCTGTGGACTGACGCGCTCAAAACATTAGAGAGAGTTTTAAGCCAGCTAACTAACGAAAACCATGTCAAAGCTAATAGTTTAAACTTATGGGTTATTTTATTTGGTTGCAGGGGTGTGGGGGGTACTTTTCCAAAGGAATATCAAATTTAACTTTAATGACTTACCCAAGGAAAAGAATTCTCGTCATCAAAACCTGATAAACATGGAAAGTCTCTGCTAATAATAAAGGTGGAATAGAAAAGATGATAGTAATTTATGATAGAATGGGAAATAGCTTTATCCAGGGATATAACACTTTTTAAGGATACATATACATGTTTTCCAACACACATTAGAAAGTTTTTGTTGGTTTGTTTTTTAATAAAACTATAGACTTTTGTCTACATATGAGTAATATGAAATTCATTTTAACAACAGTTATTGAGAGTCTTCTACTGAGTATAGTAGAAGATATGGAGAAGAGCAAGACATGGGTTCTGCACTCAAGAAGCTTACAATGAAAAAGGAAGATAAGGAGGTATATTTCCAGGGAGAATAAAATAAGTATCGTTAGAGAAGTACAATCAATGTGCTATGAACTTTAAAGGAGAAAAAACTTGAGTTTCTTGGAAGAATCAGGAAAGGTTACTTAAGCAAGGAAATACTTTACATGGGCCTTGATGGATGGGTAAGATATTGGTGCTTGGAGTCTTAGGGTGGACAGTAGTGATGGAAGGATTCCAGGTAACAAAAACAAAGGACATATGAAAGTCTAAAACATACTGAGTAGTATAAAGTAGAATGCAGAGAGCCAAGTAATAGAATATAAATTTGGAAAGATAGGTCAGAGTAAATACTGTTCTTCTTTTCAGCTTGCAATATGTGCATTAAAAGTGTTAGGTACAGGGACTTTCCTGGCGGTCCAGTGGTTAAGACTCCATGCTTCCACTGCAGGGGGCAAGAGTTAGATCCTTGGCCAGGGAACTAAGATCCCACATGTCTCATGGCGCAGCCAGAAAAAAAAGTGTGGGTACAAGCTCCTGAGACTGGATTGGATTTTAAGAACTTCTTCCATACACTCTTTATTGCTAAGAGTACTCATTCAATGCTTGTGATAGTGAGCTATGCCATATAATTGTACATTAAATGCTCCAAATGTTTTATTAATTGTGCACTTAAAATGATCATAGCTAAATTAAAACCTCATTTATATTCTTCAATTGAGGACTACATTGGCTCAGTAGCATCTGTGATATTTTTCTCTTTGAATGTAATGAATATAGAAGAACTTTAGAATCTAAAAATGAACCTTAGAGGTGTGGGTCTCTTCTAACCAACCTTCTCCTGAGATGCTGAATGAGCACCAGTATTAAACAACTTAAGTTTAACTTCCTCTCTGTGCCCCTTCTTTTTTTTTTTTTTTTTAAGGATTTTTTTCTTTTTTTTTTCAAAGGAATTCCTTTATTTTTTTATTTATTATTTATTTATTTATTTATTTATTTATTTATTTATTTATTTATTTATTTATTTTTGGCTGTGTTGGGTCTTCGTTTCTGTGCAAGGGCTTTCTCTAGTTGTGGCAAGTGGGGGCCACTCTTCATCGCGGTGCGCGGGCCTCTCACCGTCGCGGCCTCTCTTGTTGCGGAGCACAAGCTCCAGATGCGCAGGCTCAGTAGTTGTGGCTCACGGGCCTAGTTGCTCCGCGGCATGTGGGATCCTCCCAGACCAGGGTGCGAACCCGTGTCCCCTGCATTAGCAGGCAGATTCTCAACCACTGCGCCACCAGGGAAGCCCTGTGCCCCTTCTTTTAATAGAATTATTAATTAGTATTGAGATAACCCAATGAAAGTTCAGCTTTTAAAGCCAAATGTGATATAAAAGATTACACATACCCAATTGCTTGTTTTATCCGGGAAATGAAAACACACAGGTTGTGACTCATCCAAAGTGACCCAGCAAGTTACCCTAGTAAATTTTCAGAGCTAAAGATGAAACAGATAATATTCGGTACAAGAGAGAAAACTTAATAAATTTACCAAAAAAAATTTTTTCTTTCTACTTCTCTTGTCAAAGATGATTTACTAATTTAAGACCTCGACTTATTTAAAATAATTAAGATAAATATGTTTGAGACTGTTTTCCTCACTTACTTTTCTTTGTCCACACTGGCCTCTTTGTTAATCCTCAAAGATGCCAAGATGCATGGCATGGTATCTATTTCATATATACATATATACTTTGTATACATATGAAAAAAATTATATGATAAATCCCACAGGTTTAACATCTCAATTCTGGAGTCCCAGAAGAGACAGCAGAGAAAATGAACAGGAGGAGAAAAAAATCAGGTAAAATATTATCAAACTTTTCAAGAACAAGAATGAAGCTAGAAGATAATGGACACTTGTCTTTCAACCTAGACTTCTATATCCAGACAAGCTATCAATCAAGCAATAGGGTAAAAGAAAAACATATCTAGACTTGCAAGGTCTCAAAAAATTCTCGTCACATGCATCCTCTTTTTCCCCCTTTAATTTTTTTTAATTGAGTTAAAATTGGTATTAACATAAGTTTCAAGAGCACAACATTATAACTCAACATCTATATACACTACAAAGTGATCACCATCAAAGGTCTAGTTACCATACATCACCATATAATTGACTTGCTTCACCCATTTCACCCACCCCTCAACCCCCTGTCCCTCTGGTAACCACCAATCTGGGGTTACCAATCACATGCCACCATACCACATGCACCAATCACATGCACCCTTTTTCAGGAGGGTACAGGAGGAAGTGTCGCACCAAAAATGAAAGAGTAAACCAAGAAAGAGGAAAACAGAGGACTTGGAAACAGGTGAGAGGTAATGGAAATGCCAGTCATCCCACTGTTGCCCTCTTGGCTCATGCCTAGGATGTGGCCTTGCTTCATCCCTTAGTCCTGACACAAAGAACTGCTTCTTAATTTTTACCTTTGTCTTTCCCCTTTCAACCTTAATTCAGATACTCTGGCTATATTACCATGGCCATCACAGGTAAATAAGTAAATCTTTTATTTGAGCTATCTGACCTGCAGCACCTTATGCTGTGCCCAATTCCTCATGAGGACTTCTGTTGAAGTTACTTCACCCCAGTGACCAAGTCCCAGACAAGCCCCATGGGACTTGAATCATATAACCATGAAAGACTTTTCAGCAATTGTGTATTAGCACCTTTTCAGAAGGATTGTGCTGTCCTTCAAAAGCCAAGCCCTCGCTACATGTTTTAGAATGTTGCCAAAATTAGGGATCCTTCCTAGGTCAGGTTTCATTTCACTTCTTTTCATTATAATGAGAAAGTAATTTCAGGACCCCAAGAGACAAACACAGATTGATGGAGTCTTGCCTGCCTGAGCAGTACAGGAACCCTAGCAGTCATGGCTTACTTAGTCTTTGGGTGGCAAGAGGGCTTCTCCCCACACCACAGCCAGGGGTCATGGGCATAATCACAAGTGCATCAAAGGGACAGGGGTACTCTGAGTCCTGGGTGACATCCAGGCACAACTCTCCTTCCCCAGGCCCACGAGACTGTACCCTCTAGTCACACACTCTACCTCATTTGTGATAAGTTTAATGGACACATCCAATTCCCAACATTTTTGCCTCCTCAGCACTAAGTAGTGGATACCTTGCGAGTATCTGATAGAAAACAGCTAGCAAGCATGTTATCTGGACAAAAAAAATTGTCCAAGAATTTTGCACATATTGCATGACTCCCCCTTTGTGCAGTAACGTATACTAACTACGTCCTTTGGGGAGGAGACACCCATCTCAGTGTGACTTCCTTAAGAATAATCAACATTGGCACCATTTGCTAACCCCATTTGTTTCCCAAGAGAAGGGAAAGATTATTAATTAACAAATCCTATTCATTTCCCAAGAGAAGGGAAAGGCATGGGTCAAGGGTCATGAGACCCATAAAGCAGGTTGCATATGAAGGCTCTGCCCCCAGAGCACAGTCTCCAATGTCTGCCATGCCTGCAGAGTAGCCTGCAGAGGACACAGTCCAATTTCCAGAGTTGCTTATGCATTTTTAAAACCTTGTAAATACAGAGATACCAAGGATTTTAGGCAAATGTATCAAAAGGGTGTTATTTCTGGTGTCTTGCCTAACCAAGCAAATGCAAAGCCAGGTTATGTTGTATTTGCAGCAAGGCAGCCCCTTCTGAATGTACAGCAGTCTAAGAGATGTAAAACCTCCTACCTCCCCCTGGCCCCACTGACAGCTTTTCTCATTTTATTTGCGTTACTGCTTTCTGATCCATAAAGGAGAAGATAGGAAAAAATCACATAAATTAATATACCATGCAGTTATGCTGTCAACAAAAAAGATGAGTTGTAATACAGTGTGAGATATGCTAAATTAGGAGTATGAAGTGCCCCTGGAAAACAGATGAAGCAACCTGTCAGCCTGCCCAGGGTGTGGGACAAGGTGGAGTGGGAGAGGGCCAATCAAGGAAGCCTTCCAACATTAGGTTTGGACCTTGAAGGATGAGTCAAAGTTTGCCGTGCAAATAAAATAAGGAAGGCCATTTCCACCAGAGGAATAAATAATGCCAATACCACTGCCTTTGCTGACAAGGCTGTTGACACTGCCTCCTTCGCCAGTCTCTTCTTGCAATAGAAGATACCCATGTTCTCCTTTGCTGGCTTTGGAGAAAGGCAAAAAAAGCAGGGGGAAAAAAAAAAAGTACTCACCAGGGCACACACCTTTCTAGATCAATTCTCATTTCCCATAACTGACAACAAAGTCAATACCTCTTCGTTATCATCCTTGGAGTTAAACTCCACCCTCTTCCCAGGGCAGGAGTGGTCTAAGAAGAGCAACCCAAATACTTATTCTAGAGTTTTGGACAGCCCCTTCCTCTCATTCCTGTTCTTGAGCTGCTCATGACAGGATCCTCATTGATCCAATAGCATCAGGACCTCTGTTCCACAGCTGTTCTTCCAACAAGAACCTACATGCCACACACTTCACCCCAAAAATGGCTCCACTTGCCAGTAGGAAGAAAACCTCTTTTCCTGCCACAGTCTGCCTTGGTCCTCCCTGTCTCCAAGGTACCTGAGATCTTCATGCCTGGCTCTCTTTGGCCCAGACAGTTTTAGAGCACTAGATTGTATTAAAATGTTCACATACAAATAATAATGATGATGATTTCTTTTAAAAGCAAAAGAAAGAAATGCTGAATTTTCTTGAAATTCCTCTAGTTATCCTGACAATTTCTCCTATTTAGACATAGTAAGATCATCATTCTGCACCAGTGATCACTATCGAGAAGTCAGGAAAAAAACAAACTCTCAAAATCAAAACAACTTCAAACGATAAAAGTTTCAGGTATTAAATGTAGTGTTTTTTTCAAGGAGTTCTGTTTCAAAATACACTTTGGTTGCAGCTTTAAAAAGATTCAGTCTGGGAAGCAGAACCACTATGAGTGATACGGAAGAAGGAATTTATAATAGGAATTAGTACTTACACGATTGTGGGAAGAGCTGGGAAGATAAAGATCCAAAGAATGTAGTTGAAGGAGCAGAAAAAAAGTCACGAACGTGTCAGAACTTGCAGGGAGCCAGTACGTCCTGCTCTTGGGATGAGACCACGAAGGCTATGGAAGGTTGCTGGCCCTTCATAGCTGCCACCTCTCTGAGTTGTCAGCCAAGCGTCCGGTGGAGGCCTGAGGTCACTTTTGATGGGCAAGGCCAGCATCAGGAAGGAGGGAAGAGCAAGAACAAACTGGCACCCAGCAGCACCCCTGGGTCTGACGATAACCTTCAGAGTATAATGACCGCTGCTTCTCTTCCGCGTCCCAGAACTCACACAGTTTTTACCTTTAGGCCAACTCCAATCTGGAATTACATGGAGAAGGAGAGTCTGAGAAACGTAGTTCCCAGAATAACCAAGTAGACAATACAACAATCTGGCACATTGGTATTTTGACTTAACTACCAGACCTCCAACAACTCATTGTGCAGGGACATACAAACACTCAAACTCAACAAGTCCAAAATGAAAGTGTCATCATGTCCCAGACTTTCATTAAATAACAAAAAATAAACAAATAAAAAGCAGCCTTTCTGAATATCGCTCAATTTATATTATTTCTAAGTGGTCCTGTATGTCCCACACCCAAGGCATCTATCAAACCTTCCTCTCTGTCCTGCACCCAAGAGTCTCTGCCTTACATCAAACTTACATCATTGCTCCCCTGCGTTAAAGAAATAGTTTTCCCTCTTGTCACCCTGCCTTCAACTCACCCTGCTCCAAACCCTCCATTAAGCCATAGTGACCTGTCTAAAACGTAAAATTCTAATTATTTTACTTAAAATATTTTAGTGGCTCCTTATCACCTACCATACAGATTTTCTTTCTTGGTGTGGTATATAAGACGCCTCATATTCTGATCCTCACCTACTTATTTAGCCTCGTTTCCTGCCCTTGTCCCAAACACACTGTGCTCCCAACTATTCTGAACTACTTGCAGAATGCTGAATACATAATTATTTTAAGCCTGTGTGCCTGCTCCCTCTGCTAAGAATTCATTTCCTCACCTCCATCACCCGGTAAATACAGTCACCTGGCAAACTCCTGCTCATCCTTTCACATGTGGCTCAGATGTGGCCTCCCTTGCAGTGTCTTCCATGTTTCCTCACCGCCCCCTGATCCCCACAGTTGGTCCATAACACTCTCCGAACAGTATTTAGCACTTGCCACATTGTATCAGGTCTGCTAATTTACATGCCGGTTTTCTGTGCTAGACTATGAGCCCCTCCGTGTTAAGGACCACATCTCATTCATCTTTGTAGCCCCAGACACTAACACTTCCCTGGCACATGGCAGGGGCTCAATAAACATTTGGTTAGGAATTTAGTTGATGGATTACAAAACCTGACATGTTTAAATATTTTATTCCATATTTATAACTGCTTGCATACAAATTATGATTCCCATAAAATATAGGTTTATATTTATAAAGAACTAGTTAATTTGGAAGTAATCCAGTATATGTGGATGGCCAAATATTGAAATTCAGTCTAAATCTTGAAACAGCCCTAAATCATATGACCTCACTGACCAGATTAATAAGATCTCAATTTCTAAATCTCAATTTCACTGGTGCTGTTTAAACAGCCTCTTGACCTGCCATCAGAATATAGAACAACAAAGGAAACATCTGGTTTTTCTTAACTTTGGGGTGACAAATCCATTTGTTAACAGTAGCAATGGGAGAGCCGACAGTACTTGATAACAGCTCTAACATGGGGAGCTCGGGCCAAAACAGATGGCCCAGACACTTCAGGGAAAGCTTTAAAAGATGTCTTTTCTAATTCAGGTTACACACTCCTTGAAAGTTCCTTCAACACAAGCAGAATGTTTGCAGATGATTTTATTAGTTCTGACTGTTCTGTCTAGAGGTTAGCTTGCAATTGCCTTTTGGGGGCAGTTTGGTTGGATTTTGTTTTTCAAAGTAAGTAAAGGCAGGAATGTTTATAATAGACCAAAAAACTGGAAGTCTGAAGCAGTTTGCATCACCACTGACTTTCTGAACATGACCTCTGACTGGTCATCATTTGCCTGTGCTCTCATTTTTTTTAATTCTTTGTTGGCAAACCAAGGTTAATCCAGAGTTAGTGCCTTTCCTTCCACGTACATACACTAATAGTAATTATGCTTAGACTCTGAGGTTGTTAAACAAAAGGTAAAAATCTGGCCAATGCAAAAGTGTTGGAACCATCTTTGTTATACATCATAATACATTAGTTATGTGTAATAGTTACAGTGACTCTAATTAAACCTTTCAAACATTCTATCATTTTTCAATGTCACTAAAACCTAGATATTCCCGCTTAAACTGTTAAATATTGTAGCCTTCTCTAAATCACCAAATTTACTTTTGGATTCACTAAATATACTATCCCTGAGTCATTAAATCAGTCAGTCATTGGAATAGAAAAAAGAATTTTATCATATTTGAACAAGGCAGTAGTTAATAAGAGCCACACACTGGAGTACTTTCTTTCTAATATAATGTCCCCTTATATACGATACAATTAGTAAATTGTTTGCTATATTCGCTCCAAACTTACAGGCTTCAGTAAAATTTTAGTTGATACTTAATTTTTTAAAATCATTTTCATCAGACTTTGAAACTGTTTTTATAGCTGAAGAAACCGATCCACGAGGGTTAAGTGCCAAAGCCCTCATCAAGTTAATGGTAAAACCTAGAATTGCAGTAATTACACAAACACACATATTCACATACACACATACTCACATACACATTTGTAAAGGGCTATTCATAAAGAAAAGTTGATCAATGAAAGAAATACTTTCTTTAGTGCATTATTTCACAAGATGGGTTAATCCATTTGTATTAGTGCCAAACCATTTAGATTAACAGATGAAATGGATAAGATAGTTGGGAAATAATGCTGTACTATGCTGTATAAAAATGCAAGATTTTTTTCCTGTTTTCTTTCCCAAAATGCTTTTACCAATTTACCACAAGGTAAAAAACAGAAAAGAAGAGGAGAGGAGAGGAGAAGAGAGGCGAGGAGAGAAAAAGAGAAAGAAGAAAAAAATTAATAGTTTCAGGGAGGAAAGTATTGATAGAAAGGGGGCAGACTTCTGGGACTTTCTGAAAGTTTTGGTCTTTATTTCTCATCTTCTGAAAAGACAAGAGACTCTCCAAAAGACCCTCTCTTAGGACTCCTGGCTCTCTGTCATCTGGTGCTTCCCTTTCTCTCCCACATTCTCCAGGTCCCCAAAGGAGAGCTCAGGAGTTATGAAAACAGAGACATTGGAGAGACGGCATTCCTGTTCGTTTTCACACTGGGAGGTCTTGGTCCTATGCACCCATAGCCCACCACGCAGGCCATCCAGACTGCCTAGGACCCATGCTCCAACCTGTGTAGTGTTTTATAGACCGACAACATAGGTGGTGTCAGCACCTTTATTCTGCATGGCAACATCCAGTCCCCGAGGGTCAAGCAGAGGGGTGGCCATGTCTTAGGCTGTGGCTGACTTTGTGGACGGAAAAGAAGGGAAAATTAAAGGAAGCCTTAAGTTATCCTGCCCCACGTTAAGAGCTGCATCATTCACCACAGGACCATGGACAGTTTATAATGGCTGCAAGGGGAAGTGCAGAGTTCTAGAAAGAGACAGACTTAGGCCTGTTGTGTGACCCTGGATAAGTTACATGATCTCTCTGAGCTTCATTTCCCTGGATGTAAACTGAGAAGGATAATACCCATCCTGGAGTTTTTTGTTATGAGGACCTAAGTAGAACTCAAACACATGACTGATACATAGTAGACATTTAATAAATGAGAGCGAAGTATGTTATACCTTTGCCTGATTTGGGGAAAGAGGCAACAAGACGGATGTGAAAATGAACCAAATCACTAACAAAATTGCAGCACCCTGTTGGAGATGGTAATTTATTTTCAATTTCTCTGCCTCCAGTCTCCTAGACCTTCTGATTAAAATCGTGATACTTGTAACTTCAAGAGCCTAGCAGTCTTGTACTTGTCCTCAATATTGAATATGCTTACTTATATTTTTAGATAACTTAACATTGCATGTTTTATTTTTAGACAGCCCAGCCACAAACAAATGACCATTATAAATCAACATAAAAGCAGTTCATACTGAAAGTGCCCTCTTCTAACCCTTTGTAGCTGGTATTTCCATTCTTTAAGGCAAGGTTTCCCAAAATATGTTACCTATTGAACTAATTTTATAGAAAATTGCTACTGAAGATGTTAAGAGGAAAAAAAGCATGTTTTTGTTTGTTCTGTTGTTGTTTTTCCATGTGACTTTCCAGAATCTTCAATATTCTAACGTGCATGATGTATCTCTAAAAAGGTAAGAGGAGTCCTATATCCCCGAACTGTATTTGCCAACAGAGATGATCTGAGGAACAATCACCTGAATTCTTCTTGTCGTTTTGGAGACACATTTTCCATAGGCACAATAATAGGGGCATTGGGGTCGGTGAAGGGAGGAGAGCAGAGAGAATCCAAGAATAAATAAGAGAGGGGACACAAATTCTAATGCCTAAGAAAGTGACATCAAGATCAGAGGTAGGCTGGATGCATTACAAGAGAAGATGGGAGGACAATGGCAAACCACTGGGAGGACAACGGCAAACTGCAGAACATGTCCTCTGTCTACACAACTCAAACTTTTAAAACACATTCTACGGGCCTGTGCATGTCTGTGGGCCCTGCCTTCCACAGGTTGCCAGCAAGAAGCCGCTGTTCTAAGAAGATTGCTTTCATTTTTGTTTCAAAAACAGTGCCATGTGAATGAACTTAAAGAGTGCCATCAAAGATCCGAATTGTTATCTGTTGAAGGGAGAGCAGAAAGGATGTGGCATGTTTAGAGCAGGTTTAGAGCAGCTGTTCCTCTACCCTCTTGACCATGGCTACCATTAGGCCCACCTCAGGGTTAAGAGATGGGATCCTCCTTATAGTTTAGCACTATGTGTTATTCACAAATACATGGAAAATAATAACTCATGCCTTTGAGCACTTATATTTTACCAGACACTATTTCATGTCCTTCACTTATAGCTTCTCATTTCATCCTCACAATAACACTATTATTTTCCCCATTTTACAGATATGGCACAGAGACTTTAAGCCACTGACCTACAGTTACATAGCTAGCAAGCAGCAGAACTGGGATTGAAATCCAGGCTGTCTGGTTCTAAAACCCACACTCTTAACTACTGTGCTAGACTTAGTCTTGGAGATGTCTTGCTTCTCATCTGAGAGGTATATCAGCTTTGAAGGCTTCTGGCCGCAGGTGACAGAAACCCTGCCTAACAGTGTCTGGAATGAGTATTTTTTCCACAAAACAAGAAATCTGGAAGCAGGTGTCTACTGGCATTGGTGCTACAGCTCAGCAGTGTCAGAGCCAACTTCTCTCCTCATGGTCACAAGATAGCTAGCTCTCTGCCGGATATTCTACATAAAATCAAGAAAGCAAGAAGTGGGAAGGAGTGGCACAAGTTCATTACATCCCTTTAATCAGAAAACAGACTTCAGCTTAATCTCACTGCCAGAGTGACATTACATGGCCATGTCTAACTGCAAAGGAGTCTGGGAAAGCAAGTATTTCTCCTTTCCAGCCCTAAGAGTGGAGGGAAGCAAGGGAATATCTAGTTAGGAACAGGTGCTGGCCTCGCCAGCCAAGAGCGTCAGCCAAAAGGGTTTGGTTTGGTTCGGAAAATACCAACAGAACTTCATCATACAGTGTGTCACCCATGCCATGGACCCAAGGAAAGTTAAACAGCAACAATTAGAGTTTGCCACAAAACCAAAATGGAATTGTAGAATTCCTATTGCTTTTTTAAAGTATCTGCTTCTATCCAAAACCAAATATGTGAAATTATACTTCTAACCCTTTTCCTGAAAGGGAAACCTATCAAGTAGTGTGTAAAAACTATTTGATTTTCACACACTCAGATACTTTTTAGTGACGTTATTCTTAGTTACATTATTTTTATTAAATGTTTTCTCCTTCTTTATGATTAACAAACCAAAAAGACAATTTTTAATCCAGTTTCAAAACTGGATTGAAATTTGTCAGTAACTAGAAAGTAGGAAACTTCAGGGCTGAAAATATAGAATAGGTTATGTGGATTTATAAGCTATTTTATTTTCCAGTTTGCATTGGCTTTGCTGGGTCTTCCTACCACTTTAATTGTAATTTTTTTCTTTTATATTTTTATCATAGCACACAAACTCAGAAAACCTGTTACGGCAACTACATAATGCAATCTAAAAATCCAGTTAACATATTGCTATGGAAACCAGGAAACAGAAAAATAGAAACAGTACTCTAATCATTCATTTGGACAGCTATGGCTAGTTGTGTGTGTGTGTGTGTCTGAACTCATTAGTTTATTCACCTTTTATTTAAAGTTGGTCCTAAACCCAAATATATAACTGATCTGTCCATAAATAGGACCAGTGCCCTTCAACCAGTAAATTTGCATTTTAATGTGAAGTAGTCCTTGTTAAATTGTGTCACATGATATGAGGAACTCTTCAGTAGGACTGGGTTGTTTATGTAACCTTGCCAGCCTGTAGCCTCTTGGCACAGTGTGAAGAACACCTGGCTGGGATTTGAGAGCTGGGTTCTAATCACTCCTCTTTTACTAACCAGTTGTGTGACCCTCTTAGGAACTCTTAGGCACTCAGTTTCCTCATCTGCAAACGGTTCCATGCAGGGCTCTAGTATTATGTAACGAGAACTTTCTTTTTCCACAAAACTGAGGACTCAGGGCTTCCCTGGTGGCGCAGTGGTTGGGAGTCTGCCTGCCAATGCAGGGGACACGGGTTCGAGCCCTGGTCTGGGAAGACCCCACATGCCGCGGAGCAACTAGGCCCGTGAGCCACAACCATTGAGCCTGCGCGTCTGGAGCCTGTGCTCCGCAACAAGAGAGGCCGCGATAGTGAGAGGCCCGCGCACCGCGATGAAGAGTGGCCCCCACTTGCCGCAACTAGAGAAAGCCCTCGCACAGAAACGAAGACCCAACACAGCCAAAAATAAATAAATAAATAAATAAAAATTAAAAAAAAAAAACAAAACTGGGGACTCATGAGGTAATCACTTTTGAGGGTTGATAGTGCTCTGTGTAGTTCATGGTAGATAAGAAGCTCTCCGGAAAACGTTAAGTATCCTAACTATATTTTCTATTTTTCATTCTGTGGTCATTCCTGGACCCACTCAGTAAATGTTGTTTCGCCCCTTGACGCTCACTAACAGCCGCCATTATCTGACCAGCCCTCGAGAGAGTAGGAAAGAAAGGCGAGCTACTAAGTCCTCACAGGAGAGGCTCTTCCTGTGAGCTTGTTACCTGCGAGTGTTTTATTTCCTCTTGAAGGTTAATGCCAATTTTTATACTCAGACACGTGAGATATTAAAAGCTACCCTAACACAAATTAATCCACCAAACCCCCAACCTTTTTTAATATCATAAGATTTCAACATTCAAGAATTAAACTTTTGTGCAGTTGTGCTTCCTCACTGCTGTTTGTTATTTAATCAGCCTGTTTCCTGCTATGAACGGGGTGGGGGGTGGCGGGGAGGGGGGAACAGTTAAAGCAGCAAGTTTCCTCAGGGTTAAACTGTGTTGTTTCTCCTTCCAGAAATCTGAGTTATTACAGTCGGGGATAATCGCTGCATAACGAAATCATTGGGACAATTCGTCCATCCACTCCTACCTCCGTCCCTGACAATGAATTCCTTGTTTGTGTGGTGCCCAAATCTCCGCGTCCCCGCGTCAGCGCCCGGCGGCTAACAGAGACGAGGCGCGGGAGACGGTCCTCACAGCAGAGCCTCGCGCTTTTCGCGCCGGCAGCGCGCGGGGGGGGGGGGGGAGGGGCGCCGTGTGCGCGCCTAGTGCTCTCGGTGCGCCAGGGCCGCTGGCTGCACGGGCACCAGGAGGGGGAGACTCAGTCCCGCTTATCTCCCGCTGTGCTAAGTTCAAACTGCCCGAGCTGGTGGGGAGGAGAGTGCGTGCGGCCAGGGCGAGAAAACTTCTACTCCACCTAGAAAGTTTCACCTTGTGGGCGGGGGGAGGGGCGGAGGAAACGCGACCCCCGCGGGGCCCGGCGCGGCGCGCGGGCGGCAGGAAGGGCGGGGGCCGATTTCCCCCTCAGGGTGTTGTTGCCAGTCCCCACCTCAGCGGTCCTTGGACCCGTGGACGAGGTGGACGGACAGCGCACGAGACAGACGGACACGTGCAGGGTCGGGCGGACGAGAGCACGAGTCGGGTCTCCTGGCCGTTCCTCCCGGCTGGACGCGCCCGGGCCGCCGCGGGCCGCGCGCGCCGATGCCCGGCTGAGTCACGGCCCGGGCAGCGCGCGGGTGGGAAGGGGCGGAGGGAACGCGGGTGGGAAGGGGCGGAGGGAGCGCGGCCGGCGCGAGGACGGGGCGTTCGGCTGGGCCCGGCCACAGGTGACCCGGAGGCTCTCGCCGCCCGCGGCGCCCAGAGCGCTTTGTGACCAGATGCGAAGCCCAGCGGAGGGCGCGAGCCAGATGCGGGGCGACAGCTGACTTGCTGCGAGGAGGCAGGGAGGCGCGGAGCTCGCGGGTGGTCCCTACGCGGTTGATCCCTGCGCGGTTGACGTCTCCGCCGGCTCCTGGCCGCCGCAAGGTAAAAACTACAGCCCCTTTCGTATCCTGCACCCTATCTTTCGCCCCTGCCCTTCTGCTCTTTGTTCCCCTAAGAGACCTGACTGCTGTTCCAGAGGGCAAGACCCGGGAGGTGGGCGAGAGTTTAGGGGCTTCAGAAACTGAAGAGCTGTGGCCCCAGGGGCGAGGTCGAAACTAGAATGGGGCTTTTCGTTTTAGGGGGTTGCTTCTGACAGCCACCTGTGTGACTCAGGAGAGGGGCGCTGGGGTGGGCGATGGTGTATGACTGTTATGGCCCAGCAAGTTTCAAGGCTGTGATCTGAGTCAGCCTTTACAAAAGTGATCCGGTCACCCTGACGGAGGGTGATGTGGCCAGCAAGGTTCGAGCCAGCAGTTTCCTTGTTCCCATCCTTGCTTTATATCTGTATTACGTGAGGCCCCTTGCAAGGGGCAGGTGTTTCTGTGAGGGTCTGAATTCTTAATTTCTGGCAAATACACAGCGCTTGTTGTGACCTATCGTTTTCAATCTTACCTTATCTCTCTGCTGGGGCTCTGTGGAGGACATCTGTCTTATTAGGTGAAACAGATTATAACCAGAGGTCGGGCAATCAGGCTACGACTGTTACTGACCCAATAATTAAAGCACGAACGAAAGGATTTTCACAGACTATCTACAATGCAGAATTTACTCCAAAGTACGGGTTCCCATTTCATACCTTTTATGTTTTAAAAGAGCCATTTACTAATTTGGCAGTTGGAGAGAGTTCCTGTGGCTCATGCATGAATAGTTCTGCCCAGTGTGTTTTACCTTATCACAGTTTTATGTTCAAAGGAGCCCTGGGGCAGAATGAAATATTGTCAACTCTCTTAGGCAAAATAATCAGGATACTTTAATTGCCAAGTTAAGACGGTCGGTGAATATGAGAGGATTGTAAAAACTGATGTTGGAGAGAATATAGACTATCCGGACCCTCTCCTGAATTTTAAGAGCACTGTTCACATTTTGTAGAGTTGGGTGGAGGTTTATTTTGTCATTTCCATCAGGCAGACACATGCACATTGCCATGCAAATGGATTCAGAAAAACATTTTCCTTTACAGCTAAACTATTATAGCTGACTAATGAATTTTTTCTGCATGAAGATGATCTGAAAATGATGTACATCGTATTTCTCTGTGCCTCTGGGACATAAATTGTGCTTTTATGTAAAGTGTAAGTGGTGCTTGGATTATTTACAGGTACATAGTTTTTCTTCCTAGCTCCAAGCTTATTGGGCTTTGTTTTAACATGTAAACTTCCATAATGGAACAGAAAGTGAGGTGCTTTGGTTCCAATTGTAGACTGCAAGTCTGTGGTGTACTCAGTGTGCATTCTTTTTGAATTGCTGAATAATACAAGTAAAATTTACATCACTCATAAGAAATTTTTGTAGTACCAAAAATGTGGCTGATTGCCTATAAAATTTACTGGTGTTTTAAAAATTCTGTTCAGGTTTCAAACTTAACAGCGCATAAACCTATAGTTATTAACCTAAATATATTTTGATTTTAACATAATGGAATTTATGGCATTTAGAAGATGATCTGCTGACTACTGGTTTTTCAAATATTGCTTTATTCTTAATACATCACAGTAGAGGTTTACATTAGATGTACTTTCCATGACTTCAGAATTAGTGGTTGAGGTTTATCTGAATAATAAATATGTATAAGATTAACCATAGCCAGTTAGTATGAAAGTTCGTAACTAATATTTTCATGACTTTTAAACTTACAATAAAAGAAAAATGACACTTTTCTAAGCAGCAGAAAAACCCTTATCTTATAAATCCCTTTTAAGACTATGACCCACTATAATCTTGAAATTCTTTAAAATTTGTTCCAAGGAGAATTAGACTAAGAAATACATTTCAAAAATCAATTTCCTTAGCTGTTGGTTAAAGAAGAAAAAAAATAGTCCAAAATAGCATTAGTCTGATTTTCCTTTTGCACATCTACATGATAGCCTCAAATAAACTTTTTCTCAAATGTGGTCATCTCAAAACAAAGTGAATAACTCAAAAGAGCTAACATTCTCTTAGGACACACACCTTTCTCTAAGTGGCTGCACTAGTGCCTGTGGTGACACACCCATGATGAGTACACAGTTCCCTACAAATTCAGAGCACCTCCCATCTCTCTGCCCTCTTCCTCCTCATCTCTTCCCCTTGGTTTGGTGAGAGCTGCTTCCAAGCTTTCTGTGCCCCCATTTCTTCCCTCTAATTTCATGTTTTCTTCACTGCCATTAGGCTCACCAGAATCATCTATGCTTTCCTTTCCCATCATCCCCAATATTTTTCTTGAGCTGCTATGATTGTTCATGGGACACTGAATTTCCTAATTGTGCTACCTTAAGGGGAGAAAATATGCAGAAACTCAAGTGCCAGGGAGTTTACCTCACTGGTGTATGTTGAAACTGGTGTCTTTGACTCTGAGCCCTCAGGGCAGAGTTTCTTCATGGGCTTTGCTCAGTGCAAAATAAATAGTCACCTCTTAGTAATAAATGATAGATATACTGACTAATGTCAATTCAGGATCACTGATTCCCTGTTCTTAACAGAGTTGCTGCCAGGCCCACATTTGCTTCAGCAAAAATAGCTAAGAACTGTAGGTTAAACATCATATGTGTCTGGTACTAGAGGAACATTTTTAGAAAGGAAGAAGTGAAATATCTGCCCTTGAAGAATTAGATATTCAGATAAATAAATCTCGTGCAAAATGGAATCAAGGTCCGTAATTGTTAAGCGGACATTACAAGAGAGTGACAACCTTGGAAACCATCCCACTTGCTATTAAATAATAGAAATTTTTTTTAAATCAAAAGATTGGAACTTAACTCTTAAAATTTTGAAGCTGCTTCTGAGTATATCATCTTTCTGATACTACAACAACCTTACAGAATAGGCAAGGCTGATTTCACTATCTTAACCTCCCCATGTTATAGACAGGGAACCTGTGCATGAGCCTAGCCCCCATGCTGTCTCAACAGCACCACAGCCTCTGCCCAGCCATCAAGGAAGGTTAACTCTTTGAAGCATTTTGCACTGAGGCGTACATTGGGATCCTTAGGTTAGTGATAAATGATGACTGTAACATTTCTAGTCTTGGAAGTTTTTCTCACCTTCTGTTTCTCCAGTTCTCTTTTTCTCTCTTTCTCTTTTTGTAGTAAAGCATACCAAGAAAAAGCTCCATTCATATGTGTGGGGCATTCTCCTATTATCATATTAAGAGCTGTGAGTAATTTTGTAATCTACCCTTCTATCAGAAAGCCCATTCTCAGATATCTCTTCAGCTGTGTTTAACAGTTTAGTATATTCCCCTTGGGACTTGTTTCAATAAAAACATCCAGTAAAATCTGACTACTTTGCTTTTCAAGGGACAAAATGAAGGATGTGTTTTTATAAGCTGTAAAATATAATTGAGAGAAAAATCACACGTGTGGCATTTGTAACAGGAGGTGTGAGCACAGTGAAATTAAAAAAAAAAAAAGTGAACTGGCTAATTGCATTCCCAAGTATACATGTTTCTCCTGTGATTGTATAAATTTGTGCAAGTATGTTTATACAGGTTACTCCTGTTGTTTTAAATTTCTATGATAAATTATGTAGCTATAGGGCAAATAGAAATTATATAAGAATTTATGAGCCATATAGATTATATAATGGTCCATAGGATTTGAAAAGTATTTCTTCTAATATAACAAAGGATTATTAGGAAATTTGGCCCAAGCAATTATGAAAAATGGTCAGAGAATCACAGGTTCTAGTGAAAGCCAGGTTCCTGTACTCTAAGAATGTGACTGAGGATTTAGCCGTTCAGGATAATTTGTTATGCACCTACCAGGCATGATTCTAGACTCTGGCAATGCAGCAGAGAATAAAACAGACAAAAGTCTCTGGCCTCATGATGCTCTGTTCTATAATGAGGAAGGCAAACAGTAAATAAAACACATAAATAAGATGTGTGTGAAGTGGTAATGAGAGCTATAAGGAAGCATAAAGTGGAAAGAGGAGTAGTGACTGTCAAGGCTAAGAGGGAATGAGCTGGTGACTGAAAAATTCAGTACTGGGGTCAGAGAAGGCCTTAATTCAAAGGTGCCCTTTGAGCTAGAACCTGACGGAGGTGAAAGAATAAGGCAGAGCTTCTCCTTCACATTCCTTGGGAGTGTCATTCTCATTTTTTTATCTCTGGAAGTGTGCAATGCACAGCCTGCACAACTGTACGTGGAGTCCCTGGTCTTTTATGGGAAGTACCTGGACAGTGCCTGCCATACTTAATTATAGTCTCAAAGGTGAAGATGAAGGAGAGGCCCACATCCCTTGGTTTGAGGGCAATGAAAGAAAAGAACCGTGGTATTTTCTTGCATTTACCTGGTCCCATCCCCACACCCCATCCTTGATCAGGGATATTGCTCCATTCAGACAATTTTCTTTCTTATTTTCTACACAGTGACCCTGACCCAGTGGAATTTGATGAGACTAATACCCATAGCTTTGTCACAGATCCCTTTCGTAGTGTAAATCTGGAGACAGCAAAGGCAATTGCTGATGGTTTACAGCTTCTGTCTGCTGTGTACTTCTTTCTTGCCTTCTCTCTCTCTCCTTCCTTTTCCCTTTCCAGTGTTAAACCATTGTGTTGGATTTTCTTCTTCTTTTCTTTCTTCCCCCTATGCTTTGTCTGTATCCTGTATGAAGATTTGCAAACAGGTAACCTAAATGAGTAAAACCAACCAAAAACTGGGACCAAAAACCTGCTCAGAAAAAGTCCTACCTAAGAGGGAGCAGCCACTGCTTGGCATCATCAGAGTTGCCGTGAGGCTCAATGAGTGGCATGGGCCCATGTGGTGGTGTCTTTCAGCTTTTCAAAAGCTAGAAATCTCTCAATTTTAACATGTTGACTCAGAATCTTTAAAATTGTTTAAGCTAGAGAGACAAAATGTTTGCAGGCCAGATTTACAATCTTGGCCACAACTATACCTGCCAAGTTGTCCCCTGTTTCACCTGCAGGTGCTGTTTAATTCAGCAGCATGCACAGCCAAAGAGCCCCAGGACTGCTTCTGAAGAGTATTTTATCTTTTAGAGTTCTCAGCCTTTTTTCCTCATTGGAAAATTAGCTCAGCAACTAAGAAAAAAAATATTTTCTAATTCATCATCTATCGGCACATAGTTATTTTCCTAAACTCATCAACCCACATGCTTTCTGTCAAACTATGTATATTTCTAAACTATAAGAGTAATGTAGTCATTTCATTCTTAAACTGCAGCAATAATTTCCTGAAATCTAAATTCATCATAACTTTATATGTAGATTTCCTATTTCATTTCCAGGTTCTCATTCAGAATAAACTCTCTGTTTAGAATACTGGTGCTTTCTCTGTTTTGTTTTGATTTTTAAGACCTGCCTGGACTTCACCAGTTGTTATTCCTCCACCACTGAAATTCAAAACGTGCACTGTGTTGGTTTTGAGTACCCTTTAAAAGCCATTAGATCAGTGTTGCAGTCTATTTTTCCAAAGGAATAAAAGCTCACAGGTTGTGCACTAACTTGTTTCCTTTAATCCTAAAAACTCGGTGAAATACCCAGGCTAGCGGCCTTCCGGAAAGCCATTGTGTTAGAACGGAAGATCATGTACTGTATTTCTTCCTACTATTTTAAATGCAAATATAATAATATGTCATGAAACAGTGCACATATTAAGATCAGTGGCCTTTTCCTGTTTTCAAATGATCTCTTGTTCTCTAATAGCTGGAAATCTGAACCTAGCACCTAGACTCTCAGGTCCAATTTTAAAGTTGTATGTAAAAAAAAAAAAATTGACTTGGAGGAATTAAAATGTACTCCAATTGTTCGATAAGACCATGGGATGTTTCTGGTTTTTAATATTTTATTGAAAATATCAAGAAGAGCATTCAGAGCTAGAGACCTTTGAAATAATGTAGTCTTCACAAATGAGAGAGGTGGAGTAAATTTGTTTATCAGAAGGCAGGTTGTCTCCTTTGAGGCCTAATCATGTGGGAAAGTAAAACCCAGCCAAGTTTTAGGTCCATAAGACAACTCAAACTATCTTTAAAAATAAATTTTGGCTTTTTTGGGACTATTGTGTGTTTAGACCAACATTTTACCTCTTAAAATTTAAACCTAGGGGTCTTTTAAAGGAAATTTAATCCATGTGTTTTTGATTCACTAAATCCTAAATCATTACCCATAAACTGTATGTCTTTCTAAGCTCTTTGATGTCTAAGAAATCTTTGAAACCATGTAAGGCTCCTTTTGTTCCAGAAAAATAGGAAGTTGGTTTTTGTTAAGGGTCAGTAAACAGCATCTTCAAAAATCTGAGTTAGGTCTAAAATCCTGCAACCATAACAAAATGGATGTTTGAATGAGTACTAATGCATTTTTCTGATGCAATGTGAAAAATGTAAGTACTTTTAAGGACCTTGCTCACTATTGGTATTCCATTGTAATCCTTACTAACCCCAAGGAAATTATTTTGGAACAACTCCTCTTTCTATTACAATATAAAGTCCAAATGTTTATCATTTTATCCTGGCACACAGTAGGTACTCAGTAAATATTTTGTTAAATGTTAAATGAATGACTTCTTCTTCTGCCCAGAACCTTCCAGCTAATGTCAATCTTTTTATTCAGTATCAATATCCATCTGTCATGTCTTGGAATGAGATCTATTCTGAGTCAGTGACCTGGTTCAACAAATTTTAAAAATAAGCCATCTAACTAAATATATGACATTTATTGAAATTCATTCTGTACCATGACGCAACAGCCTTGCAAAGAGTGCTGAAAATAGGAAGGAATTTCTAGGCTAATTTGATAAAATATTCAGTTGTTACCATATGCTTTCTGAAAATTGATTTTTTTTCCCTTTTACTGTTCCTGCCATCCTTCCTCCCACCTTGACATGCTTACTGATTGAAAGCTTTGCACAGAAAAGGGCAGGTCATTTGTATCTATAAGCAAGAGCAGCAAGTTCAAACAGGCTTGGAAAACATAATGCTATAATCATAAGTTGCCATAATATAGGAGGGGAGAGAGGGGTACTCAACAGTAATAGTGGTGTTGGGTTTTGCTCCAAATTACATAGATGACACATCTTTGAACTCTATTGTGTGGGGGAAAAAAACACCTTCTTACTGTAGTTAGATTTCCTGTTTGTGAGTGTGTATTTTCTGGTAACTAGACTTCCCATATAGACTTGAAATAAATATGTAGCTTTAAGTGCAATTGAAATCCACATGATTAGAGTACTGAAGGCTATGGAGACAGCAACTCCTTCTCTCTAAAAGAAAGAAAGTAGTGTTTAGAAGGCATAGTACTGAAGCATGGTCATTGACATTTTTCTTGATATCATGTTGTGAATTTCTAACAACTCATAACATTTTGTCCCCAGAAAACCTTTCCTGATCAAAAGTGTGTTGTTTCTTTATGACATTGAGGTGCCAGAATTTGTCAATTTTTTATATGCTGGTGGGAACAAAAAGGAAAATTGTGCTATTATGGTCTTGAAATGGAGGTTTTCTTAGGTGAATCTGAAAGTTTGCTGAATACATATATTATCATTAAAACTTGTTTTGAAATTTAATTGTAGATAGCACTGTATAAGGAGTAACTTATTTATGTAGTTTTCACATGCTTAATTTCAATTTCAGTGGTTGACCAAACCATCAGTAATAATTATATATCCATGTGTTTGTACACATTTACATTTAGAGGATTTTTTAAACTCTAATTAAAAGGTCTCACAGCTTGATAAATGAGCAGTCAAATGCCTCTGTATTTGTACATTTGGAAAAATGTAATTCAATTTAAGACATTTTTGTGATAACTCTCATGCTACAAGTATAGGAAATAGTTAATGAAGGAGAAGACCTGCAGGTTTTACCAGGGTAATGGGTCAGCAAGGTTAAAGGAATGGAGAGGTGGGTGGATACGCTTAAGGGTCATGGATTTGGGTGCATTGCAAGTCATGAAGAGAGTGTCCCATTAGGAATCAGGCTGCCACCTTCCAAATAGGAAAAAGGCTGGTCAAAACTGAGTGGGGAATCAAGGGAAGCTCACAGGAAAATGGTAGGCACATGATAAGCAAAGTCGAAGCTTCCTCCAACTCTGTCACAGGTGGTTTGATTCTGGGAGAAACTAGGCTATCATCTACCCATTTCTAAATCAGCCCTCTTAGTCTATCCTACCCTTAGCTACCAGTAAGAATAGCAGGAATATGTAGCAGAAAAAGAGGGACTTCTATTCTGAGTGTCAGAGGCATGTCCTATGCACTCTTTTAGCTACTCAAAAACACTGTAAATGAAATTCTGTGTTCTCAGAAGGAATCAGAGTATTAAAAGAAAAACCCAGCTTACAAATGTTTTATACCATTTTCACGACTAAAATTTTCTAGCATATCAGGGCATTATAATGCATTTGTTACTGTTGGGATCAAAAGTTATGGCCCTTAAAACTATATCAATAATTATTTTCCATTGGGATATCATCTGCAGTGTATGTATATTAGCTTTTCTTGCGGATATTATCTTGAGACCATTTCTTTGGGTCTCGATTGTACAGAGTTAATGCTTTAGTGTGTGTAAGAATTGTACTTCTCATGTTCTAAACTTATACAGTAGTCTAAAGAGTTAAGGAAAGCTTATATCAGGGCCTGCCTTCACTTCCTGTCTTTTTGCTACTCTGAGAGTCTCAGGTGAGCAGCTGTCATCTGATTCTGGCCTCACATTCAGACAGAATCCCTCCAGCTCCTGCTGAAGGGCACACTGTCCAAAGTGAGCTCGCGTCCTGACCACTCTCTAGTTAAGATAAGGACAGCAGACAAATAGAATCATTTAGGGCCTGTGTGAAACTTTGGACCTAAAATATTACCCTAGCTGTTTTTTTTTTTTTAACTGAGAGTAAAAGTGTACAGTAAATATTTTAAGTTCTATTGAATTATATAGAGAAGCAATCAAAGCAAAGGTTGTTGACAGAAGAAAGCTTTCTCCTAACAGAAATGAATATGCATTTTGGACTTTTTAAAATTCACTTTCTGTCATGTCAAAATTAAGATACTTCTAAATTTTATTTCAGTCTCACTAACACACATTTGGATTGTTCATTGAAATTTGTACGTCAAGGTCCAATGACTTTAAACATTCTTATAGTCTTCAAATAGCTTACCAAAAAGTTGTTCTTTAAATCACCAGAAAAGTGCAGATAAAACCCCAGACAGTTTCATTAATGATAATGAAAGGTGACAGCTCTTGAATCTATGTCATAACTTGATTAATTGCTTTCCAAATGTTATTAAAGATTCTAAATGAATAACAAGACTTGTATTTAGAGTCAAGTCTCCCTCACAATTCCTAAATGGGTTTTAATTTTCAGACTTAGATAATTATTATATCTGATTCATTTCTTTAACATCTTTAGACTGTTGGTCTTATTGAAAAGAGAACAGAGTATCTGTTTCAATATGTTTTTCTTTTCCCTGAAGTTATTCCTTACAGATTTCAATAATAATGGTTTTGAAATAAAAATAATCAAATGCTGGCATTTCTTCTTAATAAGCGTTCATAGATCTGATGAATTAATAAACATTACAAAGAATTCACTACAGAGGTTATGATTATGGGACCATTTAATTCCCAAATCTGCCATGCTGACTGTTTAGATACTCAATGAAAATGAGCATTGTGCATTAGGATAAGTATTATTTCTCAAGAGAACTTTTATTCTTGTTTTGGTCATTGCCCATTTTGGCCAATTCATAGCACCTGCTTCTCTTACCAGCAAATCTGTTTACTTGTCTCTAGTCTCATTTTTACCCTTTCCCACCACAATTATTACAAACTTCCACTATTCCCTCAAGCTCTTGAATCTCATTGGCTCCCCTTCTTCTCAGTGTAGTATCTTCCCTCATAGTTTAGAGAGCAAACAGAAGCCTGAATAGTTTTCTGTGTCACCCACCCCCCCGTTATTACTTCCTTGCTTCTCTATCAAATGATGAAATGGTCTTTTCAACCTATGGTCTCGATCCCATTCTTCCCCACATCTTCCAGCACCTTGCTCCATCTATCCCACCTTCCCTACCAACCCTTCTCATCTTTAAAATCTCCATTGCCTTTTTTCATTCAGCCCTTACTCAACTCGCTGCTTCTAGAAAGAAGCACACACCCTGAGAAGATCCTTAATATACAGTTACCTTAAGTATTCATTCCTATTTCTGCCTTATCCTTTAAATAAAGAATTCTTGAAAATCACTATCTCATTTTTTCTACTATCATTCATTCTTTAACTTATTCAACTCAAGCAGTCTCTTCCCCACTCCCAAGAAGATATCCTCACTCTAATCACTGGAAACCTCATTGCCAAATCTGACAGACACTTCTGTTATCCCACTTGACCCCTCTATGAGATTTGACACTATACATCTTGCTTTTCCTTTCTTGAAATTTCTCAAGCTTCTGAAATACCACTCAAACCTTTCCTTCAGCCTTTAGATAGAAAATTTAGATTCTGGTCTTTAGGGTTCCATCTGAATCCCTCCTTTCTCTTACTGAACATGCCTATGGGTGATCTCATTTACCTCCATGACTTCAAATACACCGATGGATCAGTGGTTCACCAATTGCTATCTCAAACTCCCTCTTCTCTCTAAACCACTGTGCCCATGTTGTTAGTCACCTTAAAGACACTGCCACTTGAATGACCAACAGACACTCAGTTATTAACTGAACTATTATTTTTGCCCCAAAACTCTTCTCTGCCTATTTTCCTTACCTTTGTTTATTACACCCAAGGTAGACATTTTTTAGCCATCTTTGATTTCTCAGTCTCCTCAATGGTCAGTATTGATGTTGCATCATTGTCACATAAATTTCTAATCTAGTCCTTTCTTTCTGTTATATCCATACTGCCAGAGTTTTTATTCAGGATCATTCTTTCATGTATTCATTCCATTATCTATTCTTCAACAAATTCTTACCAAGTGCCATGTAATGGCAGTATGCCAGGGGCTAAAGATGGAGCTTATAGTCTAGTGGGAGGTATGAATAAGTAAATTACAACACAACATTATAAAGTCCAGATAAGGGGGAGGCAGGTTTGATGTATGAGCACATGGGAGAGTTCCTAATCCCTTCCTAGAGGGCAAGAGAAGCATTGGAGAAGGCTTCCTAGAAGAAATGTTCCCTAAGATGAGACTGAAAGGGAGAGTAAGGTTAACCAGGTGAAGGTGAGGGCAGAGGTGTTCCATAAAGAGGGATCTATGTGCTGAAACCCAGAGTGGAAGAACACATGGCTTGCTTCAACAACTCAAAGAAGGACAGGGTGGCTGGAGCCTAGATTTCTAGGGAGGAGATGGCAAGTGGCAAGGCTGGAGAATTAGGCAGAAGCCAAATCATGCATGGCTTTTAAGCTGTGCTAAGGAGTTGAACTGTTTTTAAACATAAAAATAACATAATCAGATTGTCTTTTTAAAAAGATATCTCTGTTACGTTGGGGAATGGATGATCAGGGACAAGAATGGAGAGGGAAGACCAGGTAGGAAGCTGTTGTAATAATCCAGGTAAGAAGTGATACTGCCCTGGGGATGGATGCAGGTGGACATATTTAAAACACCTGTAGGTGGGAGTCAACCATGATGTCTCGGAAATGTGGGAAAATTTAGGCACCAATATAGGATATGGAATGGGAGAACAAGTTTCATGGGAGTAGATGGAGGTGCCAGAAGGTATACCCAACTGCTCCTTCTTGGTCACCCTGCTCTCCCCAGCCTGTTGGCGTCAGTGAGCCCTAGCACACGGTTCTCCTCTCTTCATTCCCTACACTCCTTTCCTTGGTGGTTTCATCCAATCTCATGGCTTTCATACCACTGATATACAGACAACTTCCTTATTTAAGTCTCTAGTCCAGACCTTTCTCCCCAACTCCAGGACTCAAATATCCAACTGCAAACTAAACATCTCCATTTAGATGTCTAAAAACTATGTTAAACATGAACAAAACTACTGATCTTCACACATCCCTGCCAAACTTGCTCCACCCTCCAGCTCCTTTGTAACTGGCAGAACCATTCTCCCTGTTACAAAAGCCAAAATCCTTGGCATATTCTTGACTCCTTTTTTTCCTCACACACCTCATCTCCAAATCCATCTGCAAATCCTTTTAGCTGCATTCAAAATATAACCAGAATTCAGCCACCTCTCATCACTTATTCCTTCCTCTTGGCCTAGGCCACTGCCATCACTTACCTGCACTATTAACAGCAGCCTCCCAACTCCCAACCAGCCTCACTTCTCCATTTTAGCCCTATCCCACCCCCCTGCCACCAGCAACCTTCTCCCACACCCACTCAAGGTGATTCCATTCAAACATAATCACTCCCTTGCTCAACACTCTGCAGTGGCTTCATATTTCACTACAATAAAGGCCCAGGTCTCACAGTGGCCTACAAGGCCCTGCCTAATCCCATTCTTTGTCTTCTCTGATCTCATCTTCTAGTCACCGAGGTCCAAGCTTACTGGCCCCTTTGCTGTGCTTCAGACACACCAGGCATAGCTGTATTTAGATGGCTAAGTCCTCTCTTCCTCCAACTCTTTACTTAAAAGGCACCTTCCCAGTTTTTCTTTTTTTTTTTTTTCTTAACATCTTTATTGGAGTATAATTGCTTTACAATGGTGTGTTAGTTTCTGCTTTATAACAAAGTGAATCAGTTATACATATACATATGTCCACATATCTCTTCCCTCTTGCGTCTCCCTCCCTCCCACCCTCCCTATCCCACCCCTTTAGGTGGTCACAAAGCACCGAGCTGATCTCCCTGTGCTATGCGACTGCTTCCCACTAGCTATCTATTTTACATTTGGTAGTGTATATATGTCCATGCCACTCTCTCACTTTGTCCCAACTTACCCTTCCCCCTCCCCGTATCCTCAAGTCCATTCTCTAGTAGGTCTGTGTCTTTATTCCTGTCTTGCCCCTAGGTTCTTTATGACCTTTTATTTTATTTTTTTTTTAGATTCCATATATACGTGTTAGCATACGGTATTTGTTTTTCTCTTTCTGACCTACTTCACTCTGTATGACAGACTCTAGGTCCATCCACCTCACTACAAATAACTGAATTTCGTTTCTTTTTATGGCTGAGTAATATTCCATTGTATATATGTGCCACATCTTCTTTGTCCATTCATCTGTTGATGGACACTTAGGTTGCTTCCATGTCCTGGCTATTGTAAATAGTGCTGCAATGAACATTTTGGTACATGACTCTTTTTGAATTATGGTTTTCTCAGGGTATATGCCCAGTAGTGGGATTGCTGGGTCGTATGGTAGTTCTATTTTTAGTTTTTTAAGGAACCTCCAAACTGTTCTCCATAGTGGCTGTATCAATTTACATTCCCAACAACAGTGCAGGGTTCCCTTTTCTCCACACCCTCTCCAGCATTTATTGTTTGCAGATTTTTTGATGATGGCCATTCTGACTGGTGTGAGATGATATCTCATTGTAGTTTTGATTTGCATTTCTCTAATGATTAATGATGTTGATCATTATTTCCTGTGTTTGTGGCCAATCTGTATATCTTTGGAGAAATGTCTATTTACGTCTTCTGCCCATTTTTGGATTGGGTTGTTTGTTGTTTTCATATTGAGCTGCATGAGCTACTTGTACATTTTGGAGATTAATCCTTTGTCAGTTGCTTCATTTGCAAATATTTTCTCCCATTCTGAAGGTTGTCTTTTCGTCTTGTTATGGTTTCCTTTGCTGGGCAAAAGCTTTTAACTTTCATTGGGTCCCATTTGTTTATTTTTGTTTTTATTTCCATTTCTCTAGGAGGTGGGTGAAAAAGGATCTTGCTGTGATTTATGTCATACAGTGTTCTGCCTATGTTTTCCTCTACGAGTTTGATAGTGTCTGGCCTTACATTTAGGTCTTTAATCCATTTTGAGTTTATTTTTGTGTATGGTGTTTGGGAGTGTTCTAATTTCATTCTTTACCTGTAGCTGTCCAGTTTTCCCAGCACCACTTATTGAAGGGGCTGTCTTTTCTCCACTGCTTATTCTTGCCTCCTTTATCAAAGATAAGGTGACCATATGTGCGTGGGTTTACCTCTGGGCTTTCTATCCTGTTCCATTGATCTATATTTCTGTTTTTGTGCCAATACCATACTGTCTTAATTACTGTAGCTTTGTAGTATAGTCTGAAGTCAGGGAGCCTGATTCCTCCAGTTCTGTTTTTCTTTCTCAAGATTGCTTTGGCTATTCGGGGTCTTTTGTGTTTCCATACAAATTGTGAAATTTTTCGTTCTAGTTCTGTGAAAAATGCCAGTGGTACTTTTTGGTTTTTTTAAATTTTTATTTATTTACTTATTTGTTTGTTTTTGGCTGTGTTGGGTCTTCGTTTCTGTGCGAAGGCTTTCTCTAGTTGTGGTGAGTGGGGGCCACTCTTCATCGCGGTGTGTGGGCCTCTCACTGTCGCGACCTCTCCTGTTGCAAGGCACAAGCTCCAGGCGCGCAGGCTCAGTAGTTGTGGCTCATGGGCCTAGTTGCTCCGCGGCACATGGGATCTTCCCAGACCAGGGCTCGAACCCGTGTCCCCTGCATCGGCAGGCAGACTCTCAAACACTGTGCCACGAGGAAAGCCCCAGTGGTAGTTTGATAGGAATTGCATTGAATCTATAGATTGCTTTGGGTAGTATAGTCATTTTAACAGTGTTGATTGTTCCAATCCAAGAACATGGTATATCTCTCCATCTATTTGTATCATCTTTAATTTCTTTCATCAGTGTCTTATAATTTTCTGCATACCAGTCTCTTGTCTCCTTAGGTAGGTTTATTCCTAGATATTTTATTCTTTTTGTTGCAGTGGTAAATGGGAGTGTTTTCTTAATTTCACTTTCAGATTTTTCATCATTAGTGTATAGGAATGCAAAAGATTTCTGTACATTAATTTTGTATCCTGCTACTTTACCAAATTCATTGACTAACTCTAGTAGTTTTCTGGTAGCATCTTTAGGATTCTCTATGTATAGTATCATGTCATCTGCAAACAGTGACAGCTTTACTTCTTTTCTGATTTGGATTCCTTTTATTTCTTTTTCTTCTCTGATTGCTGTGGCTAAAACTTCCAAAATTATGGTGAATAATAGTGGTGAGAGTGGGCAACCTTGTCTTGTTGCTGATCTTAGTGGAAATGGTTTCAGTTTTTCACCATTGAGGACAATGTTGGCTGTGGGTTTGTCATATATGGCCTTTATTATGTTGAGGAAAGTTCCCTCTATGCCTACTTTCGGGAGGGTTTTTGTCATAAATGGGTGTTGAATTTTGTCGAAAGCTTTTTCTGCACCTACTGAGATGATCATATGGTTTTTCTCCTTCAATTTGTTAATATGATGTATCACATTCATTGATTTGCGTGTATTGAAGAATCCTTGCATTCCTGGGATAAACCCCACTTGATCATGGTGTATGATCCTTTTAATGTGCTGTTGGATTCTGTTTGCTAGTATTTTGTTGAGGATTTTTGCATCTATATTCATCAGTGATATTGGCCTGTAATTTTCTTTTTTTGTAACATCTTTGTCTGGTTTTGGTATCAAGGTGATGATGGCCTCATAGAATGAGTTTGGGAGTGTTCCTCCCTCTGCTATATTTTGGAAGAGTTTGAGAAGGATAGGTGTTAGCTGTTTTCTAAATGTTTGATAGAATTCACCTGTGAAGCCATCTGGTCCTGGGCTTTTGTTTGTTGGAAGATTTTTAGTCACAGTCTCAATTGCAGTGCTTGTGATTAATCTGTTTTTATTTTCTATTTATTCCTGGTTCAGTCTCGGAAGGTTGTGCTTTTCTAAGAATTTGTCCATTTTTTCCAGGTTGTCCATTTTATTGGCATATAGTTGCTTGTAGTAATCTCTCATGATCCTTTGTATTTCTGCAGTGTCCATTGTTACTTCTACTTTTTCATTTCTAATTCTATTGATTTGAGTCTTCTCCCTTTTCTTCTTCATGAGTCTGGCTAATGGTTTATCAATTTTGCTTATCTTCTCAAAGAACAAGCTTTTAGTTTTATTGATCTTTGCTATTGTTTCCTTCATTTCTTTTTCATTTTTTTCTGATCTGATCTTTATGATTTCTCTCCTTCTGCTAAGTTTGGGGCTTTTTGTTCTTCTTTCTCTAATTTTTTAGGTGTAAGGTTAGGTTGTTTATTTGAGATGTTTCTTGTTACTTGAGATAGGATTGTATTGTTATAAACTTCCCTCTTAGAACTGCTTTTGCTGCATCCCATAGGTTTTGGGTCGTCGTGTTTTCATTGTCATTTGTTTCTAGGTAATTTTTTATTTCCTCTTTGATTTCTTCAGTGATCTCTTGGTTATTAAGTAGTGTATTGTTTAGCCTCCATGTGTTTGTATTTTTTACAGATGTTTTCCTCTAATTGATATCTAGTCTCATAGCGTTGTGGTCGGAAAAGATACTTGATACAATTTCAATTTTCTTAAATTTACCAAGGCTTGATTTGTGACCCAAGGTATGATCTATCCTGGAGAATGTTCCGTGAGCACTTGAGAAGAATGTGTATTCTGTTGTTTTTGGATGGAATGTGCTATAAATATGAATTAAGTCCATCTTGTTTAATGTATCATTTAAAGCTTGTGTTTCCTTGTTTATTTTCATTTTGGATGATCTGTCCATTGGTGAAAGTGGGGTGTTAAAGTCCCCTACTATGATTGTGCTACTGTCGATTTCCCCTTTTATGGCTGTTAGTATTTGCCTTGTGTATTGTGGTGCTCCTATGTTGGGTGCATAAATATTTACAATTGTTATATCTTCTTCTTGGATTGATCCCTTGATCATTATATAGTGTCCTTCTTTGTCTCTTGTACCATTCTTTATTTTAAAGTCTATTTTGTCTGATATGAGAATTGCTACTCCAGATTTCTTTTGATTTGCATTTGCATGGAATATCTTTTTCCATCCTCTCACTTTCAGTCTGTATGTGTCCCTAGGTCTGAAGTGGGTCTCTTGTAGACAGCATATATATGGGTCTTGTTTTTGTATCCATTCAGCCAGTCTATGTCTTTTGGTTGGAGCATTTAATCCATTTACATTTAAGGTAATTATCGATATGTATGTTCCTATTCCCATTTTCTTAATTGATTTGGGTTTGTTATTGTAGGTCATTTCCTTCTCTTGTGTTTCCTGCCTAGAGAAGTTCCTTTAGCATTTGTTGTAAAGCTGGTTTGGTGGTGCTGTATTCTCTTAGCTTTTGCTTGTCTGTAAAGGTTTTAATTTCTCCATCAAATCTGAATGAGATCCTTGCTGGGTAGAGTAATCTTGGTTGTAGGTTTTTCTCCTTCATCACTTTAAATATGTCTTGCCACTCCCTTCTGGCTTGCAGAGTTTCTGCTGAAAGATCAGCTGTTAACCTTATGGGGATTCCATTGTGTGTTATTTGTTGTTTTTCCCTTGCTGCTTTTAATATTTTTTCTTTGTATTTAATTTTTGATAGTTTGATTAATATGTGTCTTGTCGTGTTTCTCCTTGGATGTATCCTGTATGGGACTCTCTGTGCTTCCTGGACTTGATTAACTATTTCCTTTCCCATATTAGGAAAGTTTTCAATTATAATCTCTTCAAATATTTTCTCAGTCCCTTTCTTTTTCTCTTCTTCTTCTGGGACCCCTATAATTCGAATGTTGGTGCGTTTAATGTTGTCCCAGAGGTCTCTGAGAGTGTCCTCAATTCTTTTCATTCTTTTTTCTTTATTCTGCTTTGCAGTAGTTATTTCCATTATTTTATCTTCCAGGTCACTTATCGGTTCTTCTGCCTCAGTTATTCTGCTATTGATCCCTTCTAGAGAATTTTTGATTTCATTTATTGTGTTGTTCATCACTGTTTGTTTGCTATTTAGTTCTTCTAGGTCCTTGTTAAATGTTTCTTGTAGTTTCTCCATTCTATTTCCAAGATTTTGGATCATCTTTACTCTCATTATTCTGAACTCTTTTACAGGTAGACTGCCTATTTCCTCTTCATTTGTTAGGTCTGTTGGGGTTTTGCCTTGCTCCTTCATCTGCTGTGTGTTTCTGTGTCTTCTCATTTTGCTTAACTTACTGTGTTTGGGGTCTTCTTTTCGCCGGCTACAGGTTCGTAGTTCCTGTTGTTTTTGGTGTCTGTCCACAGTGGCTAAGCTTGGTTCAGTGGGTTGTGTAGGCTTCCTCGTGGAGGGGGCTAGTGCCTGTGTTCTGGTGGATGAGGCTGGATCTTGTCTTTCTGGTGGGCAGGTCTACATCTGCTGGTGTTTTCTGTGGTGTCTGTGGCCTTGTGATTTTATGCCGCCTGTCTGCTAATGGATGGGGTTGTGTTCCTGTCTTGCTAGTTGTTTGGCATAGGGTGTCCAGCGCTGTAGCTTGCTGGTCGTTGAGTGGAGCTGGGTCTTAGCATTGAGATGGAGATCTCTGGGAGAGCTTTCGCTGTTTGATATTACGTGGAGCTGGGAGGTCTCTTGTGGACCAGTGTCCTGAACTTGGCTCTCCCACCTCAGAGGCACAACCCTGATGCCTGGCTGGAACACCAAGGGCCTGTCATCCACACGGCTCAGAATAAAAGGGAGAAAAAAAAGAAAGAAACAAAGTAGAAGATAAAATAAAATAAAATAAAATTTAAAAGTTATTAAAATAAAAAATAAAAAAATATTAAAAGAAAATTTTTTGGTAATAAAAAAAAGAAAGAAGAGAGCAACCAAACCAACAAACAAATCCACCAATGATAACAAGTGCTAAAAACTATACTAAAAAAACAACCAAAAAAAAAAAAAAAGGACAGACAGAACCCTAGGACAAATGGTAAAAGCAAAGCTATACAGACAAAATCACACACAGAAGCATACACATGCACACTCACAAAAAGAGAAAAAGGGAAAAAATATATATATATCCTTGCTCCCAAAGTCCACCTCCTCAATTTGGGATGATTCGTTGTCTATTCAGGTATTCCACAGATGCAGGGTACGTCAAGTTGATTGTGGAGATTTAATCCACTCCTCCTGAGGCTACTGGGAGAGATTTCCCTTTCTCTTCTTTGTTCGCACAGCTCCTGGGGTTCAGCTTTGGATTTGGACCCGCCTCTGCATGTAGGTCGCCTGAGGGTGTCTGTTCTTCCCTCAGACGGGGCGGAGTTAAAGGAGCAGCTGATTAGGGGGCTCTGGCTCACTCAGGCTGGGGGGGAGGGAGGGTACAGAATGTGGGGCGAGTCTGCGGTGGCAGAGGCAGGCGTGACATTGCACCAGCCTGAGGTGCGCCGTGTGTTCTCCAGGGGAAGTTGTCCCTGGATCACGGGACCCTGGCAATGGCAGGCTGCACAGGCTCCCGGGAGGGGAGGTGTGGAGAGTGACCTGTGCTTGCACACAGGCTTCTTGGTGGCGGCAGCAGCAGCCTTAGTGTCTCATGCCCGTCTCTGGGGTCCCTACTGATCGCCGTGGCTCGCACCCGTCTCTGGAGCTCCTTTAAGTGGCACTCTTTTTTTTTTTTTTTTTTAATACTTTTTAAAAAAAATTTTTATTTTATTTTTTTTCAATTCTTTTTTTTTTAATCAGTCATCAGTTTTATACACATCAGTGTATACATGTCAATCCCAATCGCCCAATTCAGCACACCACCATCCCCACCCCACCGCGGTTTTCCCCCCTTGGTGTCCATATATTTGTTCTCTACATCTGTGTCTCAACTTCTGCCCTGCAAACCGGTTCATCTGTACCATTTTTCTAGGTTCCACATACATGTGTTAATATACGATATTTGTTTTTCTCTTTCTGACTTACTTCACTCTGTATGACAGTCTCTAGATCCATCCACGTCTCAACAAATGACTCAATTTCGTTCCTTTTTATGGCTGAGTAATATTCCATTGTATATATGTACCACAACTTCTTTATCCATTCATCTGTCAATGGTTAAGTGGCACTCTTAATCCCCTCTCCTTGTGCACTAGGAAACAAAGAGGCAAGAAAAAGTCTCTTGCCTCTTTGGCAGCTCCAGACTTCTTCCCGGACTCCCTCCCAGCTAGCCGTGGTGCACTAGTCCCCTTCAGGCTGTGTTCACGCAGCCAACCCCAGTCCTCTCCCTGGGATCCGACTTCTGAAGCCTGAGCCTCAGCTCCCAGCCCCTGCCCGCCCCGGCGGGTGAGCAGACAAGCCTCTCGGGCTGGTGAGTGCTGGTTGGCACCAATCCTCTGTGCGGGAATCTCTCCGCTTTGCCCTCCGCACCCCCATTGCTGTGCCCTCCTCCATGGCTTTGAAGCTCCCCCCTCCGCCATCCACAGTCTCCACCTGCGAAGGGGCTTCCTAGTGTATGGAAACCTTTCTTCCTTCACAGCTCCCTCCCACTGGGGCAGGTCCCGTCCCTATTCTTTTGTCTCTGTTTTTTCTTTTTTCTTTTGCTCTACCCAGGTACGTGGGGAGTTTCTTGCCTTTTGGGAGGTCTGAGGTCTTTTGCCAGCATTCAGTAGGTGTTCTGTAGGAGTTGTTCCACATGTAGATGTATTTCTGATGTATTTGTGGGGAGGAAGGTGATCTCCATGTCTTACTCTTCCGCCATCTTGAAGCTCCTCCCCCTTCCCAGTTTTTCAAAGCTACAGACCTCTTCCACCACCTCCCCTCCAGGCACTCTTGATCCCCCAATGCTGCTTTTTTTTTCTTTTTTTGCCTGTAACACTCATCAACTTCTTTTTTTTCACATTCTGAAACTTCTTTATTTGTTGAGGACAGTTAACAAATAGAATAAATACTTTTCACATGGAGCCCTGCATTTTTTCCAACATTTACTCATCAACTTCTAATACAGTACAGGATTGACTTAATTGTTTTATGTATTTGTTGTCTGGAGCCACCTGCTACAGAGTAAGTTCCACAACAGCAGGAATGTTTGTTTTGTTTACTGGTGTACCCCCAAGCACCTTGCACATATTTGGTCCTCAATAAATATTTGTCAAATTTAGTCTTGAATAGCTGTTGAACATACAAAGTTGATGCTTGAGAGATGGATTTCTGGACTCTCTGGAGCTAAAGAGATGAAGATGCAGATCTGGAAGTCTTCACTCTATTGTAAGTCTTCATCCTCTAGTGCCTGGAAGATTCAGTGACCTTCCGTTATGTCTTCTGGCTTCTAGCTCCTTTCCCCTTCAGTCCACTCACCACACTGTCCCCAAAGTTGTCTAATATATAGTTATAAGTATTCTGGTTTTCATGTCCTGATTAAAACCTCCCAGGGACTCTCCACTACTGAAAGAGTACAGGCCCCTCAGTAGGACACATAAGACTTTCTGTGATATGCCCCAGCCTAACCTTCTGGCTTCATCCACACCCAGCCCAGCCCACATAGCCTCTGTGCCAGTTACAGCTTCCTGAGCAGCCCTGCACATTCTCCCCAAGGTGCCTGCATGTATGGTCTCTCAGTCCAGAGTGCCTGCCCCCTGTCTCCACTGTGCCTGAGCAACTCCAGCTTATCCTGCAAGTAATATCTTCACACTAGAATACTACTTGGCCCCGCCTCTGTCTGCTGTAGTTAGCTCTCCTTCCCTGTATTCCTCCAGAGATGTGCACCCATCTGGAGTACACAACTAGAGGGCAGTGTGGCAGGAGGCTGGGACTGCCAACCAATGGGCAGCACCTATATGGTTAAAAAGTTTTTTAATGCCTTGCCCTCTTTTCTCTCTGTTTCTCTCTCTCCCTCAAATACACACACACACACACACACACACACACACACACACACACACTCACACCCTGCATTATTTTTCCTTGAATTGGTCCATTATATAAATGCAATCCTGAACACAGTTGTTTTTAAGTTGTCCTAACCTTTTAGTTTATCGATTTTTCAAGGATCCAGTGTTTTAGATATTGGATTCTGTACTTATTTTTCTGTACTGTTCTGTTTTTACGAGGATAGCTTTGCTTGGTGTTCTTTATTCATTTTAAAGTATTTAAGATTTTTGTAGAAAGTTTTATTTGGTTCTTTTATTCGCTGATTACATATTGATCTCAACGTAGTGATATTTATGTGCTTTTAATTTTTCTCTCAACACTGTTAGAATTGCATTATGTTCACCCTGGGAATCCACATCTATGCAAAATATGGCCAGTTTTGTTATTTCTTCCATTCGTACTATTTTCATGATTTCTAAAAGTTTTTTTTTCCTACTTTGCTTGAAAAGAAAACATCATATACTGACAAAATTCACCTTGAAAAGGGTCCCTAGTTCACTTCACTGCCAGAGAGTCTACTTGTTAACTTTGATTTCCAATAAAAGTTCTCAGATGTGAGCAAAATAAAATTCAGCCACACCCTAAGAGCTAGGTGCAAATAGTGTTAGAGGAGAACGCCCCCCTTGTTTGACCACTCCATATTTCAGGGTCACAGCCTGCCCTTTGGCATCCTCATGTGTCTCCTCTTTTTCTCTCTTTCCCTGGATGCTGATTTCTCTTTCTTTACGTGACAGCGGCCATGACACGAATGGGGTCCACTAACCACCAGCATTCCTCTGCAGCCATTTGATTTCTGCTTTAGGTAACACCAGGGGAGAGTGATCAGTTATATAAACTCAATCCTGAGCACAGTTCTTCCCATTTGGAATTCACCGTGCCTTATGCCGAGGACATTTTCAAGCACTGAGGGAGGGAAATGTCGGATTCATTAATGAGTGATGTACCGGCTTCCTCTCTGTGTCTCCCTTTTGTGGTTCACATTCTGACCATTCAGTCAGGTTTATCCTATTCAAACCCTGTATTTGAATGCAACTGGAAGAGGTTGCTAGGCTTTTTTTCATTTTTATTTTAATTTGTTTAGTTAGAAAAATGTTTCTCAAATGTGATTTGTGGATTCATGTTATTCAGGGTTCCTGGATTAATTGAACAAAATCTGGTAGCACTTCTACACGATCTGAATTATAAAATTACATCTATCCATTAGGCTGAAAATATTTTAAAATAGTTTTGTAGGATTTCAAGAATCTTAGCACTTTCTTAACATTGAAAGTTCAATCTTCACATTTTCAAGGGCAGTGAAACATTCTTATCTGACCTACAGCTTATTAATGGGACAAAAGCCTGTCCATCAATCAAGACTGACAGTTCAATGTATTTTCTGAACAGGACTTCTTACAATATGCACAATGATAAAACAAATGTCCATTTATTCTTATTTCCCAGAAGTTGAATACTTTCAGCCATTCTTCAAAGGACAAAGATATTTACTAACAGATTATGACTGTGTGAGGGATAATCTTGAGAATATAATGGAATTCTGTTCTTTTTATCTTTACTCTTACCATATCAGAGTTGGACAATTATTTCGATCATGTTTGACAACTAGAAAATGCACGTTGGCTTTTTCTTGTGCTATGATTCAGTCATTTTCAACCTTTAAAATGTTTATTGGAAGAAGGGATACAATATTAGATAAGAATCTGAATAAGAGCACTATTGGGGTATCTATCAAAGAAACAACATTTGTATAATAATCAAGAGTAATTGTTTAGAGGAGCTGCTAAAACAATATTTATAACACATGAAAATTTTTTTTGTACCATGTTTAACTTGTTTTCTCCTATAGCGACCTATATATGAATTTTAATAAGCTTTTTATTATAAAGTATACATATTAATATAGAAATACTTTTTCTGTTTCAGAAATTTATGTCAGTGACAGGTTGCCATATACACTATAACTTTTCTCTACAAGCACACAAATCGTTTCCTTGATTTTTAGTAAAAAAAAAAAAAAAAAAAAATCTTCCTTTTACATAGTTGTACCTTCACATGATATTTAAAACCACCTGTTAGGAACAGGTTACCCTGATAATCACTTTGAAAACAGCATGTTTTAGACACACAGCATCAGAACAGCAACAACAACAACAAAAAAAAAATATGCAGTTTTGCAACATGCATGTGCTACAAAAACCTTAAAAATACAGTTCTACTCCAACAGATAAATAGGTTTGGCCAAAATATTTTCAATCTAAGTTCTGTTAGTGAAAAGGGTGATGATTCCCTTATTTTTCTCCATTTGCTTACAACTCATATTGTCATATAATATACATTCATGGGACATATTTATACTAAAAAAATTACTCATTGTTTATCTGAAATTCAAATTCAACTGAGCATCCTATATATTCATTTCCTAAACCTCAGTGGGGGCATGGGTTTGCTCTTCTTTAAAGAGGTAAAGTAAAGGTTCCTTATCTGTTGTTCTTCGTTAGTGTGGAAGGCCCTTACCATGGCCTTACCATGTCTTGGAGGACAATTTTTTTTTTTAATTTTATTTACTTTTTTTAACATCTTTATTGGAGTATAATTGCTTTACAATGGTGTGTTAGTTTCTGCTTTATAACAAAGTGAATCAGGTATACATACACATATATCCCCATATCTCTTAGAGGATAATTTAAGAAGGACTTCAGGAACTTGAAACAGCTTTAGAGGAAAGCCACAAGATGGCCAAAGTGTGGGAAAATAAGAAATAACACTATTTAAACTGTAGACGAGAGGGCCAAGGTGATGAAACAGCAAGTATTTGGAGTGGGCTCACCCAGTGGACTGTGCCAAGTTCCTCATTTTTTTTTTTTTTTTAAGTTCCTCATTTTTGATGAAGGTACGCACAAACTGGCTAAGACACAACTTAGGAGGGTAAGCATAATAGCTACATTTATTGGATGCCAGTGTATGCTGCATAATTGAATGCCAGTGTCTCATAATTCATCTCTAACCCTCCTGGCCAACCCACAGATGTGTACCATTATTATCCCCATGTTTTAGAGGAAGAAACTGACACTCAGAGTCAGAAGGTATGTAAATGGTAAAGCCCAGATTCACATCACATCAGAGTGTGATGACACCAAAGCCCATACTCTCTCCACTACACCCACCTGTTCTCCAGAAGGCTTATGAGTTATTGGGAACAGTGTTGTTAAGCAAACTAGTCTGTAAATATTAGACATAAGATTAACTCATGGGTATTTTTAATCATTTAAATGTGGTCATATAAATGAGCAGTTGTGTGGGCTGAAAAACCCTGAAGACTTCTTCTGTCCTTTTGACTTACTGTTAGAAATCATTGTCAAGGTAGTGTCTGGCTACATTAGAAGGGATTTTTGACATGTATTGTTTTATCTTTCTAAAGTCAGCTTAGGTTTTTTGATGATAATAACACTAAGTGTTAAAGCTTTAAGCCTAAGAATCAAATGTTGAACAAAGCATGTTTTAAAATTTGCTTTCTCGACAGCCCAGTAGATCTGTCACTTTTCAATTTAGGTTACATATTTAGATTTTTAGCATTTATCTTACTGTCTTCAAATCCACAGACTGTATACTTTTTGAGGGTAGAAACGCTCAGTATTTAGACAAGGGCATGGTATGCAATGGGAGCTCACAAATATTTGATTAATACTATGTGATATAATATGACTCTTCATAAGCAGTGAGTGTTTATAAATACAGTATTTTAAATGTCATCAGGAATCTCCTATTGAGATCTTCTTTCCTTAGCTTTGTTTTTATGGGCCTACTTTTCAAATTAATGGAAATAATATAAATGTAGAAAGGGCTAAGAATTTTCCTTAGGATTTCACTCTGGCAAGTCCTCCTGGAGAATTTAGCCATGACTGTTTTTATGACTGCAGTTTCCTTAATACAGGGCCTCGGCCATTTTCCATCATCATAAATCCCTTTTATACACTTATAAGCAGGATTGAAATGTTTTCTAGTTTTTATATTTTGACTCTTCACTTACATACATTATTTCTATCTTGAGATTATGTTAAGTAAATATTGTAGAAGAATTTGAGACTATAGAGCAGAAAAAAGCCAGTGTAGCACCTAAGAAATTTTAACTAGTAGATATATCTCCAAATGCAAAGTGAAATATTTAGAGAAATTATTCAAGTAAATAAAGAAACTGTCTTTGCCAATTACTTGAATATTTTACATAAAGTTGCCTTTATGCACTTGACTTTGTGTTTGAATTCACAAGTTTGTAGAATCTTCGAGTGGACATTGTTTAGTCAGGACTTTCAGGCACAAGGAATAAAAGAATCACAATGAGGGGCTTCCCTAGTGGAGCAGTGGTTAAGAATCCACCTGCCAATGCAGGGGACACAGGTTCGAGCCCTGGCCTGGGAAGATCCCACATGCCACGGAGCAACTAAGCCCATGCGCCACAACTACTGAGCCTGCGCTCTAGACCCCGTGAGCCACAGCTACTGAGCCCACGTGCTGCAACTACTGAAGCCCTCAGTCCTAGAGCCCGTGCTCCACAACAAAGAGAAGCCACCGCAATGAGAGGCCCGTGCACCACAACGAAGAGTAGCCCCCCGCTCGCTGCAACTAGAGAAAGCCCGCGTGCAGCAACAAAGACCCAAAGCAGCCAAAAATAAATTAATTAACTAATTTTTAAAATTAATTAAAATCTTTTAAAAAATCACAATGAAATTGCTGATGGAAAAAAGAAAGAGAAAGAAAGGAGGAAAGGAAAAATGTACTGGTTCCCATTAGCTGAAGACATGGTGGATACAGATGCTTGAACAATAGCATTAGTGGCCTGCCTTTCTCCATGTCCAGGATCCCCTGCCCCTTGGGTCACTTTCATGCTCAGGCAGGCTTTCTCCACACAGTGACAAAGATGGTCATCAGACAGTACAAGTTAATATCATCCTTAGTGCTAGTGATTTTTGAGGGAGAGAGGTCCCCTCCCAGTATCTATATTAAACCCCAAAAGACCCTGGTTGGCCTTGCTTTAGTCACATGCTCACCCCTGTCCAAACTCTGGGTCAAAGGAATAGAATCCACTAAAAGGCCAGCCTGGTTTGCAAGCTCACCTTGTGGGGAGGAGATAAGCCAGTTTGACAGCCCCATTAGGTAGGGGAGAGTTTTCAAAAGAGTTGCCAGTAGTAGAGCGGGGGCTGGACAGGTAAATTCAGAAAAAGTTTTCAAAATATTGTGCCTTTAGAACAAAAATCTTTTCCAGGAAATGCAAATAATTTGAAACAGCTCAAATAAGCATCATACTTAAAAAAGTTAGAAATACACTTATAAGAACTAGATTGCATGTTTATCATATTTTAGATAATATTTTATCCTCTCTGAATCTTAGTTTTGTCATGAAAACATGGGAGTTTCCCCTGAAACAGGTTTCCCTGAAAACATGGGAGTAATGCTTACCTTCTAAGAAAACATTCAGATTAGAAGAGATGATGTAGTTGATAGCATCTTGTAAACTATAAAGTACTATCTATATAGTTATAAAATATTATGATTTCTAAGAAAAATCAATTCCTAAGGAAAGCAGAGTTACCTGTGTCAAAGTTTTGAAAGTCCCTCTCTTTTAAAAACCTATCCCATGACACCTGTTGTGTTTTTTCATGAGCCATCAGTACTTGCTTACAACACAGGTATATGCTTTGAGACAGGTTTTTGTTGATGAGGACAGTGATGGTGACAGTAGTAGTGGTAATAGGCACAGGTAATTACTCAATAACTCTTAGAGAATTAAATGTATTTCTAGATTTCTAGGGCATGAAAAGCCCAATGTAAGCTAGTTAAATGAGAAAACTAGAGGTAGATAGATGGCAGACGGTGTTGAGTATGTGGTCTTACCATTAGGTTAAGCTGGTATTTGTAGCTAATAGAGCAGCCCTCTTTAAAGGAAATACCCCTAAATACCAATAGTTTAATGACCAAGGTGCCACTGAGATAATCACTCCCAGGAAATGTTTTGCCAGTGAGCTTATCTTAACTATCAACTGAAAAGAAATACAGAAATGTTTTATGAATGATTCAGTTTCACCTGCTATGTGCATGACATTTTAAGAGAATGAATTAGTCAGTCTGTTTGAATCATCTTTACGTGTTCCTTTTAGTAAGGAACTCAAAGTTGGTTAAATGGCCAGCACTGTTTCAGAAAGAAAGAAAGAAAAAACAAACAGTAAAAAGACATTTTATATTGAAACCTGATCCAAGCACATCACAGGAATAAATGTATCAAGGCAAAAATATATAAAAGATGAAAGTAGATCTGGAGTCACTCCCAATATAAATTTTAAAATTGCTCACACAGCCTGATCTGGCAGATGATATAGATAGAGAAGAGAAAGCAATATATGCCAGTTCAATGGCATTGGAGTAAAACGTAGAAAAACAATCTCAGAGTTTAAAATTATTGGAGTTGGAAAATACTTCAGCATTCATTGGTTCAACCCAGGGGTATGCTTGTAAGTATTTAATAACCATCCCTCCAGGGGGGAAATAAGCCCTGATTTTTAGTGTTTGCCAACTTCTATGGGGTAAATACTCCCACCAAGGCCAATTTCAAGCAACCAAGATGAGGTCACTGAACACGAGTTGGGAAGAGATGCGTATGCTAAGCCATCATTAGCTGGTTCCCTAGAGAGGGAAAGGGCCAGAACCAGAGCTCTGTCTAACTTCTGCTCCAGTGCACTCTCCCTCTTAGCTCAGGAAGCTGCTCCAGTGTTAGTGAAGCATTCAACATCCCGGACAGATTCCTGTCAGTCAGACATGGGATTGAATCTGGTTCTGTGTGACTTTTGGCAAGTTTGCTCATCTAGAAATGGAGAATAATAATACTTCCTACTTCACAGGGTGTTTACGAAGAGTATATCAGAGGGTTTAGCAGAATGCCTGGCACGTGGTAAACACTCAATGCAAGTTATTGTTATTTTTATCATTATATGGTTTATACCTTACTGAAGCTCTGCTTTGCCCTCTGGTCCAACTATAATTTTGTAGCCTTTAAAGCCTATATCCTCAATCAGATGCCTTCATTTGGATCCTGAAAATCATTGTGTCCTTGACCTTCTTTCTTGGGTTTCTTCCATATCTCATGAATGTGAAGAATCATATACATTGTGTCTTATCTTCAGGAAGCCCTCAAAGCTACTATACAGTCCTTTCTTTCTTGCTGACCTCAGTTTGCATACCCTGCTGTAGATATTCTAAACCTCCTCCTTCACCCTCAAGTCCCTGGTCACTCCTCTGTAACCATCAACTTCAGCAGATGGTCATATACCCTAATTTATTTTTTAGAACATTGAGATCATATTCCCTTAATAGGGACTTATAGGGACTCCTTAAATGTCCCTATATCTTTATGTGACTGCTCATCCTCTCCTGCTGTCTCAGAAAGAGTGACTTCTCTTATGTTTCAGGGCTCTTGGAAATGCCTCTTTTTGATCCCTTCGAATGTTGATTGAACAATTTTTATCTCCCTCATTTGCTCTTTTTGTTTTCCCTGCTTCTCTAGGCCCAACTACTTGCATTTCTCCTGATTGTATCATATGCTTTCTCCTGCCACTATATCTTTGCACAAACTGCTCTTTCACTGGGAATTTCCATTCCTCATCCTCCTTCAAGACTCAGCTCTAGCCTCATTTCCAGTCTGGTTGGCTGCCCTTCCTACACATTCCCATAATTTCTGTCAACCTGTTGCCTCCACCAAGTGACTGTGAGCTTCCTGGGAAAGGTACCGTGTTTCTGGGTTCCCAGACCTACCACAGTGCCTGGCCTTTAGTAGATACCCAACAAACGTTAGTAGAAGAAAAAGAGACCTACAAATAAGTGTATGTCTTTCCTGCAACTTAAAGTCCTCTCAACCCTGATATTGCCTTCTGCTTGTCCTTCCTTTGACAAACATTCTACTTCCTCATCACACATACCCTTGCAATTTAGTGGTCTGATACCACTGTTGAATCTGCTGCAACTACTCTTGTAAAGGTCAACAAGGAGCTTTTGTGTGGATTACATCCACCTTCCTGAGGCCCTCGCCTGCCTTCAGTGACACAGTGCAATTTTGCCTCTCATGACGCCGCCCTGAACTAACTTACCTTCCTTGATTCCTTCACTAGTTTCTCCAATGTGTGTATTCTCCAAGATCTGGTTCATTTGTCTTCTCTTCCTTCACCTTGTCCCTCCATGAACATACTTGTTCTTGGTTTTAACCATCCCCTCTGTGCAGATAACATGCAAAGTTTATTTCTATTCCAACTAGAATCCCAATTGTCCCACTAAGATCAAGTTCTGAAGTTTCATTCTTTCTAATGCACAGATGGCAGATACTTGTCACTCATGCTTCTGCTTGCCTCTGTCTCATCTAAGATGGATATTACCTCACCTAAGACCAATCGTGCCACTTTCCCAGTAAGAGCAGGCTTCTCCTCAACATCCTTCTCATTATTCTCCTCTATTGCTTGGCACATATGCTGCCTGCTTGGAATCTTCATTCTTCACTTACTCCAGATAACCTGCTTGCTGGAAACAATGTAAAACCTACTAGTCATTCCTACAGTAGAACATTTTCACTCATTTCTCAATAACACATCAAACTCAACATGTTTAAAACCAGCTTATCATATTCCTTGATCTTTAGCCTAACTTCCTCCTACTGACTACCCTAGTTTGTAACTTGTTCCACTTTTTCCCAGATGACGCTGCTTATCTTTACCTTCTCTTTTGTGTTCCACCAGTTTAGGTGTCAAATCAATTCAAATATGTCTCTCATTCATCCCTTCCTTTCTATTCTTGGGGCCACCATCCTGCTTCTGGCCCTTACTACCTGGTTATGGGCTATAATGCCTGTCATCTGGTCTTCTCATTGACAGGTTCTCCCTGCTCTAAGCCACTTTTCCTCCAGATCAATCTTCCTAGAGTAAAACCTTGCTCATATGACTCTCCAGCTCAAAACCCTTCAATGACTTTCTATTACCTCTTAAATAATGCCTGTAATTCCTATCAGTTTGGTAGGGTAAAATTATCTTTGATTTTGGAGTCAGTAAATTTGGTTTTAAGCTCTGGCTACTACACTTATCTGTTCTGTGACTTTGAACTTATTGTTTAATTTTTATTCACTCATTTATTCAACATATGTTTATTGAACACCTACTCTGTTCTAGGTTCTATATCAAGTCCTTGAGATAGAGTGATGAACCAAAAAGGCATTGTCCTTGTCTTCTGGACCTGAAACGTATTGGACTTGTCCATATTTCTCATGATCATACTAATCCTAAGTACAGGCCATGCCTTCCTCTCTTGATGCTTTTAGCTTTTGGTTTTTGCTATACAGGAAAGTATAATACCATGTATTATACCATGTAATTTGCATATGTGTATTATCTCTCAACCCCATTGTAAGTTCACTGAAGGGTAAGCGCCATGTCCCATTTCCCATAGTGTAAGCACAGAGCCGTGCACAGTGAATTCTGTTGTGTTTTTGTGGACCTAGAGTTAGTCTTTGGCATAGTTACAATGCCCAGTATGTTTTTAGAGGGTCCCTTTGTCCCGTCAGAATTATGCATTTTTTCAAAAGGGGGAAATAAGTAATAACTATTTGGTTTCTATTTCTCTAAGGCCTTTCTTTTCCAACCCTGCCTATAGCTGTTATAAGTAGAACTCACAATGTTTATAACTTGTGCACCTTAACTTTTTAAAACCTGAACAACAAATCCACTCGTGCTTCCTAGTAGAAATACTGTCCGTGTGCATACAATGGAATGTTAAAATAATGTTCTTTTAACTAAATAACTTTTGACTTGGTAGCAAACAATATGTTGTTTTTCCCTGAGAAATAATTCTAGGACTTTAGTCCTAAAGATTATATTTTATTTTATACATTTTTAGCTTTCTGTTTTTACATTCCCAGTGATCTTACATTAAGTTAAGCATTTGTCTATCCAAAACAATAGGTCAATTATAGCCAAATTATAACCATACCTTTCCTCTGCACAGAAAATCCTATAAACAGCATGTGATCATATTGCTTCTAGAATTTATGATTGTTTTCTTCCAAAAGGAAGCTAAATTTAGCCTAGTAATTCTACATGCTCCCAAGGAAACAATGCCTGCTGTGACTTGTAGAATAAATGAATCTGAACCACAATTCCTTTACTTGACTAACTGAGAAAGTTTAAATATCAACCTAGTCATTAGCCACAGATATTAAACCACATTAAACAACCAGCAAGAGGTTAAGAAAGAAGTTTTCTATTTTTCTGACTTCGCTGCTGAATGAGTCTAACCTAGTTGCTGTATCGTTCTTAATACAGAACATTGTTTGCATCTCATAATGGTTCTCTAAAATTACTTGTTCATGGCTTGAGTTCTAAAATTAAACTATGTAGAGTCATGTCCAACTGCACAATGCATCTTTATGTGAAACCAGCTAGAGTTTTTTGTTTTCACTCAATGTAAAAATTCCAGTTAGGAAGATTTGTTTCTAATAGTTTAACTGGTATAGTTCTTTCAGTTTCTTCTTCTTTGTTTCTAATGACAACTAAACTGCTCTTGCCTTGAACATGTTTTGGCAGATAAACTTCTCACCATGAAGGCCCCTGCTGTGCTTGCACCTGGCATCCTTGTGCTTCTGTTTACCTTGGTGCAGAAGAGCAATGGGGAGTGTAAAGAGGCACTAGTAAAGTCCAAGATGAATTTGAACATGCAGTATCAGCTTCCTAACTTCACAGCAGAAACACCCATTCAGAATGTCGTTTCGCACAAGCATCACATTTACCTCGGTGCCATTAACTACCTTTACGTTTTAAATGACAAAGACCTTCAGAAGGTTGCTGAGTACAAGACTGGGCCTGTGCTGGAACACCCAGATTGTTTCCCATGTCAGAACTGCAGCCACAAAGCCAATTTATCAGGTGGCGTTTGGAAAGATAACATCAACATGGCTCTGCTTGTTGACACGTACTATGATGACCAACTCATTAGCTGCGGCAGTGTCCACAGAGGGACCTGCCAGCGACACGTCCTTCCACCTGACAGTACTGCTAACATACAGTCGGAGGTTCATTGCATGTACTCTCCACAGGCAGACGAAGAGCCCAGCCAATGTCCTGACTGTGTGGTGAGTGCCCTGGGAACCAAAGTCCTGCTGTCTGAGAAGGATCGATTCATCAACTTCTTCGTGGGCAATACCATAAATTCTTCTTACCTTCCAGATCATTCATTGCATTCGATATCTGTGAGAAGGCTAAAGGAAACGCAAGATGGTTTTAAGTTTTTGACAGACCAATCCTATATTGATGTTCTACCTGAGTTCCGAGATTCCTACCCCATTAAGTATGTCCACGCCTTTGAAAGCAACCATTTTATTTACTTTTTGACGGTCCAACGGGAAACTCTAGATGCTCAGACTTTTCACACAAGAATAATCAGGTTCTGTTCAGTAGACTCTGGTTTGCATTCGTACATGGAAATGCCTCTGGAGTGTATTCTCACAGAAAAGAGAAGAAAGAGATCCACAAGGGAGGAAGTGTTTAATATTCTCCAAGCTGCGTATGTCAGTAAGCCTGGGACCCAGCTCGCTAAGCAAATAGGTGCCAACCTGAATGATGACATTCTCTACGGGGTGTTTGCACAAAGCAAGCCAGATTCTGTCGAACCAATGAATCGCTCTGCTGTCTGTGCGTTCCCTGTCAAATATGTCAATGAATTCTTCAACAAGATTGTCAACAAAAACAATGTGAGATGTCTCCAGCATTTTTATGGCCCCAACCACGAACACTGCTTCAATAGGGTAAGTCATACAGGTTCCCTACTTACAAATTATGAGGTACAAGTCAGAATAGGTGTCAGTCTAGAAGAAAATATAAAGGGCTTTTTGGTTCTTGGTAAATGGCCTTTATCCAAATATTTGCAAATTCTCTCCAAGAAAATTTAGAAATTGAATCTCCATTTAAAGGTAGAATCATAGCTTGAGAAAAAGTTAATGTGATAACTAAAAGAAAATATAAAATATTTTTACAATTTGGGTTTACAGGTTTGCCAGTGTTTTTCAGGTTATTAACCTTGTTTCTCATATCAGCTTTAGTAGTTCTGGTCGGATGTACATAAAGTTTAACACAACAGCAATTCCTGTAAAACACAGTTATTGAGATGCCATGCAGTCTTTACAACATTTAGAATAAGATGCTTAATTTGTAGGTTTTGAAGGCTTTTTTTTTTTTTTTAATGAGATCCCATTCGCTCACTGATGTATGAATGAACAGTCTCTATTCTTGGCATTACTTAAAGAAACTTCACTAAAAACAAACAAAAAAAATCTCTTCTAAAATGTTGATAAATTAAACATTTTAAATGCACTAATATACCTCTCTGAATAAATTAGAAAACTACAGAGGAAATTTTTGCTCTCAAATCCATACTTTGGGTCTTGACTTCAATACATAAACTTTGTGTTTGAATGGGCATGTGTCTACCAAGTTCTAATTTGTTGCTTTTTACCTGGTTGGCATTTGATATTTATAGATATAAATATTCTTGATTGATGATTGTTTGTACTTACATGAAATGATATTTTCCCAGGAATTGTTAGGGAAATTCTTTATTGCTTTGATTTAGATATAGTAAAGGCTACCAGCTATACCCAGAGGATTTATCCTGCTAGTCATCAGATCATTTGGTGCTAGAGGAAGAGCATCAAACTGGGAGTCCACTGGGGCCTTGGGCTTTCTTGGTGGGGACCCAGATTTGAACATACAGACCTGGTTATGCCTCCTAACATAATGACCACTAGTGATCATAACTGTATGAACAAATTCTGTAGCTTTTCTAAAGACGATTTAACTTTGAAAATGTGCATCTCACTTACTCTAGCAGTTTTCAGTCTAAGTGGTAAAGGTTGTAATTGCAAGCAGGAAGAACATTAAACATGTCCTTGATAAAAGAAAGTATATAATTTGCAGATGGATAACAAGGGCATAATAATTCAGAAACGTTTGTTTCACTTTTGCTGAAATGTCTAGAGTACTTCTCCAGTTGGAAACTCTTAAGTAATTTATTTATAAAGTTAGAAAAATGCTTCTGAGAAAATGAATCCATCTTTTAGTGAACTAAAGACATAACTTCCTTCTCTCTCAAAAGTCTATGAATATACATAATATACATACATATATATCCCAACTAAGACTTATTTCTCCCTGAATACATTTAATATATGTTGCAAAATCTGTAAGAAGAAATGGGATTGCTCATGAGGCTGTCCCTTTTCCTCACTAGAAAAGACAAAGAATGAAAGGAAACAAAAAGACTTTCAGAAACCTGGGAATTAGGACATAAAAGTGTAATATTAATAGCATTTCAGAGAAAACATTTTTCCTGCATCCAATGAATTGCTTCAGAAACAAGTTTAAAAAAGAGTCTATTGGGAATTCCTTCAGAGCCTCTAAAGCACACGACTTTGCTATTTAAATCTTGTTCGGTTAAAAATTAAAGAGACTTTACCTTACAAGGGTATACTGATATCTTATCTCATTGTTTTATTTTGTACATTTCAGCCCCCAGATGTAAAAGTATTTATCAATTCTAGAAATTCTCAAAACACAGCTGAACTTTATCCTACCTCTTTGACTTTTTTAGTGTTCCAAAGGGAACAAAAAGGCAGGATTACCCAGTGAAATTCAGGGCAGTTTTATCACCCAGGAAAAATGCCCAAAATGCACCAACCACACCTGAAACCGTTATCACTCCCATCGCAAAAATTCTTGTGGGAAACAAGATGGAACTGGCCAACATAGTCTTCTTACAAGGGAAGACAACTTTTACACTAGCCAAATTCCACAGAGACAGATACCTTCCAATCTCCTCTATTTATTTGCCTGTTTATCTTCTCTGGTTACTAAAGGTCAGAATTCTTCCAAGAATGAAACTACCCACGTTATCAGTTTTCATATACCCGCCACAGAAAGACCTCAGATTGTTCCAATAGTCAGCATACAGTCATTTCCCAGCTTCATCTTAAAATGACACCTAGAGCTGTTACTCACACAAAAGCAAAATGATTTACAAGATCAAAAAAGTTTGGAAATACTCTAAGCAATACAACTCCATTTTGTCTTGGCAAAGATATCAGGTGACACTTCTGACAATTTCTTGGAACTAAGTTTTTATTTTGGCATAATGTTTAGTGAATAGATACATATATTGTAGTTTTGTTATTAACATGTCTAATCAGTCAGATCTTTATGGAGGGACCATTGTGTGCTCTGTGGACGAAGTTAAGAAACTGCAGCAGTAACCTTCGGAGAACTTCGAGAGCACATTTGCAGCAGCAGGGGTTTTCTGGCCCACCTTGAGCTTCCACCCTACGCAAAACGTGTCTCTATCACAGGATCAGACAGAGGACCAAGAAAGGGTCTTTTAGATTCTATGGGTCCAGCAGGTGTATCAGACCTGACTTGCTTATTTTAGATCACATATTATGTTGCTTTTTCCACTCTCACGTTTTATGAAAGTATCTGTGCAAACTCTTCATGTACATCTTCTCATATTGATGACATCACTAAAACCATCTTTTGAGTCATCTGATAGTTTCCAAAGCAAATCATCTTCACCTCTTAGTTATTTGTGCTTCAGAACTCATTAATTCCACATATGATGCTGTTTCTGGAAACTTATCCCAAGCCACAGATATCCATTCATGTAATACAGTGTTGATATTAGTTGTTCTTCTTGATCTTTGCAGTGTAACCATTTTCTATGTTGCTTTTGAAAGTGATTCCTAAAGGGTTTGTTCACGGTGATTTCCAACATTTAGGATTATGAGATTCTACACCCACAAGTAATTAAATCTTTAGTCTTAAATATCTTTACCGCCTTTTTTTTACCCATTCATCATTTGACCTCTATAAGCATCCTAAATTAATATTGATTGAAGTTGTTTTAGGCTAATGTGTGTTCCCTAAACAGCACATTCAAAATAAAGTAACTGAAAAAATGCCACATAATCTGGAGACTTTGTAAATCCCCAAATTTGGGCATAAGAAAACCTCACCTTCTACTTGGGGATGAACTATTAAAAATTTATTTTAAGCACATTAACTGGATCTCCAACAGTATCATATAAGGGATTTAGTAATATGACAATTTTTCCAGGAAAAAACTAGCATCAGTACACATTAGCCCAGTTTCTTCCAAGTAAGAATGAATATTGAATAAGGGAATTTTTTGTCCTCCAATCAACAAAGATCCTGTTCCCTAAATTATAGTATATTTACTAAGAGAAGTGGAGTTATACATTTTGGAAAGATTTTTAATCAAAGTTGAAATATAAAAGGGTCCTTGAAATATCTCTCACCCACCCAGGAAATACAGTTACGACATTATATTTTTTCTTGCAATCCCATTACCAAAGTTTTTTTCTACATATAAGCATTTGAAAGAATAGAAATAGACTGGTAGCAAATATTTTTACCAATATCTTGGTCATCTTAATGACAAGTGATTGATCAGTTGAAGGGGAAAAGCATGTGATTTGGTGCCAGACTCACCAGGTTGGAACTCATGGTCTCCTGCGTACCAGCTGTGTAACTTCTGCCACGTTACTTAATTCTTAGAGCCTCAATCTCATTCGTAACATGCAGATAACAATACCTACTTCTCAGCCTTTTTGTAAAAATGTGGGATAATAAATATAAAGTACCTGGCACAATAAGATGACCATAAATTTATCTCTTTGGGAGGCAGCATAGCCTAATGGAACAAGACTGAAATTAAAGAGATCTGGGTTCAGACTTGTATCCCATGATTTTCTATCTGCCTGACCATGAGGGCATTATTTAAACTCACTGAACCCGTTTTCCTCCATGCAGGACTATGGTGTGGACAAGTACAATAATGTTTAAAAGACTCTAACTTTTGTCCTTGGCACATAATAAATAACAGCTATTATTGTATTGTTATTTGTTAAAGAAAGTCAAATTCAAATTATTGGATGGTTTTCTGGAAGAGACACATTCTGGTTCTATTGCTCATGAGGGTCTTTTACTTCCCCCACTAACTGTTATGAGTGACCCACCTCCAGAATGCTTAATTTGTGTTAAGTCCTCCTTAAGACTTAATAGTTCCAAAAGAAAAAAAAAAAGGGAGATATGGGAGTGGTGGTGGTTTGGATGGTGAAGAGAAAGACAGCTGAATCAGAATTGTGCTATATAGTCAAGCTAAAAGGTGTAAGGCGCTCCTTTACCTGACTTTCAATTCTAACTACCTATGGCACTATAAGATACTATGCTAATGTAATTTATCTTATGCATTCAAGAATTTGCAGATAATGCAGTTTTAGAAAAAGTTAACCTCACAGGTTGTTTGTACTAAGCTTCCTTGTTTTTAAACATCATTTATAGTCGAATTCAAAGAGTAGCCAACTGCTTCCCAAAATAAAGGAAACTTAAAGTAGTAATTTTCCATCTCCGTTTTAAAGAGTGCCAAAGTTAAAGGGTCACCACTCAGAGCCATCAAAGGAAGAAAGCAACATGATTAGAACAATTTTGAATGAAAACAAAATCAAAACAAGATGCAAACAAGGGATAATAGGAATAGGCATAAAAATAAACATACAGTGATGTTTCTTTATTACTATTATAAAGATGATAGATGAGTAAAATTGGGTTACATTCAAGTTGTAATGGAAGAAAATAATTGCAGCCTTCCATCAGAAAACCACAAGGACCATTATTGATCTGTCATCCTCAGGGCATGTCTCATAATATTTAATAAAATAAACAAAGATTTATAACTCTTTATAGGCCATATATCTATAATCTCCCCCACCACACCATTTGAACTGGGAATGTGGAGTCAATGTTACAAATAACATCCATGTAATTATACTGGTTTGGCATGTCTTATTTAAACAGTCTAGCACTCTCAGGAGAACGTATTTTGTATTAGGGATGAAAAATGTGAAGTCAGATTTCAGGGTTTTTTAGTTCCTGTGCTTCGAAATGAGAGAATGTTATCCTATATGAAAAATGTTGAGGATTCTTCATTCTAAACACCAAATATCTTGGCCATATGCCAAATGTAATAGCTACCAAAGCAAAATCTTTCAAGAAAGAAAATCCTTGCGGTCTAAGGATTCAATGTACTTAAAAAAAATCTAAGTAGAAATTCATTAATTTTACACTTGATTCCTTTCCTTCTGTAAACTCTTCTTTATTGTCTCCCAGGCTCAGGGAGTCGCTGCTCCCTAACTTATTTACTTGAATTCTCCATGCTATCCATCCCATGAAAAGTGCCATATTGCATTATTTTATTAAGAGGAATTTTAAATTATTTTCTTTCCAGAATTTATAACACTTTCTGAAATCACAGGGCACACCCTGGGGGTATTAGAAAACATGTTACAGAGTGAGCCATTAAAGCCATTTGCTTTTTTCTCGTCCTCCTGCTAACCCTTCTTTAAACCATTTTATAGTTTATTCCCAGGAAAGAATGAAAAAGCAAAGACATGACGTTTTAATAAACTAAGCAAAGAAACACAGTTAATGCTGAAACTATCACCAAAAATGTGAATAAGTTTAACGTGTGGATTATATTATATCAATATATGATGTGATATAGTATTTCCCACCTATGCATGGGTATTTAAGAGTTAACTATGCCACATGCATTGTAAATTAATTCATTTTTCTTAATATCCTTTGAAGCAGGCGGTGTGATCTGTGTTTTATTTAAGTAGTTGATTTCTACATGGAGACTCATTTGATAAAGTTAACGGAGCAAACAATAAGGAGTTCGGTCAAAAAAATAAATCTTAAAGTTGGTCTTTGAAAAGCTGAAGTGTTAATAAAACTTTGAAGCCCCAGCTCTGATACATACTTTCATTGCCATACTACTACATGATTAGAGACTTCTGAAAGCATATGGGATCTTGCATTTTGATAAGAATATTAAGCTCCTTGAGTAATAATGGATTTTTTATTCCAAATAATGTATCAAATTTTGGGTGTTACACCCTTACTTCAGACTTCTATCTCATTGATGGCATCCCACCCTGCATTATTATCTCCTCACTCTAATAAGAAAAATGAGGAGCTGTCAGAATTTGGATAGAAAACCCACCAGGAATTTCTGCCGTTGCTTATTCATAGATTGGCACAGATACTGAATCACTGGGCACCCAGCGTCCAGGATGACTCAGTGCCCAGATATGTGCTGTAAGTCACATATCCAGCGTCTAGGGAGGACTGTAAAGGGCTCATTTATCAGGGAAATAAAACCGATGGCTCAGCTACTCTTGAAGTCATTAAAACTCTTTTGATTTTTTTTTAATATAATAGTGAATGTGGTAAGTGATTCTAGGATCCTGGTTACATTCCAGTCTGATAATTATATATTTTTTCTAACTAAAATGGTCCAGGCAGGTTCATTTGCATATGAATGACTTGCTGACTAAAATCCTTGGAAAAGAGGTTTCCTGTACTTCACCCTAGACCTAGGCTAAGGTGGGGCAGATGAAGTGTGTCTACCTTCTATACTTCAAAAATATTCTCTAGTTTTTCAACAAGAGGACAGAGAAATATCTTATAAATGCATGCTAATATAGGGCAAAGGCTTCTTTTAACTATTCATGATATTCACTAATAGGGGGAGGTGTTTTATGAACAGTATATAATTATAAAACAATAAATAACAATTCTGAACTCAGGCTAAAGTCTGACTTCAGTTGTTTAATTTGGGTAAATCACCAAAATGTTCATCAACTGAAGGACATTAAAATGGTGATATTTCAAATGGTGCTCTAGGTAAAAGGCATGAATTAAGGCCAGTTTTGATTTGTAAATCATTCTTTTCTAGAGCTGATTTTATGAAAATTAAACTTGCTGAGTTGTCATCTAAAAATATATGGCTTATTCATGATTTGCTAGAATTTGAATCCATGTACCAGAAAATGTAAATCTGTAGGATACTAAATTTTCTGATGACATTTTAAATTTAAAATCTGATTAACACTTGCATCTAGCAACCAGTCTACTAACTAAACTATAGGTGAAGTGCTACTCAGGAAATGGGAAAAATGCAAAGATTAAATTGGTCTGTTAGCTCTGAGTGAATCAATAGTATTTAGTGCTAATGCACTAAGCAGATTACAAGCACTAATGCAGTAGCAGTCAATAGCAAAAACGAATATCTCTAAAAATTATCTTGACAATAAAACGTGCAATAGTTTCCATTTAATTTAAGCTAATTACATTACATGCTTGTTCTTTCATCTTATTAGTTTAAGCCAAGTGCTAGAATCCTAACCATTTTATTTAGTGCATAAAATGGCCAAAAACTTGTAATCATCATTTTCAGCAAGAGACAGAGGAAAGGATTTATTCATACAACTAAGATTCAACAAGAAATTCAACAGAAATTTACTGAATGTCTAACCTACTGGTATTAAAATGGTGAGTAAGATAGGCCTGGTTCTTGTCTTTATGAAACAAACCTACTGGGGAGGAGATGACAATCAGTCATACCAGCAAACAAATACATCATAATAATTCATGAAATATAATGTGAGGGAAATAAACATCTGTGAATGCAAATGAGGAGGAAGATCTAAATTTTGTAGTATAGTCACAAAAGGCCACCCTGAGGAGGTGAAAGTTAACTTTTTCATGAAGCTAAAAGTTAACTTACATAAAGCTCAAAAAAGCAATTTTGGGGGCTTCCCTGGTGGCGCAGTGGTTGAGAATCTGCCTGCCAATGCAGGGGACACGGGTTCGAGCCCTGGTCTGGGAGGATCCCACATGCCGCGGAGCAACTAGGCCCGTGAGCCACAACTGCTGAGCCTGCGCGTCTGGAGCCTGTGCCCCGCAACAAGAGAGGCCGCGACAGTGAAAGGCCCGCGCACCGCGATGAAGAGTGGCCCCCGCTTGCCACAACCAGAGAAAGCCCTCGTGTAGAAACGAAGACCCAACACAGCCAAAAAAATAAATAAATAAATAAATAAATAAATAAATCAGGAGCTCTAAAAAAAAAAAAAAAAGCAATTTTGTCTTCACTACATGGTCAAGTACATAGCCAGTATTTAACGAACTAATTTTTATCTATATCATAAGCTCGAGGTCTTAACTATTTGCTGTGGCATTTAAGCAGCTTTTTAAGGTGGGTTCTGACCATGAGTGCATATTACTTTAAACTTAGAAAAATGTATCACAAGAAGTAAAACTGTGCTGGAGAATTTAACTTTTTTAAACACTTTCTCTTTTTTAAAAAAGTTGTCAATGTTTCCGAACTTTGTCTTTTCTTTGATTTCTAAATAGTCACTTTTCGTTAAGTAATTCTTAGCGTGAAGAAGATAATGTGTGAATTTCTAGAAGCTAAGGACATAATTTAGGTAGCTCTTACTTTCACTGCCTCTCATAGCCTATCACTTTAATCACCTTCTTTGAAAGCAGAAATTTCTTATATCAATCAAAGTTGTTTCTTTCTTCTCCCCCTCTTCAGTCTTCTGTGGCCAACACTTGGGACCCTACTCATCAGAAAAACCTGTGTTTCTTAGGGATGGAAGGGATTGTCCTGTTACCAGTAAGTCCTATGGCCAAAAAAAAAAGAGTCATATAATTATGAAAACACACAAAATAAGGTCTTTTGAAACTGTCAAAGTTATGAAAGTTGATAGAATTCAAAGGAATGTGATGCTGAGTCTCATTGTCTTTCAACATCTGTGGACTGTCCTCTACACAACTACATCCATTTTAGACCATTTCCTTCTCATGAGAATCATGTGGCCTAGAGGGCCAAGTGAGGGACAAGTGCTCCCAGGACTCACGAGGATGTCATGAGCACCTACTGAATATACAGGGGCATGCGCTCTGGTTAGTACCACCTTTATGCTATTTTAATGCATCTCTAGCTGCTGACATATTTTGCCTCTCTCTTTTGTTACACTCATGTTTATCTATATATATTTAATCCTGCAAATATCTAAATAGGTTTACGGTCTTAGGCACTTCGTCATGCTTTTTTGTACCTAAGCATGTGCTTTGCGGATCATAGACATTAGTGTTGATTTTGACAACAAAGTTTGTCTTCCAAAAAATATGTATATATATTTACACGGTAAACAGAGACCGTCTGATTTGCTGCAGTGTTTGGATAAAAGTCCTTGATAAAATCTGCAAATATATTTTTGTGACTGGATCACAGAAAGCATTGTTTTTGTCATCTCCACAAGCCACAAAGATTTGAAATGCAGGTGCAAAAAATACGTATGAAGAGTAGAAAGAAATTCTCACCTTTTTCTCTGTTCACTTTGTTCACATTTGTTTGGCCCAGAATGAAGTAGAGTTTGCCAAGGGAAAAGATGAGGGAATAGGAGGCATTTAATCTTCAGGGCTTATTCCTGTGCCTAAAGTCAGAGAGGTCACTGGCTTGCCCCTTCCTGAAGGCTGTAATTACAGGCAGAGGACTGTTTATTTTCCAGTAAAGTGACCAGAATCTTGAATATAAGAGATTGTTTATAAGAGTACAGCGTGAGTAGGGGTTATACAAAACCTCAGAAGAGATAATAGGAAGGGGAAATTATTTTTCTTCATAGTCACTAATATGAGAAGGTCCAAGACTCTGGAAATGTTCTACAGTGCAATAACAGAGGCGAATATGAGGTCAAGTTAGGTGATCCTGGTACTTAAGGAGCTGAATTAAATTAATAAAGAAGAGGAATTTATAATAAAATATAATATTCCTGATGATTCACTAAATATAAACTTATTTGTAGCTTCAACATGATGGTAAACAAGAATCAGTCAATATATTAGTAAGAGTAATTGAGAAGTATTTCTAATTTGAAAAACACCAGTTACATTGGGTTTATCTAGAGCTGATGTGGAAAAAAATGGTTAGTGTTTCATACTCTCAACTAAACTCACTCTCATTTCAGAAGAGTCATAGGAAAACTATTGATTCCAAGTAGAATTGGGCAGACAAAGCACAAGATCAGTTCTATTACTGTCTCAGTAGTAGAGATACTAGTCAGTGTTTGCAAAATGATGAGTAATATGTAAGTGGTGGTTTAACAATAGTAGGTATTACTTGTAATTAACAGGGAAAGCAGCAGGGGTGGGGGATGAATTGGGAGATTGGGATTGACATATATACACTAACATGTATAAAATAGATAACTAATAAGAACCTGCTGTATAAAAAAATTAAATTAAATTTTAAAAAAAATAGAAGACCACTGTGCTTGACCAAGCAGCGTCTCAAAAAAAAAAAAAGCGAAAAACATTGAAAGGTCAAAGTACAGGGTTTTGACATGTACAAAGAGGACTAAAATATGTGCCTGCTTTAAAAAATGATAGAGCAAATTTTGACGATTATGGTATTTTCTATCTAGATACTTTTTTAGAATCAAATGCTTATGAAAACATAAGCAGCAATTTCAGACTTTTAGGCAAACAGTGCTTTTTATGATCCTGGGTATGTGATATGATGGTGCAATAATTGCTCCCATGCCTCCTCTCCTATCTCCATTTGTTTTTAGTGGATTCTGCACAGGAAAACATATTCACCTCAGTGTTGAAAATTTGAAGTTCACCTTTTGTGCACAGTTATAGATCCTAGAAAAATATACACCAGGACTTTACCACACCTAACAAAAAGAAGTTCTTTATTTTTAAAAAAAAATCCAAATTATTATAAGATCTAGGGTAACCATGGTGTAAACTATATGATATTGAGTATCTTATGACCCTGGTGATAAGATAACAATCCAATTGAATGAAGATGAACTCATGAAAAAAGAAGGATTATTAAAGATTTGAAAAATAAACACGTAAATTTTCATAAGTAAGTATTATTTTAGTATTTGTGTGAGCTTTAGCTATTAAAGCTTTCCCTGCAGTCTCTGGGCCCTCAGAACCAGCTGTTATAGCTCCCAATGCCTTATTTAATACTCTGTATGCTGGGTATTCAAGAACTAGTTAAGAAACAGTCAAATTTTCTATTTTCTCTGCCAGTATATAATAAAGTCTCTGTTCCAGTGAATGGCTGGACAATTATTTTAATAAAAATGTTGACATAGCTTCATTTTACATTTTTTGCTACTAGCAAGGCTTTCTAAATTCCAGGTAAATCACAAGTCAAACTGAACTATTGTTTGTTTTGTTTGTTTAATGCTCTGTTTCCTTCTAACCTTATTCTTGTCTATCAACCTCAACTCAGTTCCCCAGTGGCTCAGGAAACTCTCAATTGGGATTAAGTAATAGTTTTCACAACCTCTCTCATTCATTAACCCATGTGGACATTCTCAGTCTGTGCACTAGCCTTATTTAAGACCTTCTTAAGTACCATAACCAGCTGCTGGTCTTTGGGTGCACCTAACAACACCTATTTAATCCAGAAATAATATTTCCAAAGAAATCATTTTGCCTATCTCAACGTTCTTCATTAACACAACCTAATTAAGCCTGCTTCTTCTATGACTTCTCCAGAAGAAAACCTGATCTCATTCATAGTAAATATGAACTTTAAAAATCTTTGCTTCTTCTCGCCTTCTGCATATACACAAAGCAGAAAACAGAAAATTGTATATTATCATCCCTTACAGGTTTTTTGTTTTATTAGTGTGTTGAAAACGATACCAGTAAGATAAAGCTAGATCTCCCTGACTCCATCCTCGTCCCCAAGCAATCTATTTGTTTCCAGACTGCTGCTGGAGTAATATTCCTTGAAAGCCAACCCGTGTATGTAACTGCATCCCTTAAAATAATTTGAGGGTTCCCCAATGGTTTGAGTAAAATCCACACTCTCTAGTATGATATTCAAAGGGTTTCTTACCTTGGCCCTGGCTATTTCCTGGTGCTCCTCACACTCAGTGGTGTTCTGGCAAATGTTTAACTCTGGGGTCAGGGGGAGTAGAAGCCCCTGATTTGTAATGTTTACCGGTTTAGGTGGTGTAAATACCGCCCCCCCAAGCCAATTTCAAGCAAAGAAGGTAAAGTCACTGAATAAGAGTTAAGAAGAAATGTTCACAGTTGGCTCTGTAAGCTGGTACAAGATGGATCAAGAATACCACTGCCACCCTACCCTACTCTCAACTTTCTTTTTTTTTCTCATTCTTACTCTTTCTTTTTTTTCTTTTTTCTACTGTCTTAGCAAATTTCAGTTTTACAATGCAGTGCTATCAACTATAGTTACCATGTTATATATTAGATCCTCAGACCTTATTTATCTTTTAATTGAAAGTTTGTAGAGATGAATGGATAAAGAAGATGTGGCACATATATACAATGGAATATTACTCAGCCATAAAAAGAAACAAAATTGAGTTATTTGTAGTGAGATGGATGGTCCTAGAGTCTGTCATACAGAGTGAAATAAGTCAGAAAGAGAAAAACAAATACCGTATGTTAACACATATATATGGAATCTAAAAAAAAAAAAAAATGGTACTGATGAACCTAGTTGCAGGGCAGGAATAAAGACGTAGACATAGAGAATGGACTTGAGGACATGGGGTGGGAGGGGGAAGCTGGGGCAAAGTGAGAGTAACATCGACATATGTACACTACCAGATGTAAAACAGATAGCTAGTGGGAAGCAGCAGCATAGCACAGGGAGATCAGCTCGGTGCTTTGCGATGACCTAGAGGGGTGGGATAGGGAGGGTGGGAGGGAGGCTTGAGAGGGAGGGAATATGGGGACATATGTATGCATACGGCTGATTCACTTTGGTGTACAACAGAAACTAACACAGTATTGTGAAGCAATTGTACTCCAATAAAGATCTATTTTTAAAAAAAGTTTGTACCCTTTTACCAATCTTTCCCTATTCCCCCACCACACCAGCCCCTGGCAACCACTTTTCTACTCTCTGTTTCTATGAATCCAACTTTTTTTTTTTATTCCACATATAATTGATATCACACAGCATTTGTTTTTCTTTGGCTTATTCCACTTAGCATAGTACCCTCCAGGTTCATCCACATTGTCACAAATGACAGGATTTCCTTCTTTTTTAAGACTGAATAATATTCCATTGTATATATATGCATATATACCACATCTTCTTGATCTATTCATCCATTGATGGACATTCAGGTTTTTTTCCGTGTCTTGGCTTTTGTGAATAGTTCTGCAATGAACACGGAAGTACAAGTATCTCTTAGAGATAATGGTATTGTTTCCTTTGGATAGATACTCAGAAGTGGGATTGCTGGCTCATACGGTAGTTCTATTTTTAATTTCTTGAGGAACCTTCATAGTGTTTACTGGCAGTACCAGTTTACATTCCCACCAAAGGTGTACAAGGGTTCTCTTTTCTTCACATTCTAACAAGTATTTGCTATCTCTTGTCTTTTTGATAATAGCCATCCTAATGTGTATGAGGTGAGATCTCATTGTGGTTTTAATTTGCATTTCCCTGATGATTAATGATGTTGAGCAATTTTTCATGTTCCTGTTGGCCATTTGTGTCTTTTTTTGAAAAATGTCTATTCAGGTTCCTTGCCCATCTTTTAATTGTGTTTTGTTTTGCTATTGAGTTGTATGAGCTCCTTGTATATTTTGGACATTAACCCCTTATTGGATATGTGTCAACCTATCATACTTGCAGTTCCCAGAATCCATTGGTCTCTCTCACAATGCTGCCTTAACACATATTATTTCACCTACCTCAAATTCCCTTTAACACTCATTTTGTCAGGTTAACATTTTCTCCCTATTTTTTTGCAACCCATTAAGGCATTTCCTTCCCCAGAAACTCCTCTCTAGCTTTCCCCTAACTTCTCATTCTGGATAAGCTGCCTTTCCTGTGTACTCCAGTTGTTTATTTCTACCATATCTTTTACCATACTTCATAGTATTGATAATATGTTCACTGGTCCTTCATTAGCCCCTTGAAGATATGGCCTATAGCTTTTATCTCCATACCTCTGGTACCTAACAAAATAGCTTGAACAAAATATATATTTATCAAAAGAGCAATTAGTTATGACAAAGCCTCATATTTCAAATAATATAATAAAATGCTGATTAGTAAAAATAATCTTAGATAAAACAGTTTTTCTTTCTCTCCCCCAGATCCCTGAAAACTAATTTATAGAATTGGGGACTTTCCAAGAGTTAAAGAGCACTGAAGAAATTCTGGAAAGTTCTATTCACCATAACCTATGCCCCCTTCCTTACACACACACACACACACACACACACACATTCATACTTACACACACTCTCCTCCATCCACCAGTTTGGGATGAAGATGAATCAAAGAACAAAAGGAGAAAAACGAAAGGAGAAGAAAAGATGAAGATAAGGACAGTGAATAGACAGAAATTCCAGAGCTTAGTACTTAATCAAAATTGGGAAAACACAATTAAAGCCATTAAAAAGAGAAAGACAGAGTAACCTCTGTGCTCCTTAAGGCTTTCTCAAGCCTTTCAACAGAGCTTCCCCTTAGAGTGGGTGACACGGTCTGTCTGAGGGACATTAGGCAATGCCTTCTGGTGGTCATTGCTCAAGCAGTGGTACCAGTAGAAGCGCCCTCCCATGATGTTTGCTTTTGGAATCCATAGATTTTCACTACTGACTACCAGTCTATGATTTCAAGTTGAAATGTATGGGCTAAGGAAAAGAAGTTGAGCCTGAAAGTTTTTTTCAATACCACCCTTACTGTGGCCACAGAATCAGACTCCACAGTGGCACCACTTCATAGGCACTAAGTACATGCTTGGTACAGAGAGAAACTTTCTTGAGCTTGGCCTTGATGTAGCTGCAGTAAGATTAGAAGAGAGTTTGGTAAGGGTCTCAGGGACCTTGGCCAGTGAGAAGGGTGGCCCACAGATTGAGGTTCCTGATAAACAGTTCTGGGCAAGAACAAGTGGAGAAGAGGAGTGAAGAGTCTCACTGCACAATGATAAGATGGAAAGAGGGGATAAGAGGTGATGACAGTGGTGGCAGGCTAGAATACAGTCATGGGTTTAAACAACATATTGGGGCACAACTGAAGGACTCTGGTTTCATCCATCTTTCACCTCTCCTGGCCTTCCACTAAGACATTCATCAGCCTCTTTCTACTGAGTGTGACACTGTTAGACACATAAATAGACCATGGCTCTTACACTCTACAGGAGGAACTGCTTCTGTTTTATTGATTAGTGCAGGGTAACTGGTGTTCTGTCTTTTGACTATCTCTTACATTTCTATGAGTAAGTACATTAAATTTTTTCTGTTAACTGAATAAAGAAAAGCAGAAAACCTCTGTACACTCAGCATTAAAATCTGCCTCACTGAGAACAACTTTCTCTATGAATCATTCTGTCACTCCTGAATGTGATTGAAGGGCAATGTGAAGGCTGCTAACCAAAACCACATGGACTTGGTCTGTTTTAGATCTGATTCACCTTAGGAAATGATGATAAAGAAGCAAACGTTTTAATATTCAGAATTCCAAAGCCCCTGTCATTGTAGAATTCTGAGAATTTGAATCCTAAGGATATCTCATGAGGAGAATGGATATATATATTTCACTTATTTATAAATGCATTTGTACACGTGTGTATGTAAGTCCATACACACATACACATAAAATATATTCTGCTCCAAGTTTTTCTCTCTTCCCTTCTATCAAGACCAGGCTCAACTTTAGCCTCTGCCATGAGCCTTCCCCAGCTGTTTAAGCCCACTCTGATCTCATCCTTATCTAATCTTATAGCATATACTACCTGTACCAGTGTTTTCAGAACTTATCTACCAACAGTGTTCTTTATACTGTACTTTGCATTATTAGCTATTTCGTGTGTCCACCTCTTGTCTCCCTGTGTGCACAGTGCCTTCACGGGATATTGAGGGAACAGTCTGGACTACAGGTAGAAGCATTTGCTAGGGTTGGCAAATTATGACATATTTTTGTACACCCAGCAAGTTAAGAATGGTTTTTACATTTTTAAAAGGTTTAAAAAACACACAGACTAAACTAAAATATGCTACAGGGACCCAACGGCACTCAAAAGCTAGGATTTTTGCTCCCTAGCCCTTTACAAAAAAAGTGTGCCAATCCCTGCTTTAGAGAATAATGAAAAATAATAGTGGACAGATAACAAGTCTGACCTTACTATCTATAAATAATTCTATTAAATGGGTGTGAGTGTTTCCATTTTAGATTATTTTCTTAATCTAAATAAGAATTTTGGACTTTGTCCTTCTAGGTATTATGAAGACTCATTAGACCAACCAACAAAAATAATAATAACAATAACTATTTAAGTTATTAAGCACAAGGGCATAGACTTAGGCCTTTTTTGTTTGCTTCTGTATTCTTCCAGTTATCCAGAACAGTATTGTGGTATGGTATTACTTTCCTAGAGCTGCCACAACAAATGACCACAAACTTGGTGGCTTAAAACAACAGAAATTTCTTCTCACGTAGTCCTGGAGGCCAAAAGTCCGAAATTAAGATGTCCGTCAAGGCCGTGCTCCCTCTAAAAGTTCTAGGGAAGAATCCTTCCTTGCCTCTTACAGTTCTGGTGGTTCAAGGCATTCCTTAGGTTGTAGCAGCATAACTGCAATCTCTGCCTTCATCTTCACATGGCCATCTTCCCTGTGTATTTCTCTGTGTCCTCTCCTTTTCTTGGGAAGACACCAGACATTGGACTTAGGGCTCACACTAAATCCAGGACAATTTCATCTCAAGATTCTTACCTAATTACTTGGAAAGAGCCTATTTCCAAATAAGGTCACCTTTTGAGGTTCCAGGTGGATATATGACTTTGCGGGGGAACTCTATTCACCCTACTACAGGCTTAGTAAATATTTTTGAATGACTAAATGAAGGAAGGAAGTGACCATTTAATATACTGCTGGCACTGGATTCATTTCATTTGAACCTGGAAACAATTCCATTAGATAGGTGTGTGTTTTTCCATTTTACAAGTGAAGAACTGAGGCTTGGAGATCTAAGTATCCTCTCTAAGTTCACACAGACAATAAGGGCAGGGTCATCCCTGAACGCATGCTCTTCTCCACTAGGCTTGTGAGATTACCAATGGACATGACTAAGAAGTGGACTTGAGGAAGGAGATTATGGAATCAAGGAAATCAGACTGTAGGAGGCTAAGTATGAGATTTCCTTTAATTCAGTAGAAAAATTTTTGAGTTGGTAAATGGATATAAACAATAAAGGAAAAGAAGAAGAGTTAAAGATGGCTGAGACCTTAGGTTTAGGGAGAGGGTGGCTATTGATGCCATATAGAAATAGGAAGCTAGATGCTGTACAGCAGAAACTGACACAGCAGTGTAAAGCAACTATACTCCAATTTTAAAAAAAAGAAAAACAGGAAGCTAGAAAGGGAGTCAGTTTGGAAAGAAAAACGATGAGTTTCAATGTCATCAATGGTACATTCAAACTTGGCCTGAAGGCAATTGCAGAGACTGAGCTGGTCCTCAGAACAGAGAATGCGCTTGGGTGTGTGAAGTTAGGTCATCACCACGAGGCAGCATACATCACCTCGTGAATCGCCAGTGTTGAGCCAGCAGCTGGCTGGCCAGATGCCTGGTTATGCTACGTTCATGACTGTCTGAGGCTCTACACACAGCCCTAGAGGATGCCCTTTTTTCCTTCCTAGAGACAATCAACCTTTCTTTAACTGATCCCCCGTTTTGCTCCTCTGCTAGAACTCCAACTGAGGTTTCAGGCTGTTGAAGCCATGAGGCGAGATCACTTCATCAAGGGGAGTTCATGGCAGCAAAAATACTGAGGAAGCGTCTTTCTTTTAAATCATGACTGAGGCCAACATCAGGCATCCTCTTCATAGCACAAAACAATGTAGTCACATTCTTAGAGTTTGACCACAACATCCTAATAGTCTGGCCTTGCATTAAAGACCCCAAAGGGAAGGGCCTGCTCTGCCAGAGAGCTTCTGCATTTTACAAAGAATTCAGGCTTCAGTGTAAATATCTTAGACATCTGAGTACAGACTGAGAGAAGTTTAACGAAGCATAAGCAGACCCCTAAGTTCAAAGCTTTGTGTCTCTGCCTGCGGTCAGTTCCACACCACCTGCCTCCGAGTCCCATATAACAAAAAGAAGAGAGCACATGAATGAAATTTAGGGAAATAAGCAAAGTGGAGTTCCTGAAATTAAAGCAGTTGAGTTTTTAGCCAACTATATATAAAGCCTTAGGCAAAGAGGGACTTTCTATTTTGAAATACGTATCCCCCTGAAAACCATTATTACATGTCCAAAGAATTTGTACAAAGTATAATTATGAATAAAGGTAATATTAAATTGCTTCTGTTAATTTAGTCATGGGCAAGGAGGGGAGAGAGCTGGTATGAGTGAACTGTCAAAGATCTCACAAGATAGTACATTTTAAAAAGTCTATCTGCAAGACTGATTTAAATTATAGATGAGCTAAATTTGTCCTATAGATCAATTAGAAGAATCACTATTTTAAATATATCACATCCTTAATTATACTGAATTAAATGTAATTGCATATTCACTGCATGCATCATAATTTTAATTAGGGGAAACATTTTGAATCAAATACATTGAGGTATATAGCACTTCAGTTTTCTTTTCATAAAAAAAAAAGTATACGTCTTGAGTCAGGTTAAAAAAATATGTCCAGTGCTTGGGAAAAGGTGAAGAAAAACTAAACTATTGTTTCAAGGCTTATTAATTGTAGAGTAATTCCTATTATTTAGCCCTATGACGGTATATAAGCTTTTAGGTTAAGGAAGCAAGTCTTTAACAAGTTTAAAGAAAAACAGAACAGAATGTTTACCATTGGTTGTCAGAGTTGATGTCGCATAATTATTTTAGAAGAGGATAAACGGTGAAAAGCTAAATGCTTTTCAAAACTTATTATAGAATAGGCAGATGTATCCAGAATCTGTGTTTTGAAGCAGCCTCTGGTGGTTGGGAGACAGTGATCACTCATGGCATCTTAAACATCATGAGCAATCATTTGTTCCAACAGTGGGCTGGTGGCAGTCTGGTGATTCCAAGCCCAGGGGGAACTTTGGAAAGTCACCCATGGACCCACAGCATGGTAGAGCTGGAAGAGAACTTTGAAATCAATTCTCTCAACCTCTCCCTTTACAGACAAGAAGTAGGTAGCCTAGTGTAGTAGTGAAGACCCTAGGGCCAGATGACCTAGGTCATCAACTCAGCAGTCTTGTCCTGCCACTGCTGGTCATGTGACCTTTCAGTGCCTCAGTTTCCTCCTAGGATTGTTAAGAGGATTCAGTGAGTGAATATTTGGAAAGTGCTTAGAACCATGTCTGACACATTGTACACACTATGAACAAATGTTCGTTAAATAAGTAAAGTAAAACTCAGACCCAGAGAGATCACGTGATTTGCCTGAGTTCATGGGACTCATCAAATCCTAGCTGGGGTAGAACCAGTCTTATCGGGTAAGCATGCTAGTTTTTCTTCCCTCCCTGGTCCTTAGACTATCCCTAGAGGGTGCATTTGCCTCAGAAATACTGTAGGAGCCTATAAGTAAGTAGCACAATGCAGTATAAGGAATACACGGTTTGAAATCAACACCTTGGATTCAAGCTCTGATACTTACTGGCAACTCTCTGAACCTCAATTTCCTCACCTGCAGAAATATGGTAATCATAACAAACCCAACTCACAGACTTGTTGAGAGGATCAGATGAAATAGTGTACTTTGAAAACCATAATCCACCATGCAGATGGTATTTAACATCATTACTGTGAGCTCCTGTGAGCTGAGAAAAGCCATGAGAATGTTTCAAACCTGCTTAGGACATCAAGAAGTTGGGGTGGACTCCAGCTTCAAGATGGCGGAAGAGTAAGACGTGGAGATCACCTTCCCCCCCACAAATACATCAAAAATACATCTACATGTGGAACTGCTTCTATACAACACCTACTGAACGCTGGCAGAAGACCTCAGACCTCCCAAAAGGCAAGAAACTCCCCACATAACTGGGTAGGGTAAAAGAAAAAAGAAAAAACAGAGACAAAAGAATAGCGATGGGACCTGCACCACTGGGAGGGAACGGTGAAGGAGGAAAGGTTTCCACACACTAGGAAGCCCCTTCATGGGTAGAGACTGCGAGTGGCAGAGGGGGGAAGCTTCGGAGCCACAGAGGAGAGCACAGCAACAGGGGTGCGGAGGGCAAAGCAGAGAGATTCCCGCTCAGAGGATCGGTGCCGACCAGCACTCACCAGCCCAAGAGGCTTGTCGGCTCACCCGCTGGGGTGGGCGGGGGCTGGGAGCTGAGGCTCGGGCTTTGGGCTTCGGAGGTCGGATCCCAAGGAGAAGACTGGGGTTCACTGCGTGAACACAGCCTGAAGGGGACTAATGTGCCATGGCTAGCCGGGAGGGAGTCCGGGAAGAAGTCTGGAGCTGCTGAAGAGGCAAGAGACTTTGTCTTGCCTCTTTGTTACCTAGTGCGCAAGGAGAGGGGATTCAGAGCACCGCGTAAAGGAGCTCCAGAGACGGGCGCGAGCCGCGGCTATCAGCGCAGACCCCAGAGACGGGCATGAGACGCTAAGGCGGCTGCTGCTGCCACCAAGAAGCCTGTGTGCAAGCACAGGTCACTATCCACACCTCCCCTCCTGGGAGCCTGTGCAGCCCGCCACTGCCAGGGTCCCGTGATCCAGGAACAACTTCCCTGGGAGAAAACACAGCGGCCTTAGGCTGGTGCAATGTCATGCTGGCCTCTGTGGCCACAGGCTCACCCGCATTCAGTACCCCTCCCTCCCCCCGGCCTGAATGAGCCAGAGACCCTGAATCAGCTGCTTCTTTAACCCCATCCTGTCTGAGCGAAGGACAGATGCCCTCAGGTGACCTACACCCAGAGGCATGGCCAAATCCAAAGCTGAACTCCAGGAGCTGTGCAAAAAAAGAAGAGAAAGGGAAATCTCTCCCAGCAGCCTCAAGAGCAGTGGATTAAATCTGCACAATCAACTTGACGTACCCTGTATCTGTGGAATACCTGAATAGACAACGAATCATCCCAAATTGAGGAAGTGGACTTTGGGAGCAATGATATATATATTTTTTCTTTCCCTTTTTCTCTTTTTGTGAGTGTATATGTGTATGCTTCTGTGTGTGATTTTGTCTGTATAGCTTTGCTTTTACCATTTGTCCTAGGGTTCTGTCTGTCCGTTGCTTTTTTTGTTTTTTTTTTTTTTGTTTTGATTTTTTACTATAGTTTTTAGCACTTGTTATCATTGGTGGATTTGTTTGTTGGTTTGGTTGCTCTCTTTCCTTCTTTTTTTTTTATTAAAAAAATTTTTTTAATAATTATTTTTTATTTTAATAACTTTATTTTATTTTATTTTATTTTATCTTCTACTTTCTTTCTTTCTTATTTTTCTCCCTTTTATTCTGAGCCATGTGGATGACACGCTCTTGGTGCTCCAACCAGGCGTCAGGGCTGTGCCTCTGAGGTGGGAGAGCCAAGTTCAGGACACTGATCCACAAGAGACCTCCCAGCTCCACGTAATATCAAACAGCGAAAGCTCTCCCAGAGATCTCCATCTCAATGCTAAGACCCAGCTCCACTCAACGACCAGCAAGCTACAGTGCTGGACACCCTATGCCAAACAACTAGCAAGACAGGAACACAACCCCATCCATTAGCAGAGAGGCTGCCTAAAATCATAATAAGGCCACAGACACTCCAAAACACACCAGCAGATGTGGACCTGCCCACCAGAAAGACAAGATCCAGCCTCATCCACCAGAACACAGGCACTAGTTCCCTCCACCAGGAAGCCTACACAAGCCACTGAACCAACCTTAGCCACTGGGGACAGACACCAAAAACAACGGGAACTATGAACCTGCAGCCTGCAAAAAGGAGACCCCAAACACAGTAAGATAAGCAAAATGAGACGACAGAAAAACACAGAGCAGATGAAGGAGCAAGGGAAAAACGCTCCAGACCTAACAAATGAAGAGGAACTAGGTAGTCTACCTGAAAAAGAATTCAGAATAATGATACTAAAGATGATCCAAAATCTTGGAAATAGAATGGAGAAAATACAAGAGACGTTTAACAAGGACCTAGAAGAATTAAATAGCAAACAAACAGTGATGAACAACACAATAAATGAAATTAAAAATTCTCTAAAGGGATACATAGCAGAAAAACTGTGGCAGAAGAATGGATAAGTGACCTGGAAGATAAAATAGTGGAAATAACTACTGCAGAGCAGGATAAAGAAAAAAGAATGAAAAGAACTGAGGACAGTCTCAGAGACCTCTGGGAAAATATTAAACGCACCAACATTCGAATTATAGGGGTACCAGAAGAAGAAGAGAAAAAGGGACTGAGAAAATTTTTGAAGAGATTATAGTTGAAAACTTCCCTAATATGGGAAAGGAAATAGTTAATCAAGTCCTGGAAGCACAGAGAGTCCCATACAGGATAAACCCAAGGAGGAACACGCCAAGACACATATTAATCAAACTGTCAAAAATTAAATATAAGGAAAACATATTAAAGGCAGCAAGGGAAAAAAAACAAATAACACACAAGGGAATCCCCATAAGGTTAACATCTGATCTCTCAGCAGAAACTCTGCAAGCCAGAAGGGAGTGGCAGGATATACTTAAAGTCATGAAGGAGAAAAACCTACAACCAAGATTACTCTACCCAGCAAGGATCTCATTCAGATTCGATGGAGAAATTAAAACCTTTACAGACAAGCAAAAGCTGAGAGAGTTCAGCACCACCAAACCAGCTTTACAACAAATGCTAAAGGAAATTCTCTAGGCAAGAAACACAAGAGAAGGAAAACACCTACAATAACAAACCCAATACATTTAAGAAAATGGGAATAGGAACATACATATCGATAATTACCTTGAATGTAAATGGATTAAATGCTCCCACCAAAAGACACAGGCTGGCTGAATGGATACAAAAACAAGACCCATACATATGCTGTCTACAAGAGACCCACTTCAGACCTAGGGACACATACAGACTGAAAGTGAGGGGATGGAAAAAGATATTCCATGCAAATGGAAATCAAAAGAAAGCTGGAGTAGCAATTCTCATATCAGACAAAATAGACTTTAAAATAAAGACTATTACAAGAGACAAAGAAGGACACTATATAATGATCAAGGGATCGATCCAAGAGGAAGGTATAACAATTGTAAATATTTATGCACCCAACATAGGAGCACCTCAATACATAAGGCAAATACTAACAGCCATGAAAGGGGAAATTGACAGCAACACAATCATAGTAGGGGACTTTAACACCCCACTTTCACCAATGGACAGATCAGCCAAAATGAAAATAAATAAGGAAACACAAGCTTTAAATGATACATTAAACAATATGGACTTAATTGATATTTATAGGACATTCCACCCAAAAACAACAGAATACAAATTTTTCTCAAGTGCTCATGGAACATTCTCCAGGATAGATCATATCTTGGGTCACAAATCAAGCCTTGGTAAATTTAAGAAAATTGAAATCGTATCAAGTATCTTTTCCGACCACAACGCTATGAGACTAGATATCAATTACAGGAAAAGATCTGTAAAAAATACAAACACATGGAGGCTACACAATACATTACTTAATAACGAAGTGATTACTGAAGAAATCAAAGGGGAAATCAAAAAATACCTAGAAACAAATGACAATGGAGACACGACGACCCAAAACCTATGGGACACAGCAAAAGCAGTGCTAAGAGGGAAGTTTATAGCAATACAAGCCTACCTCAAGAAACAGGCAACATCTCGAATAAACAACCTAACCTTGCACCTAAAGCAATTAGAGAAAGAAGAACAAAAAAACCCCAAAGCCAGCAGAAGGAAAGAAATTATAAAGATCAGGTCAGAAATAAATGAAAAAGAAATGAAGGAAACAATAGCAAAAATCAATGAAACTAAAAGCTGGTTCTTTGAGAAGATAAACAAAATTGATAAACCATTAGCCAGACTCATCAAGAGAAAAAGGGAGAAGACTCAGATCAATAGAATTAGAAATGAAAAAGGAGAAGTAACCACTGACACTGCAGAAATACAAAAGATCATGAGAGATTACTACAAGCAACTATATGCCAATAAAATGGACAACCTGGAAGAAATGGACAGATTCTTAGAAATGCACAAACTGCCGAGACTGAACCAGGAAGAAATAGAAAATATGAACAGACCAATCACAAGCACTGAAATTGAAACTGTGATTAAAAACCTTCCAACAAACAAAAGCCCAGGACCAGATGACTTCACAGGCGAATTCTATCAAACATTTAGAGAAGAGCTAACACCTATCCTTCTCAAACTCTTCCAAAATATTGCAGAGGGAGGAACACTCCCAAACTCATTCTACGAGGCCACCGTCACCCTGATACCAAAACCAGACAAAGATGTCACAAAGAAAGAAAACTACAGGCCAATATCACTGATGAACATAGATGCAAAAATCCTCAACAAAATACTAGCAAACAGAATCCAACAGCACATTAAAAGGATCATACACCATGATCAAGTGGGGTTTATCCCAGGAATGCAAGGATTCTTCAATATACGCAAATCAATCAATGTGATACACCATATTAACAAATTGAAGGAGAAAAACCATATGATCATCTCAATAGATGCAGAGAAAGCTTTTGACAAAATTCAACACCCATTTATGATAAAAGCCCTGCAGAAAGTAGGCATAGAGGGAACTTTCCTCAACATAATAAAGGCCATATATGACAAACCCACAGCCAACATTGTCCTCAATGGTGAAAAACTGAAACCATTTCCACTAAGATCAGGAACAAGACAAGGTTGCCCACTCTCACCACTATTATTCAACATAGTTCTGGAAGTCCTAGCCACAGCAATCAGAGAAGACAAAGAAATAAAAGGAATCCAAATCGGAAAAGAAGAAGTAAAGCTGTCACTATTTGCAGATGACATGATACTATACATAGAGAATCCTAAAGATGCTACCAGAAAACTCCTAGAGCTAATCAATGAATTTGGTAAAGTAGCAGGATACAAAATTAATGCACAGAAATCTCTTGCGTTTCTATACACTAATGACGAAAAATCTGAAAGTGAAATTAAGAAAACACTCCCATTTACCATTGCAACAAAAAGAATAAAATATCTAGGAATAAACCTACCTAAGGAGACAAAAGACCTGTATGCAGAAAATTATAAGACACTGATGAAAGAAATTAAAGATGATACAAATAGATGGAGAGATATACCATGTTCCTGGATTGGAAGAATCAACATTGTGAAAATGTCTCTACTACCCAAAGCAATCTACAGATTCAATGCAATCCCTATCAAACTACCACTGGCATTTTTCACAGAACTAGAACAAAAAATTTCACAATTTGTATGGAAACACAAAAGACCCCGAATAGCCAAAGCAATCTTGAGAACGAAAAATGGAGCTGGGGGAATCAGGCTCCCTGACTTCAGACTATATTACAAAGCTTCAGTAATCAAGACAGTTTGGTATTGGCACAAAAACAGAAATATAGATCAATGGAACAGGATAGAAAGCCCAGAGATAAACCCACACACATATGGTCAACTTATCTTTGATAAAGGAGGCAAGCATATACAGTGGAGAAAAGACAGCCTCTTCAATAAGTGGTGCTGGGAAAATTGGACAGGAACATGTAAAAGTATGAAATTAGAACACTCCCTGACACCATGCACAAAAATAAACTCAAAATGGATTAAAGACCTAAGTGTAAGGGCAGACACTATCAAACTCTTAGAGGAAAACATAGGCAGAACACTCTATGACATACATCACAGCAAGATTCTTTTTGACCCAGCTCCCAGAGAAATGGAAATAAGTACACAAATAAACAAATGGGACCTAATGAAACTGAAAAGCTTTTGCACAGCAAAGGAAACCATAAACAAGACCAAAAGACAACCCTCAGAATGGGAGAAAATATTTGCAAATGAAGCAACTGACAAAGGATTAATCTCCAAGATTTACAAGCAGCTCATGCAGCTCAATAACAAAAAAACGAACAACCCAATCCAAAAATGGGCAGAAGATCTAAATAGACATTTCTCCAAAGAAGATATACAGATGGCCTACAGACACATGAAAGAATGCTCAACATCATTAATCATTAGAGAAATGCAAATCAAAACTACAATGAGATATCATCTCACACCGGTCAGAATGGCCATCATCAAAAAACCTAGAAACAATAAATGCTGGAGAGGGTGTGGAGGAAAGGGAACACTCTTGCACTGTTGGTGGGAATGTAAATTGATACAGCCACTATGGAGAACAGTATGGAGGTTCCTTAAAAAACTACAAATAGAACTACCATACGACCCAGCAATCCCACTACTGGGCATATACCCTGAGAAAACCATAGGTCAAAAATAGTCATGTACCAAAATGTTCATTGCAGCTCTATTTACAATAGCCAGGACATGGAAGCAACCTAAATGTCCATCGACAGATGAATGGATGAAGAAGATGTGGCACATATATACAATGGAATATTACTCAGCCATCAAAAGAAATGAAATGGAGGTATTTGTAATGAGGTGGATGGAGTTAGAGTCTGTCATACAGAGTGAAGTAAGTCAGAAAGAGAAAAACAAATACAGTATGCTAACACATATATATGGAATCTAAGGGAAAAAAAAAAAAAAAAAGGCCATGAAGAACCTAGTGGCAAGACGGGAATAAAGACACAGACCTACTAGAGAATGGACTTGAGGATATGGGGAGGGGGTGGGGTGAGATGTGACAGGGTAAGAGAGTGTCATGGACATATATACACTACCAAATGTAAAATAGATAGCTAGTGGGAAGCAGCCGCATAGCACAGGGAGATCAGCTCGGTGCTTTGTGACCACCTAGAGGGGTGGGATGGGGAGGGTGGGAGGGAGGGAGATGCAAGAGGGAAGAGAAATGGGAACATATTGTATATGTATAACAGATTCACTTTGTTATAAAGCAGATGCTAACACACTATTGTAAGGCAATTATACTTCAATAAAGATGTTTGAAAAAAAAAAAAAAGTAGTTGTTGCTATATAAAACAGGATGTTAGGTGATATTTAACCCTAAAAGTTAATAGATGTAAGAACTTTGCATTCTATGTGACAGAAGTTTGACATTAAGGAGTAAGGTTATTTTACATAAGGGTAACTAAATTTTTTATTTCAGTTTGTTCTTAAGCACTAAGTTGATTTGAAATATGCTCTAACAACTTTCTGATTATTACAAATATAATAGGACAATAATAGAACATCTCTAATCTTCAAATCATTTTCCTGGACTTGTAGCTACATACAAAGATGTGTAAAACTGAGCTTTTTCTCTCTTTCTTCAAGTTAGACTTTGTGTTCTTTATACACCTTCTTGCCCCCCATTATCTGCCCCAAAGTTACCAATTTGCAATTATCTTGTCAAGACAGTCGGGGTCAGTCACTCCATTTGTCCCTTATAAACTCATAAACTATCCCTATTCCTGAAAAAAAAAATAGCTTTAGTAATATTGGTTCATATCTTCACACTCATTCCCCATCTACCCATAATTGATTTACTTACTTGTTCATTCATTCAATTAGTATTTATTAAACATCTACTATGTGTGATATTTCATCTACTACTCGCAATACAGTGGTAAACAAGCAGGGTCCCTAAAGACAGGGAGCCACTTGGGAGAAGTCTCACATCACTCATATCACACAAGCGAATAGTAGTTGCAGCTATAACGAGTGCTATTTCACATAGTAAATGGTATTATGACAGTCTATAATAGAAGCATTTGACCTAGATATTGGGGTCAGGGCAGGCCTTCTGAGGAACTGATGACAAGCTGAGATCTGAAGGAGGCATAGGAGTTAACAAGGTGAATGGAGGTGGAAGGAGCTTTCCAGGCAGAGGGAACAGCATGTGCAGAGGCCCTGTCCTGGAGGACACATGGCTATTTAGAGAACTAAGAGAAGGCCAGCTCACTGGAACATAGGGAGCAAGGAAGAACACGGTGCAGGGTGAGTCTGGAGAATCTGAGCAGGAACCAGATGATGCAGGATCCAATGGGGCATGTTAAAAGTTTTGTCCTTGATCCGAAGAGCAATGGGGAAATGTTCAGTGTTTTAAGCAGAGTGACATGATGAGATTTGTGGTTTAAAAAGAAAATTTGGCTGCAGTGTGGAGAATGGACCTAGAAAGAGATTGGATGGGGCAGGTCCAGTTAAGAAGCCATTGTCATAGTCCAGGAAAGGATGGAGGTGCCTTGGATGAAGGTTGCCATGGTAGAGACAGAGAAAACTGTAGAGACCCAGGAGATACTTAGAAAGTGCAATTGATGGGAATTGGTGATGGACTGTGTATGGGGAGGAATGAGGGATGACACTTAGATTCCTGACTTGTGCACCTGGAGAAATGGTGGAGCCATTTGCTGGGGTGCATTATATCACAAGGTCAGGCATGGGGGAAGATTGTGGTTTCTACTTTGGTCATGTTGAGCCTGAGGTCTTTGAGACATCTGAGTTCAGATTTCATAGGCAGTTTGATAAATGCACAGTCAGCTCAGAGGAGCAAGTTAGCCTGGAGGTACAAATGTGAGTGTCAACTAAATAGAGTAAAACTGAGATATCCTGGGTGGGGAGTATGAAGAGTGAGCAGAGGAGCAGCCCTAGGATGGAGCCTTGAGAAACTCTAACATTGACAGGCAAGCATGGATGGTCCTGCAAAGGAGACAAATGTTACAATCTGAGAAGTAGTAGAAGGAAAACCAGGAGACTGAAGTGTCAAGGTGAAGGGAGGGATCCATAGTACTTAAATTGTCATGTATTAGTGAACAATATTCTTTAAATCCTTTCACTTAAAGCTAAAAGATAAATACCTGATTTGGTGGTAATTGCCTTTTAGTTAGCTGGTTAACAAAGCATTTGATGTACAACTTTTACATTTTTTGAGCCTTTCACCATAATGAGGACAAATACTCTGTGTTCTCTGTGCTGGGTTCTATTACAAGAGATTTCTGTAAACTAGCTCATTTAATCTTTACAACAGCTCTGTAAGGTAAGTAAATTTCTGTAATTCTCTCCATTTTACAAATGGAGGAACTGTAACAGGGATAACATGAATTTCACAAACACAGAGAGGTTATAGAAATTACATACAACGAGTAACCATTAAGGACCAGGGTTTGATGCAGGCACCTAAGTCTGGAGTCTGTGCTCTGCTGCTTCCCCATGAATTATCCCCACCACCCCACTGTGCACAAATGCACAAAGGAACACATTTTAAAATATAATGTCCTAGTGTGATTCTGACATTTATGATTATTCCAGTTGATATTCATCTCATTGGACTTGCCTGCTAGAAGCATTACCTTTATGTCCAGGCCTGAAACATTCATAGTTTTGTTTTTCTTTTACTAGCACCAGCTAAGTTCCATTTTTATGTACGTACATATCAAACCATGATACAAACTGTGAGGGAAAGATTTGCCCCTAGTTTTAGAGTCTATATATACACAGCAGTACCTGCTGATACTAGAATCATTTAGGTCACTAGAATTGTTTCTGCCTCTCTGGGACTATTTGTCTATTTGCAAACTGTCTGTTATCCTTGCCATTACCTCCAAGCTCTAAAAAGACACACCAAAAAGTTTCTTAATAGCTTGCTCACATCTGGACTCACATTAATTCTATGACCATATTTTATTCCAGACACTTCTGAGAAATTCATCAGGCTGCGAAGTGCGCAGTGATGAATACCGAACGGAGTTTACCACAGCTTTGCAGCGCGTTGACTTATTCATGGGCCAGTTCAACCAAGTCCTCTTAACATCTATATCCACCTTTATTAAAGGAGACCTCACCATCGCTAATCTTGGAACATCAGAGGGTCGATTCATGCAGGTACATACTTTCTGAGAGTGGCTGTGTCTGTTTTATCCGGTGTTATGCAATTAATTTCCCTCTCTTTTTACAGTAAGGTGTTTGTAAATACTGTAAGTGAAAATCACAGTGGAAGCTAGAGGCATAGACTGAAAGCAAAACAATGAAGCTGGTCCACTTTTTATGAAGTGTATGGCCTTTTTTTGTTGTTAAATTCTTAAAGCTTTCAGTTTAAATGTGGTTGCTTTAATTTTCTTGCCTGGAATGGTTTGGGTTTTTCTTTTTTCCATTCATGATTTCTATCACATGATTGGAAAATAAAATGAAACAATTAAAGCACTTCCAGGCGATGTTTTCCTATTTCAAGGGAAGCTACGGATCAAAAGAGAGCTATTGTGTGAACCGTGCGTCTCCATGAGAAGAAACATTCACATCATTGAGAAATATTGGCAGGAGTTAGGAAGGGACGTTATCATCAAAATCCCATTGTAACTCCAATTCTCCTGATTCTGCAAAATGATGGGGTCAGACACAAAGAAGTGCAGACACTGGGAAAAAAAGATCTGGATTTTGTTAAGAAATGCCTCTAATGGATAGCAACAGTATTTCCATACAATAAAAGTTCACATTTCAGACTTGCAGTTATCATGTCTCCTAGATACAAGAACCCTAGCACTTTGCAGAAATTAAAATGCTCTCATGTTGGGTCTGTTTTACTGCTTTAATAGTTATTGGTAGTGCTTTCAACATGAGTTCATTAGTAGATTCTTGGTTAATGCACAGTGACGATGGTATCTATGGAAATGTTGACTTTCCACAAAGACTAGAAATTTCTTTTAAAGAAAGATGTTTATTTCATAATCATCTGACATAATTAACAGCCCAGTCCGGCAATGACTTGTAGTAAACGAATTGAGGACGATGATGCTTTCCTATGACTTGCCCATCTGTACATTCTCTATCTGTATTCTTTAACAAATATATTTTTTACAAGTTACTACTGTCTTTATAGCAGTCTGGGTACTGATCAAATGTTTTTCTTGTACTAGTGGGCATGGTGGAATTTTTTCAAAATCATGAAACGTGTAAATAAAACTTTCCCACCTCAAAATGAATCATATATTGTAGATCCTGTTATCTAAATAACCCCACACTTGGTCTCCCCTCCTCCCATTGCTTCACAATTAACTATACTTTTTCTCCCACCACCCCCAGCCCAGTGTTCTTATTTACCCACTTCAGAGCATTCAGTGCTGTCCTTAACTCCTCAAAATGTGGAGGAGAGATGCCCAGTCTCCTCCCACACAGACAAGCACTCTAACATATTTGAAATATGATCATATCTATTATCCTTGTAAAATGTGTTTGTTATGTGGTGTTTATATGCGTTTTTAGTTTACGTTGATGTTATTCTGTAGAATTCCAAGAAAAATCTGAAGGAGGATGACTGAATTCATCTATTGAATTCCTATTGTGTTCACTACGTTGATTTGCTTCCCTTTTTTTTCTGCTTTTCTTTTTTTCTTAATTGTCTAATACCTCACCAATCCAGTTCCATATTAATAAGCTTTCTACAGTCACTTTAGGTCTGACACTTTTTCACATCATAAGGTTCCTGGCCTATTTCCAGATTCTGAAGTTCTAATAAAATTCCATTTTTAGATAGATTGCTTTAATAGCTAAGTAAATTCTACTGTGTGACAGATTTCACAACCCAAGTGATATGTTATATACATCAGTCTCATTATAGTAGAAATGCTTTAACATTTCTATTAAAAATGTAACAAATGTTTTATTCTTGTCTCCCAGCATTTTCATAAAAGAAGCCATAGTACACCTTTGCATCCATAACACCAAAGATGAAAATAAGTATATAAGTAGATATTTATTTTATGAAAAGCACTGATATCCTTGATTTTTTTTTTTAAACCAGGTGGCTCTTAATTCATCAAATATGTATCAAGAACGTACTAACTTTGCTTTACTAGGCAAGTAAGTGCAGCAAAGGAAGCAGTGACACAGAACCTGCCTCTGAGGAACTAAAATTTCAGTAGGGGGAATAAAAACATGTATCTGACACGAAGAGCAGAGAAAACAAAGACATAAAAAACACAGGGCTACTGAGACCCACAGAGAGAGGATCTATTTCTCTGACACTTGCCTAAAAGAATTCCATTTAGTAAAATTTTATGTAAATAAACCTAAACCATTTAAAGGATCAAAGAATCAACATCCCTGAAATCCAGTTTGTTTACAGCAAATAATGTGGAGGCGGAGTCAGGAATGCAGCAAAAATTTGGGGACCATCCAGCTTAATCTATCCAAGCAGTAACCTACCAAGTTCTGTAAATGTTTTGACTGCACTGAAGTGCTGAATCTGTGGCCAAGCCTAAGTTTCTACAACCCGTGTTTTAATAATACTATGAAGTTTCTGTTACAATATAGAAGGGACATAATTTTCCCAAAGACAGCTGCCATACATGAAAAGGAATAGAAAAATGATTTTACTTCCTTCCTACCCTGAAGCCTAAAGGCAAAGTTGCTTTGCAAATGTTTTCTCCCAAGAGTTTGCAGCTGTTTCTGCCTTTCCTATTGTGCTTATGTTCAACTCTGGCTGGGAATACAAGCTTCAGCCCCAGCTGTCGGGTGTAAAGTGAATCAGGTATTTCACAGTGGTTATTTGATTAGAAAGAATTATATTGTTTAGCTAACAATATTATACGTATGGAAGAGAAGACATTTTTGACATGTTTTTAACATTTAAACGTGTAACTTACACAGGTGCAGCTATGTCTAAATATACTAATATGTACATACATTCAAGTCTATCTGTAGAGCTATGTCAGTGTAGATATAGATTTCAAAAACAGTTTTTATTTGTGTGGTCACTCTGGGATGCTTTGAAGTAAAATAATATGGTAAGCAATGTTTGAGATAGTATAAGTAAACAGTAAGAACACGCCTTCTTACGAATTTTGGAGGCAGAGCGGATGTAGAAAAGAACAAGGCTGGGGAACATGAGCACAATGTGCAGGGCTACATGGGAGAGGGAAGCAGGATACTCATGAAGATCACAGGACTAATCACAGGGATTGCCCACATCTCCCCTTCTGAGCTCCTCATCTAATCTACATCCAAAAACAATGCTTGCTTGATTTTTTTTTTTACAGCACTTATATAAGGCCTTTAATCTCTAGATGCAAGCATCGTTATTAAAATATTTGTGCATGACTGTCAGGCCAGGGAGAGCAAGTGGATGGGGGTGGGGTGGGAGTGGGGAGGCACTTTCAAGACTTGTTGCAAGTTCAGCTCCACATTCACCAGGCTATCCACCTTGTCTATATACAGTGGCCACTGCCTGAGCACTGTCACAGATTTCATTAGGTTCTTTGGCATTATCCTTGCTCTTCTCCCATCACCCTTTCCCCTCTCCCCAATTCCTTGATGCTGTTACCACCCATAACCCCTTTTCTCTTGTGCCTCTTAACTGGACTAGTTGGTCTTAAGCAAGAAACTTCAAAAGGTAGGGACCACCTAAAAAGACATCGTTAGTTCATGATCATTACTTATGACCATTACTTAAAGGATTATGTTAGTAATCAGTGAACTTGACAATATTTACTCACTTCTAGTAAGAAGAATCAATTCATCTATTGACCTCCTGTCTCTAAATTTCTGCAGTTCCTGTGCTGCCATCATGGCATGTCAGTGCTTTGTGCTGGAAGCCTGCAGCATACATTTCATCTGGGATTACTGCTATTTTAGACTATGTAGACACAGATCATCAACCCATCAATGCTGTGAGCAGCCTGCAGAGACACAGCCAAACAAAGCTTGAACTTGAACATTCGTCTTCGGAGATTGCTAACTTACCCGTCTCCTTTATAAAATGCTCAGATAAAAATATCATCTGCCTCTTTTTAAGGTTTACATCATTGATTTAGTTACATCTCTAAAGAATGGTAGCTTACCATATTTCTTTAGAGGAAAATATACTTCATGGGTTCTGAAATTTCTTTTGGGAGAAAAAGAACCTATTGTAAATAATAATTTCAGAGTTATGTCCATAACAAAAAATTAAGCCCAGCTCATATATAGTCTCCTAAAATGAATTAATGCATGGTTGAAATATATATATCTTATAAACTGTTATAGCATAGAAATTTAAAACACCATACATATTTGAAACCATGGGAAAGTGCTAACCTTTTGTTTGTTTTGGTTTTTTTGGTAGCAGGGAATAACTTGGCAATAACTTGGATGTTCCTAGCAGCATTATTCACAATAGCCAAAAAGTAGAAACAACCCAAATGTCCATCAACAATAAATGGATAAATAAAATATAGTATATTCATACAAAGGAATATTATTTGGCAATAAAAAGGAATGAAGTACTGATACATGCTCCAACATGGATGAACCTTGAAAACATTAAGTGAAAGAAGCCAGTTACAAAAGACCACATATTGTAGGATTCCATTTACATGAAATGTCCAGAATAGGAAAATCTGTGGAGATAGAAAGTAGATTAGTGGTTGCCAGGAACTGGAGGGTATGACGGGCTAGGGTGCATGATGGCTAAGGGGTGTGGGGTTTCTGAGGTAATGAAAATATTCCAAAATTGGTTGTGAAGATGGTTACACAAATCTGTGAATATGCTAAAAACCACTGAATTGTCTCCTTTAAAAAAATGAGGAGAAAAACCACGTATCTCACGTTATGTGAGAAATAATATCTCATGTTAAGTTGTATTCATCCTTCTTAAAGAAAATTAAATTCTAAAACAGTTTAATCAAAAATAGGACTCTGTGTGTGAGGTGAAGAGGTCTGGCCTTTATGTATTTATAGATATATTACATAGAATTACTTTGTTCAGGGTCATGAATTTGGGGCCCTAGCCACAAGGTTTTATTTTATTTTTACATATATTTCTTCCCCTGTCCTCCCCCAGGTAATTTGAGATCATAGCCACCACAGTCAAGTAAATTCAGATTCCTCCCTACTCCCTCACCCTAGTCTTGTATTTTCAAGAGCATTAAAGAAAACGGTTTTGAGAACTAAGCACTAAAGATTAGTTGTCAGCACAGTAGAAACTAAAAAGATAGCTGCCAGTCTTCTATTTCTTACTCATTGTCCTAAGACTGTCAGGTGATTTATCATAAGAATTAAATTTAAATGCTGGATTCTGTTCTGTCCTTAGAAATATCTCCATGACAACCAAAAGGAACTCCTAACTTCTTGCAAACATTGCTTCAGGAGTATTTTGAGAGTTAAAGTGGTTACCCAATCATTTAGAATTCTGGCAATAAGAGAAAGTGAGGAATTAATAATAGAAACAATAGCAATAGGTATCCCTCCAGAGAAAGGGCTAATGATCAACTAAAAATGTATTTGCATCTGTGATATGACCTCTGCCTGAAACTGCAAGCAGTCGTCTCACTTTTCCACACAGCCTTCCTGTCTTCTCTGGTTCATTCCTTTTTCTATAACAAGCCACACTTATCCTAGCTCATGATCAAAAGTTGAGCTTGCCAGCTGTACTAATAACATTTCCTCTGTGCCATCAAAAACTATTTAGATGTGGAGTCTTTCTCCTTAGGCACACTTAACTTGTGCAGCCAAGATTACTGAAACAAGGAGTATTTGGCAAGGCAAATATATTGTGAAATTTGTTTTAATGCTTTGACTCATAAGTGGCTCTTGGGAGCTCAGAGTTGAAGTTTTTTATTGGTATTTACTCTGGTGCTCCAGGAGTAGATCAGTTGAGTGTTTAAAAAGAGGTCAAGCAAACAGATTCTGACATGAGATAAAGCTCCTTGTAAACCTGACTCGTACTTTCTAGCTGAGATTCTCTGTCATCTTTTCTTTATGGAAAACAATAGTACCTACCCTGTAGGATTATTGTGAGGAGTAAACAAAATACCCATTTAAAGCACTTAGCACAGTGCCTGGCTCAGTTACCATCATATATGGTGTTCTTCAGACAAAAAGTCTTAACTGGTAATGCACCAAATCAATCTATCCAAGTTCCAGAGGTGCAAAGAGCTTCTTTATGAAAAGAGTAATGTTAATCCTTTCCGGGAAATGAATATTTGGATGGGCTTAAGATAGTTGATAAAGTCAAAGATGATGACCTATTAATTAAGAAGGGATTGCTTATTATAGATAGGGGAAATGATATTAAAGAGAGCAAGAAGATAGGAGACAAAACAGTAGTAGGAGGTGACTGTTATGTAGCAGGTCTGAATAGAATGGAAGGTATAAGAGAGACAGAAACAAAACACAAATACCTATAGGCAGGTTCAGAGGGATGAATGATCTCCAGTGAAGTAGAAAGCACAGAATGAGGCAGAGAACAGAGTCGGGTTATTAAGAGAGGCTGGTGTATTGTTTTGGTTTTTACTTGTGTGTGAGAAAATGAAATTTTTTTTCACCTTTGCAGTTTGAAGTGATTGACAACAATCAGGGAAATATGAAAAAATTGGGGGGCAGGGAGGCGTGAGGGGTAGGAAAAACAAGAGGTGGTGAACACCAGAAGTAAGTCAAGATAGAAAAATCGGTTAACTGAAATCTGGATAATTTGGGATAGAAGTTTGGTGTTCTGATAGTCTGCTTGTAACCAGCACCCAAAGGGAGGTAGGACTGGTAATTGAACTTCTTTTTACTTCCCCTACAAAAGTCACAAATAACTATTTGGCCCTAAATTTAGGAATAACAGTAGTTTCCATCCTTTCCCATTCTGACCAAATGACCTTTGATCCATCACTTAACTTCTGTGCAAATATAGCCACCCTGCTTAATGGAGTTGTTTTGAAAGTGTTGAGTGTTTGGGATAGAACAAATGTTAGAAAAAAAATGTCATGGTGTTTCATTTTTATAGCTCTGTGTGAGTGTGGTTGGTTTCTCTATCAACAGTCCACTCTCTGGGAGCAAATTAGGGACTTTGGGAATCTTCCCAAATTGTTTCAGGCTACTTGACTCCTTTATTATACTGAAGAAAAAATTTACTACTGGTTCCCCAAAACATTTGTATGTTGTGTGTTTGTTAGAGTACTAAGCAGTTCATTCCCATTGTATGGATAAGAAAGCTGAGGTAGAAGGAGTGGTTATTTATTATTTAATCCTCATCTCACAGCTGCCCACGTTTGTCCCATGATTTCAAACACATGGCAAATAAATGCACTTTCAGTGAAATGTAAAAGGGTATTTGGATGTCAGGCAATTTCACAAAGTCAATTTCAAGACCAGAGCTATGCTCAGCCTCCTGTACCCTCCTGTAGATACAACCTTATGCCCTATTTAAGAATGAGAGTCCCTCTGAGTGCTCCTAAACTCTCCTATAGTCTGAGTGTTCATCTCAGATAGTCAGCTGATTTGGACTTCATTATTACTGGGTTCTAGCAGCTGGGCAGATGGAAATTATATAGCTGAGAACCATCCCAAATTAGAAATACCTAACAGCAAGAATCACACCAATCATCAAACCTCATTTCCAAGGCATTGTTAAAACCATCAGGCCTTATTGTAAAACCAGGCCAAGAAGCAGAACTTTAGTTATAATCAAAGTAAAAAAGTATGATGGGACAATGGTCTGTAAGAAATGACAGCACACCATTTCAAAGTTAGCTGAGGGCCTATTTTGACCTCAAAAGATCTATACATATGGCTTAAGAGTAGCAAAGCTGGAACCAAATCCAGGTCTCCAGACTTCCCATTCACTACCCTTTCCATTACATCAAGGGAAGCTGCTCAGTGGGGAGGGTCAGGAGAATACATTAAAAAATAATCCAGAATCCTTGTAGCATAAGGGAGGTCTTTTGTGCTAGGGAGAGTTTTGGCTCCTCCAGTCCCTAATACAATCGTGAGATTTGTCTGCATGTGCTGGCTGATTGACTGGAAGATCTCCTTCCCTAGAAATCATTAAAAGATAATTAGCAAAACTCTGTCTTGGGGGTGCAGATGAATTGTCTTCAAGGTAGGAGATTAGAAGATGTCGTGTTGATTTACAGTGAGATAAACTGTTGGGCCTATAGTTCAAACACCCATGAGCTCGTCTAATCTGGTATTACCATTATCGTCCACATTTTCCCCTGACAGTATATTTAAACTGAGCTTGTTGGACTAAGGGTGCTTTCTGGTTTGTTTCTCAGGTTGTGGTTTCTCGATCAGGATCATTAACCCCACACGTGAATTTTCGCCTGGATTCCCACCCTGTGTCTCCAGAAGCAATTGTGGTGCACCCGCTAAACCAAAATGGCTATACACTCGTTGTCACTGGGAAGAAGGTAAGCCCTGTTCCCCAGGGAGGTTCCATGAATGTGGTTCCTCCTCAGTGGATATTTACAGCCAGTGTCATCTGGTCCTTTTTAACTTCTCTCTTCGTCTGGATTCACCTCTCTTCTATCAGGTTCTTTCCTGAGTATTCCAGAGATCTTCTGAAATCAAGTTAAATTTTTACTCGGAGAAGATTGGACCTATGTTAGGTCCTCTTCATGATGTGAACTTCTCCTTTTGTCCTGTATTTCTCAATGAGAAAAACAAACACGCAGAATGAGAATTACAGTCCTAAGGGCAGAACTCTAGTGCAGGCAGATAAATCCTGAAGTGTACCTTGGAATCTGACGCTGGCCAGTAATCCCTTTTCTCTGAGAGGAGGTGCATTTTGATGCCAGAATGATATGTAAACTTACTTAGAATTTCCCGGGGGTTCAAGTGTGTTTTCCAGCAGCTTAATTTATACTCTCTTGAGGGATAAATTGGGAGATTGGGATTGATATATATACACTACTATATATAAAATAGAAAATAAAGACCTACTATATAGCATGGGAACTCTACTCAATACTCTGTAATAACCTTTATGGGAAAAGAATCAAAAAAAGGGTGGATATATGTGTATGTATAACTCACTTTGCTGTACAGCAGAAACTAACACAACACTGTAAATCAACTATACTCCAATAAAAATTTTAAAATAAAAAAATAAAAATAAAATCATCTCAGACAGAGCAAAGTGTCCGAGTAAATAGAACCTCTAACATTGCATGGTAATGCTTGTGTTCACTGGGCAGTAATGGTAACTTTTATCACATATGCGCCAACAGCGGAAGGAAGGAAGAAATTTGTTTTTTTTTTTTATTTTAATCACGTAAGCATTATTACATGATTTGCACACAGAGGTGCTATCCCTGTCAGGCTCTGTAAAATTATATTTATATGTATCTTCGATGTATTTAGTTTTTATTAACAAGCAAACAAAAAAACCCTCTGGAAGTTCTTTGCATCACTTGTCTTCACAGATCACCAAGATCCCGCTGAATGGCTTGGGCTGTGAACATTTCCAGTCCTGCGGTCAGTGCCTCGCCGCCCCTTCCTTTGTGCAGTGTGGCTGGTGCCATGATGAATGTGTGCGATCGGAGGAGTGCGCTGGTGGAACATGGACTCAAGAGACCTGTCTGCCTACAATCTACAAGGTAGAAGTCTCTGTCAGCTGTCATGTGTGTGTGTTTTGGAAATCATAAATCCCATTGATGGAAAAATTCAAAAATTAATGTATTCATTTAGCTGTGAGACATCAGCCCAAGCACCGTCTCCCTCCACGTTTTTCTTTTTCTTTTTTTTTTTTTTTTGGCCGCAACACGTGGCACGTGGGATATTAGTTCCCTGACCACGGAGCAAACCCACGCCCCCTGCGTTGGAAGCACAGAGTCTTAACCACTGGACCACCAGGGAAATCCTACCCCCCAGGTTTTTCCTTTAGGGTGGTGTTTGGGCACATGCCCCTAGGCCCTGCACTTGAAGTGCTTGCTTCACACTCTCCTTGGGCAGTTGCTCTCCCTTAGTGCTATGTGAATAAAAGAGTGGTGGCTAGAGAGCAATACTGCTCTCCATTTCCTCACACTGGGACCTGTTCCCTTCTGGCCTGCCCATTCTCTGATTCCTCACCAGCTGCTTTATCTACCAGGTGCCCAGGCATGAGCCTTCATCACACATGGGGATCCACTCATGGCATAATCCAGAACCCTAACCTGGACCGTGCAAGCTAGAGATCCCAGCCATGCTGGAGCAGGCCAAACAGGAGGTTTCGTTCTGTCTGACACGTAGATGGTGGCTGTTTCATCACTGATGAGTCTAGAGGTTACCTCTCAGGGCAAGGTGGGAAGCAAGTGGATGGTGGACAAATGGGTGACTGTGCCTTCTCTCAAAGTTCCTGGAAGAGAAGTAAAAGCACAGCCGATGACTACACTAACCTCTATACTCTGTAAGCCGATTCATTATTTAATCCATTCCAAAAACATTTACTGACTGCATACCACACAGCTGGCCCTCTTCTAGACAATGGGGAGATACAGTCCCAGACAAGACAGAAGTGCCTCCTGCTCTTAGAGAACTGAGCTTCTAGAAGTGGACTTCAGCCATGACGTTGTAGCCACGCTCTCTAACTCTCCGTTGCCTTATTTACTTAAGGATGTGGTTGGCACTATGAAAATCTCCATGGCAATTTTTAAAAATTTTTTTCTTGATCCAAACACATTTTGCTCGAAGCTACTTCCCTGGTGAGGACCCAGTGTATATTTTCTCTGCCTGCATGTGGAACAGTTGGACTTTACTAAGTAGTTCCTGTGAAAGATTCAAGTTAAAGGTCTTGGTCGGTCGCCTGGTTCAAGCCCAAGTAAACAAAGTGTACAAGTCAGAACAGGAACCGCCCCCAAGAGCATGGCTGTTTTCATTTAGCTACGGTTTGGGGAAAGATTTGTACCGGGTGACTGGGTTTTAAACCAAATCATTTTATGTTAGGTGTGACACAGTTATTAAGACTTAGCTTGATTAGCTAGAGAATAAACTAGGAGATATTAAGAAAGCAAATTTAAATCTATACTGTATTATTTATGCACTTTTTATGTGTTTAATATACTTTTAAAACCACATGCAGTTTTATACGTCTTAAAACACGTAGCTGTGGCAATTTGAGACACCAGACCTCTGAATTCAGCTATTCCATGAAAGAGATATGGGGAGTGTGTGTGTGTGTGTGTGTGTGTGTGTGTGTGTGTGTGTGTGTGTGTGTGTGCAATTAAATCACAACAATTTCATTTCAAAAACAGCCAAGCTGATGTTTTAAATAAAAAGCAGGTTAAGAACTTGTACAAATGAAACATTTAATTTTGACCAATGTACCTCCTTTTATTAGTAATGAAAGCTATATTAAAATGGTTAAAACAGTAAATATTTTAGAATTTTCTAGAACCAGAGAATCTCTCATAATGTTTGAATCCCCCCACAACCCTGCACCTTCCCTAACTCCAGCACTCTAGCTGGAAATTTTTAAAAGGTTGGACTGCATCGTGCACGATTCACTGAGGCTTGGGTGCTACAGTTAGAAAAAACGTAATGCAGCTGAGTCCATAAATCCCTTTCGGTTCATAGTTGTTAGGAAGATTTCATGCTGCACTAGAGCATGACATTTAGCATTCTTACTGCAAAAAATAAGACAGATTATTCATCTTTTTCTTATCTGTCTTAAACGCTGCAGGCACAAAACCCAGCTAATGTGTAGAGTTTCACTTTCCAATAAATGTAAGTCAACCTGCTTTTCAAGGCACATGATGTTCAGTGGCTGAAATTCTTTGCAATTCCACATATGAAATATTTCAGGATTGCAAGCCCATTATTTTGTTTCAAACATGTTATCTGATCTTGTACTTAGAGAGCAATGAAAAATGCTTCAGAAAAGGAAGAGCACTTTCCAATATATTCTGAATTTATTAGGATAAAACTGTCATTCTTGTAGGATTAGAGTTCAGTCCCAGTGAGACAATAAAACAGTTTATTAATTGATCAGAAGACTCAGATAAGAAGCAACAGCAATATCTTATGAGGGACCTGAGATATCTTATCTCACGCCTGCAATATACTGCCACCAATATATTTGTGACATTTACTGAAGAGACAAATTTTAATTTTCCAAGGCTTTTGGTGGTGGTGGTGGTGGTGTTTTAACTTTCTCATGTATATCCTAATGGGTTTTGAAAATATGATCATTTAAATCATTTTCACCTGTGAAAGGACAGTAGCTGCTTTTGTGGCTAGCTCTACCCTATCCAGACCCAGCCTCTGTGGCTTTATGCCGGACACTCATTTCCTTCTCACAGAGTTTCTCTACCCTCAGGATAACTCAGAGTTTGCCAGCCCATTGTTGGTTCTGTCCAAGGGTGTGTAGTCCAAGACTGCGTCCTTCCTTTTCCCCTGGAAGAGTGAACGTTACCCCATAAGCTAAGGCAGAAAAGCTCAGATGCCCCCCTCTAATATTTCAGCCAGAAGAGGAAAAGCTAAGTAGAGCTGGCTTTTCAAATCCTGATGATCTAGCAGAGGTTTTATAGTATCCCTTTCTGTTGCCAGCACACCAACCGAACAACTCTCCATGTCTTTTCTGAAATCATCACCTAATCCCTTTGCCTTATATAGGAAGTGATGATGAATGTGGAGTGACAGATTTCAATTTTTTTTTTTTTAACATCTTTATTGACTTCAATTTTTACATAGAAAGGGGGGAATCCAGACAGCGGGATCAGGCCAACATCAGCCTTGGGCTGTTTTCAGTGGGCAAGACTCCTCATTAAAAGAGGAAACAGCAGCTGTGTGACTGCCTCAGGCTGAAGAGAGTCGGGGAGGGTTAGATGTCTTGTTTTCCTCCTCCTGGATTTCTAACATAATAATAAACAGATATTTTTTTTTCCTAGCAGTTCTCATTTGGCTAGACAGGGGCGAAGTAAGTTTTCATGAAAGGCACAACTGTGTAATGGATTTCATGGGTAAAATAGCTATCGTAAAAGCATTAAGCTAAGACTTTTGAAGGGGTTTGACAACAAGGGTATGACTTTGGTTTGTGGTTATTTACTTGGGAGGGAAGGGAATGTTTGCAAATTTGTATTTTGCTAAAAGCTCTTCTAAATTGTAAAAGAATCACTTTTACACTTTCACTAACTTGTCTTTAGCAAATACCTTTACTGGCTCTTGAGTTGCCTCTGTAGCGGTGCTGTGTTTTCCCACCATTGTACTTTACAGCACAATTTACAATATGTCCCCCCAAAAGAGCATTTCCTCTCTCAATTGTCACAAAGCTGCTGAGAAGCTTATTTTTAACATAGAAATTTGTTTTGTTTTAATAGTTTTAGCCTAAGAATAGTTGTTGTATAGACTTCATAAGAGCCTAATGCTATCTTATATCACAGTTGCCAAATTTTTATTAATGAATTCAAGTTTTACATTTTTTTTTTTTTTTTTTTGGCGGGGGCTGTGTTGGGTCTTCGTTGCTGTGCGAGGGCTTTCTTTAGTTGCCGCGAGCGGGGCTACTCTAAGTTGGGGTGCGCGGACTTGTCACTGCAGTGGCTTCTCCTGTTGCGGAGCACAGGCCCTAGGCACGCGGGCTTCAGTAGTTGTGGCGCGTGGGCTCAGTAGTTGTGGCGCACAGGCTTAGTTGCTCCGCGGCATGTGCGATCTTCCCAGACCAGGGCTCGAACCCGTGTCCCCTGCATTGGCAGGTGGATTCTTTAACCACTGCGCCACCAAGGAGGCCCAAGTTTTACTTTTAATAAACCAAAGATGAGCCTGCAATAATAAAAGGAACCTATTACTTATTTAATACTGAGCCTGAGGAAAAAAAGTCAATCCTAGAAATGAGATGTACGGTGATGCCAAGGGAGATAATTAGAAACATTGCTACAATACAGATCACATGTGGGGCTCTCTCCAATTCTGTTTTTATCTACTTCTAATAGAAATAATATATTGAATATATTAAATATTACATCATTTAGTTTGTCAACTAACCAGCTGGTATATATCAAATAGTGACCATATTTAAAGAAAAAATAAAAGTGACAGATTAGTAATAAATGTGAATTAAGTATAAAGGAATAGGTTCACTTATTCATTTGTTGATACCTGGCCTGCAGTAGATGATTTATAGTGAGTGAATGAATGAATGGCAGATATGTATTGAATATCATCTATGTGGTTGATATTATGATAGCTGATAAATGCAGCTATGAAAACACTGGGTGCAGAAAGAGGTATTTTTACTGTGTGACTTTCTCCTCTGGGTGGGGAATACCATAGCAACATGAATGTAGCACACACCCAGCTGGCATACAGAGCAAGGCATATATTAGGGCTTGGCTTCTACGGCCTGTAAAGGAGTTTTGATCAGAGTTCAATCTGGAGGCCCATGAAGGGGTTATAAGCATGTAAAAGTCTGGGCCCAAAGTGTGTCTACGCCCAAGAAGGCCCTTCGTCCCCACCCAGGCTGAGTCTGCTCTCTCTCTCCCATCTCTGGATCTCCTGAAACCAGCTTGCTTCATCAGCCTGTCAGATAGTTTTAATGTTTGTTCCAGATTCTCTGAAATTTGTGACCCTTTTTCCTATAGTGAAAATTCATTTTTTTTAGATAATGGGAGAAGGGAAGGATTTCAGACTCTTTGAGTATACATATTTTGTTTGTTTGTTTGTTTCTTTTCCACACCTATGAAAGATAATAATATACTGGGTTTTTTTAAGTTCTATATTGTCCTTATAGGTTTTCCCAACTAGTGCCCCCCTTGAAGGAGGGACAACGCTGACCATATGTGGCTGGGACTTTGGATTCAAGAGGAATAATAAATTTGACTTGAAGAAAACCAAAGTTCTCCTTGGAAATGAGAGCTGCACCTTGACTTTAAGTGAGAGCACGATAAACATGTAAGGACATGAAATCGCTTGGCCAGGGTGTGCTTGGAAAACGGGTTTTGTCTTTGAATGAATCTTGTAAAACTCGCCCCAAATGTCTGTCTCTTGAGTTAAAAAGGGTCTTGGCCCATCACTCCCCTTGCGGATTTGTTTTGTTTTTAAAACTGTTTACTCACCAGGATTAAGGAGGAAGAAAGGTGACATTACTCAGTTGAAGAAAAGAAGAATCTAGCATCTGGGAGTTTTTCAAGCATTTTTGTAACAACTCTTGAGAAATTGAGTAGATTTGAAAGTATAGCACTGTTTGGGGTCGTTCCATCTTTAAAGTCTTCAAATAAAGAGAGTCTCAAACAGCTTTTTCTATAAAAATCAGAAAACAGCTCAATATGGACCCTCTCTTCTAAATTCACTTTCTAAACCTCAGAAATGTAATGAAGCAGCTGAATCACACTTTTGAGACTTGTTGTTTATGATGAGTTTAAATTTATATTTACCTGATATTTATTGGCACTGTAATGGAGGGAGTGTATCTCATTTAACCATTCCCAAATCTTGGGAAATAGCAATGTTATCCCTATTTTACGAAGATGGTAACCGAAGTTCAGAAAGGTGGAGTGTAGATTAGCAGAGGTAATCCAGAGGGTAAGAGCTGAACAGCCCTTCAAACTCAGCTCTCATGATTCAAGACCTGTTCCTGTTCTACTGTATTCTGCATGTAACTTCTATAAGATCTGAATCCCATAACGAACAGAGAACCCAGGAATTTTAAGTTATGTAGTAACAACAACCAAACATTTAAAGTTTTATAGTTGAACCTATTCTTTCAAGCGGTTATTTTATACCTAGTAGAATTCCCTTCAGGGTTATACAAAGATCTAAATCTATTCATTTTACAGAGGCCAAAACATCAATTAATGTCATACTTGTTTAGCTTAATGGCAAAACAAATTCATTCTAGAAATCCCCCTTGTAAGTTCTTGCTCATTGCATTGTAAATTAGAGCCTGTAAAAGTGAAACATAATTCATCCTCTTTTGTTTGCAGGGCAGAAATAGAGACACAGATGTAGAGAACAAATGTATGGACACCAAGGGGGGAAAGTGACAGGGGAGGTGGTGGTGGTGGGATGAATTGAGAGATTGGGATTGACATGTATACACTAATATGTATAAAATGGATAACTAATAAAAACCTGCTATATAAAAAAATAAATAAAATAAAATTCAAAAATTCAAAAAAAAGTTATTTAATAAAACAAATTATATTTATACTTCTTAGGATTATAATAAGATTATTAATTCAAAAATAATTCTGTGGAAAGCCTATCACAATTTCATCATTTTTTAAGTAACTTAAATAAACACATGTAACCACAGAAATGTATCTTTTGACATAATTTAAAGAAGAGATTCTGCTTAGTTGTAATCAGCCCATTGTTTCATATGCTGTTGAAACACCATTTCTCCATCTTAAGTATGCCAAACATTATGCCTGTAATTGTATATTATTAATTATGAACTTTTCAATTGGTGAGGTCTGCATTGATGAGGTTTAACATTTCCTGTTTTGTCTGTATGAATAGTACAAGACAGTCAATATAAAGTTTCGCATAATAGTACAGAAACAGAATTATACAATTTTCAGTTCTAATGCTTACCTGGAAACTCTGCTTGCTATTTAGAGTAGTCAGCTCACTATTTAGAGATAATGTCCCATAATATAAAACAGCCAACCTAGAAAATGCCTTTGGATTTATAACATATAAAACTTTGTTGTTTCAGGTTGAAATGCACAGTTGGTCCTGCAATGAATGAACATTTCAATATGTCCATAGTTATTTCAAACAGTCGAGGGACCGTACATTATAGTACATTTTCCTATGTGGTAAGTCTAGGCATTAATTTTCTCATGAACTAGGATATTTAATTATTACTTTATCTACTTAGAGTTATAAAATTAACAAGTTATTTTGTTTTGTTTCTATCTCTCATTCAGGATCCTATAATAAAAAGTATTTCTCCAAGTTATGGTCCTAAAACTGGTGGCACTTTACTTACATTAACTGGAAAGCACCTAAACAGTGGAAATTCTAGACACATTTCAATTGGTGGAAAAACATGTACTTTAAAAAGGTGTTGTAGTTTATTTTTTGTTGCATCAGTCAAGACGGATTAATATGTATACCTAACAAATCAAGAAAAGATTGTTCCTCTTTTGTGGCGAAAAATCAAGATGTTTATTATTTACTCTCCATCTTACAAAACTTTCTCCTTCCCAAATCCATCTACTCCTTTTTGCTGATTTTTCTACCCTTCCCTTATGGTTTATTAATTCCACTTTTAAGTTTTGTCTTCCCATCCACCTTCTTTATTGTTATGCTTAATATCCCACCTATGCTATAAGCTGTGAGATTCTGGTAATTGACAATAAATTAAGATAAACATTTCCATCAAGATTTACAGTTAGATCAAATCACTTTGGAGAGGTGAGAAGCATGAGGGAGAATGGGTTAGGAAGTTACGTTTCTGCTTCTTAGATTTGGGAGAGCTCAGTTTAATCAAGTGCCAAAAGGATACTTTAAAATTGCTTAAAAATCCCAAATATTTCTAAGTCAAGGATGGCCTAAGTTTGGGATCCAGTCAATTGTAAATTGACTACAATTTCTAGATTAGAAAGAGTTTTTTTCTAGACCACATCAGGAAATTCCCATTTAGGAGCCACTGACTGATACCCTTTTGATTTATGTATATAATTCTAATATATGTGTGTCTCTAATAGCAAAGGTCCATTTTCTTAATTTTTTTGTTCAGTGTTTCAGATAGTATTCTCGAATGTTATACCCCAGCCCAAAGCACTCCAACTGAGTTTCCTATTAAATTGAAAATTGACTTAGCCAACCGAGAGATGAACAGCTTCATTTACCGGGAAGACCCCATTGTCTATGAAATACATCCCACCAAATCTTTTGTTAGGTAAGTAAAAGCTTCTGATGGGTATAAGAAAATAATGAACGTGAGGATGACTGGCTGTCGAATAGTCGAAAGGAAGACAGTGTTATCTCTGGATTTGATACTGTTGCATTTTTTTTGAAGGCTACCTTTCCAATTCGGGAGTGAAAACTACATTCAGGCTCTGAGTGCAATTTGACTTTATCAGTGCTAGTTTATGCCATTTTATCCTATTCTAAATAGATTTCATTAAAACAGTTTAACTGGACATCATAGTATTGATATTTATGCACTTATATTATGTACATTTTAATTCTATACTAACCTTAGTGCCTAAAAGTGGAATCACCTTTTTCTCTTCATTCTTCAGTGTATTTTTGCCCTGCCTACTTTACACACAGCTTTTCCCTATACCAGACTCCCTCTGAATCAATATCTCATTGGACCCAATTCAGTCTGCCTTGTTTCTGTTAATTCTATCAGTCTAGCAGCAACAGTTAAGTTTGTTTTTCCTTTGTATTTTCTTCAGACAGGAAAAAATATTTCTTTTGCATATTTTGTGAATAAAAAGACAAATGCATTTCTTCCGCTTATGAAATATGAATTTTTAAAACGCTTTCAAGTTAAATAAGTTATGGCCAAAGAAAAGCTACCACTGAACTTTCATTTGACTTTGGCTGTGGCTATAACTTGTAGTCACTACATGTGATTTAATTTAATTTCTCTCTTAAAATACTTGATAGAGAAAGAACCTCTCAATATTGCTGTTTTTCTATTTTATTTTGCCAGTGGTGGGAGCACAATAACAGGTGTTGGAAAAAACCTGAATTCAGTTAGTATCCTGAGGATGGTAATAAATGTGCACGAAGCGGGAAGGAACTTTACAGTGGTAAGTCCTCTGAGTGATAGTTGTGCTTAGAGCTCAGCATCTCTGCTTCTACCACCAGCTTTCAGGGTAGCAGAGACATTTCAGTTTTGCCTTTAATGTTTGCTAGTTATCTTCCTTGCAGCATAGGTCAAATAGTATTTTCTATTCACCAACTAAAATTATCTAGTCTCAGGCTAACATTATAAAACACACACACACACACACACACACACACACACACACACGTAATATTTAGACTCAGATAATGATTATCAACTTGAGGCAGTGTTTTTTAAAGACAGTCAGTACAAGGGCAAACCACATCATTCCCTGTCTTAGTCAGTTCAGGCTGCTATAACAAAAATACCATAGACTGGGTGGCTTACACAACAAACATTTATTTCTCACAGTTCTGAAGGCTGGTAAGTCCAAGACCAGGGTGCCAGCAGATCTGGCTGTCTGGGGAGGGCCTGCTTCCTGGTTTGCAGATGATTATCTTCTCATTGTATCCCCACATGGAGGTGAAAGAAAGAGGCAGCAAGATCTCTTGTGTCTCTTCTTATGACGGCACTAACTCCCATCATGAGAACTTCACTCTCATGACCTACTTACCTCCCAAAGGCCCCATCTCCAAATACCATCACACTGGGGATTAGGCTTCCAACATATGAATTTGGGGAGGATGCAATCATTCAGGCCATAGCATTTCCCTATCCCCCCTTTTTTAATACCCCATAGAACATCAACCCTTTTGCTCTAATAAAACCCTTGGGTAAAGCCTCTAATTTTGCCACAGCATCCTTGTCTTCCTAAGTGGTACAGTGTTTTCTTACACATCCCTGCTTCTTACCATTCCTCTTGTGCCTTGGTTAGCATGTTATCAAATAATGAGAAAGAGCTTTAGAATATCTATGCCCTAGATTGTGTATGTTGTTTGGTATTTCTCCACCTTTTTTATTTTATTTGCAAGGTCAATCAGAATTTAACTGAATTCCTCCTTAAAAGTGATCGACCTATTTTGTGCTCTAACAATTTTGAGGCATCACATTAAAATGGTAGTTTTACTTCAGACCTTAGGAAGTTTGGAGTTATTTACAAAGATTTCATATTTTTGTGGTTTTTCTTTGATATAAAATATCCATAATCTAGTTGGACTTGTACATGCAACTTAGAATGAAAGTTCTAAGTGCCCCCTCTCAAGCAGGGGCTTGACTGGGGAGGCAATAGATTGAATTACAGCACTTCCTTTTAGATTCCCATCCAATATTTTGTGAAGGCTAAGGCCACAGTGTGCTTTAATTACAAAAACCAATTTGGGGCTAAAAATGTCAAGCCAAATCACCAAACAATAAGGTCATCTCAAATGAAATTTTTCTTGACCTTCTCAGTCAGCCACATTGCATCACCTCTAAAGAGTATTATTAGATTTTTATAATATTCCTGAGAGATTGTACTCCAGGGAGTCACCGTATGAAGTAGAGAGCTTTGAAACCAATCCCCGCACATGGCCACAAACAAAGTTAGAATACCGCCGCTATTAATTTAAAGGACATTGGTTCTCCACAGCCAGGCATAGCAATTTTTCATTAACCTATAAAAATAACAGTAACCCTCTTTGGTGTTGGCATGTGACTTTTTAAAGTAGAAATCTGAGAAATTATTAGTTTATCTAATTCACACCGAGACTGCGTTATTGAAATAATGGCTAAGTTTTCTTCCTTCTCCCTCACCAGCATTATGATGACATGTGGCATCATTCATTCATTTGTAATCAAATAGTTATTAAAACCTCCTAGATGTGCCAAGGAAGAGTCAAACAATGGTAGAAGATTTAAATCTTATCTGTTTACATATCTGGAAATGTAAACTTCTCTTATTTTAGCCACAAACATATTAGTACAATAGAACAATGCATTCAAATTGGACAGGAATGAAAAATTCAGTGGGTCTATTTGACTATTGTTTGTGAAAAACCTCTTAAAGAGACATGTGTTCCTTCCATGTTCCCTGCTTCTTATAGAATTTGAAGCTGACCATGATGAATTGAACGCATTCATTATTTAGCAGAGAAAAACTCTTGGTCAGGTTTGACTTAGATATACCAATCCAGCCACAATAATTTTTAAGCCTAACGAACCCAAATATTTTAAAATAAAAATACTAATCACCTTCTTAACAAAATGCATATTAATTTGTTAATATGCATTATGTCCCAGAAGCCAGCAGTTTATTGTATAGTTTTCAAATTTCTTGTTATGTAGAGAATTACTGTAATAGCAGTAAAATTGTTCATTTCCTTTATTTCAAGATGATAGAATAAATAGCTTTTAGCATTATAATATGGATTTGATACAAAACTAAGTAATATTTTATTCATATTATATCTATGTATCAGTTTTCTTTATCTGCTTACAGCTCACATTTTTTAATGTAGGATAATTTTTTAAATTATTTTTAAAAGAAAATACCAAATATCCAATTTTGTTTGTGCTTTTTATGTATATCCTGAGTCCTTTTTCTATTGTGGGCATAAGTAATTGTTTTATCTCCAACTCTACTTGTCAAAGAAAAGGAAATCTGAGGGATGTTGTTGCTTGTTTGTCTTTTCCTTGGAGGAAAAAATGCAACCATTTAACCTTAAACGTGCCACTTTGTGTTGGTGGTTTAGTCTAAGCACAATCAAGAGGAAACCACATTTTCCAAACTTCTATAAATCAGAATTACAAAGGGGAAGATTTGAAATGAGAGATGGAAGGGCATGAAATAATAATAACAGAGCCTTTGTAAAATAGAGAGCATAGGAAAAGATTTATCAGTAGAGAATACAAAGTGAGCAAGAAGCCGTCCAGTGTGGGAGTTATGTGAATTTTAGGGTCAGTGGCGTAGGATTTATGTTCCCTACTTTGCCACTCAGAGCTGTGTGACCTGGTCTGATGACATCAGCTCGAAAAGCTCAGTTTCTTCATCTGTAATTATGTGTGTAATCATAGCACCTACCTCATAGGATTATTGTGAGAATTAAATGAGACCAACCTTGTACTAAAGTATTTTGCACAGGACCTGGCACTCAGTAATTGATAGTTTAAAACACACTCATAAGATGACCTGTATACACTACCAAATGTAAAATAGATAGCTTGTGGGAAGCTGCTGCATAGCACAGAGAGATCAGCTTGATGCTTTGTGATCACCTAGAGGGGTGGGATAGGGAGGGTGGGAGGGAGGCTCAAAAGGGAGGGGATATAGGGATATATGTATACATATAGCTGATTCACTTTGTTATAAAGCAGAAACTAACTCACCATTGTAGAGCACTTATACTCCAATAAAGATGTTAAAAAAAAAAAAAAGACCGTGTTGTTTAGAGAATCACATCTGTCATGTTTCCAGAAATGTGTTCTTCAACATTAGGAAGTTAAATGGAGATATTTTTCAAAATTGTACATTTTCAATTGATTGTCTGAAACAGTGAAATGTGAAAGTTGCTATTGATGTTGTCAAGCTATGTTCTGTTTACAGTGGATAATTGTGTCTTACTATAGGCATGTCAGCATCGCTCTAATTCGGAGATAATCTGCTGTACAACTCCTTCACTACAACAGCTGAACCTACAACTCCCCCTGAAAACCAAAGCCTTTTTCATGTTAGATGGGATCCATTCCAAATACTTTGATCTCATTTATGTACATAATCCTGTGTTTAAGCCTTTTGAAAAGCCAGTGATGATCTCAATAGGCAATGAAAATGTACTGGAAATCAAGGTAAGAAATGCTTAAAATCATCTCTTAAATCATCAACTTGCACCTAATTGACTTCATAGTTATGTGAATAAAATTGTTGTACTTGGTCATTATCTTCTACTACATCGGCAAATATCTAAGCTCTGAGAAACAAATCTTTTTGACATAAGACTAAAAGGTATGTATAATCATGAACTGCTTTTTAATGAAGCATTTAAAAACTCTTTCTTGTGTATATATTAAAAAGTAAATGTGAGACACAAATCCATTAAAGTTGCCTATGATGTATTATTCTGCCAATGTTATATATTTCCCTGGACACCTAAATGTGCTCATTATAAGATAAAAGGTAAGAGTCATGAAAGTAAACGCATCAATTGTAGTTCTGTACTTCCTTCTAATTTGGAATTTTGTATCTGGGTGTGGTTATCTCTAAGCTGATTTATAAATGGAGCTGGATTTCCTCTACCTCAGAAATATATTAGCCTCTAAATATAATTTGATTGGACAATAACAAATCATCTTTTCCAACCCAGCCTGTTGCAAACAAAGAATACTAAAACCCAGAGAGGTTAAGTGGTTTGACTAGTGATCAAATCGTGGCAGAACAAAGACTAGAATACAAGTCTTTTATGTTGCTTCAGTCACTTTTACTTCAGATAGTAATAAAAGAGGCAAAATGATCAAAACTTTAATTATCTGTAGCCCCAGTCTCTAGAAACAACAAAATATTTATCCTTCAACATGATGTTTTAGGCATGCAGAATTTTCCCCCTGAAAGATAGCCTGAATGCAAATATGAACAAACACAAAGTAATATGATAGTCCTTGTTTTGATGTAATATAAATTCCCAAAGATCATCCCCATCTAAGTAAGAATATGTTTCTACTAAAATTTTTCTGCTTTTTCAACAAGATTTTATCTACAGCCAAACCCATGCACACGTTCATACTCATACAAGTTTACTAACCTCGCAATTATGTTTTGTGCAATAATTAAGCAAGCCCAGCATGAAATTAAATGGAAGCCTGCTTCAACGAACAGCATGTTTACCATAGCAGAGTTCTTTCATCTGCTTCTTTAATTAGTTTTAGAAAGGGAGAAAGAGCTTTTATCACTTCTTTTTTTTTTCAATAAAATTAATCTAGTGTGACCTTTTGCTTTCAACAATTACTGTCTTTGCCATTTGAAAGATACCATTTGGTTTTTCTTGATGAAAACAAAGGTTTATTTGCAAATATTTTTACACCCAGATAAACTCTATTTTTCTGTTCCTGTATTTATGATGGAAGGATTAGAGAAGAATGGTTCTTTATCTACCCTTTCAAGCAGTCTTATATGGAGGAGAAAACTCCTTTTTCTGTAAATTACATACCCATTATTCAATGTCCTACAAAATTGTTGGACCAAGAAAAGTATGATTTGACATCATCCTCAGCCTTTCAATGCTGTTCCCAACCTGGCCCAAGAGGCCTCTGGAAACAGACACAAGAGACTTTCTTTTCTTGCCTATATACGGAATGACTCTTTTCTCTAATAAGGGTCTAGCACCTGTCATGTCACAGAGTGGCAATCTGGGGAAAAAAGGAACAGTTTGGGGGGACTATTTTGGTGTCATGATTCAGTCTTCTCCCATATTCCATTTTACGTATGTGTAAGAGGAAATCTGGTATAAGAGAATCTTTGTGTGACAGCGATTTAACCCTTTATCAAATTCTAAAGTTGATCACATTAAAACCTCTGCCTCTCTGAGGGCAGAAACAAAGAAACATAAAGCAAGAGAAAAGAAAAAGCCTCTTCTGGACAAGCAGTGAACTGTTTTTTGTCAAAAGAAAGGGGTGCCATTTTATTTCATGTTGTGCTTGTTCAATTACCGTTCAAAACATGAATGTGAACTATGTTTGTGTTCCATCAGTGAAAGCACTATGGAGAGAATTGTGTTTAGAGTGAGATTTGCTTCTTGTTGCCAGGAAGAGTTCGTGCTCCTCAAGCAGACATGCATACAAGAATTCCTTGGCTAAAAAGAGACTGTGATAGTTTCCAGCCCTAGTTGTGAGAATTGGCTTAGTCAATAGTTGGTGTAATGATTACACCATGGCCAAGAGGGTCAGCCAAGTTTGGATCAAGAGAACATAATAGAGATCAGGGATCAGTCATTCCTCAGGACTAATCAGGAACCCAATTAATGTGGGAGGTAGTTTATATCCAAGGCTTAGGCACCAGCTGTGGACAGTGGTCATCAGAAGTAGACATCTCAGGACTTCCCTGGTGGCGCAGTGGTTAAGAATCCGCCTGCTAATGCATAGGACACGAGTTCGAGCCCTGGTCCGGGAAGATCCCACATTCCACGGAGCAATTAAGCCTGTGCACCACAACTACTGAGGCTGCGCTCTAGAGCCCACGAGCCACAACTACTGAAGCCCCTGCGCCTAGAGCCCATGCTCCACAACAAGAGAAGCCCACGCACCACAACGAAGAGTAGCCCTCTCTCACCGCAACTAGAGAAAAGCCTGTGCACAGCAACGAAGACCCAATGCCGCCAAAAACAAAAAATAAACAAACAAATTTATGGAAAAAAAAAGAAGTAGACATCTCTTTAGGAGTACACATTAAGGTACGGTGTTCATGTCAACAACAGCTCACATTTGTGTGGAATTTTAGTTAACACAGTACTTTGACATATGTTGTTTCATTTGAGACTCATGTGGACTTGTGAGGTTGGGAGGTCAGTGATGATTATCCCCATTTATAGATAAGTAAACAGAGGTTTAGAAAGATTAGGTAACTTGTTTTGGGTCATCTAGGGAGCAAACAGCATAACCAGGGCTCACACTCAAATTTCTTGATTCCAAATTTGGTCTTCTTTCCACTACATTACAAAGGCTTTCATATTAACTTTCATTTCATGTATACCAAAATACCTTTCATAATAGAGAAATTTTCTATCATACAGTACATGGATAGCTATACAATCCTTTAAGTGAAATAGCTCTAAACTCTTTAAAAATATCTAAAAGTCAATTCTGTTGAAAGAAACCCTGAATTTTTTCCTAATTATCTTATATGACTTTTTGTTCATGATCATATTTTATGGAAACTAGAGAAGCACAGTATTTAATGCTGGAACTAGGACTGCCTGACACTGCCCTGGGGCTTCATCTTATCCTGGAGCATATAGATATACATGGTAATAGAGATGCTTCAGAAGTCCAGTTTGGAGAAGTTGACTAAAACAGGAAAAGCAGCAGGAAGATCATCTAAGTCAGGGAACAGGGACTCAGGCTATGATACTAGGAGCATAAGATCAAAGGTTGAGAGCTCAGTTAGAGGCCTGTGTCAGTGTCTGGGCATCAGAAGGATCTAGAAGGGAGAGTAGTTCTGAGCTAACTCAGTCTACCTGCTTCCCAGAGCCAGCTAGAGTTTTGTCTTCCTCCCACTTCTGACTAATATACCTGCAATTATAGGCCCAAACCCATTCACAACCACCGTGAGGCCAGTTCTGTCTCTAGACAGGGTAGAAATGAAGGGCTCTTTTCTTAGAGATCATTTGGCCCAATGTCAAGACCTATTCTTATTGATGGTGCTCATAAACTAGTACAGTTGACCCTTGAACAACACAGGTTTGAACTGCGCAGGTCCACTATACACGGATTTTTTTCAATAAATACGTACTATAGTCCTATGTGATCCATGGTTGGTTGAATCTGTGGTTACAGAACCTCAGATACAGAGGGCTGACTGTGAAGTTATACGTGGATTTTCAACTGCACGGGTGTCAGTGCCCCTAACCCCCCACGTTATTCAGGGGTCAACTGTATTTCCCTGTGCTACACACTTTAATATGCATTCTGTGGGGGAAAAAACCCATATTCCAGGGCACATAGAGAGCACCTGTGGTATCCCAGTGCCCCAAGTAGCCAATGAAGAAACCGGTTTAATTTTGGTTCATCCAGCTTTTCTCAAAAGACCTGGGAACTTTTTTCCCCAAATACCTGTTAATGTCCTGTGGACTTAGTTTTGAAGCTTTCTGTGCTGGTTCTTTGGCCTAGTTCCCAAGCTGAGGGGGCTCATATCCTCTGGATAAAATGTAACTGTCCCTCCACCACCACCCCACCTCACTGATTTTCTATTGCCAGCCTCCCTGGACCGTGGCCTGGCTGCGTCCTGCTACCATCCCCTTCATGGCCTTAACCGACTTTCCCAGACTCAACATTGTGGCCCCCTGGAGGCATGAAAACTTGCAAGACCCCGCCTGTTATGATGCTATTTTTCAAATCCTACCCACTTCCAGTCCTATCTGCTCTGCTCTGTAACCAGCTCAGACATGGGTTCCCAGGCCTGAGTCCTAGATAGAAACATGTCATACCTGGCCAGAGTTCAGTGGAAAGGGATAAGGGACATCCTGATATGACAGAGGAGTAACAGTTTTTCACTTTAGAATTATATTCATTTAAACATTACAGTGAGAGGAAGAAACTCTTACTCATCTTTATATTCCAGAGTTTTGTCTAACACACAGTAGTAGATGGTAAGTAGATTTGTATTAAATGGAATTGATTTGTTTCATGACCAAGTCCCTTCTTGAACCTTAGTTCTCAATGTGTAAAGCAGGAATGACCATAATACCTACCTCAGGGAAGTGTCTTTGCAGGATAAAATGAGATAATTATAACTCTGAATTGCTCTATGGGTGTAAGGGATTAAAGGCCAGAAAGCTCCTTTTATTTTGCTTTATTTAAAAACCTATGTATTACTGTTTTAATGACTGAAGAACTAATCCAATTTTGTAAATATGTTCTACTATTTAATAATAGCTAATATTAAATAATAAAAAGTAAATAATAAAATTTCTAAACATAAACATTTTTTTCCACAGCTCGATAAAGCTATGTTTATTTTAAATGACGAAAACCAGCCTATACCTTTTTTTTCCTGATTCGGTCCCCTCTGTTATATAGTAGTGGGCTTCCAGTATCAGTTTTTTGATATCTTGGATTGTAAACTTTTAAAATAATCACTATACAGGGCTTCCCTGGTGGCGCAGTGGTTAAGAATCCGCCTGCCAAGGCAGGGGACACGGGTTCGAGCCCTGGACCGGGAAGATCCCGCGGAGCAACAAAGCCCGTGTGCCACAACTACCGAAGCCCGCGTGCCTAGAGCCCGTGCTCCACAACAAGAGGAGCCACCGCAATGAGAAGCACACGCACCGCAACGAAGAGTAGCCGCCGCTCGCTGCAACTAGAGAAAGCCCTCACACAGCAACGAAGACCCGACGCAGCCAAAAATAAATAAAATAAAATAAATTTTTAAAAAATAAAATAAAATAATCACTATACATATAAAGCTGATATTAATTTCTTATGTAAGTCACTAATTATTATGCGTTTCTTAGTAGGCACAAATGAAAAGCGGTTTCGTTGTTCAGCTTTGTGACCTGTTTTTGTTTTAGAGAAGCTTTTATGCAACATCCTAGGCAACCCTGAGCCTAAAAGAAGGAGTATTGGAAATGTAAATGCAGTATGTTCATCCCTTCCCCCAGCCTTCATCATTATCTAAGCAAGCAAGACACATTTTAGTCATTCCCTCATAAATCAAGCCCTCCAGCTCTTTAATCTCTTTCCTTTGTCATTCCCTGAATTTCCTCCAGTATGTGAGCCAGTGCCTCAGCCCTCCTCAGTCCTAACCAACAAGTTGTCATTTGAAGCTCCAAGGTGACTTATTAGATTTATGTGCTTCTACGTTGACTTGCCCTGTGGGGCTGACCTGGTTCAATGGAGTACACATACTGCCTCTAGAAATATCGTAAGGATAGAGTTTGTCTATATCCATTTTTTTTAACTCCAAATTCATGTTAGAAAGAAATATTTTCTTCCAACTTGTTTTCCGAGAATAATATTTGACCTAGCAATCTATCGAGATCCATATGAGACAATGTATGTAAAACTAGTTTGCCAGGTATTAAAGGTCATGTAAAACAAAGTGGGAAACAAAGTAGCAGTACTGTAGTTGTTACTGGCTGCTCTTTGTCCCTAAGAAAAATGCTAATATGTTTTGATATCTCTCTCTCCTCAAAATAATAACTTTTTAATAAATATCCATACTCGGACTTCCCTGGTGGTGCAGTGGCTAAGAATCCGCCTGTCAATGCAGGGGACGCAGGTTCAAGCCCTGGTCCGAGAAGATCCCACATGCCGTGGAGCAACTAAGCCCGTGTGCCACAAGTACGGAGCCTGCGCTCTAGAAGCCGTGAGCCACAACTACTGAAGACCGTTCGCCTAGAGCCCGTGCTCTGCAACAAGAGAAGCCACCGCAGTGAGAAGCCCGCGCACCGCAACAAAGAGTAGCCCCACTCGCCGCAACTAGAGAAAGCCCACGTGCAGCAACAAAGACCCAACGCAGCCAAAAAATAAATAATAAAAATAAACTAAATAAATTTTTAAAATAATAAATAAATAAATAGCCATACTCATTAAGTCTTCATATGAGAAATTGTACCACTTCTTTCCCAAGGCTAATTATTGGTTTCTTCAACAAAACAGTGATATTTTGAATGCCTAATGGTGACTTCAATTAACTAAATATGTCAAATTGAACAATGTTTTTAAAGCCCTCGTGTAACTATATAATTGTTCAAAATAATGTAATCATGCTCTCAAATCATAATGAGGGTCACACGGAATCTTATAGGAATTTCTTTTAAAATGGATTCATTTTTGTATAGGATTCAACTATGCAAGAAGGATGAAGAGAAACTGCCCAACTCAAATACAAAAGAAATACATTGACATAGATCCATTACATCAAAATCTTTGGAGATGAGACCCAGGCATCAGTATTTTATATAAAGTCCTCAGTGTGATTCTAAAACTAAAGCCAAAGCTGAGTATCCCTGCATTAGGCAGCTCGACAACTGAATCTCCAAATTGTTTCCCTTTTGCCAACCATTAATACCCCCTGAAAACATTAATAAGGTGATTATGAATAAGACATCATTGGACATAAGGGTGTGAACCAAGAATCTCTATCCTTTTCTCTAAAATACAATTTGATGGAAAAGCTGGATGCTATGATTCCTGACTAATTAGTACCCTGAAATGGTCATGCTGTCTTTGAACCATCCAAATCCCCATCAAAATGAGTGTCAGAAAATCATGTGCCTTGGTAAACAACATGGCCTGTGTTTGCAGTATATTTATATTCCTTCACAATTGTTTGCATTCCTGCAAAACTGTGAAGTGTTAACAAGCTCCTTTTTCTTTTTTTCTTCCAGGGAAACGATATTGACCCTGAAGCAGTTAAAGGTGAAGTGTTAAAAGTTGGAAATAAGAGCTGTGAGAATATACACTCACATTCTGAAGCCGTTTTATGTACGGTCCCCAATGACCTGCTGAAATTGAACAGCGAACTAAACATAGAGGTGGGATTCCTGCTTTCCTCTCATGATGTAAATAAAGATGCCAGCGTAATTATGTCACTTGCAGGCTTGAAATAAATCATTAAAGCTCATTTGTCTGTTGGCTTTAGCTCATCAGCTCAGCCTTGGTTCTTAGTTGTTATTTTAGAAATAGTGAGGGTTTTGTTGCACTGTCTCCTTCCCAAGCTTCAAAGGGTAGATCTCAAAAGTCCTTGCTGGCCACGCTCCTCTCCATCATGCCATGTTCTTGCCGAAATTTTCTGTAATTCTCAGAAGGGATAAGGACACATTCAATAGGGCCCTTTCCCCACCTCTCACCACTCCAGGAGGCCAGAGCCAACACACTACTGCCCGCTACAGTGATCTCAAATGCAGAGACCCATAAGTAAAAGAATATGTATGCACTGGATGAAGTAAAATAAGAATTAAACTATTTTACAGTAACTTCTTTCATGTAAACAGCTAAATCAGATAACTGGGAACCAGAGTGAGTGATTTTTTTTTTCATTCTTTTTTTTTAACAGCTTTATTGAGATTAATTCACATACCATACAGTTTATACATTTAAAGTATACAGTTCAATGGTTTTAGGTATATTACATTATTAATTTTTTTAATTATGGTAAAATACATATAAAATTTGCCATTTTAATCATTTTTTAGTGTACAATTCAGTGGCATTAATTACATTCACAGTGTTGTGCAACCGTCACCACTATCGAATTCCAAAACTTTTTCATCACCCTAAACAGAATCTCTGGAACCATTCAATAGTACTGTCACAATCCCTCCTCTTCCCCAGCCCCTGGTAACCTCTAATCTACTTTCTGTCTTTATGAATTTGCCTACTCTAGACATTTCATGTAAGTGAAATCATATAATATTTGTCCTTTTGTGTCTGGGCTTACTCTACTTAGCAAGTTTTCAAGGTTGATCCATGTTGTAGCATGTGTCAGAACTTCATTCCTTTTTAAGGCTGAATAATATTCCACTGTATAGATACACCACATAAGGCTGAATAATATTCCACTGTATAGATATACCACATTTTGTTTATCCAAGAATGTGTGATTTTTAAAGGGTTCCTGAAGTTTTCCAAAAAGTTATGAAATGGGAATGTATGAAAAAATTTAAAAATCAAAGAAGGCTGAATCATGAGATCAGAGTTTGGAATTAAAAGGACCAGAAATCCTAAAAATCATACCATGTCAGAGCTGGAAGGAACGTCAAAGACTTCTTCTATGTATCAAAACTGAAATAAAAATATTCTGAGACTTTATTATCCCATCATAATAATAATATGATTACTACTTATGGGGAGTCTCCTGTGCCCTCTACCCTACCCTCCAGGACAGAATTAATGTCCTGTTGTCTCTTTTTCTTACTATATGTTCATACTTCTACAGTACATATCATAGTGTACTATAATCATTTATTTTTGTGTTTGTCTCCCTTTCATACTTCAGTTCCTCAAGGTCAGAGACTGATTTTTATCTTTTTACCCCCTAATACCTAGTTATAAGTACAAACAGCTATGCATAATGTAAGTACTTAAGTGATTAGTAGCCCCTAATTATTTGAACACTGAACCAGAATTGAGGAATGCCTTAATACTCTGAAGGCAATTATGCCACTTCTAGAACGGTAATAACCAGGTAGTATTTTGAGCCCAGGGAGACTGTGATTCAACTGTGTAGTGTATTTTGTATCTATCATGGCTAAATTCTGACTTTTATTTGTCATTTTTAGTGGAAGCAAGCAATTTCTTCAACCGTCCTTGGAAAAGTGATAGTTCAACCAGATCAGAATTTCACAGGACTGATTGTTGGTGTTGTCTCAATATCAATAATACTCTTATTATTACTTGGGCTGTTCCTGTGGCTGAAAAAGAGAAAGCAAATTAAAGGTGCATTTTTTGGTTATTGTTTGTTTTAAAGGAGTTGCCTTAAGAATACAGTCGTTGCAGTTTAAAATTGTCATAGATTCATGTGTGCGGTCTTATGCAATCCATAAAACCCGTGAGTTCTGGTCACTGGGTCAGAGTCTACTGGGACCCGTGATAGCCAAGTCTTTAACGAGCTCTTTCTCTCTTTCTGTTTTAAGATCTGGGCAGTGAATTAGTTCGCTATGATGCAAGGGTACACACTCCTCATTTGGATCGGCTTGTAAGTGCCCGAAGTGTAAGCCCAACTACAGAAATGGTTTCAAATGAATCTGTAGACTACAGAGCTACTTTTCCAGAAGGTATACTTCAGTTTATTGTTCTGAGAAATACCTATACCTATACCTCAGTGGGTTGTGGCATTGTTGTTTACTTTTGGTTTTGCCTTTATATTTTTATAAAAATATAAAAGAAGTATTCACCTCTTCGTTGGCCAAAGAAGTATTTAATTTGACACAGAGTTACACGGCTCTTATTTTAAAATGAACTCATTTACATATTATATGAGATTTTTAGAGTCTTTAAGCTCTGTTCTCACAAAAAGGTTCATTTTAAAATCATTTGAGCAAAGATAAGGTGTTTATCATCTGAGTGCAATGCTAAGAAATTGTGAAGCTCTTTAACAACCCAGGAAGAGTTAAGATAGGAAACTTATATTTATTAAAATAGAAGTTGGTACAGCTACATTTTTTTACCTGTTGATCCTCAAACGTTTAAATTATACTTTTAGCCCTCCTTTGAAGGATTCTCAATGAACTGTTAGTACTCAGCCTTTTACCCACAGCATCCCAGGACTTGAATATATTTTGAGTCTTATCCAATAAAAACCTTCAATTATGCTATTTAAAAGGGAGGGTTAACATCATCTGTTTTGCAAAACACTAGACCTAATAATTGTCAGGTTAGCCAGAGCATTTCACATTGTTTTATTTAAAATCTCCTGGTAAAAGCAAAATGTCTGTATTGTATCTGCTCCATTATCTTTAGAAGTTACAGGACGTGAGTCAAGTACAAGCATTTCCCTGGTTGAATATTTACCACTGGATAAATAAAATGAGTCACAGACAGTTGAGGATACTGCAAAACTTAGAAGTTGCTCATCAAAACAAGTACAAGAGCAATGAGGCACTTAACATTTTAACTTTTTCAACACTTACTGCCTCTTACTTTTTCAAGTTTATGTTAGTTCTATAGGGATGTTCTCTAGACACTGTTAATATTGTCTTTTCCCACATGACTCCCTTTATTTTTAAGAATCCAAGCCCTTAACAACATGGACAAATCAAATCCAGTTTATAGTTTTGAAATTTAGATCTGTTTATTATTTTATATTCACATTTAATGGCTCTAATTTGAGATCATTAAAATTCACAAGTAATTTTTTTAAAGAAGCATATTTAATCTTCCTTCAACCTCATTACTCACCAGACCTCTGTCATCATTGCTAAGAAACTTGAGTTTCATTCTCTTTCCTACATTGAACCTACTCCTTGGAGACATGGAAAAATAAAATAGGCAAAAGAAAGTTATCCAGAGAGAAGAATGAGGAAATGCACAGCCAGCACCTAATAAAGAGGCACCTACAGAGCTTCTCTCTCTGTGTGCGGTGGGGACAGCACCCTTATCAGTCTTTCATGCTGACCTAGAATTCTCTGTGTGTCAGACCAGAAACACACACTGATGGTTTAAATTGGTTTGTGTGCGTGTTTGAACTTAGCCCAAAGGTCAGTACAATTTCTATGCCAGAGGATTTTTTCCTGTGCCTCATCAAGGATTTCCCTTAATCTCTGCACCTCTGAAAATTTAGAACCCTGATCTCTAGGTGCAAAGGTTTGAGAAGTGAAGGCAAAGGAACTGAGTTTAGAGAGGTTCATCCACATTTCCATCCCCTAGGAAAGGTTTGGAAACCCTGACTCTGGAATTAAAGGAACAGACACCCAGCTAGGCTCCTTCATTCCCTTACCCATCCAACATCTCAAGCACTCCCCTGATGTTCTACATCCTTTTAAGGTTGCATCTGTCTCATTTCCAGCTGGTGATTACTATAACTACAGGTGGTCCCAAAGCTCTCCTGGAACCACTGTTGAAATTTACTGCTCTGGACAAATTGATGTATTAACCAAACTGTCCAATGTAGCAGATACTAAACATGTTTACGTGGGCTTAGGAATAGTTAGGGTACCATCAACTTTCTTTTTAATGACCCTCTCTTAAGTTCTGATTTTCCTGCTCCTTTGCAAACAAACAATATTTTCTTTTGGTGCTAATGGGGACCCCCTCATAAGCCTCTCCCCTCTCCCTGTGTTATATACTAATACATTTCAATACTCAGCCTAGTTTGTCTTCAAGTCAGTTGCTGCCAGTATGATGCCCTCTCCTTGACATGTATGCATTCCCACTGGAAAGGGCTAAGCAACTGGTGGCTTTTTTGCCTTATCTGGCATTAAGAAATGTATTCTCAGCCCCATAATTCCCTACCCCTGAAATGGAAAAGTTTCACCTAGAAAAAAGGAAACTTGCTTGAGGCTCTTACAGTTTTGGTTATAAAGATCAACTTACAAGGAATGCTGATCTGATCCCTTTCCAAGTGTCCTCAACTAAGCAATGAGAATGGCACACTAACCCAATTCTAATCTGCTTTCTCTAAAGAGTGATAACACTAGATCTGCTGCCATCACCACAGTATGGAGAAATTACCACGAACGTGAAAAGCTTTCAGTTCTGAAATTTTAGCCATTGCATATTTCTAGTTGTTTGTGTGTATGTGTGTGTATTTATATAGAGAGATATAGATATATAATATTTCACTTTACATATTTTTCATTGACCAGGAATCCACATAGGTTTTGAGCAATACTGATTCATTCCATTGATAAACACTAGTCTCTCAAAAGGCATCTTTTTTCATTTTCTTATAGTTGAGTTGGATTTTTGTGGGAGCCAGGCAGTTGCTTGACTACTTTTGCTGCTTTGCATTCTTAAGAATATAGTATATTAAAAAACAAACCTCAAGCTTGGCTTTTTGCTATACATAAAAAGAGAAATGTCTAAGGAAATGAAGAGGGAAAACAAGCTTTCAAAGTTACTGCTTAATATACTTACAAGAGAATCAATAAATTTTTTTTAAACACACACACACATACCTGTATCTTTTCCCAATTTATCATTTTATTAAACCAATTCCTTTGTAAGGGTTTTTCCTAGCCTCATTCAATGGTACAACCATCATTTCTTTAAATTTAAATTTAAAATTTGGTTTTGTTATTCATTCAATTTGCTGCCCCTGTTGCAGTCCCCACTAAGTGAGGTTTCACTATTGTTTCTAATAATTTTGCTTTATCTTGCAGACCAGTTTCCTAACTCATCTCAGAATGGGTCATGCAGACAAGTGCAGTATCCTCTGACAGACCTATCCCCCATCCTAACTAGTGGGGACTCTGATATATCCAGTCCATTACTGCAAAATGCTGTCCACATTGACCTCAGTGCTCTAAATCCAGAGCTGGTCCAGGCAGTTCAGCATGTAGTGATTGGGCCAAGTAGCCTGATTGTGCATTTCAATGAAGTCATAGGAAGAGGTAAGTATTTCCACTCAGCTTTTTGTTAAACACGATTTTCCAGTAAGCATTTTATCTTCTGCCTTTGCAGATTAGGAATTAGACAATGGTGAAAGCAACTGACAGAGCAGTGATAACAAGTGCACTTGATTTCTGCTCTGCAGACATACACCCCTGCAAATCACATCCATGGGGATTTGCCCCTGTGCATGGAGACAACTTGATAATCTCCCAAACGTATTAGAAATAAATCACATTCCTTCCTCACCCTTTTCATAATGACAACTATAATTTCTTGAAACGTGCCTTTTACTTCCTTCTAAAAATCATTCTGTTACGTTCCAATATTTTTACTCGTATCTCCTTCCAGTCTTTCTCTACCCTGAGAATAGTGACTAACTCTATGAAGTCCTGGTTTATAGCAGTTTGTATACTGCTGGACAGCATCAGAAGACAGGGAATTTATAGCCTTCCCTTGATCTGAAGCAACATACATCATTTCTACAATGCACTCCAATTTCTTTATACAAAGGGGAATGAATATTTGTAATAAGCCAGCCAGAGCAGCAATAACAGCTAGCGTATACAGTCTTTGAGGAAATATTGAGCAGGAAAAGAAACCAACCGGAAGCCAGGAAATGAACTCCACTCTTCCCTTTTTTTCTAAAAAGCTTTTACCTTTAATACTGAATGGCCTCTGATCCCTCTTTATTCAGTATGTGCTGCAAGAGGTAGCACAGACATCAGCCAGCATGATGCAGAAGAAGCTGATGGGACAATTTGCCTTTTGTGTTCATGAGGCCTTCCCATTTTCCTGTGAAAGCATCAACACATTCCTCTATCACATACTCCAGATTTTAATCCTTAGCATGCTCCCCTTCCCAAACAGCAGCTTCGGTGTTAACAAACGTGTTTCACATCAGAGTAATATATAGTTCTATTACCAGCCTATAAATCCCAGTAATTGTACCAGTTTTGGAGTGTGTGGCTTCACTAATTATGTTCTAATTCTACATATTGTAAAATTAGTATTTTATCATGAAAGGTGCTAAAACTGGCAATTATCTCTCTTATAAAGTAATAATCATGAATGATTCTATAAATATTAACTATTATTTATTTATATGCTTTCCCCAGTAGAACGTGAGCCCTCAAGAGCATTTATTTAGTCACCTTTGCATTACAGGAGAGTAGACTAATGCCCAACACTCACATGCTAGACACTCAGGGGGTCTTGGCCAGCTGGACAACTTAATTAATGACTTACACAGCTATCAGACATTTGGCACCTCTGGGGAAAATTACTGCCACTGGATGAAAGGCTACCATTGGGAAAGTGATGTGGCTAAAACCAGAGAACTAGATGAAATGACTCAGAGTGAATTTGCTTCATTTGGGCGATTGCCTTTCAGTTTCTGCCAACCTGGATTGCATACTAACCGGTGACTAAAGGGGGAAATCCTTATTCTATAATGCTAATCTTATTTCTAATGGCGGCATTTTTATTTCATTTCAGTTTATTGGAATATAGGGAGCTTATTTTATTGTATTTCTTTATGTGGGTAAAACTTTATTTTCGTATTTAAAAGATGTTACTTGATCCTTAAAAATAATGTTTCTTTTACGAGGCACAGATGTTACTTCTGTTTTCAGTGGTTCCACTGTGGTTGAATATTTTATTATGTTAACCTTTAATAACAGTTACATCACCTAAGTATTTACCATGTATTAAATAATCATATTGCTTGTATCTTTGGGTGAAATATATTACATATACATATTTCACAAACACACACAAATAGTGGTATTGTTAATCAAAAGCATAAGAAACAATGCACTTTTTTTCCATGTAGGAAAGAAAGAGAAATGAAGATCATGAAGAGCTTAATAAATAATATTGCACAATTAAAAGTAATGTGGCACTAACCAAGTTCCCTCTTTCATGTAGGACATTTTGGGTGTGTATATCATGGGACTTTGTTGGACAACGATGATAAGAAAATTCACTGTGCTGTGAAATCCTTGAATAGTAAGTTATATTTTATTTAACAGTGGAGTACACTTTTGTGGTTTGCAAACTAATAAATAGTTCATAATAAAATGTTGATTTACACTTTCCCTTGTGGAAAAATCAGCAACTGCTGGAATTATGGATCTAATCCTGAAAATTTGTTTGATCTAAATTCTTATTGATGGGACTTCCCTGGTGGCGCAGTGGTTAAGAATCTGCCTGCCAATGCAGGGGACATGGGTTCAAGCCCTGGTCCGGGAAGATCCCACATGCCGCAGAGCAACTAGGCCCGTGTGCCACAACTACTGAGACTGCGCTCTAGAGCCTGCAGCCACAACTACTGAGCCTGCATGCCACAGCTACTGAAGCCCACGCACCTAGAGCCCGTGCTCTGCAACAGGAGAAGCCACTGCAATGAGAAGCCTGCACACCGCAATGAAGAGCAGTCCCCACTGGCCACAACTAGAGAAAGCCCACGCGCAGCAACGAAGACCCAACTCAGCCAAAAATTAAAAATATATATATATATAAATAAGTTTATTTTAAAAAATTCTTATTGAAATATTTCCTCAGAAATTATCCCTCAGAGCCCTCATAAGTAAGAATGAAGGAGAAATGAGGTTCTTTGATGAGCCTAAGTATCATTTAAATATGTTTGGCTTATAATATTTGTTTTGCAAGTGATATTTATGGAAACTATGGGAAGCATGTTGGCACATACAGTAATAATGACTCATTTTACCCAGAGACATTACTATAATTATTTTTAACCATGACTTCCATCAAAAAGATAAAAAATGAAATAAGAAAACAGGAAAAAAATATGCCAGCAGAAAATTGAAAAATTGTAAATGTGGTAATATCTCGTTTATCCACATTTTTGGTGAATGAGGTATTCCACATAAATGAACTTCCTTAACAAGTGATACTTACCCTCTTTTAGTGCTAGACATATATTTTTTAATATTATCTGCTATTGAGAAAATCTTTTTAAAATGGAATGCATACTCTTTTTAAGAAGCAGGGAATGCTGGAGTTACTCAGTTTTCCTGGGTCTCTCCCATGTATGCATGTTATTAAACTTTGCTTAAAAAAAAGAGAAAAGAAACACGGAATGCTTCCAAACATAAACTAAGACTTTATTAATGACCCAGAGCCATAATTAAGGCATAAATTACTATCTTGTACAACCCAATGTACTCCTCATACTAGAGCTTTCCTGGCTTCACCTTTGCTGACAGGTCTCACATGTCAAGTCAGTGTGCTTGCCTTTTCTACCCCCATTTCTAAATTTCTGCTCATAGTTTGAGGTAGCCTGAAAAAATGTTAACAAGATATATTACAGATTTATATTGGAATTAATAAGCTTTCAATGCACACGTGAAAGGTTCTCCTACAAGGTACATTATTGCCAGAAATATTTCAGCTTTTTTAAACATAAATCTCCACGCTGAGCTGTGTTCTGTATGGTTCATTTTGTTGAAAGTCTAACCACAAGGTAATTAAAGGGACAGTTTATATGAAATCTAACTACAAACTGTGTTGGATTAAGTATAATTGTCAATAAGTTTGCCTCACTAAAGAGCACCACTGCCAGTTGTACTCAGAACAGTCCTAATGCCAAGAAATCTTTCTCTGTCCCTGGTGTGTGCTGATCTCTATTTGGTCCAGATGGACTTCCAGGTCTTGGAATGCATTGCATTTGTAGAAGAATATCATCACTGACACTGATACTAATCAGATTAATAAATTATAGGTTGTTAACTCTTTATTAGTGCTGACTATTGTCAGGCCCTCGGGATCTCTATCTGGAAATGATTAGAAACTATTATAACAAAATAGTCTGCTTAGATACCATAGACAACGTTTGGTCTTCAAATCCTCCTACTCCAGGGATTGGAAAACTATGGCCTGCTGCCTGTTTTCGTAAATAAAGTTTATTGAGACTCAGCCACTATTGTCTGTGGCTGCTTTTGCACTGCAATGGCAAGAGTTGAGTATTTGCAACAGAGACCATAAGGCTTACAAAGCCAAAAATATTTACTCTCTGGCCCTTTACAGAAAAGTTTGCCAACCCCTGCCCTAGACAATCACCACAGAAATGGACTGGCCTGCTTCCCTCTCCTTTTTCTGGAAGAGACAAACTATGGTTCTGCGTGAGATGAACAGATTGCTAGACTCTTACAAAAACGGGTGCAGGTGGTGACTTAAAGGTGTAGCACAGGGACTTCCCTGGTGGTGCAGTGGTTAAGAATCCACCTGCCAATGCAGGGGACACAGGTTCGAGCCCTGGTCCGGGAAGATCCCACATGCCGTGGAGCAACTAAGCCCGTGTGCCACAACTACTGAGCCCACATGCCACAACTACTGAAGCCCGAACACCTAGAGCCCATGCTCCACAACAAGCGAAGTCACCGCAATGAGAAGGCTGCGCACCGCAATGAAGAGCAGCCCCTCCTCGCCAAAACTAGAGAAATCCCGTGCGCATCAATGAAGACGCAATGCAGCCAAAAATAAAATTTAAAAAAAAAAAAAAAGTGTAGCACAGGTGACATCATTCACTCAGAAGTATTGTAAAGAAACACTCTGATGATAAGGCATCAGGGCAAGATGTAGCCCAATGGTTTTACATTCCATTGCTCTCCCTTTCTGAACTTGACAAAGTAATCGTTGTCCCTGTAATGAAGTTAATGTCTCCACTGCTGGCTTTCTCAGGAATCACTGACATAGGAGAAGTTTCCCAATTTCTGACCGAGGGAATCATCATGAAAGATTTTAGTCATCCCAATGTTCTCTCGCTCTTGGGAATCTGCCTTCGAAGTGAGGGGTCTCCACTGGTGGTCCTACCGTACATGAAACATGGGGATCTTCGAAATTTCATTAGAAATGAGACTCACGTAAGTATATTACCAAACTTCCTAACTCATGAACTAGCTGTAAGTCAGCGAGCCTTCCAAAATGTGCCTGTTTTGAACCTTTTTAAAAGCTTTTAGCCAAAGAAGCACATATAAAATGTTGGCACCATTCAAATGGACAGAGGCCAATTCAATTAGCTGGTTCCTCAAAATCCTCTATCCTAGTAGGAAGATAGTGATACTTAGAAGGGTCTCCTGGGGGCAGTGATTCTTACCTGCACTGCAGCATGCTTCCTCTACCATCTGCTGGATAGGTACTCATCTTTGAGTACCGACTATATGCCAGAAAAAGCACCACACAGGAGACGTAGAGCCAGAATGAGCCTCAGCTTTCAAGGAGTTTTAACCTTAGAAGGAAGAAATACATTGAAAATTAATTATAAATGGGTCTCTTACTATTTTTCAAACTTGCCGCCCACTCTTCTACCTCAGGACCTTTGCACTTGCTATTCTCTCTGCCTGGACTACTCTTCCCCAAAATATTCACATATCTCAGTCATCAACTTCAGCTTTTTGCCGTAATGTCATCTTCAAAATGAAGCTTCCCTGACCTGTCTAAAGTTGCAGCTGACCACCACACTCTCATGCCTTCTTTCTTGCTCCTCTCCCCTGCTTTGTTTTTCTTCATCACACTTACCCTCGTATCATACATTAGGCCTGAGTTATCCAGTACTGTGGCCACAAGCCACATGTGAATGTGGCTAGTCCAAATTGAGATGTGCTGTAAGTATAGAATACATCCCAGGTTTTGAGTATTTAGTATAAAAAAAGAAAGTAAAATATCTCATCAATAATTGTTTATACTGATTACATGTTGAAATGATATTTTGGATGTGCTGGGTTGAAAAACATATTGGGAAAATTAATTTTGCTTGTTTCTTTTTAATTTTTTAATGTGACTATTAGAAAAATTTTAATTACATATGTGGCTTGTGTTCTATTTCTATTGAACAGTGCTCTACTAGGCAATAAATAAATAATATATTTATATACACACACACACACACACACATCCCATTAGAATTCAAGCACATGAGGGTAGCTAATTTTGTGTATTTTGTTCACTGCTGTAGCAGTAACACCTAAAATAGTGTTCGGCACATAGACTCTCAGGAGATATTTGTTGAATGAATGAGCTCAGGGTTACAAAAGAGGTTCTTAGATGCTTGCAAATGAGGGTTTTCTAAGTGACATTTATGCTAGTTCCTAAAGGCTAGCAAGCAATGGCCAAACCAGGACCAAGGAGGGAAGAAGGAGTCTCCAGAACTGAAGTCACAGATGGCCCCTGGCTGCTTCTTGGCTCCTGTGATCAGGCCTCTTTGGGAGTTATGAAGTAGCTTTACTCTTGATCAACAGCTTCATAAACATGGGGTCAGGTTCTCGGAGGAATAAGCTCTAGGACAGTAAAGAAATATTTTGCATTCAGTCAAAAGAAAATATTCCCTGGCAGTGAATTTTTGCAAATAAGATGAATTTACCTTACAAAGCACAAAGCTTTGGCCTTACCATACCCACTTTTCCACTCTAACTCTTGCCATTAACCTGATGAGTTCATCTGGTTGGATATGCCACCTTCTCTAGGTATTATTCCCCCAGGGTTAAAGCATGATAGAGATTTCCTATTATACAGTACCATGGCCTTTTATAGTCCAAGGAGTCTATACTTATTACAACCACTAACATATATGTCTTAGAGAAGCCTAAAACACAGGAAATGGCCTCTCCACATGCTGTATGCATTAAGGAGGGCTGTAGTCCTCCTTTCAGAGTCCCCACTGTCTGCCTCTTAAGTTCACAAACTCCACAGTGGTGCTGAAGAAGAGATATCCTGTTCCTGATGGCCAGGCACCAGTAGGGCTATCAGCCACAGTGACATGTATGTGATTTCAGATACATTTCTCATAGGTACTAAAGGCATTACTCTGTCCATCCAATTTTGTGTGTTGAGCTTATGGAGAATGAGATTCGGGGAGGTTTGGGGTGATTTATTTATCTGGGAACTTCCTGTATTAACCGTGTATTTCTGATGCTCTGACCTGTGGGGACATGCTGACCCTGGAGAGACTGCCCCTCCCAGGACTAGCAAATTCCCAGAGGTATTAAACAACTCACCTTCAAAGAGCATGCCTTTCATCACCAAACCAACCACTCCAGAGCCCATACCCCAGCCACCTCCTTTAAAGGGCTCTCACACTCTGGGACACTATCCACCTGCCCTAATCACTTCAAGACCAGGTACCAGACTACTAGGGACAGTCCCTATACCCCAGAGCCCACTGAAATTATTCAAACCAGCCAATTCTGAACCTGCTTCCTCTGCTTCACCCATTCCTTCCCACAGAAACCACAATACAGACTCTTGCTTATGTTTTCCCCTTGCTCCTTCTGCCTCCTTAACCAACCCTGGTGCTTCCCTGAGTGGCCTTGTATGACGTGGCATGCCTCCTCCTCTTGGGAGTTGTGAGTAACAGCCTTTTCGATGGCAATTGTTCCCATCTGCTGGCCTTACCATACCTGAATAATAATAAAACCTGCATTTTAAAACACCTCCAGTTCCCCATCTGGAAAATGGAGCCCACATCACAGACGTGAGTGTATAAGGATTAGCCAAAGTTTATAAAAACATCTAGCATGGTACTTTGCAAATAGCAGATACTTAATAAATTATTGCTGTTATCAACAGGGCACAAGTTATTATTTGAAACAAGGTCATTCTTATAAACATTTCATAATTCTGAGATCATAGCTAGAACAGTAAATGCTTAGTTTATGCGTTTCCAATTCTCTTTGATTACAGAACCCCACTGTAAAAGATCTTATTGGCTTTGGTCTTCAAGTAGCCAAAGGCATGAAATATCTTGCAAGCAAAAAGTTTGTCCACAGAGACTTGGCTGCAAGAAACTGTATGTAAGTATAGGAATCTCTGTGCCTGCAGTCCAAATTAAGTGACAAGGAGAAATCTGTTTTCCACTGTTCAAGGCTAGAGAGGATGTTTTCTCTTCTCATGCAAAAGTCCTTTATTTCCGTTACAGTTTTAAATCGATATGTAAGCACTGAGGATGTAGGCGGGGCTTTCAGGCTTTATCAAACAGAATTTAAAAGGAATTCTCCAGAGGGGGTCTTAAACAGCTGTTGTGTGCTCTTGCTTTTCTTTTTCCTTCCCACCCATAGCCCCCAGTGTTGTGGTTTCACACTGCATTAGTGTTTGGGAGGGAGAATTTGATCTTCAGCATTTTACAGTGAAAAGGAGAGGGCTGGTAACACAAATACCAACATATTGTAACCTCCCAAGAGTGGATTTGAAGTCAGCCTGCAGAAACCCTACCAAAAATGGTATTTGGGAATGAATATACAAAGAACTTTATTTGTGTCTGGCTGCCTGGGCTGTATAATACAACAGTCAACAGTTTGTAGTTGATTTGTGCTTTCCCTTACATGGCACTGATTCATGGCCCATGGTATGTATGAATGAAAGAACTGTGCTATTAATTTCCTACCTTGGTTTTGGTCAATGTAACAACATAAAAGCCAGCTTAAACAAAAGATACATAGCCTCAGAAGAAATTGATTTTTGTTGAACCTTGCTGTTTTCCTAGATGCTTTACTATGTATCGGTTTTCTCTATTACCTCACTGGCAGAACATAAGAGTTGTATGTACTAGCCTAGCCCACTGAGAATGAAAAAGTAAAATAACAGTCCCCTCTCATATTTCCCCCATAAAACTAAGTATTGCTAATAAGCTGGCAAGTGAAAATTAGTGATTGCTTTGGGTAGTCAGTTGGCATACTCGATTTAGCATCCAAGGAAAGCTGGGAGGGTGGCCAATTTTACTACTTCTCCAGATCTACATGAAAGCAAAAAAGATTTTCTTATGCCACATCATTTATAATCTCTTTCCTTGGTCTGTTGAATTTAAAATGTAAATGTCAAGCATTTTTATTCAAGAATTCCATTGTAATTTAGTGTTAGTCAATACAGGCCAGATGAAGCCCTCCCTTCAGAAGTTATGGATTTCAAATACTGACGTCCCTTATTCTAATCTTTAGAGATTCAGCATCACTGTAAATTATTCTATTTCAGCCAACAGTAATAGTTTTTGTTCTTTCTGTAGGCTGGATGAAAAATTCACTGTCAAAGTTGCTGATTTTGGCCTTGCCAGAGACGTGTATGATAAGGAATACTATAGCGTACACAACAAAACAGGTGCAAAACTGCCGGTGAAGTGGATGGCTTTAGAAAGCCTGCAAACTCAGAAATTTACCACCAAGTCAGATGTGGTAACGTATTGATCACCCCAACCTCCTCTTTTACTTTCATACCTAACTCTTTTAGTAGTTTTATGGGAACTTAATTTTTTATTAATTTATTTATTTATTTCTATTTTTGGCTGCGTTGGGTCTTCGTTGCTGCGCGCGGGCTTTCTCTAGTTGCGGTGAGCAGGGGCCGCTCTTCGGCGCGGTGCATGGGCCTCTCATTGCGGTGGCTTCTCTTGTTGCGGAGCATGGGGTCTAGGCACGCGGACTTCAGTAGTTGTGGCATGTGGGCTCAGTAGTTGTGGTACACGGGCTTAGTTGCTCCGCGGCATGTGGGATCTTCCCGGGCCAGGGCTCGAGCATGTGTCCCCTGCATTGGCAGGGGGATTCTTAACCACCGTGCCACCAGGGAAGTCCCAGGAAGTTAATTTAAAAAAAAAAAAAAAAATACCTTCAGCACCACTAATTTCAGTTTTCTTCAGAAGTAAAAACAGGCTTGACTGTCTAACAGGTACCCATAGTATGTTTTCATAAGTTCATTCATTTATTCGGAAACATTTGTCCAGAAGAATAACATGTTAAGTCCTTGGGAAGCCCAGAGCTGAACCAGGTATGAACCCTGTCCTCCAGGAGCTTTTGCTCAGCAGGAATGGGCAGGCATGTCCGTCACTAGCTCACACTAAGTAGACTGGGATTAGTCCAGCCACTCATAGCTCAAGGGCAGAAGAAGCTGTAACTGAGGCACGTCTAGCAGTGTGGGCCTAGCTAGAAAAGTGCCCTCCTTTATCTGCAATGGTCATCCTCCTGTCACAGAACAAGCTTCTAAAGGCGTGCACCTGAGCTATGAGGGTAGGCAAGACCATGGGCAGACTCACCTGGGCAGCCAAATCTACCACACTGCCCTTTCACCTGGTGGAGGAGGAGGTGCTTGAAATGGGCCTTAAAGGAGGATGGAATGGACAATGAAATAAAAAATGCCAATCCAGGTGAGGCAAAGGGGCAGGAAAGTATACAAATCTGTAAAGTTCTAAGGAAACAGTAAGCAGCGGTGATTCAGCAAAAATAGAAGACGCAAAGGGAACTTATGAGAATAAATTGAGAAAAATATTTTCATAGTAGGTCATAGAGATCCTTGGAAAGCAAACTAAGGAGTCTGGAATTTATTCTCTGGCCATGTGGAAACATTAAAGTGAATCAGATTACACTACAGCCTTTCTTCATTCTGTAAGATGTTTTGAGAGGAGTAGATGCAGGAAGACAAAGTGAGAGGTAGAATTTGAAATAATATAGAAATTGTAAGAACAGAAAAGAGTTGGAAGGAAAGGCATCTCAGAGGTAGAATCAACAATATTTAGCAAGAAATTGATGAAAGTCAAAGCTGAGCAAAGTTATATACTGGTGCAATTACAAATATGTGAAGCAGAGGAGCAAAAGCCGGTTTAGGAGGAAAAATACCAATTGAGCCTTGAACATATTGAGTTTGACTTGGGAGTAGGACATACAGGCAGAAGGGTCTGTCAGGCCGTTGGAAATGTGGATCTGCAGCTTGTACAAACTCTTTAGTTGTCTTAGTCAACTAGGGATGCCATAACAAAATATTATAGACTGGGTGGCTTAAACAATGGACATTTATTTTTTGCAGTTCTAGAGGCTAAAAGTGGGAAATCAGGGTGCCAGTGTGGTCAGCTTCCGGTGAGGAAAACACATGGCCACCTTTTCACTGTGCCTCATGCTAGGGAGAGAGCAAGAGTAAGCTCTCTGGTGTCTGTTCTTGTAAGGGCACTGACCCCATCCTCATGACCTCATCTAAACCTAATTATCTCCCAAAGGCTACACCTCCAAATACTATCACAATGGGAGTCAGAGTTTGAACATATGAATTTGGAAAGGGGGGGCACAGTTCAGTCCATAGCAGAGGTCAAGGCTGGAAATAGGCTTTTGAAAGTCCAAATACAATTATTCAGAGGAACCTACATACATGAAGTGAGGGAGAAAAGCAGAGAGGAGGGAGACCCAGAGGAAGAGAAAGTTTCAAGAAGTAATGAGATACGGTCAGCAGGGTCCACTGATACTCAGTGCACAAGAAGGGTCTTGGAAGCTGAATGACCTAAGTGATTTGGTCTAGAGTGTGCTGAGGAGCCTGGTGGTGGATGGAATATTCTATTTGCCTTTGATAAGTCAAGAGGACTGTGATATGTGGAGTTAAAAAACTGTTAATGTCTCAGTCCTTGAGGATAACAACTGAAAACGGGAAAAGTGTTAACTGGTGACATCAGCAAACAAGGTAGAGAGAAAATAACGGTAACGGAGGACATAGATTGCAAAAGAGAAAGGGTTGGCAGCTCTTAAGATATAACAGGGGACCGGGATCTGAGTGCAGTGTTAGGAGGCGAGAAGTCATCTGCCTCCTCCCTGTGAGTCAGCAAGAAAGAGAGGTGTGGCCTCTATTGGTAAGAATTTCAAAGACGTTGTGGTCTTTAAGTGAAAGCAGAGTTTCAGTTCCCGAGGAAGTGGAGGAGTCATTAGAGAATAAGTTGATGGTGACTGGGAGTCTGTTTTCAATGAACAGGTGTATCACAGGACAAGGTGGAGGAATGGGACTTCAGGGTGGATAAGATTGGTAAGAGGATGTGATGGCCCACGCTAGAGCTTAATGTCTGGGATTCTGATCCTAAAAGACTCTGAAAAAGATGAAAAAAGCAGGTGCGAGAGAGGTAGGCTTGAGGACATATTAATGATGGTGGCAAGTGAAGGCATTAGGTAGGGAGAATTAACTCATCCTCAAAGAACATACATTTCATCCAGACTTGACTACTGGTAAGAACCAGAACCAGCTCTTACAACTCAATAAGAAGACAAAATAACCCATTTTTTAAAAATAGACAAAAGATTTGCATAGATATTTACCACGGAGATGTATGAAGAGCTAGCTAATAAGCACATGAAAACATATGCCCACACAAAGACTTGCACATGAATGCTCACAGTAGTGTTATTCATAATAGCCAAAAACCAGGAGCAATTTTAATGTCCATCAACTGGCGAATGGGTATATAAAACATGGTATATCTATACAACAGAATAATACTATTCAGTAACGTAGAGGAACCACTGATGCATGCTACAACATGGATAAACCTCAGAAACATTATATCAAGTTAAAGAAGGCAGACCCAAAATATTACACGTTGAATGATTCCATTTATGTGAAATTTCTAGAAAGAGGCAAAAGATTGAGACAGAAAACAGATCACCGGTTGCCTGGGGCTGAGGGTGGGAGCGAAGACTGACTACCAGCAGGCATGAGGGAAGTTTCTGGGGTGTTGGAATTGATCTAAAACTGTATTGTGATGATAGCTGCACAACTATATAAATTTACTAAACATCATCGACTGTACACTTACAGTTGGCAAATTTTATGATATATAAATCATACCTCAGCAAAGTTATTAAAACAAAACAAGCCTGATGAAATTTTGGATGCTCAAGGCAAGAGTTGGGATTCTGAGCTTTTTGACAGCCCTGTACACACACTACTATCTCCACAAAAATACACGCACACTGCAGGGAGGTTAGCACTTCTTATAGAACAACTGTCACTCAGATACTTGACTAGAAATTTATACAGGCTTCTACTATAGATACGAAGTGCTATGTCTTTCTCCCTCTTATTGAAAGACACTATACTGTACTACATAAAGGGTGAACCTGAGTAATCCATACACTGCTGCTTTGGAAAATGGTTATTGATTGCATGGATAAATTTGCATAAAGTTTCATTTCCAGGACAGCACAATCTTTTGAATGTTGACATGGAACATTTCCAAAAGCATGTAATAAACCATATGTATGTTGAGACCTACAAGCAAAAACTTGCCTGTTTGTAGAAAGGTCTACTGTCTCGCAAATGCCCAGATGGAGTTCAGCTAAAGTCTGAATACTCTTGAAGCCCTTTTCAACAAAATTGGAGTGTCTCTATATGTGCAGTTATTCATACCCAGTATTGCACAGTGTCTCACACTTAGTACAAATGCTTCCATTAAAGTCAATACTGACTTCTCAGTTGTTCAACCAACTGGCTTTTTCATCCTGCTTCACCATTCTGCAGCATTTAATATCGTCAACTACTCCTCCCTTCTTGAAATTTCCTCCTTCTTTGGTTTCGGGGGACACTGTACCATCTTGTTTTCCTCCTGCTTTTAGGCTGTGTTTTCTTTACCTTGACAGCTTCTCTTTCTTCTCTCACAGCCTTACACACAACTCTCCCCCAGGATTTTGGTCCCCAGGTGTCAGCCTCTCTCAACGATTTCAACCATTCCCATCAAGGGTCCCCTTTGAACCTCTCTTCCTAGATATTTTCATTAGCAACACAAATTTACCATGTTCAAATTCTTTCCTGCCAACTGTCCATGCCTCACTTCTTTATTTCTATTAATGGTATCACCATTGTGCAATATACCAATTCTTCACCCTTTTTATTGTGCAGTTCTTTAAGTTTTAAAGATTACATACAGTTGTATATTCACCACCACCACAACCAGGATATGAAACAGTTCCATCATCCCGGAAAATTTCCTGTGCCTCTTTGTATTCAACCCCTGCCCTAACGCTAAGACCTGGAAACCACCGGTCTGTTTTCTGTCTCTATAGTTTTACCTTTTCTAGAATGTCATATAAATGGAATCATACAATAAATATGAGTCTGTCTCCTTCACGTAGCGTAATGCGTTTGAGAGGTATCAGTAGTATCAATGTATCAGTAGTTACTCCTTTTTTTATTGTGGCAAAAACATAAAATTGACCATCTTAACCACTTTTAAGGTACAGTACTGTAGTGTTAACTATATGCATATTGCTGTGCAACTGATCTCTAGAACTTCATCTTGCAAAACTGAATCTCTGTATCCACTGAACAACTCCCCATTTCCCCCTCCCCCCAGCCTCTCTGGCAACCACCATTCTACTTTCTGTTTCTAACAGTTTGACTACTTTAGATACCTCATTATAAGTGAAATCATATAGTATTTGTGTTTTTGTAACTGGTTTATTTCACTTAGTATAACGTCCTCAAGGTTCATCCATGTTGTAGCATATGACAGGATTTCCTTTTTTAAGGCTAAATAATACTCCATTGTATGTATATACCACATTTTCTTCATCCATTTATCTGTCAATGGACATTTAGATTGCTTCTGTCTCTTGGCTACTATGAATAATGTTGCTATGAACATGGGTGTGCAAATACCTTTTCTAGATACTGATTTAATTTCCTCTGAATATATATACCCAGAAGTAGGCTTGCTGGATCATATGGTAATTTTATTTTTTATTTTTTGAATACTCTTTTCCATAGCAGAATAATTCACTCCTTTTTATTCCTAAGTAGTATTCCATTGTGCAGATGTCCCACGTTGTGTTTATCCATTCACTGCTTGAAGGACGTTTGAGTTCTTTGCTGTTTTAGGCAATTGCTTATACGTAATTATAACTGCTGTAACATTTACTTAAAGGTTTTCGTGTGAACATAATTTTTATTTTTTTTTGAGTAGATATCTAGAAGTAAGATTACTGGGTTGTAAGTTAAGTGTATGTTTAACTTTATGAGAAGCTGCCAACTGTTCCACAGTGCGAGGATCATTTTGTATCCCTAACAATAATATATAAGAGTTCTAGTTGTTCAGCATCCTCACCAGCATTTGCCATTTTCAGTTTGTGGGATTTTAGCCATTCTAATAGATTGTAGTGGTGTCTAATTTTCTTTTTAATCTGTATTTCCCAAATAACTAATGATGTTAAACATCTCTTCACGTGCTTATTTGCCATCCTTATTTTACCTTTTGTGAAACGTCTACTCAGGTCTTTTCCTCATTTTTTAAGTTTCAGAATTTATTTTCTGGTGTTTTTTAAATTGGGTTGTTTGTTATTTTACTGTTGAATTGAGAGTTCTTTATATATTCTGGATACAGGTACATGTTATCAGATATGTGTTTTTACCAATATATTTTTCTAGTCTTTGGCTTGCCTTTTCATTTTTTTAATGGTATCTTTCAAAGAGCAGAAGTTTTAAATTTTATTGAAAATGTTATCAATTTACCAGTTATTAAATTTTATCAATTTATCCTTTTTTTTTTTAATCAGTCATCAATTTTATGCACATCAGTGTATACATGTCAATCCCAATCGCCCAATTCAGCACACCACCATCCCCACCCCACCGCGGTTTTCCCCCTTTGGTGTCCCTACGTTTGTTCTCTACACCTGTGTCTCAACTTCTGCCCTGCAAACCGGTTCATCTGTACCATTTTTCTAGGTTCCACATACATGCGTTAATATACGATATTTGTTTTTCTCTTTCTGACTTACTTCAGTCTGTATGACAGTCTCTAGATCCATCCACGTCTCAACAAATGACTCAATTTATCCATTTGTTTAATCAATTGTGCTTTTTTATAAATTGTGTTGTATCTCAATTTACCTACTCTCGAATGCTCAAATTTGGCCGTGTCTATTCCTTGATTGCCTCGGCAGTGTGCCTTTCTATCACTTTTTATAGCTTATAACAATCTCTCACCTCTAATAACTGCTTTGAGCATCACCTTTGATAAAGTGAGGCAGAGATTCTTCAGGTGAGCTCACTGCTGGTGCTCAGATATTCAGAAAGACTTGACCGTTCACACAATAAGCAAGAACGGCAGCGCTCTCCTGTCTTGAAGCTTAAACTGACTTGTTTCCATCATTCTTTTTTTTTTCCTCTTTTTTGATTAATTTTTATTGGAGTATAGTTGCTTTACAATGTTGTCTCCATCTTTCTTAACGCACAGGTATTGTACACCACCCTCTGCCTTTGTCTCTCTCTCCCCCTCCCTCTCCCGGCCCCCATCAGCCTCTCTCTTCTTGGTCAGCATCATTCTCCTCCTTCACTGCCCCTCCCCCCACCAGCCTGGCAGTCCAAGCTGTTATGGGAAGTTTGGAACGCAGACTGTTCGTGGAAACTGCCTCCCTCTCACCTCTTCTGTCCACTGATTCCTCCAACACTCCTCTGATACCCAGTTATTGTCCAAGCCCTATCATTCCTTATAAACTTATCCAACTCTTTCCCCTTTTTTGCAAGTTTGCCTCCAGACATCCTATAGCTTAGGCTGTTGGTTAGGGAAACCTGATCACACACAAGTTATCAGCCTCTTAGAACTTTGGTTTCTTCATCCTTAAAACATCTACAAAACTGATTACATTACAGGGTTATTATAAAGATTAATTAAGACAATCTTTTTTTTTTAAAGGGCATGACACCCAACCATGTGTCATTTGATGACACGTACTCTTTCCCACCACTCTAATTCAGGAGTTCAGTCTCATAAGGTTCTGTGTTGCCAGTAAGCAGTAGCAGCCCTCACCCACTCCTGTTCAGAAACCTCCTAACTGGTCTCCATATTGTGGATGGGCTTCCCCTATTTGTCTAAAGCAGAGTGTTTACAGATGCAATCTCCTGGAGCTCGACCCCAGTCACATCCCATCGATTTCAGTTTAACCCACGTTCAACATTCAAAGACATGGTCCCCTTTCAACCTTATCTATCCGTCGTCCCTTCATCTACTCCACACATCAAGCAGAGTGACCTGTTGTCCTTATGGTTCAAAAAAACACACGACTACTCTTACCCCTGGGCCCACTCCCTCCATCCAGAACACTCTTTCTGCCCTTACGATACACGTATCTATTTAACATATTCTCCCTGTTCCTCAAGACCCGCTATACTGTCACTTTCTTCCTAAAGCCTTTCTCAGTACCCCACTCTTATCCCTTTGCCTTTTCACAACATTTGTACCTCTTTTCTATAATTGCTCTGTATCACAATTATTAGATCTTATTGTTCTACGTGACAGTTAATTGCATAATACTCTTAACCCTGTTAAATCAGCCTTGGGGCCTATCCAGTAACTTGAACAGTGACCTACTTGTGCATCATCAAGGGTCAGTAGATACTTGTTAAATTGATTTAAATTCTAATGCAAATTCTGAAACTTGAAGGTTAACACAATGAAGTTGTCAGAAGTGACTCATAAGATTTTTAGGCATTGAAAACTTTGACTTTGAAGGGCAAAGTTATCTAGTGCCCACCTGGGAAGGAGTTTGTTTTCTCTATTTGGATCAAGGAAGTCAGTGACCTTAAAGGGTTCTCGCACTCGGGCAAAGGGAAAAAGTCATTAATGGAGATTTGTACCGGCAACCACAGTGTCTACCTGGTTTCTTTCTTTCAGAAACACAAGCTTTATTCTCCTTCTTGCTGAGTATTACGAGCTACACTTGCTTCTCAATGTTACGTTTTCCTGCTCTGCATGTCTGATCTGTAGTCTCTTTGCCCTCCGAGCTTCTTTTTCTCAGTGCCTCATTCCTGCCCCCATGTGCTTCTTGGTCTGTGAGTGTCCTGGAAGTGTTGCTAGGGGAGAACTGATTTCCTGGGTCCTCGGTGACCCACACAGGCTGACTTACTCTCATTGTGTCATTCTCACCTTGGCACATGTCCAGGGCGAGATAATATGTATGACCTGATCTATTCCAAGGAGAGTGCTCTAAATCAAGAAATTGCATACTTAGTGAAGTTTAGTAGACCAAGCAAGACCCAAGAGTCAAGAACTCTTAAATGTTTATCCCTGTGTGAATTCAGATTTATTGGGGAATTTTTAGCAAATCAGTCAACCTCTCTGTGTCCTTGTGATCATCCTGTAAAGTACTGTTACAGCTGTTTTATATTAATTTCCTCCTTTAACATCTTCAAAATATATTTTATTGAAATTCATTTTCGGTTGAGAGCCTTGATGCCTAGCAGTTTTATTACTTCTGATTTTTAATATGGATTTTTACTTTTACTGACTTAGACCTTCTCTTTTAACATTAACTTTTAGATAAGTTACATTTCTTAAGGAGTATTTACATTCATTTGGAAATCCCACACATTTAAATTTTGGAAGCCTTGTCTTCTTTTTTTTTTACTAATAATCTAAAATTGTAGTGAAGCTACTATAAAAAAGAAGGATAGAAACATTTTAATGCTTTGACCCTGTAAGAGAGAACTTGGAAAATGCACTCTACAAACTACTGATGAAATGTTAATCATCATGTGGACTTTGAAAACTTTACATTTACTTGTAATCTAAACTTTATCCAATTCTGGTTTAAACAAGTCATAATTATGTAGCTTACTGATTGCCTTTAAGGAAGATTTTGCCCAAAACAGCAATAGTATTGAATACACTAAACCAAGTTTAGTTATGAAGACCTGCTGATCACCTTTCATATTTGTGTGGTCACCCTTCCCTCACCTGGATTCTCCCTTCCCTTGTTTGACCAGTGGTCCTTTGGCGTGCTCCTCTGGGAACTGATGACAAGAGGAGCACCACCTTATCCTGATGTCAACACCTTTGATATCACAGTATATTTGTTGCAAGGCAGAAGGCTCCTACAACCTGAATACTGCCCAGATCCCTTGTAAGTAAGAATTCCAACAGGATCTTCTGTAGCTCTTATGTTCTTTACTTTTACAGAAATACTTGCCTTCAGAGTCCTCACAGCACTGTTTCCTTTCTGAAACAGGTATGAAGTGATGCTGAAATGCTGGCACCCTAAAGCTGAACTGCGCCCATCCTTTTCTGAACTGGTCTCCAGGATATCAGCGATATTCTCTACTTTCATTGGGGAGCACTATGTCCACGTGAACGCTACATACGTGAATGTCAAATGTGTCGCTCCATATCCTTCTCTGTTGTCATCACAAGATAATGTTGATGGCGAGGGGGACACATGATGGATGGAGGCACCTGTACCAGCAGCCCCCTTCTGACAAGCATCACTGAACTGTCCAAACAACAGTCCACACTTTGTCCAATATTTTTTTCACTGCCTGGCCACTGAAAGGCCACCAGGTATTATTTGCTTTTGCCAAAATTGCACTATTATAGGACCTTATATTGTTATTTAAAATGACTGGATTCTACGGACTTTCTCATCTGACAAAGCATCAGAGCCAGAAGCTTGGTCCCACAGGCCAGTGACCAACAGCAATCCTGCAACTGTGATGACGCTCCTGTCACATTCAGGCCAAAACCTGAAAGCTGGGTTGAAATTTTTAAAAATCAGGATCCCACCTGATTTCATATGGGGAACTGAAGCAATGCATTTTGAGGGCTTCTTGATCACAGAAAATTCAAAAGAAGTGGTAATGTCCAGGACAGACATGGCAGCCCTGGGACCAGGCCACTCATTTAGAATTAAAGTATTTCAAATAACTTTTATGTGTTGTATGAACAACACATTTTTTTTTATTACTGGTGTTGTCATTTGCCCATTAGGTAAACATTCCCTTTTAAATTTTTGTCTACACATTCCTTTTATTGGAGAAGTATCCATAGACAACACGGTCAACATTTCAAAACAGCAGGACGTGAAATGTGTTTATAAATTAGTAGGAATATTTACATATGTACATAGACAACGTTAAGATTTTCATAAAATAGCTTAGTCACAGTGAAATATTTGTCATTTAAAAATCAACTGTTTGAGAATGATACCTTTCTGACCTGGATGTGGACATTTACAAGTTTTGTCTGTTTTTTTGTTTTTTTGTTTTTTTTAATGATGACTCTGAAAATGAAACAAGTAATTTGTGATGATAAATGTTTTTAAAGGTAACTCAGCATGTTTTTAAAGCAAAATACATCCGACTAAAACTTTATTGGTTCCAATCATGGCTCATAAGTAGAGCCGAGAAAGAATCGATGGACTGGAAATATTAGCCTCTTTCTCAGGTGGCAGCCTTCCACCCCACAAGCAATTGGAGACAATAAAATCAGGAGGAGTCCAGTTTTGCATTAGGACATGTTTTGTGTTAAGCAAAGTATATTTTAGGGGAAAAAAAAAAAAGGCAACTGAAAGTTCTGGCCATTTCACCTGGATGAACAGTTACTCTGGTCAGGACTTCTGTGATGTTTTGTTCTGTGGGATTTTGTGCTTACTACTGTATAATGCATGTGGCACAGTATACTCTAACTGGTTTTGTCGATGTAAACATTTAAAGTATTATATTTTTATAAAAAGGTTTATTTTTAATGATGTAAAAAAACTTTTGTTAGGCCACAAAAATACTGCACTGTGAACATTTCAGAAAAGGTATGTCGGACTTGGATTAATAACAGCATGGTTTTAAATGACTGTAAATAGTGATAAGGAAATGTACTGACTGCCAGTACACCCCACCCTCATTACATCATCAGGACTTGAAGCCAAGGGTTAACACAGCAAGCTATAAAGAGGGTGTGTTATGCTAAAACCCAATAGCATAGAGTTGGGCTCTTGTTGCGAGAGAGAGTGATTACAACCAAAAGCTCTTTGACAATGGTGGAACTTACCAGAAGACACAAGGAATTGTACTGCAGAGATACTCCAATTCAAATATCACTATTTCAGAAGTGTAAAGAGTAATACTGATTCACAGAATATTGTAAATGATGGATGAGGAAGAAAAAATCCACTCTGCAGAAAGAAATAACTGTCTCCACCGATGTCAAGAGAATGAATACATCGAGAATAGCGCTTATGTAAATCAACCCATCAACAAGACTGCACACCTGTATATATGCTTGAGAAAGCTACAATGTGAAAATCATGTTTGCTATTTATAAACATGTCCTTAGGTTAATGTGTCTGGACAGATTGTGGGAGTTAAGTGATTCTTCGAAGAATTAGTTACTTGTCACTGCCTATACCTGCAGTTGAGCTGAATGGTACTTTGTATGTTAATAGTTGTTGTTCTGATAAATCGTACAATTAAAGTGATGTATCATCTTATATACTGAGTTGGTTTTTGCTAGTCATGCCTGATTACCTACTCCATTTACATAATGACAGAGGAAGCCTAAGATTGATTTCACCTGACTGTACCAACTCATCCATTTATGAGAGTCTTAGTGAAGTTAATTCATAGACATCTAAAAGAATTTGCATCCTTGAATCTCAGGAAGTCTGTCTCTCTAAGGGTGGTTTCCCCTGCGCTGCTGAATTACCTAACATTTCCCTGACAACCTTTCAACTGCTAGAGCACCTGGCCCCTACTTCAGCTTGATCCTCTTCTCCAGCAAGGTGCATCCTTGGACCAGAAGACATGACAATGGAGCTGCAACCCCACAGTTGGCACAGAGATACCTAGTTGGGTGTTGGAGAAGAGAGACCTTCTTACCCCCTTAATACTACTCTTTTCATCTACACGGGTTCCAACTCTTCAGGTGCCCCCAGGGACTAGAGCAACTACCTTCAGGTTATATCCATGAATATTCTTGTAACAGTAAAGGGATTCAAAGGTGAAATTTCAGTCATCTAAGCTTTGGGGCAGTCTGATTTTTTTTTTAAAAAAAAGGTCCGAGTCTAAACTAGTGCCTACAAAGTATAGTGGGGGCTGATTCTTTAGTGAAAGAGAATTTAATGCCTGTACCCAGTCAAACTCCCTCCCCTCCAAGAGATGCATTTCCATAGGAAGTTCAATCAGACCCTATGCCCAGAAGGACAAGAACTTGTCCTCTTTATATCCCAAGTGTCTGTCACTTTTTTAGCATGTCGTCAAACAATGCTCTACTGAAACAGGATTTTCTTGTCTTCAATCACTTTAAGCCACCACAGATACAGAGTTACCTAGGTAGCTCCCATGATGTTTGGTGAATCACTGACATGGAGGGTGGAAGGGAATCTTTCTATGGAGAGAGGGATAAAAAGATATCCCTTTGCAAACTTTTGCTTGATGCTCTGTATTTTTAATTACCACAGGATTTTTCACTCCACAGTGTAGGCATCAATTATATTTTTGCTCTCTCTGACCTACACAGGAGATTGCATCCTTAAAGAAATATGGTGAAGGGATACAAAACCTGTACAAGCACATTAAATGTTTAATTGCTGATGTCTTGCACTGTTAATTTACCCAATTTAGTTCAGGAAGCAAGTTAACATTATGTAAAAGAAATTAATTAGTATTTAATTTAATTCCACTAATACTTAGTGAGCATCTACATATGTCAGGCATTGTACTAGGTAATGGGGATTTACAAATAAACAGTCTCTCCCAACCCAAGGAATTTAATTGAAGAGACAAACAATATTACACAGTTAGTGAATATTAGAACTGTGCATTTTCTTAGATCTGTAAACCATCTTGAAGAGGCTTCACAGTTTATAATTGGAAGTTTGTAGCTTTGACCCCTTGACCTATTTCTCTCACCCCCTCCTCCCCTTTGGCTACCACCAATCTGTTTTCTGTATCTATGAGCTCTTTTTGTGGGGTTTTTTTTGTGGTTTGGTTTTGGGATTTTTTGGGTTTTTTTTTTAGAGTCCACATATAAGTGAGATCATATGTCTTTCTTTGTCTGACTTATTTTACTTAGCATAATGTCATTGAGGTCCATCCATGTTGTAGCAAATGGCAAGATTTCCTTCTTTTTTATGGCTGAATTAAATGTATACATATAATTTTCTTTATCCATTCATCCACCAGTGGACACTTAGATTGTTTCCATGTCTTGGCTGTTGTAAATAATGCTAACATGGGAGTGCATATATCTTTTTGAGTTAGAATTTTCATTTTCTCCGGATAAATGTCCAAAAGTGGAATAGCTGGATTGTATGGTAGTTCTATTTTTTAATTTTTTGAGGAACCCCCATACTGTTTTCCATAATGTTTGCACCAATTTACATTCCCAGTAGGGAACAAGGGTTCCTTTTTCTCCACATCCTCACCATTATTTGTTTTCTCTTGCCTTTTTCTTCCCCTTGTCTTTTTGAAAATAGCCATCCTAACAGGTGTGAGCTGACACGTCATTGTGGTTTTGATTTGCATTTCTCTAATGATTGGTGATGTTGAGCATCTTTTCATGTACCTGTTGACCATCTATATGTCTTCTTTGGAAAAATGTATATTCAGATCTGTCTACTTTTTAATTAGATTGTTATTTTGCTGCTGAGTTGTATGAGTTCTTTGTATATTTTGGATATAACTCATTATCAGATATATGATTTGCAGGTATTTTCTCCTATTCAGTAGTTTGACTTTCCCTTTTGTTGGTGGTTTCCTTTGCTGTGCAGAAGCTTTTAAATTTTATATAGTCCCACTTTTATTTTTGCTTTTGGTGCCTTTGCTTTTGGTGCCAGACTCAAAAAATTATTACCAAGACTTATGTCAAGGAGCTTACTACCTATGTTTTCCTCTAGGAGTTTTATGTTTTCAGGTCTTACATTCAAGTCTTTAATCCATTTTGGGTTGATTTCTGTGAATGGCATAACATAATGGTTCAGTTTCATTCTTTTGTATGTGCCTGTCCAGTTTTCCCAGCACCACTGATTGAAAAGACTATCCTTTCTCCATGTATATCCTTGGTGCCTCTGTTGAAAATTAACCACCCATATACGCGTGGGTTTATTTCTGGGATTTCTGTTCTGTTCCATTGATCTATGTGTCAGGTTTATGCCAATACCATACTGTTTTGGTTACTATAGCTTTGTAAAATAGTTTGAAATCAAGGCAGTTATCACAGTTTAAACATACCAAGTGAAGCTTCTTAGTAAAGCAAATAGATCAAGCTCTGATTTATCTTGAGCAAAATACTGAACCTCTCTCAACCTAAGTTTCTTTGTCATGTAGGTTAGTCCTACTTACTGCACAAAGTTGTATAAGGACTAAAAAATACTGTGTAAAGTCACCTGGATACCATAGTTGCTCAATAATTGTGATATTATTATTATCCTCAGTAAAAGCCCATGTAAATGTAGCCTGCAGTTGATGAAAGGGAAATTAAGCCTGAAAGGAACCTTATAGATGTTTAAATACAAATTCTTACCCCATCCATCATGTCATACCAGCTTTATACAGTGGAAATAAAGCTGTGATTCTACCTCGTCCTTGAATATTGATACGGCAGTACAGGTGGGGGCTGAGAAGCATGACAAAACAATGACAAGATGGTGGCACCTTTCCTCTTTGTGCCAATCACCCAAAGACTACCTCTATCCCTTCTTGTTTCTCCAAACTCTCTATTATTCCTTTAATCACTTCTCCAATGGCTAGTTTCCTTTTTTCTTGTTTAACCTTCAGACCTAGAATTCACAACAGACATGGAAAAAAACAACCTGTCTAAATTATAGGAAAGTTGCAGGAAGGCACAAGGACAGGAATCGCAATTCTCAGTATTCATGTCTAGAGAGTATTACTGTTCCTTGCTTTGCTCAAATGGGTGGTTAATGATTATTCAAACTCAGGAAAAGTAGACTAAGTACAGTATTGTTATATGGTGTTATATGTTATATGGAGTGTGTTTGGAAGATAAGGAATACTTCGTTAATATTATAATCCATCTGGATGACTAGACATACATAGCTGACTATGCAGACACGTAGGATGCACTCTTGTGGTGCTTTAGACAATTTCAGGAGAAAGGTATGCAGACATTATGCCCCAAAGGGAGAAATGCTTATTGCTTTTAATTCCATAAAGTGTTTTTCCTCTTCATACCTGACATTTTTCTTCGGGACTATCTCAATTCCCTATCTATCAAAACTTGGAAATAACTTCAGTCATAAACCAGTGAAATATTTCAGTTGGTGAATTGAAAGTAATAAAATAGAGGCTCGCCCAAACTGTCCTTTGTTGTAAATTACACCAGAGGTCTAGATTACGTCAGCCAAAGGTATTGATCGCAATGCTGAGAGGTTTATAACTACTATTGACTTACCATGTGACCCTGGAGCAGAAATCTAGGAAAATTGCAAAAGCATATCTACGATAATGAAAAGCCCATCATTAATAGAACGTACTATCCTGTCATCCAACCAGTACTGTGTTGGCATCAAGACAAATATTTAACTAATGCTGGAAACAGAAGGTACTTCTGTCTTCACCCTTTTCTCCATTGCATGCTTCTGAGCTATTCTGATGATTGTGTTTTCCTTATTATCACTAAAAGTATAGGTTTTTTTAAAAAACTGATAGGAATTAATTAGTTCATTATTTCCATATAAAAGTAGCATCAATCATCCAAATAGCTCCTAATCCTTTATTATTTTTTTAATGAAGAGCTAGTTCTCCATGTAACTCAATTTAGAATAGGGCTCAAGTCCCACTCTCCTGGGCAGTTAAACCCTACCTGGTGAAGCATTCCACAAAAACTAGTTAGCATTAAGGAAGGAACTCTGAGGTGAAAATGGCCATATTTAGGATACATAAATGGAAATTTTTAATTTAAGTAAACTACTAATTTAACATTATTTTGAAGCACTGGTCCCAGATTACAATGATAATTAATTTTTATCCTTTTCTTAAAAAGAAGCCTTTTGTCTCTATGTGTTCACTCTTTCACTGTCACATGGGTACATTTTTTTTCCACCACACGAGTTCCAGGCTGGCAGAAACGTCCACTAATCCTTAGACCTCTGGGCTGGAACGACAAAAATGCATAAAATCTTACCAGGCCAAAAGAGATCAACTTTAAAAATCTTTGGCATCCAAACATGTCAGAACCGTTTTTCACTGACTCCCCAAACCATTTGTGTTCCCCATCATGGTCCATGGGGTCTGTAACATCAGTTCCTACTTTTATTGGGCAGCCTGGAATTTTTAAGCACCATATTTCATCTCATTTTCCTTTACCTTTCTTGGTTGTTTATACTTTTCACAGTTGTTTTATGAGTTTTCTTTCTGTCTCTAATTCTAGAAGTGTTGGAAAGTGGTAATGGACAGACTACTGTCTGCCAACCCAAGCCATCACTTTGATGTTTGCCACTGTTACGGTGACATCTGCTCTTTCCATTATAGTCAAGCAGGGCCTTCCCTTCCACAGAACTGTGACTAAACAACCACCATATTCATCAGTGGCAACAATTCTTGTAAACAAGAAATGCCAAATTCAGAGCCTTTGTGAAATCCTGTCCCACACTTCTGAAGTCAGGCACATGATCACCTTTAGAGATTACTTCAGAAGTACCAATAAAGAAAAATACAGAGAAACCCAAATATCCTATCAGGATACTTTTGCAAACCTGTTTCCGATTTTTTGTTAGATTATGAGAATTAAATATAAGGAATTTAAACTAGCTTCAGTGGTAGCCAAAAGATCTATGGAAACACATGGGTAAAGCAAGAAATCACTATCACAAAGATACTATAAAAACATGTTTCAGAAACAAAATACCCACTGTTAAAACTACATAGATACTTTTTCTGAAAATGAACTTAATTGATAAAAACAATAATGATAATAATAATGATCTCATCCCAAGACATGTCATAGGAATTAATGACTGTCTGGAAGCTAATGGGCTAAGGTAATGCTCTCAGGAATTAGTCTTGCTTGATGAAATGCTGTTAGTTTAGTAAACGAATGCTTATAATGACAGAAAGTAAAAAAACAGAGCTGCCACTATCGAGCCTGCCTGATTCACAGGGAAAAAAAAAGTTAATGAGTCATGTGCTGCTCTTATTCATTTTTTATATTCATTTGTAATATATCCTTTATATATTTTTTTCATACATCTATCTCCTACTTTTACTCTGAGGATATGTTTACTTAAGGATTGTTATACTGACAGAGATTTAAGCTCTTGATAAAAATGTAACTCCCTCTAGTGCAAGCATATCAAATTTTAAATTATGATTACTTTGAATCATTTTATTTTAACCACTCTGATGTGAAGAAAATGTGGAACCTCCACATGTGGGCTTTAGAATATTGCCTCCAAATTATAGTTGGCTTAGAAGTCATTACTCAACATCTTATTCCAAGTTTATTCTAACAACTGACCTCCTTATTCTGCCCTCTCCATACTGACTCTTATAATCTGAAACCAGCTGCCAAAATTATATATCTGACTATGTCATTTTCCTGCTTGAAAACCTATGCCCATTCCTAGACGTTCCCTGCATCAAGTCTTTATGTTGCTATGTCTCGTTTTGTTTTGTTTATTTTTATTACAAAATATATCCTCATGGAAAAAAATTTTAGTTGGACAAAAACATAGTGGACAGGAAATATCCTCTGACCACTCTCCCACACTCTCCATTCTCACTCCCTAAGTGTAACTGATGTTAATACTTTCATGTATATTCTTCCAGAAATTTCCACCCTGCATTAGTTCTAAACTAAGCCAGACACTTCAGAACATCCTTCAAAAGCCTCCATCTTACTGACCAAACTACTACTCAGCATAATCTCCCCAGTCAAGGAGAGTGTCTCTCAACCTCTGTGACTTTGAAATTCCACTGAAATCCCCCTTTTGATTTTAGTAAAGAGGGCTAGACTGAGCTATTTGGACCATGCTCTCCCCACTCCCTAGCTGGCTGATAATCAGGTGTCCCTTCAAACTGATATTCTTTAAATATTTTCTCAATTTTTATTTAAATAAATTTCAATGATTTTCTCTTAATAAGAAAAATTAAAGAGCAGATTTACTTATTTATTTCCATTTAACAAAGCAGAATCAATATACTAAAAAAAAATCAACAAAACATTACATTTTTCTAAAATTTTAGTTCTCTTTTGCAATATTCAAAACTAGACTACTTGGAAGTTATAAGGGTTTAAACTTAGGTAATAAAAATAAAACACCCATTCCTGATAAGCAGCATTCTGTGAGGGTTATTTCAGAATTTCAGCTGACAACTTTTAACTGACTGAAACTGTATTTACACGTGGTAAACATACACCACAGAGATGGGCTGTTTACTGTAGCAGGTTACTTTGCTTCACTCCAACTGTCCTTTTGGCAGGAGCATGCCCAGCCTAATTCTGTCCGTTACATAAGGGGCCACATGTGGAAACCTGAATCGGCTGACATCATATTACTGACTTAATCCAGTCATAATTCAGGGCCCAGTGACCTGGCAGGCACCTCCCACCCCCTTATTCTGGATAGAAGTGCTATAGCGTAGAGCTTAGGTGGACACACTTTGGAATCAGACACTCTAGGTTCTCATCATTTCCACCACTTACTAGTGGTGTGATTTGGGACTAGTTGTTTAACCCTCCTAAGCCTCAGTTCCACATTTGTAAAATGAAAATACAAACAGTGGCTTCCTTATAAGATTGTGTGAGGATTAAATGAAACGATGCATTCAAAACTTTAATGAAGTGGCAGTAATATTTATGGGGACCTTGATTTTTACTATCATCATCATCATCATTATTATTATTAATTACCTGCCTTTCTCCACAAAAAGATTCTATGTGGAAGGGGCTAGAATACCATCAAACAGGTCCAAAGTTTGGCACAATCTAGAAATATGTGAAGGAAAAAGTTATGAAAACAGATGCTAGTTTTCTTCATCCTTTTTAGTAATACCAGCATGACACTAGGAACAGGGTCCTAGTCTAGTCCCAGCTGACTTTACTATCTGTGTGACTCTCAATGTCCCTTAATTTTTCAAGTTGCACTTTTCCTGTCTATAAAGAATGAAGATAATTATACCTCACAATGCTGGTTGTTAATATTAAATGATATAATGTTTTATACAAATACATGGTATTATTATGGTTATTAGATTCATTAAAATATATTTTTAATTTTAAATATATTTTAGAACTCATCTGATTCATAAAATTCCCTCTAACCAACCCTAGTGCGTCATTTGCTCCAACAGAATGGCTGGAGTTGTTTACAGAAATCTGTACCTAGAATCAAAGAGCTCAGGACTGGAGAAGGCTGCAAATCTGGCCCCAGCCTCCGCTCAAAGGTTCTGGGTGCTAATTGCTTGCTGACCCTTAAACAACTCTACGTCCTCTTCAGAGTTTAAAGTTTGGGGGTGAAATCACTGCCCCTTCTCAAAGATAAACACAAATGCAGATCTGAAGTGGTGTCCTGAGCTAACATGAGACACATTGAGTTTGAATCTCATCACGGCTGTGTTTTTCCAACATAATAAATTGCTCTTTGTTCAAATCAGAAACTGAATTCACTTTATTTTCCAAAATCGGCTCTGCCAGGTTTCCTTGATTTAATTGTATCTTTTTTGTCTGCTGACAATGGAAAGCAGAAGAAAATAGTCTTGCTAAGGAAATGAAATATGACCAAGAAAAACAGGCATTCTCACACTATATGAGGTTTTTTTTTTTTTTCACATTCAGTTTTTTATAAGAAAAAAAGGTCTTTACCCTTTGAAATAACAGCATTATTGTGGTGACTGTTAGGTCATATCTACACAGCCCAAAAGAAAATGTTGGAAAGAAAATTAACCAGTTCACAAGGGTATGGACAACATTATTTTTAAAAGGAAATGGTTCTTCATACACAGAAAGAATAATAAATGATAGAAAAGAAAAATGAGAGTTGAGGCAGTTATTTAAATAATTCAAATAAAATATAAAACTAAAGCACCTGTGATATTTAGGTTAAATCATATAGAGGAAACACAGTTAACCAAATTATTACTGCAGTTCTTCAGTATATTTAGCTAAAATAGTCCTTGCTTTAATAAAATAGTCTTGCTCAGAGAAGAACTCCTTTTTTTTTTTTTTTTAATAAATTTATTTATTTATTTATTTTTGGCTGTGTTGGGTCTTCATTGCTGTGCCCGGGCTTTCTCTAGTTGCGGTGAGCGGGGGCTACTCTTCGTTGTGGTGTGTGGGCTTCTCACCGTCGCGGCTTCTCTTGTTGCAGAGCATGGGCTCTAGGCGCGCAGGCTTCAGTAGCTGTGGCACGTGGGCTCAGTAGTTGTGGCTTGCAGGCTCTAGAGCTCAAGCTCTATAGTTGTGGCGCACGGGCCCAGCTGCTCCGCGGCATGTGGGATCTTCCAGGGCCAGGGCTCGAACTTGTGTCTCCTGCATTGGCAGGTGGATTCTTAACCACTGCGCCACCAGGGAAGCCCAGAAAGAAGAACTCTTGAGTCCTGGTTGGCTGATAGGGAGATCTTGTAATGAATAAATAAGGGTTTAAAGCAAGAAAGATCCAGGTTCCCATCCCAGCTCTGCCATGTACTCACCATTTGCCTGTAAACAAATATGGTTGTCCATTTATTCCATTTTAACATGTTATTGAGAGCCTTCTATGTAACACACACTGTTCTAAGAAGGAAAGATGCAGCAGAGAATATATTAGACAGACTGTTGCCCCCATAGGGCCTTTATCCCAAAGTAGAGAGAAAGAAAGATGATTGAGATAGGTAGATAGATAGACAGATAGGTGATGGATGGATATATAGATAGATAGATACACAGAGATAGATATACAAAAGTTAATTTCAAATTGTTATAAGTGCTACAAAAGGAACAAATAGGATAATAAAATTAAGATTAAAATGACTATTTGGCACAGGGGGATCAGGAGAGGCCTCTCTAAGAAATCAAAACATGAACTAAGACCTGAAGACGAGGAGGAGCCCACAGTGTGAACAGCTGGTGCGGAGCAGTCAAGGCAGGGAGGACACCTGTACAGAGTCTGCTTCTGGAGAAGAAGAGGGCTTTGCCTGTTGAAGGCCCAGGAAACCAACCTGCATGGCAGTAATATGTTGAAGGGGAAGCATGGTATGAGGCAGAGTTAGAAATGTAAGCAAGAACTACTTAGATTTCTATCCTAACAGCAATGGGAAGTTACCGAAGGGTGTTAAGCAAGAGAGGACATGATTTATTTTTAATAGATTAGTCTGGCTGCAGAGTGAAAATAGATTGTAGCAATGCAAGCGAAGAAGCAGGAGCCTATTGAATAACGCCAGGCATGAGATCAGGGATCAGGGCAGGCTTGAAGTTGGATAGAGGGATTGGAAGTAGAGCTAAGTGGATAGATTTGAGATGCTTTTTTTTTTTTAATATAAATTTATTTATTTTTGGCTGCGTTGGGTCTTCGTTGCTGCGCGGGCTTTCTCTAGTTGCGGTGAACGGGGGCTACTCTTCGTTGCAGTGCGCAGGCTTCTCATTGCGGTGGCTTCTCATGTTGCAGAGCACGGGCTCTAGGTGCACGGGCTTCAGTAGTTGTGGTTCGTGGCCTCTAGAGTACAGGCTCAGTAGTTGTGGCGCACGGGTTTAGTTGCTCTGCGGCATGTGGGATCTTCCTGGACCAGGGATCGAACCTGTGTCCCCTGCATTGGCAGGCGGATTCTTAACCATTGCGCCACCAGGGAAGTCCGAGATGCATTTTAAAGATAAAATGAATGCACCGTGCTCGTGAATTATATGTGGGCAAGGAGGGAAAGGAAATGATCAAAGATGATTCCTGTATTTTTGGCTTAGGCAACTGGAAGGATGGTGTCCCCACTTACTGAGAGAGAAAGCGGGGAGAGTCACAGGTCAGATCAAGAGTTCTACTTCAGAAAAGTCAATTTCAGATGCCTTTTAGACAAAAAAGTGGAAATGCCAAGTAGACATTTGAATATGTAGGTCTAAAGCCTGGAGAGGCAAAAACATCAACGTTTGGTGGTATAAAGTATGGAACCAGATGAGATCATCCAGGGATGGAAGTTAGAGGGGGCCAAGGATGGAACCTCGGGGCACTACAGTGTTTAGGGGTCAGGGAGTTGAGATTGAGAAGGAGTTACCTCATCATAAAATGCAAAGTTATCATCTGGAAAGATTAAATAAAAGTATGTATGTTTTGCTACTAGCTGGTAAAGACACTCAACAGTTGTTAATTTCTTCCATTTTGTTTAACCCTCTTCCTGCACACCCACTCCCACCATCCAGATACAATTAACAAATCATATTCAAGCTTGTGTTCTTTCATTTTGAAATGGAAAATTGTGCATCCTGCATCTACGTGTTCACTTTGAGCACCTCAACTCCTGCTCATATTTAGATGATAAATTTATATGATCATTATCATACTTAGAGAAAATCCCCCAAAACAAAAAAAGTAATGGTCCACAATTAATCTAGATTCTGTGCATCAGGATTAGGTTCAGAAAACCCCAAAACAATGTGGCTTAAATGAGAAAAGAGTTTCCTTCTTTTACACAAAACAGGTTGGGAGACAGGTAGTGGGGGACTGGGATGGAGGCTGCAAGATGTTGCCGGGGACCCAGGCTCCAGTCTTTCTGCTCTGCCATCCCAGTGCATGGCTTCTATCCTCAAGGTCACCTTTGTGGTGCAAATGGCTTCCTGAGTTTCAGGAAGAAAGAATCAGCATTCTTTTTTTTAATTGAAATATAGTAGATATACAATGTTGTGTTAATTACTGCTGTACAGCAAAGTGATTCAGTTATACATATATATATATACACTCTTTTTTTATATTCTTTTTCATTATGGTTTATCATAGGATATTGAATATAGTTCTATGTGCTATACAGTAGGACCTTGTTGTTTATCCATTCTATATATAAAAGCTTACATCTGCTAATCCCAGTCTTTCACTCCATCCTTCCCCCACCCCCTACCCCTTGGCAACCACCAGTCTGTTCTCTATGTCCATGTGAATCAGCATTCTTTAAGAACGTCCCTAAAAGGCCTGCAAAACTGTTCTACTGCTAAAGTCAGCCAGAATGTAGCCTTAGAGCTACAGCTAGATGCAAGAGGTGACTGGGAAATGTAGTCCTTTATTTTTTCACAGCAATGGCCCAGCTAAAAACCAGAATTCTTTTAAGGAATAAGGAGAGAATGGATGTTGATAGGCAACTAATAGTTTCTTACACAGTGTGTCTACAAGACCAGTATCAACCAGTGTTTTTTATGGAATAAACCATTTAATCATCCTCTTTTAATGATTAATCCAAGAAAAAGACACAGCCATCCACCCTGGGTCCTTTGATCCAGTTTTATTCTATCTAATTTCAGCAAATTCAACATTTATGGACCGTCAGTGTTGTATGAGGCACTTGGTTAAGCAGTGTAGGAGATACAAAGATTTACAAATTCTCATATAATTTACAATTTATTAGAAAAGAAAAATAAGGACAGAAATCCTAACTGCAATAGATTACTGTAATAGGCATATAAATTAAGAAATCTGAGAGTTCAAATATAATGCAATTCATTATGCTAGAAGGGGCTAAAGAAGATTTTGTAAAAGAAGATGCATGTGAATTGGGCCCAGATGGATAGACCTGAAAAGGATATTCCAAATGGAGAGAGTCATATCAGCAGAGAAGTCAGCAAAGTACAAGAATGGTTAAGGAACAAGAGAGATTCATTTGACCAGATTAATATTTGGGAAAGACATAATAATATGTCTATTGATAATAAACCTTGGTGCATGATTGACTGTAAGCCTCCACTGCCTGCAACATAACAATCTTTCTTATTCTCTCATGATTCTGGGAAGTGTTTGGAAATTCCAAGATGGGGTTGGGTGATGGGAGGATACAATCAGGATAAAAGAGTGTGGGTGTTGTCCTTTTTGGCTTCCAGCCTCTCATGTCTGGCCGTGCCACCCCACTCCTGTCCTGCAAATGAGCCCATCCAGAACCCTCCATGCCCACAGATATGATGCAGTACAGAAGCTGCACTGGGTTGTTACCTCTCTTGGAAGAACATAGTACACAGTCAGGCACGTAGCACTGCAAAAATATTGTGGATGAAGACTCACATGGCTCTCCTGGAGCTAGGGTGTATGCTCCAGGAGCACAGAGGACTCAAATCATCAAAGGCCTTTAATATCACCTTAAGGTGTTAGGGAATGGGGAATGACAAAAGGCCTTCAAAACAGAGGGGCAACAAAATCAGAACTGTTATTTGGAATAATAACTCCAACAGCATTGATTGGAAAAGGAAATATTTTAAAAGCTCTATTAGGAGACTATTTCAATTTTGTCTGGTTAACTACAGTGGAAACTACAGCTGCACTGATGGAGAGTGACACTAGGTCAGCACCCCGTGATCACATTGCACTGTTGCTTTATGATGGTGTTTGATGACACAATTGTTTACAACCCTCCACTTTCTTCCCTGCCTTATCATTAGTGTTACTTTAGAATAATGAAGTCTGTTCCATCCATTAACTCCACTAACATTTGATCTCCCCGTGGACTGAGGTTAAAAATTAATTACTCTTCCAACATATTGATTACATGACTATAAATATAAAAACAGAACTACAGAGCAACTACAGGGACCTTTGTTTAAATAGCATGTTTGCTCTTTTTAAAGGAGGGAATTAAGGTTGAAGGAACTTGGTACTGGAGGAAGGCACTAGAAAAGTGACCCTAGAGTGCCATCTAGTGTTCGTAACATATTTAAGTGCAGTGTATCAAAGAAAGGTCTGGTTTCAGATACTGTGCGCGACTTCGTGTTAAAAACTAGGCAACGTCTGACTATTAAAAAAGCAAATTCTTCCACCGCCTTTATTGCTTGTCATCCAGATATAGTTCTGAATTTTAAACAAAGTATTCATTTTAGAACTGCGGCGGGACGAAGGCTTCAGTTCAACTTCTAGGTAGTGGTGCGTTAACGGAATTGGAGGGCATGGTTTGCAGCTTTGCATCATCCCTCTTACAACTCTCTCTTTTTATCATTCTAGGAAGAGGCTGGCACTAAGATAGAGCTAGCTTTTAACTCTTTCTTTTTATCTCTTTAACCGGGTAGTTTCAGACTATTTCACCTAATTAAAAGTGAACTCATAATATTTCATGAATTAAAGAATGAATAGTATGGAAGAGGTTAAGAACTGGTGTTAAAAGTCTCCTGCCGTGGAAATTCACTGTTACTGAGGTGGCTCATATATCAGAGCACTGCCTTCTACAGACATTAAAATTCACTTTGTTTCATGTCCCTAATACTGCCCAGCCCTTGGGAAGCACGAATCTGACATTATATTAGGCAATTCACACTGACCTAGTAACTCAAAGCAATCATCACTGGTAACTTAAAGTGACTACACTCCAAAAGAGTGTAGAGCCTAAGGTCACAGTTGTAAATCTTGCCACAGAAAGGCCAAAGATTATAATCTTTATGCCAAGTGCTGCAGATTCCTTTCTACTGAGCAGAGTCATATTTCAAAGACTTTACTAATTTGAAACCTACAGTCGGTTGTGACAATAGCAGATATGGCTTAAATGACATCAAACACAAATTTTAAAGAACACCGGTAAATCAGCGGAAAAAAGGCAATTACATTTATTTTACCTGAGGTTGAGATTTTATAGTTCTAGCTTCACAATATACTGAAATTCAAGTATCATATAACTTTTATGAATTGAGAGGCTAACAATTAAATAATTAAATCATGCTTAATTAAGGACATGTGTGATCCTGTATCAGTGTATATTTTTACAATTTGTTATGATTATGTATAAACAGGGGGTATTAATTCATTTGGAGCTTTGTACTATTGGGACCAAGGTCAGAGGTTTGATTTCTAAACAGGATAGACAGCTTCACCGCTGGGTGCCTCCGGGCATCTAATCAATGTTTCCTCAGTGGGCTTCAGGAGAGTGAATGTGTAAGTTGGCCACTGCTAAAGAAAACCATTTTTTTAATTTGTTCTTATTAGACTTTTTATTACATAAGTAATGTATACTTCCTGTGTGTAAAATAACGTCAGATGTAGTTTTTTAAAAGGTAGCATTCTTGCAGATTCTAGCAATCCTCTCCAGTACTACCCTGTTCCAATAGATACTGTCACTTTCATATCTTCATGCCTCTCATACTTACCGAAAAATATACATATACGTTGATTTTAGAGCTTTTAAACAAAAATAGGATCATTCTATGTACATAATCTGCAACATGAGTTATTTTCACTTAGCAATATACCACAGGTATTCCTCTAGTATATAGCTCAGTCTTTTTTATTGCCTAATATTCTTTAGAATGGGTGTTTCTAAATTCACTTAATCATATCCTTCCTTCTGGGCATTCAGGTTGTTTCCAGGTTTTTTGTTTTGTTTTGTTTAGTATTAGAAATGATGCTGCAAAAAATATTCTCATATATAATGTATGATCTTATATACCAGCCTTTTATTCTTCTAGGATACAAACCTAAACACACAGAAAAGTAATAAATAGTTGGGGCATCCTCTAATATCGTGTTAAATATTTGAAGTTGAAAGAGAAGTTTTCTCTTTTGACACCCAATAAATCCGAGCATGTTTCATAACAAAAAGACATGGCACGTTTGCTCCAGATCTGAAATTCTGGAGAAGAAAATTAAAATGAAAAAGAACAACTCTTTATGTTTATATTAGGATCCTCAGCATACCCTCTACCAAATTACATTCTATGCAGTGATTTTATAAGATGTAGCAACATTAAGTTCTTATCACTGTCTCGCAATCCAGTTACGAGTTAAGTAAAAATCTAAACAAAACATCTTTGGCTCAGATGCTCCTGCAAAGAGCATTTCAAAAGAAATTTATTTCAACTTGTTTTTCTAAGAAGAGGACTAACTTGAATGATAGGAAGACCACTAGAATTGGAGCCAGACAAATAGGGCCAAGGCCTGGCTCAGTCACTTTTTAATAGCCAGTGTTTATTGAGAGCTTACTATGTGCCAGACATTACACAAAATGCTTTACATGGATTAACAGATATAATCCTCACAATAACCTGATGAGGTACATACTATTATTATCCCTGTTTTATAGATGAGGAAACTTGGGCACAGAGAGTTATGGAACCTGCCCAAGATTGCATAGCTAATAAATAGTTGAACTAGGAATCAAACAGGCGGGGTTCCTCCGAGAATCCATGCTTTTAATCAGTGTTATGTAAGTGGGTAACCCTGAGCCCTTTCCTTCCTAAGATACAGATAACTTATCTGGAACATGAGGATAATAAACCTATTCTACTTATTTCCCTAGGTCATTTTGAGGACTGAGGTCATTGTATGTAAAAATCTCAGTAAGTTACAAATCATTACAGTTTTCGGTTTCTTTCCTAGTTTTTAGAAATGAGCAAGATGCATCCTAGGTAAAATTCTAAAGTAGATGTCCCGTTTCAACAGAAGGGTTTATAGTTAGGCAAAATCACCTGGCATTGACCTTGCAAGATTCCTGTTCTTTGAAAGTGGGGATGATGTCCTTTAGATAGAAAATATGTGTAGCATGTGGAATGCATAGGAGACCCAGAATCAGGGATGCAGGCCCAACACTGGTTTCAGCTCTTAGCAACTCTATGACATATATTCTCTTATTCTTCAAACTTCGCATCTGTAAAATCTAGTCCCCATCTCGCAGGTTATGAAAGTAACATACCTGCATGTGCTTTGTAAACTACCAAACAATAAGCTGTTGTTTGTATTACTGCCATGTCAGAGAAGAGTAATGTACAACTCACTCAGGAGAGGGAGAAGGGAAGTGTGCCACTGGCAGGGAGCCAACCCCATTTGCCTCTGTGCCTCAAAAACACTGGAGAGCCTGAATTTGATGACCATGGGTTTTGTCACATTTTTTTTCCAACCACAGTTGGCTGGGGCTATTTCCTTACCTTGAGTCCCTGCCAACCACATGGACCATATTTATTCATCCATCTTTTCATTCAAGTACTAATATATTTGTTGAGCATCTACCATGTGCCTAGCATTGTGCTAATCATGATAAACAATGGGAATACAATGTAATTGAAATGAAGTCCCTGTCCTTATGGAATTTACATTCTAGAGGAGCGATATAAACAAAAGATAAACCAGTAAACAAAAATTAAACCAAATGATAAGAGCACAGCATAAGTGCTAGAAGGAAATTAATAGCAATAAGTGAGAAGATAGAGTAGGAGAGACCCATTTTGGATGGTGTAGTAGAAGTAAAGGTGGGATCCTGAAGATGGATGAGGGAAGACAGATTTAAGGTCTCCTTTAAAGGCAAAACCGGCATAACTTGATGGATCTGATGAGAGGGATAAGGAAAGAGAATTAGAAGATGACTATGAGGTTTCTGCAATAAACAACTGAAAGGACTATCTCACTATTTACTTGCTCTGTTATGGGGAATTGGAAGAGGGGTTCTGGAAGTCAAGACTACCATTTGGGATATGTTGATTTTTAAATGCCTGTAAGGCAATCAAATGTCAAGTTGGAAGTGTGAACCCAGAGCACAAAGGAAAGTTCTAGGTTGAAGAAAAAAAGTTGGGATGTCTTGACAGTACTTAAAACCATAGGAATCCACATTAAGCTGTAGAATATTAGTTTTCCTTTGGTTATTGACATTTTAATCAATAACAGAAGCCTGAAAACTATCAAGAATGGATTTTTTAAATCCCTATTAGTGAAATTTCAGGAGCACTGTAATTTTCAAGAAATGTTTTTTCAGGAAAAATATTTCGGGCCAGAAATTGAGAGGGATTTCTTAGGTTCTGGAAAGTTATGCCTACGGAGTGATCTGCTACTCTGGTGGGGATATGACGAAGTGGAATGAGATAGAACTTGGACCAAGACGGACCTGGGCTTGAATTCCCGCTCTCTCATCACCAAGTTATGTGGCTTTAAGAAAGTTTCTTGCTCTTTTCATCTTCTGCTTGATTATCTAAACAATGAAAATTAAAATACCTACCTTGTAGAGTTGTTGTGAAAATTATAAATAATATATGCAATAAATGCCTAGCACAGGATGGTGCTCAGCAAATAGTAGCAACATTAAATTCCTTTACCTTCACTGCACCGTAAAATGTCTTGAAAGACACCACCTCTACTTTCATACCTCATTTCTCTCCTTGACTCCAATCAAGTTTCCCATCCCTACAATTCCACTGGATCTCCTCTTGTCAAATCATCAGTGGTGTTAAATCTGTCCTCAGTTTTGCACCCCTTCTCTGCAGCATTTGACCCAGGTGATCACTTCTCCCTCATTGATTAACTTTCTTCTCTTGGCTTCAGTGACACCATACCATTCTGGTTTCCTGCCTATATATATCATGGAAAGCTCCTTCTCAGTCTCCTTTGCTGGATCCTTTTCCCAGCTCAAACTCAATGTCTCAGGTTCAGTCCTAGAGACCCTTTTCTTTCGTGGCCTCACTCTCTCCATAGTAATGTTATCCAGTCCTATTGTTTTAAATACATCTATACACTCCCAAATTTCCATCTTCCCCTGAACTCCAAAGTAATACATTCAGCACCTCCTTGACATCTTCGTGTGATAAGCACCTCAAGTTTAACAGATAAAAAATAGAACTCTTGACCTCCCCCACTCCTCAAGTCTTCTGCCATCTTAGTAAAATGGTGTTATCATCCACCCAATGGTACTCTACCAAAATCCTACCTTTCAGCACACACTATCAACTCTGTTTCCAAATTATATCCACAAACCGTTTCATTTGTGCTGCCAAACCCCAAGACCCCATCACTGCTTTACTGGACTACTGCTCAAATGGTCTCCAAGATTCCACTGCAATCCATTCTTCCATGGCATCCAGAATGAACTTTTGAAAACATAAATCATGTCATGGGACTTCCCTGGTGGCGCAGTGGTTAAGAATCCGCCTGCCAATGCAGGGGACACGGGTTTGAGCCCTGGTCCGGGAAGATCCACATGCCACAGAGCAGCTAAGCCCACGAGCCACAACTACTGAGGTCACGTGCCACAAGTACGGAAGCCCACTTGCCTAGAGCCCATGCTCTGCAACAAGAGAAGCCATGGCAGTGAGAAGCCCTCGCACCGCAACGAAGAGTAGCCCCCGCTTGCCACAGCTAGAGAAAGCCCGCGTGCAGCAACAAAGACCCAGCACAGCCAAAAATAAATAAATAAAATAAATTTATTTTAAAAAATAAATTTATTTTTATAAATAAATAAATCATGTCACGTCACTTTCACATCTAAAATCTTTCAGTGGATTTCTGTTGCACTTAGAATGAAGCCTGAGTTGTTTACCATGGTTCATGAAGGCTTACATGATTGAGCCTCAGCTTCCTCTCCAACCCCTCTCATTCTACTCACCCCCTGTAGCACACTACTCTACCACCTTACCAGCCTTTCTTCTTTCCTCGAAGCTTGTTTCCCCATCAGTGTCTTGCCCTAGTTTTTTTCTCTGCCTAGAACTCTCTGCCTCAGATTTTTTCATGTCTGGTCCTTTCTCATCATTCTCAGAGAGACCTTCCCTGATCACCCAGTCCAAAATAGCACTCACTCCGTCAGTCATGCGCTATCACATAACCCTGCTTTATTTTCTTTTATTACTTATAGCTATTTGAAATCATCTTGTTTATCTATATGTTTACTTCTGTATTATATCTGTCTCCGCTCCACTAGATTATAGACTCCAGGAAAGCAATGATAGATCTCCCTTATTCATCTCTATACCCTTAGAACCTAGACAGAGGCTGACATACAACAGACTCCCAAAAATATGTCAAATGAGTGAATGAATGAGTGAACAGTAGTTGTTATTGCTCTACCCATGTACAAAGCTGAGACTCAGGTGTTATGGAATATCATCCTCTACTTGATTCAGTTTTTGCTACTTAACCCATTCCTTCTGCTTTACCTAAATGCCTTTTCTTCTCTTTCCCAAGGCCCAACTAGTTGTTAAATTCTGTCTCTTAAACATCTCTTATTTCTATCTTGTCTTCTCCCACACATGTCTACTGCCTAACCTCAGGATCTCATCACTATTTACCTTAACATTATAAATAGTCTCCTAATTGTTCTGTCTCCCTCCAGTTTCATCATTCTTAAATCCAATATCCAATTTTTCTAATACACAAATTTCAGATAACAGCCTTCAGAATTTCCACGTTTTCTTAGATTCCTAAGTAAGGTCCTCTGTGATTGGAACCCTGCCTTCTGTGTGCATCACAATTCACAGATGCTCCTGTGCTCCAACCATTCCAAAATGACTTTCAAATGGCTTCCAAATTCTGCCTTTTTGCTCTGGTACAGACTATTCCTCCTTCTGGAAATGCCCTCCACCGGCCTATACCCTTCTCATCTGTATGTTAAACTCATAATCTGCCTTTAATACCCAACTCAAGGATCTCCTCCTCTGCAAAATCTTCTCCAGTCTACCAAATCCACATTAGTCCTTTTGTCCTATGTGGCCTCGTTAACATACACAAACTTTTGTTATTTTACTTTTCAAGCAATATGATAATTATTTATTATCTTGATACCATATTGTGAAATCCTTGAGGTCTGAAACTATGTTTTATCGTTGCATCTCTAGCACTCATCCTGGAATGTTATAAAATGTCACTAATAAACATTTGTTGATAGAGAGAAACAAAGAAGCTAAAAATAAATGCATTCAACAACCCAACAAACATGCATTATAAAAAATAAGTTGTGTTTCCAAATCATCATTTAAAAAGTATCAATAAAAGATGTCATACACTTTTACTCTTCAGTATTTACCAGAAAGGAATGATGGAAAAATAGAAATTATATATTCTGAAAACCCACTTAATAATTTTGATCGAAGCTCCAAGACTTGGAAATCACACAGTTTTGAGAACTGTTTGTCACCACCTTGCCTCTCCCCTCCATTTGCCGCTTTGAAAATGGCCAGCTAACAAAATCTTTTATTTTGCATGCATCTTATACTTGCTTTGATTGAAAAAATAGCCAGCAGTCTGCTTATTATGAGAGCTCTGGGTTGTTTTGGAATTCCTGAACCAAGTGCAATTCATTTATTAGTCCTTGGAAATACAGAGCAACCAAGCAAACACCAAAACGAAGGGAGATGCTTGATGTTCTTTTGGTGGAGCCTGAAAATGCTAGAACCATTGCACTGCACAGTCAGTGTTAACTGGAAAAGCACACTATAAATATAAGCCTCTTTTTTCTACTTTTATCCTCTAAAAATATCTGAAAACCTAAAATAAGATGTACATCTAAACTGTACCATGAGGTCTCTCCTGCTCAAAACAAAACAGAAAACAATCTTCCCTACCTCTTAAGGCTTGTTCTTCCTACCATTAAAGTTAGCATATTATATTTATTAAAATCCTTGTTAAAAAGCACCTAGGAAGATTTAGCCCATGCAAAAATTAATTCTGATTACTCTGTTGGCTGTGTTAGTTTGTCAGATTTTCAAAGAGAAACCAGCTCTCAAGAGGTAAAAGGGGTAAGAAGTTGTTGGTAGAAAAGGAAGGCTGAAAAGGGAAGAACAGAACTGGAGGCAAAATTCAGTCTACTTTTGACTAAAGCAGGCCTCAATTTTTACATAACAGATGTGATGAAAACTTGCATGTGAAAGAACCAGAGCAATGGCTTCCTAAAGGACACCCTGATAAGAGTTACGGTTTGTTGACCTGAAACAGACTGCCAGATATTTCCAGCAAAGAGAAGTTTATTTGGGATCAGTAGAGAATCACAATTTGGGGTCTGCAGCCATGGCGAGCCACAGGCAGGTTCCTGCAGGGCAAGGGAAGAAGAACCCTTTTATAGAGGGGAAAAGGAAGTTGGGAGGACTATAGTAAACGAAGAGTCTATGCTGTTTCATTGGCTGAGTCTTTCCAGGGAAGAAGAGTCTTTCTTCTACCAGCAGGGCTTTACTATCATTGCAGGGCATGGGAGCTCCCCCTTCTGGTCTCCCAACTGTATTTAATTGAGGTTTCTGTTTATTAATTTTTACAGATTAAGCCTTAAGAATCTCTGGGGCTCAAGATGATTCTCAGTCTCCAAAGAAAAGCAGTCTTCGTTTTATGCTAATCTTGCAATGACAAAGTGAGAACTCGTAAGTTAATGACCTGCAAAAGCATCAAAGATTAAAAGAAAATATAGGGTTCCTAGCTTGGAGTGGGCTTCATTTATAATACCTTACATGGGACCTGACTGAATGAGACCACTCTACATTTGCTTTTTCATTAAAAGTGTGAGAAAACCTTAAAAAATCAAGAACTCCTCCTAAAATGTCAGAACTAGAAGGGAAACCCACAGTAATGAAATATTTTGCTTATGGAAACATAAGAAACAACATGAACACAGAACTGCCTGTACTTACTACACCAGGATGGAATAGACCCAACATGCAGCAGACTGCAGATTAAAATGGTAGGTACATTAGAATGGGCAACTGAAGACCAAACACCCTTGAGGTAGAAATAAGTGGCAGTGTAAACGGAGAGACTATAGGCTGACCAGCAAAAAATTATTAAATAATGTCTCTTTGCCAGACACAGAATAGATTTTTTGCTGTTGCCATGGTTTTTGTTTTTATTTTATTTTATTTTATTTTAATAGATCTTTATTGAAGTATAATTGCTTCACAATACTGTGTTAGTTTCTGTTGTACACAAAAGTGAATCAGCTGTATGCATACATATGTCCCCAAATCCACTCCCTCTTGAGCCTTCCTCCCACCCTCCCTATCCCACCCCTCTAGGTCATCGCAAAGCACGGAGCTGATCTCCCTGTGCTATGCTGCTGCTTCCCACTAGCTAACTATTTTACCTTCGGTAGTGTATATATGTCCATGCTACTCTCACTTTGCCCCAGCTTCCCCCTTCCACCCTGTGTCCTCAAGTCCATTCTCTATGTCTATGATTTTATTCCTGCCCTGCAACTAGGTTCATCAGTACCTCTTTTTTTTTTTTAAGATTCCATATATATGCATTAGCATACGGTATTTGTTTTTCTCTTTCTGACTTACTTCACTCTGTATGACAGACTCTAGGTCCATTCACCTCACTACAGATAACTCAATTTTGTTTCTTTTTATGGCCGAGTAATATTCCATTGTATATATGTGCCACATCTTCCTTATCCATTCATCTGTCGATGGACATTTAAGTTGGTTCCATGTCCTGGCTATTGTAAATAGAGCTGCAATGAACATAGTGGTACATGTCTCTTTTTGAATTATGGTTTTCTCAGGATATATGCCCAGTGGTGGGATTGCTGGGTCATATGATAGTTCTATTATTAGTTTTTTAAGGAGGTTCCATACTGTTTTCTGTAGTGGTTGTATCAGTTTACATTCCCACCAACAGTGCAAGAGGGTACCCTTTTCACCACACCCTTTCCAGCATTTATTGTTTCTAGATTTTTTGACAATGGCCATTCTGACTGGCGTGAGGTGATACCTCATTGTAGTTTTGATTTGCATTTCTCTAATAATTAGTGATGTTGAGCATCTTTTCATGTGCCTCTTGGCCATCTGTATGTCTTCCTTGGTGAAATGTCTATTTAGGTCTTCCACTTGTACTCAGAAAACTATAAAACACTGATGAAAGAAATCAAAGGTGACATAAATAGATGGATAAATATACCATATTCTTGGATTGGAAGAATCAATATTGTGAAAATGACTATACTACCCAAAGCAGTCTACAGAGTGAACACAATCCCTATCAAACTATCAATGGCATTCTTCACAGAATTAGAACAAAAAATTTTACAATTCATATGGAAACACAAAAGACCCTGAATAGCCAAAGCAATCTTGAGAAAGAAAAATGGAGTTGGAGGAATCAGGCTCCCCGACTTCAAACTATACCACAAAGCTACAGTAATCAAGACAGTATGGTACTGTCACAAAAACAGAACTATAGATCAACGGTACAGGATAGAATGCCCAGAGATAAACCTACGCACGTATGGTCACCTAATTTATGACAAAGGAGGCAAGAACATGCAATGGAGAAAAGACAGCGTCTTCAATAAATGGTTCTGGGAAAACTGAACAGCTACATGTAAAAGAATGAAATTAGAACACTCCCTAACACCATACACAAAAATAAACTCCAAATGGATTAAAGACCTAAATGTAAGACCAGACACTATAAAACTCTTAGAGGAAAACATAGGAAAAACACTCTTTGACATAAACCACAGCAAGATCTTTTTTGACCCACCTCCTAGAGTAACAGAAATAAAAACAAAAATAAACACATGGAACTTAATTAAACTTAAAAGCTTTTGCACAGCAAAGGAAACCATAAACAAGACAAAAAGACAACCCTCAGAATGGGAGAAAATATCTGCAAATGAAACAACAGACAAAGGATTAATCTCCAAAATATACAAACAGTTCATGGAGCTCAGTATCAAAAAACAAACAATCCAATTAAAAAATGGGCAGAAGATCTAAAGACACAGAATAGATTTTAACATGGTTATCAAGAGCAACTATTAACTGAAAATTTATTTATGAGGGCACATTCAAGGTTTTAAAAATGACTTTTAAAAAAGCTATGACTAGCTGCCTAAAAAGAACACTCTTTAATGGTAAGTTGATGGTGACAGTACTTACTGCAGACAGCATACCTGAGTATATTCATTTCTAGGGCTGCCATGACAAAGTACCATAAACTGGGTGGCTTAAAACAACAGAAATTTATTCTCCCTCAGTCTGGAGGCTAGAAGTACAAAAATCAAGGTGTTGGCAGGGCTGTGCTCCAAGGCTCTGAGTAGAAGCCTTTCTTGCCTCTTTCTACCATCTAGTGGTGGCCATTAATCCCTGGTGTTCCTTGGTTTACAGTTGCATCACTCCAATCTCTGCCTCTGTCATCACACAGCATTCACCCTGTGTGTCTCTCTTCATGTGATGTTTTCCTTTTCTTCCAAAGACAGTAATCATACTGGATTAGTACCCATCCTAATTACTTTATCTTAACTTAATTGCATCTACAAAGACCTTATTTCCAGACAAAGTCACATTTATAGGTGCTAGGGGTTAGGACTTCCACATCTCTTTCCTTTTTTTAACTTTTTTTTTTTTAACATCTTTATTGGAGTATAATTGCTTTACAATGTTGTGTTAGTTTCTGTTGTATAACAAAGTGAATCAGCTATATGTATACATATATCCCCATTTCCCCTCCTTCTTATGCCTCCCTCCCACCCTCCCTATCCCACCCCTCTAGGTGGGCACAAAGCACCAAGCTGACATCCCTGTTTTATGCAGCTGCTTCCCACTAGCTATCTGTTTTACATTTGGTAGTGCATATATTTCAGTGCTTCTCTCTCACTTCATCCCAGCTTACACTTCCCCCTCCCCGTGTCCTCAAGTCCATTCTCTACATCTGTATCTTTATTCCTGTCCTACCCTTAGGTTCATCAGAACCATTTTTTTTTAGATTCCATATATATGTGTTAGCATACGGTATTTGTTTTTCTCTTTCTGACACTCTGTATGACAGACTCTAGGTCCATCCACCTCACTACAAATAACTCAATTTTGTTTCTTTTTATGGCTGAGTAATATTCCATTGTATATATGTGCCACATCTTCTTTATCCATTCATCTGTCACTGGACACTTAGGTTGCTTCCATGTCCTGGCTATTGTAAATAGTGCTGCAATGAACATTGTTCCACACATCTTTTTGAGGGACACAATTCAACCCATAAGACCTGGGATCCTTTCCCTTGATCCAGCCTCCAATGATAAGCTAAAATAGGTTAAGCTCTAAAATGAAATTGTCCCAAGCTCTAAAATAAATTTGTTTCAAGCTCACTGCTTCCAAATGAGAGCTGACATCTGTCTTTCACCATAACTAATATTCATTTGGTAATCTTATGGCACTCATCATATGGACTCCATTTCTAAAGTACCTTTACCTTTAATTTACATATCATGTAAATAGATCAATACTTTATACATTCATGTTTCTTTTGCTCCATCTATAGTTCTCTTACATGTATGTCTATTCTTGATTGTGAGCTCCCAGAAGGCAGTGACTAATTAATGATTCCTTCCCTCTTTCCTGTTAAGCTCTTTAGAGAGATTTCTACAGCAGAGTTCTTTGGACCCCTAAAGATATAATTCTTTCATACATAGCAGTCTGGCGGGTTGACGCTAGGTCAGGGTGGGTTCACGTGCATCCACACATTGTATTTGGAACCTTCTTTTACCTTCTAACTTGGACTTTGACCTAAGTGACCTAAGCATAACAAACTCCCTACTCCCTTATAAAGATTTTTATTTCAGAGATCCCATTGCCCTCCCTTTAATCTGGTTTCCCTAAACCCATCCTCCCATGAGTACATCAAACATTTCTCTATATGACTAAACACCAAATATGGCCATGAGCCAAGTTCTCTCCACTGACACTCCTGGGACCCAGACAAATTAAGAGATGTAGTTGAAAATCTGTTTAAGTGGTCCAGGAATATTTTCTTCATTGTCCTCATTATCATAATAATTCCTGTCATCATTTACCAAGTGCTTAACAAGTATTTTCTCATCAAAAGCCCTATAAGACAAGTACTTTATCATCCTTATTTATAGATAAGGGAAACTGAAGTACAAGGATGTTAAGCAACTCACCCAAGGTCACGCAGCTACTAAGTGGCAGACACAGGATGTCATGGCATCCAAGGAAACCTAGCTGCTTGAGGACACAGAAGACTCCAGGAGGCTCTTACCTAACTTCACCCACAAGCAGCTGGTAGATGGGGTGCAGGTAAGATGCTGTGTTCTAAAGACAAGTTATATGTATAGGAAGAAAAGATAAGTACTGCGGTATTGGCTGTGGGTCATATGGCAGTTGAAAACCTCCTGGTTAAGCAGGGAGACTGTGCTTATGCAAAATTAAGTTAAGAGGGGAAGAAAAATGAGGGAGCACAGATGGCCCTCTGAGGACATGCTTCTCCCCAGACAACTCCAGTTTGCTCTTTGCCCAATTAGATGAGCTATTTCCTATTTGTTTTTACTTCACTTTATTTCTAAGGAATAATTTAGACACTTAATTTGCCAAAAATGTCATGAGTGAGCCTAATAATAAGGAGAAAGGCGGAGAAAGAGTGAAAATAGAAATACTAAGTTTAAAATAATAATGTTCGTGTTTCCATTTTCTCTAAATGGAAAGGAGAGGGGAAGAGGTACAAATAAAGCTTTTTAAAATCTTTATAAAATCCCTGTTAAAAGCACCTAGGAAATTTTCTCCCATGCAAAAATTTATTCTCATTATTCTGCTGGCTGTGTTTGTCAGATTTTCAGAAAGTAAACAATGACATGTAGATTCCAAACATGTAAACCAAACAGTTTTCTATTGCAAGATTTATGTACTGCCCTGCATTCTCTTTGGAAGAGGAAAATGTTTGTGTTTGATTTTTTGTTATCAAGGACATAGCAGATTCTGATGATAATTGTTGTAAATCAGTCATTTAAGGTGTATATCAATCTGCCCTTATTCGGTCAGTAAGGCTACTTTTCCTTTCTGTTTGAATAGAAAAAAATATATCGTTTACTGATATATGGCTTCTTTTAAAATCACCCTATATGCGATAACATTAAAAATACTATTTGCTGCATAAAGTCAGGAGGGATGGAATCAAATACCACTCTGTAACCCTTACTAAAAATTTCATTTCAGATGCAATTTTTTGCTTTGCTTTTTATTCGTCCTTTCTTCTTTTCTTCCTTTCTTTTCCAAAAAATTTATTTGTACAATGAATTCAAAGTACTATCATAAGACAGAAGAGCTTTTGAAGCTATCCCTGCCAAGAGCTGGCTTGATGCAATCTTGACAAGTGAAAAGTTTGACTTCGGTCCTTCACACTTCTCATTTTTACCTCACCCTCTCTGTTTTTTGATGAATTTCTCACCTAATCTCTTGTTGTATATATATGTTTATGTAATTAAGATATTTGAATTGTTTAAGTGGATTCTAGTGGATGTAATGCTAAACCTAAAAGAATAAATGTTGAGGATATTTAAATGGTTGGGATGATCAGGGAGATCTTTTTTGGTGAGTGAAATCTTTTGGTGCTCCTCAAATCCTGCCATGAAGCATTGTGCTATTCTACCTCTATTCCAGGCCTTGATTTGATTGTTCTCTTGACTTCAGGAAGGACTAAGTTAAACTCATGGTATATATGACTAGCAAGAAGTGGACTGACCATCCATGTGTCTAATCATGATAACAGTAGTTTTTCTAAATTGTTATGTTACATGTTCAAAACTTGCAGAGAATAAAATAGTGTATATTAATCATGGCTGGTATATATTGAGTACCTACTAAGTATCAAGAATATTCCAAGCATTTGCCTGTCATTATCTCAAGTAATCCTCTCAAGAACCTTATGAACTAGGAATTATCACGTTTAACATAGGAAATTGCTGATATTTGACTGCCTATAACCTATAAAAATGACAATTTCATATTTTAGCCTAATATTATTACCCCCATTTTACAGATCAATAAACTGAGGCTCATGGAGATTAAGGAATTTGCCCAAAATAAGTGATGGAGCCAAATATCTGAACCCAGGCAGTGTGATTTCAAAGCCCACAGTTTTAGAGGTATTTGAATGACATAGTATATAACAGAATGCATTAGGACAAATATCATACACATTTTTACAAGTGTAGAAAGTCTCTGAAAAGTGTTACTTGTTCTTCAGGCTCTTCATCAAGGACAGTTTCTCTTCTTGATTAGTAATGCTTTTCCTTTTGATGCCAAATACTTAAAGCCAAAAATTTCAAAGGAAACATCACTGTAATGAAATTGTCCATTACTTCCTGAAAGGCTCTACTCACCTAGTAATTAACCATTAGTCACCTTGCTGGACTTTGTCACAGTGATTGTGAGGATCATCACAGGACTCTACCAGCCTGGAAATGATTCATCCAGTTAGTCTGTAGAGTTTGTTGGGTGGTTTGATTTGTAGGAGAGTAGGGTTAAGTGAATGAAACTTTAGGCCATAAATTAAAGAGCGGAGACAAGTGTTACCATTTACCACCTATGGAGTCAGACTAGGAAAGAGATTTTTGGCTTTTGGGGATTTTTTTCAGATGAATATGAGATGATTAGTGTCCCTGTTATCACTAAAATATACTCCTAATTCAGTGAAAAAACAAAAACCAGACAGTCTGAATATGTGTAATTCACTTGATCTCGAACATATCATAATTGAACATAGAATGCTAAAAGTAACATACTGTAGAATAAAAGAGACAAACTGAAAGCCTATCAGGCTGAAGAAAGGAAGAACACATAGACACGCTGAGGAAATGACTGGTTCATTTTCAGGATCATTGGGCAAAGCAACCTCTTAGTGAAGAGAAGCAACTGAGAAAAGACATGCCTTATTATTTTCATGGCTGTTATGTATGCTTTCTTGATCTCAGTTTACCTTGATAAATATGGAATAATCATTAAAAATAAACATACTTTATACAAAATGAAATCATAATCATTTTGACCCAAATAATTGGCACATGATTTACAACAGTGGTTTTCAGTTCTATTTGCATATTGTACTCACTTGGGGAACATTTAAAAAAATACTTATTCCCCCTAAAACCAATTAAAGCAGAATTTCTGAGGGCAGAGATAGGTATCTCTTCCCAAGTTATTGTAATGTGCAACCAACACTGAAGACCACTAGTCAACAGGAATATTTATTTCTATGGAAAGAAGAGGAACTGCAGGATTCAAAACTCTTTACAACTTCACTTGCTTTCCATTCCATCCTATATTCTGATAGAAGCACAACAAATCAGTATGATACCCCAGTAGGTATATTGTTTCACAAGATTCAGTTTTTGTGTGTGTGGTGAGCAGGTTTAGCTTAACTGCCCTAGGAAAAGCTATCCCTAACTCTAGGACTCAGCCCACATAAAATAGAGAAAGTGGTAATCAAAAAACTCTATTTGCACACCCAGCTCCCAGGTCTTGTTTTCTAATACAAGAATGCAATACAACACATTCTTCAATTAAAAAAAAAAAAAAAGGAGCTAGATCTCTTTGGAGAAATGGCTGAGTCTAGGACTGGGGCAGGAAGTACACAAGATGAGCCTGGAACATCTTGTAGTGATAGAAAGCAAGAAAGCGCTAAAACGCACACACATACACACACACACACACACCCCAGAACACAGTAAGGAGGAACAAGGGAGTGAACTGAAAGACTTCCCAATGAACAAAGCTGGAACAATTTGAGCAATAAAATACAGTGGCATTGATTATAACGCAAAGTATTTTCTAATCCATAAATTGATACTAACATAAACAATGGATTTAATCAATAAAGAAACTGGGGGAGAAAAGACAAATCTCTCGTGCAGAAGAATTCCAAATAATTATATAACTACTCCTCCCTTAAAGAGGTGGAAAATAACTCCCCACTCCCTCTGTGTAGTCAGAGCATTGTGACTTCCTTCCAAAAGAGTACAGTTTGGAAAGCAACATGTGTACAATGCTTTATAAATGTGTATAAAGCATTATACTCATGTCACAAGTTGGGATCCCTGGGAAGCAGCCGCTGAGATGGAGATTATCATGCAAGAGATTTATTTGGCAGTGTCCTTGGAACAAACAACTGGGGAAGGGAATTGAAAGAAGCAGGATGGATAGGAGAAGAAGTTATCTGCAATGCAGTCTTAGTGGAGGTCTCAGCCAACCGTCTAGGGAGTTCTGAAGTGGGACTGGCCCTCCAGAGTTGTCCTGATTTGGTGGTGGGGGACAGGTCTTTATTGAGTAGTCATTGAGTAGTCATTGGGTGCAAGCCACCCTTGGAAGAAGGTCTTGATCTTGAGCAAAGCAGCTCCCTTCAGCTGAGGCCATTCACATGGGGGCCTGAAAACTGAGGGTGTTTTGCTGGCCATGCTTCTAGCAACTGGGACTAGGTCCTTTATTCCTGAAAGGGACCAAACAGCACATCACGGTGTCCACCACAACACTGGTTTATGTGTGATATTTTTCACAATAAAAAAATATCTTAAAGAAAAGAAAAATGGGTAAGGCAGGAAGGCCAAGCTGTAAAAGGGAATCATTTAGAAGTGGTACAGAATCTCAGACAAGACAGGACAAAGTCAGGAACCTAATGTGATGAGGTAGGATGTGAAAGAAAACTGAACACTGAGTTAGGAGTGTCCATAGAGTAATATGTGGGTTTTCTGCTGGTAGAGGTGAAACCAGTGAATCAGACATGATTGGGTAATATTACCCCAACTGCCATGATTAACAGACATAGTGGAGTCAGCGTCAGGCGGTGAATTAGTTTGACAACTCCCAGGAAGCTAATGCTGAAAATTGGGCCTCCGTTTTGTCCCCACCAACTGTAAGGGACAAATGTGGATGAGGACTTTTATTCTGAGTCTGAGAGATCTGTGTTCCTTTGATTATACAACAGAGGGGATCCAATAAGATAGTGAAAGACAGCTCAAGAATTCTGGTCTTGAAATAATGCTCATATGATAACAATGAATCATTTTGTCTTCTACTGCCAATCACCTCATCACAATAAATGCTATTTATTAGTCCATCACTATGAACCAGGCACTTATTTAAGTGCTTTATGTATATTGTATCACTCATTCTGCACAACAGCTAAATGGGTAGGTGCTACAATGATAAGAAAACTGAGGCATGGGTGAATTAAATCACTTACTCAGGGTCTCCAAGCATGTAATAGGACCATCAATGAATTTAAGCAGTTTGGTCCCAGAGACTATCTTCCGTCTGAACACTCGACTGCCTCCCAGAGATGGGAAAGCATCAACTTCAGTGGTGACAAGACCTCTGTATTGCACAGCTATCAATCAGGGCAGAACTGCAGCGTGACTTATTGGTCAAGTTGGGAGGGTTCAGTGCTGGGATGCCAATGTAACATCAAGGCATGGAGGGTGTGTCTTGGTGATGAAGGCTGTGGGGTGACAAGATGGCAAGGATTATAAGAACCAGAGACAGCAAAACCCTGGCTCTCGCTCTGACGCCACAGCAGCCCCCAGGAGCTCCACCCTGAGCCCCCAAGGCTGTTCTATATCACAATCACTCCCTGTGAGTACAAAAATAAGAAATAATTAGGATCATGACCTGAAGTTCTTGTCTGCAGGTGGATTTTGAGAGAGTAAGACATATAGTATCAGTAGACAAGGAAGGATGTTGAAGATTTCTCAGTTTCTTGCAAAGGCAGCAGAAGCTGAGTGAAAAAGAAAGGGGGGAAAACATCCGTTCTCTGTGGCAGAAAATGTCAATACTGGAATGGGAACTTTCAGAGCTATCCCTATAACAGAGGGTTTAAGAACCAGACCCTAGAGGGTCTGGGTCCGTGGCCTGACTCCACAACTGAGTAACCAGGACCCTGGACAATATACTGAAACTCCCTGTGCCTTAAGCATGAAGAAGATGGCACCCACCTCATAGCACCACCATCAAAAGCCTGTAGAGTTAACCCGAGTCAAATGTTTAGAACTGGGATTGACCTGAGTTGTTCTAAGTACCTATGTGCTATTATTATCTCTCCCTGGGTAGCAGGGCATTGTTTGCCTTGACAATTCCATTCCGGTCTTTTTTTTTTTTTTTTTCTCCAGGAAATCAGGGTGTGGTTCTGGGATCAAAACCATTCAGAGTAACCAAGTGACTAACCATTCCTCTGTCTGGAAGGAAGGCAAGTCTCCAAGCTAATAGGCAGGCTAATTCTATTCTAATTCTAGAATAATCAGGCTAGTTCTAATACCTGGAAACACATCAAAGTTTATGATTTAAAAAACAGGAGACACAGTCCCACACTCTGGCCCTGTGGTTCCTTATAGGTGGAGTGTGGTGAGGGCTGTGGATTGAACTGGCGGCTCCCGTCTTGGCCTCCGCAGAGTCGTGGTAATTCCTCAGAGGTGTCGGAGGCCTCCCAGAGCAGGCGGGGGGCGGGGGGGGGGGCGGTGTATGGAGGAGAAGCTGTGCAGGCGAGACCCCGGCCCCCATGTCAGCCAGAGTGGCTCTACTTGCATCTGTTCTATATATTATCGTAACCGTAAGAACAAAACACCAGTAGAACCACAGGCCCTTGACTAAAAATGTAATCAAGTTCTTCCCGGAGCAAAAGCCTCAAAGCTCCTCTTTTTGTAATTAAGAGCGCAGCCGTTAAAATATTATACCCTTTCCTTTAATTCATGACAAATCCAAATGAGCACAGTTTGGACAGCAGCAAGGAGGGGAATGAGCAAACTGAATTAATTCCTGTGCTGGATATTAATGTAATGCCACAGAAAGGGAGATGCTTTGCAAATTTAAGACAGAAAATATTTTTATCCTTCTTGGGAATCTAGACAGCTCCATGTCTGAGAAATACTTTTCTCATGGCAGATGTGTGTGGTTGGTTCAGCAGGCAGGCCCACAAGGGATGACTTACACGTTAGACACAGTGCCGAGGGCCCGTGACACTTTCAGGGCCCCACCGAAATGTTTTCATTTTCATTTCTTTTAAAATCAGAAGAAAAGTATATGCACATTATTACTGTTGACCTTACACAAGCAGACTGCCAGATATTTCTCCAGCAAAGATGGGTTTATTCAGAATCAGCAGAGAATTGCAGTTCAGGGTCTGCAACCATGGCGAGCAACGTGCAAGTTTCCACAAAGCAAGAGAAGGAAAGTGCTTTTATAGAGAGAAGGAGGAAGCTGGGAGGGCTAGAGTAAAAAAAGTCTCCGGCTTTTCATTGGCTGAGTCCTTGCCAGGAAAGAAGAGGAGTCTTTCTTCTTCCTGTTGGACTCAGCTATGTCAAGGGTGTGAGAGCGCCCCCTTCTGGTTTCCCAACACTATTTAATTGAGATTTCTGTTTACTCATTTTACATTCTGGAGTAAATTCAGCCTGGATGATATTCATCTTTGCACCAACACAATCATAAAATGTAATTTTTAACATTTTTTTTTATGGAGGAAGCTATCCACAAAGGCCATCACGCCTGCAGCCCATTAATATCGTAATGCAGCCCTGAGGCTTACAGCTCACAGCAACAGGTCACAAAGAGGACAAGATGTGCAGAGCCCCAGCCCAGCCCAGATTCCCCTTGGAGGGCCAAATCCCCAGAGACGTGTCATGAAACTTGATCTTGTTGGCAGCCCTGCCTGTTTGTCCTGATGAATCCCTTGCCTAGCATGTTACGAGATCTTTCCTGTTCAAACAGGAGTGGGAAATCACCAGGAACAGCATCACCCGGGGGCTTTTTAGAAATGCAAACTCTCAAGCTCCTCCCAAGACCTAGTGAATCAGAATCTGCATTTTCACAAGATTCTGAGTGAGTTATAAGCACATTGAAATATGTGAAGCACAGGACAAGGCCAGATGATTCAGTTATAGTGAACTGAGGCTGCACAGAGAAAAGTCTTCCCCCGGATCGAGATCAATGCCTGAGAGTCACTGAGGATTTCCTTAGTTGGAGGGTAGCAGCTCAGGTAGAGAGGTAATGCTGAGGGCAGGGGAGCCAGGAAGGAAGCGGGAATGGAATTCAAGGGAGCTCTTTAGAGAGGTTTTGCCTTTATGGCGCTTTCCCCTCTGGACTCCGGAAAAGGCTCTTTAACTCCTCCTGTCTGTGTTGGAAGTCTGAACACCTGACCACCCGGCACGATGGTGTTCCAGAGGCTGAAGGCACAGCGCAGTACAATCAACAGTTAACATCACCACATTCTCCTCTCCAACCTGGGCCCCGGCGAGGGCACCGCATCCCACCAGGGCCAGTGCCCAGAGCTTCCAGGAGGTGACCAGCAGCAAAGGGAGCTGTGGTGCAGGGAGAGCCAGAATCAACACAGAAGATGGAGAGACACCAAAGAACAGCTTCCGTGTAACCATCTTCACAGGGATGTAAGACCAAAACTTCTGCTCTCCCACTGTGTCCTAGACGAAGGGGATGTGGACACTAGCCCGTAGGTTATATTAGGCCTCATCTAAGTTTTCTTCTTGAAGAAGTGGTTGCATTGTTTAAAATGTTCGAAAGATTTCTAAAGGGAATGAACTCTCAAGTTCCGTCCAGCTGTGATGCGGCCTGTTTCAGACCCCACTCCTCTCTGTCTGGGAAGGTTTGGGAGCACTAGTCACTGTCTTCCTCTCTCCAGCTTCTAACCAGTTGAAGAAATGTACACAGGAGCCTGAAGATGATAAAAGGACAATACCAATTTTATTACTGGTGAAGCTGAATGGGAAAATAAAAACAAATTTCCACACCCCTAGGAAAGGCCCTGCTTGTCTTCTACCAAGGCAATAAGTGGCACTGAGAACCCGCTTGAAAGCTGTTCAAGTCATCAACAACTCACCTTGGTGAGTGGCTTTTACAAACCAACCAGTCAGTGTCAGTCCCTCACTCAAAAGTCAGCCAGTCACAGACTCACCCCAATAAATACACCACAGCAACAGCCAATCAACAGCAGCCACATCCGAGTGACCAGGCTTCCGCACATGATGTCTTCACTCCTAAATGTCTGCAAAGCCTCCAATCCCTGAACTCTGCACTTGCCCTGTAAAACTCCATCAGCAGTTTTATCAGCAGTCTGCTCAGAGGGACTGTGCCTCCTTTACTATGGTTAGCAATCAATTCAGTTTATTGTTTTATTTCAATTATTGAATGAGGGTCACATGAGCCTTTGACACCCTGAACCTAGGGGTTCGTAAGAACATAACGTCCCCAACCAGTTGCAGGTGGAGAAGTTTAGTTGGCTAACTACAAAGAGAAAGAGGCCATAGCAGAGCCCTAGCTCTGCTTACCAATGTGTGTATCAGCTAGAGGAAGAGAAGGAATTAAGGAAACCTGGTTTTCACTGTCCAGCTGTCCACAGAGTGAGATGTCCACTGAACTCTCTCCATCTCACCAAGTGTATTAGTTACTTCTCAGGGGAAGGAGCACAGGGGAGAGGGGAAACGAGAGAATGGAGAGAAGAGGCAGAAATAATACTCTAAAACTATTCCTTCCAGAGATTGGAGGCTAATCTCCTCACAGAAACAGGAAGAAGAGAAAATAAAGTTTCCCCTTAAACATTCTCTATATTAACAGCTTTGCAAACTGGTTAGGGTGAAGATACAAATAAAGCAATTGAGAAACACTTATAGGGCAAAATACTCTGAGAAAGACAATGCTATTGGGAATAAGATGGTGAGGAATGATTTCATAGAGAAAATAGAATTTGAGATGATCTGGGAAAGATGGATTAAACTCATCAAATATGATCAGGTGTTTATCGAGCACCACCTGTGTCAGGCAGTGGGTGCTGGGGTGTATAAACAAAGATGAGTAAGTCACCATCTCTTGAAAAATTACCATAAAAGAAAGAATAATTTGGACTTCATTAAAATTCAGATTTTCTGTTCGTTAAAAGACACCATCAGGAGAGTGAAAAGACAAACCACAGACTGGGTGAAGATATTAGCAATGAATATACCTAACAACTAGAAACAATACAAATGTCCCTCAATAGAGAATGAATAAATAATTGGGGTACGTTGATACAGTGGAATACTACACACAATAAAAAAGAATGAACTACTGATACATAGAACAAAATGGGTGAATCTCACATTTTGCTGAGTGGAAGAAGCCAGAAACAAGAGTATATCCTGAATAATTCTATTTAAAATGTTAAGAACAGATAAAACTAATTTATGGCAATCCACATCCTCTTTTGGTGACTAAACTGGAAAGAGGCACAGCAGAGCTCTCCAGGGAGCTAGAGATGTTTGTTATTGTTAAATCCTGATCTAGGTAGCAGTTACACACAGTATGTACAAGGACAATTCTCATAGGAGAATTCAGTTGGGAACCACATCAGCAACCAACACACCCAGTATCTGGGGGAAACAAGGGTCTTAGTCCTGGAAGGGAGATCTGGACAGAGCATCACAACATCCACTATACCAGATGATTCTATTGTGGAACCCAAGGCTGAGAGCCGTTGGTCCAAGTCAATGGTTCCCAAAGCGTGGTCCCTGACCAGCAGCAAGAGCATCTCCCGAGTACTTGTTAGAAATGCAAATTATTGATTCCTACTGAATCAGCAACTCTGGGGGTAGGTAGAGCCTAGTAACATGTGTTTTTTTACTTTTTGTTTGTTTGTTTGTTTATTTATGGCTGTGTTGGGTCTTCGTCTCTGTGCGAGGGCTTTCTCTAGTTGCGGCAAGCGGGGGCCACTCTTAATCGCGGTGCGCGGGCCTCTCATTATCGCGGCCTCTCTTGTTGTGGAGCACAGGCTCCAGACGCGCAGGCTCAGTAATTGTGGCTCACGGGCCTAGCCGCTCCGTGGCATGTGGGATCTTCCCAGACCAGGGCTCGAACCCGCGTGCCCTGCATTGGCAGGCAGATTCTCAACCACTGCGCCACCAGGGAAGCCCAGCAACATGTATTTTAACAAGCCCTCCAAGTGAGTCTGATAGGCACTAACATTTGAGAACCACTGGTCTAAGCTAATTTCACTTGAGAGTAAGAAGGGCTTTTGGAGAAATGGAAGAAAACATAGCAATGTCACAAAGCAAGTCAAGCGGAACACGAACAGAGTGCAGCTTGTTGCAAGGGACCTGAGAAGTTTGTTTGGCAAGTGGGACTTTTAACTAAAGGATTTTATTTTTAAATGTTCTTTCTTCATCCAACAGGTCATTAGGAACAGTCTAGATTTTTAAATAACCTGGCAGGGGAACAAAGTATTTTACCACCATTTTGGTGGGGAGAAAACATGCAGTGAAAATTCCAGTAGGAGGTTATTTAAATCATCTATGCATTAAGTAAGGAGAACAAAAAGCACAGTCATTAACAGTAAAAATGCGAAGGAAGAAATAACACTGAGGGACTGAAGGATGATGGGCAACAGAATTTGAATTTCCAACGGGTGAGGAAGCAAAGGCTACTACAACGGTTTTGAGATTTACGTCTTTAGGAGAGTAGTAGTCACTGCCACCACTGGGGAATTTGAGAAGAGAAACCATACTGAGCAACTAGGAGGGAACATGAATTTTGTTTTCTGTTTTGGAGACTGTGATACTGTAATATTGTAAGAAATATATGCTTGGTCTTTGTCCCTGTTGAAGGCACAGAGCTCCTGAAACCCTAGGAATTTCCTTAGTGAGGAGAGTGATAAAGGTGTCTTTTGTTACTTAATGAGGCTGCTCTTAGAAAGCCCCTAGGTAATCAAATGGAGGCTGTTGCCAGGGCAACCAACCTTGTGACTGGAGCATTGGAACTCTGAGCCCCACCCCTGAGGAGGGGACAGGGGCTGGAGATTGAGTTCTATCACCAATGGCCAATGATTTAATCAGTCTTGCCCAAGTATTGAAGTCTCCATTAAAAGCCCAAAGGAACAGGGTTTGGAGCTTGTGGTTCTGGTAAACCAGAACACAACCATGGGCCATGGTGCCGGCCTCAAACTCCACAGGAACAGAGCTCCTTTGTTTGGGACCTCAGCCTATGTCTCTCTTCATCTGGCTGTTGATTTGTATCCTTTAATATCCTTTGTAATGAATTGGTGATCTAATGAGTAAACTGGTTTCCTGAGTTATTCTGCAAATTAATTGAACCTGAGGAGAGGGTCATGGGAACCTCTAATTTATAGCCAATCAGTCAGAACCACAGGTGAAAACTTGGAGTTACAATTGGCATCTGAAGTCGGAGTAGTCTTGTGAGACTAAGCCCTTAACCTGTGGCATCTGATGCAATCTCTGGGTAGATAGTGTCAGAGTTAATAGTGGGTCACCCAGCCACTGAAGAATAGCCTGGTAGTGTGGAGAAAATAACCCACTTTTTGGAATTGGTTGTCAGAATCATAGAGAGTAAGCCTAGGACATCCAGGTGGAGATGCTTTATAAACAGGTAGAAGTGTAAATTTGAGAGACAGCATAGAGGTTTTAGACAGAGCCTGAAAAAAGAACAAGAGCAGAGGTGTGAGGAAGGCATTCAGGACCGGCTGTGGGGCTGGTCAGAGCTCTACCTGCAGCTAGGACTAGATGCCTTCTTTGGGACTGCTTTCCTAACTGAAGGAGCATTTTCCCAGTTAGACTTAATAGATTTATAATGTAATAATAAACATACATATATTTGTGGAAATTAAATAAGACTGTTTTTCTTTTTTTTTTTTAATGTGTTTATGGCTTGAATTTTTACTTTTTTGCTGGTATTTTGTGGACATAATTTTTTTTTAATTAATTAATTAATTTATTTATTTATTTTTGGCTGTGTTGGGTCTTCGTTTCTGTGCGAGGGCATTCTCTAGTTGCGGCAAGCGGGGGCCACTCTTCATCGCGGTGCGCGGGCCTCTCACTGTCGCGGCCTCTCCCGTTGCGGAGCACAGGCTCCAGACGCACAGGCTCCAGACGCGCAGGCTCCAGACGCGCAGGCTCAGTAGTTGTGGCTCACGGGCCTAGTTGCTCCGCGGCAAGTGGGATCCTCCCAGATCAGGGCTCGAACCCGTGTCCCCTGCATTAGCAGACAGATTCTCAACAACTGCGCCACCAGGGAAGCCCCAAGACTGTTTTTCTAGATCGCTGGTTTCCATACTTTTGTTTACAGAGAACTATTCTGGGTGAAATTAAGAAATATCTAATACGATTCTATTGTTTAGCTGTTAGACACTTCAGTACGTCCCAGAGCCTTTATCCTAGGGTGGTTTGTGAAATGCTAAGAGAAGAATCTAAGTTTCTTCAAGCTTATTTGACAAGAGAATCCTTTATTCTTAGAGCACTGATACCATCTCCTGGAACCAAGGTTTTGCTGAACCATTTGGAAATTACTGTCAAGATTAGGGTACTAAACCTGCATCAGAATCACATGAGGTGCTTCAAAATGCAGATGCCTGAACTCCTCCCAGGACCTGAAGAATCTCTTTTTAACAAGATCCCCCAGGTAATTCTGAACTGCAGTCAGCTTTGGAAACACCTGGTCTAGATCATTTCTAAGGCTCCTTATAAGACAAAGCAAAGTTTTGTCAGAAATGTGTTTGGTACAAAGCAAGCAAGATGAGAGATAAGAAAATATCATTGAATGTTGACTAAGAAAATGTCACAAGTGAATTTATTGCATGTTTCGGTCCATATAAACTAAATTCTACCCATTTCTCCAATACTCTTATACCTATTCACACTTCCTCTTGTTCAGTAGCTATGAGGGAAAGTTACTTAATACTACTAGAGTATAAACCAGAACTGACCCATTTCTTCACTTTGCGTTTCTTCCCCTCTTCCTGCTCCCCATCCCCATCCACTTGGCTCATTTTCACCCATCAGGCCTCAGCTCAAATGCCATTCCTCAGAGAAGTTGTCCCTGGCCACCTGAGAGGTCTCCCCTAGTTACCATCTTATTCCACTATTTATTTTCTTTTATAGCACTCTTAGAGAAAACACTTTTTAAAGATAAACTCTAAAATACAATGCTCGACCAACTCTTCATTTTAGTCATCATCTTGCTGCCAATGCCCCACCACCCTTCACTCTGCATCTTGGATTTGTGTACAGACACCTCTCCCAAGGCTTGGGCATGGATTTCCAGGTCTTCAGTCTTCGGGATTTGTGTCAAGCTAGAGTTAAAGATCTTTCAGGCTGCTGGAGCTTCTGCCTGCACTGGACTTCCTTTAACCACGGAGATTCTGGTTCCCCTGCAGTGTCCCTTTTCTGTGAGCCACAGAGGGGGAAAAAAACTGCCTTTTCCTCTTTCTGCTCTATATTCTTTCCCCTCTGTACCCTCAGTGTCTCACACCCCAGGCTCCAGCCTCCTCCTACCCAAAGAAAGCCTTAGAAGGCCTTTCTTGTCTCCCAGTAGGCTCTGGACTCTAGTGAAAACAATTCTGAATTGGCAGTCAAAAAATATAGAAAAAAGTTCTGAGAACATAGAATCTCAGCTTCCTCAACATTCTCTGTTTACCTCACAATAGGATTTTATATATGAAGATAAGCACAGTAAAATGCAGCATAATTTTTATGAAATGTAACCTCCTTTGTGACTTGTAAGGGTAGAAACACAATCTTTTGTTCCCATCGCAGATCTGCTGAGTTTGCCTCCTTGATTTGCATACAAAATTGAATTGCAGTAAATTCTTCTGAGCCTGTCTGCGCAAACCACTACCTTAGTCCACAGATCAGTACCCACTGCACATCCAAACTGCAAGACACTTCACCTTAGTGGAGCTGTTGCCTTGATTTACAATGTTTAGTTTGGCATCAGTATGAATTTCATAACTTTTTAATATATTCTTGTTTCTTCACTAAAATTAACAAAAATAAATTTAGTATTTTGCTTAAGCAGAAGATTGGAACATTCCAGGGTTTACACATCTCAAATTATGTAAGCACTCAAGTACTTTTTTCTTTCTTTTGCACTCATAACCATCTCTTCAAGAGAAGTAAAAGTGAAACTCAAGAGCTCTCTTTAGCTCTAGGATAGGATGGCTAAGGGCAAGAGAAGATTAAACTTGATTAAAATGTGCCTTGCAATTTTGTACATTCTTTGGGCTACCTTTACCTCCCGTGAGTACTGGATTTAATCAGGAGACTCATCCTATGAATTACTTTAACAGAATAGTACTAGGAAACAGAAGAATTACTATTACATTTTGAAGAATAGGACTTGTCTGTGATTAAAAAAAAAAACAAAGGATTGTATAGTTGATTATTATCCAAGATGAAAATCACTGCTATCATTTATCAATGAACGGAAATTTTTACATATGACTGTATTAGGGTTCCCAGAGAAACCGTTCCAATAGAATATATATATTCTATATATACATTTATTTATTTATTTATTTATTATACCAATTGGTTCCTGTGGTTATGGAGGCCAAGAAGTCCCAAGATTTGCTGATCTGCCAAATGTAAGCCAGAGAACCAGGAAAGCTGGTGGTGTAATTCAGCCCAAATGCCTGAGAAGGGGAAGAGGGGCAATGGTGTAAGTCTCTATCTGAGTCTGCATGCCCAAAGATCAGGAGCACCAATGTCCAAAGGCATAAAAAGATGGATGTCTTGGCTCAATCAGAGAGAGTGAATTTGCCCTTCCTCCACCTTTTTTGTTCTATTCAGGCCCTCAATGGATTGGATGATGCCCGCCTGCACTGGCAAGGGAGATCTTTACTCAGTCTACTGATTCAAATGCTAATCTCTTCCAGAGACACTTCATAGACACACCCAGAAATAATGTTTTACCAGCTATCTGGCCAGAATAAGGCTCCTAAGACTAGACAATAAGGCCACATGGAATGAGTTCTTTTACCCAGAAAAGATGACAGGTACTACCAATCAGGTTCTCCTTCTTGCAAGCTTGAACTGGAGACACAGAGAGTAGTTAACCAATGAGATTGTGAGGGAGCAAAATCCTTGTGTAACCAGAAACCCCTCAGGGAAGTGGAGACCAGTGTGTGTCACTTACCTTCCAACCACTTCCCCTCTGGCTTATTTTTTTATTTATTTTTGCTTTTTCAGACACCTGGGTGGGGGGCCACGCAGCTAAGCGATCTTTCCCACCTTAGTAAATGGTACCCATGTTCACCTAGTTGGTCAGACCAGGAACCTGAGTGTCACTTTTGACAATTCTCTTTTCTTCACTCTCCAAATTCAATCCATCATCAAATGTTGTACCCTCTAAAATATCCTTTGATATGTCTCTCCATCTTTAGTAACTTTTCCCCTGTCTAAGCCATCAGATCTTTCCTGGACTTGGGCAATAACCTTTTAACTGGCCTCCCCTTGTCCACTTTTGCTATTTCCAGCCCATTCTCCACATAGTATATGGAGTATGTAACTCCCCTACTGAAATTTTCATTGCCCTTAGAAAAAGTCCACAAGTTTTTTCATTGCTTAAAAGGCCTCCTGTGATCTGGCCCTTGTTGATCCCTCCAGCTTCACCCAGCACCACTTCCCCTAGTTCACATGGCTGTAGACACAGCCCTTGTCTTTCAGTTCCTCAAATACAACAAACATATCCATCATATGTTTTATTGGTCTGAGGACTCTTTCCTCAGTTCTCATCTTATCTGTCCTATTTATCCTTAAGGTATCAGTTTTATTTAATCGTCTAATCAATAATTATTAAGTACCTACTCTGAGCCATGTTCTGTGCTAGACACTGTGAATGCAATAGAAGACAAAACAGACCTAGATCCTATCCCACGAAGCTTATAATTTAGTCGTGGGAAGTGGGCACCATCCAAATAGCATCCAAAGAAATGTAAAACAGCTCCATGGTGCTAGGAGAGCCTATGATGTGGGGATTTGACCTAGTCGGGAAGGTCAGAAGTTAGAAGAAACAACTGAATAGAGATCTGAAGAAGAATAGCATTAAAGAGAAAAAAAAGAGGTTACAAGCAGAGTTGCACATGCAGAGGCCCAGTGGAAGAGTGATTGTGGGGCTTACAAAGAACCAAAAGAAAGCCAGCGTGGTGAAGCTGAGAGAAAGAGGGAATTGTGGTAAGACATGAGCTGGAGATGCGAAAACATACAAGGCAGAGGCAAAGGACTCTACTACCTCAGGGACTGGACAGATAATGTGTGAAATGACAAGAGGGAGGAGCAGAACCTATGGTAAAATGGAGAGTATAAACCTTGCTTCTAACAGATTTGTATTTTGCAAAATACAGTGTTTTGCAAAACTGAAAAAGAAAACAAAAACAAAACTGGATAATCTCCTCACGTGATAAGATGTTACACCCCTGAAACCAAAACAGGATGCTCTTTCCAGCTACAGTATAGTAAGTGGATTGGAAAGTTAATATGTAAAGTTAACAGGTTTATCTAGTTTTTCCTCCCTGACAAAACCTCACTAAAAGAATTTTTTTTTCATTAATAAACATGCAACAATGTGGAAGATACAAAAGCCCCAGAAATATTAAGGCTAGAAAGTATATGGAGGATTGTAGCAGATTTGAGGACCTCAAAAAGACAAATCCTAAACTGGTGGTGGCAAAAACCAAGAATCAGCCTCATTTATACCCACAAGGTCCTCAAGGGTCCATGACTTGATAGCACCAAGTCCTTCTGAAAATGGGGGTGAAGTGGGACCTGAAATCAGAAGGACCAGCTGTAGGCTGTTTAAGAAGCAGGTACATCCTTTGGTCCCCTCCGCTAGTCTATGCTGCTTAGCCACTGCCCCTTCCCCACCCTGGCAGAAGTGTGGAAGATTATCCTCTGGGGAGGGTAAAGTAAAGGGATTCTGGACTGCTGGATACCAAGCATAGTTGAGGGGAATTAAAGGAACATCTGGATGGTGAATGCTGAAACACCCAGCCTTTTTCCTCTACTTGGCTTCTAAAATACTATTATCCAGGCCTTTCCTCTTCTGGCAGAAGATTAGAAGAGTCTGTTCTGGGGATTCTGACCAAAACAAGATGAGAATAACAAAACAGCCCAATCAGATATTCCTAAAATAAAACTAAACTAGTTAACACGAGCAGATAACAAATGAAAGGAAAAACTTGGTAGTCAGGTTAGTCGGGGCTGTTACTTGAAAAGTAGGGCAAAGAAGAAAAGGTATGTAAATACAGGAAAGAAAAGATTAAACAAAAATAGAGCACCAATCCAGGAGGTGGAATGTACAAATAAATGGAGTTGCAGAAAGAAAGTACAGGGAAAGTGGAAAAATGAAAATCATCAATGAAATGATTTTAAAAGTTTCTCAGATCTAAAGGACATGACTTTCCAGATTGGAAGGACCCACAGAGCCCACTAAAATAGTTGAAAATAGACCCACAAAAGTCACGTTATTGTGACATTTCAGAAACTGAGGACAAAGAAAATGTCATAAACCAAAAAAAATGTAGAGACACTGGAAAAATGCTTTCAAAAATCTGAACGAAAATGAATTCCAATCTAGAATTCTATACATAACCAAACTATCAATCAAGTGTGAGGGTCAAATAATGATGTTTTCAGATATATACAGTTGTAAAATTTTACCTCATATGCAGTCTATACTTCTATATCCCTTTTCTCAGGAAGCTTCTGGACAATATGTTCTACAAATACAACAATAAATCAAAAAAAGAGGAAATCATTGGATACAGAAAATAGGAGATCTGACACAAAACAGGAGATCTCAAACAGATTCAACACACAGTACTAAAGGAGTCTCCAGGAGAATGAGAAAGGGAGACCCCAAGATGTTACCTATGGCCCTGAAAAAGGGAGGCACATGTCCAGATTGGAGCACAGTGTGCCTTAAGTAATAGGATATGTTGAGGGTAAAAATGCCTATTATGGGCTTCCCTGGTGGCGCAGTGGTTGAGAATCTGCCTGCCAATGTAGGGGACACGGGTTCGAGCCCTGGTCTGGGGAGATCCCATATGCCGCGGAGCGACTGGGCCCGTGAGCCACAACTACTGAGCCTGCGCGTCTGGAGCCTGTGCTCCGCAACAAGAGAGGCCACGATAGTGAGAGGCCTGCGCACTGCGATGAAGAATGGCCCCCGCTTGCCGCAACTAGAGAAAGCCCTCGCACAGAAACGAACACCCAACACAGCCAAAAATAAATAAATAAATAAATAAATAAATAAACTCCAATCTCTTTAAAAAAAAATGCCTATTATAATCTGAGGGTTGAATGCTGAGGTGATCCTCTCAATAATAAGCTCTATGAAGTCAGGGACCATGTCTATTTTGCTGCATTTCCAATAACTAGTAAGTGCTGATATATAATAGAAGCACAATACATTTTTTTAAGGACTCATGCATTATTGGACTTGAGTATACTAGAGACAAAATCAGAAGAAAGATGAATGACAGGTTACTGATATCACAAGATATAATGTACTTTAATGATAATTCTTTACATTCATCCAGCACTTTTTATTTTACAAAGCACGTTTCATATATTATTTCATGCAAGTTTCACAATGAATCTTTGAATTGAATGAAGATGTTAAGAGACTCATCCAAGATCATTGGACTAAGTGGAAAAAACAAAAACAAAACGGGCCGAAACCTGGGTATTCTAAGCCAATACTCTTTCTTATATTTCATAAGGCCTTTTTGTCCATGACCATTACAAGGTAGGACAATGTCAAAGCAAACTGGGGGAAATATCTTTTTAATGTTTTGTTTAAATGAAAAGTTAAACATTCATGGCAATATTTTATTTGTTTATTTTTTAACATCTTTATTGGAGTATAATTGCTTTACAATAGTGTGTTAGTTTCTGCTTTATAACAAAGTGAATCAGCTATACATATACATATATCTCCATATCGCCTCCCTCTTGCGGCTCCCTCCCACCCTCCCTATCCCACCCCTCTAGGTGGTCACAAAGCACCGAGCTGATCTCCCTGTGCTATGTGGATGCTTCCCACTAGCTATCTATTTTACATTTGGTAGTATTTATAAGTCCATGCCACTCTCTTACTTCGTCCCAGCTTACCCTTCCCCCTCCCCGTGTCGTCAAGCCCATTCTCGACATCTGCGTCTGCGTCTTTGTCTTTATTCCTGTCCTGCCCCTAGGTTCTTAAGAACCTTTTTTTTTTTTTTTTAGATTCCATATATATGTGTTAGCATACGGTATTTGTTTTTCTCTTTCTGACTTACTTCACTCTGTATGACAGACTCTAGGTCCATCCATCTCACTGCTAATAACTCAATTTCGTTTCTTTTTATGGCTGAGTAATATTCCATTGTATATATGTGCATGGCAATATTTTATATATTCATTATGTTTATCACAGTGAATATGAATGAATAGAATTCAATTTCCATCAGACTATGAATGACAAATAGCAGTGATTTATATGTTTATAAAGTGTACAACACTTATACATATTTTTATCTACACAATGACATAGATATTACTTTTGTTTCCCTTCTAACAGATGACAAAATTGAGGCTTAGAATGATTTCACTAATTGGCAGGAATCATACAACTATTTGTCCCATAAGTTAAAATACAGAAATATTAGACTGAAAATATGAAGCTTTCTTATAAAAAGAAATTACTCTCGCAAGAAGCAGACATCCCTTTCTTCAATACCACTCAAAACAGTTTATTCTAATATGTTCTGCTATACATTAATCTCTTACTTTGGCTTACTATGTCAAATATTGTGAAATTAGGAAACTTTTCTAAAACAAGCCAACTCATCTAAGAAGTGATTAGTATATGAACTCATAGAAGCAATCACATGTATATATCTTTAGAATATAGATTTCCTCTAGAAGCATTGACTTAAACTAAAAATAAATATTAATAGCTTAACATTGTAATATGCCTTAAATTCACACTTCAGTCATGAGATAGGCAGTGTAGCAGATTAAGAAATACAAAGAAGAGTAGAAAAGTAGTCTCTATTTCCTCCTTTCATCCACTGTTTTAATATGTTTTACATCTAATCTCATACATATAGGAAAACATTTCTCATCCATGCCAATTATTTTGAACTCATCACATTGCATTGTAGACTATATTTTTATATATTGAAGTCTAGCATTTCACAACCAGAACGTAAATTACTTTAGGACATGGATTATGTCCTGCAGTAGAAAATTCTCTCTTCTCCACCTCTCTGTTATGCACAGTGTCAGACCCAAGTCAGGTTAGTTCCTGGCTTTCTCTCCACATTTAAAGTCACCTGCAAAATTAGTTCTACTATATTCCCAGGGCTAATCTTACTGAGGCAAGAATCGATTAAAGTCTTTCCAAATCAATATTTTGGGGGTTCATATTCAAGGGTATCCCAAACCTACTGAGGTGCTCTAAGTTTGATAATTGGCCTCGCATCCCCAATCTGGAGCCCCAAAGTGCCCTCGTGTGTAACACCTTACTTCTATTCTGTTGCTGTTCTCCTGTTCCTAATCAGAAAGCTTTCCGTAATACCTCAGTCACTCCCAGGAAAGGGGGAAGAGGCAAGTAGAGATTGGCCCTCTCCCTCAGGGAGAATCTGGAATGTAAATTATACCTCAGAGTTGTTCTGCCCTGAGGCTAGGGAGCTGGGTTTCTTACTCCATCATCTGACAGTCGTTGGTTAAGAGCTGCTTCACGGCAGCCACAGTAGCACAAGAGCAGTCCTTCAAAGAATAATTGAAAGTTCTGTGAAGTGGAGGCAAAAAAGCACTAAAGCACAGAAATAGTCAGAGTGATCCGAGGGAATCTGGTCAGAGCACTTGCAGTGTCTGCTACAGCTCTATCCATCAGAAGCAGCTCACCGGAGAAAACTGCAGAAAATTGAATGCCCCAGCACACAGCCTTGGACAGTGGCTGGGGATCATCCAACACCTACCTGCAATGGACGCAGCTAAAGTCATAGGAAGAGGAAAATCAGGTGACATGAGCACTGAGCCGTACGTCCTGTGGGGGAGCATCAGAAAAGATGCCAGAGCTACAACACTGGGAGAGTCCTGATGAGATAGAGAGCAGCAGAGGTGGTAAAGGCCAATGTCAAAAGACAGAGGAACACGGCAGTGTAAACATTTCTGAATGCACGTGAACCACTGTGGTACCCCCAAAGAACCAAGAGGAAGTAATTTGGGCAAATACTCCTACAGTTCTTTGGATTAGACCTGAGTCAGCATACAGTTTTATTGTAGGTTGGTGTGGCTTGGGGAAACACAAATGACAAGCTTCTTTTTCTGCTATACTGTTATTCTACTATTACTGAGTCCAAATAAGGGTTAAAAGTATTACCAGACATAAAGGGTGAAACTATCAAAGATGTTGGACCCATCCTTTTACTTGCTACTAGCAAATCTGTACATTGTGTTGGTTCATCTTTCCAGGTCAGTAGTCTGCCTTAATTTTTACTCATGCCGCATAACTTACATTTGTCATATAGGGAGATTTTTTTTTTTTTAAACGCATTGTTTACTTTATTTATTTATTTATTTATTTATTTTTGGCTGTGTTGGGTCTTCGTATCTGTGCGAGGGCTTTTCTCTAGTTGTGGCAAGCGGGGGCCACTCTTCATTGCGGTGCGTGGGCCTCTCACCATCGCTGCCTCTCTTGTTGCGGAGCACAGGCTCCAGACGCGCAGGCTCAGTAATTGTGGCTCACGGGCCTAGTTGCTCCGCGGCATGTGGGATCTTCCCAGACCAGGGCTTGAACCCGTGTCCCCTGCATTGGCAGGCAGACTCTCAACCACTGCGCCACCAGGGAAGCCCGGGAGATTTTTTTAAAGTGAGAAATTAGTCTAATATTCTTTATCCATGTTGTTTTTAAGACCATGCAAGAAATCATACTTATTAATTTGTTCCATAAATACTGTTTGAATTAGGTACCACATTAAGTGGATTAAAAAGATGAAAAAGAAACAGTCCTGTGTTGAAAAAGAAACAACATGCATGGGAATGATGAACACTAGATTCAGGTTAGTGGTTACCCATGGGAAGAAGAAGAAAGGGAATGGGATCTACAAGGGGTAAAACATGCTTTTTTTTTTCTAGTATATCTGACATAATAATAATTAAGTAAATGTAAATAAATAGAAGCTTTAGTATTTCTTTGCCTCACCCTAAAGGATCACCTTGGTCAGTCACCATGCTCTATACTTCATTTGGGACATTGTGTGAAGAGACTCAAGGCTTGAACTTACAGTAACAGAGAAATTAAAGAGCAGAAAATTAACTAGATATTTAAGTGGCGACTAAATAATGGAGTAGGTGGTATGATTTGGGGGTTGCTGGGGAAAAAGTTTGTTTTCCTGTTCTGGAGTCCCAGAGCCACATTTTAGGGCAATCTCTAGACCCCATATGGGTGTCTAGCTCAATTTTTTAGCTCCCATTTAGGGATGTGAAATGAAAGAGTCTTTCAATCAATATGCTTTCCAACAACAATTTTTTTAAGCACTTATGTGCCAGACTCTGTATTTGTCAGACAGCTAATTAAGACAGGCTATGTTCTTAAGGAGTGGATTAGCATTATAATATGATGATTATAGCTAACATTTGTTGAAACCTTTGCTAATGCCTGTGCTGGGTGCTAAGCACTTTGCCTGTATCATCTCATTAAATCCTCACAACGGTCCTATGAGGGAGGGACCGTTGTTACTCCCAAGGTATAGATGAAGAAACCAAAGCTTCCAAAGTAAGTTGCCCAGTTAACTAGAGCTGGAACCAAGATCAGAACCCAGGATTTACTGATTATAAAATCTGTACATCTTACCACTAGAGTACATGGCAAAAATCCATAGAAAACTTTCCATTGGAATCTCGAAGAAGAAATTATTAGCTTTAGCCAGAGGATTCAATGTGGGATTCATGGAAAAAAGAGATAACTGAACTGAATTTTAAAGGATATGCAGTGGCAAAGAACATTCCAGAAAGAGTTTCTGCAGAGGCCTGAGAGAATGTGATGCATAAGTAAATAGCTTTGTGTGCTTCAGAGACATTTGCATTTGAGGCAGTGGAAGAGGAGTGTTTAGTGAGGTTGGTAGGAACAAAATTATGAAGGACAACATATTCAGGAAGGAGGGGGAATTTAAAAATTAGCTTCTTCAAATGGACTTGAGGACACGGGGAGGGGGAAGGGTAAGCTGGGACGAAGTGAGAGAGTGGCATGGACATATATACACTACCAAATGTAAAATAGATAGCTAGTGGGAAGCAGCCACACAACACAGGGAGATCAGCTCGGTGCTTTGTGACCACCTAGAGGGGTGGGATAGGGAGGGTGGGAGGGAGACACCAGAGGGAGGAGATATGGGGATATATGTATATGTATAGCTTTGTTATAAAGCAGAAACTAACACACCATTGTAAAGCAATTATACTCCAATAAAGATGTTAAAAAAAAAAAAGGCAATCTCAAAAAAAAAAAATTCCTTGGTATTTCTGGAATGATCCATGTCAGGCTTCTCCAAGGGTTCCACTTGTATAGACCTTTTCAAATCCAGCTGAGGAAATGGACTACAGGTAGGACACACCCAGCTACAAGTAACAAATAGTTCAGGCAATTATTTGACTTAGAAAGCAATTACTTTGAAAATATACATGTTTTTTTAACACTTTTCTACTGCCATAAAGGACATTATTGAGACCAGTTGTGTTCATTGATCATGAAAGACTAACAACCAAATAACACTGTCTCACACTGGCAGTTTTTCTCAGAAGTGAGGTAAGCCATACTTTTAAACTATGGATATTAGTTTTAATATGGTGTTACACAAATCTATATCTGGTGCAACTATTTAGTAGTTCATCATTGATACTTAAAGGATGTTTATTCTATTATACATTATATGATTGTGATATATATTTAGATTATACATATTTATACATGTGTGTGTGTGTGTATATATATATATATATATATATATATATATATATATATATATATTAAGCTAAGAACATGAGTTTAACCATCAGGAGACTTGGGTTCTAAAATAATATCAGGGACTTCCCTGACAGGCCAGTGGTTAAGACTTAGCCTTCCAATGCAGGGAGTGCGGGTTTGATTTCTGGTCGGGGGGCTAAGATCCCACATTCCTCCTGGCCAAAAAATCAAAACATAAAACAGAAGCAATATTGTAACAAATTCAATGAAGACTTTAAAAATGGTCCACATCAAAAACATCTTTAAAATAAAAAAAAATATATCAGCTAGATTGCAACTTTTATCAATTCATTTAATTTATCCAAAGCTCAACTTAACTGTAAAATGAGAGATTTGCACTAGATGGATTCTAGGATTGTGATCCTATGAAATTAGGTAAACTCTGACCTCGACAAGCTTAAAATCCACAGGAAAATAGATTAAGAAGCATACGAGTAATTTAAAAACAAACACTAAAAAGGGAAGAATTTTTTTTTTTAATCAGTTTCTGGTGCAGTTAGTTGGGAAGGTCAAGATGACACCACTAACAAGTAGAAGACAGATGAGTTTAAAAATTAAATGAGAGAAGGGTAGAAATTCTTAGTAGATAGAATTGTATAAGGGGAAAATATGTTTTTTTTCCTTTTCTCTTCATCATAAAATAACTGATTATCAAGAATACCAGAGCATTTCTACCTGCAGCCATTATAATGGTCATTCCATATATGTACCTATTTTGTGTGATGGCTTGAAATCTTCCCAGAATTCCTAGATTATGTGAATTCTATAATTCCTTTTAATTGTATCAAGAGGTTGATATTGGGAGGTTTTTGAAAGGATTATCAGAAATTATACATAATTGCTGGTTGTGTCACTATGGGGAACCACATGTAAAGTATCACCAAGGTTACAATTATAAACATAGTCTGACTCAAATTATTACCAGACATTACCAGATTTGGGTGAGGTTTCTAAAGGAAGAGAGTAGCAATTAGTCAAGCAACGCATTTACTGAGTACCCACTGTGTACAAATTATTGATATTAAGTGTTGCTGAGTAAACAGAAACCAAAAAAAAAAAAAACTACAGAAGTACTGTTGATGAAGTAGGTGGTGGTGAATAAAATTGATGGGATGGGAGAGTAATCACCTTCATTAAGTTTTATTTGGTGGAGAGTGCCTAGGCTTCAGAGCGGATGAAAGAAAGATCTCAAAGTGGAAAGAACATGGGATACGGAGTATGATGCTTGGGGTCGAATCCCAGTTTAGTCACTTAGGTACAATCTTGGACAAATATTTTGTCTCAGTTTTTTCTCCTCTAAAATGGGTATAATAATGCTGACACATACCTTCCTTCAGGAGGATGCAGTGAGAAATCAATGAAGAAATTGTTTTTAAACTGTAAAAAGTAAACATGTTATTTATTTACATCCAGTGAGGTCCTTGACCAAAGTGTGTGGTTCATTCTTTGTCATGTCTTCTCTGCATGGTTTACCCTCAACAGGACACCTGCTTTTGCCTGCATGTGTCAGCAAGCTTCCCCTTCCTTTCTCTCCCCAAATGGACTATGAGCTTTTTAGTAGCATGGCTTCTGTTTGCTTTCCATCCACAAGAAACAATGATTTGCACACCATGACCATTCAATAGATTACTCAATAACAAAGTTTTACATAGGAACAGTTATTTGAGCTCTTTAAGGTAGTCTCACATGTGTCATTTACATGCAGCTGTCAGATTCATCTTGCTAGACATATTTCTGATGATGTCATGTCGCTGTTCAAAACTTGCCAAGAGTGTCTCATTTTCTACTGAATAATGCCTTTTTTAAATATACTTTTTAAAATTGAAGTATAGTTGATTTATAATGTTGTGTTAGTTTCTGGTATACAGCAAAGTGATTCAGTTATACATATATATTCTTTTCCATTATGGTTTATTACAGGATATTGAATATAGTTTCCTGTGCTATACAGTAGGCCTCGCTTGTTGCGGAGCGCAGGCTCCAGATGCGCAGGCTCAGCAATTGTGGCTCACGGGCCTAGTCGCTCCGCGGCATGTGGAATCTTCCCAGACCAGGGCTTGAACCCGTGTCCCCTGCATTGGCAGGCAGATTCTCAACCACTGCGCCACCAGGGAAGCCCTGCACATTTTTTGATTGGTTTTTGTTGTTGTTGTTATTGAGTTGTATGCGCTGTTTGTATATTTTGGAAATTAATCCCTTGTTGGTCACATCATTTGCAAATATTTTCTTCCAGTCTGTATTTAATATACTTTTTTATTGAGATATAATTGACATGTAACATTGTATTAGTTTTAGGTGTACAACAAAATGATTAAAATCTTAACTCCTATCTGAGCTCTAAGGTCTTGTTACTCAACCTGTGGTCTCCAGATGGGTAGCACTGGCACCACCTGGGAGCTTGTTAGAAATGTAGATTCTTCAGCCCCATCCCAGACCTGCTGAATCAGCAACTGCACTTAACAAGATTCCTAGCCAATTCATATATACAGCTTTGACTACATCTTCACTCTCTTGCTAAACTTGAAGATTCAGAAGTAGGGTTAGATTTAGCAAATAAAATTAGCAGACATCCAATAACATTTGAAAACAATGAATAATTGGCATATCTCAAATGCCTCATGGGTCATACTTATACTTAAAATATATGTTCATTGTTTATCTGAAATTCAACTTTTACTGGGCTTTTCTGTATTTAATCTGGCAACCCTATTCAGAAGGGTACGGTCTATGTTTAACATAACTCTTTATTCCCCTGCAATAGTGCAGAGCCTTCCCCAACTTTTTAATATATTCGTTTAAGGAACAATGAGTTTCTTCAGAACTGAGGTTTCTCTGGCTTTTGCTTAACATTGTATATCTCGAGAAGCAAACACAGTATCCCACACACTATAAAGGACCAGCAGTTATTTCTTTAATGAATATATCCAGAACATCCTCCAATTATGTACTGGGTTGTATGTGCATATTTTAATGAAAGCCGAATATTTTTCTCGTATTTTTTTTTTTAAACCAGAATGTTTAAAAGCTATTTGTGCACTTTCTCATATTTTAGCTGGCGGAGTTCAGGATTTGATGGGAGTATAATCAAGGGCTCAGAATGTACTCGTCGCAGACTGGGTCCATACGGTCACTGGTGGGGAAAGAATCCTAGACTCAGGATACTGACAAGCCTGCCTCAGGCGGCAGTAGGCAACTCCTCCCCGTTCCCGGGCCTCCAAGGCACCCGCGCACGCGCACAGCCGCGCTCCGGCCCCGTGAGGTGAGCGGAGGGAGGCGGGGCTCCCGGGGCGCGTGCGCGGCGGCCGGGGCTGTGGGCCCCTCCCTTGTCGGGGTCGCGCGGCGCGGAGGACCGCACCGAAAGGGGGAAGTCAGGTGGCCGCTGCTGCCGCCGCCGCCGCGGTTTGTCGCCAGAAGGAAAATGGCGGATCTGGAGGAGCAGTTGTCTGATGAGGAGAAGGTAAGGGCCGCGGGCGCGGCAGAGCCCATCGGTCCGGGAAGCCAGTAGAGCCCCACCGTATCAGCCCGGAGTCTGGCCGCCGGGGAAGGGCATTGGTCGGTGCCCCCGGCTGCCCTTCCTTCCCCTCTCCTCGCTGCGCCCGAGTGCCTGCCCCTGTCAGTCACCCGAGGCCCCGCGCGGGGGCAGGTCTCCGCCAGGCCTGCTCGCTCCGCTCCTTGTAGGGTGTGTGCTCCGAAAATAGGTAGCGGGAGCTGGGCGGCGGCGGCGGGCGGGGGCTGGGGGCGCGGAGGGCGGCGGCCGCAGGGGACCTTCTCCCCGCGCATGGGCCGCGGGGGCCCTGCGCCCGGGTCGGGGACTGCAGAGGGTTCTGGGTCCCGGCCTGGGAGCGGCCCAAGGACAGTACCCAGCCCGATGGCCTGGCCAGAGAGGGTGGCCGGGGTGAGGGCTAAGAGAGAAAAATTGCTTAGGAAGCAGACCTTCACTTCTCTCTTCTACTCTCTCCTCCCACAAGCAAACTGCTTTCTTTCCTGGGTCCTACGTTTTTTTTCTTTAGCCGTGGAAGTCTCTCTCTCTCTTTTTTTTTTTTTTTTCTTTTTCGGTTTTAGCTGTAGGCTTTGCAGTTCCCATGTTCCCCTGGAGGCAACGAAGTTGCTCATAAAAAGACACCCCTCTCACCACGGTTGTTTGCTACTCTTGTTGGCAGTAGCCGCCCTGGGGGCCGACTTGGTAGCGCCCCATGGTCCTGCTAGGACTTCTTCCGAAGAGGGGAGATTGTGGAACTCCTTTTACTGTATCTTAGATGCTGTGACAGCATTGGAACCAGATGAACAACTTAAGTTCTCAGGCATTTGAAGTAAGAAATCTGATCATTGAACTGGATCTCTCTTATTCGCGGTTTCCTTTGGCTTCTGTGAGGCCCCATTCCCCAGAGTGTGTGTTGGGACACGGGGGTACCCTCCTGATTTTGAGTATTTCCTGCACAGGTCCTTGATGTTTCTCAAATTCAGAAGTAACTGACATAACTATGAATAAGATAGTTACAGTTTTCGAAGACTCCACCCTTAATTTAACAAGGCTCATTTTTTAGGTTCCAAAGCAGTACAGCCATGTATGAAACACAAACGCATAACTGGTGTTTAAGAAATCCTCATGTAAGCCTACGGATATTTTCGGTTGGAACGCTCTGCTCCAAGTGTTTTTATATCCTGTGTTCTTGTACTGAAATGTCATGTTCTGTCTTCTTCCCGATGTGAATGTGCAGCAGTCAGCCTTATCTTCAGTTTCGGAAATCTTTTTTACCTCTGTGCTCTTTGGTGAAAGTGATAATAAAACGACAAAATGGGGAGAGCAACAAGATTCTCCATAATCCACAGGCCTGGTAGGCAGATCCCTGTATACACAAAAGTTGCTGTGCAGTATTCACACGTGTAATATTGGTAAATAACCATAAATGGGTAACTGAAAATGTATGCAGGTGTTCACACACATTGAAAATTAAGTAGTACTAAAAAGTTTTTTTTAAGGGATTGTCATGTTTTTTATTCTGCTGTTGGTAAGTGGTGATTAGTAGCTCAAGTGGCTAGAAATCTAGCCGAGGAGAGAGTACTCAGTGTGGGAGTTAATATAGGCCTGCCATGTGTTGTTAAGACCTAAAATAGCAAAGTTTTTTCAAAATGAGATGACAGGATTTCTTGTCATCCGGCACTCTCAGGGCACTAAGCTCCATAAAGGTGTGGGGCTGGGTGGGAAGGGGTCTTATTCTCTGCTCGCCCAACACCATGTTTTAACAGTAAATCAATGAAAACTCCAATTTGAAGGAATTTTGTGGTTTTGTTTTTATTTCGAGTTTTGTAAGACTATTCTGTGGATATTTTGCATATAAATTTCTGATTACATTTTTTAGTAATTTAAGAAAAATATTAACCAAACTTTGGCGTTAAATTCAAGTAACTGATAAAGTGAAATTCTAACAGTCTTGTCACTTTATTTAAATGTTCTTTTTAATCTCTTGGGAGGAGGACCTTGCATATAGAATCAGAAATAAGATTTAAAGGTGGTATTTTTTAAACTAATATTTAAATCATTTTACTTTTTCTGCCACCTTGTTTGTAATTTTCAAAAACAAGGTTTTAATACTTAATTTAAAGTTCTTGGAATTTCCATTACTGATTGTGGAAATAAGGAAGGGAAGCTGCTGTTAAGACTTATGTAGTACCATACTTTGTATATGCCTGGTTCAGTTAGACAATACATTTGTTAATTTGTTGTAAGTTTGAGCTAGGTTTGATTATTACCACTTCACAAATAAGTAAATTAAATTTTGAAAAGCTTTAAGTAATTCACGGAAGGACATCTGAGTAGGAAGTGCAAAGGCGGTATTTAAGCCTGAGTTTGTCTGAATCCAAAGTTGATGCTCTTGTGACATTACACTTCCTTAACAATTGATGGTAGAATCCTTTTCTGGATTTATCTCTTTGTTTTAAATTTGACAGCTTAATTTGGAAAAGGGAGAAACAACAGTTCTCTTTGTTTTTAATAGAAATTGTAAATGCCAAACATTAAATAGTGTTGGGTTTTAAACTTAATTTGTGTTTTGCTCGTTTTAGAACAAAGTTTATTATTGTTTGACACATTTAAAAGTTTTATGCTGCTGGTGTAGTTTCATACATGTCCTGTGGTAGGAAGCATTTTAGAAATTAATCTAGAATAATATCTTTGCTTTTTTCAGTCTTATACAGTTGATTTTTGAGGATACCGGTATGAAATGTAATAACCTTTTCACCTTTGGCCACTGGGTTAGTAGGAAATAAAATTATCTGAAGAAGCACAATGAAGTTGTTTAAAGTTATTCATTTGTTGTGGTGTGTCCTACAGACCTTTTTACATAGTTATAGAAACTCTAGGCCAGAACAGTTCATGTTTTTCACTCCTGGGTCAGCTGCACTGTACAGTAAAGCATTTTTTGTGATTGAAATTATATGAAATTGTGGTATAAGGCTCAAGTAAGAACTATTCCCAAACTGCTCTCTAAGTGAGAAATTCTGGAAGTCACTCGAAGCTTTGGAAGACACCTTACCACCGCCCCCCACCAACCTCTTCTACCTTCCCCCAGTGAGTAGAGTGATCCGCTCGCATAGCTTCAGCTTTTGTATCTTTGCAGATGTCTCAAGTACCTAGCTCAGCCCTGCTTCTCCCCTTAGCACTGGTCACACATTTTTATCTCCTCGTCCTGTTCACAGAAGACAGTTAAGGAGGTATGCTCAGATGGAACCTGCCTGAAAGTAAATTCATAAACTCCCCTCCTCTCTGTCCCTACACAAAGCAGGGTAGATCCCCATCTCTTTCTGCTCATTTTTCTCTTTATGACTCTGTTCCCATTATTCGAGTCATCCAGGTTTTTAACTTCAGCTTTAACTTTTTTCCTCCTTGTGCTCTCTGTACCTTACAGTCAGTCTCCAAACCTTGTCACTTCCATCAAAATATGCCTTACAGAAATTATTTCTTGCTTGAAAAGTTCATTTATATTAATATTTGATTTATAACCTCTCATTTGACCAGACCATTAACAATTTATGTTATGAACTACTGTTGTTTAGTAACAAACTTGTACTATATGAACAGAATGCAAATTGATTGTACCTGTTCTGTGGCTACACAGTTGAGGAAGAAATAAAGCTAAGGGAGGAGAAGTAGGGTTAGAAGAATGTCTCATATCTGTTTTATTTGCCACTGCTGGACTTTTATTATAAACTTTGTAGACAAATCCCTCCATCTTCCTATCATTTTTCTACTCCCAAACTTTTAGCTGCTGGATCTTCCATTGCCTTTACAGGGAAGCCCAACTCTTGAAAATGGTGTTCATGTCCTTGTATTCCATTCTAACCTAAATAGTTCTGACATTTCCAATATATACTGTTATTTAATCATGCTGTGAATTCAGAGAGACCTGCATGCTAGTCCATGCCTAGCACATGGAGTAAATTATTTAATCTCTCAGCAGCCTCACTTTCCTCTAAAATGTGGGGATATAACAGAAATTATATTCCCCATTAAACTTCTATAAGTGCAAATGTTGCCTGGCATGTGGTAAACGTAATAAATTTTAGTTATTTTTCTCTGCTCACGACTTACCTGCTTTGAGCATTGGTACTGCTCCCCGATCTGTCCCCCTTTTTTTTTTTTTTTTAATTTTTATTTGTTTATTTATTTATTTATGGCTGTGTTGGGTCTTCGTTTCTGTGCGAGGGTTTTCTCTAGTTGTGGCGAGCGGGGGCCACTCTTCATCGCGGTGCGCGGGCCTCTCACTATCGCGGCCTATAGGCTCCAGACGCGCAGGCTCAGTAATTGTGGCTCACGGACCCAGGTGCTCCGCAGCATGTGGGATCTTCCCAGATCAGGGCTCGAACCCGTGTCCCCTGCATTGGCAGGCAGATTCTCAACCACTGCGCCACCAGGGAAGCCCTGTCCCCTTTTTTGAAAGATGAAAAATTACTCTTCCTTCAAGATTTAGCTCAGATCACATGGCTAGTTTTCTCTCTCTCCTGAACAACTGTTTTCTCTCTCTCCTGAACACTGTAACACATCATTAGTATTATATACAGTTTTGCATAGTAGTTATCTGTTTACCTGTCTTTTTTCCTGTATTCTGTTGGAATTCATTAGTGCAGAAATGCCATCTTCAGCATCTGTCAGTGCAATGTATGTGATGAGTACAATGGTTCAGTGAGTGAATGAACAAAGGAGTAATGAATTTACAAAATTAAGAAAAAAATAACAGTTTTATGAAAAGAAGTAGCATATAAAGGCAAGTTTTGGAGGGAAAATCTAGTATGCCTACATTTTTCACTTCTAAATAGTGTTATAGATTTTAAAGATTTAGGTAGTTAAATGATATTCCTGGTGCTCCTTGAGGTGCAGGTGTTGTACTGGCTACGGTTCAAGTCACTTACACATGCTAAATATTTATAAGCAGTTTGTATACTTCTCCCCCACACACAATCATAATGTGGCTTCAGAAGTTTTGTTTGTATGTATTGATAAAAACAATGTAAGCTGCCATTATATTCCATCATAATTAATGTAAAATCAGTAGTGTTCTTATTAACTACAAAATAAACTCAACCAGTAGGTGATTAATGTAGAAATTATTCATTCCTAATTTCATTCTGTAGGTGAATGAATTCTGTCATTGCACCAATAAAATGTAAAAATTCCTACAGCAAGCAGAAACTTGATAGCTGCTGTAGCATTAGTGGAGTTTTTTAGACTTTGCACACTAAAGCAAATTTGTAGTACATTTTCAGTGCATTGGGGAGTCATTTCTACATAAAATAAAGGTAGTTATATACATAGAAGAACATGGTATATATTGGGTTGGCAAAAAGTTCGTTTGGGTCTTTATGTAAGATTTTACAGAAAAATCCGAACGAACTTTTGGGCCAACCCAATAAAAACACTTAGAGAGTACAAAGTAGTTTTTAAGGTTGAAAGCATGATGGGAAAACTTGACCTGTGGTCCTGACCTAAAAGCTTAATTGCCTGAAACAGTAATTTATTGCAAGCGATTGATGCATATCAAAGAAAATAGGGGTTCCATAGAACCACTTATAGTTGTCAAAAAAGGAGAATTTCATAAATTTTATTCTGAAGGGTAGAACTACAGTCTTCATATTCTTTCTCAAGACATTTATTTACATGCTCTACTGTGAACCTATGGCTGAGAACTTTTCTTGCACATTTCAGTTCATAATGTTTCTACTGAAAATGAATAGAAATAATTTTTGAAAACTACCTCCACATTTATTCATTTACCAAATATATTTCATTGATTTCACTACTCATCATTTCCCATATTTTAAGATCTCTGAAATCAGGCTGCATTTTACAATCATGGCTGTGATACCGGTAGCATTTTTCCTTTTTTAGTGACCCATGAAATTATGCATCTTTCATTGATTGTGAATCAGGGTAAGCAAGGATATAATGCAATAACAAACAAACTAAAATCTCAACATGAGGGCATTGGTGGTGGGGGCTTTGCGTGGCATCTCCTCACTCGTTCTGTGTGTGTCTAGTGTGGGTCAGCAGCAGAAGGGCCCTGCTCCGCAAAGTCACATAGTTGTAGGCTCTTGGAGGATTTCAGTCTAAACGTAGGCTTTTTGATATGATACATATGCACAATGGAGTATTATTGAGCCGTGAGAAAGGAGGATATCCTACCATTTGCAACAACATGGACCTTCAGCACCTTGTGCTGAGTGAGATAAGTTAGAGAAAGACAAGTACTGTACAATATCACTTATATGTGGAATCTAAAAAAGTCAAAGCTGTTTAAAAAAACAGTAAAATGGTGGTTACCAGGGAATGGAGGGTGGGAGGGATAAGATTAATGGTGTTTAAGGGTACAGACTTGTAATGAGTAGTAAATAAACCATAACAATCTGATGCACAGTATAATGAATATAGACAGTACCATTGTACTACAATGATGTGATAAATATTGCTTTAGTCGCGATCATACTACATTATATAAATGTATGAAAGTAACAGGCTGTACACCTTAAATTTACAAAATGTCGCATGTGAAATTTACCTCTCCCCGCCCCCCCCGAAAAAAAAAAGTCTTAGGCTTTTTATCACCGTCCCCACAGCAGTGGGAAAGAAATGCAATGAATACCATACTGGGTTTTAAAGCTCCCCCCTACCCACACACACAGTAAGAGACTCACTGCACTTCTGCTCAGATTTCAATTAGCTTAAGCAAGTTATATCTATAAACCTCATTTCAGAGGGGGCAGGGAAGAAGAAGAGAAATGCAGTATTTGTGAATAGCAGTAATGATTCTATAGATTAAGTTTTAGACTCACTGAAGATTGGTGATTTGATTACCTGTTTGGTAGACACAGTGCAAGACTACAGATTCAAGGATGAATCAGACATATATAACATATATACTATACAGTGTCAAAAAGCAATAAGTTCATGGACATTCAGAAGATGGAAAAGTTACTTCTGCCTAGGAGGATGGTAGGTATCAGTTGAGGTAGAAACTCATGTCAGAGAGCACAGCATAGGAAGAAAAAACAGAAAAGTGGGAATGAGCAGGAAGTATGAATTATATCTCAAGTACCTTGCGAGTAAGAGATGCAAAGATGAATTGTGCTGTTAAACAGCACAGATTTTCTCAACCTCAGCACCATTGACATTTGGGCCAGATAACTCTTTGTTGTAGGGGTGTCCTGTGCATTTTAGGATGTTTGGGCATCCTTGGCCCACATGATGCCAGTAGCACTACAGTCACGACAGTCACAAATGTCTCCTGTAGTACAAAATCGCCCCTGGTTGAGAACCACGGGTCTAGACAGACTGGAGCTAGTGAGACCAGTTGGGAAACTGAGTTAAGTGTTAGGACCTGATTTAAAGTAGTTTCACAAGACATGGAGGAAAAAAATGATTGCTAACGTTTCAGAGTTGGAATCAACAAGACATGGTGAGTGAATGTAGAGAAAGGGAAGAATTAGAGGTAACTGAACATTAAAATCTGGTTGACTGGGAAGTGGAACCACCACTGTATTAGTCTTTTAATTAATTTTTTAAGCTTTTTAAAATTGAAGTATAATTTACAATATTGTATTAGTTTTGGGTGTACCATGAAGTGATTTGATATTTTTATACATTACAAAATGGTCATCACGATAAGTCTAGTTACCATTTGTCACCACGCAAAGTTATTACAATATTATTGACTATATTCCCTGTGCTACACATTATATCCCCGTGACTCATTTATTTTACAGCTGGAAGTTTGTCCATCTTAATCGCCTTCCCCTATTAAAGTATAAATCATTCTTGAAAAAAATTCAGCAATGAAACACAAGAGAAGGAGTAGATACTACTTCATTTTTTCCTACTGTTTCATTTTAGGGATACTTTTTTTTTTTAGATAGAAAAACTTTAGGAGTGTTTGTGGGCTGAGGGGAATGATTCAGAGGACAGAAAAAAATTGAAAATATAAATAATAGTTTGTATAACTTTTTCAGTTAATGATAATGAATGCCTACTTTGGATTCATAGATTTCTTAATATTTTAAATAAATGGTAAAAACATATTTAAAGAAATAGATGTTGAATTCAGTGGATGACCTAGTTGTAGGTTAAGTGATACGGGCCCTGTTTTTAATTACTATTCAAAATGATAATTATAAAGGAAAAAAATTCTTAAGGAAAACATCAAAACAAATTACCTCTCTTACATATACTCAAATTAAAATAAATTAGTCTATAACACAGACATGCAATTAATGATCACTTGATCATAAACTATTTAAATAATGATCGAGTTTTAAAAAGTATTTTTTCTATTTTTATTTTACTTTTAAGTCTCAAAAAGGCATCAGCAGTTTTTAGAGAGTTATGGGAAACAATGTCAAATAATTCTTGTAGTTGAAGTAGAAAAATTCGTAATAGCTCTTTTTTTTTTTTTTAAAGCAGAGATTCTTTTTTTTTTTTATTTATTTTTGTCTGTGTTGGGTCTTCGTTTCTGTGCGAGGGCTTTCTCTAGTTGTGGCAAGCGGGGGCCACTCTTCATCGCGGTGCGCGGGCCTCTCACTGTCGCGGCCTCTCTTGTTGCAGAGCACAGGCTCCCGACACGCAGGCTCAGTAGTTGTGGCTCACGGGCCTAGTTGCTCCGCGGCATGTGGGATCTTCCCAGACCAGGGCTCGAACCCGTGTCCCCTGCATTAGCAGGCAGATTCTCAACCACTGCGCCACCAGGGAAGCCCCATAGTAGCTCTTTTTAACTTGACTGCTGGTCTCTAAGACAGTGGCCCTTTTTGGGATCACATTCCTTGAGAGTCAGGTGAAACCTATGATTCTTTTCTTCAGAGGACCAAATGCCTCAAATTTTGCATATACAATCCCTTACGGGGCAGTGGGTACAATATCTGGCAACCCATCAGAATCAGGTGGGGAGATTTTCAAAAATACAGATTTCTAGGTGTCAGTCCTCTGGAGATTGATTCAGTAGGTCTGGAATGGAACATGGGAATCTGTATTTTTTCAAAAGCTTTCCCAGCAAATCAGCCAGGCATCCAGATTTGGGAAATCTCTACCCTAGTGTCTCCTGTCTTGATCATGGAGGAGATAACTGTGGGAAAATGTCCAACGTATGGAAATTAGAGGGGTTGTAGGCAGTGTTCTCAGATAAAATATAGGATGCCTGGTTAAATTGAATTTAAGATAAACAACAAATAATTTTTAGTATAAGTATTTCCAGTGCAGTATACCTTGGGGCTAATGTAGAGTGCAGGGCTGTTCGCCTCTAAATTTAATGGTTCCAGATAGCTATTTTTTGTGGTGTGCATGTGCTTTTGTGCACATGCACTGTCTGCTTTTTATACTTTTATCTCCTTTTTTTCAGTTGCTCAGAGCTTTTTAAAATTTTTGTCAGCTTGATATATTTATATCTGCTTTGGTGAAGACTCCATTTTTTGCTAAAGAATTAATGTTTTCTACAGACAGTCAAAATCTCCTGGATTTTACCTTAGTGTTTGTAAAAATTTTGCCAATTTACAGTGCCCAGCAAAAGCATCAGAAAAATCTGGAGAATTCATAGACACAGGTAGTTTAAGTAACATTAATTTTGCCAACAGCTTCTATAAATTGTGCCAATTGATTGACAACCTGTGGTAAATTCCCCCACCTTGTTGTACTTTCCTGTTCTAGCTGGTAATCATAAAGTTGAAGTAGCACTGCCAGATGCTCACATCTTCCAGTAACAGACATATCTTAAAGAGGCAATGTAGGCCAAGGGAATCTAGTCACTTCTATCTTTGGCATTTCACCCTGAAGCTTGGGTTTACTTGAGAGAGATGCTTTCTATACAGTAATGCAAAGACTGACAGAATGAAGGACTGCAAGGCAGAAAGCTACATATGGAGTTTATTTGCATTCAGCCCACCTTCCCTTTGTTCTCCTCCCCTGAGAAGTTTTTCAGTCTTACTCAGCAGTGTAGGTATAAGATAAGATTGTAAATTTTAAGAGTGTAGTCCTAAAATTATAGTCCAGGTAGCATAGGGTGATAAAAACACTTGATGTGTTCTGTTCTTTCTGAGGGATCTGTTCTTTCTGAGGAATCTATTTTTTCTGAGGGATCACCCAAGACCAAAAGCAGCAGTTCAGTATTCTGTTGATATTTGTCTGGATCATCAGTCTTTGCCATAATGTTACCAAGGATTTTGATCACAGCTTCTTATACCAAATGTGCTTATCTTCCATTTACATCTGTTGCAGCACTTAAAGAACCAAGGAATTGGGAACTTCTTTAGAAAAGTAAGGCATCATTGCTCCACAGGATTTAGCCACAGGTAGTCCTCCTTCTGGGTATTGTGACTAATCTCTTTCCATCACTGTGGTAGTTTGGCTTCTACACATGTTGTTCCAACATCATGTGCAAATGCCACATAATTCATCAGTATTACTTGGCTTTGCTCATCACCTGGTCTCTCAATCAAATTGAAAATTGTGTAGAGAAACTGATTTCTCTGTTGGCTCAGGCTGTAGGATGCGCTACACAATATGAGGGGCACCAGCTCCTCTCCGTTGCCTGCAGCACATGAGGAACAATTTGTGCAGGCAGCTTTCCAGCGTTAACACAGTACTTTTTTCACTGCAATTTGAGATACTTCTGATCCTAGGTGACTATCTGCTGACATTCACAAAAAGAAAGTAATGTGTGGTGGAAAGCAGGAGACAATTTCCTATACGATTATCAAAGTGAACTGTATTTTTACTCAGTGGAGAAGATAGCATTCCTGTCTTTCTTAGGGAAAGGATTTGGTAAATCCTCTCAAAGAATAGTGGAATCAACTTTATCTGATATTGAAAGGTGACTATCCTTACCTTTCCTTTGTCTGCACGATTTAATGATTTACAACTCACTTCTGCCCATTTTCTCCAGATGTTTGTGAGGGTTCTGATCCAAAGAAGTCTGAGCAGTCACAAACTGCCATGGTGGCGCAGCGTTCATTTTCGAGGAGGTCCGTTTCACTTTCAGGCCTTCTAATTTGCTCCGTCAAAGACCCTTTCTAACTACTTAATAAACCAACTTTATCTTCTTATTTCTGAACTAGCAGGGGGTTCTCTGTAGGCCAAGGAATAGAGAAGAGTGGAGGACGATTGCCTGAAGTTGTGGAAGAGCCTGTAATTCATCTTCCACTCCACCGGCCACGTACACAAGATTTTTCCCAGTTAGTCACTTAGTAGACTTGCAGTAAGTCTGGAGGTTTTGAAATGTTTAATCTACATCATCCAGTAATTGAAAATCTTGATCTTTATTTTCATCTGAGAAGTTTATTGATGTAAGCTTGTAGTTATTCTTAAATAAAAATTGATTTCCTAGGAATTTTAGAGCTTTTTTTCAAGAGATTTGATTTGTAATTTTTTTTGTTCCTATAAAAGAACTTTGTTTTCTGCAGCCTTTTGTCAGATTGACTCAGCTCCTTCCCTTTTTTTTTTTTTTTTTTTAAATTTATTTATTTAATTTATTTATTTTTGGCTGTGTTGGGTCTTCGTTGCTGCGTGCGGGCTTTTCTCCAGTTGCGGCGTGGGCTCTGGAGCACAGGCTCAGCAGTCGTGGCGCACGGGCCCAGCCGCTCCACAGCATGTGGGATCCTCCCAGACCAGGGCTCGAACCCGCGTCCCCCGCATCGGCAGGCGGACCCCCAACCACTGCACCACCAGGGAAGCCCTCCTTCCCTTTTTTTAATGTTGTAAATATAACTGTCAAACTTTACCCTCCTCCCTTCAAATACATGGAGGATCGGAAACTAGATAAGCACACTTGTGAATTTATGTCTGAAATAAAAATAGGGAAGATATACGAAGAATCTCTCTCATGCCCTTCTAATGTTAGGACTATATATCAGCTTATTTGCTTGCTTAAAATATATTTTAAATAACTGAGTTCCTTGCTTCTTGGTCCCCAATTATATCTTAAATTTGAGCTTCACAGATAAGTGAGATCCTGTTTATTTGCCTCCTCTGCACTCTGTTGGTGAGGGAGGGGTTCCTGCTGTAGGGTTATGGGGATGGCTGAACACACAGCACCTGACATTGGAAAGATGAGGTGAATAGCAATCTATTAATACAAATACTCAGCCCAGGAGATAGGGACGCAGTGGAGGGAACAGAGTGAACAAGCGGAGGCCAAGGGAGGCAAGCTTTGTAGTGTCAAGAAGGTAGAGTGAGCCCTGGTTCCAGCAGGAGGATGTGATTGGCTAGTTTGAATAATTCTGCAGGCTGGCGGGGAACTGAAGCCCCATACTCAGCGGTGAGCAGGAACTGTGCCTGTTCCCTGTAATAATGAGGGTTTTCTGGCTAGGGACCTTACCTGCAGGAGGAGTTTGAGGATGGGAACTTGCAGTTAGGCCATTCAAGGTCCTTCCGTTTTTCCCCAGATGTCAAGGCATACATAATACTGGGCTTTAATTTTAGGCCTTATACTACAGTTCTCAGTAGTAGTACTAATCTTTTATCAGAAGTGTATGCTAATGATTGCTGTATTGAATAATACATCAAGAAGTTTTTAATAGCATAATTTGACCTTTGAGTTTTCCTTTCTGTGTGACCTTTTCTTTGATAATTTGCAAAGTTTAAGATATTCTGCTGCTGTGTACAATTTAGTCACAGTAGATGAAAGGTGGCCAAAACATACATGCAGTGATACGGAGGCATGAAAGACAAGAGTTCTTGTCTGAAAGACTGAATGGAGTGGTGAGGCTCTAGTATTGTATAGTTGGGATGAGAAAAAGAATGGGTTGGTTGTAGGAGCTATCAAGTAGCAGAAAGAGTAAAAAGGTAATAGCTGTTAATTGAGTGCTTACTCTGTGCCAAGCACTTTTCTAAATGTATTACCTCATTTACTGCAGGTGAGGAAACTGAATTTAATTTGCTTTTGGTCATATAAGTAGAAGTCAGTGGAGCTGTAGTCTGAGTACATACAGTCTTATTTAGGGTTTATGCTGTTAACAGTACATTTTACAGCCTTTGAATACAGAAAGGCCTTATATGTCATGCTAAGGACTTTGGACTTACCTTGTTGGCAGTGGGCCACCATTAGATGATTTTAAGCAGGAAAAAAAATGATCAGAATTTTCATTGAAAAATATCAATCTGGTGGCAGAGTGGAAAATGACTTTCGGAGAAAGAAGAGATTAGAGGCAGGGCAGTTATTGTAACAATACAGAAAGGGACTGGGTCCGAATGAAATGGAATCAAAGAAAAGGAGATTGGATTTGAGCAAGACAGACAGACACTTGATAATGTGGCTGACTGTGGGAGGAAGGGAGAAATGTGGAATGGTGTGTAGGTGGTGCCGATAATTGTATGAAGAACAGAGGGAGTAGGTTTGGGTGAGACAGGTATCTTTGAGGCATTTAATGGAGATTTCTAATAAATGAGTTACATTTAGAAAAATGGATCTTGATCTTGAGAGAGGCTGTGATAGGTATATAGATTTGAGAGCTATTGTTATGTGGTGATAATAGAAGCAGTGGAAGTAAATGAGATTACCCAGATATTTTGGTTGTTTCTTCTGAACCATCGTAGAAAGATTATGCTGTATTGGGAGGCGGCTCCGAAAAGCCTTGGACTTCATCTGAAGAATTCATTCAAATCCCAATTCTGGATCTCTATTTTCTCTTTTCATGAATTAAAGGTAATAACAGCCATCTTGGAAAGTAACTGTATGTAGATAATATTTTATTTTATCTAACAGACCACAGGGGTTTTAAAAGGTTAAGAAATGATGATATGTTTCATCTCCCTTAATTTACCTATGAGGAATGGAGATTTACAGAAGTTAAATCAAAACCTGGGTACAGATGGTTTGTCTTAGCTTAGATGAAAACCCAGATCATAACTGCACATTGCCACCACAGAACTAGGAACTGGCTTTTTCTCCTGTTTTGCTACCACTGGTTTTTGAGGTAAGCAGAGTACAGAGGGAAGGGATGATTTCCAAGGGAGGAGAAAGGATGTTGGCGCGTGGGAAGTGAATGCACTGCAGAAAACACAGAAATGCATGGGCATAAGCCACCGCTGTACCACTGTAGGGCACAAAGAAGCATTTCACGTGTAATGTGAAAATGCCTGTATTCTAGAGCTAATCTTAGGAATACTGAACTATATTAATGCAGTTATATTTATTCTCTACTATTGTTACTGCTCATAGTAATATTATATTCACCCAAGTTTACGTAGCTAATGAGCAGTAGAAATGAAAATCCAACTCATTCAATCTGACTCCAGAGATCATACACTCTACTGCTTCCTTATATTAGCATAAGTTTTTATGGTTTTGAATGTACGTTATTTTAAAATTAACTGTCTACATACAGCATTACATTAGTGATAACTCTTAGAATGCTCATTTCATTAAAATACTATATTCCCTGACCATCCTAAACAAATGAGAGTTTATTCTTGCTTACAGATTGATTCAACAAAAACTACCTACCAAGTTTAGAGTATAGGGCTACCTACTGATATTATTGAGTATTCAGAAGTTCCTTGAGGAAGTTACATTTTTGCAGTTACTATCTGAATGCTGACTACTAAACTCATTAGACACTTTTCAGAATTATCTTTGGAATTTATTAAAAATTATGATGTGTTTTTCATGTCCCAGACTGAAAAAAAGTAATTCACATTTTAAAAATAGTACTGACAATAGTTACTTTCCTTTTATTCTTTCTTTTATTTGTTTATTTATTTGGTTCAGTGGGACAAAGAAGTCCATTTTAACAAATAGCATTAGGATGGTTTATTTATCCTTATGACGATGTAATAAGAAATGGATCTGCATCCCACATCATATACAGAAATCAGTCCCAGGTGGATTAATGGCCTAAATGCAAAGAGCAAAACTTTGAGAAACTTTAGAAAAAATATAAGAGAAAATCCCCACAATTTAAGAGTAGAGAAGGAATTTTTTTTCCCCACTCTCTAAATACTTCACTGTGTTTAGGGCTATCTCTTATATAACCACAGTACAATTAACAAAATCAAGAAATTTCACATTGATACAACATTATTGTCTCATCTACAGAGCCTATTCAAATTTCACCAATTGCTGGTCCAGGATCTAATCCAGGATCGCATTGAATTTTGTTGTAGTGTCTCTTTGGTCTTTAATCTGGAACAGTTTCTCAGCATTGTTTGTCCTTCATGACCTTACCACTTTGGAGGAGTACAAAATGGTTATTTTGTAGACTGTACCTCAATTTCAGTTTATTTGATGTTTCCTCATGATTAGATCAGCCTATGAAGTTTTGGCAGGAGCATAACAGAAGTGATGTTGTGTCCTCAGTACATCCTACTAGGAGGCACAGTTTTTACTATTATGATAACTTAGGTCATTTGGTAAAGGTGGTGTGTGGCAGGTTTCCTCAATATAAAGTTACAGTTTATCCCTTCTTAATTATCATGTAGAAGGATTCATTCACATTGTGTAAATATGCTCTTAGACTTTTACCCACTAATTTTAGCATCTCTTGATGATTTTTGCCTGCAACAATTACCATTGTGGGTCACCCCAGGTGATTTTCTAATTCAATCATTCCTTCTACATCTATTAATTGAAATTCTACTATAATGAAGAGCTTCCCCCCATTTGTTCATTCATTTCTTTGTGTCAATATGGACTCATGGATTCTTACTTTACTCTGTGGGTTGCTATCATTATTTGTTGCTTGAATTGTAGCCCATAAGAAAAAGTACCCAAAAAAAGTTTAGTAGTATTTTTGTGTTATCTCAGAAAGTTGACGGGCAGAAATTACTTTTTCTCAGAGGTAGTGTATACTAACATTTTGGATATTGTTTTGAATATACTGCTTTGTCTTCTGCATAAGTAACTTTATAGTATCTGCTTTTTTCCAAGAAGCACAACAGAGTGGAACATACTTTTTATGTTATGTTTATCTTTTTGTATATTTTATACCAAGTAATGTTTGGATCCTAGAAAAAGCAAAGAAAAAATATAGCTCTTTTAGCTTTTAGCTCTATATTAGTAGGTTAACTTTTTTTAAAAAATAAATTTATTTATTTTATTTATTTATTTTTGACTGTGTTGGGTCTTCATTGCTGCTCACGGGCTTTCTCTAGTTGCGGTGATCGGGAGCTACTCTTCGTTGCGGCAGGCAGGTTTCTCATTGCAGTGGCTTCTCTTGTTGCGGAGCATGGGCTCTAGGCGCGCAGTCTTCAGTAGTTGTGGCACGTGGGCTCAGTAGTTGTGGCTCGCAGGCTCTAGAGTGTGGGCTCAGTAGTTGTGGCGCACGGGCTTAGTTGCTCCGCGGCATGTGGGATCTTCCCAGACCAGGGCTTGAACCTGTGTCCCCTGCATTGGCAGGCAGATTCTTAGCCACTGCGCCACCAGGGAAGTCCCAGTAGGTTAACTTTTTAAAACTGTTCTTCTTGATGTGATTGTTATGAGGTATGCCTGTAAACTGCCAGTCACTAACATAGGTAAGAGTTAATCTCCCATCTAGCCAAACCTTCCCAACAAAACCAAGGCATCCTTCCTCTCGCAATCTAGAATTACAGTTTAGAAATACAATAAAAGTAATAACTCTTTCCTGAATCCTGCTCCAATTTAGAAGGACTTGACTTCGAATAATATCATGTGGAGGAAGATGGTGGTTAATGCAGGAGATTTTGCTGTGGGCCTTAGGGATGTATCTAATAATTCACTGGGCTTATCCAGAAAAACGATAATATTCCCAGGGGCAAATTGAGTATAGCTCCATGTGTGTTAGAGAGACTTTGAGGAAATATGTTTTTGATTATTTTCAGAAATTCATTCTACTCTTGGGACCTCTTCTTGTTAACTTGTGTGACCTTTTTTCTTTCTTGGATTTGGAAGTGGCTAGAATAAATAATTTTTTAAATTAGAAAAAAGTCTGCTAGGAAGGATGGATGTAGGTGAATGTTCAGTCTATAGCAGTGTTTAGAAAATACCCTGATGATTGAACAGTTTCTCAGGAAGACAATTAAGCCTTTACTGTGGTGGACACACTTTCATTTTTTCAGCACCTGAGAAATCCAAAAAACAGGTTCTTCTTCTCTTGTGAAATTCACAAAGACCAGATTAAGATACTTCAGACATAGCTGGTGAAGTCCAAGTTGTGTTTTGGGTTCTCAGCCAGACAGCTCCCATGACTTCTCAACCCTCAGTGGCACTTCTTTTGACCCACCATTCATCTTGGATATTGTGAGCAGTCTTAACTCTTTTTGGTTAATGTATGCATTTTGTGCAATAGCAAGGGCAAACAAGTCTGTAAGATAAAACTATAGAGCATTTTTGCTTTCTAGGTGAAAACCCAAAATAGAACTGACTAAAAGTCTAAATGATATGTACCTTTTTTTGAAACAACTAAAAAATTTAAAGCTCAACAGTTAATCATATCACTAAGTATGCTATACTGTATACATATATATATATATATATATATCATATCACTAAGTGCTATACTGTGTGTGTGTATATATATGTGTGTGTGTGTGTGTGTATATATATATATACTACTTGCTATCAGTACTTTAATTTTGTCAGTTTTATTGGTAGGGTGTAAGTCATTAGAAGTGTTAAAAACAATTTCCTCAAAATTCTACAAGTTTCCAGAAGAAATATTTGATAAATTCATCAGCAGGTTACCACAATTTTTATCTGTTGCCTGTGGTAGTGATTAAGGCTTTGTTTTAAATGCTTTCTAACATTTACCCCAATAGAAGAGAGAGAGGAATAAGGGAACAAAGGAAATTAAGACATTTTATGGAAACATAATAGATGCCAATGTATGTTTAGCATGCACTGTCTTCCATTCCCAACTACACCCTTGCCTTTTTAAAATCACTTATTTTTTATATTTTCATTTTTGATTTTAATAACACTTTTAAACAGTTTAGAAGAAAATAATTTTTTTAATAAATTTATTTATTTATTTTTTGGCTGTATTGGGTCTTTGTTGCTGCACGCGGGTTTCTCTAGTTGCGACGAGTGGGGGCTGCTCTTAGTTGCAGTGCGCAGGCTTCTCATTGTGGTGGCTTCTCGTTGTGGAACATGGGCTCTAGGTACGCGGGCTTCAGTAGTTGTGGCACTCAGGCTCAGTAGTTGTGGCTTGTGGGCTCTAGAGCGCAGGCTCAGTAGTTGTGGCTCACGGGCTTAGTTGCTCCGTAGCATGTGGGATCTTCCCGGACCAAGGATTGAACCCGTGTCCCCTGCATTTTTTTTAAGCTGGAACTTCTCAGAAAGAAACATTCTTTTTTTTTTTTTTTAAGATTTATTGATTGATTGATTACTATGTTGGGTCTTTGTTTCTGTGCTAGGACTTTCTGTAGTTGCGGCAAGCGGGGGCCACTACTCATCGCGGTGCGCGGGCCTCTCACTGTTGTGGCCTCTCTTGTTGCGGAGCACAGGCTCCAGACGCGCAGGCTCAGTAGTTGTGGCTCACGGGCCTAGTTGCTCCGTGGCATGTGGGATCCTCCCAGACCAGGGCGCGAACCCGTGTCCCCTGCATTAGCAGGCAGATTCTCAACCACTGCGCCACCAGGGAAGCCCAGAAGAAAATAATTTTGAAAACACATGAAATATATATTTTTAATTAACATATTGTAAAATACCCCCTTCTCTTTTTTTTATGACTTTCAACACATGTATAGATGCATGTAACCATTACCAAAATTGATATATAGAGTAATTCCATCACCCCCCAAAACGCTCTTATTTTCTTCCTTTCCCTCATTTCTCCCATTGTGTTCACACCCATCCCCACTCCTCCTCCCAGCCCCTGGCAGCCATTGTTCTGTTCTCCATTGCTATAAAATATTGTTTATTGGAGAATATCATGTAAATGGAATCTTATATCATTGCCATGTAACCATCTGAGGATGGTTTCTTTCATTCAGCATAAGCCTTTTGAGATCCATCCAAGTTGTTGCATGTATTCATAATTTGTCCCTTTTCATTGCTGAGTAGTATTCCATCGCATAGACACATTATTGTTTATCCATTCACCCATAGGTGGACATTCAGGTTGTGGATTGTTTCTAGTTTTGAGCAATTTTGAATAGATTTTTGTGGGAACATAGGGTAGATACCTGGAAGTGGGATTGTTGTGTCGTATGGTGTGTGTTTATAAGAAATTGCTAAACTGTTTTCGGTACCAATTGTACCATTTTGCATTGCCACATCAATGTATTAGAGCTTCAGTTGTTTCGCATTGGTATTATCAATCTTCTTTATTTTAGCCATTCTATTAGGTATATAGTGGTATTTTATGATTTTAGTATTGATTTCCTAAATGATTAATGATATTGCACATCCTTTTGTGCATGTATCTATCTTCTGTATATCCTTTTTGCTGAAGTGTGTTCAAGTCTTTTGTTCACTGTTTTCTTACTGTTGAGTTTTGATAGTATATGTTCTAGATACAAATTCTTTATTGAGTATGTGATTTGATGATATTTTCTCCAGTTTGTAGCTGTCTTTTCATTCTTTTAACAATGTAACAGAGCATAAGTTTTTAATTTCAATGAAGTCCAGTTTATCAGTTTTTTTAATGGGTCATGGTTTTAGTATCATGTCTGATAACTTTTGGCCTAACCCCAGGTCATGAAGGTTTTCTTCTGTTTCCTTTTAATTTTTTGTTAAGTTCTATATTTTACATTTAGAGCTATAATCCATTTTGAGGTAATTTTTTTGGTAAGGGGTAAGGTTTAGATTGCAGTTTATTTTTTGCTCGTGGATATCTAATTGTTTGGATTTCATTTGTTGAAAAGATATTCTTTGAACATTGCATTGCCTTTGTACCTTTGTCAAAAATCATTTGGCCATATGTATGCAGGGTATATTTTTTGACTCTCAGTTCTGTTCCATTCATTATCTATCCCTCTATCTTAATGACTGTAGCTTTTTTTGTTTTTTACTTTTTATTTTATTATTTTCTTTTTCATTATGGTTTATTACAGGATACTGAATATAGTTCCCTGTGCTATACAGTAGGACCTTGTTGTTTATCTATTCTGTATGTAATAGTTTGCGTCTGCTAATCCCAAACTCCCAATCCATCCCTTCCCCTCTCCGCCTCCTCCTTGGCAACCACAAGTCTGTTCTCTATGTCTGTGAGTCTGTTTCTGTTTCGTAGATAAGTTCATTTGTGTGTCATATTTTAGATTCCACTTTAAGATCTATGGTTTCACTTTAATTTCACTTAGATATAAGTGATATCATATGGTATTTGTCTTTCTCTTTCTGACTTCCTTCACTGAGTATGATAATCTCTAGGTCCATCCGTGTTGCTGCAAATGGCATTATTTCATTCTTTTTTATGGTTGGGTAGTATTCCGTGTGTATGTGTGCACGCGCGCGTGTGTGTATATGTATATGTATATATGTAAACACACACACCACATCTTCTTTATCCATTCATCTGTTGATGGACATTTAGGTTTCTTCCATGTCTTGGCTATTGTAAATAGTGCTGCTGTGAACACTGGGGTGCATGTATCTTTTCAAATTATAGTTTTGTCCAGATATATACCCAGGAGTGGGATTGCTGGATCATATGGCAACTTTATTTTTAGTTTTTTTGAGGAACTTCCATCCTGTTTTCCATAGTGGCTGCATCAATTTACAGTCTCACCGACAGTGTAGGAGGGTTCCCTTTTCTCCACACCCGCTCCAGCCTGTATTATTTGTAGATTTTTTTTTTTAAGACTCTACTGAGTCATTTATTTTATTTTTTATTTTTTATTTTTTTAATTTATTTATGGCTGTGTTGGGTCTTCGTTTCTGTGCGAGGGCTTTCTCTAGTTGCGGCAAGTGGGGGCCACTCTTCATTGCGGTGCGCGGGCCTCTCATTATCGCGGCCTCCCTTGTTGCAGAGCACAGGCTCCAGATGCGCAGGCTCAGTAATTGTGGCTCACGGGCCTAGTTGCTCCGTGGCATGTGGGATCTTCCCAGACCAGGGCTCGAACCCGTGTCCCCTGCATTGGCAGGCAGATTCTCAACCACTGCGCCACCAGGGAAGCCCCTGTAGATTTTTCTAACGATGGCCATTCTGACTGATGTGAGGTGGTAACTCATTGTAATTTTGATTTGCATTTCTCTAATAATTAGCGATGTTGAGTATCTTTTCATGTGCGTATTCGCCATCTGTATGTCTTTTTTGGAGAAATGTCTGTTTAGGTTTTCTGCCCATTTTTTGATTGGGTTGTTTGTATTTTTGTTATTGAGTTGTCTGAGCTGTTTGTATATTTTGGAAATGAAGCCCTTACTGGTCACATCATTTGCAAATATTTTCTCCGAGTTCGTAGGTTGTCTTTTCATTTTGTTTATGGTTTCCTTTGCGTGCAAAAGCTTAAAAGTTTGATTAGGTCCCATTTGTTTATTTTTGCTTTTATTTCTTTTGTCTTGGGAGACTGACCTAAGAAAACATTGGTATGATTTATGTCAGAGAATGTTTTGCCTGTGTTCTCTTCCAGGAGTTTTATGGTGTCATGTCTTATATTTAAATCTTTAAGCCATTTTGAGTTTATATTTGTGTTTGATGTGAGAGAGTGTTGTAACTTCACTGATTTACATGTGGCTGTCCTGCTTTCCCAACACCACTTGCTGAAGAGACTGCCTTTTCTCCATTGTATATTCTTATCTCCTTTGTCAAAGATTAATTGACCATAGGTGTGTGGGTTTATTTCTGGGCTCTCTCTTCTATTCCATTATGATCCATATATGACTGTAGCTTTTTATTAAGCCTTAAGGTTAGGTAGTATGAATTCTCCAACTTTGTTATTTTTCAAAATTATTTTGGCTATTCTAGTTCATTTGCCATTGTTACTTTGCGTTTACTGCTAAGGGTGTGAAATAATATTCATTCTCTCTCATTTCCTAACCAAAATCTTTTTTTAAATTCCATGGTGTATGTTCATGTGTGTGTTTATGGTTGTTCTGGGCATCAGAGTGATTTCTTGATCTTGCTTGCATTTGCAGGGAGAGAGTGTTAATCTTGATACATGGCCAAAATAGCCTACATTCATTGCATTCTTCAAACGCAGAAAAATAATAATATAGGAAACATCAATGTTAGAATCAGCTTGTTGATGTGTATCAAAAAAAATCCTGCTTGGATTTTGATTGGGCCTTCATTGAATCTGTAGAATAGTTTGGGAAAAATTGTTTATCTTTACAATAAGGAGCCTTCCAATCCATGAACATACATGTCTCTCCATTTATTTAGATCTTCTTTGATTTCTTTCATCAGTTTTGTGTAGTTTTCAGGATATTAGTCCTGTACATATTTTGTTAGATTTGTACCTAAGTTTTATAGGTTATTGGGTAGTTTTGTTTGTTTGTTTAAGATTCCTTGGGATTTTTCATTGTAAACAATCATGTTGTCCGCAAGTAGAAAGTTTTATTTTATTTATGAAATGACTTCCATTTGTTTTTCTTACCTTATTGCACTAAGATCTCAGTATGATGTTGAATAGGAGGGATGAGAACAGACATCGTTACCTGATGTTAGGGGGAGGCTTTCAGTCTTTGACCGTTAAGGATGATGTTAGCTATAGGCTTTTTTGTAAATACCTTTTATCAAATTAAAGACACTGTCTTTTTAGTTTGCTAAGAGTTTTTTTTTTTATCATGATTGGTTGTTGAATGTTATTAAGTAATTTTTCTGCTTCTATTGAGGTGATTGTGGTTTTTCATCTTTAATCAGTTTATATTGTAAATTGCTTTTCAAATAGTGAAACAGCCCTACATTTCTAGGAAAAACTCCACTTGGTCATGATGTGTTATCCTTTCTATACATAGTTGGATTCAATTTGCTAATATTTTGTTGAAGATTTTTGCTTCTGTGTTTATGAGAGGTTTTGGTCTGTGAGTTGTGTTTCTTGTAGTATTTTAGTCTTTGGTATAGGATAATTCTATTCTCTTAAAATAAGTTGGAAGTTGTTGTCTTCAATTCTGTTTTCTGGAATAATTTGTGTAGAATTGATAATATTTCTTCCTTAAATGCCTGTTATAAGAAAACCTGAAGTTTTATTTGTTGGAATGCTTTTAACAACAAACTCAATTTCTTTAGTAGATCTAGGACTATTCAGGTTACATATTTCTTTTTGAGTGAACTCTGGTTTTTTCTGTCTTGGGAAGAATTTATTTCCCTTAAGTTGCTGCTATTGACATTTTAAATACCAAACAAAGTTTATACTTTGGCAGTTTGTTGGTGGCCACCCTGTCACATTCTGCCCTGTTCATCTTTTGGTGGGAGCATTTTACTCATTCTACCAAAACTGTTTTAAATCTGAGGAGCAGCATAATATAGTAAATAAAGTGTATATTCAGTAATCAGACTGAAGAGTAAATGACATAATCCGTGTAAAGTGCTTGGTAAACACTAATTTAAATAATCCCATTTTTGTTATCATCTTCATCATTGTAATCTCTCCGTGGTATCCAACAACAGTCAACAGTCGTAGGTTTTGCTTCAGACTTTTTGGTGTTCCAGACTACAAAAGCTTTTCTTTTTGTTTTAAATTAACAGTTTTCTAACTGGCCTTGTCACATATATGGCCTCTAGCTAGGAACATCTTCTTTTTAACTGTAAATACCTTTTTCATCTGTGTCTCTCCTCTGAAAACCATATGTGTACTTAGATGCATGCACACACACATATAACATATATACACAAACATATATAATTATTTCCTTTTCCATTATTTTTAGTTTCATCATCAGAGCAGCGACAGTGCTAGTAAAGTGGACAATATGAAGTAAAGCTTTTGTTTTTGCCATGTGTGGTCCCTTAATTCAGTGAATACTTGGATGTGTATTTTAAAAATCAACTGGAAAACTTGTTTATAGTGTTTTCTGGGCCTCATTTCCAGAATCCAATTCATTTGGTTGGATAGGGCTCATGAATGTGCATTTCTGACAAGATCACTGATCAGCTAGCTGAGTTGGAGGCTATTGTATAGTGGTTGGAAAACTATTATAAATACTCAGAACTTCTTCACTAAATTATAATATTGGGCATGTCATCTAACCTCTCATGTATATTCATTAGTGATTAATCTCTTTAATATAGCCTTTATTGTCTTCAAATATACCTGTCAATATACCTGTTGATATTTTTGTCTCTCACTTATTTTTGAACTAAAATTTCCTAAGATCTAGTCAGATCTCATGTTCAAAACATTTTGAATTTAGACCTTTCTTCCCCTCTTCCTTTCTACATTTTTTTAAACTAATTTGTGACTTTATAGATGTGCACATTTGTGACTGTATAGACACACAAATATATTTTCTTCATAGTACCTAAATGCATCTTATTTCCTCACACATAGAAATTTTCTTGATGGATCATTTTTTTCCATTTTAGTTTAACAGAAAAATTTGCTTGTAAGAAAATATTTATATGTAGGCAGCTTTGAATCCTTAAATGCATTAGTTATATGTATATTTTATCTACATTCAGTCTATGCATTGTGATTATATTAAATGATTAAAACAGTAATAAACTTAGGGTGTTTGAGTGAAAAAATGTCACTGTCTTTAAAATCTTCTTAAGCCATTTTCAGTAGAACTTTGAAGTAGTATAATTTTGCATGGTTTTTGGTTGTTTTAGCAGAGGCCTATGCTGTGGAACATTTATATCTTTGTTTCTGTTTTAGGTGCGTATAGCAGCAAAATTCATCATTCATGCCCCTCCTGGAGAATTTAATGAGGTGTTTAATGGTGAGTGTTTAATTCATAACACTTAAGGCTTGATATATCAAGCACTCCTTTTTTAAAGAATAAGTTACGTAACCAAAGTAACTAATTTAAGGGGAGTGGGTAGAAAAATCTGTACTTTCTGAATTACAGTGAAAATTTTTGTCAATCTGGATTTTGTAAGGTCTAGAATATAATGTGTTTATGACATATGATAATTATGTTTGCAAATTTTAACCCTCTTAAAGAATAACATTAAATCATTTTAAAAGACAAGAAAATTTTAATTTTAATTATTTTTTGGAGTTGTGAAATGCATTTTTTATGTTTCTTTTAAAGAAAAGCCTACTCAATTAATAGGAACAGCCAAAAAAGAAGGGAGGAACATTGTTTCACTGTGCTTGTTTCCTGGGCTTAGAAGATGACATCACGTGTAAAAACAATTTGTTATTTAAACTATATCTCATAAATCAGTTCACAGTATACCTTTCTTTAAACCTCACACCTCACTGGCAAACAGTTTTATAATTATTCACCCATAGATGAGAAATTTAAATACAACATAGTCTCCTGGTTGCTGTAAAAACTGTAACAATAGCTCCTCTGTAACAGAATGAAGTGGTTGACATAGTTGTGCAGAAAATGGCCTGTAGTGATTTTTATACAAAACTTTTTTAAAGCAGTTTTAAGAATAATCTACCACAAGTACTTTAAATGTGTAATTTCTACTTCATATATACTTGGCCTTCACCATGTCTTAAATTAAAACTAATTTATAAAGTGCTCTTCAGTTTCATTTTTTAAACATTCTACTCCAGAGTAAGCTATTTAAACCTGTTTTTTAAGAAGTTTAATCTCTCATTTTCATTCATAGTATAAGATATAATGGAATCTCACCTCAGAAAAGATTAGGTTTGAAAGTCAAAAAATGAGGCAAAAATTGTATAAAGTTAAAATACCCTAGAAAATCCCTTAAATCATCCACAAACAACATTAATATATGATTTAGTACATACAGTTACATATGGTAATTTTTATACATTTAAAAATTTAACCACTGAGCTACACTTAGAGGAAGAATGGCAGTCTATATTGTGAAAAATCTGGAAGTTAAAATATTCTTCCTTTCAAGATAACCATAAAATCTGAAGCAATGAATTGGGAAGTTGGGGAGAATTCAAAAGTATTTCTTCTTCCTATAGGGTTTAACTTCTGTTTTAATATTCAGCCTTTATAACCTAAATACAGGTTAATACGTTTGATGGTTGGGGTATTAAAGAAGATAGTCTTTTCTCCATAGGGTCAAAAGTTGGCTTTTAACTTAAATTGATAATGGGGAAACTATGCTACAGTCAGTAGCCCCCAAACTCCCGTACAATTTATAGAGCCAGGAATAAATTATAATTCTAAGAAAAGATTTTCACTTACTATTCTTACCCTGAATTAAATGCCCTACAAATTTGTTAATCAGAAAGACCCTGAAAGAATGTATGAGTCCCAGAAATTGCTTTTCTAAGTCTCATTGGAAATTGATGTTGAGTTGATATTTTCTGTGTTGACGTACAGTAGGCATTTTGGATGAGGACTAGGGCATTTAGGATGAGCCATTCAGTAGACCTGGGCTGGAACTGTGGGATGGAAATGGGAATATAAGATATTTATGTAAGTTTTAAATGAGGGAGTATTTTAGAGTGAGAAAGGAGTTAAGTATTTGAGGGGGAAATCTCATATGCATTTGGTTATTTTCATGCTATTTCTGTTGATAATATTAACATCAGAATGATTCCATGGAAGCCACAAATTTTAGAATTTCAGAGTCATAAAATCTTGTTAGATCAGTGGTTCCCAAATGCTATTTCCCAGATTGGCTATGTAAGAATCATTAAAACATAGATTTCTGGTCTTCATTCTCAGGAACTGATGTGTTATCTGGGCTGGAGCTCTGAAATGTATACCTTTTTTTTTTTTTTTTTTTTTTAAAGACTCCCACTCACCCATTGTTCTGATGTGTGGTCTGACTTGAAACCACATCCCTTCTTAAGAGTAGTTTTTATTTTATTCAAATTCTTCTCTATTTCTTTCACTGTATTCTTCATATGATAGTAGTTTGGACTTTTTTTCCAGAGTAAAGATAGCTGGATCATATGGATGTTGCTTTTAAATTATTTTCCCATTTAGGTAGAACTGAAAAAGATACACTACCTACCATGCAATACTGCTGTTAATGATTATGCTTTAAATATTGAAGGTACAGTAATCATATTTATCAAATCGAATTCCCAGTTTACTTTGTGAGATAAGAATACCTATAATTGTAAATGTCTGTGTTTTAATTTTTTAGGCAGAAGCTTCCATTGTTTAAAATCAGTTAATTTAGAAATCAAATTAGTATTATTTTAGTGGTTAGCCGGATACTGTTTTTTAAGTTGGGACTTACTGCTAAAAAGAGGTATGTGAATAGGCAATATTTTTTCTTTTGGAATATCTTTATTATTTTTGTAAAAATGATTCATAGTCATTCTAAAATTTCCAAAGAGCAAAAAAGAATCGAAGAATTACACAAAATTCTACCCTCTCTTCTCCACTGTTTGAATGAAATACTTCCAACATTTCTCAATTTAGACACATATATATAACATTGCATAAATATAATACTATACATGCTGGGTTTTCCCCTTCCTGTTTATTATATCGTGTATATATTTCCAAGTTGATAAATACGTATCTACATTATTTCTGTTGGATGCCCAATTTTACACTATTTATAAGAACAATTGTCTGTTTATGTTACATTTAACCAGTTTCTTAATAGAAGGTACTTGTTATTTGTGTTATTTTCATTTAATGAAAAAATTAGGATACTTTGTTATATGTACTTTATGATAGCAATTATGTAAAACAGCCAAGTGTATAGGGAAAATAATGAAAGAAAATACATCAAGACTAGAGTAGAATTTTGTTTGTTTGTTGGTGAAATTATGTGATTTTTTTTTCTAATTAAAATTGTAGTTTTAAAGTTGTGTTTTAATGATTAAAAGGCATGTGTCTACATAGTTGAGTCTGTGGTTAGGACAGAGTTAAGAATCAACAACCAAAGTGAGATTACTAAATCAAATAAAGTAGTTATCTGTATCTAACTCAACACATTCATCTGTTGTTGAACATGAGCTGTCTGAGAAACAAAATGCCTACATCTGTACTGCGTTCACAAGCTGTTTCTTGTTTAATCACTTTTTCCATAGAGCAAATTCATTTGAAACTCATGATAGTATTGTCAGACTAAGAGGCATAGTGGTCAATCTTCGGCAGATCTTATCACACCATCTTCTTGGTGTAGCTTATCTCCACTTTAGTTCTTTGGAGACATGTTATAGTCTGCCTGCATTGACTATTAAGAGTATGAAATAACATATATTTTTATTTCATTCCATCTGCTATTTCCTTACCAAAATCTTTTCTTTTTTATTAATACCATGATATGTTTTTGTGGTTATTTTGGTCATCACAGTGACATTTTGATCTCCCATACATGTTTTGGGGGGTGGGTAGGATACTAACACATGACTAAAATAACCTAAATTCATTCCATAGAAATTTCAAATATAGGAAAATAGTAATATAGAAAAAATAATATTTGTTTTGCAGATGTTCGGTTACTGCTTAATAATGATAATCTTCTCAGGGAAGGAGCAGCCCAGTAAGTATTATGCATTATATTAACATAATTAAAGTGACATGGGAAAAAATATTTTAAAAGTGGTTTTTAGGTACTAATCCATGAAATAGATATTTGCACATCAAGTTCAAATATATATAATAATATGTATGTACTAGGTTAGAAGAGAAATATTTTTGATCACAGAAGGATATAGAGACACAATTATAACATGAAATTCTCTATTCATTGTGTGTTTGGCAGTGGCTTATATACTCAATACTGTATTTTGACATTTGCAAAGTTGGATAAAATTATTTTAGAAACTTTGATTTGTGAAATTGTGATACTTTAAATTTTATGCCGTAGTTACATTTTACTTTCTGTTAAATGCTTGATCCTAATAGATTTTTGAGAAGAACCTACTATATAGCACAAGGAACTATATTCAGTATCTTGTAATAAGCTATAATGGAAAAGAATCTGAAAAAGAATATATATATGTATATATAACTGAATCACTTTGCTGTACACTTGCAATATTGTAAATGCACTGTACTTCAGTAAAAAGAAATAGATTTCTGAGGGTTAGGAGCTTATTTTATTCATCCATAAATACCTAACATAGTATCTGACACATATTTACTTAATAAGTATTTACTAGATTTGTGAGTGATTCAAAGAACTAAGCAGTTCTAAATCCTAGTACATCATCTTTGGACCAGTGACCACAATCATGAGTTGCCACAGCTATCTTAAGATTTCAGAGAAATAATTGGTTCTCTTTCCCTCTCCCACCTCCCTAAATAAGGCCTGTGGACCCATATTTTAGGCTAATGGACTTCATTACTCATTTGAAAATGAGGAGATTAAACGTTCAGGTGCCTTACAAAGAGTGTTCAGTATCATCCAGTCACCTACTTTCATCTTAGTGTACTACCCAAAATGTGAAATCCTGACTAATGGGGGAAATTTGCTCTAATTCTATTTTTGTAATGTTTGTAAGGCTTTATCGAATAAATTTGTTCTTTAGAGTTAATCCTAATGAAGGTAGAGGTGCAACAGACTTCTAGACATTCCTGATTTTGCTTCTGATTTAAATTCCTGTTATTTTTTTCCCATTTTTAAATTGAAGTATAGTTGATGTACAATATTATATATGTTATAGGTATACAACATAGTGATTCACAATTTTTTAAAGTTATATTCCATTAATAGTTACTGCAAAATACTGGCTATATTCCCTGTGTTGTACAATACATCCTTGTAGCTTATTTATTTTATATTGTATATAATAATTTGTGTTTCTTAATCCCATACCCTTATATTGCCCCTACCCCCTTCCCTCTCCCCACTGGTAACCACTAGTTCTCTATATCTGTGAGTCTGTTTCTGTTTTATTATATTCACTAGTTTGTTGTATTCTTAGATTTCACGTATAAGTGATATCATACAGTATTTGTCTTTCTCTGACTTATTTCACTTAGCATAATGCCCTCCAAGTCCACCCATGTTGTTGTAAATGGCAAAATTTCATTTTTTATGGCTGAGTAGTATTCCATTGTATATATTTACCACTTCTTCTTTATCCATTCGTCTGTTGATGGACACTTAGGTTGCTTCCATATTTTGGCAATTGTAAATAATGCTGCTACGAACATTGGGGTGCAAGTATCTTTTTGAAGTAGTGTTTTTATTTTCTTCCAATATATACCTAGGAGTGGAATTGCTGGATCATGTGCTAGTTTTATTTTTAGTTTTTTGAGAAACCTCCATACTGTTTCCCACAGTGGCTGCACCAATGTACATTCCCACCAACAGTGTAGGAGGGTTCCCTTTTCTCCACGTCCTCTCCAGCATTTGTTATTTGTGTTCTTTTTTGATGATAGCCTTTCTGACAGGCGTGTGGTGATATCTCACTGTGGTTTTTTTTTTTTAATTTATTTATTTATTATTTATTATTTTTATTTTTGGCTGTGTTGGGTCTTCGTTTCTGTGTGAGGGCTTTCTCCAGTTGCGGCGAATGGGGGCCACTCTTCATTGCGGTGCGCAGGCCTCTCACTATCGCGGCCTCTCTTGTTGCGGAGCAGAGGCTCCAGACGCGCAGGCTCAGTAGTTGTGGCTCACGGGCCTAGTTGATCCGTGGCATGTGGGATCTTCCCAGACCAGGGCTCGAACCCGTGTCCCCTGCATTGGCAGGCAGATTCTCAACCACTGCGCCACCAGGGAAGCCCCTCACTGTGGTTTTGATTTGCATTTCCCTAACGATTAGCAATGTTGAGCATTTTTTCATGTGCCTGTTGGCCATCTGTATGTCCTCTTTGGAAAAATGTCTATTCAGGTCTTCTGCCTGTTTTTCAATCAGGTGGCTTGTCTTTTTGCTGTTGAACTGTATGAACTATTTTTTCTGGATATTAATTCCTTATCAGTCGTATCATTTGCAAATATTTTCTCCTGTTCATTTTTTTGTTTTGTTTTGTTGATGGTTTCCTGTTCTGTGCAAAAACATTTAAGTTTAATTAGGTCCCTTTTATCTCCTTTGCTTTAGGAGATGGATCCAAAAATATATTGCTGCGATTTATATCAAAGAGTGTTGTCTGTGTTTTCCTCTAGGAGTTTTATGGTTTCCAGTCTTACATTTAGGTCATTTTTTTTTTTTTTTGAATTTTTGAATTTTATTTAATTTATTTTTTTATACAGCAGGTTCTTATTAGTCATCAGTTTTATACACATCAGTGTATACATGTCAGTCCCAATCGCCTAATTCATCACACCACCACCCCCACCTCCCAGCTGCTTTCCCCCCTTGGTGTCCATACGTTTGTTCTCTACATTTGTGTCTCAATTTCTGCCCTGCAGACTGGTTCATCTGTACCATTTTTCTAGGTTCCACATATATGCGTTAATATACGATATTTGTTTTTCTCTTTCTGACTTACTTCACTCTGTATGACAGTCTGTAGATCCATCCACGTCTCAACAAATGACCCAATTTTGTTCCTTTTTATGGCTGAGTAATATTCCATTGTATATATGTACCACATCTTCTTTATCCATTCGTCTGTCAATGGGCATTTAGGTTGCTTCCATGACCTAGCTATTGTAAATAGTGCTGCAGTGAACATTGGGGTGCATGTGTCTTTTTGAATTATGTTTTTCTCTGGGTATATGCCCAGTAGTGGGATTGCTGGGTCGTATGGTAGTTCTATTTTTAGTTTTTTAAGGAACCTCCATACTGTTCTCCATAGTGGCTGTATCAATTTACATTCCCACCAACAGTGCAAGAGGGTTCCCTTTTCTCCACACCCTCTCCAGCATTTGTTGTTTGTAGATTTTCTGAGGATGCCCATTCTAACTGGTGTGAGGTGATACCTCATTGTAGTTTTGATTTGCATTTCTCTAATAATTAGTGATGTTGAGCAGCTTTTCATGTGCTTCTTGGCCATCTGTATGTCTTCTTTGGAGAAATGTCTATTTAGGTCTTCTGCCCATTTTTGGATTGTGTTATTTGTTTTTTTTAATATTGAGCCGCATGAGCTGTTAATATATTTTGGAGATTAATCCTTTGTCCGTTGATTAGTTTGCAACTGTTTTCTCCCATTGTGAGGGTTGTCTTTTCGTCTTGTTTATGGTTTCCTTTGCTGTGCAAAAGCTTCGAAGTTTCATTAGGTCCCATTTGTTTATTTTTGTTTTTATTTCCATTACTGTAGGTGGTGGATCAAAAAAGATCTTGCTGTGATTTATGTCAAAGAGTGTTCTTTCTGTGTTTTCCTCTAAGAGTTTTATAGTGTCAGGTCTTACATTTAGGTCTCTAATCCATTTTGAGTTTATTTTTGTGTGTGGTGTTTGGGAATGTTCTAATTTCATTCTTTTACATGTAGCTGTCCAGTTTTCCCAGCACCACTTATTGAAGAGACTGTCTTTTTTCCATTTTATATTCTTGCCTTCTTGGTCATAGATTAATTGACCATAAGTGTGTGGGTTTATTTCTGGATTCTCTATTCTGTTCCATTGATCTATGTATCTGTTTTTGTGTCAGCACCATACTGTTTTGGTTACTGTAGCTTCGTAGTATTAGTCTGAAGTCTGGGAACATGATTGCTCCAGCTCCGTTCTTCTTTCTCAAGATTGTTTTGGCTATTACGGGTCTTTTATGTCCTTTTATCTTTTAATAGAAATTTTTATTTATTATTTTTTATTGTGGGGAAAATATGCTTAATATGAAGTTTAACATTTTAACCATTTTTAGGCACACAGTTCTTTGGCATTAAGTACATACACATTTTTGTGTAACCATCACCACCATCCATCTCCAGAACTTTTTATTTTCCCAAACTGAAACTCCATACCCTTTAAGCAATAACTTTCCATTCTCCCCTCCTCTTAGCCCCTGGGAACCATCATTCTATTTAATGTATGAAGTGGAGTCATACAGTATTTGTCCTTTTGTGGCTGGTTTATTCTACTTAGCAGAATGTCTTCAAAGTTCATTTATGTTGGAGCGTGTGTTAGAATTTCCTTCCTTTTTAACACTGAATGTGTGTGTGTTTACATACATATATATATATATACAACACATTTTGTTTATCCATTCACATGTCAGTGGACAGTCGGGTTGCTTCCACCCATTAAATTATTATATTAAAGTGCATAATAGAAATCAGTTTACTTGATATCTTTGACTTTAGTTATTAGTTTCTGGGTGAATGGCCTCTTATTCCTAAGTTCTTTAAACCTTTTAAAATTATTTACATACCCAAGTAAAATTAGTTTTCTTTATAATAGCATATAGCATGTTGACAAAAGTCTTACGGAAGTAAAGAAAACATACAACATTTATGAACTTGTAACAACAGTACTTTCAAAGTAACCTTTTCCTCTGAGTTCTCTGTGGTAAATAAATTTGTGGGTTGTTTCGTGTAGGTGCAAAAATTAGTGAATTTTTTTAAGTTAAGGAAATGAGAAACTTCCTTTGTTTTTGTTTTTTTTTTTTAACATCTTTATTGGAGTATAATTGCTTTACAATGGTGTGTTAGTTTCTGCTTTATAACAAAGTTCGTTTGTTGAAAGAAGAGTTTTTCCCCTGCAGAGTAAAGTTTAATGAAGGTCAGAAAAATATTCATAATTATATAAATGGTATGAAACAGTTACACATTTGAATAAAAAATGATGAAAGCATTGAAATTTTATTTGTCCAAAGGAGTATTTATCTGATGATTGTTACATTTAAATAAATTGGAGTTCTTTTAAAAAAAATTGGAATATGAGCTATATTTCTCTTTTATTATGAACCAAATTTCAGGGACAGTCTTGGTCCATGTTTCAAGAGGTATATACATTAAATGCCTGATATTCTGATCTTTTAAGGAGATTAGTCTTTGAGGAAATCAGTACCTAATGATAAAACAAGATGTTTATAGTATGACCTCAAAAAACATCAAAACCTTCAGTAGAAAGTTCAGGTTTTCTTGCATGTGGTTATAGTCTCAGTAAATGATTGCTAACTAGATAAACAAGAAGAGAAAGAAGTGATTCTTTTTGTTGACTTCAGTAGTAGTCTTTGTACAGAAGAGTTTCTCAAAACTCTTTGTTCAAATTCATTTTGCAGACATCTGAAGTTATCTGTGAAGTACAGAAATACACCTTAAATCATTGATTGACTTCAGAATTATATTACTCTGGTTCACAGTGTCCTGTCTGTGAAATAATTTTCAAACAAACATGCTGTTACCCCCATTGTTCACTTGACTTGGTTCTGAATTACTTTTGAAATACCTCCAAACCTGGTTTCATCCTCAAAAGATAATGTATCACCTGTCATTGAGCCTGTCCAGACCTATATAACATAAGCTTGGAAAGCATTGTAAAAACATTTAAAATGTGTCCTAGTGGCAGTTTCACCAAAGTAAGTGCATAGCCATAGTCCTATTGCTTCTTCAGTTGCATTTTTTGATACTAAATTTCTTTTATACAAGTACAGCTCCTTCTGTGTACTTCTTTTCCTCCTTTCTTCCACCTTTTTCCTGTTGCTTTAACTCTTTTAATTTTAAATTTATTTTTGAGAAATTCCTCTTCCTTTTTGTAAGGGTGGGGGAAACATGGCTATTCTTAAAAGTGGTTCTAATGGGACATCTTTACTGAAGGGCATAAATTCAGTGTATTTCATAGTAAAATTAGGCATACTGAAGACTTGGTACTTTCAAGTCTAGAAAACTTTGAAATATCCAGAAATAGCCTTTTATTCAACAGACATGACGAATGCCAGACTTCACTGTGATGATGAGACAAATAAACCTCTTAGGGATTATCCAGTGGGGAGTCAGACATGTTGAATTTCTGGCCAACTGAAATAAAATATAGAGGCATATCAAAGACCTTTGGAGCCCAAAGGAAGAAATTTTAAATTTCTATTTAGAGATGGTTTTTGAGCTGAGTTTAAATGATGAACGCAATTCGAATAGTAAATAAGAGAGATGATGTGGAAACACATGGTAAAAAGTATAAGGTGTGAATGACTAATGGTAAAGGGTATAAAAAAAATCTGAATACAGGAACAGGTGACTTAGAAATGGGTGATTGGGCTACAGAACTCTACAAGGGCAGAGAAATTATTGTTTTCACTGTGTCTAATAGAGTGCTTAACACCTAAATATGTTCATGTGTGGAGGGGTAGGTAAATGGATGATGAGTGGGTAAATGGAGTAAGTTTTCTGAACTAGAAGGGACTTTGGAAGTCATCTAGTTCAAACCCCCCTTTTTGTGGATATGGTAAGTGAGGCCCATACTAGCTAATATCAGGGTTCGAACAAAACCTAGATATTCTGTAGTCTGACTCCTAGGTTAGTGAGTACCTTTCCTGCCATACTGCATAATTGTCACCTGTTTAACTTGCTTTGAGCATTTAAGATACAGTTTTACCTATTTCATATTCATTGTCTCCTTTTCAGATTTCCTGTTCTTACCCCACTCCCAGATTATAGATGAACGGGGTTTGATATGAGCAGTAAAGGACCCAAGACCAAATTACTATCTAAATTTATTATTTAAATATGTCTTTTACTGGAAAGTGAACCCTCAATTCTAAGTGATTTAGAATACTTTTTAATCTCAAACATACTTTTGAGGTAAATTCATTTAAGGGATAGTAACTGCCTGGCTATGTTGGGGCTATTCCTATGAAAATTACAGTTTTAATGAATAAAGAAAATCTCCCTTTCCCTCCATACATTTCTATATTTACCCCCATCTTTTTTTGACATGCAGTGTCAGGAATTTGACAGCTAGGAATTTAATCCTACTTTGCTGTTTTTACATTTACTAGTCTCCTGTTAACTCATCAGTAATGCTTTGCTCGATCTCCTCTCTTGAGGAGATTCAGTAGCTAACACCTAAAAATTCAGTGGACATTTTACCATCCAGAGTAATCTGAAAAGCTTCCAAGTAGATTAGATTTAGAGATGTACTCCTAAATTTTAAAATTCTCACTGTCTTTCCTAGTAAGTGGAAGAGATTTCCTAGGTTATAGACTTAATAAAATACAGTGTGATCTTTATTTTTTAGGTAATTTTTTTGTGCTATGAGAGTTTTTCCTACAAATGTATTATGTAATTATGTAATACATTATTCTTTACTCATATGAAAGTAGAGAGAGGCTTTATTCTTGAATCTATCTCGTCACCATTTCCTAGTTCAGACTCTCAGCTGTTCTAACATGGACGTTTGCCTAATGATAGCCCAACTGCTTTTCCTGGCTCTAGTTGCTCCACCACCCAATTGTCATACACACTGCTGCCAAATTAATCTTCTTCAGAAGTAGTTCTTGGTTGTCTTTTCTCAAAAAGCTTCTGTAATTCTGCTTTGCCTCCCAAATGAAGTAATTTTTCCATCATGCAGGACCTTTCAGTTGAAGGCAGTAAATACAACTGAACACCTGCTATGTGCCAGGCATTGAGCTTGGTGCTTTCTGTGATGTTGGACTTAACCTATCTTCTCCTCTTGTATTTTGCTCATCTTGGTACCTCTAATTGAATTACTCTTCTCATCCCTCCAATTTCTGCAAGACCAGAGAACCTACCCATTATTTCAAGGCCATTTCTCAGTATCACTTCCATTATGATATCACCCCTGATTCTCTTTTCTTCTTACCCTTGCCTCAACAGAATGTAATTTTTAAAAATATATATTCTCTGTGATGTTTATTGGTCATTCTCTTATGGTACTTTCTGCTTTGTGTTATGATTTTGTTTGTCATAGCTCCTATTCAACTGTAAGCCCTTTGATCTGTCTAATTACTCTTTGCATCTCTCACAGCACCTACTCTGTTTCCCGGTATGTTGTATACTAAATGTTAGTATATACTTGAATTGTTGGGTATGTGTCTTATAAGTGGCTAACCTTTACTTTCAGGGTTTTGAAGGAAAGGACTGATTATATTTACTGATTTAATTTTTTTGCTAAGCATTGAAAGCTGGGTGTCATTCACCGGGTTTTAAAAAGTCATACCTATATAATATTTATACCTAATATAAGATCAGTAGTAGAGAATTACAGTTTTATTTAACTTGCCATGTGCAGTGCAGGAGACTTTTATTTGACAGTGAATTGTTTGTGATTTTTTAAAGAACATTAAATACATAATTTAAAATAATTGACCCTTTTCTTTTTTAGTGCATTTGCACAGTATAACTTGGACCAGTTTACTCCAGTAAAAATTGAAGGTTATGAAGATCAGGTATGTTTCACAGAAACACAGGATCTGATATTCTTTATTTCATTTGTAATGGTTAGTGTATCCTGCAAGAATTGTGAAGTGGTATGTTTAAAGGTTAAAAAAAAAGCGTTCATTTTAATCATAGCCACTTAGGAGCAAAGTAATTGAAAATGTAGTTTCTTTTGTTGAGACCAATAATGCTATTAGCAGAAAGCCCCTTTTAGAAATATTCAAATGTAATTATTTTAAGATTTTAGAAGATAATTGCTTTAAATCTACTTTCTTGTTTTTTATAGGAAAAAAATCAATCCTATATTAATCCAAAATCTAGAGTTTATATTAGTAAGATTTATGTCATAATTTAGTTGCTCTGGAATTCTATAGTTCTTCATGTGAGTAACTTAGCATTTAGTAATTATTAAATCTTTTCTTTCCAAAGTGCAAGTTGGAATTGCTAAGCAAAGAAAAGCCCCAAAAGTCACTAGCATTCTTATTTTTTATTTTTTGGTTTAAAGTTACTAGTAATTGAACAGTGATTGTGTTTCTATCATGCTTACATGAAGCACAATTTATATAAAACAATATGAAGAAGGAACTGGAGATAAAGCATAAGAGAGAGTAGTAACAATTAGTTCTCAGTGGCAAACTATATTAAAGCTTGCGTTTGGCATTATTCATTATGTAATATGTAGTCTCGTAGTTATAGGGGAAAAAGAGAGACCAGACAGAAGATGACTTATAACTGAAGGGAAAAAGTAAACGTGGGTAGGTAGGTATATAGATAGATTTATGCATGTGTGTATACACACACATATATATAAAGGCATGTAGTGTTTCATTTCATGAAGCTCTTAAATTTATTTTTTTCCTTGGGAGATTTTGTGTTTTTGATTTTTTTTTTTAACTGTTATAAACAGTGCTGTACTGAACATCATTGTACCTCTGGGCACATGGACCATTGTTTTGTTAAGGTAAATCCCTAAAAGATTTGCTGGATCCAGGGATGCATCCTTTTAAAATGTTGGATAACTCTCAAAACTCATTTTATGAACCTACTGTAATTTTAATACTTAAACCTAATAAATATAAAACAAAAAAAGCAAACTATACTAATCTCACATATGACTATAGATTTTAAAACTTTAAACAGATATTAACAAACAGTATCCAGAAATATATCAAAAGAATAATATGCCAAGACTAAATAGAATTTATTACAGGAATGCAAGAGTGGTACCATGTAAGGCAATATATTGCTCTTATTGCTTAATCAACAAATAAAGAGAAAAACCTTATGATACATCAATAGACAGTGAAAAGGGATTTGAAAAATCCAGCAGCTAATCCTCATTACAAAAACCCTAAGTAAAATAGGGATAGAAGAAAACCTCTTAAATATAATATACTGTTTAACAAAAACCAGTAGTAAATATCAAACTGTAAACACTAATATAATTTTAGTTAACATAGAAAATTAGCCAGGTATGTCAACTTATCACCATTGTTATTTATCATAAATGGAAGTATAGCAAATAAGACAAAAGAATGAGAACTCTTAAAGCTTTGGAAAAGAACAGAAAACTCTTAGGTGACATGATTTATATATTTAGAAATAGTGAGAAACTCCCATAAATTAACCTCCCAACTAAAAAAACCTATTAGACTTAACAGAATTTTGTGAGGTGGCTGAATTTAAGGTAAGTGTACAAAATGCATTAACTTTCCTCTATTGTGGCAAGTAGGGACTTTACCCTAGTAGTGGTTGGAGGGGGAGGAGTTTCATTTTAAATAGTGGTAATACTGAACATAAACCTTAACAAGAAATGCATAGGAATGTGAAGAAAATGGTGGTTATCTTGAAACACATAAAACAGGTTCTGAGCAAATGGAAAAGCACACTGAATTCCATTTTGAGGTAGAAAGTTAAATTATTTAAAAACTAAAATATGAATTTAATGCAGTTTGATTAGAATCCTGATAGTTTTTTAACTGGTCAAAATTTTCATAAACTTTATATGAAAAACATGCTTGAAGAAACACAAGAAAAATGTAAGAGTGGTGAGAGACAGTTGCATTGCTAGATAGCAGAAGGTGCTTTACAACCAATGTAAAGTCAAATCAGCATGGTATCGTGTAGACAAATAGATCAGTAGAGCAAGCATATCAAGCCAGAATTTAGTCCCAAAATTTATGAATATTTTTATACATGATAAGGTTATAATTTAGACAGACATATAATAAAGGGTATTGGTACCACTGGTTTCTATCAACTACATATGCCATATAGTTAAACCAGTCCTCTGTCTTACACAATATATAGAAATAAATTTCAGGTGGATTAAAAATTTGTAAAATGACTAGAATTTTAGTAGAAAAGAGTCTACATGTATAATTAAGGGCAGGGGAAACCATCTTAAATAAGACTGGAAGCCCAGAAACTATAAAAGAAAAGATGGCCATTTTGCTACATATCAATTATTTTAACTGTAGAATAAAACAGATACCTTAAATAAAGGACTCTTATAAATTAATAAGAAAAAAACCCACCCAGATGAAAAATATTAAAAAATATTTGCTCACAGAAGAGAAAATGGCCCACAAACTTGGAGATATTTAGACCTGTGAGCCAGAGAAATATAATTAAAGTAATGAGATATATTTTATACTCATCAGACTGAAAAAAGAACTGTATACCTATTGATGGTGATAATGTGAAGGGAAGCATCTCATATATTGTTTGCAGAAATGTAGATTGTCACAGCCATTTTTGGAAAGCAATCATTATGTATTAAAAATTAAAAATATACAAACCCTGTACCTACTGTCCTCACTGCTGAGAATCTGTCTAAGCGAAATAGAAGCATCCAGTGGAAATAGAAACATTAGTATGTTAGAATATGTGTACAATAATACTTTAACATTTTTCATGTGCCTATCCCTCCTCCCAAAAAGAGAACAGCCTGGAAATAAAGAGATGGTCCAACAGTAGTGGAATGGCAGAATAAATTGTTATACCCACATCGTGGGATAGTATGCAACCATTAAAAAGAATGATGAGAGGTTTACCAGTTGACTCTGAAGGATTCCTGTAAAGTGTTGATGTTGAAAAAAACCAGATGCAGAAAAATATGTGTGCATTTTCATTCCATTCTTGGAGAACAGTGACCAAAAAAAACCCCTGGTTGTGTGTGTATGTATATAGAGATGTGTATGTATTTATCTGTGTAGGATAATATGACTGAAAAAAATTTAGAAGGGTACATCCTGTGTTTGTATAATTTACATCAAAGGGATGGGGGAGTCCTGACATATGTATAGAGTCAAAGATTGGGAGAGTCGCATGGGAAGGAAAAAGAGCGAAATTTTTTTTAAAAGAAAGCACAAAATGTCAAATTTATGCGTGTATAATTTAAATGCACATAAATGAAGAAATTACATTTTTTTAAATTTGGAAGTCAGTTGAAAACAACTGTCAATGATTATCTTAATAAAAACAAGCAGCAGGCACTTAACAGTAGATGAGACTGTGGGCCCAGGGGTAATGTAGGACACACTGAAGAGGATTCTAAGTGGATTAAAAACATTCCCTTGTAACCGTTCTCAGTGAAGGTTATTACCAGTTCCTTAGTTTTGAGGAACTGGAGACTGTTAACAGAAATAGTAAACTGTCCATAGTTCTCAAAAAGAAAACAAAACAACTCCTAAAAAAAAAAAAAAAAAAACCTAACTCCAGCAGGGTATTAGACGATGGATTTTTTTTCCCCCACCGGGTAGCTGGATGTTATATTGGGAGAAAATCAGATCCACTGATCTGAGCTGAATGAGAGCAGCCTCATTGTCTTTATAGTCTACTCATTTGAAGTATTATACTTGTGCCATATAGTTAAACCAGTTGCTTGGAATATAATTATTTTATAGTTTTAAGGAAAGTTCAAGTGAATGTATAATATATCAGTATTTAAATGCTATTTTAAATATTTTTTTTCCAAAATTCATTGCATCATTGAAGGTATTGATTACAGAACATGGTGACCTGGGAAATGGAAAGTTTTTGGATCCAAAAAACAGAATCTGTTTCAAATTTGATCACTTAAGAAAGGAAGCAACTGATCCAAGACCATATGAAGCAGAAAATGCAATTGAATCTTGGAGGACTTCAGTAGAAGCTGCTCTGCGAGCTTATGTAAAAGAACATTATCCGAATGGGGTCTGCACTGTAAGTCATCCAGTGTGCACTTCTTTCTTTTGTATTATGTAAATATGACGGTGGTTTTGTGATATCTTGAAATTTATAGTAACTTACAGAATGGACATTTTATAACTTAATATTCCTTTTTTTGAAGTAAATATTTCTAAGAATGTTTACTATTTTTTTCAAGAAACTTTAAATAGTAAATGTATTATGATAGTCAAAAATGGAAAAATGGTTGTACCTTGAATTAGATCCAAGTGGTAATTCTCATACATTGATTTGAGGAACATGATATGATGAGATTCTTTAATCTCATGTTCATGACTCACCTCCCTAAGTTTACATTAAACTTCTTTTCATTAAATTACAAGATCTTAGAACAAATAAAATTATTTGGAGGTGAGCTGTTGTCCTCCTGTGTTTTATAATCAAATTTCTTAAGGTTTTAAATGTGGTTCTTTCATAGGTTTAACCTATTTTTTATTTTCAGGATAAAATATGATAGAAAGTAGGAGTACTTTTTTTTCTTTCATAGATTGTACCTAGGTATGCTTTTTAGTCCCCCACATTTGTGTTTCTGTGAACTTCTCCATAGCCAGTGATCTTTTGAAATGCAAATCAGATCATGAAATCTCCTGCTTGAAATTCTTCAAAGATTTCCTGTTGCACTTAGGATAGAGCCCAGGCTTCTGAACATGGCTTTCAAGGCCCTGTGAACCTGGCCTCTGCCTACCTCTCCAGCCTAAGATGACCATACATCCTGGTTCATACCTGCTGTCCCAACATAATTATTAGTATTACCAATAGCCACCTCATTTCACTTTCAGAAGATTCCTGGTTAGGACAAAAATTCATATGGTCGCTTTAAGTATCTAGCTCTCAATAATTATTTGAGAAGTATAGCAACATAACCTAAAATACCTTACAGGTTCTTTGAATTATAACCGTGTTGATTAAGATTATTTTGGAAGAATACCTCAAGAATAAGGTGGTGAGGTTGAGTTAGAGAGTCCTTACTTGTTCCCAGGGGATCGAAAGACAAATTACTCATTACTTTTTTAAAGCAGTTGGCAAGAGGTGAAATAATATCATCATACCATTGCAGGCATTCTCTTAGTGAACTTTCTTAGTTATAAGTAAATTAACTTTCTCACTTCTATCTCAATACTTTTTTATTTTAAATGTCTAGAGAAATGGCAACCCCTGAGATTGTGGGATGTTTATGAATATTTGAAGAGTACAGTTAGTTTTTTTTCCAATAAATTGTACTTCATTAATGGTGAGCTATTTTATGATTCACTAAGAATCTGTGATTAGGTGTACATATTTAAGTATTTGTTTTTCTAGCTACTGTATTGGAATGATGACCTAACTTTGTATTCTTTTATATGTTCTTGCCAAAATGCTGTACAATTTTCAGTATTTTATAGATGTTTAAAGTTGGACATTCTGTGGCCCTAAATTCACTCTTGTGTTTATTTTCTTTATCAACAAGGTATATGGTAAAAAAATAGATGGGCAGCAGACCATTATTGCATGCATAGAAAGCCATCAGTTTCAAGCAAAAAACTTTTGGTAAGTTAAAATTTTGTGTATTGGGGAATTTTGACACTGCTTATATACTCTTTGTAGTTCTTGCTTTATTGCTTGGGCCTATACCTTGTTTGTGTATGATTGACTAAGAACAGTATAATATAAAACTTCATCCTTTTTATATAAGAAAAATATCTGTTCCATAATCAACCTGATCTTTTAAAGGTAGCAGTAAATCTATTGACACTCAGTGAAAAGAAGGTGGCAGAGTGTGGGGTGTTTTTAGACTAGCAAGCAGCATTCTGAGGGAACGTGTGCCTGTGAGCAGACCAGTTGGCAGGCCCATATGCTCATTCTGAGAAGGGGTTGTTCCTGAATGAGACTTGCATGGGGGAGGAGGGCAGAGGTACTTACAAAGTGAAGAATGATCGTGTTTTGGTACGTGAACTTTGGTGACTCTGAAGTAGATGTTTTCATGTGGATTGCTTTGTGCTTGGTTGGCCAGTGTGAGGAAGTAATGACATTTTTGTCCAGTGAGGCAAATTACAGTCATGTCTTATAACTTTTGTACAAATCATTTGATTATCCCTTATAAAAGTCCAGCTCCCCAAAGCACTGATTTGCACTCATAATCTTGGACTTTTAACAAGTTGTTGGGCCTTTTTATTCTTAGACAAGACTATTTCTGAGATATCTCCTGTTATAAAATTCTGTGGCTCTCCAAGACTTTATAAGTTCAGAATTGAATGAAATCTTTACTTTTATCCTCCCTTTTTGATAATACATTCTAAGGCCGTGAGAGTAAGTATGGTCATATATTTACCTTTTAAGTATATTAGTCTTTGACTTGTTAGCCGAGTTGGTTGGTGGTGCTGTTAAGGGTAGGGTAGCAGGTATCAGTAACCCCTGTGGACCAGTTTGGTCTATGGCCCAAGGTTGCTCCACTACTTAACCATCACAGAAATAAATGCAAGGTTACAGGAACTTTTGGAGGAAAGAGATCCATTATCACTGAAGGAAAATAAATACTATTTGTAAACATAGGCCTTAATGACAAGCTGCAGTTTCCTAAAAATTCTGTTGTATTAACTTACTTGTATGGCCTTGATATAAATGTAGTTTCTCCATTTTAGGCCTAAAAACTTGTAGCATTAATTTACCAGTATCCTAAGAAATAAGTCTTCACAAAATTACTATTAATTTATGCTGTTTTTGCCAGGATATATATATAATTAAATCAATTTTGTTGGGATTGAACTCGTTACTAAGTTTTAGTTTAAAATATATTGAGAGATGTTACAGTAAATTTACTAGTTTTCAGAAATGCAGTTTGAGTGTTAGCATATATAAAATGAAAATGATGTCCTTGAATTTTCTAGTCTGTTTCACTTCACATATCTGAATTTTTTTTTCTAAACTACCACTATGAACATTATATCATTGAAGCTAAAAATCACTTCCACTTTTTGGAAAAGATAATTTTTTATGACATTCCAAAGTGCTAGACATCACATATCACAATAACCTCAGTAAAATCTAAATATTTTGGTACAAAGAAATTACTTCAGTTCACCTCAAGTGCAGATAGCATAAAAATCAGAAGATTCTGGTCGTGGTCATTTCTTAGATTTCACTAGGGACATTCTTTTCTTGGTCTCTACTGTTTCCCTAACATCTAGCAGTATCGAGGGCTTAATAAATGTTTGTTGAATAAATACACATTTGTAATTAAAGCATTAATAGAAGAGAAGGGAAGAATATAATTAAAAGCTAGGACATCTTGACTGTTTACTCCATTGATGAAAGAAAGGGTACTGTCTATGCAGTGCAGTTTACTATTACTATATAGTAATGCCTTTGGAAGGATCTTTTGAAATAGTTCTCAAATTGGTACGATTACTTGATTTGGAATTCCTTTTTTCTTTTTTTTTTTTTAATTTTCACAATCAGTGGTGATATATGCATGTTGTCATTATAAATCAGAAATGTGTATGCATAGAACTCACTAGTGCTTGATACTAATACCTAAATAAAAGGAATAACTTCTTTTGGAATCATGAAATAAAAATGAATAGATCTAAGTTCTTTTTCAAACCAAGCTTCAATGGATAATTTTGGCTAAGTCACTCAAAATCAAAGCATGTTATAAAATTATGTTTTATTTTGTAGAATATACACATTGTTCTAATAATAGTACTTTTCAAATGGTAAGTGTTAACTTTAGGTATGAGAGTGCTATCATTCTGCAGGTTTTTGTGATTGGGCAGACTGCAATATTGAATATTGAAGGGAACCCAGAAATAATTCTGTAGCAAAGCCAGTATAGTGATCCATTCGGCCTGTGACTGTTTTAGAAATATATACTGTTTTAAGAAAAACTGACAGGTATAAGTTTACGTATCAGAATATGTCTTTAGTATGCAAAAGAGCAAATAGAGGTCAGAAGAAAAGGAGTTGCTATGAAAAGGCTGTCAGGAAAAAATTAGGATAAAATTCATTATCTAGGAGACAAAAATGAATAACATGCCTGTTGCTTGTTTGTAATGTCACAGTTTCTTACGATTAATCTGTATCAATTTTATACCAAAAATCATTTTGGGGTCTAGGAGGATGTATGTGCCTTATGTGGAAACTTTGAGCCTAAAATTGGAAAAGGGAAAAAAATCTGATGCTTATAACCCTTTAAAGCCCTTCTCTTTCCAGATATCAAAATCTCCTTAAGAATGTTGAATTACTATCCATTCTTTTAAAACTACGGGATTTTGTATCATTCACTGGATGGTAAACTTGTGAAAGCCCCTGGTAATCTGAACATTTATTCAGTTTTTTCTTAATTAAAGCATAAGTCAGAAAACTGATGTAGTTTTGAACTGTATTTTAAGCCTTAGCTTTAGAATTCTGAGGTTGCATCCATTATATAGGTCCTTTCTTATCAGCAGGATGAAGATTAAGTTAAATGTAGCTCATAACTGAACGTAACCTCTTGACTCTTCTGAATATTTCAGGGATTAAAAAAAAGAATGTCCAGCGTCCATCCCCCACACTCTCTCATACTGTAGAGTGAAATTTAAATCTGGAACTTAAAATTTATTCAAATTATTTTCCCTACCTTATTTACAGCTGCTGTTTTTATTTTTAAGGAATGGTCGTTGGAGGTCAGAGTGGAAGTTTACAATCACTCCTTCAACCACTCAGGTGGTTGGCATCTTGAAAATTCAGGTATGAAGTAAAAAGAATTTGCTGATCTCTAGATGATTCTGAGCAGAGAAGCAACTAATTCGTATGTTTACATTTTCATAGTACTCAATAACTTTCTTTTCCAGGTCTTTGTTTTGAGGTAATGGGAAAAACAAGTAGTGCTGATTTCATCTTTTAAATTACCTTGCAGTTCATTCCCTAGTCATCAAAAATCTGCAAGGATAGCTGACAGATTCTAAAAACACAGCTAAAATTAGATGCTACCATTTGGTCTGCTCGTCATACAATTTATTCATCCAAGCATCTTCTGAGTTTGAGTTGTGCTGTTCTGTCTTTTGAATTGGAGTGGAGTTGAGTGAGGTATAATATTAATATATGTGTGTGTATAGATGTATAAGTATATATATATGTTAACACATGTACATACTACATATATCCTAAGTATCTTCTGTACTCATATTTGGCTTCTTATGTGAAACCCACTAGAATTGACTCAATGTAAGCTCAAATGTTTATACAGAAGAAATTTGATAACTAAGAGGATGTAAATATGAATATTACTAAATAAGTTAAAGAAAAATACTGACTAATTTCTTTCTATCTTGGTTCACTTATTTATTCAATACATTTGTTGCTTAATTATCATGAAAGGTATTATGCTAAGAGCCATAAAGGAATAAAGATGAATCAGATGCACTGCTCTATCATTTGACTCCAGTATACATTATTTCTAGTCTTTTATCCTATTACTTGTTATGTCTTGGTGTGACTGTCATTTAGGGGCTAGAAAATAGAGGTTGTGAGCATGGATTCTGAAACCAGACTGCCTGAGTTTGAATCCCAGCTCTGCCAGTTATTAGTTGTATGACATCAGGAAGTCATTTAAGCTCTTTCTGTTTCCTCATCAGCTAAAAAAAAGAAAACAGCAACAATGAAATAGCTCATACAGTTTTTTGAAGATGAGTTAATATGGGCAAAATGATTAGAACAGAGCCAGACATCAAGTGCTTGTTGAATGGTAGCCATTATTGTTGACATTATTTTTTCCTTCAGTTAGGCCTCTAGCTCTCACCTGGGTAATTTCTGAGATGTGCCCCTGTTGGGCCAGAGCTTGTTGAGAGCCAGGATTGTCTCGTTCTATCTTCAGCACTTAGCATGATGCCTGGTTTATAATGGTTACTTTATTTTGTTGATTTGTTGGACCCTTTGCCATCTCCTAATCCACTTTTTTACATTGCCATCAAGAAGGGTGATTTTTAAAAATTTAAATCTGGATATGTTACTTGCCACTTGAGACCATTTTAGTGGTGCACTCACCTACTAGATAGTCCAAACATATTTGCATGGCATAGAAGGCCCAGGGTTGACTTGTCACCTACCTGTATATTCCGCCAGCACACAGCTCCTACTCCCCAAACTCACACACATTCCAGTCCTAAGTACCTGCAGGCCTTTCCTGAAGTATGCTCTTCTCTACTAAGCTCAGTTTCCTCATCTTCCCTAGTTTGTTATACTCATTTTACTAAACCCAAGTACAGTGTTACCTCTTTTCTGAAGTCCTTTGTTATGTCTCAGAGAGAGTCTGGAGTATTGCTAATGTACTTTGTACGTACCTCTTACTATGTTGTGTTGAAATATGAGGTCAGGGGCTGTCTTTTTAAAAGCTTTGTGTCTCTAGAACCTCCTGTAGTAGCAGTCTTATATAGTAATCACTCAGTTAATGTTTATTGAATAAATTCATGTCTTTGAATTTGAGGAATTAAATGGTTGGTGGAAATACACAAAACGAGTGGTGTTGGGAGAGAAGATTGTGAGTTTGATTTTGGAAATCTTGAGTTTAGATACCAGTAGAACATCTATGAGGTAGAAATGTGCAGCTGTCCAGTCAATGGAGGGCTTGCCTGAGTAACGGCAGGAACTGCTACCTAGTTCCTCGCTAGCCTGAGGGCAGGAAGAGGCTTGCTGGAGTTTAAGGTCAGGAACTCAGCAGAGAAGACTAGGTTAGAGCTGAAATCGGCAGTCATCTGCATTGATGTGATTGTTGAAGCCATGAGGATCTTGATAACTCCTGTAATGTGGTTTCTGTAATTTCTTTTTCTAATAGGTTCATTATTATGAAGATGGTAATGTTCAGCTAGTGAGTCATAAAGATATACAAGATTCCCTAACAGTGTCTGTAAGTAATTAATTCCAAAATAAAATTTAAACAACCTAATACTTCTATACAACTAGAGCGGTTTTGGAATTAACATTTTAAGTAGTATTTCTGCTTCAGATTAAAGTGTTTTCAGATAGATTAAAGATGGTAAGTAATTGGAAATTGGTACCTAACTTTTTTTTTAGCAGCTTTATTTAAAGAAATACAATTCACATTACCATTCAGTTCACCCATTTAAAGTATAAATTTCTTTTTTTTTTTAAGTATTATATTAATAGGGTTGTACAACAGTCACCACGATCTAATTTAGAACATCTTCATCCTCCAAAAACCCTGTATCCATTAGCAGTCATTCCCCATTCCCTCCCACCAGCCCTTCCCCCAAACCCCTCTCCGCCCTAGGCAACCATGAATCTACTTTCTGACTCTGGATTTTCCTCTTCTGGACATTTTATATAAATGGAATCCTACGATATGTGATTTTTTGCGACAGGCTTTTTTCACCTAGCATAATATTTTCAAGGTTCATCCATGTTAGAACATGTGTCGTACTTCATTCCTTTTTATAGCCAAATAATAATCCATATACCACATTATATATTTATCAGTTGATGGGCATTTGTGTTGTTTTCTACTTTTTGCTGCTATGAACCTTTGTGTATACTGTTTTTTGTGTAGACATTGTTTTAATTTCTCTTTGATGTATACATAGTAGTGGCATTGCTGGGTTGTATGGTAGTTCTTAGTTTAACCTTTTGAAGAACTGCCGGACTGCTTCCAAAGTTGCTGCACTATTTTTACATTCCCATCAGTTGTATATAAGGTTTCCAGTTTTTCCACATCCTCACCAAAACTTATGTCTGCCTTTTTATTATAGCCATCCTAGTTGGTATTAAGTGTATCTTTTTTTTTTAATTTATTTATTTATTTTTGGCTGCTTTTTTGGTTCTTCGTTGCTGTGCACGGCTTTCTCTAGTTGCAGCGAGCGGGGGCTACTCTTCGTTGCAGTGTGCAGGCTTCTCATTGCGGTGGCTTCTCTTGTTTCGGAGCTTGGGCTCTAGGCACGTGGGCTTCAGTAGTTGTGGCACGCAGGCTCAGTAGTTGTGGGTCGTGGGCTCTAGAGAGCAGGCTCAGTAGTTATGGCGTAAGGGCTTAGTTGCTCCACAGCATGTGGGATCTTCCTGGACCAGGGCTTGAACCCATGTCCCCTGCATTGGCAGGCGGATTCTTAACCACTGCGCCACCAGGGAAGCCCCTGTTAATTGCATCTTACTGTGATTTTTATTTATATTTTCCTGATGGATAATAATATCGAGCATCTTTTTGTGTATTTGTTGGCCATTTGAATAGCTTCTTTGGAAAAATGTCTTTTCAGATTCTTTGTGTATTTCTTAATTGGTTATTTGTGTTTTTATTGTTGTTGTAATTGTTGCTTATGTATTCTGATACAAGTCCTATATCAGAATGATTTACAAATATTTTCTCCCATTCTGTGTGTCTTTTCACTTTCTTGGTAGTATCATTTGCAAAACAGAAGATACCAGTTTTGATGTGGTCCAGTTTAGTTTTTCTTTTGTAACTTATGCTTTTGGAATATTAATAGAAACCATTGCCTAACCCAAGATCGTGAAGATTTACTCCAGTGTTTTCTTCTACGAATTTTATAGTTTTAGCTTTTAAATTTACATCTGTGCTCCTGTATTTAACTTTTAAACCCTATGGTATTTTTTTTCTCTATTTGGAGTATGATTTAATGAAGTTTTTCTGAAGTTCAGCTTTCAAATTCTGGAAATTTTGAACTTGGTTTTTTTTCCCTGCAGAGGTCTTTCACACATTCTCTTCATTGAACATGCAACTATTTCTTTGCAGAATTTTTTTGTCCCAAAGATATGTTAACAGTGACATTTCTGATAAACATTTGTTTATCAAATGTGTTGTATACCTAAAAGCATTAGTATATTATAAACATCAACTGCTAATATTCAAAATTAGCTAACTTACAAATATTTTTTAAAGTTTATTTTTAATTTAAGAAAGCATTTGATTTAATATTAAGAAACATGTGTGAGTGTGTTAGGCCAGATGCTACCTGAAAAGAAATGAAAGCTATGGGATTTTTGGATTTTCTTTTTTTTCTTTTCTTTTTCTATTGGTTTTTTTCAAGTTTTCATTAGCACTTAGGTGATTTCTGCTTTCTTGCTAAGTAGTATTCTTCTTGCAAAATTGCCAGGAAAGATAATTACTAATGTCTGGTTTTCCATGAGACATTGTACTCAATATAGTTTTATATTGTGAGTATATATGTAATATTATTTGTGTAACAAGGTACTTAGTATTCTTTGAGGAGTTTGACATTGAGTAAAGAGTCTTCCTAAGAGAGATTTGTCTACAAAATTATAGACTGTGGAGTTGTGAGATCTCGTTGTAGTAATTAAACTTGACTAATATGCCAATTTGTGCTGAGTGTTTTAGGAATTACCTTTTCACTTTATCTTAGAGGATTTTCATTGTTGCTTTACTGTTTTTGGATAGAAAAAATGTACCCATTATATAAATACATGTGTAAATATATATAAATAATATATGTAAAGTAAGGTGTTCGATAATTTTACATCAACACTTGTTAACTTTTAGTGTTAGGAAAGAAGCAAAGAAATGCATTATATCGGAATAAAATTCCAATATAAAAAAAAATTTTTTTTAATTTTTTCCAGAAAATATTTAAACACTAAAAAATGCACCTTAAACTTTAAAATATGCTTTTTCTAATTGGTAATACTTTTTAAATGTATCATTATGGTGGTAAATATTGTTCAGTAAATATTTAGCAATATAGTCATTAATTAGAAATCTGTGACTAACATCTTACCTGTAAAGATTTTTGAAATGCTTGTTAAGTGTTGTAATTGAATTTTTCATCAGCATGTACTATTAAGATTTTGCTTTCCTTAACCAGTGAAACACTAAAGCCATGCTCATTCTGTAGACTTTTAAAACATTTTTGCCTAGTTCCCCTTGAATTTAGAATAATTCATCTTACAATATTTTCCCTTTGTCATAATTTCCATCTGTGTTATTTATTAACAAATCATTAAACATACATCTATTGACATACCTATTTAAAAGTAATAATGGTGTAGTTTTAAATTACTATTTTATTTACTTTTGATTTTGTTTTTCATTCAGAATGAGGTACAAACAGCAAAAGAATTTATAAAGATTGTAGAGGCTGCAGAAAATGAATACCAGGTATGATTTTCAAAAATATTGTATAATCTATATTTGCTTGTAAATAATGGCACTGAAGTTTTAATTTCAGTCATAAGCCTGAATTTTTTCACTGTTTCACTATAATAAGATAGTCTTTTTTGTGTGTTTTTTGTTTGTTTTAGTTCAAGGGCAAACTTGTCAAAATGTAGCTAAAACTCAGTTTTAGCCAACTGTAATTTCTGAGTATTGGTCAAAATAGGCCAAGATTTTAAATGGTTATTTTGTTTCTGATTGGAAATTCTACTTTAGGAGGTACTTCCCAAAGCATTTGGATTATATGTGATCTCCTTAGATCATATTTCATTTTGTACTCTTTTACATTCTTTACCTGCTTCTAAATTGTACTCTTGAATTTAAGCATTTAATTTGTGTATTGGACAAGTTTCCACTCCTTGCAAACAGTAATTTGTGAAATTGTTCTGAGAGAAATAGTAAAATAGATCCAAAATGAGGACACACAGATAGTAAATCTAATTTATAATTTCATTTTATTAAATTTAATTATTCAAAATGATTATAAGCTTTTTCTTTTAGCTGCTTTTATAAATAGCTTTTAAAACCATATTGGGGTTTTTATTTGGCTTTTTAAAAACAGTGAAACAGGCTGCTTAAATAAAGATTTTTCCTAAAACATCTGTGTTTTATACATTGTTCTGTTCCTTTTATTTCTTTAAACTTTTAACTACTGTTTTTCATAGACTGCCATCAGTGAGAATTATCAGACAATGTCGGACACTACTTTCAAAGCCTTACGTCGACAGTTGCCAGTTACACGCACTAAGATTGATTGGAACAAGATCCTTAGCTACAAGATTGGCAAAGAGATGCAGAATGCATAAGATGAACATTGCATGACCGGATCATTTTAGTGTCTTTGCGTTTTAAAAAAATCATTGCAAAAGTATTCAAAACTGTCAAGCTACCCAGTCAGATGGGCTGTTGCCATTTAAAATCACTGTAATTAATTAGTTTGGTTAGAGCACAGAGCTTAGCTAATCAACCATTATTTTTTATTTCTTTTGTTCAAAGAAGATTGAAAATCAGTTTAGTTTAAATGTCTTTTACTTTCTTTTATGCCTTTCTTTCTTACAATGAAGACATGATTCCTCTAGTTTAACGTCAAAAGTTTTTTGAAGTGTTTCAAAAATATTTTACTTACTGTAACCCTAAAATTATTGTCTTTTGGTTTATGAAGTGGGTAACTTTTGATATATGCCCAGTTCTTTTTAATGGGGTCAATAATGGACATTCTAGTTTAAGGTGGTTGATGGATTTAGCCATATATGCTGCTAAAGAAATTGTCTACCTTTTCCCCCTTACCTCTTTCATTTATGTAAGATTGAGATTAGAGGGAAAGCATTTTCTATATCAATTGTGTTTAAACCTTTCAAGAAGGTTATTTAGCTAGCTTAGTGTTTAACTAAACTTTTTTTAAACAAGGCCAAGGTCTAATGCTGTTTTGAGATTCTGAATTAAATGAAAATACTTATTTCAGAAATGCATTTAATGCTTTTTTCTTGTGACAGTTATGCAAATTAGCTTGGATTCCATATGTCCCTGAGTTATTTTTATCATAAAGCCACAAATGTATTATAACAAGGCAAATTGTAATATATATAATCCTGAACTCATGACCATGTCTCAGTTTATTTTTTTCTTGGATTGAAAAGTACTAAAATTCAATGTGACATTAAAATGAAATGAGAATATTTCATTTTATACTATTTATTTGAGTATAAAAATCACTTACCAGTGAATCATATATACTATTTTAAAGTACTTTCTTTGGATATTTGTGATTCTTAACTGGTTGTAAATTAGAAAAGCTGGGAGTACATGTGGTGTGCAGTTAAGTCTAAATTTTTCCATCTTCCTATGCATCATAAGCATGTTTGTAATATTTTTAAAAATACATTTACTGATGCTACAGGAATTTCAAGCCTGTGGTGAATGTTAGTATTTACTATAGGGAGGGTGGATTTGTGGTTTCATTCAGTTGAGTATTGCTTATTATACTCCAGTGGAATCCTTTCCTCACATACTCCTGCGGATGTCTGGGCCTGGAAATGTTTTTTTTTAAAAACACCACTTTTATTTTGTACAATAAAATATTTCATTAGCTTGAATTGTATAGATTTTAAAAATTCTCTCAATGAAAGCATGTTGTTTAATTTCTTAACGGTTGGGCTTTGAAAGCATTGAGAATATAATATGAAATTATGACATTTTTGGTTAAATCGTTTTTTCTAGTTTTAAAATACAAGTTTTGTCATATTGAGATTCTGGAAGAAAATGAATTAGCAGTGTTAATTATTCTCTTTTTTAAAACACATTTTCAAAAGTCTGATAATGATTCTGAACTAAACACGAGGTGAATCTTTAATTGATTAGCTTAATTGTGTCAACTGGGCTATCATGGGATTATATCCCCTGAAGGTCAATTACTTTGGCTCTGTTTTATGACCTAGAATGCTGTCGTAAAAATATACGTAATTGTTTTTATTTTATTTTTTATTTTTTTAAATTTTTTTATACAGCAGGTTCTTATTAGTTATCTATTTTATACATATTAGTGTATATATGTCAGTCACAATCTCCCTATTCATCCCACCCCCCAACTTGGTGTCCATACGTTTGTTCTCTTATGTAATTGTTTTTAAGGTGATGTGCATTGAAAAGGTCATATTTATCAAAATAATTTAGAGTACAGTCTGAAATAATGGTTGTGCTATAGACTTAGTCTTTTATAGTCTAAGAATAGCATTTTATTAAAGTGGAAGAAGGTTAGGAACACAAAGTATCCTAAAACTCAGGGATGTCTTTTTAATAGGAGTCATAATGTCTACTGTGTTGAATAGGCCGAAGTGTGGAGATAAAGGCAAAATTAGAACAAAATTAGGAGGCTGCTGCAGGAATCTGGTGGAGAGAGAAAGCTGGCTTGGCCTGAGGTGGCAGCTGTAGGCTGTAGAGGTAGTGATATCTGGATATATGTTAAAGATAAAAGCAAGTGTATTTGCCAGGATTGGTTGTGGAATGTGAGAGATGTCAAGGACATTTGGGGATTGAGAAATTGGGGAAGATTCAGGGTTGGTGAGGCCTGGGAACTTGGTTTTCAAGGGGGAAATATCATGTAGCAGTTAGATACTGGAGATAGGAGGTAGAGGAGTGCTCTGGACCAGAAGAATGGGAGAGCGAACAGACCTGGGAAACATACTTTTGATAGCCAGGCAAAATGAAGGACTACTCAAAGTTAGTGATAATGAATCTAATGAGACCACTAAGTATGACTGAATGTTCTTCTTCGGCCATGTAACACTGCATGAGTGCGGGCACAGAGTAGGTGAATTGGATTTAACCAAGGTTGTGGTTTTACCAAGGGAGTCTGACTGCCCCCATGAAGAGGGGCAGGGTTGTAATGATAACCTGGAAACTTCAGCTAGGTAAGCGGGGAAGTGCGGACATGAGAGGAGAGGAGGGATAGTGAAAATGTGGCACCATGAATGGATTATAGGTATGTTTAGAAGGAATGGCCTGGAAACGTAGGAGGTAGGGGTTAGAGTGATATGCCTAAAATTGAGAATTTGAGGAGTTAACACTTACCTGTCACGACAAGTATGATCAAGGGGATGACTGGCTGAGTAAGAGAGGAGAGGAGTTCAGGAACCATGAAGCCCGGGCTTGCTGTGGATATTGCAGTCAAGAATTACGATAGAAGTAAATGTTCTGACGTGATACATTTGACAGATTTTTATGAGGTTTTTCCTCATTTGGGATTTTGGAAACTAAAATGGGGACAGAAGCATTAAAATGGTATCCTGGAAGTTCTGGTTCATTACAGATGTTCTGGGATGGACTTCCCTGGTGGTGCAGTGGTTAAGACTCCAAGCTTCCACTGCAGTGGGCATGGGTTCGATCCCTGGTCGGGGAATTAAGATCCTGCATGCTGCGCAGCACGGCCAAAAAAAAAAAAAAAAAAAAAGCACTTCCTTTAGGGAAAAGAAATGTTCTTGGAAAGTGAAATTCTTAGGAAAATAATTAGGGACAATTATAGATAATTCTGTAGCATTGGGGTGGCCCTTTTTGTGATTAAAATCATTTTTGACTTTTAATCACACCAGAAGCTTCGGGATAATGCAAGATCCTTTGAAAAGATCTTCCATACTGATCATCCGTTTATGATTTGCCAACTAGTGGTTATAAAATATAAAGGCATATTTTTCCAAACACAGGAGTTTGGTAATGCATGTATGCTATTAAATTTCCTAAGAAGAGGGTGTATTTCTGTTCATTTCTCTGCGGAAGATTATTTAAAAGCAGAATCACAATGTACGTGCTATTCCTAAGTTGTAGTGTTTTGGGCCTGAAACTGAAAACTTTTTAACAAGGCTCTTTGTATAGGCATCTTCAAATTTGACTTTCTGCATATTATGCAAAAGCTTTATTGCAGGATTGGCTAGTAATGCTAGCTATTAGAGAATATGCAAAATATTCACCAATTAAAACAACCAGTTAAACTTTTAAGGCCTAATTGGTATTAGAAATTAATGTCAGGTCATTCAAGATTAATCAAACTGTGTTCAGAGGACTGTTCTAGGCGTTGTAGAGTCAGGAGAATATAAAACTGTTTCTTAAAGGAGTCTACAAGGTAGACATGGTACTATAGCAGTGTTTTCTAATTTTTTCACATCATTACCTGTATGGAAAAATGGTGATAATTTTAAGACAATCTGGGAGAAACAGATGAGGCTCCTGGCCAGCTGTCCTAAGGGTTGAGGGATCAGAATCTTCACACACCTTGAGCCTATTTAAGAAGGTGTGTAAAATACTTTAAGGTTGTTTACAAGATGCACTTCAAGCCTAACTTACCAAAGGTAAGTTAAAGGTAAGACATCCTTTTAAAGGGATGTCAGGCCAAGGAAGTTTTCCTGTAAAGGACGAGTTTAAACTACTTCAGCACACTATTTTTTTGTAAGTATGCATGTAACTCTGGTAGGCAGGAAATCCTCTTGTATTTCATCGAAGCATCAAAATACAGATAACAGCATATCACTCTCTGGTATGTGATAGGTCAAATAGTGTTATCCAGTTGAAAACGAAATCTGACTTTGTTTCTTTCTTTATACATTTCACAGTACAAAATGAAGTCAACACAAAGGGTAAAATTTTAAATGTGTTCTTATAAAACTGGAGTATGACTAATAAGATACTAAAGCATTTTTATCTCTAGTTTTGGTATAATCTAAGAAAATTGTACTAGTTAGTTTAATGTTAGTTGTAACATGTAGTGTTAAAAACTCGATTTTCATTTTTTTTTTTTTTTGTAGTGTGACTATCGGAGAACTAACATTTTTTGTCACAAACTGACTAGAGAGCAAACGTGTCACAGATGTCAAACCAGCCTTTCATTCTAATAACATCTTCACTACATGAACTTAAAACTATCTGATTAATAGAAGACTGTTAAGGAAACAAAGTTGGCTGTTATGTCTTAGAAGATGATGTCTTCGGGAAGTTTGTAAAATGCCCAGCTCTTAAACCAAATAAATATCCAAGGAGTTCTCTTACTAAAAGATACCCCTTAAAGTCTTCTTGACTAAACAACAAAAATCACTGCCTTCCTCCTTGACTTCAAGTTTTGTGCTGCTAACTTGCTAACTTAGTAGAATCTGAACACTGATGCAGATCTCTTCCAGATTTCTACCTGAAATTGAGGCCTTGCCCCTTGTTTCCCAAAAGAACGCTAAAGAGAAATACCAAGGAGCTACAGGTCTCTTAAGTATAGTAAACACCAAGACTTTAGTTCTTTTAGACTGCACAAGAAAATACAGATCAGTGTTCAGGACACTGAAAGTATCTCAAATGAGGAAAAGGCAAAATTTAAAGAAAAAATCCTGCTTACATGCACCGCTTTCCCCTTTGGGGCCCCTTTATGAAAGAGAAAGAAAAAGGAAATGACAGAGACTTGCATTGGCAAAATCTTACACCAGTCTAAATATCCAGTAACAAAGAATGAATACAGATACCATGGATTGTTAATGATATAGCATACAGCTTTTAAAAACTTATTAGCCAGAGCTTCATATACAACAGATTATAAATATTGAGAGAAAAAAGCAAGTTGCAAAAAGGTAAGTACAGTTTTGAGTGTAAGTTGAAAACCTCTGAAACTGCATATATGTGTGTGTATTGTTTTATGTACAGCAAATGTATACAGTAAAAAGCTAAAGCAAGATAGTATATGTGTTGGGAGGAACATAGGGGAGTGGGGCTGGGGAACAGTATAGAGGGATTCAGTTGTGTCTGTAAGATTTGTTTCCTAAACTGGGTGGTAGGTATATAGGCGTTCATTATAGCATAATCTTTTTTTTTGTAATTTAAAATATTATACAACTTACATTGACACATTTGGGACTTTATGAAAGGACTCAGTTTGAAGGTAATAAAATGGCAAAGGTCATAACCATAGAATAAGTTGAATAAGAAGTTTACTAATACCTCTTTTAAAAGTCATTGGATCAGTATTGTTGTATAGTGAATTTTATCAAACTTTCCATATTCAGATTATTTCAATGTTATAGAAACAGATGGACATCTATTTTATGAGCCTGGCATAACCTTAAATTAAAAAAAAACCAAAAAAGAAAACTGTTGATGAAATTTCCCTGTTTCCCTGTAAAGTTAAAGGCAAAATTCCTTAATACAGTAATAAAGCATACTACATTGTGACCAAGTAGGATTTGTCACTGGAATGCAATGCGTGTTCCTTGTTAGCAAATTTAGTAATGTAGCTCACTACAGTAACATATTAAAGGAGAGAACACACACAATCCTTTCAGTAAAACATTTTATAAAATTTTATACCCAGTCCTGATTTTGAAGGCAGCATCTCAAATCAGGGGGGTAAAGATGAATTAACTCTGTAAATGGTGTTGGGACAGCAGGGTGGCTAGCTGGAAAAAGAGAGTTAAATTGGATCCATCCCCCCACAAGTTAACACCAAGTTAAAATTGGATCAGAGTTTTATTGGTGTAAACTGTCATGAAAGTTCTTGAATAAATCATGGTAACAATTTCTAAATAATTTCAGAATAGTAGAGTATTTGAAGACTTTTCTAAGACAAAACCTTCAGAATCCATAAAATAAAAATGTATTGGACTTCATAAAAATTAAGATTTTTCTGTAAGCTTAAAATGCTCTAAGCAAAGTCAAAAGACAAACTACCCACAGGAAAAAAACATATTTGCAACATATTTGGCAAATGGTTACTTTTCCTAATGTCTAATGAGTACCTACAACACAGTAATTAAGAGTCCAATAGAATGTTGAAAAGCAGATGCTCGGAGTCTGAGTCCCTGATGTGGAGAGAGCCTTACCCGTCTTGGTCTGGCTAATTGGACTTTCGTTGAGAAAGGAACTTGTTTAAGCCACTGCTGTTTTCTGTTTGAGGCATTTTTTTGTAATCACTTCTGCTTCTCATCCTACACAGAATTTGGTACCAGAAGTGGCATCCCAGCACATGGCATTGGCTAGAGGCAGAGTATATCAACAGGGCGTCTCCTGACATTTGAATACAGTACAATGTTCCTACTACACTCTGTGGTGCAGTTATCACCTCTGCCTACCGGCACCAAATGCCACTGACATCTCCCAATCCTGTGACAATCAAAAATAACTCCCTAGAGGAAGAGAGTATTGATCCACTGGCTAGGGGGACTCCATAGGGCACAGATATTGCAGGCTGGAAAGCTGGTGACCCTTGCTGGACCATGACAAAACATAGAAATGCTTGTCTCTGAATACCTCGGGAAGTAGAATGGCATGGCTTTAATAACAGGCAAGATGACAAGGAAGATTCTGAATGGTGACCTGTGCCCTGGGGCTGAAGATAGCTCCTCTACAAGCTGGGATGGAAGGCAGAAGGAAGATTAATACGACAGCTGTACTTAATCCCTCCTCCCACTTCTGAGATGCGTGTAGAGCCAAGCCCAGTTAAATTTCTTACAATATCAAATCTTGCAAGGATTGCCATCCACTAATTAACGATCCAAAAATGTTCCCAAGTCCACCAAACCTGATTGTCAGGATCATTCATTCTCTCACTGGTAATTTATGGATTGCAGGTCCAAAGTGATGACATCAACCAGACAAGGTTGAAGGCAGATAAAAGTGAGGGTATTGCCTTCCCACCCAAGCCCATTGTTTGAGAAGGTGTATTAGTTTTCTATTGCTGTATAATTGATTATCACAAAGTTAGCATCTAAAAATAGTGCGAGTTCATTATCTCGGTTTCCATGGGTCAGGAGTCCAGGTACATATTAGCTGGGTCCTCTGTTCAGGGTCCCACCTGGCTAAACTCAAGGTGATGTCTGGGGCAGCAATCTCATCTGAAACTTGGGGTCCTCTTCCAAGCTCATGTGGTTGGCACAATTCAATTCCTTGTCAACTGAGTTCAGGAATGAAGTGATTATTATCCAAAGTGGAGTCCTTTTTAGAGAGACAGGGAAACTTTAATAATTACATTGATAACAGGTGTAAACAGGTACCCTTCTAGCCAAGCTGCTGTGTGTGAGCTTTAGAAGCTATGCTGTGCAGCTCCAGTTGTAGCCAGGAAGGGTGATGGAAAATGAAGAACTTCCCTGGGAAGAATGGACAAGGGGTTCTTCCCAAAGAGCAGAATCATGGGCTGCCCCATGGACTAACCAAAGAACAAATTCTACGGCCAGCGTAGGGAGACCTTGAAATTCCCTCAGAGTGGTACTTGATATGCAATGACAATATGTAATTTCCATTTTGTTCCATTTTTAAATTGTGATTATTCTGTTCCTGCACTTCCATTTTGCAATGGGTGTATTGGAGCAGATAACATCTTTTATTGTTTGCTGGACAGTGAAAAAATAATATTTGTTCTTGGGAAGGAGAACTGTAGACCCAGATGTCTTGGACTTTTAGCTCACTGCAGTAAGGGGATGGGTATTTGGGGTGTCTCCCTTGGGGAGGGGTGAATATACTACTCTGTGGTAAGCGTGTGTTTGCATAGGTCAAAGGGATAATCTGTGGCAGAAATAGCTAGTTGCCCCCTAATAACCATTTTTAGTGGCTCAGCTGCTCTTGCAGGATAAAGACTATATTTCCCAGCTTTCCTAAGAGCTATGTGACTAAATCCTGGCTAAGTGGGTAAGCAAAAGTGTTACTTTTTGTAGGGTAACTTTAGGGAACTTCCTTAGGGGTCCGAACCTATGTGCTCCCTTCTTGTTTCCCTCTTTCTGTTGCCTGAAACTTTACTGCCGCCATTTTGGGCCATCAGGTCCAGGCACACATGGTGTATAAACCCTGTTCTGCTTGAAAGGGGAAAAAGCTTTGTGTTTTCTGAGCATATGTTTGGGACGTTTCTGAAATTTTCACCAGGAGTGGTTAAGGTGGCAGTTCCCAAGGGAAACCAGCAGGTGTCACTGTTCTCATTTCAGACAAATGGCAGTTCCGAAGGATATTGAAAAAGGGAAATTATATCACCATGTGCTTTGTCTGACCACGTGGAGCACCGGGACTTGTCATGACTTGGCTGTTACTCAGTGGAAGGAAACTGCTTATTCTAGGAAAGAAACGTTTCAGTTTGCATCTGAGGAAAGGGCCCTTAGGATGTGGAAATGTTTAGCAATAAATTAGAATATTGCCCACTAATGCTTCAAGCCAGAGTACAGCCTTTCCTATTTTTGAAGTCCAGGACTCCTTTGAAAATCTGAAGAAAGCTATGATCCCTCTCTCAGAAAAGTGCATGTGTGTCTGCACACGCATACCTCTTTCTCTTTTGGCTCTCTCTCAACGTACACATACTTCATACCATACAATTTAAGGGAGTTCATGGCCCCTATAATCTAGTGTTTCCTGATCTGAGTACTGTTCCAACATATTTTATAGAAAAAAAAAATGTGCAAAACTCCACTATTGGAGTTAAATTATTATTTTGGGGTGGGGGGGTTAAATTATTATTTTTTAATCATAATTCATTCCTTTAACAAATTTCCTTCCAACTCCTCCTAGTGCCAGACACTGTTTAGGTATTTGGCAATGCAGTAGTCAATTAAACAGTAAGTCCTTACTTGCTAGGGGAGAGACAGGCCCTAAGCAAGTAAATAAGAAAATGCCAGGTAGTGATAAGTGTACAAAGAAAAAACGTATCTTCGTAAGTCCACTTCTTCTCCCAATGTCATCACCCTAACACAAACCACCTAGACTGTGGAAACAATCTTTCTGGTTTTTTGCTGCTACTCTTATTTCTCTCTTCAATCCATTTCCTATATGGCCACAGCGGAGTGGTCTTTTTATAATGCATATCTTGTCATTTCCCTTCCTCACTGAAACGTCTTCAGTCCCCCTGGTTAACAGGGCTCTTGCCTGCCTCGTCAGTTTCACATTGTCCCACTCTCTTCTTCCCCTCCTAGTCCCTCCCCACTGGCCTCCTTTCTGTTCCTGGAATGCATTCAGTGCTCTCTACCTCCGGGCCATTGTACGTGCTATTCCCTCTCCCCTGGTTCTCCCCTCACCCCCACCTCCCCTGCTTCATCCTTCACGTGGCTTGCATTTTCTTTTCTTCAAGTCTCAGATCAAGTTTCACCTCCTCAGAGAGGTCCTTCCCACATGACCTATCTAAAGTAGTCCTCCCTGCCCACCCCCCCAACTTATTTCCTAACCAAGGAGCTTATTCCATTCATATCACTTATAACAGTCTCTCATTATCTTGTTCATTTCTGTGATGGGATGATATTTGAAGTATTGATTACTTCACATTCCTTCACCCTTCCTTCCCCAAATCCCCAAAAGACACTAAAGCTATAATTGCCTAAGGGAAAAGAGAGAGGAAACTGAAAATGAGGACAAAGTCTTGAATGTTACATTCAAAGACTGATCTGAAGGTTGTAAGACAATAGCAAATGTGTTGAAAAAATATTAGCTGAGTCAGGTTTTCTTCCTGCTGTCAATGCCAAATAAGACCTGCAAACTGTGTGTGTAGGTAATGAGGGCACACCAGCAGGGGTAGAGACAGCTATAAATAAAACAAGAAAATTAAATGCTATGTGGAGGGTCCTGCACTCTGCGCCTTACTCTTTACAGTCAGTCGTGCTTTCAGCAGCAAGTCACCTGACAGTGCTCAAACCAGGGGTCCACACACATTTGGGCCTGTGGCCCAAATCCAGTCCATTGCTTGTTCTTATACAGCTGGAAAGCTAAGAAGAGTTTTTGCATTATTAAATGGTTGGAAAAAGTCAAAAGATAAATAACACATATATCAGATGCTTTAAAGTATGTCTTTCACTGCTCTAAATCTTTGCACTTGTAAGCTCATTTAATTGTTACAGCAGTCCTATGAAGCAGATATTATTACTCATTTTGTAGGTGAGCAAACTGAAGCTTCTGAATGGGTTAAGTAAGTAAGATCATACAGCTAATGGTAGTTCAGCTGGGATTTAAACCAGGGAGTCTTAACCTAGAGCCTATGCTCTTAACTTGCTTCTCCACATGAAAAAGTTTCCAACAAGATGAAGATAGTATATAGGTGGCAAAAGAGAAATGTGGACAACACATTCTGGTGAGTTCCAGGGAAGGAAGATCACAGAGTTTCAGAGAAGTAACGGAAGACTTTGTAGGCCAATGAGACTATGTTTCTATTAGGATGATAGGGAAGTGACTTTAACCCCAGTTAAGTGAATGTTATCTACCTCTTCTCAAAAGAATTCCATTCATCTCAGTAGTAGGCCTGTATTGTACTCAGTTATTATATATATTAATATATATATTTTAATATTATATAAATTTTGTTAGTAAAAAAAATTGGAAATTTGTTTTCTTTATGTATAAGTACCTACAAAATGCCTTCTATTTTGCCTCTTGGCCCACAAATCTAAAATATTTACTATCTGATCCTTTACTGAAAAAGTTTGTATAACCCTGGCTTATACCTAAAAAACATTTATTGTTTACTTAAGAAGTCCAGATGTAGGTGATTCCAGGGGTAGTTCAGCCACTCAATGATGGCAACACGGAGTCAATCTTTTCTATTTTTTCTTTTTTTGCTCCACTGTTCATAGCATATAGCGTTTTTGTTGTTATTGTTGTTGTTATTATTAGTTTGTTTGGTCTTCTAATGGTCACAAAATGGCTGCTACAGCTCCAAGCTTTGCAGCTGTTAATGAGAAAGAGGCTTGGATTGTGCATTTAGAAATTAGAGTCACCTCAGCCAGTGTGGAGTAGATGCTGACAACAGAAGACAAGGATTAGACAGCTGCACAATACTGCCAAGGCCAGCACAGACCAAATAGAAGCTTGGAAATAGATACTGTCTCCCCATTTAATGGTGAAGCCCATAATCCCAGGGCTTAGATTTCCGCCCCCACCCCCAGGGCTTAGATTTAACAGTAGTGAGAAATAAGGGAAAAAATCCTGAATGTGATCAAGTTAATCTGGATGTGACTAGAAATTAATCTGGATGTGATAGAACTTAAGTTGCTAAAGATAATAAAGAAAATTTGTCATCTGTCTCCCCTAATAGAGTGTCAGCTGCCTGAAGGCAGATATCTCATCTTACCCATCTTCTTCACTACTGTGGCAGATACTCCTGGCTACCTACTCAAATGCTTCTTCCTTCCCCTTTCTTCCTTCTCCTGTCCCTCTCTACCCTCTTTTCTCTTCTTCCTTCCTTCTTTTCTTCTTTCCTTCCTACCTTCCTTCCTTCTTTTTTTCCCTCCCTTCCTTCTTTTTTTATTAACAGACCTCAAAGTATGTTGGGGGTGGCAATATGTTAAAATACACATTTGCCCAGCTTCCTTTGCAGTCAGGGGTGGCCAAGTGATGAGAGGTAAGCAGAAGAAGCTGAGTGGGCCTTCAGGAAATGTTCTTTAAAGGAAACGACTCTTCTGATTCTCTCTTTGACCTTTTGCCCTCTGCCCCTCTTCATCCCTAGAATGTGGACCTGTTTCCTGGAAATGCTGCTTCCATCTTGCAGTCATGGGAATAAAAGCTGCACCCTGTACTGGAAACACAGCAGACCTGCAGAAGGAACCTGGACTTTGATGACTTCCTGGAGCAACTTCATGAGCCCTAGACTCTGAACTTTGTGTTATGTGAGAAACAGAACCCCCCCCTATTTGGTTAAACCTCTATTTTTAGATTATCTGTTACATCAACTGACGACAGTCTTAACGAGAACAAGCTTGAATCCCCAGCTCCTAAAATGGAGCCCACCATAGAGGGTTCTCAGTAATCATTTGTAGAATGAATGAATCAAATGCAGATGCAGCACTAAAACCTCATGCAGTCGATGGCTTTAAGGTAGCAACAGGATGCAGAAGCAGAGAACAACAGTGCTCTGGAGGCCCCTTCACATCACTGTCTTTGTGAACAGCTCTCCTGAAGCCCAAATCAGCACAGTGTGGACGCTGCCCCAGGAATTATCCAATAGGGGGGCACTGTCCACATCACCCCAAATGCACACACATCAGCTTTTCATGATTATCACGTAAATGAAAAACTTCATTTAAAAGTTCTTGCCAAAGTTCTTTAAAAACTCATAGATCCTGGACTGCTCTGGTGGCACAGTGGTTAAGAATCTGCCTGCCAATGCAGGGGACACAGGTTCGATCCTGGTCTGGGAAGATCCCACATGCCATGGATCAACTAAGCCCGTGTGCCACAACTACTGAACCTGCGCTCTAGAACCCGTGAGCCACAACTACTGAGCCCACGTGCCACAACTACTGAAGCCCATGCGCCTAGAGCCCGTGCTCTGCAACAAAGAGAAGCCACCGCAATGAGAAGCCCGTGCACAGCAACGAAGACCCAACACAGCCAAAAATTAAATTAATTAATTAATTTTTTAAAAAAACCCTCATAGATCTCCAAGAATATCCCAGTCTGAGAGATAATGTCCAGAAGGGCATTGTGGCCCTGAGATTTTCAGTCACAAAGAGGAGGCCGCATAACCCATGAAAGGTGGGTGCCTCCTTTTAGCATATTTTATTGGTAGCCATGGGCATGATTTGCTGTCTTCTTTTTTTTTAACTGGATTTTTTTTTAATAAATTTATTATTTATTTATTTTTGGCTGCATTGGGTCTTCATTGCTGCGCACGGGCTTTCTCTAGTTGTGGCGAGCAGGGGCTACTCTTGGTTGCCGTGCCCGGGCTTCTCATTGTGATGGCTTCTCTTGGTGTGGAGCATGGGCTCTAGGCGTGTGGGCTTCAGTAGTTGTGGCACACGGGCTTCAGTAGTTGTGGCATGCGGGCTCTAGAGCACAGGCTCAGTAGTTGTGGCTCACGGGCTTAGTTGCTCCACGGCATGTGGGATCTTCCCAGACCAGGGCTCGAAACTGTGTCCCTTGCATTGGCAGGTGGATTCTTTTTTTTTTTTTTTTTTTTCCACACACACACACTGTATTTTATTTTTACAAGAGATAGATAGACTGACACCAAGCATTGTACATGGATGACCACAACAAAAGCAACAATGATTGCAATTACCAAACATGAAACACACTTATACTATGTCATAATATTGACATTCAGTCCAGTAATCCTCCACTGTAACAGCTCCTTTACTTTGCAGTGAAAATTGATTTGTATATTCTTTTCCTCTGAGTCCTTGTGGGATTTTTTTTTTTTTTAATTCAGACAGAAAGTCACAAAAATTATACTCATCCTCATCAGTTCACTCAGTCCCATGTAATTAATTTCTTTTTTTTCATCTTGATCTTTTGTTAGCACTTTTATGAGTTCATCAGTTTTTCATTAGAGTTCTGAAAATGCTTATTCATTCAGTTCAGCAGTACAGTCAGTTACCAGAAACCTGTACTTGTCAGAGTCTTTTCCATGAATTTCTTGAAGATGAAACTCTTTTATAGGAACATATTTGCAAAATCATCAGAGTACACCCAGAACTGTCTGTAAATGACAAAAGACTTAAAAATGACCATGGTTAAAGATTTGATGAAAGTTCATAATAATGCAGTTGACAAGAAAATTAGTTATTTCTGAGATATACATTTTAAAGTAATAACTAGGATTATTACTTATAACATTATACCAGAACATATAAGATTTTTAGACGTTTCCTGTAATGTCTGAAACATTTATATTAACATATTTCCATACAAATACAAATATAAGATTTTTAGAAATTTCATGTAATGTCTGAAACATTTATATTAACATATTTCCATACATATTTCCATACAAATACAAATATAAGATTTTTAGAAATTTCATGTAATGTCTGAAACATTTATATTAACATATTTCCATACATATTTCCATACAAATACAAATATAAGATTTTTAGAAATTTCATGTAATGTCTGAAACATTTATATTAACATATTTCCATACATATTTCCATACAAATACAAATATAAGATTTTTAGAAATTTCATGTAATGTCTGAAACATTTATATTAACATATTTCCATACATATTTCCATACAAATACAAATATAAGATTTTTAGAAATTTCATGTAATGTCTGAAACATTTATATTAACATATTTCCATACAAATAACCCAATGAAAGTTTAGTATTAGTTGTTTTGTTTGTTTTTTTATACTGCAGGTTCTTATTAGGCATCAGTTTTATACACATCAGTGTATACATGTCAATCCCAATCGCCCAATTCAGCACATCACCATCCCCACCTCATCGCAGTTTTCCCCCCTTGGTGTCCATATGTCCATTCTCTACATCTGTGTCTCAACTTCTGCCCTGCAAACTGGCTCATCTGTACCATTTTTCTACGTTCCACATACATGCATTAACATACGATATTTGTTTTTCTCTTTCTGACTTACTTCACTCTGTATGACAGTCTCTAGATCCATCCACGTCTCAACAAATGACTCAATTTCGTTCCTTTTTATGGCTGAATAATATTCCATCGTATATATGTACCACAACTTCTTTATCCATTCGTCTGTTGATGGGCATTTAGGTTGCTTCCATGACCTGGCTATTGTAAATAGTGCTGCAATGAACATTCGGGTGCACGTGTCTTTTTGAATTACGGTTTTCTCTGGGTATATGCCCAGTAGTGGGATTGCTGGGTCATATGGTAATTCTATTTTTAGTTTTTTAAGGAACCTCCATATTGTTCTCCATAGTGGCTGTATCAATTTACATTCCCACCAACAGTGCAAGAGGGTTCCCTTTTCTCCACACCCTCTCCAGCATTTGTTGTTTGTAGATTTTCTGATGATGCCCATTCTAACAGGAGTGAGGTGATACCTCATTGTAGTTTTGATTTGCATTTCTCTAATAATTAGTGATGTTGAGCATCTTTTCATGTGCTTCGTGGCCGTCTGTATGTCTTCTTTGGAGAAATGTCTATTTAGGTCTTCTGCCCATTTTTGGATTGGGGTGTTTGTTTCTTTGATATTGAGCTGAATGAGCTGTTTATATATTTTGGAGATTAATCCTTTGTCCGTTGATTCATTTGCAAATATTTTCTCCCATTCTGAGGGTTGTCTTTTTGTCTTGTTTATGGTTTCCTTTGCTGTGCAAAAGCTTTGTAGTTTCATTAGGTCCCACTTGTTTATTTTTGTTTTTATTTCCATTACTCTAGGAGGTGGATCAAAAAAGATCTTGCTGTGATTTATGTCAAAGAGTGTTCTTCCTATGTTTTCCTCTAAGAGTTTTATAGTGTCCAGTCTTATATTTAGGTCTCTAATCCATTTTGAGTTTATTTTTGTGTATGGTGTTAGGGAGTATTCTAATTTCATTCTTTTACATGTAGCTGTCCAGTTTTCCCAGCACCACTTATTGAAGAGACTGTCTTTTCTCCATTGTATATCTTTGCCTCCTTTGTCATAGATTAGTTGACCATAGGTGCGTGGGTTAATCTCTGGGCTTTCTATCTTGTTCCATTGATCTATGTTTCTGTTTTTGTGCCAGTACCATATTGTCTTGATTACTGTAGCTTTGTAGTATAGTCTGAAGTCAGGGAGTCTGATTCCTCCAGCTCCATTTTTTTGCCTCAAGACTGCTTTGGCTATTCGGGGTCTTTTGTGTCTCCATACAAATTTTAAGATGATTTGTTCTAGCTCCGTAAAAAATGCCATTGGTAATTTGATAGGGATTGCATTGAATCTGTAGATTGCTTTGGGTAGTATACTCATTTTCACAATGTTGATTCTTCCAATCCAAGAACATGGTATATCTCTCCATCTATTTGTATCATCTTTAATTTCTTTCATCAGTGTCTTATAGTTTTCTGCATACAGGTCTTTTGTCTCCCTAGGTAGGTTTATTCCTAGGTATTTTATTTTTTTTGTTGCAATGGTAAATGGGAGTGTTTCCATAATTTCTCTTTCAGATTTTTCATCATTAGTGTATAGGAATGCAAGAGATTTCTGTGCATTAATTTTGTAACCTGCAACTTTACCATATTCATTAATTAGCTCTAGCAGTTTTCTGGTGGCAGTTTTAGGATTCTCTATGTATAGTATCATGTCATCCGCAAACAGTGACAGTTTTACTTCTTCTTTTCCAATTTGTATTCCTTTTATTTCTTTTTCTTCTCTGATTGCCGTGGCTAGGACTTCCAGAACTATGTTGAATAATAGTGGTGAGAGTGGACATCCTTGTCTCATTCCTGATCTTAGAGGAAATGCTTTCAGTTTTTCACCATTGAGAATGATGTTTGCTGTGGGTTTGTCATATATGGCCTTTATTATGTTGAGGTAGGTTCCCTCTATGCCCACTTTCTGGAGAGTTTTTATCATAAATGGGTGTTGAATTTTGTCAAAAGCTTTTTCTGCATCTATTGAGATGATCATGTGGTTTTTATTCTTCAATTTGTTAATATGGTGTATCACATTGATTGATTTGCGTATATTGAAGAATCCTTGCATCCCTGGGATAAATCCCACTTGATCGTGGTGTATGATCCTTTTAATGTGTTGTTGGATTCTGTTTGCTAGTATTTTGTTGAGGATTTTTGCATCTATATTCATCAGTGATATTGGTCTGTAATTTTCTTTTTTTGTAGTGTCTTTGTCTGGTTTTGGTATCAGGGTGATGGTGGCCTCATAGAATGAGTTTGGGAGAGTTCCTTCCTCTGCAATTTTTTGGAAGAGTTTGAGAAGGATGGGTGTTAGCTCTTCTCTAAATGTTTGATAGAATTCACCTGTGAAGCCATCTGGTCCTGGACTTTTGTTTGTTGGAAGATTTTTAATCACAGTTTCAATTTCATTACTTGTGATTGGTCTGTTGATATTTTCTGTTTCTTCCTGATTCAGTCTTGGAAGGTTATACCTTTCTAAGAATTTGTCCATTTCTTCCAGGTTGTCCATTTTATTGGCATAAAGTTGCTTGTAGTAGTCTCTTAGGATGTTTTGTATTTCTGCGGTGTCTGTTGTAACTTCTCCTTTTTCATTTCTGATTTTATTGATTTGAGTCCTCTCCCTCTTTTTCTTGATGAGTCTGGCTAATGGCTTATCAATTTTGTTTATCTTCTCAAAGAACCAACTTTTAGTTTTATTGATCTTTGCTATTGTTTTCTTTGTTTCTATTTCATTTATTTCTGCTCTGATCTTTATGATTTCTTTCCTTCTGCTAACTTTGGGTTTTGTTTGTTCTTCTTTCTCTAGTTTCTTTAGGTGTAAAGTTAGATTGTTTACTTGAGATTTTTCTTGTTTCTTTAGGTAGGCTTGTATAGCTATAAACTTCCCTCTTAGAACCGCTTTTGCTGCATCCCATAGGTTTTGGGTCGTCGTGTTTTCATTGTCATTTGTCTCTAGGTATTTTTTTATTTCCTGTTTGATTTCTTCAGTGATCTCTTGGTTATTTAGTAACGTATTGTTTAGCCTCCATGTGTTTGTCTTTTTTACGTTTTTTTCCCTGTAATTCATTTCTAATCTCATAGCGTTGTGGTCAGAAAAGATGCTTGATATGATTTCAATTTTCTTAAATTTACTGAGGCTTGATTTGTGACCCAAGATGTGATCTATCCTGGAGAATGTTCCGTGTGCACTTGAGAAGAACGTGTAATCTGCCGTTTTTGGATGGAATGTCCTATATATATCAATTAAATCTATCTGGTCTATTGTGTCATTTAAAGCTTCTGTTTCCTTATTTATTTTCATTTTGGATGATCTGTCCATTGGTGTAAGTGAGGTGTTAAAGTCCCCCACTATTATTGTGTTACTGTCGATTTCCTCTTTTATAGCTGTTAGCAGTTGCCTTATGTATTGAGGTGCTCCTATGTTGGGTGCATATATATTTATAATTGTTATATCTTCTTCTTGGATTGATCCCTGGATCATTATGTAGTGTCCTTCCTTGTCTCTTGTAACATTCTTTATTTTAAAGTCCATTTTATCTGATATGAGTATAGCTACTCCAGCTTTCTTTTGATTTCCATTTGCATGGAATATCTTTTTCCATCCCCTCACTTTCAGTCTGTATGTGTCCCTAGGTCTGAAGTGGGTCTCTTGTAGACAGCATATATATGGGTCTTGTTTTTGTATCCATTCAGCCAGTCTATGTCTTTTGGTTGGGGCATTTAATCCATTCACGTTTAAGGTAATTATCGATATGTATGTTCCTATGACCATTTTCTTAATTGTTTTGGGTTTGTTTTTGTAGGTCCTTTTCTTCTCTTGTGTTTCCCACTTAGAGAAGTTCCTTTAGCATTTGTTGTAGAGCTGGTTTGGTGGTGCTGAATTCTCTTAGCTTTTGCTTGTCTGTAAAGCTTTTGATTTCTCCATCAAATCTAAATGAGATCCTTGCTGGGTAGAGTAATCTTGGTTGTAGGTTCTTCCCTTTCATCACTTTAAGTATTTCATGCCACTCCCTTCTGGCTTGCAGAGTTTCTGCTGAGAAATCAGCTGTTAACCTTATGGGGGTTCCCTTGTATGTTATTTGTCGTTTTTCCCTTGCTGCTTTCAATAATTTTTCTTTGTCTTTAATTTTTGCCACTTTGATTACTATGTGTCTCGGCGTGTTTCTCCTTGGGTTTATTCTGTATGGGACTCTCTGCGCTTCCTGGACTTGGGTGGCTATTTCCTTTCCCATGTTAGGGAAGTTTTCGATTATAATCTCTTCAAATATTTTCTCTGGTCCTTTCTCTCTCTCTTCTCCTTCTGGGACCCCTATAATGCGAATGTTGTTGCGTTTAATGTTGTCCCAGAGGTCTCTTAGGCTGTCTTCATTTCTTTTTATTCTTTTTTCTTTAGTCTGTTCCGCAGCAGTGAATTCCACCATTCTGTCTTCCAGGTCACTTATCCGTTCTTCTGCCTCAGTTATTCTGCTATTGATTCCTTCTAGTGTAGTTTTCATTTCAGTTATTGTATTGGTCATCTCTGTTTGTTTGTTCTTTAATTCTTCTAGGTCTTTGTTAATCATTTCTTGCATCTTCTCAATCTTTGCCTCCATTCTTATTCCGAGGTCCTGGATCATCTTCACTATCATTATTCTGAATTCTTTTTCTGGAAGGTTGCCTATCTCCACTTCATTTAGTTGTTTTTCTGGGGTTTTTTCTTGTTCCTTCATCTGGTACATAGCCCTCTGCCTTTTCATCTTCTCTGTCTTTCTGTAACTGTGGTTTTTGGTCCACAGGCTGCAGGATTGTAGTTTTTCTTGCTTCTGTTGTCTGCCCTCTGGTGGTTGAGGCTATCTAAGAGGCTTGATGGGAGGCTCTGGTGGTGGGTAGAGCTGACTGTTGCTGTGGCGGTCAGAGCTCAGTAAAACCTTAATCCACTTGACTGTTGATGGGTGGGGCTGGGTTCCCTCCCTGTTGCTGTGGCGATCAGAGCCCAGTAAAACCTTAATCCACTTGACTGTTGATGGGTGGGGCTGGGTTCCCTCCCTGTTGGTTGTTTTGCCTGAGGCAACCCAACACTGGAGCCTACCCGTGCTCTTTGGTGGGGTTAATGGCAGACTCTGGGAGGGCTCACGCCAAGGAGAACTTCCCAGGACCTCTGCTGCCAGTGTCCTTATCCCCACGGTGAAACAGAGCCACCACTCGCCTCTGCAGGAGACCCCCCAACACCAGCAGGTACGTCTGGTTCAGTCTCCCCCAGGGTCACTGCTCCTTCCCCTGGGTCCCGATGCACACATTACTTTGTGTGTGCCCTCCAAGAGTGGGGTCTCTGTTTCCCCCAGTCCTGTCACAGTCCTGCAATCAATTCCCACTAGACTTCAAAGTCTGATTCTCTAGGAATTCCTCCTCCCTTTGCCGGACCCCCAGGTTGGGAAGCCTGAGGTGGGGCTCAGAACCTTCACTCCAGTGGGTGGACTTCTGTGGTATAAGTGTTCGCCAGTCTGTGAGTCACCCACCCAGCAGTTATGGGATTTGATTTTACTCTGATTGCGCCCCTCCTACCGTCTCACTGTGGCTTCTCCTCTGTCCTTGGACGTGGGGTGTCCTCCTTGGTGAAGTCCAGGGTCTTCCTGTCAATGATTGTCCAGCAGCCAGTTGTGATTCTGGTGCTCTTGCAAGAGGGAGTGAGAGCACGTCCTTCTACTCCGCCATCTTGGTTAATCTCGAGTGTGAAAAACGGCAGGTGGATTCTTAACCACTGTGTCACCAGGGAAGCCCTTAACTGGATTTAAAAAAAAATATTTGTTTTATTTATTTATTTGGTTGCGCTGGGTCTTAGTTGCAGCAGGAGGGCTCCTTAGTTGCGGCTCACCAGCTCCTTAGTTGTGGCATGCAAACTCTTAGTTGCGTCATGCATGTGGGATCTAGTTCCCTGACCAGGGATGGAACCCCGGTCCCCTGCACTGGGAGCGTGGAGTCTTAACCGCTGGGCCACCAGGGAAGTCCCTGATTTGCTGTCTTCTAGTTGTGTAACTTCAAGAGACAGAAAAATAAGCATGCCCCTGTGTGCCTGCCCTTACTAAATGTTTAGCAACTTTCAAGTTAGAAGCCAGCACAGTTTATTTTATTTATTTTTTATTTTTTATTTTTTTTAGCTTTTCATTCTTAGTTTATTATGAAAGATAAAAAGCTGCAAGTATGTTAAACAATATTTGACGGGCTGGGACTTGAAGATTTTCCTCCAATGGATCACCAAATATTGATTTTCACATCATTTCACTTGGCAACATAAAGAGAACAAGGCATGTCTTCTAATTATCTCCACACATTCTGGTCCTAAAACCATGCATCCCATTCTTCTATTCAAGACATCTTGGGATAACACATGATTTCTTTCCAACAGAAATAACTGTTCAAAGAAATGTGTTTAAACTGATGTGTTCACTTAAATTAAAAAGTGGTTTCCAGATGATAAAGGTGATTGTTCTAGCTGATTTGAGTGATTGTTCTCATGTAGTCAATTACAAGACCACAAAGAGAAGCCCATAAAGTCTGACTTCTAATCACAACCTGACTGAGGGCATGCTCAAATGTGACAGTCATTGATGGAGGCAACCTAGAGAGAGAGCCTGCAAAAATAAACCTCAAAAGAAAATAACAATAGTGGTATTTAGAAACTCTCTCTCTCTCTCTCTCTCTCTCTCTCTCACACACACACACACACACACACACACACACACACACACACACACACACACACACAAAGGCAAGGAGCAAGGGACACTGACCAGAACACGGAACATGGACTAGATCATGCATAGACCCCTAGCCTCTTAGTCTTATTTCTACATGTAGAGTTCCATGTACTCTCTCTCTCTCTTTTTTTTAACATCTTTATTGGAGTATAACTGCTTTACAATGGTGTGTTAGTTTCTGCTTTATAACAAAGTGAATCAGCTATACATATACATACATCCCCATCTCTCTTCCCTCTTGCATTTCCCTCCCACCCTCCCTATCCCACCCCTCTAGGTGGTCACAAAGCACTGAGCTGATCTCCCCGTGCTATGTGGCTGCTTCCCACTAGCTATCTATTTTACATTTGGTAGTGTATATATGTCCATGCCACTCTCTTACTTCGTCCCAGCTTACCCTTCCCACTCCCCGTGTCAAGTCCATTCTCTACATCTGTGTCTTTATTCCTGTCCTGCCCCTAGGTTCTTAAGAACCTTTTTTTTAGATTCCATATATATGTGTTAGCATACGGTATTTGTTTTTCTCTTTCTGACTTACTTCACTCTGTATGACAGACTCTATGTCCATCCACCTCACCAGAAATAACTCAGTTTCATTTCTTTTTATGGCTGAGTAATATTCCATTGTATATATGTGCCACATCTTTATCCATTCATCTGTTCATGGACACTTAGGTTGCTTCCATGTCATCTGTCGATGGACATTTAGGTTGCTTTCATGTCCTGGCTATTGTAAATAGAGCTGCAATGAATATTGGGGTACATGACTCTTTTTGAATTATGGTTTTCTCAGGGTATATGCCCAGTAGTGGGATTGCTTGGTCATATGGTAGTTTTATTTTTAGTTTTTTAAGGAACCTCCATACTGTTCTCCATAGTGGCTGTATCAATTTACATTCCCACCAACAGTGCAAGAGGGTTCCCTTTTCTCCACACCCTCTCCAGCATTTACTGTTGGTAGATTTTTTGATGATGGCCATTCTGACTGGTGTGAGCTGATACCTCATTGTAGTTTTGATTTGCATTTCTCTAATGATTAGTGATGTTGGGCATCCTTTCATGTGTTTGTTGGTAATCTGTATATCTTCTCTGGAGAAGTGTCTATTTAGGTCTTCTACCCATTTTTGGATTGGGTTGTTTGTTTTTTTGTTATTGAGCTGCATGAGCTGCTTGTAAATTTTGGAGATTAATCCTTTGTCAGTTGCATCATTTGCAAATATTTTCTCCCATTCTGAGGGATGTCTTTTCATCTTGTTTATGTTTTCCTTTGCTAGCACAGTTTAGTGTACAGGATAGAATTACACTCTTCTTTCAGTCATAGCTACCTGCCAATTAGCACAGCCTATTTATTCACTCATAAAGCCCTATTCATCTGCAGTAAAACATAAAGCCATTTTTGAGTTCTAAATATAGGCCTACGAGTGTGCAGTTTATTTTTATTAGGTACTCTTTAAAAGCAATTCTTTCCACCCCCTCAGGGCACCTATGAATATTTGTAAGAAACAGGCTGTACCAAAGTCACTCAGCAAGTTAAATCATTTACCTTATGGAGTTAAGTGAAAGAAAGTGATTAAGGTGTGTGGAAAGAGTCTATAATCAGATTATTGTTTACTGTCTCTCTTTCCTCCCACTCTCCTGCCCTAGGATGTAAGCTCCACAAGGGCAGAGATCTTTGTTTTGTTCACTAGTGTAGCCCATGCACCTAGAACACTGACTGACCAGCACTCAATGAATCCTTCATGATGAATGAACGAACAAACTGAACAGAAGGCAGTGTAATTTCATAGTGCTGAGACAGCAGTCTGTAAAGGATTGTTGTTTGAAATGTAAGAATAGAGTGTTTCATCCATAGAACTGAATACTTCCTATGATAAGTTATGAAATATATAGAATTATTCCTGGAAACATTTTCACAAAACTGTCCATTCTGTAGGGCTCACTTTCACCCATACTTATCCCTTTACTGAATTGCGTCTGTGTTTCTACCTGTATGCCCTTTCTACAAGTCCACATTCCACCCACACCTTAAGGCCTGATCCAAGGGCTATTCCCTCCAAAAAAGCCTGCAAACTCATCTCTCTCTTTTTTTTGAATCCTTATAATATTTGATTTGTACTTCTCTTAAAAGAGTCATCCTATGATAAATCCTATTATAGTTATTTTGGGAACATGTTAATGGACTGTGAGTGTATTTACCATCACACCTGAAACAACAACAACAAAAGGGACAAAACATAGGAAACAACAGTTTTCAAGATATAAGAACACAAGGCAGTAAAGGACAATGATACCCAAGGGTTGAAAAACAAGTGAAATGAACCCTGCAATGATCCCAGTCTACTTCAGAGAGTTTCCAGGCCGCAGCACATGGAGGGGAGACTGATGCAGAGCCTGACAGATACCCTGAACTGAGGTGACATTGCTGAGAGTCTGGGGAGACCGGGACAGCTAGAGCTCACAGGAAAGAGGGCTGGAGTGGAGAGAGCTACACAAAAAGAAAATTCTGGAGATCTGCAGAGGGGCCTCTGCAAATATTCAGCAGAGTACTGATCAGTGCATGTGTGACGAAACTACCCTGTGCTGGGGAGAGAAGCACCCTAAACTAAGCATTAGAGAAGCTAGTATCCAGTGCTGACATGGGGCTAGGAGACTGCCTGTTCCCCTCAGCCGAACTGGAAGACCTCATGATTCACAGAGCATTGGCTAGACTACTCACAAGAGTCTTTCCTCAGTACTGGGATACAATTAGCCCTCAATTAAGCACAGCTCTGGTTGCATGTAATGAATCTTAAAAGCAAGACCCAAAAGGGTAAGTTGTTTTCCAGTAGCTTAACTATATCCCAGAACAAACCTTAAGAACACAATAAAAGTAATTCAAAATGTCTGGCATCCAGTTTGAAAATTTACCAGGCATGCAAAGAAGCAGGAAATTGTGACCTATAATGAGGATTAAGATCAATCAGTAAAACAGACCTGAAACTGACTCATATGTTAGAAGAGCAGACAAGGACTTCAAAACAATTGTTTTAACTGTACTCCATATGCTGAAAAGATTAATTAAAGACATGGAAGATTTGATAAAGAGCCAAATCAAATTTCTAGAGATGAAAACAATATTGTCTAGAATGAAAAACACACTGGAATATGGGCTCAGTGGACTTGAAGGCATAGCAAAAGAAAATATACAAAATGGGACTCAAGTGAAAAAAAAGTAACAGAGCCTCAGTGAGCTAAGGGATAACTTCAAGTGACCAAAGGAGAGAAAAGAGAGAGGACAATAGAAATAATATTTGAGGAAATAATGGCCAAACATATTCCAAATTTGATGAAAACTATAAACCTATAGATACAAAAATCTCAATGAACCACAAACCCAAGAAACATGAAGAAAATGACACCAAAGCACATCATAACCAAATTACTTAAAACCAGTGATAAAGAGAATATTTTAAAAGCAGCCAAAGACAATGTTAAGTATGGTAAAACAAAGATAAGAATGACATTAGATTTCTCATTAAAAACAATGCAGTGAGAAGTCAGTGGAGAAACATCTTTAAAATACAGAAAGAAAAATCTATCAACCTATAATTCTATATCCAGTGCACACATCTTTCGAAAATGAAGGTGAAATAAGAATTTTTTCAGATATAAAAGTCAAAGGAATTCATCACAATTCAGCCTGCATTACAAGAAATGTTAAAGGGCTTTCTTCCGGCAGAAAGAAAATGATACCAGTTGAAAGTATAGATCTTTACAAAGGAATGAAGAGCACTGGAAGTACAGGCTACATGGATCAATACACAATGGTTCTGGGGTTTTGTGTTATTATTTAAATCTCTTTAAAAGATAATTGACTATTTAAACAAAAATAATAGCAATGTAGTGCGGGAGGTTTATAACAGATTTATAACATATATAAAGTAAAATATATGACGTCAGTAGCATGAATACAATGAATACTGAGAGAAGAAAAATATAACTATACTATTTTAAGATTCCTGTATTTTATAGCTATCTTTGTACCTGTAGTATCTTTCCTGTTAGACTTAGAGTATGATCCCTTTATGTTAGGATCCTAGTTATTTGTCTTCTAAGATTATGTGGTATAAAATAACCTAACATACAATGAATTGACCTTTGCAGACAAGATTCCTTAATTCCTATTTGTCTTCTAGGCGAGTGATTGGGGGGGAGAAGAGCTGACTACATGAAAGATGGTGGCTTTTCATGTCTGAGGAGAGTTGCTGAGAAAGCTGTTTTCAACAAGCATCTGCTCTGAGCCAGTGAACACACCTATTTGCTTGTCTGGGTCTGCTACTTGCTCTTAGCCTAAACTGCATTACCAATGGGCCTGGCAAACACAAAATCTAAAACTGTGGAAATAGGATAAACAGCAGAAAGAAGCCATTAAAGAAAAGAATTATCTAACTCATAAGGACCCATACAGCCAGCTCCTCAAGAAGGAAAAAGAAACTAACACTTATCCACATTGAGAAGCTTCACATAGAGGAACTCACTTCATCCTGTGAGTGATGCATTGTTCCAATTTGACAGATGAAATAGTGGAGATTCAGAAAAGTAAAGTACCTTGTCCAAGATTACATAGAGGATAACCTTAGAGTTCTACCCCCTTAAACAATCCTTACACTTTTTAGATAAGATAAAAACCAAAGGCAATATTTTAAAGTGGGGTTTTCTAGGGACTTCCCTGGTGGTCCAGTGGCTAAGACTCCATGCTCCCAATGCAAGGGCCCTGGTTCGATCCCTGGTCAGGGAACTAGATCCCACATGCCACAACTAAGAGTTCACATGCCGCAACTAAAAGATCATGTGTGCCAAAACTAAGACCCAGCGCAGCCAAATAAATAAACAAATATTTTTAAAAAATAAAATAAAGTGGGATTTTCTAAATTTCATTTAAGTCTATCATGCATAATTACTTCAAATGGTTTATTTTTTCATTTATAAAGTAAAAATGAAAATAATTATAAGATGTTTAGAAATTCTCAAATTTTATATACACACACTCATTTTTTAAGCAACTTAAGTAAATAATATCACAAGGAGAGTTATCATATTCAAGAAAAGCAAAACATCTTTTTGTGTGTGTGTGTGGGAGGAGGGTGGCTTAGCCAGATAGAAGCCACTCTCCACGTTCATTTTTTTTTTCACACACACACACACACACACACACACACTGTATTTTATTTTTACAAGAGATAAATAAACTGACACCAAGCATTGTAAATGGATGACCACAACAAAAGCAACAATGATTGCAATTACCAAACACGAAACACACTCATACTATGTATTGACATTCAGTCCAGTAATCCTCCACTGTAACAGCTCCTTTACTTTGCAGTGAAAATTGATTTGTATACTTTTTGCCTCTGAGTCCTTGTGGGATTTTTTTTTTTTATTCAAACAGAAAGTCACAAAAATTATAATCATCCTCATCAGTTCACTCAGTCCCATGTAATTAATTTTTTTTTATCTTGATCTTTTCTTAGCACTTTTATGAATTCATCAGTTTTCCATTAGAGTTCTGAAAATGCTTATTCATTCAGTTCAGCAGTATAGTCAGTTACCAGAAACCTGTACTTGTCAGAGTCTTTTCTATGAATTCCTTGAAGATGAACCCCTTTTATAGGAACATATTTGCAAAAGCATCAGAGTACACCCAGAACAGTCTGTAAATGACAAAAGACTTAAAAATGACCACGCTTAAAGATTTGATGAAAGTTCATAATAATGCAATTGACAAGGAAATTTAGTTATGAGATATACATTTTAAAGTAATAACTAGAATTATGACTTATAACATTATACCAGAACATATAAGATCTTTAGAAATTTCATGTAATGTCTGAAACATTTATATTAACATATTTCCATACAAATAACCCAAAGAAAGTTTAGTATTAGTTGTTTTTTTTTTGTTTGTTTGTTTTTTATACTTCAGGTTCTTATTAGTCATCAATTTTATACACATCAGTGTATACATGTCAATCCCAATCGTGCAATTCAGCACACCACCATCCCCACCCCACCACGGTTTCCCCCCCTTGGTGTCCATACGTTTGTTCTCTACATCTGTGTCTCAACTTCTGCCCTGCAAACTGGTTCATCTGTACCATTTTTCTAGGTTCCACACACATGCGTTAATATACGATATTTGGCAAAACATTTTTTGAAGTCACAAGTTCTCTTAAAAGGAAAACTCAAAGGAAACATCAGGATTAACGGAATGAAAATAATTAAACAGTAAATAGCATTGTATCATATTTCTCTGTTAATTTGATATGCTCTATCTATGATTGCTAAAGTGTTGAAGAGCTTTTTAAAGGACCAAAGTGAAAAAATCTAAATTGGCTTTTGGTTAGAATAACCTAATTTCTTTAGTAGCCATAAGGTTAAACCAAGGATAATAGCTCTTTTTTTCTTTTTTTTCATATTTTTTTTTATTGAAGTATAGTTGTTTTACAGTGTTGTGTTAATTTCTGCTGTACAGCGAAGTGATTCAGTTATACATATATATATATTCTTTTTTAGTATTCTTTTCCATTATGGCCTATCATAGGATATTGAATATAGTTCCCTGTGCTATTTGCTGTTTAAATAACTCTTTATTATAAACAGATTCCACATCTTCAGACTGTTGTTCACCATTCAAAAGGAGAGAACAGAAGTCTGCAGGGTGAATGTGATTTCTTTCATTAAATGGAGGTTGGATGGTATAGTGGGTTGAATGGTAGCTGCCCCCCCAAAAGATATGTAAACACTAAATCCTCAGAACCTGTGGGTATTAATTTATTTGGAAAAATAGTCTTTGCAGATGTAATTAAGGTAAGGCTCTTGAAATGAGGAGATCATCGTGGATTAACTGAGTATGTCCTAAATCCAATGACACATATCCTTATAAGACAAAGGCAGAGGTGGATTTAACACAGACAAAGGAGAAGAAGGCCATGTGAAAATGGAGACAGAGATGGACTTATGCTGACACAAACCAAGGAGAGACACCAGAAGCCAGCAGAGGCAAGAAAGGATTCTCCCCTAGAGCCTTTGGAAGGAGCACAGCCCTACTGACGTCTTGATTTCAAGCTTCTGGTCACTAGAACTGTGAGAGGATAAATCTGTGTTGTTTTAACCCACAAAGTTTGTGGTCATTTGTTACAGCAGCCTTAGAAAATTAATGCAGATAGGGCACAGTTTAACCAGTAAAAACTTGTTTCTGTGGAAGGTTGCTCCTCAGAAGGAATTTTTATTGACTCTTTCCTAGCCAATGAATAGATGAAAACTCTTGAGAGTAAAATGTGATTTCTAAGGGATGCTGTGTCATTTTGATGATGCAGAGTTAAGTATTGCCTGCAGTGTACAGTGACTTAGGTTTGCAACTTTTGTAATTTTTCTAATCGACTGATAGAAAGTGACTCTTGTTCCCTGAGCATTTAATTATTTTCTATAACAGTTTATGAGAAATTTAGGATGGAAACTTGTTCCTCTTATCAAGTCCACAGTCAGATTTCCCCAGTTTTTCCCCACAATGTCTATTACATAACTTTGAGTAAATAAATGGAAAAGAAAATTTAGTTATGACAAAATTTAGGCAACTATCTATCTGACCAGTAGGACTCTTTATGCCACAGATATGATTTACCTGAATGACAGGGCAAAGCTCATTATGTGTGTTGCACAATCATTTTAAACCATGCTATAACTTAAAGTTATGGTTATTTAGGATTTTATACAGTCAGGCTGAGTGGAGTTTTTAAGAATTGCTTTTGAAGAGCAAGTGGGCAGCATGTGTCAAGGAACTTTAAAGTGTTCTTAACTTTGACCACCGAATCCACCTCTGCATATCTATCCCAATAAAATAACCCTAAATTTAAAAATAGAAAGTTATAAATGCAGTGATATTCATTATGAAATGACTTAAAATAGCAAAATATTAGTAAGATTAGTCATGGAATGGTTTAAAAATTCTATGTTGTATGGAATATCATGCAATCATTAAATAAAATATGATGCTTTTGAAGACTATATAATAATATGGAGAAATCTTTTAATAATAATATGTAAGAGTAGTCTGCAACAATAAAATTAGGGGATGATTAGAACAATGTAAAAAGTATGCATGGAAAAACTGATTGAGGGAAATATACTAAAATGTTAACTAACAGAAGGCGTATAGGGTCATGGTTCCTCATTATTTTTGTCTAATTTTCTTTATTTTCTAAATGTTATTGTGATTGTTTTGGCTCAAGTTGTGAACTGACCGTAGCCAATTTGGGCATGTGCACTGGGTTGGTTTTTTTTGGTTGATGTCAATTGCTATGAATAGTCATATGTAGCTATAGGTCTTCCCCCTCTCCTTTCCTTACAGCCTCAACATCATAGCTACCCGGTAGTATCTTAGGATGACAGCTAGTCTCAGACCAAATTCTGACATACGCCCAAGCATTTATTAGAAACAAATATTAAAAGAATTTATATAACTTGTTCTGTAAGCTGGATAAAGTCCCCACTTTCTGAAATTTTAGGTGCTCTGCCACCCTTACATGAAAAAACTGCATGAAAGAAACAGGATTCAGTTAACCATATAGTTGGCATGAGGTAACCAGAAACCTTCCAGTTATCAACTAATCCCAGAAGTGTTTAGGAATCATGCTCTTTGCACCACCCTCCCCCTATTGTTTCTTTTTGGAACCCTGGACAGTGTATCTTTAAAATATTTTAACCAATTTCATATCTTGACTGCCACTAATTTCATAAATAAAAACTCACTTTTAACACCCCTGCTCTGCCTAGCAGAGGAAAAGGTAAACCCTCCCTAGTAGATGATAACATCATCTGGAACAGCCTCTATAATTATTTTTATACACAGTGTTAAGCATCATTAAAAAATTCTTAGACATATCAAAATAAAGCCAAGAGAGGAAGAAAAAAAAAACCAAATACACAATAACAATAGAGCCACAGGTGATCTAGATACTGAAGTTAATAGATGTGGACTTTAGAATAACTATGATTAATATATTCAAGAGAATAGAGAAAAAGATATGGATAAAAAGAAATTCTTACTCATTTAAAGAATTGGAATCTAAACAAAGAATAAAATAAAAATTCTAAAATCAAAGTGATCACCATTATCTAACAGCATTACATCAAAAAAAAAAAAATCCCTGCTGGATGTGAGCTGAGAGAGAAAAGATAAAACTGTGGAGTTAGGTAACAATCTCCCCCACTCCTGGTCTATGTTTGCATCCAATGATTTATACATAAACTAAGGAGACTTCTGGAAACATATAGCCCCCATAGAGGTTCAGACATAAGCAGTATATACTGATGAACTGAAGCAATTGCGATGGGCGATAGGATGAGGCTTGAATAAGAGTGGAACTGCTGAGGGTGCTCAGACGAGGTAGCAGAATGAGATCTCTGTCCCAAATTATTTTAGTATTATCCGCAATAGGCAGCAATGTTGTTATGTGATTTAAGGCAACTTGGCAATAATGAAATAACAGTCAATATATAAGTTCTCTAAACCACTGATCCTTAGTGGGGTGTAGGCAGTCCTGGAGTACATATATAGTCTGTTGAGTTTTAGGGAGGGAATGCTAAAACATATTTATGTTCAACTCATCTTTGAAAAGCTTATATATTTATTTTCATTGTGTATGTACATAGTATATTGATATGTGGAGCATACTAACTTGTAAATAGATATACATAGTTTGAGAGTGAGTTAAATATATATATTTTTCACTGTTGGCCAAAGTTTGGCCATTTCTCTAAACCTACATATTCATTTACTAAATTTCATGTTGCTTCTACTATATCATGATTCAAATCCCACTATAGCTGGTTAATATCTGAATTAGGAGTTTCATTTGCTAACCTCAGTTTTCTCCATCTACAATTTCTTGGAATTCAGGTGTTTTGTGCACTGGACTAAAATGACAACCGTATTTTGTAAAAAAGAGAATAGACAGTTTTCTCAAATGTAAATGTCTTTCCAGTACATTTTTATTAAATCTTTGCCTATTGCTGTTGTTTATTTTCCAGTCCTAGTAAACAATAAAACAGATGAATAAAAAATTAGCAAAAAAAAAACAGTTAAGGTATAGATTTTTTTCCGGCTTGTCTGCTAACTTTGTTTAATGGATACGTGCTCTTAGCTATGACTTTTTTTATTGCAGATGTATAATATAGTCATATATTTATTTATTCTTACTTTGTATGCTGGAATTAAGCTTATCAGCATATTGTAAGGTTCCTTAAGGGCGCTAGACTCCCAAGATATGCTGATGCCTGAAAACAATGAGAAGCATTATTTTATTTTATGGCTTTGATATCTGGTATCTTTTAATAGCACTTGGAAGAGTAACTTTTTCAGTTGACATAAATTTTGTTTACGTGTAAATAACTTGATTGGAGAGCATATGTTGAGAGTAGACAAGGGAAGGAAATAAAGGCGCTAGGCAGCTAAGGAAGAGAGAAGGCCTGCTAGGAGGTGTGGAAAATAAACGTCCTTCTACCTCTCAGTTTGCCTGGGGTAGGCCCTGCATCTTAGAATCTTATGACTTGAAAGAAAACTCAGAGGTCATTTAGCCCAGCTGTGACTGAGGGGGTTCCCAGGACACAGGACTTTCAGTTTTAAAACTAGGAAAGTCCCAGCAAACCTCATGCAACCTCCCACATTGTGCAAGGATCCCTTCTTACATGACAAACAGAAGCTGTTATTGTTCCCATTTTACAGATGAGGCTGGTGTCAGCCAAACATCTTTTAGAATACTCCCAGTGATCTCAGTGATGGGAAGCCAGCTAATGAGTCTGTTAGAGGCTTCCTCCTCAAATAGAAGTATTTCCCCATCATTTACATTCCTTGGTTCCTTCTTACATGAAAATCACAAAGCGCTTACATTTTTTAAGTCTAGAAAACCAACTTGTCTGAGAGGTCAAAATTCAAATAACCCTAGCCCCTCACTCTTCAGCTCAATATACATAGTCATTTCAAATCAATTCAGCATTCAAGGCCTGTGTAAGTCTCCAGAGGGTATCTGATAAAAGAACAGGGGTCAATGAACAAATCTATAAAGAATACTTGATAAATGTGTCTAAACATGGTAGCCCAAGATAAGAGCCTCTGTTGGAATAAAAGTGTAATATGAAATGCATATGAGAAATAGAAGTGCAGATAATTAAATCTAGGCTATAGCAAGTTATTTCCTACAGTGTGTCCAATCAGTCAAACTTGACAAGTTAATTCAAATTGGTTTGATTATGTGGACATCTTCAGCTCAAAGGCTGAATGACAAACTCTGATCAAAGAGAAAAAATTATACTGTAAAAAGAGTATTATAAAGATAATTTTGAGGGGGAGGAAAAACTCAAGGGACGCCACAGTTTCAATTGTAATCCATATTCACTAACTGTCATTATTAACAAGGCGATAAATCCCATTACAGTTAAATGTGCATAAGGTGCTAAATTTAGCAGCCATGCAATAGCATTGCAACTCAGAATAAAAGGAAAACCTGGAATAATTTTTGCAAGACAAAGTAAAGAAGAGAGGTTAGAAGATGGAGTGGGCAAGTGCATTACTTCAGACTAGCCTGAAATATGCTTTAAGATTAAAAAAATCTGATTTTTCTTTTTGCCTCTTTTTTAGATTAGGTTTCCACACAGGCCAAATACACCAGATGATTGTGAAATTTTCACTTTAATTTGCATGCCTAAGTATAGTTCCACATTAGAAATGAGAAGAAGATGAAATGTAACTGATAAAGTGTAAGGGAATACCTCTTGGTTAAAGAATGGAATTAATTATCAGAAATTAAAGAATAAATGGTCTGTGTCAATAAAAACAAATTTAAGCTTATATCATGACTATCCGATTTTTCTTAATTCTACCAATAATTCTATAACATCAGTTTAACCCAATTTCTGGATTTTTTTCAATGCAACAGATTGTTTAACTGAGGCGTCTAAATTTGTCAGGTGCTTTGGAGGTCTGTGTGCATGAACTTGAAATTTGAAGCCAAAACCACAAAATAACATGACATGACATAGCCAGTAAATAGCATATTATTTTTGTATTTCTCTTGGAATTATTTTATATGATGGTTATTACTGGTTCTGGGTATTTTTGAAATCCTGTAATTGTTAGCAAAGAAATGTCTCGATGTGACTCTGGTTCCTGAAATTCTAGCCAGTCATGGACCAAAAACATGCAGTTTTAAAATAAAATAATAAAGTTGGGATAACTGATGCTATTTTACATATATAGAAAATTTCAGACAATGAATTTTTATTTTGATTAAAAGTGCTGTATTAAAAAAAAACCCTCGGGTTTGAGTATCAAGAATAAAAAGAAAAGTATACTATTATCATTTCTACACTATTTAAAGTGCAACTGAAAAACCAGCCCATCTTACAGTATCTTCCCAAGAGTAAAGATACTGAGTAGCTTAGTGAAGAATAGAGTAATAAGTTTTTTTTAAATTGATTTATTTTATTTTTATTTATTTTTGGCTGTGTTGGGTCTTTGTTGCTGTGTGCGGGCTTTCTCTAGTTGCGGTGAGCAGGGGCTACTCTTCGTTACAGTACATGGGCTTCTCATTGAGGTGGTTTCTCTTGTTGTGGAGCACGGGCTCTAGGTGCACGGGCTTCAGTAGTTGTGGCATGGCAGGCTCAGCAGTGTGGCTCGCAGGCTCTAGAGCGCAGGCTCAGTAGTTGTGGCACATGGGCTCAGTAGTTGCGGCGCATGCGCTTAGTTCCTCTGAGGCATGTGGGATCTTCGACCAGGACCAGGGCTCGAACTGTGTCCCCTGCATTGGCAGGTGGATTGTTAACCACTGCGCCACCAGGGAAGTCCCACCTTGAAGTATTGATGCCCAGTTGAATGTGAGGAGGAAAGGAGGTGAGGGAGAGGGAGGAATCTGGGTGGCATGATCCTCAGATTCCTGAATTAGGGAGCTGGAAGGGTGATGCCCATTCCCTGATGGAACTCTAGAAGGAAGAGCAGTTGGGGGTGAGGAAGTAATGAGTTCACTTTTGGATATGATGACCTTGGGGTGACTGTGCACCAGCCCACTGAGAGATGGTGGTCAAGTGGTGGTGGGACATATCTGGGATGTCACTATTTCATGAATGGTCCCACTCAACAGCCACCCTTCACTCTTTATCTTTACCCTGCCTATACTACCAGTCACGAAGGCCTGTCAGTTCTACTTCCTTAATATGTAATTTCCACCTACATAAATCTTGGTCATTTGGATTAGTGTGTGCAATGCCAAATAACTGTGAACACCTTAGCATTTCTACAAGGCCCTTCAAGATCAGACACTCTTCAGCTTTATCCCTCTCAACACTACTCCATGTAGAGCCTGCACTCCAGCCATATTGAAGCAGCTGAGGCTCTCACAAGATCTTGTTCTCACTCAATTCTGTATCCGAGCACAAAGACATGTCTCCAACCCCAACCCCCATCTCTGGCTGCACATCAGGGAGAGGCAATGATGAATAAGACAGGGCTGACCCTACAGGATCTCCTAGTAGGTAATCAAAAAACTGTGGCTCAACTGAGTCAGATTTATGTCCCTTCTTTGAGGTTCACTGACAGCAAAAAGTCAGGCCTCAGGCTATTCATTTAAATTAAGTAGGCAAACCTATTGTAGAGAATCTGGTGGGTTACTTAATCATCACATAAAATATATGTTTCATGTACTCATGTTGTTTTATTCTACTGAGAATCCAGGCATCATTGTTACATAAAAAATTGTTTGGTAGTATGCTGCAATAAATATCTATAAAAAAGTATGTGTGTGTCAATTTCTCTTATCCTTGCCTGTCTCACCGCTCTTGTAGATCAAATATATGGAGAAACCAGTAGCTGAGAGTGAGATCGGAATTAGTGAAAATGTAAGAGTAGTTCTATTATGTATGCCATAATACATAAATACATGTAAAAAGTTAAAGGAGCTTGTTTTATTATGCGGAAACGACAAGTAAGCAAAACAAAATTTATAATAAAATATTCTCTTTAATGCTCAGAATTCTAAAAATGTCTTGGCTGTAGATTGGGTTACCTGCCATTGCTTTATTACTATCCAATACATAGAAAGTGAAATTATTTATGGACAGAAACAGACTTTAAATTTTCATTTGGTAAAGGCAACAACGTTTCATTCAGTACAGACAAAAAACGTTTATAATTTACTTCTTGTTTAAAGTAGCCAGTTCAGAGTAAGCCAAAATTATCCCGGAGAATTGTTTATATTAAAAACAGGCTGAGAGTTGTTTGAACTGTCATCACCCCCCAGATTGGAAGATAAACATTCTTCTTGTCAAGATGTCTTCGGAAACCCCCTGTGCGGCTTCAAGGAAGACAAAACAAAGGTAAATAGTGTGCAACCCAAATCTTGCTTAACAGAATGATTTATCTTCAGGCCTACTAACCAGTGACAGGAGCACATCTAATTTTTTTCTAGTTGCTCCGGGTTTATTCATCCCTCTGAACCTAAATTCTGAGAGAAAGGAGTAGAGCGTTGCGTTTAAGACCTCGTACGCTGGCATCCATCGCACTGCAAATGAATTTTGGCTCGAGCTGAAGGTAAACTGCACAGTCACTTTGTGCCTCAGTTTCCCTTATCTATATAATGGAGACTGTTGAAGGAATTAGGTGAGATTATACAGACCTTGGAACAGTGCCTGACATACAGGAAACCCTCAACATATGTCAAGAGTTTCCCTCAGCGCGCCACTTGGCTTTTCTTTCTAAATATTAGCATAATATAAATGGCATCAGAACGTGAGGGGCAAGGGCCACGTGATCCTTCCACGAAAGCCACTTGTGGGGGCCTTCAGAGAGTTAGCATTAAGGCTGGGAAAAAAAGGCAAGCGCGCCCGCGGCTCGCGCGCGATTTCCCGCCGCGCCCGCGTCCCGGGCGACGGGCGAGCTCCAGGGGCGCCGGGGCCGCGGCGGCGGCAGCGGCGGCGCGAGCGGCGCCTCCGGGCCGGTGAATCATCCCTGCAGACACCGAGAGCCGCGGCAGCAGAGAGCAGCGCCGGAAAAATGGCTGAAGCGGGCACGGGCTTTCTGGAGCAGCTCAAGTCCTGCATAGTTTGGTCTTGGACTTATCTCTGGACCGTATGGTTCTTCATCGTCCTCTTCCTGGTCTACATCCTGCGGGTGCCCTTGAAAATCAACGACAATTTGAGCACAGGTAAGGCCCGGGCAGCCGGGCCCGCGGCGCTCGCCCCTCCCCCGCCCCGGAAAGTTAGTGCAACTCGCCCGGGGCCGCGACCAGCGGGGGCGGCCGGGCGCGCGCTCGAGGACGTGCCGGGTCCCGCGCACCGGATGCCCGCGGCCACCCGCGGCCACCCGCCAAGGACGCGGCGCCTCGGCTGGCGGGGTAGACGGGGCGTGCGAGGGCGGCTGGCGGCCTTCGCGGCTCCGCGGCCCGCCGACCCCGCGGAGGAGGAGCTGCGCCGGCAGGCGGGCCCGGCCAGCGGCTGCCGCTCCTGCGCCCGAGGTGCTCGTCGGGCGGCGACCGAGGAGACGGAGGTCGGGAGGGAGGGAGTCCCCGCGGACGCCCCCTTGGCTGTCTGCGCGTGAACCCCGAGGGCTCCTCAGATTTGTACCGTGTCGTTCCTCACACGCTGTCGGCTGCGGGTGCAGAGCGTCCGAAGTGTAGTCGGACGAGGCGTGCCTCCCGCTCCCGGCGCGACTCGGCCGGTCGCGGGCGCCCCCGTGAGGGTGCTGCTCAGGGGTGCCCAGCGGCGAAGCCCCCAGAAGGAGTCGACCCCGCACCTGGGGCCAGGACTGCCTGCCTGTGAGCCCCCTGAGTTGCGGGCGAAGAGGCGTCTCTGTCTTTTAGACGGGGAGAGGGTTTCTCGAAGGTACTATCAGGGCTATGGATGACGTGTCAGATTACCAGACGGAATGTCAAAGGGACAAAAGGAGAGACAGGAAATCTGGAATTTATGATGGTTTTAAATGGTCTTAGCCCTTCTCTCTCCCTTCTCCCCGTCTGCATAAGGCGTTGGTAACTAGTCATGTTCAGGATCTTAGATAAAGCTCCACATGCTAAGAAGTGAGCCCCGCCATGTCTCCTCTCCACGGTCGTAAGTGCAGAAGGTAATTAAACAGGATCTTAAACTTGCAGCCAGCCAACTGAATCATTAAAAAACAACCACAGAGAAAACTCACACCAACAGTGACACTCCGGAGACAAATCAAAAACGCAAAGTATATTTTGCAGGAAGGTTACAGTTCTTGAAGTCTGGAAATAGTTGTGGGACTCGTTAGAAAGGTCTTTTCTTTTTTAAAATTTCACAGTAATTTGAGAAATCCTTACAGTCTTAAATGAATACATATGTATTCTACCTAATGTGTGATTTACATACTCCGGGAGTCAGGGGTCTGGAAATGCATTTTCCTCTGTGTTGTTAACTGCACTAAAACAATTTTTAGAATGTTTGAGATAATGTAGTCATTTTGTTAGGTACTTGTGCTTTTATTTATTTATTTATTTTTAATTTTTAAATTTATTTATTTTTGGCTGCATTGGGTCTTTGTTGCTGCGCATGGGCTTTCTCTAGTTGCTGCGAGCGGGGGCTACTCTTCTTTGTGGTGTGCGGGCTTCTCATTGCGGTGGCTTCTCTTGTTGCAGAGCACGGGCTCTAGGTGCGCGGGCATCAGTAGTTGTGGCACGCGGGCTCAGTAGTTGTGGCGTGCAGGCTCAGTAGTTGTGGCGCGTGGGCTTAGTTGCTCCGCGGCATGTGGGATCTTCCCAGAGCAGGGCTCGAACCCATGTCCCCTGCATTGGCAGGTGGATTCTTAACCACTGTGCCACCAGGGGAGTCCCTACTTGTGCTTTTAAATACTAAACCTCATATACCTTGATTTCTTTAACTTGAACTCATGTTCATATTCACATTTGTTTCATAGTATCCCTTGAGATGGTACTCCTGGGGTACAGATAGGATTCTGCACCCTAGAATCATCTTGCCATTTTTATAGGAGCTGCTCAGCCCTTGGATTCAGTCATCCTAGTGATGATGGCTTTCTGGCTTTTCCATCTGTTAGAGTGGTTGCTTATCAGAGTATTCTTCCTTGCTTTTGATTTCCTTGCCTTTGGCAAATATATCTCTAAGATACCTTCACCTCGCGGCATGTGGGGTCTTAGTTCCATGTGGGATCTTAGTTCCCCAACCAGGGATGGAAACCGGGCGCCCTGCATTGGAAGGCAGGGTCTTAACCACTGGACCACTGGGGAAGTCCCCAAAGTTTTGTTATTTTAAGAAGTTGCTTGAATATATGAGGCCATGGAGTCTTATATTTATTGGTAAGTGGGTTTGATTTTTTTCTCCCAAAAAATTCATTGTAAGGTTTAAAAAATGTGAACGTTTCTCATTTAATACACATTTAAAATTTTTATTTCAGAACACACATTTGTAATACTACATTTTCTTAAAGTAGGTTAAATAATCATCTACGTGTATATATGTGTGCATGTGCCCATAAGTGCCACATACCAATGCTTTTTACAGAACAGGCAAGAAGCAAAATACCTATTGGGAATATGTGTAATTTTTAAAAATATATATTTATTTATTTATTTGGCCTCCCCGGGTCTTAATTGCAGGTCTTGGGATCTTCTTTGCCACATGCGGGATCTTTAGTTGTGGCATGCGGAATCTTTAGTTGCGGCATGAGGGAATCTTTTAGTTGCAGCTTTTGGGATTTGGTCCCTGACCAGGGATCGAACCCGGTCCCCCTGCATTGGGAGTGCGAAGTCTTGACCACTGCACCACCAGGGAAGTCCCAATATGTGTAATTTTTAAGGAAGAAAATTGTTAAGTCCTCTCCCAGCAACTTTAAATCTAGTATTTCTCACAAACCTTTGTTAATTAGCATTAGGATCATTTCTCATTTGGGCTTCTAAGAGATAGAGAAAATATGAAGATGAGAAATGAGATTCAGGCCGTCTGGGCTGAATCTCATCAGACACATGATAGAGGGAACCGGAGACTATTTATCCCAGTGATGCTGGACTTCTGTTTTCAGTGTGGTTTTACGTACATTTTAGTCATAAAAGAAGGTAAAGGAGAAGCACACAGAGAGTACATCTCTCTTTGCCACTTCTATGAGAAGGTAAGGGGAGAAGGGGACATTGGACCCTCCTATGGTGGAACTTGTCCTTTCAGGGAGATCTAAATGGGTTCTAATGGGACTAATTTTGCTGTTCCTAAGCGCTATGGTTCTTGCCTCTTCCTGTGATGATGAAAGCACATGTCCCTGGAGAGGCTGCTGAATCTAGAGCTGCTTTTAGGAAGCCGTGGGTGGCTCAGGCCTCCTTCCTTAGGGAAGCTGACACCATTGACTGATTTGCTGATATTGAAAAATCCTTGCATCCCTGGGATAAATTCCACCTGATCATGGTGTATGATCCTTTTAATGTATTGTTGGATTTAGTTTGCTAGCATTTTGTTGAGGATTTTTGCGTCTATGTTCATCAGTGATATTGGCCTGTAATTTCCTTTTTTTGTGATATCTTTGTATGGTTTTTTTTTAAATTTTTGAACATTATTCTATTTATTTTTTTATACAGCAGGTTCTTATTAGTCATCCATTTTATACACATCAGTGTATACATGTCAATCCCAATCTCCAAATTCATCACACCACCACCCCCACACCCCACCGCTTTCCCCCCTTGGTGTCCATATACATTTTGATCCATTTTTAGGGGTAGAATTTTAAAGAAGGCTATCCTTCTGGTCCGTACTGTGCAGCAAATTTAATACAAAGGATGTTAAAAGTCAAAAATTGATTGCATTGGGAGCCAATTTGTGTAACATAACCTGAAACTTCAAACAAGGGAATTTGCAGAGTTAAGTGCCTCATATTATCTGTAAGGATGGCACTTGGGGTTCTACCAACACGGAAAAAGTTCTTGTCTGTCTGGAAGGATAGAGTAATAGAAGAAATACTTTGCTGGGACATTTTTAAGAACAATATTGTCAGGCATTATGAAACTTAACAGAAACATAATTTCAAGTGATTAGAAATACTTAAGCACAATTAATTTAGTTCATGTATTTGTATATTCCCTTCTATAACTATAGAAACCATTTCTAAGTTTATATGAGAAGCCAGAGTGAACATAGTGTTAGTGTTATAGAAACAAGCTTTATGGCCAATTTTACTGAAGTACTTCTTTCTCCATAAAGTACTGTATATATATTGAAAGAAAAAAATACCAGCTGTGATGAGATGAAAGGAGCATTGGATTTAGAAGATTTGAGTTCAAATTCCAGGTTGCCAATTGTTGGATAACTTGGACAAATTACTTTGTAAGACTCTTTCCTCATTTATATTATGAGGAGAGTAATCTCTATTTCATAGTTTTATTTTGAACTGTAAATGAGATAACCTTTAGCACTGAGCCTTGAGCACAGCACAAAAATATTAGCAATCGTATATCATGTACCTGGTTGTTCTAGTCCATTTCACTGACTCTGAACTGTGTTCATTCATTGGTGAATTCATTCATCCACTGGTTTGTTTATTCATTCATTTGGAGTGGCAGATGCCAGTAAAATTGAAGTTACATTATTCCTGTTAATTATTATTTGGACACACAGTCTCACGTCAGTTATTTTTCTCCCAGTTTCTGCACTTGCTTTCTGTGCTGAACAATGAACATCCTCTAATTTACTGCCTTGTTCACTAGTGCTTCTAGGTATATTTTGTTCCCTATGATTAAGGATCATGCATGGTAGAAGTCACATCTTAAAAATAAGATCGAGTGAAAATCTGTTGGTTGGAACTAGAAGGGATGAGGAACTAACGTTTACTGAGTTCTTAAATGAGCCAGGCTCTGTGCTGCCTGCTTTATCATTGGTTGTTAGGCTCCCTGGGCTTGTCTACGAGTCTGGTTATATCCCATATAAACAGCTATATAACTGATATTCTCTTTGTACATGTGGAATGAAAATTGTTCAAAGCAGAACAAGTATTGTTATAATACTAGTTGTCCTGTTAAAGAAAGCAACACAAATGAACTCATTAAAACATGTATTTTGATGGGAAAGCAACTTTATGAATGAGGATGAGAACTTGGTGGGAACTCTTGGAAGGGACTGTTTCTTGAGTATACTTGGAAGAGCTTGAGAGCAGGAATTATGACTTTTTCATCTTTGTATTTCCATCATATGGTCATTGGTCGTGATGATACATGAAAAGATGAATGCATGAATAACCTTGGGTGTTTTTAAGGCTTTCCAAGATCGATGGCACTGGTGGTCCTTTTCTTAGTTCACTTTACCACCTAAGGTTTTCTTTACCTCAGTTCAGAGGTGTATTGCTAATGCTCAGCACTCAAGGCTGGGCTTGTTATTTGGCTCACAAATGAAACTCAGAGAGATAGAAGGAATGTAAATTGGCGCAGCCACTGTGGGAAACAGTATGGATGTTTCTCAAAAACTAAAAATAGAACTAACATATGACCCAGCAATTCCACTCCTGGGTATATATCAGAAAAGAACAAAAACACTAACTCAGAAAGATACATGCACCCCAATGTTCATAGCAGCATTATTTACAATTGCCAAGATATGGAAGCAACCCAAATGTCCATCATCAGATGAATGGATAAAGCAGTGGTATATATATATATATATACAATGAAATACTATTCAGCCATAAAAAAATGAAATTTTGCCATTTGTAGCAGCATGGGTGGACTTGGAGGGCATGATGCTAAGTAAAATAAGTCAGAGAAAGACAAATACTGTATGATATCACTTATATGTGGAATCTAAAAAATACAGCAAACTAGTGAATATAACAAAAAAGAAGCAGACTCATAGATATAGAGAACAAACTAGTGGTTATCAGTGGGGAGAGGGAAGGAGGAAGGGGAAGGGGCAATATAAGGGTGGGAGAGTGGGAGGCACAAACTATTGAGTGTAAGGCTCAAGGATGTATTGTACAACAGGGGGGATATAGCCAATATGTTGTAATAACTGTAAATGGAAATTACCTTTAAAAATTGTATTAAAAATAAATAAATTAATTAAAAATATAAATTAAAAGAAAGAATATCTAAGAATTGCACTAAGCAGGATAATGAACTATTGGATTGTTTGTAGCCACACTACTGAATGTCTGTTTGTTGTAATCATGAAATAATATCTGCCAACATCCTTATTGTATTTGAGATGTCATAGTAAAGATATCTATAAAGCATTTTGAGTTTCCTGGTAGAGAGGGCATATGTAATGAAATTCGTTTTTTATGTTACAGTGGATCAGGGCAGTTTCTCATGTGTTATAGTTAGCAGTCATTCAAATATGGCAGGCTTTCCTGCACTACCTGCTGTGCTAAAATAAGAAACTGACAGGGCCATTCAGCTCTAGCAGTATGTCATACTAGCTGTGGCTGAGGCCAAAAGAGTCACTGTTTTAATTGTAGTTACTAAATCTCTCAGCAAAATAAGGCAACATTTATCTGTGGGAATATTTGTTTTCCCTCTGAATTTTAAGAAATTGAAGGTGTACTAGTAACAAGGATACTCTGTGGAGAACCCTAACTTTGTTCCATAAGTTGACTTCCAAATCTAATAAAGGATCTTGGTTAAGTGTCACTCTTTCTGAAATTTTGAGCAAGCCTGTAGAGAACTTTAAAGGAATCTCTTAGGTCAGTGAGCAAGGACTCTTTTTTTTTTTTTTTTTTTTTTTTTTTTTTTTTTTAGTAAGAAAGCTTAACAATTTAAAATAGCATGTGGGCTTCCCTGGTGGCACAGTGGTTGGGAATCCGCCTGCCAATGCAGGGGACACGGGTTCAAGCCCCAGCCCGGGAAGATCCCACATGCCGTGGAGCAACTAAGCCTGCGAACCACAACTACTGAGCCCACGTGCCACAACTACTGAGGCCCACGCGCCTAGAGCCCGAGCTCCTCAACAAGAGAAGCCACTGCAATGAGAAGCCCGCGCACCACAACGAAGAGTAGGCCCTGCTCGCCACAACCAGAGAAAAGCGTGCACGCAGCCATGAAGACCCAATGCAGCCAAAACCAATAAATAAATAAAAATAAATAAATTTATTTAAAAAATAAAAAATTGTAAAAAATAAAATAGCATGAACAGTTGACATGCTCTGAGGCATAAAAGTCTTGAAAAAAGGAAGTGGCTTTTAAAAATAAGCAGTTTGAATCTGAATCTACGTGTAATCTAGAATTAGAGGGGGTTTTGCTTTGTTTTATTTTGAAGTCAGTTGTAATACCATTCTAAAATGTTATTTTATTAGCAGTAGGTAATAGTAGAATGCTTACATTTCTTCCCTCTGTTAAGCTTTTCCAGTTTCTAGTCTCCTTCTCTTGGAAATGAGAGAATGAAATTTACTTCCCCACAGAATTGATCTTTTTCATTTATTTGATAGGTGCTGTTTATTGGGCATTACTAATAGAACTAACAAAATAATGCTCTTGGGGTGTTTTGCAATTTATTACACCCACTTGACTCAATTGGTGCCCTTTCCGTGACATATATGTAGATTCTGGTTAGTGTCACGTAGTAAGAACTGGTGTGATCTGGTTTGTACTTTTCGCCTGGGCATTGCTGGAAGGGGAGGGGAATTGCTATCCTCTATCATTGACATCTTTTATTTAAAATAAAACAAATTTTGCTTATCTCAGTTCAGGCTCAGAGTACTTGACATTATGGTTTAGAGAGAAACCTTTTTCTTAGCTTATTTGGCTCTTTTAGCAAGGACAGTGTTTTTAATTGCACCCTTAAATTTGAGAGATAAGTCTGAGAGGCTAAATTACAGTTTTTAAATATTAGAAACTTGCTTTTCAATTGTTTTTTCTCCAAACTGGAAGTTGTATATGCATTATCATTCAGTAAAAGCCTGAATATAGCAAATCTAATCAATTGGAGAAGGTTATTAACTTAAGAATAAGTTTTTTTCTTTTACATTATTTGAATAATCAGTTTCTTCAAGGGAAAGTACAGAAATGATGACAACATAACATAAATTAAGTCTGAGCAAAGATATGCAGACATAAATTAGTTTTAGCTGTAAAAGTATTCCTAAAAATGTTTGGTTTTTACACAAACAGGGTTGTTTTTTTTTATTGCGTTGCCTCAGAAAATAATGTAACAGTTAATTTCTGGTAGATTTTAAAAACAGTTAAAAGAATTTTAATTCCTAAAAATGATCATTTTTAGTTTTAACCATGACAGTGTATGTGATGGAGAAGAGTAATTTAAATATTTAAAAAATATAAGACAAATAACGTGTTACTCTTCAGGGTGGTGAGGAACTAAATTCAAAGCTTGCATGAAAACTGACCAGCTGCTAAGAGAAAACAAAGATTTATTATTGCTCAGTCCAAAGGGAAAACTTAAATGATATTAGTAAGTACAGTGATTGCAGGCTGGGAATAGCCGGGGAAATGGAGTTGTGTAACAGTTGTCACAGGCAAGGGCTTTTCTCTACCACGTCTTGAACATTATAACCATCTGTTGTCTCATGTCTAGCTCACTTTCTAGGAACAAACATGAGCTAATAGTGAAATATAAAATCCTTTTTAATGTATATTATTCTGTTTGTAACAGCTGCAAAAACAAAAGAAGATATGAAAATATTTAGATATTAAGACAGTATTTTATTAATGCATTATATGCCATTGTTAGTCATTTATTATTTTGATAAAATGTGTTATATTTCATTAAAAATATGCTATTGATACATGAATGCTATTGATACTTGGCTTTACAGAAATCTCCTTTTAGCATTGACTAGTGGCAGCTAGACAGTGTCAATCCTTTCAAATTGCTTTTCTTTAAATAGTTTAGGCAAGGCAAAGTTCACATGTACTCCTAGGCAGGAAGCCCAACTGTATTTGTGAAATGACATTACGTTATTTCCACTTTGTATTTAGATGGAAACTGCTCTCTCCCAATCTTGGCACATTGCTTTCACCTCTTTTCTTAGAGGCACCAGAGAACAAGTAACTGTTGCTTGCAGCACAAGGTTGTGTGCCCATGTTTAACCTGCCCTAATTTTCTTACCTCAGGGTGCAGCAAATTATCCCAAATGGGGTGGTAAAATTCTCAAATCAATGAAAAATTAATGTATCATGTGTTACTGTTAGAGATAAGATGAGTGTTAGTAAATCAAACCACCCATGATGTGATAAAGTGTTGCAAATTATCAAGGGATTCACTTTGCTGCTTATGAGTTTGCATCATTCCTATTGCCTTTTTTTTGCCACTGTTACAAAGTAACTCAAATAAACCTGGATGTCTCAGGCTATACTGGCCTGGAAGTGTAAGACAGAGGATATATTAGAATGAATAAACAGTAACAATTCTGAGCCCACAGGGTGCAGCGGGGCTACTGTGCCCCTAATGACAGCTGTTAATGCCCACTCTTGTCCATGAGTGCTCCAGGGGGCGCTATTGTTACTTCTGGCTCCTGGTGCTCAGGACCGCTGTCCCTTCTTCCCCTCTCACTGGTACCCATTGTTGAGGACATTAAAGAGTGGCTTTGGTCAGGCAGACTGTGCATATCGTCATCCTGGGGGCAGGTTCCAGCTGGTCCAGTCAGTGTTATAGGAGGCCCGTCAGTCTCAGCTAATTGTGTAAATTGTATCCAGCCTTGCCACTCCTGAATTACTGACCGCCCTAATGTATAATCATGCCCTTACCACATTTTAGCACAAGGTCAATATGGGTTCAAGGCATGTACCAGTTCTGTGATCATAACACTATTTACCTTATTTAAAGCTGAAGATAATAGGATTGTTATGTGGATATAATGAAATAATGAGTAAAACCTTAGCATAGTGCCTCGCACAATCTAATGCTTAATATATTTTAGATGTTTAGTTGTAGCTGTTTTTGCTGCTACCACTGTAATATTGGCCTTGTTCTATAATTCTCAGTGCCTGACTCAATCAGCTTTTTCTCTTGAGTCAGTTTTTAGACTGGTAGTTTATTTTCCCTCCCCTCCCTCCCTCCCTTCTTTCCTTCCTCCCTCCCTCCCTCCCTTCCTTCCTTCCTCTCTCCCTTCCTTCCTTCCTCTCTCTCTTCCTCCCTCCCTCTCTCTCTCTTTCTTTCTTTCTTTCTTTCTTTCTCTCTCTGTCTCTCTTCCCTTCCTTCCTTCTTCTGTTCTCCTTCTTCATTGTTATTTACACATTTGTTTTCTATATATTTTCTGTTTCCCTTCAAATTTTAGGAGAAATTTATGACAGTAGTTATAGGAACTCCATTCCTGGTCAGGATGAACAAGCTTTTTATGATGATTAAAAAAATTTTTTTTTATACAGCAGGTTCTTATTAGTTACCTATTTTATACATATCAGTGTATACATGTCAATCCCAATCTCCCAGTTCATCCCACCACCACCCCCACTTTCGCGCCTTGATGTCCATACGTTTGTTCTCTACATCTGTGTCTCTATTTCTGCCCTGCAAACCGGTTATGATGATTTCTTACTTTTTTTCCTTAACTCTTTGTACTCTGTTGACCATTTTCATAATTTTCCTGGAACTGCTTAAACCTCATGGGTAATTTCAAAGCCAAATTCACTAATCTCTTTCCAGATCTTGTTCTTATTGATTTGTTGTAGAAAAGGACTTTTTATGTTGAACCTCTAGTCTCTTACCATCAAATAATAAATCCACTGAGTCATACTGTTAGCAAGTTCCACTACATGGTGTGGGTGTGGAGGAAAAGAAAGATGACAAAGATGTGGTCCCTATCCTCAAGGTACTTAGTGCAGAGAGGGAAAGAGAAACAGGCACATTACCAGCTCTAATCCAAAGTGAAATGTGTGGAATACAAAGGAGCAAATGAATACAAAACAAGGGGATGAAAGAAAGCTTTAAATTCATGGTGGTAGTTTTTGAGTTTTCAGTTGCTCTCAGAACCCCTAGGCTAATGGAACTGTATTAACAAAGGAGTGTCATATTGCTTGGTGCTTTCAGAAAACTGCATGTGTGGCTGAAGAGAGAGTTAAAAAGGGAGCAAAGTGAGAATATGTTGGGGTTAAACTGGAGTTCATTGTGAAGGATTTTAAAAATTTGAAAAAACTTCTAATTATGGCATATTTTACCCATAAAGAAAAGGACAAGAAATAATATATTGGGGTGACCCCCTACCTGTATTTAAACATTATTTATGTTAACATTTTACCGTAAGTATTAATATTGTTTTTTATTTCTCTATTTTTAACATAAATATATAAACTATATTTTGTAGAATACCTTTAGATTTACAGAATATTACTAAAATAGTACAGAGTTCCCATATACCTAACATCCAGTTTCCCCTATTACTAATATCTTACATTATTATGGTACATTTGTTTCAAGTAAGGAACCAATATTGACACATCATTTTTTAAAAATTATTTTATTGAAGTATAGTTGATTTACAATGTTGTGTTAGTTTCTGGTTTACAGCAAATGATTCAGATATATATATCTGAATATATATATGTAATAGTTTGCATTTGCTAATCCCAAACTCCAGTCCATCCCTCCCGCACCTCCCCTTCCCCATGGCAACCACAAGTCTGTTCTCTATGGCTGTGAGTCTGTTTCTGTTTCATAGATAAATTCATTTGTGACACATCATTTTTAATTGAAGTCTATACTTCATTCAGATTTCCTTAGTTTTTACCAAATGTCCTTTTACTATGTTCCAGGATTCCATCCAGTATACCACACTACATTGTTGTCATGTCTCCTTAGACTTCTTTTGGCTGTGACAGTGTTTCATATTTTTCTTGTTTTTGATGACCTTGATAGTTTTGGGGAGTATTGGTTAGGTGTTTTGTAGACTCTCCCTGAACTGGGATATGTCAGGAGTTTTTCTCATGATTTTTCTGGGATTATGGATTTGGGGAGGGAGGACCACAGAGGTAAAATGCCATTTTCATTACATATCATGGGTACATACCATCAATTTGATTTGTCACTGTTGATGTTGACCTTGATCACCTGACTGAGGTGGTTTAGTGTTTGTCAAGTTCTACACTGTAAAGCTACTCCCCTCTCCCCTTCAAATACTGTACTCTTAAAATGGAAGTCACTTTGCACAGCCCATGCTTCTGGAGTGAAGTTTTGCTTCCCTTTGTAAAAATAAACAGAGACCACCCAAAAGGAATAAGTAAAGGCTATTTATTCAGAGCTTGCTATAGCAAGGAAGAACTTCACCAAGAATTGCTCACCATTTTGGAAACTCAGGACTCCAATAGCAATACCATTTGTAGTATCTGAGTCACTAATATGACATACTTGTATCGGCCTGCCTTGATAGTTGTTGCATTCATGGTGATGCTATGTAAGGGTACAAGTGTCTGTCTACTTCATTAAATGTTTTACCAAAGTCATGAAAACATGTGCATTCTGAATACAATTGTATTATTTTAAACGGGGCCAGGACAAGGGTGGGCATGTGAGGTGCCTGGGTGCAGAATTTAAGGAGCTGCTCTCTCTCAGTCCTGCAGGTGCAGTTTCAGCATTTGCATGACTTTGCCTTAAATTTTATACCCTAGGTGCCTTGCTCACCTTATCCCAGTCCTGCCCTTGATTACAAATTGTGTTCTGTTTACTTCTTCTTTATATTAGAGTTAGGATATTATATTGGTTATTTTTGAAATTTATGTGTGAGAGTAGGTAGATTATTAAGTTTGTTACAGGATAGAAAGAGGGTGTTTAAAATTAGTTTTTATAAAATGTGTTAGATCTGATTGGACCGAGAACCACTGCTGCAGGGCACATATTTGGAAGTGTCCCTTCCTTAGCCATATCAGCATCTTCAATTTTACTGGATATTGCCAGATTAATTTACATGTGATTGTATTAGTCAGAGATTGCTGCAGTAATGCTACATAAAACAAAACAAAACAAAAGAAAACACTTTAAAACTTAGTGGCTTAACACAATAAGTGTTTATTTTTCCCTGTTGCAACTCAAATGTGCTTGGCTAGATTCCTGACTCCAGACACCGGGCTCCAGGCTCCAGGCTGCAGATTAGGTTAAGGTCGGATTCAGGTCTGCTCCATGTCTCTCATTCTCTTGGACAAATAGCTACCCAATCTTCTCATGCAACATGGCAAGAGCAAAAAGAAGGCAAGTAGAAATATGTAAAACCTCATGTGGGTCATATCTAGAACTGGCCTACTGTCTACTTCTCTATCACTTCTGCCTACTTTCCATTGGTGAGAGCAAGTCATAAGCCCAACATCTGTGGGGTAGGGAAGTATACTCTGCTTATTCTGCAGAGCCATCTGGAAAAGTCTGGATCATAATTCCAATACAAGGAGGGTATGAAGAGTTATGACCAATGATTCAGTTTACTACAATGGTTGTACCATTATATACTCTACCAGTCATGTAAGCAAGCTTCTATTTCTCAGCATCTTCAAGATCTTGATGTTACCAGACTTCAACATTTTTGCTAGTTTGATGCGTGCCAAATGACATATTGTTATTTTAATTTGCATTTCCAATTGTATATGTCTATTCAAAATATTTACTATATACTTGTTTTTAAAGATTAGTTTTTCTTCCACTATAAAGTCAGTTGATAAGAATAATAAAATCTTTTTGTGATGAAAACATAAGTTTGGAATATGAGATGATGGTTGTAATTAGTTACAAACTCTAGCAACCAATTTCTATTCTTTTGCTTACATGATGTCAAATATTCTGAAGAATATTAAAAATGTCTATACTCTTTTTTTAAAATAAATTTATTTATTTATTTATTTATTTTTGGCTGTGTTGGGTCTTTGTTGCTGCACGCGGGTTTTCTCTAGTTGCGGTGAGCGGGGCTACTCTTCATTGCCGTGCGTGGGCTTCTCATTGCAGTGGCTTCTCTTGTTGTGGAGCACAGGCTCTAGGCGCGCGGGCTTCAGTAGTTGTGGCTCGTGGGCTCTAGAGCGCAGGCTCAGTAGTTGTGGCACACGGACTTAGTTGCCCCTCAGCATGTGTGATCTTCCCGGACCAGGGCTTGAACCCGTGTCCCCTGCACTGGCAGGCGGATTCTTAACCACTGCACCACCAGGGAAGCCCTATACTCTGTTTTTGAAAGACCCTTTTAGTTCTGACATTATGATTCTGTGGACCTGGTGCATTTACAATTTTCTTTCTACTTAGTAATCTAATTCTGTTGAATCCATTTAGTAAGTCAGGTATACGTTATGTATTCCAAACTACTCTTTTGAAAATGTGACTGGTTATTACAGAATATGCTGATGTTGTGAGTTTCAGTAAACGGATTTCTGGGGTGTTTCTCTGGGAAGAGTGCTTCCTCTTTACTGGCACTGCTCCATCTGGAGGCAGCGCTTACCGGTGGACTCCATCCAGGTGAGAGAGGCGTGGGGAGGAAGAAAGGCACCCACAGAGTTTCTGCCTTGTATTGGGTGGGCCAAAAAGTTCCTTTGGCTTTTCAGTAAAAAAAAAAAGACACATTTTTTCATTTTCACCAAGAAGTTTATTGGACAATGTATTCACCGTTTTGTTCCACTACTTTCTGCCATTTTTCAGGCAACTTCGTAATTCCATCTTCCCAAAACTATTTATCTTTTTGAGCAAAGAACTGGTCCAGGTGCCTTTTACAGTCTTTCAGGGAATTGAAATTTTCTCCATTAAGAGAATATTGCAAAGACCGAAATAAATGGATATCTGAAGGTGCAATGTCTGATGAATATGGTGGATGAATCAGAACTTCCCAGCTAAGCTGTAACAGTTTTTGCCTGGTCATCAAAGAAACATGCAGTCTTGCATTATCCTGATGGAAGAGTATGCGTTTTCTGTTGACTAATTCTGGACGCTTTTCGTCAAGTGCTGTTTTCACTTGGTCTAACTGAGAGCAGTACTTGTTGGAATTAATCATTTGGTTTTCCGGAAGGAGCTCTGTATAATAGAGGACTCCCTTCCAGTCCCACCATATACACAACATCACCTCCTTTGGATGAAGACTGGCCTTTGGTGTGGTTGGTGGTGGTTCATTTCGCTTGCCCCACGATCTCTTCCATTCCACATTATTGTACAGTATCCACTTTTCATCGCCCATCACAATTTGTTTTAAAAATGGAACATTTTCATTATGTTTAAGTAGAGAATTGCATGTGGAAATACGGTCAAGAAGGTTTTTTTCACTTAACTTATGTGGAACCCAAGCATCAAAGCGATTAACATAACCAAGCTGGTGCAAATGATTTTCAGCGCTTGATTTGGATATTTTGAGTATGTCGGCTATCTCCTGCATGGTATAACATTGATTGTTCTCAATTAATGTCTCGATTTGATCGCTGTCAACTTCAACTGGTCTACCCGACTGTGGAGCATTGTCCAGTGAGAAATCTCCAACACGAAACTTCACAAACCACTTTTGACATGTTTGATCAGTCACAGCACCTTCTCCAAACACTGCACAAAACTATTTTTGTGTTTCAGTTGAGTTTTTACCTTTCTTGAAATAAAAAAGCATAATATGCTGAAAATGTTGCTTTTTTTTCTTCCATCTTCAATATTAAAATGGCTACACAAAAATTCACCAATTTTGATGTCTTTTTTAAAAATGCACACTGATATGACAGCTGTCACTTACAATCTAACGAAATTGTTTTGAATGAAGTTAAAGACAACTAAGCGCTTCTAGAGCCATCTTACGGAAAAATACAAATGAAACTTTTGGCCAACCCAATACATATAATCCCATTTATACCGGATCAGACAGGTTAGTGCTAGAATGGTGGTGTTTTTAGAGAAGCACAGGCCATTACTGACAACAATAACAAAAATGAGTGGAAAAGAATTTCATTCTATACTGTTATTTCTTAATGGAGATAGAATTCATAACCCCAGTGCATTTCTAGTGTCCGCTTTGTCTGTTGTTCCTCAGATATCACCCTGCCCTTTGTTCTCTCTCCTGTTCCCAGTCAGCCAGGACTTTTACTCTCCTTACTCTCTTCAGCCTCAGTGTATTATTGCAGAGATTGACTCTTCAGTGGCCCTTTTCTCTCTTTCTACTGTCTCAGGTCCCCTCTTGTCTCTTAGGTCTAGTGCTTCTCTGCCCATTTTTTATTCTGCATCACAAAAAGCCTGGGGACAGTGGACTAGGAGAGTCTCTCTCTTGGATTGTGAGGCTGGTGGAGTGAAGGTCTGGGGAGAGTATTGATTTGGATTTTCTTTGGCGGGCTGTGGACAGAGTGAGGACATCTATGCACAGGCCACCATTAATGCCTTTTGTGCTGTCACACAAGGAAGGGAAGGCTGGTTTGGGGCTCTAGGGGTGTGCCCAGTTCTTCCTGTTGCCCCAGCAGCCCCATGGCCAGGAGCCATCCTTTAGAAAAAATATGGAAAGGAGGCAGGGCCTTCAAAGAGACAGCCGTTGAGGCACTCCTGGTTTCTGTGGGACTGATAAGGCTTGGTATTGCCAAGGCAGGTCTGTTCTACAATAGTATGTGGAATATGATTCTTTTACAGGTGGGAGAAAAGCCGCCTCCTCATCAGGGATTGGTATATCCTTTCCTGCTGGAATAGCACTTTTTTTTTTGCAGCACTGCACAGCATGCAGGATCTTAGTTCCCCAACCAGGGACTGAACCCGCGCCCCCTGCAGTGGAAGCATGGAGTCCTAACCACTGGACTGCCAGGGAGCTCCCCAGAATAGCACATTCTTACATGACCTGATACTCAGATGTTCAGGTCTTTTCTGTGTGATTCTTTCACTTTTAAGTGTGATTTTTAGAACTCCCGCGGCTTAGTTTTGGTGAATCCCTCCCTCGCATCCCCCACCCCTTAAATACCTTTGCACAGTTGTCTTCACTGCAGCTACATCAGGGCCAACATGCCTGCTTGGCTTGGTCCTAGAGTGGTGATTTTAATCTGGAGTGTAGCTGACTGGGGCACCAAATCCTGAATGGTAATGAGGTTTTAATCTTGAGGCTGCGATTTCAGTAGATGGGCTGGCAATGCCAGGATTCTCTTTGACAGGCTAGTGGTTGGTGACTTGCTATATTCTTCAGCATCAACAAATTTTATTCTGTTAGGTAAGCAGGGAAAGGTTAATTTTTGGTGCCAAGAGCTTAGCTGAGTCATTCCTTCACCCCTTCTGGCCATCCTCACATCTTTTGCTAAGACAGGTACACTTACTGGCTGTTGGCAGTCTTCAAAGAGAGAAACAGTAGGTCAGGAAGGCTGGGTCAGTGTACATGGAACAGCATGTCTCTTGCCAGGGAAGGGAAGGGCTGCTTCCTGATCTGTAGGTGTGAGGTTTTCTGATGCCTTCAGATCTGCTTTTTCTTGGAGGCCCAGCTATCACAAGGGTTAGTGAGGATGAATCCCAGTTCTGATGTCTTAGAATCCAGCATCTTGGAAGGCAACAGAGGAGACCAAAAATAGAATGGACCTATTTACCTCCCAGAAAAGACTAGACTAGATTCTAGACTAGAACATTGTGTAAGGATTTTGAGTGGGGGAAATTAAATGCTTTGATGTATATTATGAATATAATTATTGCTGGCAGAGATAAGGGCACTATGTTAATGAAGGTCCCAGCAGGAAACATATCATATACTCAGATTGTTAACTGAGAAGAATTTAATAAACAAAGATGTGGGCAGGAAAATAAAAAAGGATATTTTATTGATAAAGGGTAGTGTACTACTTTGGAGCTAGCAGCAGCAGGGAGCCATTACCATCTGCAGGCCTGAAGAGACAAGGGGAAGCAGCAGTTACTGGAACCTGGAGAGAGAGCTCTGCAGAAGGCTGTGGCCTTCCGTAGAGAGCCAGGCCCAATTTGTGACTCTGAGGTGAAGCTGTACATTGGGAGCCGGGGAAGAATGTCCTTCCCCTATTCCCCGCCCACGCTCTGAATCCCTTGTTGGGGTCTCCCATTGGATGAACCAACCAGAGCCAGAGGGTAGAGTGAGGAAGGTGGGAAGTAAGCTGGAGGGGCAAATGGAAAATGCCTAGCATAAGGCACTTTTCTCTGCCTCCTTGAACCATTTTTTTAAAAGAGTTTCTTTTTCCTAACAAGAGGCATTTCTCAAGGTTCTGTTTTTCAATAATCTTCTTTCCTCATGCTGTACCCTTCCGTAATCTCATGTAGATGAAGCGCAAGTCTCTATTTCTTTTCTGCCCCCATCTCAGCTTCCAGGTTTGCATTTTCAGTGGCCTATTGGATATTTTCATTGAGATACAGATCGCTAGCTCTCTTCCTTCTCTTCCTCCCAGCAGAGCTCGATTTCTCTGAAGGATCGCACCACTTGCAAGGCTTGTAATAATCTTCATCTATTCTTTCCTTTACGTGTATTTAGTTGACAAATCCTGTCAAATTTTAGTGCCTCATGAATCGCTCTTCAATTCCTACTTCTATCTTTATTTCAGCCTTTATAATCTTATTACAATAATCTCCCAACTGATCTTCCTGCCTCTAATCTCTCCTAATCTGTCCTCCGTACTGGGATTTTGCTTTCAAATCCTTTAATGTCTTCCTGTTGCCTAGTAAATAAAATGGAGACATCTAAATCTAATATTCTAGGCCTTCTTCCATTAGCCCCGGTGAACCTTTCTAGCTTGATACTCAGTATTAACCTTCATATTATGCGCGCCACTCAAAATATACTTTACTTCATGTATTGCCATCATTTCCATTATGCTCATTTCTTAATCACTTAAAAAATTCCTCACTTTTTTTTTTTATCATGGAGACCATATGACACCTATAGTTTACTGATTCCAAATGGTTCCCCAAACCCCCAATTCTAAGTGCCCCACATAACCTATATATCCCATTGGCTCCTTAACCTCCTTGTCGTGTGTTTCCTGAGGACCTTGACCTTTCCTTCCAGAGTCTTACTCCTACTTATGGTACATCCAGGCCTGTCAGCCCCTGAACTCTGGGGGCCCTCAGTCTTCTCCCCAACAGTGTATGTTCCTCTGGAAGCCGAGCCCTTTTATTTGATGCTGGTCACAAGGAACAACTGACAGTCAATATGGAGGCCCCTCTAGCACTTCTGATTCACTTTTTGTTGACTAAAATTTTTATTTTAAAATAATCTTAAATTTACAGAGAAGTCGAAAGTCAGTACAGTTTTTTTTTCTTCCAGAACCACTAGGGAGGACATTGCTGATGTGATTTCCTACACTTTCCTTAGTATTTCCTACAAACAAGGGTGTTCTCCTACATAACCTCAGTAAAATCATCAAAATAAATTGATTCTGCTAATTAATCAGTTTAATTAATCAGAAATTCGTACAGTACTACCATCTAGTTCTCAGGCACTACTCAAGTCTCACCAGTGGTTCCAATAATGTGCTTTATAGCAAAAGGATCATTTGCAATCATGCAGTACATTTAGTTGCTGTGTCTCTTTAGTCCTTTTTAGTCTGGAAGAGTTCCTCAGTTTTTCCTTGACTTTCATGACCTGGATATTGTTGATGAATACATGACAGTTGTTTGGTAGAATGCCCTTCAATTTGGGTTTGCCCAATGGTTCTTCATGATTAAGTGCAGGTTATGTGTGTACCTTGGCCAGAATATCACAGTAGCAATGCCGTGTTTTTCTCATTGCATCCTGTCAGGTAGCTCATGATTTTTATTTGTCCCGTTAGTGGTGATGCTCATTCTGATCCTTTGAATCCTTGCGTCTGTGAGGATTTGCTGCTGTAAAGTTATTTTTACTCCTTTTGTAGTTAGTATGTATTTCGTGGAGAAGAGCTTTGAAATTACATAAATTCTTGATCAGACTTTAAGTGTATTCATTTATTTCTGTATATCAGTGTGGACTCCTGGTTTCCTGTTTTATTCAGTGAGCTATAATTTGTTACTATCACGATTATTATTTTGATACTCAAACTGTCCCAGATTTGGCCTTTGTGAACCCCTTCAAGCTGGCTTCTGTATCCTTTTGACATGTCCCTGTCATTCTTGGAGAACTTGATTACTTTCTAAGATGTTCCGGTCTCAGCTTGTGCTTTACCTCCTCCAGCCTTAGAATCAGCAGTTTCTCTAAGACTCCCTTTTTCCTTTTAGTGGAGACAAATATTTAGAAGCCAAGATCTGGGTGCAAGGTGTGCTTATTGCTTATTGGCATTTTGCTGCTCCCAGTCATCTCAGACGACAGAGCAAGGGAATATATGGATGGCTAGATAGATAGATAGATAGATAGATAGATAGATACAGATAGACATAGGCACATTTACATGTGTATTTCTTTATATCTATTTATGCCCTATCTAGCTCTCTTGAAATCATGAATTCATATTGATACCTCAGATTCCATTCTAATCCCTCCAGGGTTCATTCCAGTTTTCTTTCCATATCTGTTTCTTCACTGACAGTGAGAAACCTGGGTCCCACTATCCTTAATATACTTTCTGTTTGCTCAATATATCTGTATGTACCAGTATCTCTTAACATTCCTTCTCACCTTACTCTGACTCTGACATACTTGGGTTATGAAACCACATGCTGAGCAGTCCTCAAAGGCCCTGCTCATCCTGTTTGGATTCTAACACCCAATACCTCTGCGTTCCTCCCCACTCCCCCCAGGGGGATGGCTTCCTCTCACCATTCAGCTCTGACATCACATTTGGGACCACTCCCTATTCTTATGCCCTCCTGACTCTGCTTGGGCTCTGACACCCCAAGCAGAAGTGTTCCCATGCACGGATGAGCTCCTTACCCTGCTCTGGGCCTCTGTGCTGCTGCCAACCCCCCCCCCCCCCCCCCGCCACACACACACACTGTGTTTGCCACCCCAGCATAGAGGCCCACTTTGCTTGGCCCTCCCTATGAGTTTAACATGGAATTATTTAGGAGGAGAAAGAGAAGAAGTGGACCAAACTCTATGATTGTTTACCCCCCTTCTTCTTACCTTTTAAAAAAAAAGATCCAAATAATCTGTTAATCAGTTACAACAGACCGAGAATTTCAATAGACCTGGCCTGTCCTCTTCCATTAAGCTATGCCATCATCTATTTGTTATATCCTTCAATTCTTAAAATGGAATTTATCTAAATCTGCGAAGATGCAAGGCCCTGGAGAATTGAACCTTGTTCCAAAGGGAATGTCTCCTGAAAAGCAGAAGTTTGAATTCAAGCCCCAGTTTGCACATATTCATGTATGTGAGAGAGAAAGAGGAGAGGAGAGGAGAAGGGAGGAAAGAGAGACAGAGAGAAGAAAAATTTGAAAGTTGTGATCCATCATGTGTAAAGGCCTCTCTTGTGAAGGGGCCAATCTTTGTGCAATTAAAAAAAAAATTCTAAGAAGCCCCTCCGTTTTCTTCCAAACTAGGTTATGGATTAAGTAGCCTCTCCCAATGTGCGAGAAGGACCCACTTGTCTGTCATCTTCTCTTCTAGACTAGAAGTTTTTCAAGGGCAGGACTGTAGGCTCTGTGAGAGCAGGTCATGTCTGCTGGGACACCTTTGTGTCTCCAGCCCCAGCTCTGGGCTCTGCTGCATGGGAGACCCTCCGTTAATATTAGTTTGTAACACTGGTTTGTACTTAGGCCCGACACCAAAGCCCATGAACTTTCTACTACACTTCACTGTGTTCAGGACTAAGATGGGCTTTGTCCCTTTGCCGTCTGATTAGTCTCAAAGTCTGAGAGATTATCTGTCATCCAACAGCACATCTCTCTTTTCTATGTTGGAGTCAGTTTTATGTGGCCTAAACTAAGTGTTGAGTGGGTTTGTATACACTTCATCTGTTGTATTACTTTTTCTTTTTCCCCAAGAACCCAGTTATAGTTAGATGAGCAGTGGATGGGGAGGTGACTTCATCGCTTCTGTTTGTATGACTCAAGTTCCTTAATATCTGAGATTTGGCTTCCTCATTTGCACAGGAGAGACTTTAATAACTTCCTTACTGGGCTGCTGTGGGGATTAAATAAGATGTAGCATATGTAAATGTGCCCAACACATTGCAGTGTGGGTGCGCGATGCAGTTGCAGTGTGGGTGCCCGATGCAGCTGTCAGTTAATTTCCTTCCACTTCACGTTTGAGTGTTAAAACAGCTGAACCTGGACTGTCCTAATGACCATTTAGTCTTTTTTTTTAAAATTAATTAATTTATTTTTGGCTGCGTTGCTGCGCGTGGGCTTTCTCTAGTTGCGGTGAGCGGGGGCTACTCTTCGTCGCGGTGCACGGGCTTCTCATTGCGGTGGCTTCTCTTGTTGTGGAGCACAGGCTCAAGGCATGCAAGCTTCAGTAGTTGTGGCGCATGGGCTTAGTTGCTCCGCGGCATGTGGGATCTTTCCTGGACCAAGCATCGAACCCGTGTCCCCTGCATTGGCGGGCGGATTCTTAACCACTGCGCCACCAGGGAAGCCCTGAGCATTTAGTCTTAATCATTACCTTAAAACTGGTATTACCCTTGATTTATTAGCCACATGGTTATTAAACATTTTAACAGAATTGGGTCCTGAACGACAAATGTCCATGATTTAGATTTTGGTAGTAATTTCATTTAGATCTGCTGTCCATGATCTCTTTATCTGGAGTAATTCTTTTTGCCACTAGATGGTGTTTGTCCATGCATTTGTGAGGCTTTCCTATATAAAGTTACATTATTCGGGGGAAAACACATCTCGATACCTTGGAGAGTTGTATATGTGGTATTGATACTCATGTTCATCCTGTTGATTAGATATTTTTAGGTTAAACTAGACGTTAGGGGCAGAAATTTTTGGGACTTAAAAGTTCTTTTAGATCATTCTGTTTATCCATATAATTCCCAAATTTAAACATAAGACATTTATTAAAAAAATAATGAGATGGGAGGAATTAGGTGAGTAAATATGGTATTCCTATTTTTGAGATGTACATAAAATTTGACCTAGGCTAATTCATGAATTAGTTAGAAATATCAAAATAATAAGCACTTTGTTAGCCCGTGTATAATTGTCTCTTGATTTTTCAATATGATCAGAAAGACTTAGCAGACAGTTCATCCTCAGATATGTTAGTAGCAGATAATTTAACATCATATTCAGCTCAGAGTGCATATCATTTGAAGTACGGTGATTGCTTTAAAACTGTGAAGCATTTTCTATATTGCTTTCTGATAAAATTCAACCAATACTTATCAAGCCTGCCTTACACGGGGATACAGAAATGAGGAGACCCATGGTCCTTTCCTTTCATGAAGTCATGAATAATTAATTGTGTTTGGCTGAGGTTAGCTGCTATAATAGAGATTGTGTGGGATCAGAGGAAGGGATTATCAGAATTTGTGGTACAGGACTTCTTTAGATGAGCTGTAGGGGGAATCCTGTTAGGGATTTCCTACTCATTGTGTTTTCCATGAATAGCTGGACATAACCAGTTTGGGAACAAATACTTTGGTGAAAGATAATTTTAATTTTTAGAATTTCTCAGATAACATAGAGAACGGTTCTGGGCATGTGTGATTAGAGTCTGTTATAATTGAAAGTGGGATAACTTTACTTTTTCATCTTCACTATAAGTAGAAAGGAGTAGTGAGGACAGAGTTTGGTGGCAAATGGGGAGTTGTCGGTAGTAAAGCAGAGTCAGTGAGCTGAGAGCTGGTGGTTATACCCAGTATGGGGTTTTAGTTGCAGCAGAAACTGAGCCTGACCAATGTAAGGGAAAGTGAAAATGTTCAGAATCTAATGAAAAGCTGAAGAACTAGATTTCAGAAAGGACAAAACACAGCACATCTCCAGGCATCTAGGTAGCAGGAACTAATGGATAGTTATCTCATATGCCACTGTCAGAATGAATGAATGTCAACTACATCAGTTTTTTAAAAAAACATTGCTAAATATCAGATTTCTTGGAGAGGGCATCCTTGTACCCATCCCAGTAGGCATCAAATGAAATGGGGAAGGCTAGTTTGAGGGGAAGGAGGAGGAGGTTTGGGGAAAGACTAGTTTTGGATGTGTTAAGTTGGAGATATTCAGACATTCAAATGGAGATGTCAGGTAGGTAGGTGGATATTTGAGTCTGGAGATGGGGAGAGAGAGATTTCGGACATAATTTATAGGTAGTATTTAAAGCCATGAGATTAGATAAGATTACTGAGAGAGTGAGTATAGAGAAGAGAAAAGTTCTAGACTGAGTTCCGAGGCTTTCCAATTTTAAGAGGTTGGGAAAAAGAGGACGAACCGGCAAAGGTGATGGAGAAGGATGTTTAAGATCTTCTCTTGCAGATGGGCCCTTTACTGAGAATTCGTGTGCATATCTTCATCCTTCGAGCCCTTTCAAATAGTCCACATTCCCTAAGATCCAACCTCCTAGCCCCCAATCCTTTATTATTACTCCTTTCAAGTCCTTGCTTATTCAGCAGGACATTAGCCACTGTGTCCAAAAATTTATATAGATTCTGAGCCTTGGCCTTCCCTCTTACAGAGTGAATAGATGTATTATTTGACATTCTGTCCACCTGAAGAATCTCTTTTCTTCCTTATCCTCAGAGGCACTCCAAAGAAGGGTTAGAAACTGTGACTGAGTGTGAGTGTGTCATATAGAGCCATCTAAATGGGCTTGGTGTTTTTCATCCATAGGCCTCTTACTGGGTTCTGAGGAAGTCCCCATGAAGCCAGGATGTGGCTGAGGGATAGGAGGCCATGGGCAGGAGTGCCTCACTGGGAATGTGCATCCCCCTCAGGCCTTTGGGCTTCCTGTAGTGCCACTGGCCTGGCTGCTCAAGTCTGCAGCAAGAAAACTGCTCCGACTTGGATTTTCTATGCCTAGTCCCATAGTCTTGTTACTGAAAACTGGCCCTTGCTTTGGTTCTTGACTCTGCACCACCCCTTGAACTTCATACTTATTTTTCCTATAAGATTGCTCTTGGGGCTTCCCTGGTGGCGCAGTGGTTGAGAATCTGCCTGCTAATGCAGGGGACACGGGTTTGAGCCCTGGTCTGGGAAGATCCCACATGCTGCAGAGCAACTAGGCCCGTGAGCCACAACTACTGAGCCTGCGCGTCTGGAGCCTGTGCTCCGCAACAAGAGAGGCCGCGATAGTGAGAGGCCCACGCACCGCGATGAAGAGTGGCCCCCACTTGCCGCAACTAGAGAAAGCCCTCGCACGGAAGCGAAGACCCAACACAGCCAAAAAAAAAAAAAAAAAAAAAGCCCCTGTGGCACCCCGTGCTTTGTGTATCCTGCACAATGCTGCGCAAATCTGACCACTAGTCGTTTCAAGAAAAAAAAAAAAAAGATTGCTCTTGGAACTCAGTTCTGCACATTCATTACTGACCTTACTACTTGCTCAGACCTCACAGGAAGCCTATCACCTAGGAGCTGCTGTTGTTCCCACATCCGGAGTCGGTTTCTATCTGGTACTGGGAATCACCCACCATGACCACACTCCTCTTTTCTTATTTTCCAAAAATTCCATAGCTAGTCCTGATACCAAACATTTGTTTTCTCCTTTGCTGGTTTAGGGGTACTGGCTATTTAGCCCCTGTTCTGACCTTAAAAGTTCAAAGTGCTTGAGACATTTTTATAATTCTGTAGAAGGACTCATAAGTATTTTCCTGCATCAGTTCATATCCCAACTTGATTAGTTGCTTTGATAAATCTAATAGAGTGTTTATTTGGGTATATTTGGGGTGATATTGGTGGGAGATTAGGTTGCAAGTTCACCCACTTTAATAAAATCGAATATTTATTGATATTTTAAAAAATGATACTGAAGGATATTTTTGTCTTCAACTTTCATTAAACTGGTTCATTTGAGGCCAATATTTTAGCTATTCACAACAATTAATTTTTTCCTATGTTTTTCTCAGTCTTTTAACATATTTCTATGTACAGATTTCATGGTTAAATTTTTTAAAATTTTATTGTAAAGCAAGTTGATCCTTCTGGATAAATGTATTTATTCTAATAATATTATGAGTGCTAGAGGGCAGGCTTTAAAAGATGAGAATTGTCTATTCTTGTCTTTTGTTGATTATTTTAAAGTAATTTTAGTATACTTTATAGATTACGATTTATTCCTCCCATACACTGTTTTTTTTTTTTTTAGGCTTTTTTTTTTTTTTTTAATTTTATTTTTATTTATTTATTTATGGCTGTGTTGGGTCTTCGTTTCTGTGCGAGGGCTTCCTCCAATTGTGGCAAGCGGGGGCCACTCTTCATCGCGGTGCGCGGGCCTCTCACTATCGCGGCCTCTCTTGTTGCGGAGCACAGGCTCCAGATGCGCAGGCTCAGTAATTGTGGCTCATGGGCCCAGCCGCTCCGCGGCATGTGGGATCTTCCCAGACCAGGGCTCGAACCCATGTCCCCTGCATTGGCAGGCAGACTCTCCACCACTGCGCCACCAGGGAAGCCCCCATACACTATTAGAATCCAACGATCTTTTTTTTTTTTTTTTTTTTTTTTAATGAGGATCTTGAATCAGATGCGTATGTTTTTTGATTGATTGATTGATTGATTGATTTTGGCTGTGTTGGGTCATCGTTTCTGTGCGAGGGCTTTCTCCAGTTGTGGCAAGCGGGGGCCACTCTTCATCGCAATGCGCGGGCCTCTCTCGTTGCGGAGCACAGGCTCCAGACGCGCAGGCTCAGCAGTTGTGGCTCACGGGCCCAGCCGCTCTGCGGCATGTGGGATCTTCCCAGGCCAGGGCTCGAACCCGTGTCCCCTGCATTAGCAGGCAGATTCTCAACCACTGCGCCACCAGGGAAGCCCTCTTTTTTTTTTTTTTTAATAAATTTATTTTATTTATTTTATTTTTGGCTGCATTGGGTCTTCGTTACTGTGTGCGGGCTTTCTCTAGTTGCGGTGAGCGGGGGCTACTCTTCGTTGCAGTGCGCAGACTTCTCACTGTGGTGGCTTCTCTTGTCGCGGAGCATGGGCTCCAGACGCGCAGGCTCAGTAGTTGTGGCGCACGGGCCCAGTTGCTCCGTGGCATGTGGGATCTTCCCGGACCAGGGCTCGAACCCGTGTCCCCTGCATTGGCAGGCAGACTCCCAACCACTGCGCCACCAGGGAAGCCCCCAACGATCATTTTAATTACTAGTCTCAATTATTTCAATAGCTATGATCACAGAGATTTCCAAAACCAAGAAATGAAGAAATCTATTTTTCTTATCTCTGTTTCTTCCATATGCCTTTTTAAAAGGAGTGTGTTTTTGTCACTGTCCATTCTGTTAGAAATTTTCTTCATATATCTGGTGATCCTTGACTGATAGAAAACTGTGTGTTTGTGTTTGTGTGTGTGTGTGTGTGTGTGTGTATGGTGTTTTCAGGGGTGGGGAGATTGGTGATTGTTTAACCTTTGACTTCACTGTAGAGTGAGTAAGTGAAAAAGAGTAATTTCTCCTTCTACTTTCTTTTTTTGTCCAGTTTGGGCAAGTTTCTTTCTAGTCTGGGTGAAGCCATCCCTTTGACTTTTGTTCAGCATGCTAGCTGTGTTTGTGCTTAAGAATCCCATTTTTCTAAGGATTTAGTCTTGCTTCGTTTTGTTCTGTTGTATGCACACAATGGGAAACAAGCTTTTAAAAAATTATTGTACAGTGATCTAGGTTGTTATAATTGCACTAAAATAAGAAAGGAAGGTAGAAAATAAGTGGATAGTTTTCTCTATGTTATATAAATTGCAGTTTATAAGCATAGGTTGAACTGTCTGTTCTATGCACTGTCCCCTAGAAAGCTGCATGGCTCACGCCCTCACTTTTTGAGGTTCCTAGTCAAATATCACCTTCTCAGTTCAGCCTTCCTTGACCCTTGAAAATAGTAAATCTCTTACCTTACCTGTCTACATACCCATTCTGCTTTTTGCCTCTATGAATTTGACTACTTGAGGAACCTAATATAAGAGGAATCATTCAATATTTGTCCCTTTGTGACTGGTTTATTTCACTTAGCATAATGTCTTCAAGGTTCCAAATTTTCTTTTGAAGCAAGTAGATATAAGGATGTTCAGCAGTCCCACTCCTGGGCATATATATCCAAAAAGGATGAAAACTCTAACTTGAAAAGATACATGCACCCCAATTTCATAGCAGCACAATTTACAATAGCCAAGACATGGAAGCAACTCAAGTGTCTATCAACAGATGAGTAGATAAAGAAGATGTGGTTTATACATACAATGGACTGTTACTCAGCCATAAAAAAGAATGAAATATTACCATTTGCAGCAACATGGATGGACCTAGAGACTATCATACTAAGTGAATTTAGTCACACAGAGAAAGACAAATATTATATGATATCACTTATATATGTAATCTAAAAAAATAATACAAATGAACTTATTTACAAAACAGAAACAGACTCACAGACATAGAAAACAAACTTATGGTTACCAGAGGGGAAGAGGGGGAGGGATAAATTAGGAGTATGGGATTAACAGATATACACTACTATATATAAAATAAATAAACAATAAGGATTTACTGTAAGGCACAGGGAACTGTATTCAATCTTATAATAAAGTATAATGGAAAAGAATGTGAAAAATAATATATATCTGAATCATTTTGCTGTACACCTGAAACTAACACAATATTGTAAATCAACTATACTTCAATTGAAAAAAAAAAGGAGAATGTTTTGGACTTGATTAGTAAATATACTTAACATTCTGGGATTTAAAAACATCTTTCCTAAAGTATCAAAGAAACTTAAAGACATAATTATTTGCCAAAAAATATGTCTAATTGACCAGTGATTTTTGTACGTAATAAATAATAGAATCATTGACTAAAGGAAGCAACTATAAGTCTTTGGGGAAAGATAACCTGATTTTTATAGTAGAATTTCCTAAATGAGAAGGTATATTTACCTCCAAACAAGGAGAAACCAATGGACACAATGATTTTAGATTAAGAGAAAACCTTTGGTGATATTTTTATACCAAAGACTATTAAAGAGGAATTCATTAAGGCACTAGAAGAAGTACTTTGACATGAAGGAGATCTGTCTTAGAGACCACAATAAAGAACAGAAATAAATATATAGTTCTTGAACATGAAGTGCTAATAGTGGTTCTTCTGTAGAGAAATTGATGCTCTGAATATATGTGATATCTTCTTTTCTCCTTCTAGATAAATGATTGGAGATAGCATAATGACCCAGTCATCTTCTGTTTTCTCCTTCAGATTCACTTTTAGCCTTTTATACCCTTACATTCTACCCTAGGAGATGACTAATACAGACTTTTCCAGGCAGTTGTCTTGTCTTCTGTTTTCTGGTTGGGTTTAGCCAGTGGGAAGAAGCCTGGTAGGGGATTGTAGGACCTAGGGAGAGTGAGTTACCTGGCTGTACCCCTCCGTGAAAGCCACAGTATCTCTATATGAATTTCACTCTCTCTATGGTTTTCACTTTCCTGGTTCTGGTAATTTCTTCTTGGCTCTTTCCATCTTGTGGATGGTAATGGTCCTAGGGAACTGCACTATTTGTTATGATTACTCTATGCCCTTTCCACACCATTGTAAATAGTTCTTTTATTAAACTCTACTCCAAGTATTCTGATTTGGGTGTGGTATCTGCTTCCTGCTAGGACCCTGACTAGTATACATAACAGAATCTAGTGGGTAGTTGGAAGAGAGGAAAGAACCACCAGCGCAGGAGATCTGGCCTTGGCTCTGCCCTTACTTGTGAGAGACTGTAATCTCTTTACCTTTTGACAAATGAGGAATAGTAATATTAACCCTCCCCACTTTGAGGTGGTTTTGTGGTTATGTACATATATACATATTTAAGTTGCCCTGAATGCTTTTTGAAAAACAAGTTACCACAAACAAAAGGAGTTATTATCATTGTGCTCATGACCAGTTTGGAATGCCAAGTGAGGGGAGTAAAACCTTCTCGGTTGAGGTGATATGAGTGGACAGGAAGTGACTGACCTTTAAGCCTTAAATGACAAGGGTTGGCACTTGATTGGGAGCCCATGGAAAGCAGCCCCAAGTAAGAAGGAAGCTATTTTACAAGTTGAGATGGACCGCACTGCAGACTGTAATCTCCTAGTCTTCCTTAGTTTGACTGTGCTTTGCTTCTTTCTCATTCTTGGTATTCAGCCCCTGATATGGATCATAACTTTGAGTACATCCAAGGGTTGCAACTCAAATGCCTTATCATCCATTTTACAAGATAAGAACCTTGGTTTACCAAGCAATCTGCTGTCTAAAGTCTTAGAGCCTGTCAGTTTGTGGTGGAACAGGGATGGAAATCAGGCATGCCTGTGCCGTACTGCTTTCCAAATTACTTGAGATTGAAATGTCCCCCCTTCTGCCTTTTAATAGGAGACCTATTAATAAAACTTCAGTGCACCAGAAGTTTTGGAAAACTCTGGTTTAAAAGGAATAACGACAGAATTACTGCTCTAATCTTAGAGTTTCAAATAGTAGAGAGGTAGAAAAATACTTTTACAGTCTTATCACATGCTTTTTCAGGAATTTACATACTAAACATTTTAGATAGTTGGAGTGTAGCCTTCCAGGCCCCTCCGTGGGCACAATTCCAAGTGTGGTAAGTATGTGAACTACAAACCCTGTGAGGAAGAGAACCCAGTGACAGATAAAAGAGAAGATGGACCAGCTCTGAATTTGGGAGGGGCAAATAGGAGCAAATCTATACCTCTGTGGTTCCAAAGGGCTACATAGAGCCTCGTGAAGGGCATACTAGCCACCAGATAGTTGTTTTGTTAATAAAACAGAGTTTGGCCCTTAGTAGATGATATTCTGGAAAAGAAAGAAAGGTTAGGTGCCTTCTTAGTGTTATTTCACTTATCAATGTTATCTCGTAGAACAATTTGTTTATGGATATTGTAAGAGAGCTGAAACATTCTGTAGCTACTAATCAAACTTGGTCTAATATTGAAGTTTCTGTTTTTAATGTTGCTCATGTCTAGAATTTTGTTCCAAAGCCAAATGTTAAAAAGAGTTTGGAGTTGAACTGTGATTGCATAAGTGCTTTTGGTTACTACCACTGAAGAATTCTATGTCTTTGCTGTAAACATCCCGCAGAATGGCAGTGAGGTGCTTTGTCATATTCTTAGGAAGCCTTAGAGTGGTGCTGTCCAATAGAACTTTCTGTGATAATGGAGATGTTCTATAATAAAGCATCTGTTGAGTGTATGTACTGGTGCTACCGAGGAACTGAATTTTTAATTTAAATTTAAATAGCCCTACTTAGCTAGTGGCTACCATGTTGGGCAGCAAAGCTTAGAGGTAACTTTAATATTTTTACAAGTGACCAAAAAAGCAAAGTGACCTTTGGGACTTTTTCAAGCTGCATGTTAAACACTGCTTTAGGGCTTAGTCCTATATTCTATATCATCTCCATTTGTATCTCCAGTTACTTTTGTAGTCTATCAAAATAGTAAAGTTATTAGGAAAAGGTTATTCTGAGCTTTGTGTGACTTAAAATTTAAGATGGCAGGGAAATACAGTATTCAGGTTGGGAGGGCAGTGCTGTCCTACTAGGGGCCATGTGGAAATGTGGCTTTGTGTTGTCACAGTGACTGGTCAGTGCCACTGGCCTTTAATACCTGGGGGCCCAGGGATGTTAACTGTAGTGTTATCCTGCTTAAAATACCCATAGCGCCCTCACTGAGAAGTACTGTTGGATCTTTTTGATGGTAAGATTTATATTACAATTGAGAAATCCTAGTATCCAAAGGGTTATCTCTTCTCTGAAAAACTCAGATATTTTAAAGACATTCTCTAAAGCTTCTGGCTATGAGGTTTTTTTCTATTCTGCAGCCTATGGTGTTGTGAATCTAGAGTCCTTTTCAGCAGCAACCGATTAATAGAACATTTAAATGCTGATGTTGGAAAACACTGAAGAGGCTATTTGTCATTTGCTTAGTGCAGAAGCAGTGAAACTGGAACCTTATCTAGTGTGCATAAAAATCCACAGGGATGATTGAAAAACTGTTCTGCTGCAAATGAATGGAAGCAACAGGAGGTCTAATCATTGTCAGCTGAGTCCTCACCCAAACAATACGCACCTCACTCTGCTTTAAAAGACAAATCAGTCAAACTATTTGTAGTTTTATGTGGGAAAATGCATGTGTTTATAGAAAGTATTTCCAAATTTAAAGGCCACCTTCTTCTTGAAAGAACAAAGTAGAAAAGAAAGCTACCAATGCTAAGTCAGTTGAATGGTTTTACTGCTGTTTTCTGTTATGGTCCCTGGAGCTCAGGTGTCTGTTTTCCTGGAAAGGAACCTTTCACTTGATAAATGAGCTGGAAAGAGAGGCTTTTATATCAATGTGTGTTACAGAAAGGACTAGTGGTTAGTAAAGGTGATACAATTGCAGGGATCAGGTAATGATGCTTTCAGAAGCCATCCATGTAGGCTGTTAACAGAGCCTACATGGCTCTGTTAACAGCCTACATGTTTCTGGGCCAAGCTTGGGAAAAGGTACGTCTTATGTAACTGTCATAGTAACCACAGACCGTTTCTGATACAGTCTAGTGTTACAATGTTTCTTTTTTCTTTTTTTGTAACTGTGGGTGGTAGACTGATAATTGCATTAATGTCAATATAGGGGGTATATTGACCACTTTTCCTTATTTTTCCCCTCAATGCAATAGTAATGGCAGGACCTTTATCTTGTTGTAGCAAAATATAATCTGATGTCTCTATTTTGCTTAAAGGCAAAATATAATAAAAACATATGGAAACCTGAAAAGACATCATGTTTTATAAATATACTTTCTTACTCATTGACGTTTCCCTAAGTAATTTTTGCTGGAGATCAAGCAAGAAAGAATATCTGTTTTTGGGAGGAGATTTCAAGTGTCTAACGTAATATTGTTGTTTTTATACAGTATTTGGTTATGCTTACAAGCTTGTTAATTACCTTCAGTTGATAGCATAATTTATTTTTAATGCAGCCTATTTCAAATTGATTATGTACATAGAATTTCTGCTAGTTCCCTAAGGGCTGCAGTGTGTGTGTGTGTGTGTGTGTGTGTGTGTGTGTGTGTGTTAAAGGTAGAATCCCTTCAGTGAAAAAATTGTGCAAATCAATAATAACAAAATCTTATTCTTTTTCTACAGTGCCAGATGAATTTACTGAATTAGATTTTAGAATGTGCTTTTTTTTTTTTTTTAATTAATTAATTAATTAATTTACTTTTGGCTGTGTTGGGTCTTCGTTTCTGTGCAAGGGCTTTCTCCAGTTGCGGCAAGCGGGGGCCACTCTTCATCGCGGTGCGCAGGCCTCTCACTGTCGCGGCCTCTCTTGTTGCGGAGCACAGGCTCCAGACGTGCAGGCTCAGTAGTTGTGGCTCACGGGTCTAGTTGCTCCGCAGCATGTGGGATCCTCCCAGACCAGGGCTCGAACCCGTGTCCCCTGCACTGGCAGACAGACTCCCAACCTCTGCGTCACCAGGGAAGCCCTTTTTTTTTTTTTTAATGTTTCTTAGGAAGGGGTTCTAAATGGGTTGTCTGTAGGTCATAAATTGCTACTGTTTTGATTCATGTCACATGGAGGGCGTCTTTGCAGGGTGACTACAATCTTTAGAGACCTCACTTCCATTTTCAGTGGTTTCTACAAATTTAAGGTGGGGATCTCTCAAAATGATACCACCATTATCTATTGTCTACTTTTTAAATTGAGAAAACCTGACTTTTATGGTATCCTATTTTAAATTCTGTTTAGGTTCCTCGTTTGTTTCTTTTTTTCAAAGTTTCTTTATATTCATGTGGATGAATGTTTAATAGTATGGATAATATGTTTCCGACAGAATAACTTGATCCAGATGGAAAATGATTGCCTTTTGGATATATAGCAATAAAATTGTTAAATTAAGGAGGAAAAAAGCCCAGTGTTCTGAAAATAATTTCTTGGACAGCGATAATCAGAGGTCTAGGGAGATAGCTAAAGGGTTCTTTGACCTTGTTTTTGTATATCCATTTGGCTCAGAATTTTACCATTTTGTCATGTTGCCCATGGTCTCTGGAGAGAAAGGATGAAATATTCAGCTTGTTGAATCTCTTAATTCAGAAATATGTTGTGTATGTTGAAAAGAAATGAACAGTCTATAGAAATTTTTTAAAACTCTGGTAAGATAGCCATTTTAATAATTTAGAGCTCTTGATGGACTCTTTTTTATGCCTTTTAACTTAGAGTCCATTATGATTTTATAGCAAAGATGGAGAAAATGATTGTGATAATGTAATATATGACAGTTTCTATCATAATGTTTCAGTGTCTCTAACACATACTAAAGAACTCAATAAATGTTAGTTCTTGTCTTTTTTTTCTTTGAAAACCTTTTCTTTTGTTGAAAATGTAAAACAAGCATTCCTAGGATAATATTACATAATTTCTACAGTTATATTTTTTGTCACAATTCATACAAATGCATTTGCATTTTACCAAAAAAGGAAAAAAGCCTCAGTCCTCAGGCATTAACTCCAAATTCAAAAGCTTCATGCCTCCCACATACTTCTCCCCTAATTCTTTGAGTGCATCTAGAGGACTTATGTAACCAAGTTCTTGTTCTCAGGGAGAAAAATGTAGACATTATCATTGCACTATCCCCCAAATGACCTAAATAATCTATTCACCTTTAAGAAATCTGTCTTTGAATAGGCATTGATTGTAGTTGATGAGTATCTGAAAATAGACTTTTGATTATAGAAATAAAACATTTTTTCTTTTTTATACTTATATTTTACATTTAGTGTACTTAATGTTTTATGTCTGGTGTTAAGAACTCTCTATGAGCCTTTATTTTTATCTTGTAATGCTTTAGAATAACTTAAAGAGAGTACTTAATTTTAAAAAATGTGTAAGTTACAGTAAACAATTAAAAAGACGTTTTTCATGGGCTTTTTTGGATAGAAGAAAACATTTATAATACATTTCTATGAAGACTTGATTCAAGTATAATTAGGAGTATTTTAGGTAAATAGTATGTGGGAACCTCATATATTTTAAATTTCTTTAGATATTTTTAAAACATGGCTATGTTTAAGTGTTTTGCTACTGTATAATGTCTGGAATTCACTGGCCTCTGTGTTTTGTTCATTGTTACATCATCTATCCTCAGTGTATACATATTTTTTAAAGAAACATACACACATTCCTAGAATGTACATTCTCAATGAAATGCCAAGACATAGGTCTGTTGAATCTAATTTCACTGAAGCAGAAGGTATTTGTTACTACACTATAATATTGACAAAATAACTTTAAAAAAGTCTCCTATTTGATCATTATTTACTTATGATTCATTATGAGGGCAGATTTTTGATGTTAGTAATTCATATTATATAAATATAAAATGTAATATTATTTTAACATTGTACAGAGTGGAAAATCTAAAAGCTGTTGATCCTAAGTCTAGCCCCAGTTTCAATCTACTTCACCCTCAATTATGTCCTGTGGTAATGAGTCATAAATGGTCCCTGTTTTTCCTCTTTGTCTTTACATTGGTTGTTACCATTAACATAAAAACATTTCCAGTTTTCACGATATATGTGTCAGATTTTTATGAAACGCTAAAGGACATTACTGATAGACTCCATGAGATTCAGTTCCTTCTTTGCATATTACACTTCCTGCCTAAGTGCTGGTGGGCTGTGGAAATAATGACTAACATGAAGCACTGTTTTAAGATACAGTATGCTGAATTCCCAGACATAAATTTAAAAATAAATTATGCTCATGAAAAGTATGTAGGGCATGTTTCTGCTAAAAAAAAGTCCTGGGAAAAAAATCTGAATTGAATTGAGAAGATGGAGTACCATATAAAGAATGACTCAGTCAAAGGACAGCTATTTGTTATTTTTTTATCTTTAAGCATTTAACGTATTAGAAAGCTGATGTATGAACGAATAACATGGATCATAAATATAAATGTTTCAGAGATGTTTTATTATTTAAGAAAAAGTCACTAATAATAATTTAATAATAATAAATAATATTAACTCCTGACATTTTGCCATTTAGATGCTCTCACACATGAAATATGGGTAATAGGTTTCTGAGAGGTTCACATATTTCATATCTGAGAAAACTTGAGGTACATTGTTGCCTAAAGTAGAATTCAAAATTCAATCTTACTCTAATTCCAAGTAATTTTTCCACCTCATATCTTTTTCATAGTTGATTGATAGCAGAGTCTATGCTATTTATGCTGTTTATAGCAGAGTCCAATAAAATAAGGACACTGCCTTTTTAAAGGACAGTGTCCATATTTTATTAGAAATAGTAAAGTTTTCAAAGGAGAAAAGTTGTTACAAGTCTGTCACCCTCTTATATCTTTTAAAGTTTCAGAATGAACTCGTTCCTTTCCTAGTTATTCTTGTGTTTTAGGGATGCTGCCACCAGTTGGTAGCAGTGTAATATAATTATCTATTCTGAATGGTTTGTACGTTTACTGAGATTCAAGGAGTTGGTTTCTATTCAAGTGTGTCCACTTATTCATTCAACAAACATTGCTAGAGACTAGAGTTAAGAATGAAATTTTTATTCTTTATATGCTGTTTTATTCAAATTAAAAATTTAAACAGACTTGCATAAATGCCATTTAAAGTTAGTATTTCCCTACAAATTTAAGAACAGAAATATACTTCCTTTTTACCAATCCTTTATCATTCTTTTAGCCATTCTGACCCTAGTTATAGTTCCTGGTGACAGTATGCAATTTTAATGTATTTCAGGACTAATTGAATATAGTTCCCTGTGCCATATAGTAGGTCCTTGTTGTTAATCTATTTTATGTATAGTCGTGTGTATCTGTTAATCCTAAACTCCTAATTTATCCCTCCCCCCCTTTCCCCTTTGGTAACCATAAGTTTGTTTTCTACGTCTGTGAGTCTTTTTCTGTTTTGTAAATAAGTTCATTTGTATCATTTTTTTTAGATTCCACATATAAGTGATATCATATAATATTTGTCTTTCTCTGTCTGACTTACTTCACTTGTCTGATAATCCCTAGGTCCACCCATGTTGCTGCAAGTGGCATTATTTCATCCTTTTTTATGGCTGAGTAATATTCCATTATATCTCTATATCTATATATATCTATAGATCTAGGAATATCTATATATATCTATCTAGATCTAGATCTAGATCTATATATCTCTATGTATCTATCTATATCTATATCTCTGTATCACATCTTCTTTATCCATTCATCTGTTGATGGACATTTAGGTCTTTTGCCTCCTTAAGTAGATTTATTCCTAGGTATTTTATTCTTTTTGTTGCAATGGTAAATGGAATTGTTTCCTTAATTTCTCTTTCTGACCTTTTGTTGTTTGTGTGTAGGAATGCAAGAGATCTCTGTGTATTAATTTTGTATCCTGCAACTTTACCAAATTCATTGATGAGCTCTAGTAGTTTTCTGATGGCATCTTTAAGGTTTTCTATGTATAGTATCATGTGATCTGCAAACACTGACAGTTTTACTTCTTCCTTTTCCAATTTGGATTCCTTTTATTTCTTTTTCTGTTTGTGGTAGTTAGGACTTCCAATACTATGTTGAATAAAAGTGGTGAGAATCGTCATCCTTGTCTTGTTCTTGATCTTAGAGGAAATGCTTTCAGCTTTTCACCATTGAGTGTATTAGCTGTGGGTTTGTCATATATGGCCTTTATTATGTTGAGGTATGTTTCCTCTGTGCTTACTTTCTGGAGAGTTTTTTTTTTTCATCATAAATAAATGTTGAATTTTATCAAAAGCTTTTTCTGCATCTATTGAGATGATCATATGGTTTTTATTCTTCAGTTTGTTGATGTGGTGTATCACATTGATTAATTTGTGGATATTGAAAAATCCTTGCATCCCTTGGATAAATCCCACTTCATCATGGTGTATGATCCTTTTAATGTATTGTTGGATTCGGCTTGCTAGTATTTTGTTGAGGATTTTTGCATCTATGTTCATCAGTGATATTGGCCTGTAATTTTCTTTTATCTTGTAATAACTATAATGGAAAAGAATCTGAAAAAGAATATATATATATGTATATATATAAAACTGAATCACTTTGCTGTACACCTGAAACTAACACAGCATTGTAAATCAACTATACTTCATTCTTAAAAAAAGGCTAACTGGACCCTTAGCTGGTAGATTTTTATGGCTTTCAGGCTTTTAGGCTTATTTACATATAAAGTGAAAATACCTTTTTTCTTTTTTTTTCGGGTTGAATGTTTTCCATAGTGAACTCATTCTACTTTTGCAACAGTGACAAATCATATAAAGTAGAAAGTGAAAATCATCAGTAGTTTTACTGCCAAAGTATCCACTGTATGCTTTTTTAAAGTGTCTTAAATTTTATTTTTTTTTATTTTTTTTTTTTTTAAGTAGGATTTTTTTTTTTTTTAAAGAGATTGGAGTTTATTTATTTATTTATTTATTTATTTATTTATTTATTTATTTTTGGCTGTGTTGGGTCTTCGTTTCTGTGCGATGGCTTTCTCTAGTTGCGGCAAGTGGGGGCCACTCTTCATCGCGGTGCGTGGGCCTCTCACTATCGCGGCCTCTCTTGTTGCGGAGCACAGGCTCCAGACGCGCAGGCTCAGTAGTTGTGGCTCACGGGCCTAGTTGCTCCGTGGCATGTGGGATCTTCCCAGACCAGGGCTCGAACCCGTGTCCCCTGCATTAGCAGGCAGATTCTCAACCACTGCGCCACCAGGGAAGCCCTTAAATTTTATTTTATTTAAAAATTTATTGAAAATTTTAAATTGTGGTAAAATGTACATAATGTAAAATTTACCATCTTAACTAGTTTTTAAGTGTACAGTTCAGTAGTGTTAAGTACATTCACATTGTTGTGCAACCATTCTTCAGAACTTTTTTCATCTTGCTGAAGTGCTATGCCCATTATAATTCCCCTTTCCCTTCCTCCCAGCCTCGGGCAACCACCCTTCTACTTTCTTTCTCTATGACTTACCGTAGATACTGCATATAAGTGGAATGATACAGTATTTGTCTTTCCATGACTGGCTTATTTCACTTAGGTAATGTCCTCAAGATTCATCCATATTGTAGCATGTGTCAGAATTTCCTTCCTTTTTCCCACTGTATGCTTTTCAAAACAAAAAACAAAAAACCTCTGAAGTGTTATCATATTATTCCTGTTGCTTTGCAAGTTATTTTTTAAACCTAACAGTGTATTGGAGATGTCTTCCAGAAGACATCAATATTTATACACAATTATATCATTTACATTGCTACCAAGAACGGCATTCCTATTCCACAGATGGGGAAAATGAGAATTGGAGGTGAGTACCTTTCAGTTTACAAGTTGCAATGGCAGGGACAAAATGCAGGTCTGCTTGATTCTGGAGGCAGACTGCAGTGTGGTTTGTATAGAGTAAGGATGTGATTATTGTAGAAAAAGGAAGCAATTTTAAAGACAAATTTCTGTGGTAGCTAAAGGATGATGGTGTGCTTTTGTTATGAGAAGGCTCCACAATTTGTATTTTATAGTTGCAGCAGACAGAAATATCTGTCTCTAGAAGCATCTTCCAAGTATCATACTACATTACATTTTCTCTTGAATCACTTACATCTGTGTTAAGACTGGGTATTTCTAAGGAGGCAGCAATTGTCCTAATCAGAAATATATTTTCATTGGCCTTTCAAAAAGCCAGAGATAAAAGAGCAGAGAAGAAATTATCTGCTTCTTATCTGAAGGATAATGAAAAGTGAAAATTGCTGAAACTCTCAGTGAGCTACATCAGATATCATAATTAGTGTAGCTCGTTGCAAGCATTTTAGAGCTAGAAAAGACCACAGAAATAATCTAAACCTACTTCTTAATTTCATAAAAATGAGGTACTGTTGTGAAATGGCTACCTGAAGTAGTTGACTATGCATTTAGGCTTGAAATCTGAGTTTCTTCTTTCTCAAGAGTTCTCCTTCAGCTACTGTTGGTGAATGGGGTTAGATTTTCTCATACTAAACTAGCTGTTACTTGTGTTTTATACTCTGAGTGTACTTTGCATAAAGTTTCCTGGCTTATAGTATAATTGAGGAGATTTGGAGGTCTTAATGATTTCCATTTTTATAGAATTTTTGAGGGCTATAGATGTATGTGGGTTGGAAATGTTTTTGTTACACTGTTAAAGTAGTTGATTTCTCACAAGTTGATTCAGCATTTACTACTAACTCTAACATGATAGGGAGTGAACAGGTAGTGTGGGCTGTCAAGACTAGGTGTTGCTCATAATATCATTAAAAAAGAAGGGCATTGGGGTACAAGTTTTCTTAAATTTCCAGCGCTGATCTGTCAAGCAGTTGTTGATGGAATCCATTATCTTTGTGAGTTTTTTTAATGGCAGAGACCTAATTGAAAATCAGAGTTCTTTCAGAGAAAGGTCAAATCAGCTAAAGATGATAGAACAGGCCTGGCAGACTATAGTCTGAGAGCCACCTGTTTCTGCAAGCTAACAGTGTTTTTTAAAAAAATATTTTAAGTGGTTTAAAAAAATCAAAAGAAGAAAAATATTTCATGATACATGAAAATGATAAATCCAGTTTCACAGTCTAAAAATAAAGTTTTATTGGAACACAGCTACATATACTCATTTGTTTATGTGTTGTTTATGGTTACTTTTGCACTATAATGGCAGAATTGAGTAGTTGTGAGAGAGACTGGATGGTCCCACAGAATCTAAAATATTTACTGTTTGGTCCTTTGTAGAAATAGTGCTGACCCCTGTTAAAACATCAGTATTATTTTATGTTTTGGAGTACCATGGAAATTTGTGGCTTTCTTTGCTTACCAAAAACTCTAGCTGAATGCTACTACATTTCTTAAAGGATTCTCCACTGTTTTTTTGCCTCAGGGACAACCACAGTAGTCCATTCATGACTGTTTTTCATGACTTCCTTTGCTTATTTTCCTGCGGTTCCTTTTGCCAGCCAGGTGAACAGACCAAAACCACACAGGAAGGTCTGTGGTTTTTCTAAAGAAGCTTTTTACAGAAGGATATGTTTGGCTTGGGTACCTCTCTGTTTGTTGTAGAAACCTGGATTTTGCTTGTGATCTTTCCACTAGAACTTTGATTCAAATATATATAAAATGACCCGCACTTTCAAAGTGTAAAATTAACAAACATTTATTGTTAGATTCATATTTGTGGGCAGAAAATCTTAATCTTTCATGTTTTTACCAGACATTTTAATAATGTTAGTTATGTTTTTCATGGCTCTTAATTTTACATCAAGGTTAGTTGATGGTTATTCTTTTTCATTGGTTAGCCTTAAACATTTAAGCCAATGTCTCGTTTTACAGTAATCTTTTTTAAAAAAATTTATTTATTTTATTTATTTATTTTTGGCTGTGTTGGGTCTTCGTTGCTGTGCGCGGGTTTCTCTAGTTGCAGCGAGCAGGGGCTACTCTTTGTTGCAGTGCGCGGGCTTCTCATTGCGGTGGCTTCTCTTGTTGTGGAGCTCGGGATCTAGGCTCGCGGGCTTCAGTAGTTGCAGCATGTGGGCTCAGTAGTTGTGGCTCCCGGGCTCTAGAGCACAGGCTCAGTAGTTGTGGTGCACGGGCTTAGTTGCTCCGCAGTATGTGGGATCTTCCTGGACCAGGGTTCGAACACGTGTGCCCTGCATTGGCAGGCAGATTCTTAACCACTGTGCCACCAGGGAAGCCCTACAGTAATCTTTTGATAGAATAAAAACATCAATGGTATTCCACCTCTTATAAAAGTTATTTCCCCTCTCTCTCCGTCTGTGTTTACTTGATGTCAGTTCTCTTGGGGCTCGCGTAAGAAAGGAGTGGCCCTGCTACTTTATAAGAGGTCTGAGTTTTACAGCTACTGAGAGCTTTGGATCCTGCCACCATTCTTTTCAAGCATAGCAAACAGGTGTTGTCTATCTAGAAATAAACCTTATCTGAAGGTTTGGAGTTGGGTAAAGCAGATCTTCTCTCAGGTTTCAGCTTGCCTTTGGTCATAGTTGTGCTTTTGTGCTTGGTGAGGATGGTTCTTAATTTTGTCTTGGAGAATGTATAGCACTGGTCTGGGCCATGGTATTGAGTTGAACAGTCCCCGTCTTACTTCATAGGGCTGTTTTGTTATCTGGTTGGTGCTTGATGCTTCTCTGTCTTAGCTTACTTAAACGTTTTGAGGTATGGAGAGCTCACTCATGGGAGGAGATGGGCTCATGCTGTTAGAATCTTCTTCAGTCAGAGAACCCTGTTTGCAGTGGAGTCTTCTCACATTATGGAATAGGCCGTGTGGTAATCGTGCAGCTCAGTAAGCAAAACCAGTGAAGGATGACAGAACGTGAAAAGGAAATACTGAGGTGGATGCAGGCTGGAGTGGGTGGTAAGAAGCATGGGTGAGCATCAACTTCTTAGGTAACCTTTGTTCTGACTCAGAGTAAAGGGAAGTTGGGATGAAGCATACCATTAAGGCATTTTGACTTAACTGACTTGTCGGTGAGGAGGGTGAGAATAGAGACTGGAGGGAAAACCCCATATTATCATTTCTGGAGTAACAGGGTAAGCATTTTTAATCCAATCCTGGGCTTGGGGTTTTAAAATGTGCAATAAAGTGAGTTATTGTGTGGGTTGGAAATACAATGTAAGATACTATGGTAAAATTATGGTAAATGGTTTTATGTTACATTCTCCTTTTCTGAGGAGGGTAAAGGGCTATGGACTCCCACACCAAGAACTACTCCAGATAGGAAAGCCATGGCGGAGAACTAGAGGAGATGTGTGTCTCAGTCTGAGCTGTCATCTACAGAAAACTTGGCACTCCCTGTCCAGGCTGTCTCAATCATGTTTTGGAAGGAGGGGTCACCTTCAGAAGCTTTATTGCTGGCACCCAGGCCTTGTTGTCCTAAGAGGTATGACCCACCAGGGCATGAACTCTCCAGTAGGCTCGGCCTCCAACAGTTATTTCTGTTGCGTTTCATGAATGTTTGTATTTGTCTGGTCACCCCTAGGCTGAGTTACTGGGGCCTGTCTAGGGAGGAACAGTGCCTGAACAGTTGGAGGAGTCAGCCATTCAGCGTGAATGCACTGGATTTGGACAATACCTGCTGGCTCTCTGGCTTCCCACCCTTGAGGTGGGGCTGTTCCCAAAGCCCTGTCAGGATGGAGGAGGGGATGGTGTGGGCTGGAGGAGGAGGAAGAGCTCCCTGCCGGGAGTTACTTGAGTTTTCTCATCCAGCTGTAATTGGTTTAAAGTAGAATCCTGTATCATTGGATTTGAACTGGATTTTAGGGGTCATCCAGTTCAACCTCCTCATTTTGCCTGTTGGGAATAGACACCTGTGAGGGTTCCAGGACTTATCCCAGACCAGAGAGGTAATGAGTGGCAGTGTTGAGGCTAGACCCCAGGTCTGTTGATTCAGTAACAATGCTTCTTCCAGCTTGGACTGTGAAGGGGTAAATTGTAGCATGAATCTGGGATGCGGTTAGGGGGTGCAGCATGGGCTGCTCCTGAGTCAGTAAGTTACACTTAGGACACTGGTCCCTGGGCTATAGGCCGGAACAGGTGACCTGCAAAGGACCTCTGACTCCCATGACTTGTAAGCACGTTTTGGAGAGGGCTGTGATGTGATTGTTTCCGTGTCCGAGGGGTGCATCTAGGCATACCAGCGAGTCTCCTCTGCCAAGGGTGAGATGAGGCAAGAGAAGATTCTTGGGGAGGAAGGCAGGGGCGTCTAGTTGAAGGCGCTCTCCTCCTGAGTGAGCTTTGAAGTTGCAGTCAGAGGAACCTGCTCAGACTCTTTAGAGGCCAGACAAGTAGTATCTACTGTGACATTTGGAAACTGAAAAGTAGAGAGGGAGGGACATAGTGGTTGCTAGGAGTGTGCGGGTAGTACATAGTACAGGTCCTTTTATGGTTATAGCTTTCTGCACTTGAGTACTTATTTCTGCCTAACTGGCTAATGCAACTCTCATTTTAAGCTATCACAATGACTGTAAGCCTTATCCCTTTCATTCTGGTTATCTCTTTAATTTTTCTGCATGTTGGAATTGAAGATGGACTATAAAAAGAGAATTTTTATAAACTCTGAATTTTTATTAATACATGGCTTATTAGAATATCTGGCAAACTGCAGGGTTGGAAAGAATGAACCTAGTTTTTGGAAACAGTTTTTCTTGTTCTGCTTCCATTTATTGATCACCTACTCTATGGAGGCAGTGTGTGTAGTCGTTAAGCACAAGGGCTCTGAACGACACTACTTGGGTTAAATCCTGGCTCTGTTATGTATAGTGTGTGACCTCAGTTAAGTTACATACCCTCCATGCCTCAGTTTCCTCACTTATAAAATGAGGATAATACCTCACAGGGTTGTTGTGAGGGTTAAGTAAGTTATTAATATATGAGTTAGGACAGTGCCTGGTCCACATTAAGTGCTGTTTACATATTAGCTGTTATCACAACCCAGGCATTGATCTAGGCCCTTTGTCACTTAACTTATGAGGCAATTGAAGTCAAGAGAGATTTAAAAACTTGCTTAAGATCATCCAGATAAGAAGTGGCTAAGTTGTGGCTTAAACCTTCTCTGTCTGACACAAGGTTGGCTCTCAACCACTCTGCTGGCTTTCTGAGGTGTGGCAAATCACTTAACTGTATTGTAGGTTTTATAGCTATCTACCCATCTATCCATCTATCTTCTACTTTCTAATTTGGATTTTTCATTATGTTCTCATTTTGTTAATAAAATACATTTCCTTAAAATATCTGTGACTTAAGAGTTATAAATAAAATATAAAAGATAAAAATAAAACAATTGCTCTTACAATAATGCTGCTCAAATAATTAAAGAACTTTAAAAATCCATGCTAACAGTACTAAATTATGAAAGGCTTAAAACGTCATTTCATGTGACATCTGATAATGGCTATCAGTGTTGCCACACACATGTAAGTTGCGTGGAAATTAAGACAGTTATTATTAGGCATTTTAAGCATACCATTTTAAAACAATCATGGCATTAATGTTTTAACCATTTGCACATTTTAATTACCAGGAGGAAAGTATATCAAATTTTTATAGCTCATGGAAGGCTCCCCAGCTAGCACCCTAGATTGAGACAAAGAGAATTAAAGCCCGAGAAGTGAGACAAGGCTGCTTAGCAACAATGACAGGTGAGGTTGATGGGAATTAACAGCTTTTGACTGTTAGCAGAATGGCAGTGTAATGGGATCTGCTTATGGTAATGAAGCATTGACTAGATGGCTGAATGTAATGATGCATTCTCATTTATTTCATAAAATTATAGATGATATTGAGCCCAGAATGTTTAGATTTCTGTACTATTTATACTTTTGATATTGTATTGAAAATTAGAATCATATTGTATAGTACTGTCAACTTTGTAATTATCTTATGGAGAAACTTATTCAATGGAAAGGAAAGTAGCAAAATAAAAGCAAAACAAAACATCCCACTACTCCAGTAAAACCACTCAAAACACCAATACCTTATCTTTCTCAAAGTAGCTGCAGTTTAAGGGAGCATTAATATGTCTCTAAATTGGAAATTGTCCAACTGTTCAGGTTGCTGAAAAAAAAAGAAAGCCGATAAAAAATTTAAAAATTTATTTATATCTTGTCTCTGGGCAAGGTCTAAAGAATTGTTGTATCAAGATGAAGTAACCATTCTTAAGGTTTCTTTAGCCAGGACACACTCAAGATCAAAACAATTGACAATGAAGGAAAAGATGGCTCAATGCATGTGGCAATGTGACATTAAAGATTACATCAGATACAGTCTGTCTCAGGAATGACCATATGCCCTTTCCATCTGATGTCTGTTTCAGGACTCAGACAAATGAGTTAAAGGTTTTAGATATGCTTTAAAGGATAGTTCTTTCATCACCTGTATTAGGTTTGTTTACAAATCAAATGTTTCAAATTGATCACATGTGCATACTATCAAAGGAATGAACATAATGACAATATTTTTCCTAAAAATTTGGATGCTGATTCATTTCAGGTTATGTGGGTTTGTAACATTGAGTACTAGGATGAAGTATAGATATCTTGTGTTCTTTTCACTTAGAGAAAGAAGAGAATTTATTTTTTCCCTAGTTTTAAACTAATACTACAGGAATGAAATGGGAAGAAATAATAGTTCTTTTCTAAGAAAGACTTTTCTAAGGATGGCTTTAAAAGAACAGGCAAAGGAGAGCAGAGCCATGACCGTTGCAGCTTGAATCGAGATAAGCAGAAGTGTGTGTGCTCAATGTCACATGGCAGGAGGCTTTCCCCAGAGTGGTTTGCCTGTCCAGGGAGCTGTTTCATTTTGTGTCTGATAGAGTTTTACTTTGGAAAATACCCGGTTCCCTGCCTGTTGCTTCATTATGGATTATACAGGTAAAATTAAATTTAAAATATTTTCCAGCCATGTAGAATTACTTAAAATACACTATTTTGAATTAGTATTTTAAAAATTACATTGGTTATATTTGTAAATAAATGTGTTTTAAAAATTATTATGCATGAATTTATTCCTGAGTATGTATGAATTTGTTGTATACAAATTGTGATTAATTTAGGATAAGTACTTAAGGGAATTTCTCAGACATACCCTTGTTGTTTCTTCTGTTTCAGTTTGGGTCATACTCAAACAGACTTAAAATAAACTGCAACCCATATTTAATCCACATTTCTACCCTCTGGACCAGAAGGTTTAGAATACAAATATTTGAGTTCAGATTATGCCACAGAGAGAATAAAATATATACACAGTCTACAGAGATTGTAAAACGTTTTTGCCATTGTGTTGGTTTTCTTGTGCATGTATGTGGCCTGATCTTTCAGATGTGGTTGACGTAGTGAAGTGAATTGGAGAATTTCAGTTTTTATCCTAAATTTTGAGTATAACTGACCTCTTCCTTTTTTAAACTGCTTAGCCTTGTTCTCAGTTTCTAGTTTCACTGAGTGGTAAGTTGGTACAAGAATAAAGTTAAGGTGAAGTTAACCAGGGGTGGTGTTTCTTGATGATTAAGTGGGGGCTTCCTTTAGATTGGATGGGGTGAAGGTGGGGTTGGGAGGTGAGGTGATGGTAAAGAGATATGGACATGGATCTTTGCCCAAAACTTGTGCAGGTAATTCAAAATTATATTACCGTAAATTCGAACTTTTGGGTAACGGTGACACTGTTTTCTGACAGATTCCTCTTAAACTAAACAACTAAGACTTTGGAAGATTTTTCCACCAGGGCAGGGACCTACTTTCCATACCCCGAATAATGACAAAATCCCAATGTGTGTTTAAATTAAACATTATTTACATGTTCTTTATAAATGATCCCTTTTGATCTATGGATGGATCTTTGGCAAGATAGCTAATTATGGTAAGAAAATCAAATTTTTTGTGAAATTGTTAATAAAATGCCATTTTTAGGCACTTGCTATGTAAAGGACTTCTGTGGTAAATATATTTTGAAGCTAAAACATTTAAAAGTAATTAATTATCCCAAATACCCAAATATGTTTTTTCTATAAATCCATATTTCCTATTTTAGAGTTCCTTTATAGCAAATACTATAGTAGTATCTCTTTCTCTCCTTCTCTCTTGCTCTCTCTGGATTTTGAATTGCTTTTCCTTATAACATTAGTGTACCAGAATTTCATTCCAGGGCTCTGAAATAGAATATAATTACCTGTTAGAAGGCTCACTGTATGTGTGATACTATGTTGAAGCAGAAAGGACTACATTTTATAGACATATACAGAGAAATCAAATTTCTATAATCCCACCAGGGAGCTTTACTATGAGTTTGTTTTTAATTATAAATTTGTACCTTTTTTCCAAAGAACAGAATCATTGATTTTTTTTTCATTTTTCTATAGTTTATGTATTGCCATTAAAACACTTCTTTGTTGTTTTTAAGTAATACTTTATAAATGCATAGGTGGTATTTTAAAAGACACACAACTTTAACATGCTAAATACACATCAAGAGGAATAGTAAGAAAATAAAGCTTTAATGTGAACAAAGGATACAGCTCCAGAGAAATTCCAGATATGACACTTTTAAAATTAGGTCTTGTATGTACTCTGAAGAGAATATGTGGTTTAAGTTCTTACCACACTAATAGAGATAACATTTATTAAGCTAGTTGTCTGATGTGGTAGGAAGCTATTTTGAGTATTGTCTTCTATGGTGATTTTTATAAACATTTACATATTTGCAAATATAGGTATATTTAGTCTATTAAACTTTGAAGAAAAGAACACACATGTTTTCAGTTCATGGAAGAGTGAATTCTTTTGCATTAGAAAAGAGAATTTATTTATTCATTTCAGTTCAGCACAACCACTTTTGTACTAATGACAGCATCATAGCACTAAAGGGGATACCTTCCAGTAGAAAACTGAGTCTTGAATATTCAAGAATAGATGTATTTTATTTTGTTTTTCTGGAAAGCTCTTTCCCCCATGTGGTTTCCATGTTACCCATGTGGTTTCCTCTCAGTTTTTTCAGGTCTTTGTTGAAATGTCATCTTTTTAGGGTGACATCATCTGACGGTTTTACCTAAAATAACCCTCACGTTCAATCACTCCTCATTAATTCCTCTTATCTTTCTTTATAACATGTACTACCACTTGATATATTACATATTTGTTTGTCCGTCTCACCCTCTAGAATATAAGCTCCAAAGAGGAGAGAGTTTGTTAATGGCTGTATCCCTAGAGTGCAGAACAGTAGGCTTTCAGGAAATAGTTGTTGAGTCAATTTATGAATGGGGTTTCTTCTAAAAATTACTATTGATTTACTTTAAGATTTTCACTATTATCTTTCTTTATCAGCAACATTCTAATTTAACAATAATTATTTTGACCGCTAAATTATTTTGAATATTGATCTCTTCTTTCATTGTTAATTTTATCCTGAAATTAACAGTACTCGCTTTACTAATGGAAGGGCAGGGTCACAGGCAGGCAGGGTCGCAGGCATGCATAATTAGACATAATTGATAACCCAAAGATCATTTTAGTTTTGGAATGTATTATGTGATTTTTTTGAAGGGGCGAGGAGGACATCAGTCAGTTTTATTCTTCCTTCATTTTCTTTCATGATGTTTTCCTTAGGCAGGCCATTAATATTTGTCTTCATTCTCTGAGCTCATGCCAGCTGCCCAGAGGAGAGAATGGGAGCAAACTAAAATTTTGGCATCTGTTTTGTCAAAGATGGGTCTTTAGCCATATGGATTCCAACCTTCTGAAGTGTTTAGAAATACCTCAGGCATCCAGAGGTTATAGAAACCTTAATAGGAGTCAGAGGTTGTCATATGTGTCCAGATTGCTGGCAAGTGAGACCTAATTTTTTTTTTTATATACATAAATTTATTTATTTAATTTATTTATTTTTGCTGCATCGGGTCTTCATTGCTGGGTGCGGGCTTTCTCTAGTGCGGCGAGCAGGGGCTGCTCTTCGTTGCAGGGCCTGGGCCTCTCATTGCGGTGGCTTCTCTTGTTGCGGAGCATGGGCTCTAGGCATGCAGGCTTCAGTAGTTGTGGCATGTAGGCTCAGTAGTTGTGGTGCACGGGCTTAGTTGCTCCGCGGCATGTGGGATCTTCCCGGACCAGGGCTCGAACCCGTGTCCCCTGCATCGGCAGGTGGATTCTTATCCACTGCGCCACCAGGGAAGCCCAGAGACCTAACGTTTTTAACATACTGATCCTGCTATAGTTATCTAAAAAGTAGACGTCTTGAAAAATATTGCAGCCTTTAACTTACTCTTAGAAATCTGTGCCAAGAAATAAATATAGGGACTCAGAAAAATGTATTTATATATGCATATATACACCCTCACATATAAGCTGAAGAAAGAGCTTCATCAGTGAGTCAGCAAGAAGTTGTCACATATAGACTATGGCCTCTGGTGGGAAGTACCAATTGTCACTCGGTATCTGTGACGGATTGGTTTCAGGACTGCCCTCACCCCCAAATCCACGGATGCTCAAATCCCTTATATAAAATCGTGTAGTATTTACATATAACCTACATGCATCCCCTCTGCATATTTTAAGTCATCTCGAGATTACTTATAATACCTAATATGTTATAAATGCTATGTAAGTTGTTGTAAATACAGTGTAAGTGCTATGTCAATAGTGTGCATCAAATTCAAGTTTTGCTTCTGGAACTTTCTGGAATTTCTATTTACCGAATATTTTGATCCGCAGTTGGTTGAATCCATGGATGTGGAACCAGTGGATATGGAGGACTAACTGTATCTCTACCCAGGGATCATTTTCTCATTCTACTTTTCCTTTTGCCTTTCTGATGGCCACATCCACCCCCATTTGTGTGACTATTCATGTGCAACATCTGGGATGCAATTTGAAATAGATCTTATGTTAAGATACTATTCTGGTTTCAACCCTTTTGAAGTGTATTGCCCTTTCCCACTTCCTGCAGTTGTGTCTCAACACTATTATTGATACAGGCATACCTCGTTTTATTGAGCATTCTTTTATTGCTCTTTGCAGAAATTGCATCTTTTTACAAATTGAAAGTTTGTGGCAACCCTGCTTCAAGCAAGTCTATCTATCAGCACCATTTTTCCAACAGATTTGCTCACTCTGTGTCTCTGTCTCACATTTTGGTAATTCTCAACATATTTCAAACTTTTTCAATATTGTTACATTTGTTATGATGGTGACCTGCGATCAGTGATCTTTGGTGTTACTACTACAACTTGCTGAAGGCTCAGATGATGGTTAGCATTTTTTAGCAATAAACTACTTTAAAATTAACATTTTTTTTTTAGACATAGTGCTGCGGCACTTAATAGACTACAGTGCAGTGTAAACGTAACTTGTATATGCACTGGGAAACCAAAAAAGTTGTGTGACTTGCTTTATTGTGATGGTGTGGATCCGAACCCACAGTATCTCTGAGGTATGCCTGTGTTCTCCACTGGTTGTTGACCTGGACCACTTATTTTGGCAGGGATGCATTTTTCTTAATTTTTGCAATTTTCAGTATAGTCGTTTCTGTCATTTTTAGTTTTTTTGGTGACCCTTCTCTTTTAAGAATTTTCTTCTCCATATTTTCAGTTGATTTCTATTTTCCTTTCATTTTAGTTGAATTCTTAAAATATAATTTTGGTAATTATTTTTTTATTTTTCAAGAGGCATTATAGAAGAGTAGTTAAGAGCCTGTGTGTTGGAACCAGACTGCCTGGGTTTGAGTCCCAGCTTATCACTTAGTAACCAGTGTGACCACTGTCTATCAAATGTGCATAACCCTACCTTGTAGGGTTGTTATGAAGATTACATAAGCTGATACATGTGAAGTTCCCAAAATAATACCTGGCACATAGTAAACATTTAGTAAATATTAGTTATTATTATCTTAGCTACAACAAAATATTTGTTCTTATGTGGCATCACTGCAATTTCTTCATAATGGTTCAGCATTTTCAGTAAGATAAAGGTCAAATTACCTTGAATAAATTATGCACATCCATACAATGGAATATTATGTAACCATTTAAAGATGAGATGGATCTACATATTCTGACCAGAGAGTTATTAATGATATTTTTTAGATGATAATTTGCAGTTCCACAATCATATAATAATTTAATGTTTAAAAACTGTGTTATATAAAGACATGTCTTTGTAAACTTTAGAAAATATTGGAAAAAGTATATACCTTAGATAAATGGATGGAAAAGAAACTTGAGCTTTTGAACTTCCTATTTTATATGATTTTAAAAGTGGGATTATTGAAAAAAACACACTTTTTATGCATTTCAGTATTTTTAAAATATTAGAACAAAACTTTCTTTGCTTGTGTTGGATAGACATTCTAATTAAAGTCTGTGCACTTATAGCTTTTAGAAAAAAACAGATTTCTAAGAGTAAAGGTAATGCAGGTAATGAGTCAAGAGACAAAATAATAATATCTTCTTTGTGTTGATGGATGAAAAAGAATTATGCGCACTTGTACACAGGGGTACACTGGTGTGTGCACACAGCGTTAACATGACTGCGTTACTCGGGAGAAATGACAGGAATTCTCACAAGGTAAAATGAAGAAAAATAAGGCAAAAGAGATGGAATAGGAGAAATATGTGTACATACATATATTCCTAGAGTGGTGGTTTTCACATGTGAATAATAGTTGCAAAATAAATAATAATGTATTCACTAACATTTGAGTGCTCACTGGGTGTTAAGCAGTGTTCTAAGTGCTTATAGTATTATTTTACTGTTACATTTGCTTGTGAATTTATATGCCCAGAAAGTGTGTGGAATAGTGTACATATTTTCACATATTTGTGGTTGAGTGTACAACCCCTGATCTGTCAGTCTACCACAAGCCTACTGAAAAAACAATGAGCTCTGGAGTTCTTTTAAAAGGTAGGTTATTTTTCTCATTTCTGATACTCTTAATTCCCTTGAGAAGTTCTACTTGATGCATAAAACCAAGAACCCTGATTTGCATATCTTTGTGGTTGGTTGCTATAAAGCCAATATTTAAATTTCTCTGAGGTCTCTTTTAGTGCCTGGTATCACAGGATGAATATCCTGTCAGGAGGGTGAATATATATGTGGCTCTTGGTCTGGTGCATTTTGTGACAAAGGAATTCCCCTTTGAATTGCCTGCTCCCCTGAAGCCCCTGGAGCCTCTGGCTCAAGCAGCGCAGTCGGTCTGTGCAGTGTCTCTGACGTCACCAGTGTATGCATAAGCCCTGCTATTGTCTTACTGCTATAACAGGGCTGGGGATTGCAGTATCCGCTGTTGCTGCTGCTCGCAGTCTTGCCCCTGCTGCTACCTAGTCCTGCCTCCCTGCATCCCAGAAGAGCCACATCGGCCTGCCTTTCCGTATTGGATTTTCCAAAACAGCTCTTCGGTTTTTGGTGCTGTAGGAGACCTTGCTTTTCAATCACATGGGAGAACACTGGAGCTTGTAAGAGGAGAATCTGGCAGCTGGACACAGCTTGGACTGCATTGTCTGTCTTCACGACCTCTGCTGTGTAGCAGCTCATCTCTCCACTCTCACACGTACACTCTCCTCGATTTTTCTTCCTTCCTTTTTTTCCTTTCTTCTAATCTTTTAAAAGCAGCCTCTGGAGCCAGCCATGTTTGGCACTGAATCTTCATGTAAGTAAATGGATCTCACTTTGCTGTTTAGAAATCTGTTTGCTGTCATGGTTTCACTGGCTTGGAGTTCATATCACTTTGCCTTAGGTCATTAACAGCTTTTGTATTTTTGGCTCTAATTACAAAGAAATTGGTCTCAGGGAAGGGACTCCCCCTTATCTGGGTTATTCATCCTTAAGGCCAGGGATGTCAGTGTGGTCAAAACCAGGCCTCCAAGAGGGAGGGGAGGAAGACAAGAATTGGGGCAGCCTCCCCAGAACGTGTTAATTGATGGGATCAAGTCTGTCACTGATCTATTGTTGTGGGTTCTATAATGGTCCTGAACCCTAAAATAGATACTGGAGGATCTGAGATGATAGTGTTTATTAAAAAGGAAAAAAGGGCTTACATTTTTTATCTAAAAGGAGAATGGGGGTATCATTATATCCTCTTCTTCCATATTTTTACAGAAACATAGGAGTAGATATTATATGTAGATTTAAAGAATAAGAAATAAGCTTTATTTTTAAAGATGGATTTTTTTTTTTTTTTTTTTTTTTTACACAATGGCTTCAATTTTGATATGCTGGCTAGTGCCACAGTCCAGCAGCATTGTATCTGTCTTAAAACTTATACAATGAAATTGCTTTGGTGCAGAGCAGGCCCTGCACAAGGGGCTGGGCTGGATGGCACTTGTAGACAGCTAAAACGGGTATTTGAAAAATGATGCCCAGCCTAAGTAATGAGGATTATTTAATGCTGGATGTAGAATAGTATAACTTGTCGATGCAGTTATACAGGCTCTGCAGAATATTTTGTCATTATCCATAAGCAAAGGTGACAGTTAAGAATTTCTAAAGAGACTCAACCTGCTGACCTAGAACATTAAACATTGGCAAGACACTATCTTTGTGGGGAGAGGGGGTTAGGGTAGGAATTTAGGAAACACATTTCTGATGAATATATAATCCAACCTTTTCTTTCTGATCTCAGGTGATCAGTGTGACTATTTGTGCATAGCTGATGATTATTCCAGAATAGTAGTATTTCAAGAGAGCTAATAATCCTCAGTTCTTTTGTTTCTTGATTGGCTTTTTTAAAGGGTGGATTATTTTTGTTGTTTTACCTAGAAGCTTCCCATTTCTGAAATTACCACACTGCATTATCAAGGTCAAGATAGAATAACAATGAGATGTAATGTCCCATTCAGCACGTGGCAATTTTATTTTCTAATAATTTAAAAATGTTTTTTGAATTCACTTAATGATACATTTGGAATTATTGTCACCCAAGAAATAGAAACAGATTATTTAGTGGCAAAGACCTTCCAGTTTCATTTCAGTCATGGAATTTTGTTTATGTAGGAACCTAGGTATAGATAGAAATATTTATCTACTAAAGGAAAATTAGTCTTATTACTTTGTTTAGCTGAAAATGGAAGTTGAAACTCAGTGTGGGACTCTTTGGGTTCTTGGCATAGGGACTCTAGCATTGTGTGGCCAGGTTTACCAAGCAGACATGTTGACTTTCTTGATCATTAAACCTGATCTTTTGATAATATCACACATGTGCTATGTGCTCTGTTTGAAAACTGCTGGTTGCTTTTGGTCTCCATAGCTACCAAATTACCGTACAGGTAGAATACCATTCAGAAGACAGAACATCATCATGTAGGTTTTGGGCATTTTTTGACTTTACTGAGTATTAAATTTTGTTTCCTGCTTATCCCTAGAAGACCATAGATAGATTTGTACTGTCAGTGGTTGTAAAGTGTTGAGAATGGACTGCTTTCTTTAGATAAGGAGATTCCTTAAATCTGTACTCAGAGTTAAGACAATTGTATTTTCTTTGTGTTTTGAGGCATAGCTTTTCTAGACCTATAATGTCCATCTTTTGGAGGCTATTTTATAGGCTGAGACTATCTGTATTTGGAATATTCTGAAAAATAGTCACATTAAAAGTTCTAATTAGTTCAGAAGGGATCTTCCAAACCACCTAGGATATTCTTACTAAACTTTTACAATAAATACTTGTTTAGCCATCTACTCGATGTACAGTGCTGTGCTAGATCCTGGAAAGGTCTGTTTTTTTTTTTCTAACATATTCTGATTTCATGATTCTTATCCTTGATTTCTGGTTGCAGTACCTTACTTGTATTGGATGCTTTTACTTTTTAAATTGAGGTATGGTTTACATACAATAAAATGCGTAAGTCAAAGTGTGTAGCTCATTGAATTTTTGCCTGTGTTTACACCTATGAAACCACTACCCAGTTTGAGATACAGAACATTTCTATTACTCCGGAAAGTTTCCTTGTGATGACCCTTCCCAGTCAATTTTACTTCTCCTCCTCACCAAAAGGTAATCACTATTCTGAATTCTTTTGACATAGTCACTTGTACATGGCTCTTTAAAATTTTCTTTCTCTCCTCCTTGCTCTTGGCTTATAAGAGAAGGAAATGTCAATAGAAATGTCCATGTCTTCATTTTCAAGTACTGGATTGATTAAGTTGACTTTTTGTTTCAGACCTTTGAGGTCAGGAATTTGAGGTAACCTGGGTATCACATTATAACATGTTTTGTCTCACTGAAAATAGTATTGCTTAATTTAAATGCCAAAAAAGCACCCGCCTCTTCCATACACACACACACACACACACACACACACACACACACACACACACACACATACACAAAAGAGCCTTAAAAATGACAAAAAATTTACCTGGAAGAGTAGACCCTTGTTTATCAAAGTTAAAACTTACATAGTTATGGCAACAAAATTAATAACTGCTTTGTCTGACCTCGTTTCAGTGAATACCTTCTTTTTCAAAAAATTTTATTTATTTATTTATTTATTTAGGCTGTGTTGGGTCTTTGTTGCTGCACGCGGGCTTTCTTTAGTTGCAGCGAGTGGGGTCTACTCTTCATTGCAGTGCACGGGTTTCTCACTGTGGTGGCTTCTCTTGTTGCAGAGCATGGGCTCTAGGCGTGCGGGCTGCAGTAGTTGTGGCACTTGGACTCAGTAGTTGTGGCTCGTGAGCTCTAGAGTGCAGGCTCAGTAGTTGTGGCGCACGGGCTTAGTTGCTCCACGGCATGTGGGATCTTCCTGGACCAGGGCTTGAACCCGTGTCCCCTGCATTGGCAGGTGGATTCTTAACCACTGCGCCACCAGGGAAGGCCCAGTGAATATCTGCTTAATTCACTTTAGAATAACTCCAACAGTGCCTGTCACATTTTTTTCTCAGTGTATCTGAATCTCCCATAGTTGTGTAAATTGGGCACAATCTATTTTCAGCCCACTTTTAAATGGAAGTGTTCTATGTTATGTGTAGATTAATCATTAGTACAAAGCTGGAAGTATAGCTTCTGTAACTCTGTTACCATCTTGATATATTTCACCAAGCTTTTCCTTTACTGAAATTTCCCATGTCTAAAAATGGGAGAAGTAAGTCTGCTGTTTATCTGCTTTGAGGAAATGCAATTTTAGTCTGTGATCAAAATAATTTAGGTTTAAGAAGAAAGTACTAAAAATAAAGTTTTGTGAGGGGAGTGGTCTTTAAAATGCATATTTTAGGTACTTAATGATAGTTCATATTTTAAAATTGATAAATTGAATTCTATAAAAATTAAAAAATTTTCATTTCCTTTTAAAATTTTATAAATGGAGAAAAATTTCATCTTTTCTTTTTGTGGAGTAAGGAACACTGGTTTTGTACTGCATCCTTCCTCATAAAGCCAGTTATTCTCCAAAGAGTAAATACTTCAAGTACTTGGGCGTTTATTCAATTAGCGTTTATCTTGCTCGGTCCTCCTCCTGTTTCCCCTCCCATGTTTAACTTTTTCAGGCCTCAAGGGTACCATTTAAGATGTGCTGTGGTGGGAATTGTGCCCTGGTCTAACAAATTAATGTGTCTTCCAAAGCACCTACCAGTGAAGAGAGCAACATCTTACCTTTTCAGAAAGTGTGCCCTTGGGGCAAATAGTGTCATTTAATCCCTCCTCTCAACATTTTGTTATAGTCGTGATATATTAGAAAGAACATCTAGTGTTATCTCGAAAGGGAAAAAGAAATCACCGAAGTCCGAACAGAGCAGTAGTATTTTGTGAGCTTAGTGGTGATGGGGAAATGGTGGACCTGTGTGTCAGAGCGTCAGTTCTCTTTAGCTCTGGTGTGGCTGGCCCACAAGTCTTCCCTGCCATTCTCTGCATGCCCACATCACCTTCAGTAGGCAGCTAGATGCTGGAAAGGATTTGGGGCATGGGTGATGCCCCATGCAGTTTTCTTTGATGGGCACCAGAAGTGCAGCTGTTGCTTTCTTTTTTTTTAAATAAATTTATTTATTTGGCTGTGTTGGGTCTTCGTTGCTGCATGCGGACTTTAGTTGCAGTGAGCGGGGGCTACTCTTCGTTGTGGTGCCCGGGCTTCTTATTGCAGTGGCTTCTCTTGTTGCAGAGCACGGGCTCTAGGCACGTGGGCTTCAGCAGTTGTGGCACGCGGGCTCAGTAGTTGTGGTGCACGGGCTTAGTTGCTCTGTGGCATGTGGGATCTTCCCAGACTAGGGCTGGAACCTGTGTCCCCTGCTTTGGCAGGCAGATTCTTTTTTTTTTTTTTTTAAAGAGTCTGTGCTATCTTTTTTTTTTTTTTTTTTTGCTGCGTTGGGTCTTCGTTGCTGTGCGCGAGCTTTCTCTAGCTGCGGGCAAGCGGGGGCTACTCTTCGTTGCGGTGCGCGGGCTTCTCATTGCAGTGGCTTCTCGTTGCGGAGCACAGGTTCTAGGCGCGTGGGCTTCATTAGTTGCAGCACGCGGGCTCAGTAGTTGTGGCTCACAGGCTCTAGAGCACAGGCTCAGTAGTTGTGGCTCACGGGCTTAGTTGCTCCGTGACATGTGGGATCTTCCCGGACCAGGGCTCGAACCCGTGTCCTCTGTGTTGGCAGGCGGATTTTTACTGTGCCACCAGGGACGCTCCGGCAGGCAGATTCTTAACCACTGTGCTACCAGGGACGTCCCAACAGCTGTTGCTTTTTATTTTCATTACTGATGAATGCATTAATTTGGAACTGACAGCTTCTCAGTTTTAATAGTGAGTATGGTACCATGTTTCTAAGAACAATGTAATTATCTCAAATTTTGAGCCATTATGTGGGAGATAGTAAAATGAATATACCCTAGCAATATTAGGTCACCAAGAAACTGTATAATTAAATGGGCATCTCTTTGATAGAGAAATAAATGAGTCACACTCCCTTTGTATGTGCATTTCAGGGCCATTCTTGACAACCAGTCATACGTGAGATTAAACTTAGGTCTATTGTTTTGGTGTAATTTTTGTGAGTTGGTTGAGATGTTAACAGCAACTGTGGTCATTCAAAAATGGCTATTCACAACTGGAGTATTTTGCAATATAAATCCTAGTTCTTGTTAAATAATTGTATGAGACTGCTGTTTTTGCTGTCAAATGTATGTTTGACATTTTAGTACTATATCTCCCCCGCTTTATTAGTTTTTGTCATATGAAACTAGGTAATTTAGAAACAGCCATTTTCCTTTCCTACGTCTTTAATCTGGCTGTTAGTATTTAGCTGTATTGAATTTTAGATGCTTTCATCTTACTTAAAATACAAATACTTAAATATACACCCAAAAACTTACCTCTAATTCTGCACTCAGAACATTTAATGAAAGAAAAAATATTATTGCATGACTTTAGATAAATAGAAACCACAGACTGCTAAAGTCACAAATAAGGAAAAATAATTATAGATCACTGGGATTTACACTGGGACATGGTCATACAGGAGGCTGGGAAGTTAAAGCTCATATAACACTTTTGACTTATCTTACTATATTATTGTCTTTTCTTTCCTTCTGACAATGTGAGTTCTGATGTGAAATTTCCTTTTGGGTTTCTTGCCTGTTAACAGTTGACATCATAATTTTTAGTATCAAGGGAATATTTTAAACTAAATAAAGATAGGACTTTTTTTTCCTTCTGGGTATTTATATACTAATTCTACTAGTGCAGAAATGGGATAAAAATACCCAGTGGTTATTTTAAAATTCTCAGATTATTTATTTTCACTTGAGTATTGGTTTCCCTAATTGTTAGTTTGGTTTGTTCAGCAGAAATTACATATGAGTTTTCAGTGATCTGTTGTTTTCATTGTCACAATGGACCAGATTTATATCCTGTATAAACCGTGTGGAGTCTATGGGGAAAAATTACCATATATGGAAACTTTCCTTATAGAATCCCCATGGAGTTAGTTACACAGGATGTGAATAGAATTGTTATGGATTCTGAGTTGCAAAAGTCACTGATAATGTGTATTTTGAACATTAATCGTAATCATCACATTAAATTATGTTCAAATACTGTTAAATTTTCAGTACAAGACCATATGGGACACAAGAATATGAATTGTATGGTCATTTTTAAATTGTTTTTCGAAGCGTATTTATATCCCGCCATTTTTTTCCTAATAAGTGTAAAACATTCATTAACAGCACATTTGCTGTGCTGGAGTAGTAAATTGTAATATTTTCTCTATAGAGATTTTGCTTTTATTAATAATGGATTCAGTTAACTGTGAACTGAAGGACCAAGATATAGTTTGATACGTGTTGTAGAAATGGCAGCAACCACGTGCCAGATACAGTGACTAAGTGCAGAGACTCTGGTGCTTGATTGCCTGGATGCAAATCACGGCTTTACCACGTTCTACCAGGGTTTGGCCGTCTACCATCTAAGCTCTTGGGGCCCAAAATGTGGCTTATCTGATGACCTCTTGATGTTAGGGAAATCTGCCTTTTTGGGCCAGGACATCTGCACCAGGGTAAGGCTTATCAAGGGTCACTGTGGAGATTAGACTCTGGCAGTGGGAAAGACTGGCTGAAGAAAGGGAAATCTCACTTCCTAAGACTGGGGGGAAGTTCCATCACGGGGATGTTTGAAGGGACCCAGTAGGAGATCTGAAGGGAGGAGACTGCATGAAACTGATGAAATAGGTCAGGGTTGGCAAATGCCCAGCATATTTCTCACTACTGGTCATCCCTGTGGCAGACATCACTAACTGGTCACAGCACTTTTGTAGAATTGCCTTAAGCCATAAAGGGTTGAAATGTTTTCCTCTTAAAACACTTATCTGTGCAAGTGTTTTCCACATTAGTGTGAACAATAGTCACATGAATAAATATTTAAATAAACTTGAAAACAATTATTGAATTAAGAAAAAAAATTAGGAATCTTAAGTGTTCCAGTAATATCCCTTTTTATATAAAATAAACATACCATTCTCTGTTACATTGTGATTCTCAGTAATATCAAAATAATTCAGAGCTGCTACTCTCGTTTTTTTTTTTTTTGAATTTTTTTTTTCTTTATTTTTTTGGCCGCGTCGGGTCTTAGTTGTGGCATGCGGGATCTTTCATTGCATCGCGCAGGCTTCTCTCTAGTTGTGGTGCTCGGGCTACTCTCTCTAGTTGTGGCGTGCGGGTTTTCTCTCCCTAGTTGTGTCAGGCAGGCTTAGTTGCTCCGTGGCATGTGGGATCTTAGTTCCCCGACCAGGGATTGAACCGGCGTCCCCTGCATTGAAAGACAGATTCTTTACCATTGGACCACCAGGGAAGTCCCCGCTACTCTCTTTTGAATGAAATTTACACCAATTGAAGACATATCCCCAGAGTGTAGCAGCATACCTAACATATACACTAAGCACTCATTCTTTGAAATTTGAATCTGCTGTGGCTTAAGGTAATATTGAAAATATGATGTATGGGCTTTATAGGGGATTGATACTCAGTTTAATTAAATTTTCCGGGCTAAGGAGTTTATCACACATAACTGGCACATATCAGAAATATGTCAGTGGACAACTCTTACCTGTCACCCTTCAGGCAGGAGTAGGTAACAATATGAACTTTTATTATTAAGCCCAAATTTGTTAGAGGTAAACTGCCATTTACTGATACTTTGCTACGTACTGTTAACTTGACTACATCTCATCTAAGTTCACTTATCACTTTTTAAAGATATTTAAGTAAAAATAACGAGGAATTATAATCATCAGTTCATTTACAGCATGAAAACCGAGAATTGTTTCTTTGCCCATCCTGATGTAATTTTAGGAATGAGAAAAATTATGTTCCATTTCTTTGTGAGAATTTCAGACTAAGACGCAGGCTTATTGGCATGCTTTGGGGAACAGTGAGGCTGCTTGGGATGCGTACAGATTAGGAAACTGCAGTGACTCCATTAGAGTATTGTTTACTACTTCCTTTATCCACGGCTACTTCTAGAACACCTAGGCTTAGCGGGAGGCTTTGGTAGGGTTTGGCCTGGTGATACGCATGGATAGTCCACGCATGGGCTTGACTCAGAAGTCTGGAATTTCTTACCTGAAACTTTCCTAGATTTGTTTTAGTATAATGGCGTTTCAGTTGTCTATTGCTATATAACAAACTACCCCAAAATATAGTAACTCAAAATAAGCATTTATTATTATATTTCAGAGTTCTGCAGATTGACTGATTGACTGGAGCCACTGGTGGTTCTTATGTAGAGTCTCTAATGTGGTTGCAGTCAGATGTCTCCTGGGCTGCAGTCATCTAAAGGCTCATCTGAGCTGGAGGGCCAGGATAGCTCTCCCACATGGATATCAGTTGAGGCTGGCTGTTGACTTGAGACTCAGCTGAGGTTGTAGGCAGGAATGCCTATTCTTGGTTTCTCTATGAGATTCAAGCTTCTCACATCATGGTGCTAGGTTCTCAGAGGAAGCATCCTGTGACATAGCATCCAAGAGACCTAGGAGGAAGCTGCAAGGTTTCTTATGACCTGGCCTTGGAAGTCTTAGAAGTCACTTCCACCATATTATATTGGCCAAACAAGTCACTAAGATGAGCCCAGATTCGAAGGGAAGGGAATTGGACTCCTCTTGGTGAGGGAGTGGCAAGAGTGTATTGTAGAAGAGCAAGTAGAATGGAAAATATCTTAGTGGCCATCTTTGGAAAATACACTTTGTCACAAGTAGTTTCCAAACTCTACTCCATGAAGTTGGTGCTTCAGGGATGTGTAAATCAGGGGTCTGCAAACTTTTTCTGTAAAGAGCCAGATAGTGAATATTTTAAACTTGTGGCCCATTCAGTCTCTTTTGCAGCTACTCAACTCTGCCATTGTAGCACAAAAGAAGCCATAGACAAATGAGTGTGGCTGTGTTCCAATAAACCTTTATTTATGGATGTGGAAATTTGAATTTTATATAATTTTCACATGTCAAAAAATATTCTTCTTCTTTCATTGTTGTTTTTTTTTTCAACTCTTTTAAAATGTAAAAAAACATTCTTAGATCAAGGGCCATACAAAACCAGGTGGTAGGCAGGCTTTAGCCCATGCACCTTAGTTTGCTGACCCCTGCTCTTAATATTTGATTTGAATTTCATTTTTAATTGCTAAAAAACCTAAAAGAACAACAGATACATTCACATATTAAAAATAACTAATTTTGATATGTGGGGAACTACTGATAGATGAACTTAGGTTCTCATTGGTTGACTTTATTATTAAATATTATAAATTTGAACTTATAAATGTATGTCAGTTTTACATATTGGGCTCTGGCATAATATTCTGTTTGAAAAAAGGTTGTGTTAAAAATGACTGAAAAAAATAGAACAAAGAAACAAAATCACAGGACATTTGAAGGCTTAATTTCTAGTCTGTTCTCAGAATAACACTAGGTAAGACAGACTAAGGAGAACTTCTGTTTGATTCAATTTCACAAATATTTATGGGATGCAGAGGAATAGCATGTGATAAGAGATAAGAGGGCAAAAAGCTTTCAAAAAATTTAAAGTTCAACTGGATATGGGGGGTGAGGCAGTGAGGGGAGAACAGAGAGGGTTATGATATTAAAACGATATGTTTCTCTTTCAGTTAAGGCAGTGTAAATGAGATTATTTTTGACACAGGTACCCATGAATCAAAGAAAAAATTGGATGTCATTGGAATTGGCATTATATAATGGGCAGAATATGACAAGGGAAACCAACTTTTTCTTTAAATTTTATTGGAGAGCAATATACATATGATAAAATTATCCATTTTTAAAAGTATATCCATTTAAAATGTACAGTTTGGGGGCTTCCCTGATGGCGCAGTGGTTGAGAATCTGCCTGCCAATGCAGGGAACACGGGTTCGAGCCCTGGTCTGGGAAGATCCCACATGCCACGGAGCAACTGGGCCCATGAGCCACAAATACTGAGCCTGCGCGTCTGGAGCCTGTGCTCTGCAACAAGAGAGGCTGCGATAGTGAGAGGCCTGCGCACCGCGATGAAGAGTGGCCCCCGCTTGCCACAACTAGAGAAAGCCCTCGCACAGAAAAAAAAAAACACCCAACACAGCCAAAAATAAATATAAAAAAATAAATTTAAAAAAAATGTACAGTTTGATGAATTTTGGCAAATGTGTACCTATGTGTAACCATCACTATCAGTACAATCAAGATATAGAACATATCCGTCACCCCACAAAATTACCTTGTGCCACTTTGCAGTGTATCTCCATGTTTCTAGAATTTCATATAAATGGGATCATACAATGTATACTTGTTTCATTCAGCATAATGTTTTCAGTCATGTTGTTGTGGCTAGTGGTAGTTCATTTCTTTTTATTACTGAGTAGTAGAAAAAATACATAGTTGGCTCAGCCATTTGCCTGTTGATACTGAGTTGTTTCCTGTTTTTGGTTCTTATGAACAAAGCTGATGTAATTACTCATGTTTAATTCTCTGTGTGGACATATGTTTTCATTCTTCTTGGGTAAGGACCTAGAAATGCAATTATTGAGAAATTGCCAAGCTGATTTCTGAAATGGTTATACTTTTTTGCATTCCCATCAGCAATGTGTGGGAGTTCAGTTGCTTTATATCTTGTCAACACTTGATATTGTCAGTCTCTTTAATTTTAGCTAGTCTAATGAGTGTGTAGTGGTATATTGTGATTTTAACTTACACTTCCCTCATCAGTAAAGACGTTGAACATCTTTTCACGTGCTTATTGACCATTGGTATATCTTCACTGATGAAGTGTCTGTTCAAATACTTTGACTTATAATTGAATTTTAAGAGTTCTTCATATATTTTGATACGATCTTTTTAAAGACATATGTCTTGATAATATTTTCTTATAGACTGTAGCTTTTTGTTTTCTTAATGATGTTAAGTTTTTAATTTTCATAAAATACAGTTTTTCAGTGTCTTGTGTCTTATATAAATTTTTTTCCTAACCTAAGGTCGTAAAGGTTTTTCTCCCAAACGTTTTATATGTTTTGCTTCTATGTGTACTATGATCCATTTTCAGTAAATTTTTGTGTATAGTGTGATGTAATGATGGACATTTATTTTTTTTCCACCAAAATTCAGTTGTTCCAGCACCATTTCTTGAAAAGACAATCCTTTCCCCATTGAATTGGCAACTTTATCAAAAATCAATTGTCTCTCTATTTTATTCCAGAGATCTCTGTGTTTATCCTTAGGCCATGGTATTATAGTCTTGATTGCTACAGATTTATGATTCCTTTTGAAATCAAGTAGTGTAAGCACTCCAGTTCTGTTCTTTTTCAAAATTGTTTTGGCTATACTTGATTCTTTCATACCCATAGAAATTTTAAAATTTGCTTGTCAATTTCTACAAAAAGTCCTACTGATATTTTGATTGAGAGTGTTTAATCTATAAAGCAGTTTGGGGGGAGTTGATGGTTTAACAATTTTGAGTCTTCCAGTTCATGAACATGGTATATCCGTCCTTTCATTTAAGTCTTCTTTAGTTTCTCCCAGCAATGGTAAAATGAGTTATGAAATTAAAAGAATAGTTGGGGTTTCTTTTTATCACTGCTAAAAAAATACTTATCTGGAGTAGAGTAACTTACCTCACCCACTGAATATTTGTTTCTAGGGAAAGTATAGTAAAATGTAAAAGTTGGTGGTATTAGTAAAATCTCATTAATTCAAATTTGGAGGACTTCCTTGAACTTGTGAAAAGTCTTAAATAGCCTGAAAAATGAGACTTTACTAAACAAATGTTGTCATGTAGAAGTCTTTGGGGGGAGATATTTTAGCAAATAGATAAGCAGAGTTTGTGTGTTTATGTAAAATGCTATTTTTACAGCTATTTTAAAACATTTGCTCTCTCAACATGATTAACTACTTCTTTCTTCCTCTTGTTTGTTATCTTAGGAGATCACTTTCTTATATTTTAGAAGTAAATTTACTCCAGTTTTTGCCTAAATATTCACATTTCTTTAATTAGAAGGATCTGAACTTACAAATTTTTATATTTAGAAACAGGATCCCTCTTCTTATGAAACTCGTCCTATAGTCCTACTGGGTTACCAGCCTTTTTAAGAGTCTATTAAATCTATTGATCCTTATGATTTCAAGAGATTTGAAGCCAACCTCTCTCTAAAAATACATTCAGGATGGCGTTTGTCACCTTTAAAAATTAAATTGAATTTGAATTGACTTTATTTTTTTAAGAATGTTTTCTAATTATTTGACACTAGTTGTGATAATTTCCAAAGTCTTCAAACTTCATGAAGCCAGATTTGATAGAGATTGAATTGACCTGACATAGCATATTATGTATATGCATTATAAATATGAATCAGTAAACATTTATCTAATGCCTAAAGCAACTAACATCAAATCCCCCCACCCTTGTTTTAAGCAGCTTATAAAACAGCAGTTCTGTAATAACCCCCAGTTAACTAATGTAGTCTTTTGAAAACTATGGGGCTGAATATACTTAATGGATTATGAGTTCATCTGTACTGACTTTCTCACCCTTTTTCTGAGTTGGTTCCAGGTAGTCCTACTATATTAGTTATTTTTGGTGTAAGTATATAGCACAATGCTTCAGAACCTGGGAGTTGAGACAGACAGACAAGGGGGCCTACTTTTACTCTGTAGCTGTGAGCATCTTATCTCAGCCTTAGTTTGTTCATCTGTAAAATGGGTATAATAGGTAACCTCATGAGAGTCTTATAATTCTTAAGTTAAATAGGTAGGTAGGGGGACAAGCCCTTAATGGCACATAAGCAATCAATAGTTTAATTATTTTTAAAGTTTTCCATACCAGAAATACTACATAGTATGTGTATATTGGTTATGAGATGGAGTATAATTGAGGGTAGAAATGGCAGCATCAGATGTATACAAGTTGAAAAGAATGAGAAAAAATAATTTTAAATGAAAAAGTTATTATTTGGTCCTTGCCATCTGGCAGCCTACATTCTCAGGGGGCAGGATGAGTGAAATATATATAAAATTCATGCATGTATACTTTATTTTAATATTGATTTGTAGAAACGTTTTCACACATATATAGTTACCTAAGATAAGTGTTCTTGCTTCTGTTTATATCCACAGTCTCCTCGCTTCTGGTATCATTCTCATGGGTTTCTGTAATAGTCACCTTAACTTGTCTTCTTAGCTCCCCTTCCACCATGCCTAGGTGATTTTTTTGACTCTTTAAAAAAATTGAGATATAATTAACATACTATAAAATGCACAGATATTGTCTTCTATTCTATTAGTTTTGACAATTTTACATGCACCTATAAGCACCACCCAAGTAAGATATAGAGCATTTCTCATCACTTCAGAAAGTTCTCTTGTGCCTTTTCCAAATGGTTTCCCTCATCACTAGGCAGTCATTTTCTGATTTTTATGATTTAAGATTAGTTTTGCCTTGGAGTTAATGTATGTGGAATTACGCAATTTGTATTCTTTTATGTCAGCTAGCTTGCTGATCATGTTTTCCAATGGCCAACACCTGTTCAAAAACTCGATGACTCTGCTTTTTGAACTAAATATAAACTTTTTGCCCAGGTGTTCAAAGCTAGCCACCATACGGTTGCCACTTTCCTCTCCTGGCTTAACTCCCACTACTACTCTGTATTTATTATTTGCTTTTTCCTGAGTGCCTTTTCTCATGCAAAGCCTTCTATTTGGATCTTACCTCTATTTCCAGCTATTCAAATCTTAACCATTCTCTAACTCTTTGAAGTTCATCTCAGGTACCAGTTACTCTGTGAATTTTCCTGGTTCTCCTAATGTGATGGTTCTCAAGCACTTTTTTTTTTTTTTTGAATCATCATCACATGGTCATCATCATAGAAACTTCTTTTGCACACAGAACAATTATTCTCAACTTTTCCAACATCATCCTTCTCCTGTCCCCTGTCCCTCTAATCACTGCTCCCTACCAAAACTCATCCCACATTTTTGAATACCCTGTTGCACTTTTTAACGAAGGGTGCATGGTTCCTGGTTTACATGCTCTGGAATCTGACTTTTGAGGCTGAAATTCTCATTCTGCCCACTGTATGACCTTGGGTAGATTAACTACTCTGCACCTCAGTTTCTTCCTCTGTAAAATGGGGATATGTATCGCATACTATATCATGGGCTGTTGTGAGTTTTTAAATGCAATTAAATGCTTATTACTTAGTAAAGACTCAATAAATGTTACCTATTATTATTAGGTATTATCATATTGGAATCTTTTATGTTATTGCTTTATACTTCCAATTGCATTGCATTTTCCCTGTGACTTGGGTGTATTCATCTTAGTGGCTATCAAACTAAACAATAATAGTAATTTGTCCATTTAATAGTTTTCTGTATGAAAGCTATGATGTGTTGGGAGATTTATTTAAAGACAGAATATTAGTGGTTCTGGGTTTTGTGCTTAATTCACCTAACACCTGTATTTATTTAATCTCATGTTTCAGAGTGTCTTGCTTATTAAAGTAAACACAATAATGTCAGTATCCTTCTCTTTATTAAGGAAAATGTGAATGGAATTCATACCTTCGTAGTGGTACCATATTTTATCTTATCTCAAGCTTGATATTTAAGGAGAATCTTTTAAATACAAATAATCATTCCCTAATTTTTCTGATTTGTATGTTTGTAGTTTTGTTTGTTAGATTTTCTTAAAGTCATGCATATCTATAGTTCTTTTTTTTTTTAAAGCTTCATGATACTTTGATATAGATGCTGCAGCATGCTTTGCATTGATTAACCTCCATTTAAATGGATTAGTGACATTTGATAAACTTTTCTCTTTTCTTTTTTTTTTTTTGGTCTGCATTGCGTCTTCGTTGCTGCACGCAGGCTTTCTCTAGTTGCAGCGAGCGGGGACTACTCTTTGTTGCGGTGTGTGGGCTTCTCATTGCGGTGGCTTCTCTTGTTGCAGAACACGGGCTATAGGCGCACGGGCTTCAGTAGTTGTGGCATGTAGGCTCAGTAGTTGTGGCTCGCAGGCTCTAGAGTGCAGGCTCAGTAGTTGTGGCGCACGGGCTTAGTTGCTCCGCGGCATGTAGGATCTTCCTGGACCAAGGCTCGAACCCGTGTCCCCTACATTGGCAGGCGGATTCTTAACCACTGCGCCACCAAGGAAGTCCCTTGGTAAACTTCTTGATGCTTAATTGGAATGCACAGAATTATCACTATTTAAGGAAGAATAGTAGGGAAATAAAAGACCTATGAGTTTACTTTTGGGTTTATTTCTTTTAGGTTTTATACTAGCATATATCAGAGATGTTTTTGTTTGTGTAAGGGGGAACAGATAGCAGCATTACTACTCTCTGCAGTATTTGTGCATATCATGAAAGACTTTTACTGTGGTGTTGCAACATGCCTTGCTTCCCTTCAGGCTTTCACTAAGCAAATACAATCTGTGCGTACATTTGATTTCATGCAGAGGATTGGAGAGTTGGGTTTTTTAGATATAAAATACCCAGGTCCCTGAGTCTTTGGGTCTTCATCGGCTGGGTATTCATCAGCTGCGCACCTGACTATCATCCATTTGTTTTTAGTATTCAATTGACCTTTTCCAGGCTCTCTTGTTGAGGAAGTTGGAGTCTGCATAACACCAGCTGTGTGTGGTGTCAGAATGGAACAATAATTCAGGGATACAGAGTATGCCTCGCCTTTGTTTCCTGAAATTGTGCATTGATTCCTTTTGTCAGTAGAATATTTCAAATGAATGAAAGCAACATTTTCTATTTTTAGTTATTGGGGGAGGGGTATTTGCTTTAAAAAGCAAATAATTTGTCTGAAAATTCAAATTTTATTCAGTACATCTAATTTGCTTAAAGTAAAACACACATATATAGGAGAAATTTTAACTGTCTTCAATGTCATGGTTGTCAGACCCTTTCTCTTCACAGCCTTGATTATTTAAAGTTATTTTTTAGGCTTTTTCATTTTTAATAAAGGAACTTTCTCCATTCTAACTACTTCTGCCAGCACGAGAACAGTTTTTTTTCATGAATATTTTCAGGAATTTTTCTATCTGACATTTTAAAGTGGATTAAAGTGGATTATGTTTATAGAGTTAATATTTCCTTTCCTTTGGCATTGAATGTACTATAATTTGTAGCTTCCAAAAATTAGGGTTAGTCTAGTTTTTTCTTCTTCCCCTGAGTACATTCTTTGTAGAATTTGTTAGTTCAGGATCTAATATGAATCAATAAATATTTTCTGCTAACTATTATGGACAACCAGATGATTGGGAATTCTTGAGAAGCATACAAAGAAATATATAGCTTTATGTGTACTTTATAAATCATTCTGGAGATTTCTTAGGATATTGGCATTAAAAGCCTGAGGTACTGATTTTTCTTTTTCTGACCTGGACTGCATTTGTGAAGGACCCAGGCTGACAAGTAAAATAGTTCCTTGCTGTTTAATAAATCTTTCTGGGAGTTGTTTATTATGGTTTGGGAAGCTCATTCCATGCATTAAGACTTGACTTTCCTGTGTTTTCTTAGAACTCCTCGCTCCTGAAATACTAAAATTTCTACCTTGCCTTCCGTGCAGCTGAGCCACGTCCCTATTAGTGACCCATCCTCTTTGGCAATCAACTCACGTTATCAATGATTGGATGTCAGGCCAAATGATGCAGCATGTTTTATTTTATCATTTCTGTTGTATAGGACCCCCGAAAACATCATGTCTGGAATAAGGGACAATATGACATGTAGAGTGAATCAGTAGAACTGGATAGGAAATTCCTCAGTATTTTACTCATTGAGCTGACTGGACTTCTATTTAATTTTTTGCTTTTGAAAATTAGTAGTAGAAATAAGTAGAAATAAGGCTAAGTAACAGCTGTGCTAGGCTTTATACTCTTAGTTTCCTTCCCAGTCACTATGAAAATGAGGCATGATCATTTAAGCTGCCTTTTCAGAGAACCCATTTTGTATTTTGAAAAAGTCGTTGCATAATAATAATAATAATAATAATAATAATAAAATGCCCCACATGTGGTGGAAAAACCACAACTGCTCGAATCTCCCAATCCAATCTTCAGTTTAAAATCCTGTCCTAGGGGTGGAAGTAGGTGTGGTAACAATGTCAGACTTTTTTTTTTTCCGTGCCATTTTTCAGCAGTTCAGCCTAAAGGTCCATTATACTCTTACAAAATTCAGGAGGTCACTTCATAATAACCAAATTTAAAAGCTGTTGGTTGGAGCCAGCATTCTGTCTCTAGGATCGCTGGCAATATAAGTAGAGAGAGCAGCTCTGCCCTGAACAGCTGCCGTGGAAGCCACACGGGCAGCCAGAGCAATTGCCTGTGCCATGTTCGGTGAGGCAGCCTTTCCCTTAAACATTGGTATTTTATGCTGGTGATTAGAAGAATTTGGCATTTGGGAGCAAGGTCCTGTGACCTTGTATCTTTTATGAAAATGCACAGCATTGAAGTTTTACGTTATGCCCTTAATATACAGTCCTAACTACAAAAGCTTCCTGAGGAGCGCCGGTTTCAGGCTGAAGAGGAAAAGATTTTATGATGCTGTTTAAACTGAGCAAGGCTCTCAAATGTAGTGGATTAGAATGAGGTGGAAAACAGACAAGCCTGTGGTAAGACGGGTCCAAAAAGGTTGATCCTAGCCTCTGACCATCACCTCTTGCATTGACTGGACCCAAGTTACCAACAGAGAGTTTCTTTTGGTCAAGATAATTGAAGTGCTTTGATCTTTTCAAATTCTCCTGTTGGAGATGGAGGGAATATTTTATTCAGTTGTCATGAAACTATTAAAATTATCTGTTACATGTTCAGCACACTGTGCTGCACTTAAAGTTTAAAAAAAATTTTTTTTTTTTTATTGTTCTTATGTTCTCTGAGGGCTTTTACGACTAGCCTATGCTTCTGAAATGTGTAAGGGAGAGATCAAATGAGACTTCTTTTAATTAATTATATAGCAAATAGCATAATTGTGAATTTCATGAAATTATTTCTAGATAGAGTTGAATCTAATATCTGACATTATAGTTTAGCTAATCACTTCCCAACATTTAAACTGTCTAGCCAGTGGTAAATGGATGCTTTGAGAAATAATTTTCTGTAGTAGGCTTCTGGGGAATGTTAGTGTTAGTCTGTATAGGAACAAGACTGACCCCAGACTGCATTGAAATAGTTGTTTCAGATACTTGTGCTCAGCATGTGCAGATGTTGAGGGTAGTTTTTAAAGTAAAAACTCTTAGTGCCTTTTGTTCTTTAAGGGGGATGATGGGGGAAGGAGGAAGCTAGACTTTTTATCACTACAGCCTTAAGTGAAAAATACCTTATAAGATGTTGGATGCTAAAAAGGTAGTCTAATATGACAGCTTTTTAAAGGGATAGTTGTAGGTAGATATAATGTGATAACTGTTCTGTAATTTGCCTGGAGTCCTCTTCATTGCTAATGATCATTCCTAAGCCAGTTGGAAAAGAGTCCCAGTTTACTAAGGAGACCACAGTGAATGGCCAGAATTGGGCAGTTCCTACTTCTAAGAAGCTTTTGTTCACTTCGGTTCCTGCAGTAACCAGTGCTGGTCAGTTTTAGTCCTCTTTATAATTAAGAGTTTCCTCCAGTGAGTATTGATTGATACCTAATGACATTTTTATTCCTCAAGGCTAGGGTGAGAGCTACTTTTAAAACATGAAACCACTTTAATCTTTTTAGTGGACATCTAAAATAACATATTGTTTCTTTAGCACACCAAAGTTCATTTTCATTGTAGACATCTTAAATAATACAAATCATGAGAAAAGGGAGAGAGAAGAAAAAGAAGGCCCTGAGCTTTGGAGCCAGATGGACTTGGGATTGAATCCTGGTTCTGCCCTTTACTGGGCAAGTGATCTTTGGTCATCTTATAATCTTTCAATAGAGAACAACACCCAGCCCATGCTGAAAGGGTTAATGAGACAGTATCTATAAATACCTTAAAACAGTGCTCCGCATGTAGTAAGTGTTGAATATGTACTTATACAAGTATAAATACGAATAAACATGTATTGAATACTTGTAGGTTGGTGTACTGAGGGATTTACAACATAGATAGATCTATATAAAGGTGTGTATGTGTGTAAATTCTAGTGAACGTCTTCAGCTGTGTCTTTAAAACAGAGTGCCCTGCTCAATAAGTGGGAGGTTTTATGATTATTCATAACATCCCAAGTCCTCTCCCTTGGTGATAACTTCTCTTTATTTGTTTTAACATAAAATAGTCTTTGAGTGATATATGTATAAAAGGATATCACTTTCTATATACTACTTTGCAATCTACTTTTTTTTTTTTAATTTTTATTTATTTATTTATTTATTTTTGGCTGTGTTGGGTCTTCGTTTCTGCGCGAGGGCTTTCTCTAGTTGCGGCAAGTGGGGGCCACTCTTCATCGCAGTGCGCGGGCCTCTCGCTATCGCAGCGTCTCTTGTTGCGGAGCACAGGCTCCAGACACGCAGGCTCAGTAATTGTGGCTCACGGGCCTAGTTGCTCCGTGGCTTGTGGGATCTTCCCAGACCAGGGCTCGAACCTGTGTCCCCTGCACTGGCAGACAGATTCTCAACCACTGCGCCACCAGGGAAGCCCGCAATCTACTTTTTTTTATTTAACACTATTTTATAAATATTTTGCACAATGCCAAATTTAACAGCCATCGATTTTTTTACATTTATTTATTTAAAATTTTTTTATTGGAGTATGTAATGTTGTATTAGTTTCAGGTGTATAGCAAAGTGAATGTTATACATATACATATATCTACTCTTTGTTAGATTCTAGCCATAGATTATTTTGCTGTAGGTTGAAACATTTTTAAACTAATCCTTTACTAATGTTAAGTTTTTTGTTTGTTTTTGTTTTCATTTTATCTCCTATAAACATGTGTAGTAAACATTCTTGTGGTTAAATCTTTGCACATAGTGATGCTTTTTTCCTTAGGATAAATTCCTAGAAGGTAGAATTAAAGGACAAAAAGCATGCAAGAATTTAAAATACTTGGTTCCTATTACTAGATTACCCCGGGGGTTTGTACTCCTTTGGTATATATTTTACAAATGTATTTGTGTAAACTCAGAAGTTATAAGGTGATGGAAGAATGCAATAATTTCATTTACTTTCTCCCTTTTGTATAAGAAAAAGCTTTTAATTTTATTTTTTTTAATTTATAATTTTTGTGTAAAAGAAAGGTGGCTGCAGTGAACCCCTTCTCCCTATTCTGCACCTGTGCAGGTCCCAGCAGGGTGGCTGGGGCCCTCGGTTAGGCTGTGATCTTGGTGTGTCTGGTTTGAGCTCAGTTTGCTACAGTTGGCCCACCTCTTTATAGTCATAGACCATACTGTCTATCCTAGCCAGTCATCCTGCAAAACTTGGACAGCAGTCCCAAGGGAAAGAATCTGCTGTGGGAGCTAGAGGAGCCCAAGAAGCTTCATTAGTAACATGCTTGCTCATGAAAAGAGTTCTTTTAAAGAAATTCAGATACTATCAATTGGTAAGAATGTATTTATACTATGAACAATAAATGACACACTTAAATTGAGCAAGTTGCATCATAATAAGTCTCTAGGGAGTGGTCATTGGTAAACTTTATTTTAAAGATTGGAGTGTTAATCTGCCGATTCAGTTCATTTCTTTGCCAATGGATCCAGATGTACCTGTTTGTCACTATGGAGTATTGACAGGTGCCAGTGTTTTTTTGGAAACCATCACTGGTAGGGAGAGTTCCTGATATATTTAGACTTCCATATTTGCATTTAATATAGCCTATGCAATAATATCATTGCCAAAATGTCTATAATTAACTCTGAATTAATCTAGTGTCTTGAACAATATTTTTCTCGTTTTATTCTATAAAACCTAGTTCATGGAATTACACACACACACACACACACACACACACACACACACACCATCAAACCTTACTATTCACTGGTTTGGGTTTTATTTTTCTTCCTTCACTTCTTCCCTCCTCTCTCCACTATGTACTCCACCCCTTTTCTTTGGATTGAGTTAGAGTTACCTTCAGTAGAAGATACTTCCTGAAAATTCAAGGATTTCTCTAGGGAAGTCTTTAAGGACTGTATCTGCTTTGTGGTGTGAAGCCTCTGAACATGAGCAGGAAAGCCTGGGTGATGTGTGTGCAAATGTATTAGCTAATTTCTATTTAAAGGGCTTAGAAATGTGTCATTCTGAAATACAGGATTGGATTTTTACTGCATATTCATTTTTTCTTCACTGAGGATAAATGTAATTTTGGTAGGTAAGCAAGCAGATTGGTTATTCGTTGCAAATTCTGCTCTTGCTGGAGTGTCCTGCTTTTCTCCTCCAGTGAAGCCTAGAGACGTTTATGTGCCAAGGAATCATGTTACAGTAACTAAATTAGCAAGAGCTATGAGACAGTGGTATGGATACTTTTAGAGAATTGATATTAGCAAAGGATGAAGGTCTGAAAAGCAGTTGCTACTTTAATTGCAATTTTAATTCATTAATCAAGAATTAATGCTTGATTAATGCTTGGTGCTAACTGGAATGTTTCCCTCTTTTCCATACATTTTCTCCTATGTTATTTCTCTTGCATTATTACTGTGTATCCATATATATTGTCTTTTAATAAGATCAGTTTTCTCACATATAAATTCCCCTTCTGTCTGCATACCTATGTCCCTCTTTTCCTAAAATAGCTGTATAGGTTATTTCAGCACAGCGTATTTTGCTTTAAAGAAAAATAAGAAAGTCCTTTTCCCTAAACTGCATGCACATACTTGTGGTAAGCAGAATAATGACCTCCAAAGATGTCCACGTCCTAATCCCTGGAACCTGCATATATATAATATTAAATGGCAATGGAAAATTAAGGTATCAGTTGGAACTAAGGTTTTTAATGAGCTGACTATAAAATACAGAGATTATCCTGAATTATCTAGGTGGTCCCAGTGTACTCACAAAAGGTCCTTTAATGTGGAAGGGGGAGGTAGAAGAAGAGGCCAGAGTAATGCGATGTGAGAAGAACTCAACCTGCTGTTGCTGGCTTTGAAGTTGGAGGAAGAGGGCCATGAGCCAAGGAATGTGGGTGGCCATATGTAACCTTCCAGAAATATTTTTGTGTAGTAAATGCCTGCATATATTTCTCATCCTTTTATTTATTTAATCTGTACTTTTATATTCCTTGAGTTATTGCTTTTTAGATCAGGTGTTGAAAAGATATTGTAGAGACTATCATTTAGATCGATTTTATATTTTTAATATAGTAGATTTTTTTGTTTTTCATCAATAGAGCCCTTTAATTTTTATTTATTTATTTATTTATTTTTGGCTGTGTTGGGTCTTCGCTTCCGTGCGAGGGCTCTCTCCAGTTGTGGCAAGCGGGGGCCACTCTTCATCGCGGTGCGTGGGCCTCTCACTATCGCGGCCTCTCTTGTTGCGGAGCACAGGCTCCAGATGCTCAGGCTCAGTAGTTGTGGTGCACGGGCCCAGCTGCTCCGCGGCATGTGGGATCTTCCCAGACCAGGGCTCGAACCCGTGTCCCCTGCATTGGCAGGCAGATTCTCAACCACTGTGCCACCAGGGAAGCCCCGATTATATATTTTTAAAAAAACAGTTTCCTAGTATTCCTTTATATGGTTTTACAACAGTTTATTTAAATAGTCCTCTATTGATGGACTATTAGGTTGTTTTCAGTTTTGGCTGTTACACGTTGTCTTAAACCTTTGAGGCTGCTGTAACAAAATATCATAGTGTGGGTGGCTTATGGACAGCAGAAATTTATTTCTCACAGTTTTGAAGGCTGGGAAGTCCAAGATCAAGGCACTAGCATGGTTGGATTCTGGTCAGGGCCTGCTTCCTGGTTCTTGCTGTGTCCTCACATGGCAGAGGGACAGGGGAGCTCTTTGGGGTCTCCTTGGGGTTAGGATTCAACATGTGAATTTTGGGGGTACATAGACATTCAGCTACAGCACAAGTCTTTGTGAACATGCATAAGTATATTTTCAACACAAATTCCTAAAAATGGAATGTATGGAGAAGTTTATGATTTTAAAATTTTGATGGTTATTGCCAATTTACTTAACAAAGAGGCTATCCAAGGTCTACTCTGTTTTATAGCCTCTGTCTGGGCTAGAGTGTATCTTGATTTTTAGTCACAGTGAAATGGAAAGAGCAAAACACTAAAAGACAGAGATCAGACAGACTGTCACTCTCTTTATTCCCAATTAAACACAATGTCAAACACTGTTTCCTGATTTCCAGGCTTCAGTTATGCAGATGATCTGGGTCTTAGAGCCAGTGGGGTTCCTTTGGCAGTGATGAGAATAAACAGCAGTTGGGGTGCCCATGTCCTGCAGCCTAGTTCCTGTGGGATGACTGTGTAACTCTAGCAGGGGAAGGAAGGTGATCTGATGTCCAACCTTGTCTTTTCCCTTACTTGGGATACTGATGCACTCAGAAACACAGTATTTAGCTAGTGTGCATGATTCCTGAGTATAGTTCTGTTTTGGAAATACGCAGCCTGTTTTTAGAAGGGGCACAAGACTTTGGCATATTAATTTTTCAATGACAGGTAAGATGTTTGCCTCATGAGCTGGAAAAATCATGTAGCATTTGAAGGGGTCCTGAACGTGGGGTACAGGACATTTTCTTCCAAGAGTCTTCCATAAGACATCATCAGCAATAATGTATGAAAATACCTGCTCACTTCACTTTCATCAAGTTAGTCTGAACAAACTTTAAAAAATGACAATTGTACCACTTCCTAGCTCTGTGATGTTAGGATGATTACATAGTTTTCTTACCTATAAAATAAGGATAATAGTACATAGGAAGCATGATCATTTTTTACAGTTACTATTACTCTTTGTCAACCTGATGAGTGAAAATAATATCTCATTTAACTGTTTCTTTAATTATTAATGAGGTTGAACATTGTTAAATATGTATAAAAAATTTTATTGATGTATAATTGCTTATTTTATATTAAGAAGGTTAATTGTTTTTCTGCCATCTATTTTTCAAATAAACTTTTCCAGTTTGTCATTTATTTTTTGTCTTTATTCATGGCATTCTTCTCTCATGCAGACATTTCAAATATTTATGTAGTCAGATTTTTTTGTGTTGTTTTGTTTATAGCTTTTTCTTTGTGTCTTGCCTACAAAGGCCTTCCCTTCTACAAGATTTTTTAAAAATTATTAAAACCTCCCGTATTTCCTTCTAGAACTTTTACACTTTTCTTTTTTTTTTTACTTTTCAATCTTTGATCCACCAATAGATTGTTTTCTCTTTTCAAGGAAAAATTTATGCAATTAAATAGTAGAATGAGATTTGGCATAATCTTTAGGGTCTTTATGTTAAATATATAATATATTTTAACAGAGTGGTACTGCTCAGTATATATTCTTTCATTAACGATGATAATAAATAATTGTTTTTTTACTTTTGAAGTTTCGGTATAACTATTTAGGGGTGGGATAAGTAGTGTTTTGGACCATAATGGCAATGCAAAACAAATCACCTTTTTGTTTTTAAATTATCATAGTAATCGATAAAGAATTAGGCATTCAGGAATGAGTTATCATTGAAGCATCACAAAACATGCTACTAATAATCAATCTTTGGAATACCTTGCTATTATCTAAGTCTACTCTCTGATGTCTGATAATAGCAGTTTGGGGGAGGAAATTGTATTCAGTCTTAGTAATTTTTTGTTTTGACTTAAGCTTCTCAATGGGGGAATAAAGATGAATTACTTATGCCTTATAGTCTTAGAGTTGTTGTTTGAAATTGGTGTTGATAAACACAGTGACTAATGAAGCAAGCATTGGTATGCATTGCTGGGGTGTTTGAGACTATTCTTTTTCAGTTTTTCCATTGTGGCCTTACAAAATTCTATTCTCCTTAAAGAAGTCATGAGTTTGAGACAAATTAACTTTTTAGGTCCAGAAATATTTTCTTGATTAAATATGTATTACTTCTGTGAATAACTGCCTCGTATTCCCAGGTCAACAGGACTCAGAGGAGGCCAGAGAGTTTCCTGTGTTTAATTGCCTTTAGCCAACGAAGGCTTGTCATGAGTGGGGTCTAAAGGGAGCCTGACCTCACCTCCCAAGATGAGGAAGTGATTGTCTACACCATCATAATATATAAACATTGTTATTTATTGAAGTCCCTCAGAATATAGCATAAATGTTATTTCGGTTTTCAGATTTTAATATCAGTGCTATTAAGTCCAAACTTGTAAAACAACACCAACACATCCCTGTGAGACAGCAAATATTATTCCCGTTCACAGCTGTAGAGATTCCAGTTGAATATTAGTGCCTGCTGTGCCTGAGCATGAAGATGCCAGTCTCTGTTTCTTAACTTTCTAGCCAGTTTTCCTTAATTTCATTTACATTTCTCATGGTCTGCATTTCTCAGGGTCAAAGAAAATTTGAGAGAATAATAGAAAACTACATTCTTAGCAACTCTGAGGAAAGCACTTTATAATACTCTGCCTCTGGACCACCCTGCCTGTTGTCATTATTTATTCTTTCTTAGTGCATTGTTCTTTCATAGTGCACAACCCTTGCATGGGTGCTTAAATGCCTCCCTTTTCCCTTTCCTTCTCTCTCCAACATCTTTTCACCTTGGCTTCATAAAGAAAGAAAAGGGGATTGTTACAGTTTTGATTTACATATCTGATAGAATGTTTCATTTTAGGGGAAAGGATAAGGCATGTGGGAGGTGGAAGAAGGAGAAAGAGGGAAAGAAGAATCTTATCTTTCTAACAAAACAAATTGGATAACACCACTCTGGTTAAAAATCTGATAACCCAGTACCATTTGAGGGCTTGATATATACCAGGCACCATTCAGGAACTTTGTGTTCTTAATTCATTTAATCCCTAGGGTAGGTTTTGTTATACCATTTCACACAAGATGAAGTGAATTCAGAGAAGTTTTAAAGAAACTTGTCTATGGTCACACAGTATGAGAGCCAAGAATCAAATCCAGAACTCTGTGACTCTAAAGTTAGTGTTTTTCTCTATGACATAAATCACAGCAAGATCCTTTTTGACCCAGCTCCTAGAGAAATGGAAATAAAAACACAAATAAACAAATGGGACCTAATGAAACTTAAAAGCTTTTGCACAGCAAAGGAAACCATAAACAAGACCAAAAGACAACCCTCAGAATGGGAGAAAATATTTGCAAATGAAGCAACTGACAAAGGATTAATCTCCAAGATTTACAAGCAGCTCATGCAGCTCAATAACAAAAAAAAACAAACAACCCAATCCAAAAATGGGCAGAAGACCTAAATAGACATTTCTCCAAAGAAGATATACAGATGGCCAACAGACACATGAAAGAATGCTCAACATCATTAATCATTAGAGAAATGCAAATCAAAACTACAATGAGATATCATCTCACACCGGTCAGAATGGCCATCATCAAAAAATCTAGAAACAATAAATGCTGGAGAGGGTGTGGAGAAAAGGGAACACTCTTGCACTGTTGGTGGGAATGTAAATTGATACAGCCACTATGGAGAACAGTATGGAGGTTCCTTAAAAAACTAAAAATAGAACTACCATACGACCCAGCAATCCCACTACTGGGCATATACCCTGAGAAAACCATAATTCAGAAAGAGTCATGTACCAAAATGTTCATTGCAGCTCTATTTACAATAGCCAGGACACGGAAGCAACCTAAGTGTCCATCATCGGATGAATGGATAAAGAAGATGTGGCACATATATACAATGGAATATTACTCAGCCATAAAAAGAAATGAAATGGAGGTATTTGTAATGAGGTGGATGGATCTAGAGTCTGTCATACAGAGTGAAGTAAGTCAGAAAGAGAAAAACAAATACCGTATGCTAACACATATATATGGAATCTAAGGAAAAAAAAAAAAAGGTCATGAAGAACCTAGTGGCAAGATGGGAATAAAGACACAGACCTACTAGAGAATGGACTTGAGGATATGGGGAGGGGGAGGGGTGAAATGTGACAGGGTGAGAGAGTGTCATGGACATATATACACTACCAAATGTAAAATAGATAGCTAGTGGGAAGCAGCCGCATAGCACAGGGAGATCAGCTCGGTGCTTTGTGACCACCTAGAGGGGTGGGATAGGGAGGGTGGGAGGGAGGGAGATGCAAGAGGGAAGAGATATGGGAACATATGTATATGTATAACGGATCCACTTTGTTATAAAGCAGAAACTAGCACACCATTGTAAAGCAATTATACTTCAATAAAGATGTTTAAAAAAAAAACAAACCAATGGAATGAACAACATAGAGAGTTAACCCCAATGTAAACTACACACTTTAGTTAATACTAATGAATTGATGTTAGTTCATCAATTATAACAAATTACTTCACTAATTAATGCAAGATGCTAAAAATAGGGGAAATTGGGGAGTACAGTGCAGGATATGTGATAATTCTGTACTTTTTGCTCAATTTCTTCTTTAAATCTAAAACCACTCAAAAGAATAAAGTTTATTAATTAAAAAAAAAATTAAAGTTAGTGTTTTTTTATTCATCTATTTCTTACATTCTAAATACCATTCATATTCAGACATCTCTCAAATTTTTATCTGTAGACCTCTAGACCTAGTCTGGACTGCTCTAGTCTAGACCTTTAGCCTCGACCTCTCCTCTGAACTCCAGACCTATTCATCCAGTGGCCTGCTCAGCATCTCCACTTGAGTGACCCATAAATACATCAAACTCATCCTGATTTCAAGCGCCTCTTCCACCTACTACTCATGCATTTATTTCCTTCTCAGATCTTGACTGCTCCATCCTTTTAGTTCCTCAGGGCAAAAATTCCTGGAAGTCATCCATGACCCCTTTATTTCTTATGCTCCACATGTACTCTGTCAAGAAGTCTGGTTGACTTTATCTTCAAAATTTCAGACACCGTTTCTGCCTGGATTACTGCAGAGGTCTCCTGACTGGTGACCATTCTTTCACCCTTGATTCCCAAGTCTATTCTAAACACATTAGTAGAGAGAACCTTTCCAATCAGACTTCTCTTCTGCTCAAACCCTCCAGAAGCTTTCCTTCACCCTCAGAGTTAAAGCCCTATGCAGGGGTCCCCAACCCCTGAGCCGGGGACCACTACCGGTCCAGGGCCCGTTAGGAACAGGGCCGCATGGCAGGAGGTGAGCGGCGGGCCAGTGAGCAAAGCTTCATCTGCCGCTCCCCATCCCTGGCATCACTGCCTGAACCGTCCCCTGCCCCCAACCCCATCCGTGGAAGAATTGTCTTCCACGAAACCGGTCCCTGGTGCCAAAAAGAGGGGGACTGCTGCCCTACAGGATCTGGCCCCATTAACTCCCTGATCTTATCTCCTCTTACGTTCCCTCCTGACCTGCTCTAGCCACACAGGCCTTTTCCCTATCCCTTGAACCCCCAGGCACACAGCTGCCGTTGGGTTTCTGCACCTCACGTTCCTTTTTCCTGTAGTGACCTCCCCCAGACATCTGCAGGGCTCACTCCCTCATTTCATCCAGTCTTTGAGCAGATGGTTCCTTCTCAATGAGACTGATGAAATAAAATTTATATTGGGGCTTCCCTGGTGGCGCAGTGGTTGAGAATCTGCCTGCCAATGCAGGGGACACGGTTCGAGCCCTGGTCTGGGAAGATCCCACATGCCGCGGAGCAGCTGGGCCCATGAGCCACAACTACTGAGCCTGCACGTCTGGAGCCTGTGCTCCGCAACAAGAGAGGCCGCGACAGTGAGAGGCCCGTGCACCGCAATGAAGAGTGGCCCCTGCTCGCCGCAACTAGAGAAAGCCCTCACACAGAAACGAAGACCCAGCACAGCCAAAAATAAATAAATAAATAAAATAAATTAAAAAGAAAAATTTTATATTGTAAGGCAGGACAAGAAAAACTGAACATAAAATTCTCTCTCTGTGTTTGGGCCTCCTTAGGTGCGGTGTGCATCTGTATTACACATTAACCAGAGCTCCTCAAAGATGGGAATGCCTACTTAACTGTAAACATCTCTGAGAGTTCTGAGAATTGTTCTGCCTGTTAGAAGTCAAAGGCACACTCATATACATGTTCGAGATAAAAGATTGTATATCAAAATGACACACTGATATTTTACATAAAGTTCACCAAGGATACATAGTACAGGTAAACACGTACAAAGCAAGCAGCAAGTCACCATGACCCCCTACAGAGTTGGGAAAGAAAGCTATTCTTTTAAGAAGTTACACTGTAGCATCAGAAGAAAGGGGGAAAAAAGTGAAGTATGCACTTATCACCTTCTAATAGATCATATAATTTATTTATTAATGTGTATTGTCTATCTCCCCTGCCTTGTGCTCTCCCACCCCCAATTGAAAGTTCCATAAACAACAAGGATTTTTTTTTTTTTTTTTTGGTCTGCTTGGTTCATTTTGTATGCCTAGCAATTATCTCAAGGCCTGGCACGTTGTTGGTGATCAATAAAATGTGTGGAGCGAATAAATTTATTCACAAATGTGTCCAGCTCAGTGCTAAGAGTGAGAAATACAGAGACCTTCCCTGGCTCTCCAACTTTTAATGATTCCATTCTTTTAGGATTTCTACCTTTCGGTTAAAGGGAAATCAATTTCTAGAGAGGTTATAACTCCCAGTGGTGAAAGGAGCCAGCATGTGTTTAGCAGTTGCTTTGTAGGAGATGCTTCATATAGATAGACAGAATGCGTTCTTTTTTTTTTTTTATAAATTTATTTTATTTATTTATTTTTGGCTGTGTTGAGTCTTCATTGCTGTGCATGGACTTTCCCTAGTTGCGGCGAGCGGGGGCCACTCCTCATTGCAATGCGCGGGCTTCTCATTGCGGTGGCCTCTCTTGTTGCGGAGCACAGGCTCCAGATGCGCAGGCTCAGTAGTTGTGGCTCACGGGCTTAGTTGCTCTGCAGCATGTGGGATCTTCCCAGACCAGGGCTCGAACCCGTGTCCCCTGCATTGGCAGGCGGATTCTTAACCACTGCGCCACCAGGGAAGCCCCAGAATGCGTTCTTTTATACCTTACAACAACCCACGAGAAATATGTTGTGTGTGTTTTGCAGGAAACTGTGTCTCAGGGATATTATGTACTCTACAAAATCCAGCTCTGCCATAAGTATCACAAGGAAGAGTCAAACCCATGGCTGTCTGTCTCTGCTTTTCCTACTTTGCCCACTGCCTCTCAGACAGCTTCCCATCACCTCTGGGGTGAGCCCCATTTCCCAAGCATGGCATATAAGACCCTTTCAGGCTGCATTCAGCCTGTGTGGTGAGCCTTAGTTTTTCTTTCTCTTCTAGGGCACTGTCAACTCCAGCTTCTGTTTAAAATCTTGCTCTTTACCTAACAGGCCGTATGCTTGTAGTTTCACACCTCTGCAAAGTGTTTTTCACTAATTCAAATGCTTTTTTCTTCCCTTTTCTGCCTGGAGAACCTCTGCTTGTTTGGAATCCCAGCTCATGTGTTACCTCTGTGAAGCCTTTTTTAGCTTCACTTGGGGAGGTAGTTGGTCACTGCACATTGCTTCCCAGAATGCCACCTATCATGTGGTAATTATTTATACTTTCCACTATATTCTATTTAGTCCCCCAGGAATGGGGCTTTCTTCTGTTCTTCTTTGCTTTACCAATACATAGTACAGGGCCTAGAATATACAATATACTAAGAAAATGTTTCTTTACTCACTTGATGGTATGAGCCATAATGGGTAATGGAAACATCTAGGGCTTTTGAATTTAAAAACAGAGGAATGGCAGTTGTAATCTGAGAAAAGTCTAGAAGACACCTCATAAATGCTCTGTGGATAAAGCATTCATTCATATATTCATTGCCATAGAATAGTTATTAAGTGCATGGACTTAATAGGTTCAACACCAGCCCTGCCACTTATGTCAGGCTTAACCTCGCCAAATTACTTATCTCTAAACCTCCACCTGATCTATGAAATGGGGAACAATATTGGTGCCTACCTAATAGTGTTGCTGGGAGGATTTAACGACAGTGCATATAAAGGGACTGCCATTTATTAAGCACTAAATACATAAATACATAAAATTGCAACAAAGCTTTCTGAGGGAGTTAATATTTTATGGCATTATCTTAGATTTAAATTGCATTGAATAGATTGAGCAAAATGCTAAATTAAGGACATCGGTCATTAAAAAAAGCCACTTTTTTGTCACCCTGTGTGTTCATCCTTCAGAATTATTTCTGACACTCATCTTTTTTTCTATAGAGCCCTCATTTGAAGTGATAAATTGAACATTTTAAACATTTAAATGAAGAGGGTTTAGAAATGGTTATTGTTGCAGGGGAAACATTGTAATCTGAGAGTTGTATGTTTCATCAGAACTTTAATTACAGGCATGTAACAATCTTAGTGTTGTTTATGAGATGGGTTAGGGAGACGTTTTACCAAGTGGAGCATTTGATTGCAAGAACTGAAGCTCACCCAGAATCTGTGTGGTAGGCCCTGTGATATGGTGTCCATATGATAGAATTTTGTTTAGAGAGTCTTTTTTTTTTTTTTTAGAGAGTCTTATATTAAAAATTTAAAACCATGCAAATGTGCATGTCCAGCTGCAATATGATTTTACATTGACTTAGTGTCTGGCGCTTTATACTCTGTGTGCATTGTCAGAAAACTTCCTAGGCTGGCAATAATTAAAGTATTTGGATTAAATAGATGTGATGTGAAGTCTGTGACATCTGAGGGTAGGTTAGCCAGTTTAATACCAGCTGTTTGGAGGCTGGGGATGTTTTTCATGGTTATAAGTCTCCATGCCAAATTTTTATTCCAGAAATTGGTGTGAGAGGATATGCTGAGAAAATAAATGAAGACATAAACAATGATTTAAGAAATCAGCTTGGAAGTCAGGGATTTATTTTCCCTGTCCCACTCTAATATACTTGTAGAAATACTACCAATTACAGATGAAACAAAGTATTCTTCAGTTCATTAAACCATATTGTGTTTAGCTGCTAGAGATACAACTGTGAACAAGATGGAAATAGTCCTTCCCTCCTGAAGCTTATAGTTTGATGAGTAAAGCAGACATCAAATAAATACATAGCACATCCATATTTACCAAAGAGGGTGCAGAGATAATCGGGCTCTTGCTATAGATAAGGTGGTCAGAGAAAGCTTTTCTGTGGACTTGAGAGTTAAGGTGCAGGATTCCAGGAAGTCAGCCTTATGAAGAATTGCCTTTCAGGCAGAGGGGCTCTCAGCACGTACAAAGGTTCTGACAGGGGAAAGAGCTCGAGTCTTGTTGGTGTAGGAAAGAGGCCAGTGGAAGACCAATTAGGAGGCTGTTGTGTAAGATGAGAAGTGATGGTGTCCTGGATTGGGGTGGTCATGGTGGAGAGAGAGAAGATGATGTGTTCAGAATGTATCTGAAGGGTAGAACTAGTGGGGCTTGTTGGATTGGGTGTGGGGAGTGACATTAGATGGAGAAATCAAGGATGACTCTCAAGTTCCTGGTTGGAGGAATTGAATGGATGGGAGTGTCATTAACTGACATAGGAAATTATCTGAAGGAAATAGAGAAGGACATGCAACGAAGGCCAAAGGGAATATGGAGGTTGGCAACCCTTAGTAGAGTCTAGCCACCCACATGTTTCTATTCCCATTCTCTTGCTCTTTACCAAAATAAAAGCTTTTCATCTGCTGCAGACTCTTTGAACACACTGCAGCCTCTGTGTCATCAATAATTTATGCAGTGTTCTCAAGTAAAAGCGCTAGTGTCCAAGGCCTTGTCATTCAGATCTGGTTTCCCAGAATATTTCACAGGGCAGATATGAAAGGGAAGATTTAAAAACAAAACATGCCGTCATTGATTAGTGTGGCACGATTTAAAGGGCCCTAATTAAATTTTACCTAGGGTCACTCTCCTTTTCATAGGTGTATATAAAATTTACTGTTCTTCCAGGACCTGTTGTACTAACACCTATACCCTATTTATAGGAAACTAAACAGTTTGATTGGTATGTTTTGCTTTCAGTTGATTTTTTTCCCATGTAAACCACCAGAAAGACTTTTGGAGGTATAACTTTGTAACCTTCCACCTGACATTGTAGTTACTTTTCCAGGAAAGTAATTATTCATGCCCGTTCTTATTCTTTTAATAATAAATAACTTTTCTTGTTATAAATAAAATATTTTCAGTGAAGATAATTTGGAAAGTACAGAAAGTTATACAATCATTTGTAGTTTCAATTACCAAGAAGTAATATTTTTTCCAGTCTTTAAAAAAAAAAATCTAATCAGTGTAATGCTTCATACTCTGTGCAGTTTTGTATCATCTACTTTTTTTCTTCACCTAACATTCTGTTATGACTGTTTTTAGTATCTTATAAACTATTATTGAAAGACCACATTTTAAATGGCTATGTGCCATTCCACGGCATGGAGCATTTAATCATTTACCTGTTGTTGAGCATTTAGGTTATTTGCTGTTCTTTGTAGAGAACTTTTAAATGAAGGGAAAAAGTCAGACAACTTTTACAGAACACAGAGTTTTAACGAAAGAAACAATCTTCTACTCAAATCAAAATAATTTGTAAAAACCACTGTCTTCTCCAGGCAGTTTTAGAAGAATGATTGGAGCATCTGAACAATAGCAGTAAAAGCCCTAGTCTCCTGGGCTCTCTGCTGTGTGTCCTGCTCTTTCTGTGTCCTGGAGGTACCAAAGATAAACGTGGACTCCCTTTGCCAAGCTCCTAAGCACCACTGCTCACCGGGATCTTCTCCCTGGTCCTTTGGAGTCTCTCTGTATTTCCATTTGTAGCTGGCACCTTTGAATCATGCCTTGCAGCACCGGCTGGAACTAGGGAGACAGAGGCACAGCCCTCTTACCACAGTGTTGGGCTGCCAGACTTGCGAGGCTTCATCCTCAGCCCAGCCCTTCTCTGTGGCAGCCCCTCAAGTCTTAGCAGGGCACCTCCTTCTAGTCATCCAGCTACCCAACGACTGTTTATCGAGCACCTACCAAGTTCCAGGACCTGGGCTAAATATTGGGGAGCAATGGTAAGACAAATGCAGCTGCCCTCATAGTTTACGCTTGGTGGGAAACAACTACACTGAGGGAGGATAGATTGTTAGGTACGGCTTGGGAGAGTGATGTCCTAAACAGTGTTCTAGTTCATAGTTCTGACCTTAGCTAGTACAGGTAGTAAAGATTACTATAGCTAGTATAGATTACTATATATTACATTTTAAGACCTGTGCACATACCCATTCAGGTATGAGCTACATCTGTTAAAACTATAAAATGAGACAGAAGAACCCAGTCAGTGAAACAGAGGCATTGCTTGGTAATGCTGTGTCTCTCTGCTGGCCTTTTCCATTATTGGAGTTGTCAGGCTAGATCCTCAGGTGCCATAGTGCAAGTCTGTCACTCCTCCAGGGATCAAGAACTGCTCTTCCCCACTGTGCCTGTGACACGTGTCACGTGTAACATGTGCACATGCCCTATGTTAAAGGTGGTAGTGGGTAGAGCTGGACCTGAAGTCTGCCTAGAAGGTGACAATTACTATTTTTGCATTTCCCTCCTCTTCTTCTTAAAAGGACACCATGAACTAGAATATAAGTGAGTTCTGCCTTTGTGTGGTCATTTCCTTTATCACACTTGGTCTGTACTATAAATGTGCTGTGCTTGAGGGCAGGGTAACGTGTTGTGCTTTCTTTTTGTTTGGTTTATTTGGTAATTTGGCAAATAAATCTTCATGGGTGAAGAACAAGACGGTTTCATTTGCTAAGCTCTGTGTGAGCATTTTCCCAACATTGATTATTTTTTAAAAAACAACTAGTATTCCTGATGGATGCAATTGCTATGGGATTCTCTGCTGGACATATCAGGAAAGGGCAGCAGAGAAATAAATTTGGATTTTAGCAGTACATCCAATTCATATTCCTTTGCAGAGTTGAAGAAATATGGGCTAGTTAAAAGGAAAAGCAGATGAATTAGGAAAGTCTTATATTTAGTGATAATGTGGTATAAGGAACCCTAGACATGCATTCATTGGTCCTGAGTTAACACCTCTTATTAGTTGTGTGGATCTGATATTTACAATCAGATCATTATGACATGCACCAACCACTACACTGTACCTAATCTACCTAACTCCCAGTTTGCTCAGTGAGGTAGTGGGGATTTATTTATTTGATAAAATATTTATGTATCTGATAATTGATGTTCATATTTTAGTAAATTCCAAGTACCTTCCTGGTACTCTTCCTTCTTTCTGTTCAAATTGTCAGTAAGACTTTTTGTTCCAGCTTAATGATCCAGGTGAGATGGGAATATTGATTTGTGCCAGGTGAAAAAAGAATTTTAGTGCATTACTGAAGAGTGTATTTCTTGCTCAGAGTTGTGAGAGTTATGTGAGATTAAATGAGATAAAATAGAAGAAAGTGTAAATTGGAAATAGCTTTGCACACATAAGGGAGTCTTCTACATCAGAGTCACTCTAGGGGAGGATTCTGGTGGTGTACTGCAGGGTTCTAACTTTGAACCTGCCCATTTTAACTCTGTATCAGTATCTGGGATGAAGAGAATAGAGAGATGCTGCTTATCATCAACTTGTGGATGATCTACAGCTGTAGGTTTAGTTTTCATTGATTCCTTATGTTTTATTTTTTCTAATGATTTGAAAGGTAAACCTTTTAAAATGTAGTGATTTTATTTATTTATTTTTTTAAATATAGGTGTAGGAGTAGTTTTTTTTTTTGCTTTTTTAAAAAAAATTTATTTATTTAATTTATTAATTTTTGACTGTGTTGTGTCTTCGTTGCTGTGCATGGGCTTTCTCTAGTTGCAGTGAGCGGGGGCTACTCTTTGTTGCAGTGCATGGGCTTCTCATTGCGGTGGCTTCTCTTGTTGCAGAGCATGGGCTCTAGGCGTGTGGGCTTCAGTTGTTGTGGCACGTGGGCTCAGTAGTTGTGGCTTGTGGGCTCTAGAGCACAGGCTTAGTAGTTGTGGCGCACGGGCTTAGTTGCTCCGCGGCATGTGGGATCTTCCCGGACCAGGGCTCAAACCCGTGTCCCCTGCATTGGCAGGCGGATTCTTAACCACTGCGCCACCAGGGAAGCCCAAAATGTAGTGATTTTAAATCGTGGCCAATTTAAAGCTTTTATGCTTAGAGCTGTATTTCACTATTTAATTTATCTTGTTATACTTATGTATTCATTATTTTTTTAATTGAGGTATAAGTGACATGTAACATTGTATATTTGTTTTAGATGTACAACATAATGATTTGGTATGTGTCCAAATTCATTCGTTCTTAGTATGTCTGAAACTGCCTTTCTTTTGCCATATGTGTGAATGAAAACTGGCCCAGGACAAAACTAAAACTAGAGTTTTAAATTCATTAGGTCAGGGACTGTTTCTTCTACTTCTTTGCTTTTCATACAGTTCTCGACATTATATTTTGGATATAATTGATATTCTTTCTATGGTGTTGATTTGATGTGAAATTTTAAAAAAGAACTAAGCCTTAGGGAGTTGTAAGATATTGTTTACATGCTTTGAATTAGGGCTCCTCCTAATAGGAGATTGTTTGACTGAGTTCTGTACTAATATGTCTGTGCTTGATTATTTGGCATCAAATGCCTAAACATAGCAAATAATAGCCCAGTTGAAGACCTCTGACATCAACTAATTATTATGTTATTTCAGACCCATACTAAATCATCATTTGAATATAGTATAAGGTACTCCTTTATTGGGACTTATTTTTCCTTTTAACAGAATGCCTTTGAAAAAAAGTGGGGAAGTAGAAAGAGTCAAGAGACCTGAACTTCGTCACTATGTAATATGTGAACGTGGCCTGTCACTTGTTGGGATCAAGTTATTTGTGCTGTAAAGTAAGAGGGTTAAAAATCAAGATCCCTTCCGATTTTTTTCAAGTCCTGTTACCATCTGTGGCGTCTGGCAGCTACAGTAATCCTATCAAAGTGGGATGTTTTGCAGAACCCCAGTTGGTTTGAGGCAGTGCCTCTGACTCCTCTGACTTAGAATAACAGCTGTTTCTTGTGTGTGGGCCACAGATTCCAGGATTTATGTGAGCTGTCATTGTAAAGCATGCTCATTTTTCATGAGTTTTTATTTTTAAATTCTTTATAAATCGTATTTGTGAGTGTCAAAAGTATCAGGAATATTGCCTAACTGGTATGAGTGAGTGATTGGAAACACATCTGCTTTTGCTTTTTGAGAATAGATTATTCTTTAGCTAGTCAGGTTATCTATCTAAATAAGACAGGGAAATCAATCACACATTTTCTTTTTGCAGTAGAGCAGTTTTTTCCCATATAGTTTGCATGATGGAATTTTTTTGTTTTTATTTCCCAGTAAAACATAAACTTCCTTTAGCTTTATCTGTTCAGAAGTTAATGATAAATTTGCATAAAAAAGTTAATGTGGAAAACTTAAAATGTGTTCTATTTAATACCCTTTGTTATCTTTTCTTTTGGTTGTTAATGCAGACCTCTTTTTCACGAAGGAACATTGTGCTTCTTTACTTGAAGGCTAAATTTGCTTTGATTTTTTGGTTCAGTGTGGCGAAATTGAGTATCATAATTCTGAGGAGGAAACCAAGTATCAAAAAAAGAGAAATGCTGTAGAATTATAAATCCTATTTTCATAGCTATCCTGTGTCTTATGAGAAATTACAATCCGGAAAAATTTTACCTCGGCATTTACAATTGTTGGCTATATTTATACAAACGCTATATGACGGTATCAAAGAAATAGCAAATACGATTTTTGTTCTTGAATAGAAATTATTATTTAAAGGGAAAAGAGAAGGAATGTTTCTAGTTAAGAATTGTTTCTTTACCTGTCTAACACATGCTAGAATGAACACAAATAATGGCAAATGTGTTTCTGTGTGTGTGTGTGTGGTATTTCTAGCACATATATGTATATATATGAAATTCCTGCTAATTTGAGACATATAGATCTATATTTATTCTAAAATTGAGAATAATGTCATCCCTCAGATACTTCATTTCATGAAAGTAGTGCCTCTGGTTAAAAGACCTGTGAAGTACAGAAGAACTCTTGATATTAGATCAAATTCTTATATACCAAATAGTTATTAGTTATATTTTAATTTATTTCTGACCTTGGGCCTTAGGCTTCCACCAGTTTACAGGATTTGTTTACTTAAATATTAACATTTAGTTTTGAAATTTCACATCCATTTGATCAGTATAACTAGTTGAGGCATATGTGGTGGCATCTTTTGGTGTGAAGGTCTGGGGGTAGCCAAGCAGCCTGCATAGAGAGGAAGGGTCCACTAGAGACAGACTGTGGGTGGGGCTAGACACTGGCTGCTCAACGAAGAAGAGCCTGTGCATAACAGAGGTCAAAATGGGTCTGAAAGCTATGGAATCAGTTGAAGCAGGAAATGCAGACAAGGCAAGCAGAATATCGGGTAATTCATGACTGCAACACCATGTATAAGGGAAAGGTTTCTAATTAAAGTGCTGAACTAATTTTCCTCTGCCTCTTTCACAATTCCAGCTGAGTGGAAAACCTTGTCTCTTTCCAGGTGTTTTGTAGCTAGAACAGGTGGTGGGCCTTCAAGTATGTTTTGAACTAAGTAAAGGCTGAGACATAGAAATAGAATCCCAGAGATCTTGTTATATACAACAACAATCTCAAGAAATAGGCATGAAGCTTCTTCGCTCTGAGAGAAGCAGAAAACAAGTGTTAGAAAGCCAAAGCATTCCTTCTATGTGTATGCAGCATTTTAATTTATAAATCTAGTCCCTGACCTTTCAAAGTTAACTTATGCATATACTACAATTTCAGTCAAAATCATTCTGGGATTTTGGGGAGAACTGGAAAGAATGATCTAATGGAAAAATAAACAAGGGAGCTTTCCAAGGAACTTTCCAAATGGAAGAGCAATGAGTAATAATGATGAAAAAGTATAAACACAGGTCTATGGAACAATACTTAAGTCTAGAAATAGATTCAGCAATATGTAAACAATATAATAAGTTTTCTCCAAAGAAAGGATTACAGTGTTGTTGGGGAGCTGAGTAGCAGTTTTTAAACAAGTATTTGCAGGGCTTCCCTGGTGGTGCAGTGGTTAAGGATCCGCCTGCCAATGCAGGGGACACAGGTTTGATCCCTGGTCTGGGAAGATCCCACATGCCACGGAGCAACTAAGTGCATGTGCCACAACTAGTGCGCCTAGAGCCCGAGCTTCGCAACAAGAGAAGCCACTGCAATGAGAACCCTGCGCACCGCAACAAAGAGTAGCCCTCGCTCACCGCAACTAGAGAAAGCCCGCGTGCAGAAACGAAGACCCAATGCAGCCAAAAAAAAAAAAAAAAGTATTTACATCAACATCTTTTACTATATACTAATATAAAATTGAAATAAATTAGTGAACTTAATGAATTAATGAAATTAATGAAAAAATCATGTTCTAGAAAGACTAAAAAAAATAGAATATATAATAGAAATGTGAAAGGATATCTTTTGGGGGTTTAAAGAAATAGAAAAACAAAGAAAAAGATAGATTTGAAAAATATTTAAGATGTATGTTCAGTAACAGTTTTTAGAAGAACAGTAGCAGAGTGGGAAAATAGATCTGTACCAATATGACTGCTAAAGAATATTAAGTACAGTCATCCCTTGGTATCTATAGGGTATTGGTTCTCAGACCCCTGCAGATACCTAAATCTGTGAATGCTCAAGTGCCGTATATAAAATGGCGTAGTATTTGCATTTAACCTGCGCAATCTTCCCATATACTTGAAATAATCTGTAGATTACTTATAATACCTAATACAATGTTATAAATACAACGTAAATACTATGTAAATAGTTGCCAGCACTCAGCAAATTCAAGTTTTGCTTTTTGGAACTTTCTGGAGTGTTTCTATTAAATATGTTTAATTGTGGCTGGTTGAATCCACAGATGGGGAGCCCGAGAATATGGAGGGCTGTTTGTATAAAGTGCTTGTTTGTTTTTATCCCTCAAACATTGAGACTTTAATAGATGAATGGACAAAACAGATAATTCACACAAAGGGAAATATAGTTAGTAAAGTGAACATGAAAAAATGTTTATCATAATTCACTATCAAAGGTCTTGTTCAAATTTATAGCACATAGGTATCATTTTATAATTATATTGAGGTAATCCCCCCCGGCCATCACAAAAGTGAACATCTCATATTGGCAAATTTGCAGCAAAATTTGTACGTTTTTATTTTAAAAAGAAACCAAGAACTTATTCATTGCTGGCGAAGACATTGGCACAGTTCCTCTTGGGGGGAAAAGAAAAGGTAAACCACAGGAAAAGTAGAAAAATTGCTAAAACCCTTTAGTCATCTTGAGCTGCCATAACAAAATACAATAGACAGAGTGGCTTAAACAACAGAAATTTACTTCTCAGAGTCTGGAGGCTGAGAATTCCAAGATCAAAGTGCTAATGACTCACATCTCTGGTGAGAGCACTCTCTTCCTGGCTTGCAGACAACCACTTTCTTGCTGTACCCTTGCATGGCGCGTGCACGCACACACAGAGAGAAAGCTGTCTGATGTCTCTTCTTTTTAGGACACTGATGTCATCATTAAGGCTCCACTCTCATGACTTCATCTAAACCTAATTACATCCCTAAGGCCCCACCTCCAAATACTATCACATTGAGGGTTAGGGCTTCAACATATAAATTTTAGGGGGACACAGTTCAGTCTATAGCAAATGGTAAGTAATCTTTCCAACAGGGACCCCATTTTATACTTTTTTAACCTCTAAGCAGAGAGCTCATTGCACATGTGCTGCCATGGAGATCAGAATCAGTATTGCTTAAGGAAAGTTGATAGCTTGTTAATCTTTTGCTCATTGTGATATGAAATTCAATCACACTTTCATAGTAATCTATGGAATTTATTTAAAGAGTTAGCCTCCGGTTAGAATGCTAAGCAACAATAGCAGTTCAGTTCACGTGTTTATTTTCTTTTTCTTTTCTAGCATGTTTTAAATATGCTAAATTTTCTAGGATACAATAAATCTGTGAGATCTCCTCAAAAGATGTAATTCCACTAGTTTATCATAGGTAAATGAAATCAAATTTACATACTTTGTAGGAAAAAAGTGAATGCTTATGTACTCTATACATCAAACATGGGATAGACTTCAGGACGAGAGATGAAGGGAGAAATGGTACATCCTGAGCTTGGCCAGCACACCGTGTGACCAACCTAGTGTACCTATTCTGTGCCAAAATAATGGGTTAGTTCTGTCACTTCAGTTAGAATTATTGGTGCCTTAATCCACCACTTAAATGATCAGATAGAGTGGAGCAAAAATGCTGAATTTTTAGTTTTTTCATCTTTTGAGAGGAAGAAAGTTAAGAAGTCTCTTGTTTTTGACTTTTGCTGAGACTCTCTCATTAATCTATATCTAATGATATTTTAAAACACTGACTTTTTTTAGCATACTGTGATAGAGACATTGTCCTGTACATGGAAAAATATCTCAATCAGGATTAAAAATAACTGGAAATAGAATATTAAGTGTTTGCTTTTTTTGTTTGTTTGCTTTTGTTTTTGTTTTTTATTTCACTCGGTTCTCTTTTGAGGCTCTAGGCAGAATTAAATTAGAAGGAAAATCTGAGTGGTAAGGTTCTTTTTATAATATGACTGTTGATTTTATGTAAATGATAAAATACAGTTCTAGTTCTTTTTTTTTTTTTTGCCTTAAGCCAGGAGAAAGATGAAAGGTTTTCAAAATGATAAAGCTTTTGTTTCCATTCATTGTGTTTCCTTCAGTTGAGAGGTAGTAGAGAAAGATTTTTATGTTTCCATTTGTATAAAATAATTCCATCTACTGCTTTCTTGGTTTCTTCTCTTTTTCTATAGAAGCATAGTTTATTTGCTTCTTGGAAGGAAGCTGGATTTTAAAAAACAAACACACACAAACTCAGAAGATACCTGTGGTACTGTTATCCTCCAGTGTCCCCTTCACCCAGCGGACATAACTTTATGCCAACATGTGCCATTTATAGCAATTTCCACAGGCATTATTTGTATTAATCTGTATCAGTGTCTGTGTAGAGGATTTGAAGTACAATAATTTTCAGAACATTAAATCTCTATTCAGAGAAATCATTAGATTTCCTCCTATTTATTCAATAATTAATACAGCTATGACAACATAATATGGCACTTATGTAAAGATGCTTTTTGTTTTGCTACCTTTGGCTTTTTAATATGGTATTTTATTAAATCATAAAATAAAAATCTGTTTTTTTCTGTTTAAGATAAAAATTTACGGGACAATATACATGAGAAAGGTTTTTGTTTGTTTGTTTCTCTTTTTCATTATCTGATTCAACATACTGGTAAATAAACACATAACCCTTTGCTTTTCCTTTAGTTAATGCTTTCTTGGAAGAATTGTAGGAAGAAATGTGATATAATTATAAGTCAGCAAAAACATTAATGAACTATCAAGGTAATTAAAAAACTACTTCCCTTATATGCTTCTATCAGGGGCTTCCAGAAAAGTCTCAGAAGAATTTGCCTTTTTTATAACCATTTAATTAACTTGAGATAAATCCTTTACTACAGATATACTTCAGAAAAAATGGGGACTCTCATGTGTACAGGGGTGTCTTCACCAGCAGCAAGACCAAAGTGGTGTGTTTTTCGGGTAGAATTTGGGTATAATTTATTAATTTCAGCAGAAGTTTAAACATGTAAACAGGATAATTTTGTCATGAACTTTGCTACATTTCTCTTAAAATCAATCCTTATATTGGTTGCTTCATAAACCAGTTTTATAGCAAAATGTTCACTGCTTTTCTCTAGGTTCATACATTCCCTGGCCTGGGCTTCTTTAGGGAAGAGTTTTCTTTACATAATATTTGCTCCCCAGAGATGTGTCTTTGGGAAAAGACTTTTATCTGCAACAACTGTATGGGTTTCCCAGCAAGTAAATGCCATGGACCAGGTAGATGGATCCCTGCTGTTTTCTCTACAGGCCCAAGTATATTGAAGAAGCTTAGCACATACTCACTGAAACAAAACAAAGCAAAACCCAAACCAAACCAAACAAAAAACAACTTTACCTTAAAGAGAAACAAACAACTAATCACAGTCTGTACTTTGTTTTTGTTTTGGGCGTATCTCTTAAGTTGACTACCACTTAGAGGGCATATTGCCTGATACTCTGCAGGCACTTTCACATATAAGTCAGTTAAGTCTTAGAGTAACCCGGTGAGGTAGAGCTGTTATTCTAGTTATACTGGTAAGGAACTGAGGTTCAAGGAGGAAGTCTTTGCCGAGATTGCATAGCTGGTTGGCAGTAGAACTAGGAATTTGAGGGCTTCTGGGTGCAAGTCTGGTATGGTACACTTTCTTCTACATCATGTTCGCTCTTCCTTTGGTGTTCTATCCAGTGCAAGCTGCATATGTAGAACAGAGTGGAAGGGATTCTGCTGCAAATCCTTGTTTTCATTTCTATGTGTCTCAGCCTGGACAAGGTCATTAGGATCTCTACAACAGTCACTGTTATCTCTCCCCTGGAGCACAGCAGTAGCCTTCTGATTGCATGCTCTTCCCCTCATAGCAGCCAGGGATCTTTTGGAAATGTAATTTGGATCATGTCATACTTCTCCCTTAAAAGCCTTCAGTGATTTTTCCATTGTACTTAGAATAAAAAACAAAATACTTATTTTGGTCTACAAGACCCAGCACAGTCTGGGCCCTGCTTACCTCTCCCTCACTTAGTGTCTGCTGAGCACATATAGCTCCTGGAATGCCTCAAGCTCTTCCTTGCCTCAAGACCTTTGTACTTGTATTTTCCTTTGTCTGTAATTCTTTAAGTCTTTCTACCTTTAGCTGATCCTTCAAGTTTTAGCCCAAATATCATTTCCTGAAGAGATACCTTCTCCAACTTCCCAACCTTATTCCTCTTGTTTTATTAGTATTCCTTCTCTCTCTGGTGTTTATAATTTGCTTTTATAGTCACTTAATAATAACTGACATTTAGGGAGCCCTCCCAATGTGCCAGCCGCTGAGTACTGCCTTTCATCCTGTTTATAGATGAGGAAGTAAGATACTTTCCCAGATTACAGCAAATTGTGAGCCAGGGTTTAAACCCAGCCTTCCTCCACAAGACTATAAGCTCTGGGAGGGCAGGAACCATGTCTGTGTATTATTATTTTCCCAGTGCCTGGAATATAGTAGGCCCTCAACAAATACCTATTGAACAAATAAACCTGTGAAAGTGACTTGTTGTTTCTTTTTTTAAATTAATTAATTAATTTATTTATTTTTGGCTGTGTTGGGTCTTCGTTTCTGTGCGAGGGCTTTCTCTAGTTGCGGCAAGTGGGGGCCACTCTTCATCGCGGTGCGCAGGCCTCTCACTGTCGCGGCCTCTCTTGTTGCGGAGCACAGGCTCCAGACGCACAGGCTCAGTAGTTGTGGCTCACGGGCCTAGTTGCTCCACAGCATGTGGGATCTTCCCAGACCAGGGCTCGAACCTGTGTCCTCTGCATTGGCAGGCAGATTCTCAACCACTGCACCACCAGGGAAGCCCAATGACTTGTTTTTTATAATGCTTTACTGAAGTATAATTCATATACAGTAATATCTACCCTTTTAATGTATGCAATTCAGTGGTTTTTAGTATATCTAGAGTTGTGTAACCATCATCACTGTCTGATTTTAGAATGTTTGCATCACCCCAGAAAAATACTGTGTACCCATTAGCTGTCACTTCTCATTTCCCTCTCCCCTCATCCCCTGGAAACCACTAATCTACTTTATGTCTCCATGGATTTTCTTATTCTGGAAATTTCATATAAGTGGAATCATACAACATATGGTCTTTCGTGACTGGCTTCTTTCATTTTGTGCAGTGTTTTCAAGGTCCCTCCATGTGGTGGCATGTTTCAGTGCTCCATTCCTTTCTATTGCTGAATATTATTCTTGTGTATGGATATACCATGTTTTATTGATATTTATCCATTCATCATTTGATGGGGATTTGGGTTTCTAGTTTCTGGCTGTATGAATAACACTGCTGTGGACATTTACGTACAAATTTTTGCAAGGACATATCTTTTCATTTCTCATGGGTATATGCCTAGGAGTGGAACTGCTGAGTTTTATGGTAACTCTATGTTTAACATTTTGAAGAATTGCCAACCTGTTTTCCAGAGAGGTGACTAAGACCTCTCAAAGAAAATCAGAGCTGGACAATAGTTAAAGCAGTAAAAACAGGGACTATTGCAGTAGTGAGAAAGAGACCTCAGTATAGAACTGAGCTCAGTTCTGATCACAACAGGGAAGATTGGGGTTTATAGTCAAGGAACAGGCTGGGGGTAGTGGGGGAGGTGGCTAGAAAATCACTAAGAGGGTAGGACAATTCTTTGCTTAACTGATCTAAAAGGATTCTTGCTGAAGACTGGCCAGAGTGATCAGCTATCAACTGGGGGATGTGGAGGATGAGGAATTTGGTTAGATATTTAGGGTGATCAGATATCAAGGGTGGAGATTCTGGCTAAACCTACTTAATAGGATCCTTGCTAAAGTTGGTGACGCAAAGGCAGACATGCCAGTCCAGAAGTCGAGGCCTAGTTGGGAGGAAGATTCAGAGGAGCCTGATTAAAGGTTGGTCAAAGGGAGACTCTTTGTCAGACCCATAACAGATGATTCAGGTATTACCTTTCCAGTTGCTTTTCTTCAACTGTATTAGCAAGGAGGCTTCTAATGAATTCTCTTAAATTCCCTTAAATTCTACATGGTGACATTTCATTTAGCATCCAACAGATATTTATTGACATGGAGTTAGCTGAGCTGGGATTCAGTGTAGTATTTTCTTAAAGCTGGTAAAGCTGCTTTATTTTCTACTTCGTTCTTACAAATTAGTATTTTTGTTTTGTTTTTAGAAACATTTAGCAGGTCTGATAGCTTAGGCCTCTTTGGAAATCTCATTTATGCTATAAAGAGGAAAGGCAACATCATATATTACTGTGGGTTTCACAGTTTATAAGACATCGGCCCCATTTAAGTAAATTACTATTCCTACCATAAATACTCATTTTAAGTGTGAATATCTTTTTTTCTTCTTTTTCCTTTTTATTAATTCTTTCCTTTTATAAAAAGCATTTTCTTTCTCTGCCTCAGGGTGGTTGGTGGCTCCAATCTAGTACTAAATTGTTTTTATTAGTACTATTATTTTATCCCACTTACTGAAACATTGTTAGAGTAGGTTGTTTTATAAATTAGCCAGCCACTGCCAAGAATGATTTTAACTTTCTCACAAACTGTTTCATCCTGTGTTTTTTCTACTTTACCACCACCCATCTGTAGTATGTCATGTATCTTCAATTAATGCAAATTCAAATTTATTTTGAGAACTTAGCAATGCTCCTGAAAATAATTGGCTGTCTTGGGGAGCTGAGAATCCAGAATTGTTACTCACTCAATTGGAAAAATGAAGGCTTCCTCTGAGTGACTAAAGCAGAGCTTCCTAACCTTCACCAAGGTTAACTGCAGCCTCTTCTGTGCAGTTAGTAACTAACGTGTGCCACCTCCCATTGTAATGATTACAAGTGCTTGGGTTACATTAATATTCATGGCACATGCCACTCACCTTACTTGGCACTCATTCTCTGTGTCTTTGACTAATGTACCAGTTTGCATTTCATTTTGGCGTGGGGAACCATGATTTTTAGAGGATGTGAAGCAGAGAGCAGCTGGGGGAAGAATGAATACCCAGCACCCAGTGCCAGGATTAACATACTGATGCAGATATTCTGAGAAGGGATCTTTTGAGACAGGTTAAAAGGAAACGCCAAGTGGAACCGAAGCCGACCTTGCCCTGGCACGTGATGCTAGTCAAGGAGGAGCTTGGCTTCGTTCTGTTTTATTTCCCTCTTGGGTTGCCAGCTGCTTCAAGCCAGCTGCTTAGGCACAGCTAAAATAAAGGCAAGAAAATTATCACTATGTATTTTATATTTGAAAACCTGCCAGTAATTTCTAAAGCTTAGAAAGTTGGCAGTAGCATATGGATGAAAGCTAAAAACTTAGAGATCTGAAAGGAAAAGAGCTTATCCTTCCCGTCTCTGCAGAATTATTTTTAAAAGGTTGTACCTTCTCTCTTTGGATAATTTTCAGAAGAAAGGCATAAAACATTTTTCATTTTCACTCTTAGAGTGTGATTTGATATAATTGAATTTTAATAAGTATATTGTGAAAATGAATGGGCATACAGTATAACTATTTTAAGTTTTATGGATTTAGAATCTGCAGAGAGAGGGAGTAGCTGCTGGAATTTAAATGCCATCCCACAATAGACCTTCTGACTAAGAGCTTGATATGTAATTCAACCCTTCTCTTCTGCTACCAGCTCCCCCATTTCATCCTAAACTTGATGTCTAGCAACAGACAATATCACTCCTTTTTGTGCTCTTTTGATTATTATTACTGGAAGACCCTCCTAACTTGTCCCTTCTCTGGAGCCTTAGGATGCTTGTTGAGAGACACAGGTACTAAAGAGCATCAGAATTGGTATGAACTGTCCAGGTGCCTGTGGAAGTACGGTTTGGTTCATGGGTTACCAGGGTGTCCTCCTTAGCTGTATCCCAGGATGTCTTCCTGAGCTGTATCCCAGGGTGTCCTCCTGAGCTGTATCCCAGGGTGTTCCTCCTGAGCTGTATCCCAGGGTGTCCTCCTGAGCTGTATCCCAGGCTGTTCCTCCTGAGCTGTATCCCAGGGTGTCCTCCTGAGCTGTATCCCAGGGTGTTCCTCCTGAGCTGTATCCCAGGGTGTCCTCCTGAGCTGTATCTCAGGGTGTCCTCCTGAGCTGTATCCCAGGGTGTTCTCCTGAGCTGTATCCCAGGGTGTCCTCCTGAGCTGTATCCCAGGGTGTCCTCCTGAGCTGTATCCCAGGCTGTTCCTCCTGAGCTGTATCCCAGGGTGTTCCTCCTGAGCTGTATCCCAGGCTGTTCCTCCTGAGCTGTATCCCAGGCTGTTCTTCCTGAGCTGTATCCCAGGGTGTTCCTCCTGAGCTGTATCCCAGGCTGTTCCTCCTGAGCTGTATCCCAGGGTGTCCTCCTGAGCTGTATCCCAGGGTGTCCTCCTGAGCTGTATCCCAGGCTGTTCCTCCTGAGCTGTATCCCAGGGTGTCCTCCTGAGCTGTATCCCAGGGTGTCCTCCTGAGCTGTATCCCAGGTCTTACTACAGGTTTTAGGCTTTTCGCCTCCACACAGTTCTTCTCCTGCTTCCCTGTCAGAAGCCCTAGATTCAAGTGGGAAAGGATAGGCAGCTGAGGCCACAGGCCAATGTGTAGCTCACTGCTGAAACAGGAGTCCCTTGAAGTCCTTTTAAAATAGGTCAGTTTTATATCCTGCCTTGCAATAGATCCATGATTATTTTAATATCAAAATATTTATTTATCATTTAATCATCAAGTACAATCAATGCTCCAGGAAGATATGGCATGTTTAAATTGAGACTTCCTGATGTCATGTGTACCCCAGTTTGGAATACTGTGGATTTAGTGTGACTTTTGGGAGAATTCTTTATTTGGAATGGATCTGGTGGATACTAGGTATTTTCAGAGCAGATGTTGGTAGAATTTGGATAATCATTAGCTTATTTCAGCAGTCTACTCTTTCTGTGGTGAAAAGAGGTCAGACTGAAAGTCCAGCAGCCTACGTTCTAGGCCTGGCTCACTATTAACTTGTGATGTTGTATAAATTCCTTAACATCTTCAGGCCCGTTTTCTCATCTATAGAAAGAGGGGGTGAGCTAAAAGAGAGAAAGTAGCATTTTCCAAAGTATGTTTTGTGAATTATTACCTGCTAAAGATATTCTAAGAGTGGTTGCCAGGGACTGGGAGGAGAGGGAAATGGGGAGTTGTGGTTTAATGGGTGCAGAGTTTCAGTTTTGCAAGATGACGAGTTCTGGAGATTGGTTGCACAACAATGTGTATATACTTAGCACTGTTGAACGTACACTTAAAAATGATTAAGACGATAAATTTTTGTTACGTGTATTTTACCACAATTGAAAAAAAAAGATATTCTTAGGGCTCCGCTCTTAAGTAAACATAAATTGTGTGTTACACTCCCCTTCTGGAGAGTCACAGTGTATTCAGCATATGGGAGCTTCTGAGACATCCTGCACTAAAAAAAATCTGCTTAACTTTAACCCAGTGTTTCTCAAATTGCCCCTCCTCCAATTAAACTAACATCTCTTAATATCCTATGGAATTTACATTTGGAGACTCCCCATGTGGGAAGAGGTAATTTGAGGTCTTTTCCAGCTCGAACATGTTATCATTATTCAAAGACATCATATGATAATATGGACTGTGCCAAAATAAGCCCTAGACGACAAAGATTAATTCAGGGCTTCCCAACCTTTTCCATATCATGGCAGGCATAGAAAGTAATAATATATTTGAATGGTACATGTGGGTAAACAGACAAGGTGGCTCTGGGCTAGGAGCTCAGTAATCCAATTAGCACACCAGTTGAGTTCAGAGCTGGTAGTAAGATCTTTAAAAAGCTATCATTGAGCAAGCTGCATGAAATGTCATGCTCTTCAGATGTCATGTTCAGCCTGCGAAAGAGGCATTAGAGGCAGAACATACTATACTATGTGTTCCATTTTCTTTTTGTTGGCAACAGTTTTCCACTTTAGGTAAATCAGAAACTCTCCTGACCGTTTGTATGGCTGTGGTTATTACTGGTCATTAGACCTAACTGGAAATCTCCAGTGGTTGTGTGAGAGTGAGGAGTGCGAGTTTCCAGCAGGATAATACTCTTCCACAGTTTGTTCAATACGCTTAAGTGATTAATTCAACAGCCTCTTATTTTTAAAGTGAGAGCATATGTACTAATGTCATTAACAGAGTAGTTCTCATTTAATGGGAGACATTTTTTTTCAACCTCACATTTCCTAGAGGAATAATTGTTTGGGGCAGTGATACGGATTGGATGTGGGGGAGAAAAGCATATTCATATTAATGCATTCTTAGAAGAAATATGGTATAGATCAGTGAGTGAAAGCAACACTTTTCCCACTTAAGGCCACTGAAGTTGTCCTCGGCCCTTACGCTTCACCCTATTCCCCTCAGTTGGTGTCATCCTGTAATATTATATCTTCTAAGTGGCTTGCTTAAAGGTTCTAGACTGAAGGAAAAAACAAGAGAATAGATTATATTTGAAGGTGATCTACATCACTTTTCAGTTAGTGTTTCTATTCAGCTTACCTAGAAACAAAGATTAGTCATGATCTACTCAGCAATAGACATTCTGATTTTGGAAATGCCAAGTCCTCCCTTATTGCCCTTTTTCCCATAAAACAACTCTTACTATTGCCTTTATTCACTCTTTATTGTTTTCTCTAAGAATCCTGTTGGAGAAAGTTCAAGTTTTAAAACTAAATATAAAATTGCATCCTTGCTTAGCAGCAGGGACCCACTGAGAAATCCCATTGACAACCTCTGCTGGGCTTTTGAGGCAGAAATTTAATTACCACCTATTGATTGAGCTTGATTTGTCACTTCTTGGCATCTGGCCAGGCAGAGCTAATTCCTTCTAGCTGAGCAAAGTAGGTGGGCAGGAGCCAGAATTGGGAAAAAGATGCAGCCACTGCAGCTGGTCCAGCTTCAGGTGTGGATGAAGGAAGTGAAGTGTGTCAGATCAAGACCAGAGACCGAAGAGGTGCTCAGGCAGTAAGGGCACATGGTAGGCCATTGCGAAAGGGAATTTGAGACAAAGCAAAGGGGAGCATAGTGACTCAAAATTTCAGGCTTACAGTTCTCAGAAGTCCAAGCAGACTATGCTGGAACCCACCAGGGAGCATTGAGGCTAAGCTTCAGTCTTTGAAGAACAGAACTGAAATGGGGTGGGGTTTTAAGCAGGTTACTGGAATGAGACCCGGAAAAAAAAGCAAAAGAAACTCAGTAAAAAAAACTCAGAGAAATCAACAGGCTATTTAACCACATCCCTGGGCCTCCACACAATCTAGTGCTCTTGCAACATTTAATTTAATTTAATTTTACTTATTTATTTTTAATTGAAGTATAGTTTATTTACTATATTGTGTTAATTTCAGGTGTACAACAAAGTGATTCAGTTATACATATATATGTATATAGATTCTTTTCCATTATAGGTTATTACAAGATATTGAATATAGTTCCCTGTGCTATACACTAATCCTTGTGGCTTATCTATTTTATATATAGTAGTGTGTATCTCCTAATTTATCCCTCCTCCCCTCTTCCCCTCTGGTAACCATAAGTTTATTTTCTATGCCTCTATGTCTGTGAGTCTATTTCTGTTTTGTAAATAAATTCATTTGTATTATTTTTTAGATGCCACATATAAGTGATATCATGTAATATTTGTGTTTCTCTGACTTCACTTAGTATGATAATCTCTAGGTCCATTCATGTTGCTGCAAATGGCAATATTTCTTTTTTATGGCTGAGTAATGTTCCATTGTGTGTGTGTGTGTGTGTGTGTGTTTGTGTGTGTGTGTGTGTATCTCACATCTTCTTTATCCATTCATCTGTCGATGGACACTTAGGTTACTTCCATGTCTTGGGTATTGTAAATAGTGCTGCTATGAACATTGGGGTGCATGTGTCTTTTCAAGTTAGAGTTTTCATCTTTTCTGAATCTATGCCCAGGAGTGGGATTACTGGGTCATATGGTAGTTCTATTTTTAGTTTTTCTGAGGACCCTCCATACTGTTCTCCACAGTGGCTGCACCAATTTACATTCCCACCAACAGTGTAAGAGGGTTCCCTTTTCTCCACACCCTCTCCAGCATTTATTGTTTGTAGATTTTTTGATGATGGCCATTCTGACTGGTATGAGGTGATATCTCATTGTGGTTTTAATTTGCATTTCCCTGATGATTAGCACCTTTTCATGTGTCTACTGGCCATCTGCGTTTTCTCTTTGGAAAAATGTCTATTCAGTTCTTCTGCCCATTTTCCCCAATTAGATGTATTAATTAATCCAGCCATCTTGGGACACAAATTAATTGTACTTATTGGGTTATAATATAAGCATTGTGAATCCAAGTTGTCTTGCTGCTTTCATTCTTTCTAATGGAGTTATTATGCAATTATCAGCTTATTACCATGCAGTAACTTACATTATTTAAACAACACTGCTTAAAGCCTAGGGTGAAGCATAGAAATTCATGCCCAGCTGGAGAAAGCTGAATGCCCGCTACATGGTAGCAAGATAGATGCTCTGCATCAGGGTCTTTCCTACTATTATAAAGCCTGAAAAAGAATAGAACAAAAAAAAGTCGTGGTTGTATGGATGCCTTTATGGGTGATAAAGTTTAAATTAGCATATGCAGGACATTCTAAGACAATTAATGTCTACTCTTTTAGTTAATTGCTTGGGGGTGAATTCTCTCTTATTGTTTCATTTGCCTTATAATTAGCTTTAGCTCAGCAATTAAGTCATGTCACCAGCCCACTGTGACACTGAAGGATGGCGACAGTGCTTGGGTGGGTGGCACTGCTTGGTGCAGACTGTGCATGTTAAATGACTTGCTGGCTTCCTAAATGGCTCTCCTTCTCTGGCTTAGGAACAGTCTTTCATGTTCTTGAATAAATCTGTGTGCTATCCATATGCAATTATAAATGTACTGAAATAAATAATTTCATACAAGATTTTGTGACTGTAGCATTGTAATCATTAAAAATTGCTCAGTGTTGTTGATGCAATGCACATCACAAGAGCAAATGGAAATTGGTTTTTTGTCTGTTGTTAGGAGATTATCCAGCTACTAGTGGGGCTACCTGTGGGAACTGTGTCTTCAGCTGAGAAGAAGATGTGCTGTATCTATTTGTGTCAATAGCCAGACTCCCAGCAGGTAATGGTCTCTAGAGTTGTTGATCCAGGTGTGAATATGTTTGAAGGTGTAATTCTATATGGCGTGTCCTTTCGAGGGGAAGATAAACTAAATCTGCTGGTTTTAAAAAAAAAAAAAAATTGCTCAGTGTTCATCTTTATAAAACTGGAATTCAGATACATGTAAACATATATAACTTTTCCTATGTAGTTCTCCTTGAAAACTTCTTAATAAAAGTAGGAGTGTTTTATTGTTGTTGCTATTAATCTGTCAACTTATCCTTAAATATCTTATTTTAAACTAAAATAGATATGTTCTTTTAAAAATTCCATTGAATAACGAAATATCTTATTTGTTGAAATTAAAGAATAGCATATATTGCTTATGTTAAAAACTATATATACTTTTATTGATTACCAGAATAATACATGCATATGTAACAAATTTAAGACTATGGATAGTGTAAAAAGTATAAAATTAAGGTTTCACATAATCTCACCCTCCAAAGATAACTATTGCACTGTATAGTTTTTAGTTTTATGTCATGCTTTGAAAATCTCTTTTTCCCCTGATTAAAAGAAACAACACATATAGTAGAAAATTTCAAGTCTATAGTGAAGGAAAAAAAATTCACACATAATTCTACCACTCAGAGTTGAGGAGTACTAGAAAGCTGCTTTGTATCCTTCAACTTTTCTTTTTTTTTTTAATACATATTTATTGGAGTATAATTGCTTCACAATACTATGTTAGTTTCTGTTGTACCACAAAGTGAGTCAGCCATATGCATATATATGTCCCCATATCCCCTCCCTCTTGAGCCTCCCTCCCACCCTCCCTATCCCACCCCTCTAGGTCATCGCAAAGCACTGAGCTGATCTCCCTGTGCTATGCGGCTGCTTCCCACTAGCTATCTATTTTACATTTGGTAGTGTATATATGTCGATGCTACTCTCACTTTGCCCCAGCTTCCCCCTCCCCGGCCCCCCCTCACCCCCGTGTCCTCAAGTCCATTCTCTACGTCTACGTTTTTATTCCTGCCCTGCCACTAGGTTCATGAGTACCATTTTTTTATTTTAGATTCCATATACAGGCATTAGCATACAGTATTTGTTTTTCTCTTTCAACTTTTCTTTGTGTGCCCAGAAACTATACTTATGCCTATGTACCTACACAGATAGTAAATGTATCATCTATGAACTTTTTACGAAAGATGTCAAACTATAAAAAGTTATATAATACGCTTTTTAAACTAAAATGTGGTGATCATTTTTTCCTAAGTAATTTTATAACATGATTTTTAATGGCTTCATACTATTGTATCATAATGATATATAATATTTAACCATTTCTTCTGTTGGATATTTAGTGTTTTTTTATTTTGCTTTTATAAATAATATATTTATAAATATATTTTCCTGAATATCCTTGAAGATAAATATATGCAGAAATCCATGATTATTTCCTTAGGGTAAATTCCTAGGTGTATAGTGATTTAAAAAACAATAAAAATGTGCTCAATTCACATGTATGAACTTCAGGATTGACAAGTGGTTGAGCAAGAACTCTTCATATTTTTAGAATGATTTTAGCAAGTAAATCTGCAAATTCCAAATTTCAGGCTTTTAATTTATATAGATAATCTTCTAGGTTCAAACATCCTGGGTTTAGGTATTCAAATCCTGTGTTTGAATATATAACCACCCCATTTGCTCAAGGGAAGCCTATTGTATTTGTTTTAGTATTTATACTCTTGTTTTTGTCACTGAGTTTCACATTTATTCAATGTTTGGAATTGTGCATATCACATCAAATCCAAATCCAAAGTGAAAAACAAACACATGTTTTATGGCTCAGTAACAAGTATAACAAGATTTCCTGGAGAGAAAGGATATGTGATTTTCCAGGATGCTCTAAACTTCTTTTCTTGTATTAGCAGCTTTTACTCTAGGAGCAGAAAATAAATTATGTTAGTTGTTTTGTTTGTTTCTTTGTTTCAAAATAAAAATAATTATCATAACTTGAAAAATGTAAAAGAGTACTTCCTCAAGTGTTGACTAAATCAATAACTATATGATTAGAATAAAACTACAATTTTGTGCATGTAGTAACTGTAATAGCTACTGTGTAGAGAGCTCGTATTAGGCGCCCAACTCAGCCCTAGGAGCTTCTTGCCACTCTTATTAATCTTCACTAAGGCCAGGATAATAATGTGTGCATGGCAGGCTTGAGTGCTTTGGTTTGAAATGCTCCTCAAATTATTCATCTTTTTGATGTTTTGGATCCAGGAAATGTTTGGGCATCTCTCTACAGTTTGTTAGACTTTTTCAGTGAATTAAAGTTTCTTTTAGACCATGGCATTTTCACAGAAACTGTTTCAAGTGTGATTGGGCGTAACCTGTAGCAGAAGTTTTAATCATTTTATCCATCTTCTTACTTCTTACTGCCGTAGTTTATCTAAGACTTTTACACTTTACATGAAAATTCAGTACTTTATGCTCTCAAGTAGTTTTTGTTTAGCTTAATTTTACTCTTTTAGAATTTGTGGTTTGCCAGAGGGAAGTGAGGAATTTAGATGTAATAGGAGTGATGATACAATAATGTGACTATAAAGTAATGAGTTTCATTTCTAGGTGGCTATATTTATCCAAGGGATTGGTGTTGTCTAAAATGGTAACTATAAAGAGATAAATTATTTTTGAAATGTTTTCAGACTTGATATATCAGGGTTCTACTAGTAAAACAGAACCAGTGGGAGTTTTTATGTATATATACATATACATGCAGGGGTCAGGTTGGGGAGAGAGAGAGAGAAGGGGAGAAGTAAGGAGCTGGCTTACAGGATTGCAGGCTGGCTAGGCAAGTCTGAAATCCCTAGGGCAGGCTGGAACTCTTAGGCACAAGCTGAAGGTGCTATCCACAGGCAGAATTTCTTCTCTGTCAGGGAGACCTCAGTTCCGTCAACTGATTGAATCAAGTCCATCTAGATTATCTAGGATAATCTTCTTAAAGTTAACTGTGTACTTCAATCACGTCTACAAAATACCTTTATAGCAATACTTAGATTGGTGTTTGATTAACTAACTGGAGACTGTAGCCTAGACAAGTTGACACACACGAAATGATATTTGCTATCTGAATCAGTGCACAGGTTATATAAAAGAACCAGCTTCATTAATATATAATCATAGTTTATCTGTGATGAAAACCAGAAATACCCGATTTGACTACCTAATTCAGGTACTAGTTTGAGCCATACAAAATTTTGTATGTTACCAAAGATAAAATCTACCTTCAAAGTACTAATATTTACCAGAGTTGAGATTGTTGAAAAGAAAGTACATCAGGCTACAATTACAATTTAAAAAATTTTTTTGAGGAGTGGCAACATCATTGGAACACTGATGGCTCCCCAGCAGGATTTGAAGGGGCAAATGATCATTTAAATCTATGCTTCTCAAGCTGGGGTTCATGACTCCACTTAATTTTCTTCTGCCATTAAGGGATACATCAGTAGAAAATACCAGAGAAACACTTCTTTTTTTTTTTGTTTGAGATGATCATGTGATTCCCCCCCCCCCTTAATTCTGTTAAGGTGGACAACTTTTTTTTTTTTTTAACACTTTATTTATTCATTTATTTATTTTTGGGTGTATTGGGTCTTCGTTTCTGCGCGCGGGCTCTCTCTAGTTGCGGCGAGTGGGGGCCACTCTTCATCGCAGTGCGCGGGCCTCTCGCTGTCGTGGCCTCTCTTGTTGTGGAGCAAAGGCTCCAGATGCGCAGGCTCAGTATTTGTGGCTCACGGGCCCAGTTGCTCCGCGGCATGCAGGATCTTCCCAGACCAGGGCTCGAACCCTTGTCCCCTGCATTGGCAGGCAGATTTTCAACCACTGTGCCACCAGGGAAGCCCCAGAGAAACACTTTTTATTTAATGTAGACCAGGGGTGAGCAAACTGTTCTGCACAGGGACAAATAGTGCATATTTTCAGCTTTGCAGGTCATAGAGTCTCTGTCACAGCTGTTCAACTCCGCTGTTGTAGCATGAAAGCAGCCAGAGGCCATAAGTAAACTAATGAGCACAGATGGAAAGAAATGATCTGACCAGAGACTTTGGATGAGAGCTGCTGTGGGGTCCCTCCAGTGGAAGATGCCCTTAGAACAGTGGTTAGGAACTCAGCCTTCAGAGCCAGTTGCGCCTGAATTTATGTCTTGGGTATGTCACCTTCTAGCTGTGTGACTTTGGATAAGCGACAAGTAATTTAATCTTCACGATTCTTATCTGTAAAAATGGGCAGAATAATAACACCCCATGAAGTTGTGAAAATCAACAGAGAAGGAATGTAAAGCATTTAACCCATTGCTGGGAGTCTTATGAAGATCTCATAACTATTTTCTGCTATTATTATTAGTAGTAGTAGTCAGATGTCAAGTTGCAGCACCAGTGCAAAATTTCAGCCATTTAAACATTATGATTATAAAAGTCTTCATAATTTTCCAGAACTAGGACCTGCTCTATTTTTTTTTTAATTTGGTGGGAATAAAGATAAATTTTATGTTTTTACTTTGACCAAAAGTATTAGGAGTAAATTAATTTTAGATTGTCATTTTTTTCTGTTTCCTCGTTTTAGAACATAAATACCTGTTCTCTATCACTTGGGTGTGTCCATTTTTATAATGTTTAAGTCGGTAATGGTGGTTATTCCTAAGAAAGAGGAAATAAGAGACAAGTACGTAGCAATTCTGTACAAGAAAAAGAAGAAAAGAAGGGGAAAAACGCCAAAAGGAAAAACAAAGGTGTCCATCAAGTCACTAGTGCTCCGTGGCAAGAAGAGAAAGAGCTTCTGTTTCATACTAAACTGAGGTAGACAGTTTAGAGTATTTTCAACCCTAGTACTCTGCAAGTGGGATTTTTTTTTCCTGAGTATTTCCTTTCAGCAGCTAGATCCCTCGCCTCCCTGTTTTGAGAAATTATTTGATTTTCTCTGCAGCTGTTTGTCTCATGTTATACTCCCATCATTTCTAAATCTGGTTTTGTCTGTGATGAAGTCTGAGAAGTAGTTCATTTTAATGGTTTCTATGTTTTGTGTATATTTGTTTTTCATTCTTCAGCAGTCACTTAAGAGAATAGTCATGCCTTCCCATGTGATTACATGCCTCTCCTCAAGCCTTCCTTCTGTTTGTGAGCAGTATTTATGGTTTGTGTATGTGAAGGTCTGCTATATCTGTTTACTATGCACTTGCCTAGAGCACTGAGAAGTTCAGTGCAGTCACTGGAGTGGTTTCTTTTTGTTTTGTTTTTCCGCATGTCATCAAATACTGCTGGAGTGTCCTTTCTACATTCTGCATCAAAGACAACTGGAAGATAGAAAGGAGTACTCCAGTTAGTTTTACTTTCTAATAAGCTATATGTAGTTGTTTTCCCCCCAGTAACGTTTTTATCCCAAGTCCTCAAATTTTTTAATAGAAATGTTCTGTTAAAATTCTGGAAATAAAATAAAACTCATAAACAATATTAAAAAACAACCTAGGGAAAAATTTCATCAACTATCACAAAAGTTTAACATACTCAACTAAAGAAGGAGCTCCTGTAAATCTGTGACCTTCCAATAGAAAAATAAGCAAACAGCATGAATCAATAGTTCCCCGAAGAATAAAAACTAGAGAAAATAAACATGAAAAAAATTGAGCTTAGCTAGTAATCAAAAAAATAACTCCCTCCCTTCCTTCCTTCCTTCCTCTCTCTCTCTCCCTTTCTTTCTCTCTTTATCTTTTTTCTTTCTCTCTGTCTCCCCTCCCTCGATTCCTCCCTCCTTCTTACCTCCCTACTAATTTGGGAACACATAATACTTAATTTGATGAGGTGGGTACTCTCAAACACTGCTGGAGTGGAAAGTGGCACAACCATTTTGGAAAGTAATTTGACAGTATGAACTGAGACTTTAAAATGCCTGTCACCTTTAGGTCATTAATATTACTTCTAGGAATCCATTCTAAGGAAATCATTAGAGACGCCTATCAGAGCATTGTACACAAGGATAGTCACTTTCATTTGTAATAACATCAGAAACATCAAAACTTTAGAAACAACCTAAATGTCCAATGACAAAAGTGGTTACATAAATTATAAAAAAAAACTTCAGGAAGAAATATTATTATACAGCCATTAAAATCATGTTTTCAAAGAATGTTTAATGAGATTGGAAAATATTCACACTGTATTTTTATTTATGTATTTTATTAATTTGTATTGGAGTATGGTTGCTTTACAGTGTTGTGTTAGCCTCCACTGTGCAACAAAATGAATCAGCCAGATCAAAAAATATCTTGCTGTGATTTATGTCAAAGAGTGTTCTTCCTTCGTTTTCCTCTAAGAGTTTTATAGTGTCCAGTCCTACATTTAGGTCTCTAATCCATTTTGAGTTTATTCCTGTGTATGGTGTTCGGGAGTGTTCTAATTTCATTCTTTTACATGTAGCTGTCCAGTTTTCCCAGCACCACTTATTGAAGAGACTGTCTTTTCTCCATTGTATATCCTTGCCTCCTTTGTCATAGATTAGTTGACCATATGTGCGTGGGTTTATCTCTGGGCTTTCTATCCTGTTCCATTGATCTATATTTCTGTTTTTGGGCCAGTACCATATTGTCTTGATTACTGTAGCTTGTAGTATAGCCTGAAGTCAGGGAGTCTGATTCCTCCAGCTCTGTTTTTTTCCCGCAAGACTGCTTTGGCTATTTGGGGTCTTTTGTGTCTCCATACAAAGTGTGCAATTTTTTGTTTTGTTCTGTAAAACATGCCATTCGTAATTTGATAAGGATGGCATTGAATCTGTAGATTGCTTTGGGTAATATAGTCATTTTCACAATATTGATTCTTCCAATCCAAGAACATGGTATATCTCTCCATGGGCTTGTATCATCTTTAATTTCTTTGTTTGTCATATATGGCCTTTAATATGTTGAGGCAGGTTCCCTCTATGCCCACTTTCCGGAGAGTTTTTATCATAAATAGGTGTTGAATGTTGTCAGAAGCTTTTTCTGCATCTATTGAGATGATCATATGGTTTTTATTCTTCAATTTGTTAATATGGTGTATCACATTGATTGATTTGCATATATTGAAGAATGCTTGCATCCTTGGGATAAATCCCACTTGATCATGGTGTATGATCCTTTTAATGTGTTGTTGGATTCTGTTTGCTAGTATTTTGTTGAGGATTTTTGCATCTATATTTATCAGTGATATTGGTCTGTAATATTCTTTTTTTGTAGTATCTTTCTCTGGTTTTGGTATCTGGGTGATGGTGGTCTCATAGAATGAGTTTGGGAGTGTTCCTTCCTCTGCAATTTTTTGGAAGAGTTTGAGAAGGATGGGTGGTAGCTGTTCTCTAAAGGTCTGGTAGAATTCACCTGTCGAGCCATGTGGTCCTGGACTTTTCTTTGTTGGAAGATTTTTTTATCACAGTTTCAATTTCAGTGCTTGTGATTGGTCTGTTCATATTTTCTATTTCTTCCTGATTCAGTCTTGGAAGGTTATACCTATCTAAGAATCTGTCCATTTCTTCCAGGTTGTCCATTTTATTGGCATAGAGTTCCTTGTAGTAGTCTCTTTTTATTCTTTTTTTTTATTCTTTTTGTTGCAATGGTGAATGGGATTGTTTCCTTGATTTCTCCTTCTGCCCTTTTGTTGTTAGTGTATAGGAATGCAAGAGATTTCTGTGCATTAATTTTGTATTCTGCAGCTTTACCAAATTCATTGATTAGCTCTAATAGTTTTCTGGTGGCATCTGTAGGATTTCCTATGTATAGTATCGTGTCATCTGCAGTGACAGCACACTGCAATTTTAAATGAAGAAGAATGAATGGTGCCTAACAAAGAATCAGAGAAAGGAGCCAGATCTACTAATGTCCATGTTTATGCCCTGAGCATTAGATGGTGCTGCCTTTTTCTTTGTGAAAAATCTGGTTCTGGAATTTTATCTTGACTCATAGTAGTTTAAATGGACAAGATACAAAATAAAATAGAATATAGAATAGAATGCATCAGAATGTGCAGACGTCATCCTTCATTGCTAATGATAGTCTTGAGAAAGAGTCAGAGTCATTTAACATGAGGTTTGTGTGGTAATGAATGGCTCAGTAATCAGCCACCTTCCCCCTCACCCTCAACTCAGGAGGAAGTCATCTCAGGGCCTACGTACCCCTGACTGAGGCTGTGGTTTGGGGCAGTCCTTTGCTCTCAGGTCCCAGAGGGCTCCCTGAGCCCAGCCACAGGGTCTGGAGCAAGTGCCACATTGTCATTTCAAAAGAGGCAGTAACATTGGAAACCTCAAACAGCAGATTTGAAACTTGGGCATTTCTGTTTTATCTCCGCAAATACGGTATCATTTACCCCAAAGAAAGGTATGTCCCCAAGGGGAAAGAGCACAGGCTTTGGGGTCTGGTAGAGTCATGTTGGAGTCAACCTTCAGCTCATAGCTGCATGTCCTTGGGTGAGAATGGGGGTAATAATGTACTTTGCAGGGCTGTGGTGGGGATCAAATGATTAAAGATATATGTTAAACACCTAAAACAGTGCCTGACACATAATAGCTTTCAGTACATCTTCTGAGTAAATATTAGTCAGCCCTTCTCCCTATACTTTGTTTAACTGAAATAAGCATTTAAAAGTATGGCCTGGGCTTCCCTGGTGGCGCAGTGGTTGAGAATCTGCCTGCCAATGCAGGGGACACGGGTTCGAGCCCTGGTCTGGGAAGATCCCACATGCCGTGAAGCAACTGGGCCCGTGAGCCACAACTACTGAGCCTGTGGGTCTGGAGCCTGTGCTCTGCAACAAGAGAGTCCGCGATAGTGAGAGGCCCGCGCACCGCGATGAAGAGTGGCCCCCACTTGCCACAATTAGAGAAAGCCCTCGCACAGAAACGAAGACCCAACACAGCCATAAATATAAGTAAATAAATAAATAAATTAATTAAAAAGAACAGCAAACTTAAAAAAAAAATAAAAAAATAAATAAATAAAAGTATGGCCTGATAAGACACTTTTTTTGTCCCCATAATGATGATGTTAGATATCTTGCTGATAACAATCTGATTTATATTGAAAATGACACTTTTGCAAATCACTTATGTACTCGCTTACTGAGTAGTTATATTAAATATTTCTTTGTGCATGTCAGTTTGCATGATTTTATCTTAGCAATTATTCCTAAGAAAAACTTAGCCTGTGCAGGTTGTCATTAGCAGTGCTGTGTGTGCTGGTTTTTCTTTTCTTTTTTTTTTTTTTTTAATTTTATTTATTATTTATTTATTTATTTATTTTTGGCTGTGCTGGGTCTTCGGTTCGTGCGAGGGCTTTCTCTAGTTGCGGCAAGTGGGGGCCACTCTTCATCGCGGTGCGGGGACCGCTCTTCATCGCGGTGCGCGGGCCTTTCACTATCGCGGCCCCTCCCGTTGCGGGGCACAGGCTCCAGACGCGCAGGCTCAGCAGCTGTGGCTCACGGGCCCAGCTGCTCCGTGGCATGTGGGATCTTCCCAGACCAGGGCTCGAACCCGTGCCCCCTGCATTAGCAGGCAGATTCTCAACCACTGCGCCACCAGGGAAGCCCAGGTTTTTCTTTTCTTTCTTTTTTCTTTCTTTGGCAAGGTATGGAGGGAGATTTTTTAAAAGTTTTTTGTTTTTAAAAAAGTTTTAGAAAAATAACCTTGAAAATTAATCCATTTTTTCCCTTTTAAAATGTGGCTATTTTATAGTAATGTGATGGTTGGCCTCCCACTGGTAGTACCCATTTATAATACAGCTGGCCAAGGTGCCCTCTGAGTTTGTGGCACAGTATTTCTTGGTATGAGGTTCACAGACTCATTCAGACCCAGGACTGTGGCCTCATTAACCCTGGGTTTTAACCACTACCGATCCACCTGTAGGTAAACTGCTGGGTCCTAAGGAACTAGGCATTAAACAATTGCTAATTCAAACATGCAGATTTCTTTCTTTCTGCCTTTTTACATTATAGATGAATGGGTCATTCACAGTGAGGGCTGACAATGTCTGAAAACTATTTGAGACAGTAAGAATAGATTTGGAAGGGAAAAAAAGGCCATCCACAGGCATTGGGAGCATTTGTATTAGGGACAACATAGGGCATCTGGAACTTAGATGCATCTTTTAATAGATTTTTTTTTAAAAACTGGCTTACCAGTATTTGAAAATACCAGTGTTCCAGTTTCCATTGACTGCCACCTGTAGACATTACTTAAAGCTGGGTTCATTTGTGATTTACTACTTATAATTTGCTGCCAGCCCTGAACCTGGGGAGATAATTTTAAGTGCCCTCTGGAATAATAACCAGTCATTTGATGCAAATGCAAAGCCAAATCTAGTTACTGGAATTGAAAATAATGAACCCAAGGGCTTATTTTGGATAACTAGGCAGTTGGAGCAGCTGAATACTAAACATTGGTCTGTCTAGTGGTTTCCCCTGTGGCTTCTTAACTCTGTGGGTTATGCATCCTCACCCAAAAGGAAATAGCCTAACATAGCTTCCAGCAGACCTTCTGTTGTGGGGCACCTTTTCACTCAAAAGAGAAGCAGATTAATCATTGAACTAATATAATGGAATATAATAGAAAGAAACATGTAACTTAAAAGTCAGATTTGAATTTTACTACCCCGTGGCCTATAGTTTCTTCTCTGGCCCAAACTATGGTCTTCGTTTGAGCAAACTCGTCAACTATAAGTTAGCAGAGGGTTTCAAAACAGAGCAAGGAAATTATTAGAAAGTGCAAAAATCAGAATAAATAGAAGATAATTTATTTTTGTTTTGTTGTTTAATCCCAAGTGATAAAACAGGAATGTACATAAGTGTAATTGTTAGGTTCAGAATCATTTCAATTAAAGTGCTTCACTCTGTTTTAATTATTCTTTAAGACATATAAAAAGAAAAATCTGAGAAAAAGTAGACACATTTCTAACGATTAACCATATATCTTTAGAAGTTTGGTATAAGAATGAACCAGTATTGGATTTCCTGGGCGAGCTAATCTTATTGCAGTAGAATAAAGGTTTGAGTTTTATTCCTAGTTCACTTACTAACTCATAAGGTGCTATTTATATTTTCTTTTAACTTAAGTCACACTTAATGATAAACTCTCTTCTTTTCTTTCCTGCCAGACTTCCTTTAGAGGTAGCCTGTGCTTGCTGCTGTAATTCCCTTACCACTCACTGTCTTTAATCACTTGCCATTTGACTTTGGCCCCACTTTGCCAACATTCTCTAAAATCTTACTCTTTATGTCACATTGTTGAGAGCCAAATCCCGTTGAATTTATGTCTGCAGCATCTGATACGCGCAACTGTCCACCCTAGTGGTATTACGGGAGCTCCCCTCTAGCGTAACTCCTAAAGCTATATATTTTACATATTGTTTCATTACTACCAGACACATCTGTCTTGCTCACATCTCTGTTCATGAATGGTGACTATGTTCTCACTGTCTGCGGTGTAAAGTCTGATTTTCTCGGCCTGGCATTTGAGCCAACATTCTCTCCCACTGCTTCTCATCTGCCTTGTACTGCAACCCAATTCCTTTGTGTGTGTTGTAATATCTGTCTGGAGTCCATACACTCTCTTTTCTCCTCTCCAACCTCATGCTCAAAGCTTATCCTTCTTTCAAAGCCCAGACGGAAGGACATCTCATTCATTAAGCTGCTGTGATCCCTCTAGATGGAAGCAATATTTTATTCCTTTAGATTTTATCTGTACCTCTCTTCTGATATGTTTCATATTCTGTCCTGTGTTATTTGTGTGGGCATCCTATTTTCCTTTCTCAAGGTCAGTCTCGTTATTTCTTTTTTTTTGAATTTTCGAATTTTATTTTATTTATTTTTTTATACAGCAGGTTCTTATTAGTTATCCATTTTATACATAGTAGTGTATATATGTCAATCCCAATCTCCCAATTCATCCCATCCCCCCCACCCCACCCCCCACCACTTGCCCCCCTTGGTGTCCATATGTTTGTTCTCTACATCTGTGTCTCAATTTCTGCCCTGCAGACAGGTTCATCTGTACCATTTTTCTAGGTTCCACATATATGTGTTAATATACGATATATGTTTTTCTCTTTCTGACTTACTTCACTCTGTATGACAGTCTCTAGATTCATCCACGTCTCTACAAATGTCCCAATTTCGTTCCTTTTTTATGGCTGAGTAATATTCCATTGTATATATGTACCACATCTTTATCCATTCATCTGTCGATGGGCATTTAGGTTGCTTCCATGACCTGGCTATTGTAAATAGTGCTGCAATGAACATTGGGGTGCATGTGTCTTTTTGAATTATGCTTTTCTCTGGGTATATGCCCAGTAGTGGGATTGCTGGGTCATATGCTAATTCTATTTTTAGTTTTTTAAGGAACCTCCATACTGTTCTCCATAGTGGCTGTATCAATTTACATTCCCATGCACAGTGTAGGAGGGTTCCCTTTTCTCCACACCCTCTCCAGCATTTGTTGTTTGTAGATTTTCTGATGATGCCCATTCTAACTGGTGTGAAGTGATACCTCATTGTAGTTTTAATTTACATTTCTCTAATAATTAGTGATGTTGAGCAGCTTTTCATGTTCTTCTTGGCCATCTGTATGTCTTCTTTGGAGAAATGTCTATTTACGTCTTCTGCCCATTTTTAGATTGGGTTGTTTGTTTTTTTAATATTGAGCAGCATGAGCTGTTTATATATTTTGGAGATTAATCCTTTGTCCATTGATTCGTTTGCAAATATTTTCTCCCATTCTGAGGGTTGTCTTTTCGTCTTGTTTGTAGTTTCCTCTGCTTTGCAAAAGCTTTTAAGTTTCATTAGGTCCCATTTGTTTATTTTTGTTTTTATTTCCATTACTCTAGGAGGTGGATCAAAAAAGATCTTGCTGTGATTTATGTCAAAGAGTGTTTTTCCTATGTTTTCCTCTAAGAGTATTACAGTGTCCGGTCTTACATTTAGGTCTCTAATCCATTTTGAGTTTATTCCTGTGTATGGTGTTCGGGAGTGTTCTAATTTCATTCTTTTACATGTAGCTGTCCAGTTTTCCCAGCACCACTTACTGAAGAGACTGTCTTTTCTCCATTGTATATCCTTGCCTCCTTTGTCATAGATTAGTTGACCATGTGTGCGTGGGTTTATCTCTGGGCTTTCTATCCTGTTCCATTGATCTATATTTCTGTTTTTGGGCCAGTACCATATTGTCTTGATTACTGTAGCTTTGTAGTATAGTCTGAAGTCAGGGAGTCTGATTCCTCCAGCTCCTTTTTTTTCCCTCAAGACTGCTTTGGCTTTTTGGGGTCTTTTGTGTCTTCATACAAATTGTAAAATTTTTTGTTCTAGTTCTGTAAAAGAATGCCATTGGTAATTTGATAAGGATTGCATTGAATCTGTAGATTGCTTTGGGTAGTACAGTCATTTTCACAATATTGATTCTTACAATCCAAGAACATGGTATATCTCTCCATCTGTTGGTATCATCTTTAATTTCTTTCATCAGTGTCTAATAGTTTTCTGCATACAGGTCTTTTGTCTCCCTAGGTAAGTTTATTCCTAGGTATTTTATTCTTTTTGTTGCAAAGGTAAATGGGAGTGTTTCCTTAATTTCTCTTTCAGATTTTTCATCATTAGTGTATAGGAATGCAAGAGATTTCTGTGCATTAATTTTGTATTCTGCTGCTTTACCAAATTCATTGATTAGCTCTAGCAGTTTTCTGGTGGCATCTTTAGGATTCTCTATATATAGTATCATGTCATCTGCAAACAGTGACAGTTTTACTTCTTCTTTTCCAATTTGTATTCCTTTTATTTCTTTTTCTTCTCTGATTGCCACGGCTAGGACTTCCAAAACTATGTTGAATAATAGTGGCGAGAGTGGACATCCTTGTCTTGTTCCTGATCTTAGAGGAAATGCTTTCAATTTTTCCCCATTGAGAATGATGTTTGCTGTGGGTTTGTCATATATGGCCTTTATTATGTTGAAGTAGGTTCCCTCTATGCCCACTTTCTGGAGAGACTTATCATAAATGGGTGTTGAATTTTGTCAAAAGCTTTTTCTGCATCTATTGAGATGATCATATGGTTTTTATTCTTCAATTTGTTAATATGGTTTATCACATTGATTGATTTGTGTATATTGAAGAATGCTTGCATCCCTGGGATAAATCCCATTTGATCATGGTGTGTGATCCTTTTAATGTGTTGTTGGATTCTGTTTGGTAGTATTTTGTTGAGGATTTTTGCATCTATATTCATCAGTGATATTGGTCTGTAGTTTTCTTTTTTTGTAGTGTCTTTGTCTGGTTTTGGTATCAGGGTGATGGTGGCCTCATAGAATGAGTTTGGGAGTGTTCCTTCCTCTGCGATTTTTTGGAAGAGTTTGAGAAGGATGGATGTTAGCTCTTCTCAAAATGTTTGATAGAATTCGCCTGTGAAGCCATGTGGTCCTGAACTTTTTTGTGTTGGAAGATTTTTAATCACAGTTTCAATTTCCTTACTTGTGATTGGTCTGTTCATATTTTCTATATCTTCCTGGTTCAGTCTTGGAAGGTTATACCTTTCTAAGAATTTGTCCATTTCTTCCAGGTTGTCCATTTTATTGGCATAGAGTTGCTTGTAGTAGTCTCTTAGGATGCTTTGTATTTCTGCGGTGTCTGTTGTAACTTCTCCTTTTTCATTTCTAATTTTCTTGATTTGAGTCCTATCCCTCTTTTTCTTGATGAGTTTGGCTAATGGTTTACCAATTTTGTTTATCTTCTCAAAGAACCAGCTTTTAGTTTTATTGATCTTTGCTATTGTTTTCTTTGTTTCTATTTCATTTATTTCTGCTCTGATCTTTATGATTTCTTTCCTTTGCTAACTTTGGGTTTTGTTTTTTCTTCTTTCTCTATTCCTTTAGGTGTAAGGTTAGATTGTTTATTTGAGATTTTTCTTGTTTCTTTAGGTAGGCTTGTATAGCTATAAACTTCCCTCTTAGAACTGCTTTTGCTGCATCCAGGAGGTTTTCGATCGTTGTGTTTTTGTTGTAATTTGTCTCTAGGTATTTTTTGGTTTCCTCTTTGATTTCTTCAGTGATCTCTTGGTTATTTAGTAACGTATTGTTTAGCCTTCATGTGTTTTTTTTTTTCCGTTTTTTCCCTGTAATGGATTTCTAATCTCATAGCGTTGTGGTCAGAAAAGATGCTTGATATGATTTCAATTTTCTTAAATTTACTGAGGCTGGATTTGTGACCCAAGATGTGATCTATCCTGGAGAATCTTCCATGTGCACTTGAGAAAAAAGTGTTTTCTGTTGTTTTTGGATGGAATGTCCTATAAATATCAATTAAATCTGTCTGGTCTATTGTGTCATTTAAAGCTTGTGTTTCCTTATTGATTTTCTGTTTCGATGATCTGTCCCTTGGTTTAAGTGAGGTGTTAAAGTCCCCCACTATTATTGTGTTACTGTCGATTTCCTCTTTTATAGCTGTTAGCAGTTGCCTTATGTATAGAGGTGCTCCTATGTTGGGTGCATATATATTTATAATTGTTATATCTTCTTCTTGGATTGATCCCTTGATCATCATGTAGTGTCCTTCCTTGCGTCTTGTAACATTCTTTCTTTTAAAGTCTATTTTATCTGATATGAGTATTGCTACTCCAGCTTTTCTTTTGATTTCCATTTGCATGGAATATCTTTTTCTATCCCCTCACTTTCAGTCTGTCTGTGTCCCTAGGTCTGAAGTGGGTCTCTTGTAGACAGCATATATATGGGTCATGTTTTTGTATTCATTCAGTGAGCCTGTGTCTTTTGGTTGGAGCATTTAATCCATTCACGTTTAAGGTAATTATCGATATGTATGTTCCTATGACCATTTTCTTAATTGCTTTGGGTTTGTTTTTGTAGGTCCTTTTCTTCTCTTGTGTTTCCCACCTAGAGAAGTTCCTTTAGCATTTGTTGTAGAGCTGGTTTGGTGGTGCTCATTTCTCTTAGCTTTTGCTTGTCTGTAAAGCTTTTGATTTCTCCATCAAATCTGAATGAGATCCTTGCTGGGTAGAGTAATCTCGGTTGTAGGTTCTTCCCTTTCATCACTTTAAATATGTCATGCCACTCCCTTCTGGCTTGTAGAGTTTCTGCTGAGAAATCAGCTGTTAACCTTATGGGAGTTCCCTTGTATGTTATTTGTTGTTTTTCCCTTGCTGCTTTCAATAATTTTTCTTTGTCTTTAATTTTTGCCACTTTGATTACTATGTGTCTCAGCATGTTTCTCCTTGGGTTTATCCAGTATGGACTCTCTGCACTTCCTGGACTTCGGTAGCTATTTCTTTTCCCATGTTAAGGACGTTTTCGACTATAATCTCTTCAAATATTTTCTCTGGTCCTTTGTCTCTCTCTTCTCCTTCTGGGACCCCTATAATGCGAATGTTGTTGCATTTAATGTTGTCCCAGAGGTCTCATAGGCTGTCTTCATTTCTTTTCATTCTTTTTTCTTTAGAGTGTTCCGCAGCAGTGAATTCCACCATTCTGTCTTCCAGGTCACTTATCCATTCTTCTGCCTCAGTTATTCTGCTATTGATTCCTTCTAGTGTAGTTTTCATTTCAGTTATTGTATTGTTCATCTCTGTTTGTTTGTTCTTTAATTCTTCTGGGTGTTTGTTAAACATTTCTTGCATCTTCTCCATCTTTGCCTCCATTCTTTTTCCGAGGTCCTGGATCATCTTCACTATCATTATTCTGAATTCTTTTTCTGGAAGGTTGCCTATCTCCACTGCATTTAGTTGTTTTTCTGGGGTTTTATCTTGTTCCTGCATCTGGTACATAGCTCTCTGCCTTTTCATCTTGTCTATCTTTCTGTGAATGTGGTTTTTGTTCCACAGGCTGCAGGATTGTAGTTCTTCTTGCTTCTGCTGTCTCCCCTCTGGTGCATTAGGCTATATAAGAGGCTTTTGCAAGTTTCCTGATGGGAGGGACTGGTGATGGGTGGAGCTGGCTGTTGCTATGGTGAACAGAGCTCAGTAAAACTTTAATCTGCTTGTCTGCTGATGGGTGGGGCTGGTTTCCCTCCCTGTTGGTTATTTGGCCTGAGGCAACCCAACACTGGAGCCTACCCAGGCTCTTTCGTGGGGCTAATGGTGGACTCTGGGAAGGCTCACGCCAAGGAGTACTTCCCAGAACTTCTGCTGCCAGTGTCCTTGTCCCCACGGTGAGCCACAGCCACCCCCCACCTCTGCAGGAGACCCTCCAACACTAGCAGGTAGGTCTGGTTCAGTCTCTTATGGGGTCACTGCTCCTTCCCCTGGGTCTTGATGTGCACACTACTTTGTGTATGCCTTCCAAGAGTGGAGTCTGTTTCCCCCAGTCCTGTTGAAGTCGTACAATCAAATGTCACTAGCCTTCAAAGTCTAATTCTCTAGGAATTCTTCCTCCCGTTGTTGGACCCTCCGGTTCGGAAGCCTGACATGGGGCTTAGAACCTTCACTCCAGTGCGTGGGCTTCTGTGGTATAAGTGTTCTCCAGTTTGTGAGTCACCCACCCAGCAGTTATGGGATTTGATTTTATTGTGATTGCGCCCCTCCTACCATCTCATTGTGTCTTCTCCTTTGTCTTTGGATGTGAGGTATCTTTTTTGGTGAGTTCCAGTGTCTTCCTGTCAATGATTGTTCAGCAGTTAGTTGTGATTCCGGTGCTCTTGCAACAGGGAGTGAGAGCACGTCCTTCTACTCCACCATCTTGAACCAATCTCGATGTCCCATTTGTTAAAATTAGGCCTCACTGCACACCTTAGCCTTCAGTTAGGACCACAGAATGGCTACACCTTGGAAAAGCACCACTCCCTAAAGAAGAGTCATGCCCTAGCACTAAGAACAAAACCTAAAATAGAGCAATCCTAACAATAAAACCAAGTCTAAGTCTCGTTCTTTTTTAATTTCACAGTCCCAGTGTGTAGTTCAGTGTCTTGTACCTTTTATAAGCCACGTACATTTTGGATAAATGAATGAACTAGCTAATATTAATAAATGTAGAACATTTCCTGAAAGATGTTTTAGACTATAGATTCATTACTCTTGTTTATATTCTTCTTACCTTTCTTAGTTATTTCCATGCATCTTAGATTTAACAATGATCTGTTCAGACACCTGATTGCCACAAGTATTTTGAACGCTTTTAGGTAGTTACATCTATTCTAACCCTTTAAGTAATGAACTTTGCCGCGTGTAATCTTCGTAAATCAAACCATTAAGGCTTCTTTTTAAAAAAATAACTTCCAGTAAAGGAGGGGTAAATGAGAAGCTGATGACCATGTTCTTTTCAAGATGGTAGAAAAGTCCAAGCACATTTTGCATGGCAGATTCTGTAAGGAGCCCTCCAGTGTGAACACAAGAACCACCAAGAGTGTTCTTATACAACACTGGTTACAGCCACCGTACCGAAGTGTGTATTATACCTCACTACGGTGATACTGGACCTTTCTGGAACTCAGCCATCCAGTCATCTTAACTCATCAAACCACCGAGCTCTAAGAACAAAAGGCCAGTGTATATAGCACATACAGATGAGCATCAAAGAGTTACCAATGTGAGATGACAGGTCTTATTTTACATGGATCCAGTGAACATCCTTTGGCTCTGCTTAGCCGTCTTCTCAAAGGAACATTCCTTGATGAACATTCTGTCCCCCACCCTAGCCCAAGGCTGAGTTAGAAGTACGAACTTTCTATTTCCAGAGTAACGCTCAGAATAATTGCCTGTTAGTTCGGTTTCATGTCTGCCTCTTCCACAAAGTCCAGAGCTCCTTGAGGACAAGAACTATGTATTATATATCTTTGTATCCCCAGCATTTTACAGTGTTTGACATACGTTAAGCATCAATATTTATTGAATGACCAAAGTTGTTTTTTGCCTTTGAAGGAACAGTAGATTTTTAAGTAGCATATTAAAAAGGAGAGAAAGCGGTTTGAAACAGGCACACAACAACAACAAATAATAGTATGCCAGGTGACAAAAATGGTATGAGAAAGACTGAAAACAGTCTGGGATAACTTTATTTTGGAGGGAAAAAACATAGAGTACTTGAACAGTTTCTAAAAACATTGCTGAATGCTAGCACAGTACTATAGTTTATATTACTTTTGTTGACTTAGGGCCATCAAATAAAGATTGAAATATTTTCTGAATATTTTGTTTAAAGATGCAGTCAGGTATGTAATGCATTTTGTAAAGATTTCCTTGTTAAGTTGTTTTAAAAAGAAAACGTCTCATTTTTAATAGGATAGGTCCTTAGCTATCTCAAATAATTCAGTTCTGAGGGTTCTACATAGCCAAGGTCTTGCTGTGTGAGGATAGTATAAGTATGTCTGGACCTTCTTGATTTATTGGTGAGTAGTGGTCATTCAATCTACCTAATAAGCATCTCACACTGTACAGGTACTCTGGGGATAGACACACACACACACACACACACACACACACACACACACGATCAGAAGACAAGGTTAGAGCCATCAAAGACTCAATTTTTCCAGATACAGGAAGTTTTTTTAATCAGAAGTCCTGGGATAATGTTATTACAACTTCATCACCTAGTCCTCTACCCTTATGCAAGCATGCAGTGTTCATCAAACATTGAGTACCCCTGTGGACCAGGCTCTATGCTGGGTGCTGGATGCTGGATGCTGGAGGCACAGTGAGTGCTTGTAGGCTAGAGGAGGCCAGACCCTGGAGGACCATGTCTCCACAAGGCTTCTGTCTCTTTGCAGAATAAGTATGGGGAAGATTTTCTCCCATTAGAGGCAAATATGTCTTTTTTCTTCCTAATGTTAAACAGTTTATGAGAAACAAAAAGATTCATAAATCTTCAACCCTAAATTAAAGCATGTTTTAAATAGCTAAAAATGTAAGACTTATACAAGCCTCTCTCCTATTCTTGACTAGAGTTCCCCATCATCAGCTTGCTTGTAAATAAAAGGGAACAGATAATCTGAGATCTTGCTTCACTTGTCCTTTTGGATTACCGAGGTTTGCATGTGACTGGGCTTTGGACAGTCCTTCATGGCTTGACAGACGGCCTCCCTCCAGCAAAGGACAGGGAACCATGAAGATTGAATACTGGTTCGTTATAGTTTCCCAGATCACAGCTGAGAAAAGAAAGAATGAGCTCAGCTCCACTCCTCAGTAGAGCCAGATGCCCAGTAAAGCAGAAACAGTATACCTGTAAAGTTGCCAAGGCAACGTCAAGGGTAGAGGGAAGAGTAGACAGAATGATTTATGAAGGTTTCTTGCCATAAGAACGGGTCTAAAAATATACTTCCATGACTTTTTCCTCTCAAGGATAAATGCCACAGGATTTATCCAGGGAATTGTGATGCATAAAGCTTGAGACCTTATCAGAGCTCAAGGAGACCAGGGGTAAAGGGCAAGGAGAAGGGAAACAGAAGCAACAAAAGAGGAAATGTGCTCCTGGTGTGCTTTTAATCTTCTGTTGAACTGATGCAGTTTTGCAGATGTAAAACTGACTCTTTTTGGAAACATGCAAATGTTGTATATTTAAAATGTGCCTATTTTTTTTTTAAAGACCATTTACTGGGGTAAAATGAAGATACTTAGTTTCCGTATTTAAAAAAAATTTCCTCTGAGCTTCTACTTTAATATTAGTGGATTTGCAAAGGCAATCACAGATCAGCATGTGGAATAACGTGCTGTCATGGCAGCAGAGTTTGAAGTTGCATTTTATTTATGAACAGTTTAGAAAGACGCTCTTGGAGCAGATAGAGTTGGCTTATCTTAACACCCTTTCTGGGCTCACTGCAGTTAGCTGGGGTTACTGGATGTCCACATGGATTTTCACTTTCATGAATTATACATGATTCTATCAGTTTCATATTGCTGCATAACAAATGATCATGGATATAGCAGCTTAAAACAGCACACATTTATTAGCTCACAGCTTCTGTGGGTCAGGAGTACAGGCACAGTTTAGCTGGGTCTCACTAGGTTGTAATCAAGGTGTCTATCAGGCTGTGATCTTATCTTCAGGCTCAACTGAGGGGGAGTCTACTTCCAAGTTCACTTAGGCTGGAGACTCAGGTTGGGACCATTGACCTAAATAATCATCAGCTAAATGAAATGAAGAAAAAGTAAAATTAAACAAGATAAACATTTCCTTTCCCTGGGATGCTTATTATCTACTTCTCTGGTAGAAGTTGTCAACTCCTTGGGAAAATAAATTGCACCTCACTGTGAGGGTTGAGGGAATGCCTGTTTCATGTGAGCCTCAGAACCGCTCTGGGGAGGTGTGGGACTTTCCCAGGGCCACCATGCTGCAGTTGGTTTCACATTTAGAGACGGTCTCCTAACCCTGCTGTCTTTCCCAGGCATAATGCTTTTACACAAAATCTCTTTATTATTATTATTGTTTTTCATCCAGCTTAAATAGACATAGTTTCTTTAACCTTTCTTCCTAGGGACTTTAGTCCTAATCTTTTCAGTGATTGCTGATTGTTATAACTTTCTAATTTTTTCTACTTCACGTGCCCTATTTTAGCAAGGTGTTAAATGGAACACAGGACAAAGCAGACCCATATTTTTGGGTGTTGTAGACTTTATCACACTGCATATTCAGCTCTATCTAGTCAGTACCTCCAAGTCTTTGATGCTGCCTTAACCTCTTTCATTTTTAAAAAAAATTTTTTTTCTATTTTTTATAGTATTTATTTATTTATTTTTGTCTGTGTTGGGTCTTTGTTGCTGCGCACAGGCTTTTTCTAGTTGCAGCGAGCGGGGATTACTCTTTGTTGCGGTGCACGGGCTTCTCATTGCGGTGGCTTCTCTTGTTGCGGAGCACCGGATCTAGGTGCACGGGTTTCAATAGTTGTGGTGCATGGGATCAGTAGTTGTGGCTCGTGGGCTCTAGAGAACAGGCTCAGTAGTTGTGGTGCACAGGCTTAGTTGTTCTGCGGCATGTGGGATCTTCCCGGACCAGGGCACGAACCTGTGTCCCCTGCACTGGCAGGTGAATTCTTAACCACTGCACCACCAGGGAAGCCCAACCTCTTCTTTCAAGGGCTTGAATAAGGCAGAATATATCTTAAGGAGTCAAACCCTTCTTAAGCGTTATGTGCTCACTCTGTTTTACAGCACATCTTTTCCAAGAGTCTAATTTGGGAATTGTTTGTGCTCTGAAGGATACGGGAGAAGGCTCTTACTGTCACGAGGGCCAGAAACAGGGCTGGCTCCTCACAGACAGGGCCTCACAGGGCCATTCCGAGTGACTCCTCATTAAGCCCTCTGGTATTCTAGTTCCCTGCTCACAGGAGTGATTCTTCACTTTCCACAGTTGACCTGTTGTACTATATTCTTCCCTCCTCTCTTCTGTGATCCAGAGGGGTCATTGAGTTTTCAATCTATTAACCCACCCCTCCTACCTAGTTTCTTCTCAGACCTGTACTTAATTTCTTCCTGTTTACTCATTAATTAAATGAGAAGACTGTACCAAGTTAAAGTTCAGCATCTTCAGAACGCCTGATGACACAGTCCCTAAGGCTGCCCTTGAATAACTGATGCAGTATTCTTTGAGCAGTGACTGTTAGAATGCCCATCTGGATCGGATGAAAAGCCTTCTGACTTATTAATTTTTGTTTCCAGGTTGATATAGGACACTGTATAATTTATTTTTACCAAAGCTAGATTAGTCTTTACTGTTTGTTTTTGAATTTGTTTTTCCTTAGCCCCAGCACCTGTGGAGATAGTATCGATATGTCTATAGATGTCAGGAATATCCACTTTATGTTTCAAACCACACACCCCACAGTTTTCTGATCTAATTTTTAGGTACTCCATCAGGCTCTCATATATTTTCAAAAATAATTGCTAGTGACCCTGATGAAACTAGGCCAGGTATTCCTAGGTTTAAGGCAGTCCAGTTTGCAATGTGCAGCCCTCCTAATTTAAGGGGGGAATCTTTAACTAGATGCTCCCCTTCGGGGTGGCTTCTTGCCCTTCCACCCTGGGGCTACACACACTGATGATAAGATCCCAGTGGACTTATCTTTAACAGTCAGTGATAAAAATAAGTACAGTGATAAAAAATCCATCTTTCAGTATCACTTATTTAGAGCTTCCTCTCCTTTTCTAATGAAAGACTGCTGTTTTCCTTTTGCTATTTTGTTCCTTAATGCTTTTCAGCAGCGTTCTCATGTTGCACCCTTGATGCCGTGAGCCTGAGCTCTGGAGGCTGGATGACTGGTGTTCAGCTCTTTGCCCAGCCTCCACCTGTGAAATAAGATGAATAATAATATTGACCTCACAGAGTTGAAGTGAGCATTAAGTGCTCTAATTTGTAAAATTGCTTTGTTATAAACTTTAAACACATAGATAGATAGATTCAAATGGCAAGTACTGATTGTTGATATTTGTGCTCAGAATTGCTAAATGCCATGTCTTAATGATGTTAGCCAGAATGCCCAGTAAGACTGTAAAATTAATAGGTTATTAAATGAACAACTCCCACTCTCTAAATGTTTTTCTATTTCTACTTTTCTCATTCTCTATTTGTGTCTCTATTTCTTTTAATGCCCACCATTCTCTTTCCGAACTCTGGTCACTTTCTATAACTGGATATAGTAGAGAAGCATGTTTTAATTTTTGTATTACCTATGGTAGCTATATAATCTTAAGTAAAACTAAAGGTGTAGAATGTTTATTTTTATCTCTTTAAAAAACTCACTTAGTTTCTCTTTTTTCACTTGTCAATTCATTCTATAATCTTTTGTCCCCAGTGGATCAGCAATTTTCAGTAGAAAATCTTTTTTCCTCTATTGCTTTATGCTTTTGTTGCTGGGGAGTTAGCAGGGCTACCAAAGCACTTCAAATTCAGGCAAGTCTTTTCCTCTTTCTTTTAGAAATGGATTTTGTTGAATTCTATGTTCAGTTTGTCCCCAGAAACTTACTGAAAAGTATATGGTACAGATATGAATGTTCATAAATACAGAATAACAAAGTGAATACTCTAGTTTGGTGACTTTTTTAAAATAATGGAAAATGTGGGATCATTCATAGCATGAGGAGGGGAATTTTGAGAATTTTAGGCACCTCAGAATCAGACTGTCAATTACAAGCTTTAGGTTTGTTTTTTTAATGGCCAAGTGTAACCACCTCAGCTCAACTGTACCTCTTCTTGCCTCACAGCCCTAGGCTGACTGCTTCTTCTGTGCTTTTCTCTACCTCCCTAAAGAGTCCACTTAGTCAAGTCGTGACTATTGACTGAGCACTTTGTGTTAGTCCAGATTCGTGATTGCAAATGACAGACCATGAGTCACGGCAAACCAATCCATTTAAAGTGGGTGTTGGGGGGAGAAGGTTTACTGAGAGCATGCCCAGTAACCAGGAAGGATGGAGTTAGTGCATCCTTCCACATTTGTGCCTTTGCGAAGGGTCCACAGCCCAAGCTCCTTCCCTCTTCAACCCGTGCAACCAGCTGGAAAGGCTGTGTGCTGTTTCCTCAGGGCCTCAAAGCAGGCCCCGTCCTTCGCTCACATTGCCCTCCTTTCCTCCTCCTGCCCACTTTGGTCTGGTTAACTCCTGCTTACTCTCCCAGACATCTTCCTGACTCCCAGCCTGAGATGCATACCTTTTATGTGTTTTCATAAAATTCTGTGCACAGGACCCTTCTACGCACTTATCAAAACTGTCTGGTGATTGCTTGTTTACTTGTCTGTTTCCCAGCTAGACTTTGGCCTTCTAGAGGGTGGGAGCTGTGTCTGAATCATGCTTCCATTCTTTGTCCACAGTCTCATTCATAAACAGAGAGAAGCATTTGTTGAATGAGTGAGCATAGGATCTTTGTTCATGTTGGTGACTTTGCTTTCTGGGCTGATCTCTGTTCATGCTGGTGGCTTTGCTTTGACAAATACCAAAGCCTTTTCCCCTAATGACATAAAAGTGCTACTTCTAATGTTCTTCATTTTGAAACGGGACTGGATATGATCCCCTTCCACAAACATATTCAGTAAAGAAATGTGAATACGCATGCAAAAAACCCTTTAGGTCAGTTGTTGTTTTGGTAGTAGTCAAAGTTTTGTGCAATTTCTAGATATAAATAATGACTTAAAATATACTTATAAAATGTATAAGTGACCTTACTTAATGGGCAACCAGATCAACTGTGTAGTTGATATGAACAGAGTGTCAGGAGCAGGTCAGGAAGGTGTCTGACAATACACATTCATTTTTAGTGGCTTATTTTTCATCTTTTCTGCATTGAATACAATTATTTTGATGAGCAGTCTGACAACCTTGTAAGTTAGCTGAAAGAATTGTACTGATATATGCTAACTTATATGCTAACTCGTCCTTTCTTTTTCAGGGGTAAACATAGTGTTAGAATCTTTTTTTTTTTTTATTAATTAATTAATTTATTTTTGGCTGTGTTGGGTCTTCGTTTCTGTGCGAGGGCTTTCTCTAGTTGTGGCAAGCAGGGACCATTCTTCATAGCGGTGCGCGGGCCTCTCACTATCGCGGCCTCTCTTGTTGCGGAGCACAGGCTCCAGACGCGCAGGCTCAGTAGTTGTGGCTCACGGGCATAGTTGCTCTGCGGCATGTGGGATCTTCCCAGACCAGGGCTCGAACCCGTGTCCTCTGCATTAGCAGGCAGATTCTCAACCACTGCGCCACCAGGGAAGCCCCTAGAATCTTTAATAACTGTTTAATATAGTTATTTTTCATTTGCTCTAAGGTTGAAATATGCTTGTTGGCTCATCAAAGACTCTGATGTGAGGGTTCCACAAAACATATTAGGGTACCTTCCGTTCCTCTCTAACAGTTTAATAACCAGCTTTGATTTGACTCCTCAGTGGCTGTAAATCCATGAAAATCATTCACAACAATAGTTTTGGGAGGCAGAAACAAAAAGCTGCTCTCTCTTCTTGTATGTAGTTGTTTTCTTTTAGGATATATAACTTGAATATAGTATTCCGAGCCTGTGTAATGCTGAACCATTTTAGTGGCACTTGGCTATGATTCTAATAATTCTTGTCATCAGAAACAAATGATTTCACCAGAAAGGAAGATGAGAGCTGGTTTTACGGATGACATACTCATGAGTTCTCTGTTCTTCTCCCTCTCTCTTGTTTTTCAGTGAGCATGTTTTTGAACACATTAACGCCGAAGTTCTACGTGGCTCTGACAGGCACTTCCTCACTAATATCAGGGCTTATTTTGGTAAGTGGTGGAATCCCTCCCATTTAAAAACATGCTGATTACTAATATATATGTTACATATGTACAGGAAAAAATTCTGTAAGAGTATACACCAGCAGCTTACAGTGACTGCGTGTGTGTATATGTTGGATAGGGGACTGATAGAGGCCTTTCACTCTCCAGGTTATATGTTTTTAAAATATTGGAAAAAAGATTTTTTTAAACAATTATATACTGCTTTTGTTGAAGGAAAAAACAAAATGGAAACTAAGTGGAAAATAAAGGAAGACATAATTCTGTGTCAAATTCTAATGTCTAAGATACTATAAAGTAAGTGTGACTCAGTTAAACTAAAATGTCTTTCATTACCCTTTTCAAAATGGATTATTGGACATAATCAAGATCAGTAGAAATATAGCTCAGTTTCTTTAAATATATAGACATGGATGTGGCAGTTCTAAGCTTTTTCCCCCTTCATCTCCTTTTCTTTTAAAATTTACATATATTTCCCTATTGCTTCCTTGAAAAAAAATCCCCAGTAGGCAAAAAGCAATATGATAATCACCCCTAAGGCTCCATTGCCTTATGTGCTAAAATAGTTATAGATGTAATAAGTTATAACACCTGCAGTAGTTTTCTTTAGTTTAAGTGACCTTAGAGGGGGCCATCTAAACTAGTGGAATCACTCTAATATAATTAAATTTATATTAAGGACCTTTAAGGAGAAAGAGGTCTTAGAAAGCTTTTTTTCCCTCTATACATAATGCTGTGATTACTAATTATTATAGAGACATGGACAAGAAACAGTGCAATGAGGTAACTGCTAGCGCTGTTTCCATTTTACTAATACATAAGCTGGATAGGAAGTAACCTGTCTTAGGTCACAGAGCTGGCAAGTGGCAGAGCAGGATTTCAACCCAGGCTGGCTTGCACCAGAGCCTGTGCTTTTGCACACTCACTTCACTGCACTGTGCACTCACTTCACTGCCTCTCTGGTTAAGTTCTCAGCTGTTTTTCCAGCTTGCTGAACAAATGGCAAGTCTGGATTTTATTCTAGTAGTATCTTGGTGTGGGTTCACTAGGCTATAAATTAATTACCAGAATTCAGGGTGAGCTAAGCCTAACAGTCGTTTTCCCTTCTCACTTAGAGATGGTGATGTCCCATCTCCTTGCTTCTCTTCTCCTCCAAATAAAGGGGTTTCCTTAGACCATGACCACCTTTGCAGATCCAGGCTTGTGAGGCTTTCTCCCTGTGTGTGGAGTGCAGCTGCTGAAGCCTGATGATCACTGCCGTGTTGTTTTATGATATATTTGCCTTGCTGCATTCCTAGCAAGCAGAGGATACTCCTGACTAATGTAAAAGTTTGAGCAAAGGAAAACCTCTGATGTGTGAAGATTTTGAAAGGCCTTCTCAAAAATGCTTGGTCTGTCATATATACACTACTAAATATAAAATGGATGGCTAGTGGGAAGCTGCTGCATAGCACAGGGAGATCAGCTCGATGCTTTGTGACCACCTAGTGGGGTGGGATAAGGAGGGTGGGAGGGAGGCTCAAGAGGGAGGGAATATGGGGATATATGTATACATATAACTGATTCACTTTGCTGTACAGCAGAAACTAACACAACAATTTATTTTATTTTATTTCATTAAAAAAATTTTTTTAAATTTATTATTATTTTTTTAACATCTTTATTGGAGTATAGTCGCTTTACAATGGTGTGTTAGTTTCTGCTTTATAACAACGTGAATCAGTTATACATATAAATATGTTATCATATCTCTTCCCTCTTGCATCTCCCTCCCTCCCACCTTCCCTATCCCACCCCTCTAGGTGGTCACAAAGCACAGAGCTGATCTCCCTGTGCTATGCGGCTGCTTCCCACTAGCTATCTATTTTACGTTTGGTAGTGTATATATGTCCATGCCACTCTCTCACTTAAACACAACACTTTAAATCAACTATACTCCAATAAAAATTAAAAAAATAATAATATATTAAAAAAAATTTCTTGGTCTGTACTGAAGACAAAGTCACTACCATGTGGGAATAGCTCTTGATAGCTTTAGGCTCCTGCTTCAGAGATCGTTGACACTGGTGGTATCCAGCCCTTGGGGACTCAGCTTTGCTAGCCCTTGAAATGCACCCAGGGCTGAGCTTTCTCTTCAGCCACTGTTCTTTTCTGCCAAGTGCATTTCATGGAGAGGCGGCACTGAGGTCAAGGGTCAGGTGCTTTGCGGAACAGCTGTGTGCACAGAACTGCTTAGTGGTTTGTTTCCTGGCACCAGAGAGATAGTTACCTAACTACTCTCCCCTGAGCAATGTCAAGGGGGCCAGGTGGTGAATACTGGAAGTGCAGGGCTGGCCCTGAGGAATTTGTTTGGGGACCTCAGGATTCCTATGCTGGAGACTGAAATGATCATGCAATGTGATGTCTTAGGCGAAGAGAGGTAACCACAAACAAACAAAAAACCCCCCTGCTATTTCCCCTATGAAGGAAAAATCAGTTAACTGAACAAACATACATAGAAATAAAATGTGTTTGGCAAATGCTGCTTTTACACTAACGTGTTTAAAAATAAGTGAGGACTCAGCAGTGTGTATTGTACTAGATATCAATCACTGCTAGTTCTTAATTTCACAAGTTGAAAGCCAGCAATGAGTTTGTTATGCCACCTACTTGTCATTCTTCCCTTACGGTTCCTGGGCCCATATCCCCTCCAGGCACCTCCTTCCCTTGCTTAACTTCAAGCTGCCCCCTCTGGCCACTTGGCACAAGCTTTCTCATCTCAGCCCAGTTCCAGCCACAGGAACTGCACCTGTTGTCACAGTCCAAACCCACCAATTTAGTCTTTTATCTGCTGTAGGAAGGACATGCCCGGTCTGCTTGATGTAACCTCTGTAGGCAATGTTTATTTCTGTGGAAAAAATTTCTGAGTTTTGTTTTTGCTCTTGAGAATGATAAGGTGGATATGTGGAGAAAATGCTCCCCTTAATTTTCTCAAAATGTTGGCAGAATGGAGAAAATGCTGCTGTATTGACATTTATACATAGATCCCTGTGTCCCCATTAACATGTGTATAGACATGCTCCTACACCTACGTGTTACACACGCATGTTAAATACAGAGATACGGGAAAAGGCAGCCAAAGCAATATTTTTGAAAATGAGAATCAAGAATAAAAATAGAAAATTAGGGCTTCCCTGGTGGCGCAGTGGTTAAGAATCCGCCTGCCAATGCAGGGAACATGGGTTCGAGCCCTGGTCCGGGAAGATCCCACATACCGCGGAGCAACTAAGCCCATACACCACAACTACTGAGCCTGCACTCTAGAAGCCACGAGCCACAACTACTGAAGCCCACGCGCCTAGAGCCCGTGCTCCACAACAAGAGGAGCCACCACAGTGAGAAGCCCGTGCACCACAAGGAAGAGTAGCCCCCGTCTCGCCACAACTAGAGGAAGCCTGAATGCAGCAACAAAGACCCAATGCAGCCAAAAATAAAATAAATAAATTTTTTAAAAAAAGAAAAAAGAAAATTAAAATAGTAAATAAAAGAATTAATTCAGGGATTAGGCGTAAAAGAATTGTTTTCAGAAAAGCAGTAGAAGAGATGACAATTAGATAGGAATCAGTTGTAATGGAAGGCCCTTTTATTGTGTTTTCCATTCTATGCCAGGTACTGTTTTGAGCACTTTGAATGTATTATTTCTTATTTCTAAGTGAATTCTAATTCTGATTTCATTGAAATTCTAAGTGGTTGATATAACCAATGCCTTTGTGCTCTGAGTATAAACAGACACAAAATTTAAATAAATTGCCCAAGGATATATAGCAGACAGATGGTGAGATTTGAATTCGGGTCTGTCTGACCATGCCCTCTATCCCCTCCTGTTCAAAAGTAAGGGAGTGGGACTAGAAGATTGTTATGGCTCCTTTCAACTCTTTTTCATTCATCTAAAGAACTTGACCTCCACTTGACCTGAAAATCATGCAGTTGCAGGGCTGGAGGAAGGAACCCTCAGAAGCCATCCAGTTTAAGCCAGCAAAGACCTAAGGAACAGGCACCCAGAAAGCTTATGACTTGCCTAGGTCACCTTGCTAGGTAAGGTATAGGGAAGGCTCGAATTTAAATTTCCACTGCTTTGTCCCAGCATCATTCTGCCTCTCATAAACATGTTGACTAGGAAGATGGGTAGCAGCATTGTCTAGTGGTTGATGTATTCCTTTGAACAGACCCATAGAAGTGGGTCAGGTAGAGAAGAATGCAGAGAGGAGAGAAGGAAAGGAAAACGAAAAATAGAGAAAGGAAAGGGGGAGGGAGGGAGACTACAAATGTCTCTGGAGGGAACATTTTTTCTTTTTCCAATCAGCCATGGATTAGGTCAGATTTGGTCAGTCTAGAACATGGACCATCACTTAACACAATTTATAATTTCATTTGTGACATTTATGGTCTTATCCTCTCTATGATGGAAGCTTCACAAAGGCTGGGAACATATCTGTGTTTTTGTGTTCAACTGTATAATGTTTGGGTAGACTCTTAAGAAATATTTGTTGAATGCACACAGATCCAGTGAGTGAATGAATTAACTGACTGTATCAGAATTATCTGGGGAGCTTGTTTAAAGTGATGGATTCTGAGCACCACTCCAAACCAACTGAATCAGAATTTCTAGGGCAAGGGCCTAGAGGAAAGCTGCCACCCAGGAGGAGCTGACAGAGCTTGGGGCGCCATGGCACAGGCTGGCATTTCCCACTTGTCAGTGGTCCCCATGACTTCACCCCAGGAGAGTAAGCCTCCCGTCCAGGCCATAGTCATTAACGCTACAGTGGAAAATCTCATCCTGTGAACATGCAGACACTGAGGTGGGGATGGATCACTGGCTGTTGACCTTGAAGAGAACCTCACTTCTCTGTCTCCTCTCTTTTCTTAAAGCCTTGGCAGTAGGTGGCCAGGAAAGGGGGTGGAAGGACATGAAGAGCAGTTCTTTACACAGCCCCCCTGAACTGGTTAGGGGAACAGATGACTGAGGGGGGATTGGCTGGGCCCAAGGCGGCAGGAGGCCAAGACCCACTCTGTAGCTCTTCGGTATTCCTAAACAAAACAGGCAGGAGCCAGGAAGAAAGAAAGGGGCGGGAGGGGGAGAGAGAGAGGGGTGGGGGAGAGAAGGAAAGGAAAAGAAAGGAAAGAAGGAAGGAAGGAAAGAAAGAAAGAGAGAGAAAGAAAGAAAGAAAGAAGAAAGAGAGGAAAAAAAAGGAAGGAAGGAAGGGAGAGGGAGGGAGGGAGGGAGGGAGGAAGTTAGTTCTGTCATGAGGAATTGGGAGGGACTTTGAAAGGGTCAGTGGTATGGAGGAAAGGGTATACTTGCAAATTCTAACAGGAAACTAAAAATGTTATGGATATTACTATAACCCATGCCAATTGCCTTGGTTTATCTTCAAGCCTAGAAGATCCCCTCTTGTCAAAAAACTGTTTACCACTAGATATATTTCAAGGCTTAGAGCAGGTGTCAATTTGGCAGTCTATTTGGGAGTAGACTGCCAGAGTTTCATATTTCCTCTTCAGTCTCCACCATTGCTGTATCTATCCTGTGATATCATCATCTACTTTAATCCTTGGGAAACACATAGCCAGTTTCAGGCTGTGACATCTTTGTGTTTCCCATGGGTTTAATGGAATTACATTGTGGAATTACAATGGTGCTGCTATGTGGAAATTACAATGGTGCTGCTATGTGGAAATCTTGAAGCATTTTTGAGTATGTTATAGGATACAGGGGAGAGAAGTGTTTTATATATAGAACATGCAATTCAAGAAGGGGGGTCTTGTTGGATAGGAAGAATCTAGGCATGTTTAGGAAAGATTCAGCTTTTAGGTCTGCAAGACAGATGGAAGCGCCTTGTTTGTTAACCCTTTGTCAGATTTTTGTTCCTTCCCTGCAGGTGAAGATGAGATAAATTTATACCCTTAGGCCAGCTGCAAACCTGGATCTCCACTCCCAGCCCACAGCCCCATTGCTCCTTGATCATCCCCTCTGCTTCTGTCATATAGTAATGGAGAGGGTTACGAGGCCTAGGTAACTGGATTCTTGACAAATGAGTCTTTGTTTTAAATATGATCTGGGTCCTGAGTATAGCGTATGGCCCTTCTGTCCTGCAAGGTATAGATCCAAACCATTTCTTTGACCCTCACATTCCCAATTCCATCCCTGCTTCCCTTATTCTCAGACAATAACCCTTACCTGCATCTCCACTGAGATCAGTGTCACCTACATTTTACCCATTTGTTGCCTTCTTACCTGTGAAACAGCTCATCTCACACCCTATTTTCCAAAATAGAATGTATTCTTCTGTTCATTCCTGCTTCCCTTTCATCCTTAGAGCAAGAAATGGTGAGGTACCTTTTTAAGGTGGGGTAAATGTTCTTCCTGGGCTCTTGGTGTCATGCCTCTTGGTCATTTGTACGCTTTTGCACTTCGGTTTCTCTCTTTCTACTAGATTCTTTCCTCTTCCACAAATATGTTTAGGTCTCTCTTTTTTTATAACAAGCAAAATGTACACAAAACCTTTCATTGGTCCTGCTGTTTATTTAAACAATATCCCATTAAATCACCGGGCCAACCCTTATTATCCATCCGTTCAACCTTTTAGCCATCTATCCATTCAGTCTTCAAACCATCGATCCTTCCATCCATCCATCCATCCATCCAACATTAACTGAGTGACCTTATTTTACACATTAGGTAACTGAGCCCCAGAGAATCAAGAGTACCAACGAAGACATACAACTCAGCTATTATGAAATATTTTAGGGCCTTTACCTTTCAGCTAAATGGTAGGGTCATTATTGACTTCCTGAATGACAAACCTAATTGATACTTTTTAGTTCTCATCTTACTTGATCTGTATAATTCTTGGGGTAGAGAGATTACACTTTTAAAGACTATGAAATGTGTAAATTTATGTTTTAATTTTATGGTTATTTGTTAGATTAAAAACTGTTTTGTTCCACTGTGGCAACTCCATTAAGCTACTAACATGTCTAAGGGCTAGTTTTAAAATCTAAATTTGTTTATGAGAGCTTTGCTGTTTACACTGTAGGTTATGCACCAGGGAAAATAATTCAAAGTGACACCAAATATGTGCGTGTTAAATAACACCATCTGCCCATTTGGATCTGTGCAGCTCTTTAAAAATACTGTGAGGTTCTGGCCCAAATCCTGTCATGTTTCAGGATATGGGACAGATTATTATGCTAAGACCCCAGATTAGAAGATTTGGTTTGAAGTTTAAGAAGGCTTCAAGTCCTTTCCTACTTATTTTTAGTAGTTGTTCATTTAATTCATATTAGAGTATCAGCCCCAGGGCATTGTGGACACTAGTATAAAGGACTGTGTTAGGAAAGAAGCCATTTACCGCTCTGATAGGACAGGCTTGAGAAGACCCTCCTTTGCCTCCCAAGCAGCTGCATGAATAACCCAGTCTTTACTGAGGTCTGTTATTTTTGCATTACAAATACTGGGTGGAAGGTCTGTCTCCTGTTATAATGCAAATACCCCATTAATATGAATCATTTATACCTTAGGATGTATTATCCAGTCCCATTTGATAGACTACTTCTGGATTAGTTTTGATAGCTAAGAAAGCAAAAAGAGACAGCGGAGTTGGAGGGCATCTGAAAGTGAAGATTTTAAAAGGGAAGCGATAGGCTACATCTGTCTGTTTAAATGAGCAAGAGAGTTATAAAAAGATGTCTTGTTTTAGGGCCCTAGTAAGATTAGTGGCTCAAGAGCTGGGGCTTCAGGCTAAATAGCTACTTTATTAGCTATGTGACTCTGGTCAGGTCGCCACACCTTGACATGTGGCCCTCATTCCTCATCTCTAAATGAAACTGTTCATGGTCCTTTAGGGTCCCTTTTAGTGTGGACGTTCTCCGGTTCTGCTAGAGAAACTGAGAAATCTGAAAGAGTCCCAAAGTGGTTTTTTTTTTGGGGGGGGTGGTGAACGGGAGCAGCTTGTGAGCGGCATTGTGGGTCCGTGGCATGCACTGGTAGGTAGTAGCAGGGGCTACATCTGTGTTCTGTGGCCCTGGAGCACAGCCCATGCCTGGAATGGAGCATTTAGTGCTGTGTAAATGAATGAATGAACGCCTGGCAGATGCCTTAACAGCATAAAATAGAAAGCAGAGTAAAGACTTGGGACAAAGAAAACTCTACCCCACAAGTGGTTGAGAGCCATTGCCAGTTCTGTGACCATTGTTCTGGGTCCTTTGGAGCCTTCCATCTCTTCTAATAAAGGCAAAGCCATGAATCTTTTTTGGGTGGTCAGGACCAAATGGTGAGCAGTCTCCTCTTTCACAATGATTACCACGGCTCTCAGCCAGCCGTTTAGTAACAAGATGCTGTACTAGCCTGAATTGTAGACCGGCAAGAAGAGAGGTGCACCACAGCAGTATGTGCTGACTATGTACAGCTTCGATGTAATAAATGATAGCTTTGCTATTGCTTTTGGGAACCAGCTATGCAGAAGGCACTGAACTAGGTCTTTTACATGGGGTTTGAATCTAGATGTTTTACATGAGTGTGAAATTGAGGACCCTTAAGGGTAAATAACAAATATGATTTCCGCTTTACAGTTGAAAAAACTGATGTTAAAATAGATTAAATAACTCACTTGAGGTTACAAATTCCCTTCTAGATCCATGGTTAGTAAATTTGCCATTCTTGAACTTTCTACTTTCTTCAAGCAAGATCTTTTATTCCTAGCATTCCAGACGTTACAGACTGGTCCTATCCCTTCTTAGCTTTCATATTGTATTCTCCCTGTCTTCTCAGTCAAATTACTTAAATGTTTTAACATGTGAAAATTCATATAGTCAAAAGGAATAACCCCTTGGAATTAAATCAAGTTTTCCTGTTATAGGATTGCAAACATTTGGTTTGATTAAGAGTTCCTTCTGGTCATTTGTAGATGTTCTTTCTGTCCTGTTAAAGAAATTTTTGGTAGAGCAAGATACCAATTTTTAAATGATAGCCCAAAGTCCATTCCACAGAAGATAACAAAATCTTGTTTTTATGAAATAAGTAAGGATAAAGGTAATTAAGTCTATGTTATTTCCACATTCTATATTATATTACAAAAATATAGTATAGTTATCCTAGGAGACTCTGGGATATAGTTGATTCTTAAATTTCTTCTGTGTAGTGATTTGTGACTGCTTAAGGAACGAATCGCAAATCAGGGAAGCCAAGGAAAGTATGTGGGGAGAGCAGCTTCAAACAGTGGTGGGAAAGTGTTCAGAGGGGGTTTGGGGGTAGGGGCAGGTTAAAAGATTGGGGGAGGTGGCTTGCTTTCCCCATGCTCAGGAGCCCTGATTTCAGTCTAGTCATGTGAGCATCGATGCTTCTTTCCTTTTATTAAAGAAAGTTATTTCTTTTCTCCCTTGCAAACAGCACATAACAACAACTGGTAAGCTTGTGAGCTAGGAAACATTAATGGTGTACAACAGATGCTAGCATTTACAAAGCACACTCAGCAGGTGGGACGTTACTGAATCTCTCAGCAGTTGGGTGCCATCGATACATGAAATAGGATGACTTTTATTCTTTCTGTAAAGCCGGATTTCTCTAGGGAGGTGCTTTTTTTAAAACGGAATTTTGCTATCTTAAAAATGTATGCAGTTATGACTTTATCAGAATATAAAATGCCAAGAATTGGAATATTTCATAAGCCATACTCCTAAGACTGGCTTGTTGGTATTCATTTCTGTAATTGATTTTTAGCTATGGTGATTTTATTATCAGAATATTAACGTAAATTTGGAGGAAAATAATGAGCAGCTCTTAACAATGTTCTTTCACCAGGATTGTAGCTATAAATTTTCCTTAAAAACCAGTATTAAGTGGACAAGACAACATTGAGAAGTTAAAATGTAATTGGTATTTACTTTTATCAAACTTCTTAATTTTTAGAATTAAACAATTTTTTTGGAATTAAAATGTTTAAACCAGTGTTTAAGGTGGGTATAATTAGTAAATGCAACACAATTATGGGCATGTACAAAATCATAGCTGGTAACAAGGACCCTAATCACGCTTATTATCTTTCTGTTCTAGATATTTGAATGGTGGTATTTTCGCAAGTATGGAACATCATTCATTGAACAAGTCTCAGTAAGCCACTTGCGCCCCCTTCTGGGAGGGGTTGACAACAACTCCTCCAACAATGCTAACTCCAGTAATGGGGACTCAGATTCCAACAGGCAAAGCGTCTCAGGTATGGAAAGTCCTTCAGTCTGCAACATTATTTACTTACTCTTACTAAATTATTATGACTATAAGACAATAAGAATGTTGTTATTTAAAGATTAGACTTCAAAGAAAAGTACGATTTATTTTCCCAAGAATTTGACAACTTCTACAAGAGAGGTAGAGTATAAGCATCCCAGGGAAAGGAAATGTTTATCTTGTTTAATTTTACTTTTTCTTCCATTTGATTTAGCTAATGATCATTTAGGTCAATGGTTCCCACCTGAGTCTCCACCTCCTTGTCCTTAGTGTCTCAAACCTCATTAAATGTATCCATTCTCTTCCATGCTAATTGTAGAACCTGATGTCTAACTAGATCTGATCACATCACTCCTCTGCTTAAAAGTCTTCGTTGGTTACCATTCCACTAAAGATAAAGCTCAGATTCCAGATTACTTAGCACAGCATAAGCTGCTTCTATCTTGCCAACCTTGGTTTCTGTCACAATCTCGTTCCCCTCCTTTGCATTTCTTGAACGTGCCATGTTTTCTCATGACCCTCTGCCCAGAAGTCTGTCTTCCCTCCTCCGTGCTTGCTCATCTTTCAGAACCCAACTCAAATGTGACCTCCTGGGAAACCCTCTCTGATAGACTGTACAATATTTCTCCACCTTTGTTGACTCATATATTTTTACCTTTAGCAACATTTATTAAATTGTACTGAAATTTTTAAGCTTACTGTTTTACTGTAATATCTCTAGCATTTTGCGTAGTGTCTACTATATCACTGAGACTCAGTGAATGAATGAATGAGGACATACATGGCCTGTAATTTCTCTACTCATGAAAGAAGAGGGATGAGTATAATTTCCTAGCTTGGTCTCTTCATCATCTCAGTAAACATTTCTTAACTCTCTAATATGAACCTGGCCTTATACAGGTTCTTATGAATATTATGATTTTAGAAAATGTCAAAGTCCTTGTCCCCATCGAACTCTTGTGTCTACTGAAGGGAGACAAAGTGTTAAGTGCTCTGATTATATGAGGGAAACATGCAATACTTTGGAGTGCAATGGAGGGCTTCCTGATCCAAACTGGGGGAAGAAGTTTGCTTCTTGAAGGAGAGGGTACCACGTCTGAGACTTGAAAGATGAAGAGGGAGAGATTAAAGAACTAAGTCAGATCTTTTTTCTTTCCTCCCTAGAACAACTCAGTTCGTATTTCATAACTGTCTAGCCAGGTGATAGGCATCAAGGAGCGTTGTATATATATTTTATTCCTGATGTTGATTCAGCGCTCTTTTAATATAATAGAACCTTTGCCAGCCAGCCATGTGTGGTAATGGGCACCTCTGAGTACACATTTATTTCATTCTAAAGGGTTACGTGTGTGAGAGATGGTACCACTCAGGGAACAAAATTGTCTGGGACTTCATAGACTCATCCGCTTTGTGAAAGAAACAGAAAGAGATCTGAGCAAAGTGAAATATTACCTCAACCAGGTACTCTGACACACGTGACATATTATTCTAGTGAGGAATCTTGATCGTTCGGTCATTGTCACTGTGGATAATTGCCTCACTTTGCATCTGTTGGAAGACCCTAGAGATTAAATGATGCTCTTGTCTGATCTGACTTACTATATAGTCTTTGTATGTCACAGAACATTGTAGAAAATTAACAGATTGAAAACAGAAAGCAACCTCATTTAAGGACATTTTTTATTGTGAGTACGTTTTTATTTTCATTAAAATTCTCTCTCTGCCCAATTTAACATCATTCCTTAATGCGACGAAGAGTTCATATTCTCCTTATTGTTGCTGTTACTTTGCTGACTCTCTTTGTGGATGCCTTGAATGAGCCTTATGCATTATATACATCTTGATGCTATTCTTAGTGCCTGTACAGCAGTTTTTAAAGGGAGAATCTCAGTCCTTTATAAAAATACATTCAACAATGACGATCATGGAACTTCCCAATTTTATTTGTACTGAGTTTTTACCTTGCTAAGACTAAGCTTTTGAATATTATTATTAATTCAATTTCACTAGTATTTGCTGAATGTCTACTACTATGCATGCAATATTTCTATTCATTTCCTATAACAGATACAGCATTTATGACCTGATCTCATAACAGTGTTCAAATAATTAGATTTAGGAAAATGGAAATTATCTTGTCCAAGTATATTTAGGGCTCAATCTGCCTACTTCTCCTTGACATCTGGGTTTCTAATATTTGGCTAACTCAGCTCAACAAACATGTATGTTGGTATGGAAGTGCCAGGTACCATGGGACTAATACTATTTCCCGCTTCTCTTTTCCTGTGGTGATTTTTATTTTTGAATAAGAAAAATACTATAAAAGTACATTGTCTCTGTTTATCTCTACCCTTAATCATTTTCTATTTCATAGTCTAGTTTCAGCTAAGTATAAAGGAAAAAGAAGGTCCAAAGCTGAGGGTAATCAATACATTTCCTTAACATAGAGGAATTTGTTTTAAAATTTATATTGCCTTAATAATGATAAAATGACTATTACCTTAATAAAAGAAGCATCATAAGACAGCTCTTTGCTGAATCTTACGTGAAATAAAACATGGCTAACCAAGTCCCATGGACATTTGCAAAGGCAGTTAAATGGCATTGCTTATTTGAAAAAAATCATTGAAAAAGTTAAAAACAAACAAAGTACTAGTTATAAACATTGGACTATATGAAAACTCTTAGTGTAGCTCTTTCTTTAAAGAATCATTTGTTTTGATTAAAAGCTGAAAGACCTGGCCTACCTAAGAATAATTTGGGGTGGAGAAATGGGAAGGGAGAAAGTTGTAATTGTTACAGGAGACTATTCATATATTGTTTAACATTTTGGATTTGTGCAAATTGGCCTGAGTGCAAATTGGCCTCTCAAAACTTGCATTGATCTTTATCTGTGGGCCAGAGGAGAAATGTAGTTAATTATGCAGCTTCCTTTCTTTTTTTTAATATTTATTTATTTACTGGCTGTGTCAGGTCTTAGTTGCGGCACGTGGGATTTTTTGTTGCGGTGCACGGGCTCCTCTCTAGTTGTGTCACGTGGGCTCCAGAGCTCTTGGCCTCTGTAGCTGCAGCTTGCAGGCTCTGTAGTTGTGGTGCACGGGCTCTCTAGTTGTGGCACGCCGGCTTAGTTGTCCCGCAGCATGTGGGATCTTAGTTCCCTGACCAGGGATGGAACCAGCATCCCCTGCATTGCAAGACGGATTCTCAACCACTGGAACACCAGGGAAGTCCCACAGCTTCTTAATCTAGCCAAATGTCAGATTGTCTGGTTAAGGTTAACATTTATGAACATTTCACTTATCTCGATTTATTTGGCAGCTAAACTGCTATTTTTCTCACAAATATACAGTTTCTGATAAACCCTGCTGATATATTTTCCATGTCACCATGTTTCATGCTGCCATTTCTTAATTCAACTTAACTTATGAACTGATGACAGGGATTTAAAATGTGTCCAACTTCTCCCTATCTTAAGGGAAGGGATTCTCAGGGTCCAGTAACATTCTGAATTTGGGTTCATGGGAACATCTGTTTGATAATTTGCCCTGTTCTCAAATAAGATGTCATAAAGACAAAGGTTTGCAGTGTTCACCTTCTTCAAGATATTTAGAAAAGTGCAGGGTGCTCCATCACATTAGAAGTATCCTTGTCAAAGTCAAGTTTAAATTCTCTGAGACACTTTAATAGCCTCTTGCATAGAACTGGATCTTTAGACAAACTCTGGTTATAGTCACTTGGCTTCCTGTTGCAAATCATCTCATTTTAATCTCTATATAAGATAAATATATATCATATACATTTTTTAACATCTTTATAGGAATATAATTGCTTTACAATGTTGTGTTAGTTGCTGCTGTATAGCAAAGTGAATCAGCTATATGTATACATATATCACCATATCTCCTCCCTCTTGCGTCTCCCTCCCACCCTCCCTATCCCACCCCTCTAGGTGGTCACAGAGCACTGAGCTGATCCCCCTGTGCTGTGCGGCTGCTTCCCACTAGCTATCTCTTTTACATTTGGTAGTGTATATATGTCCATGCTACTCTCTCACTTCGTCCCAGCTTACCCTTCCCACTCCCCGTGTCCTCAAGTCCATTCTCTATGTCTGCGTCTTTATTCCTGTCCTGCCCCTAGGTTCTTCAGAACCCTTTTTTTTTTTTTTTTAGATACCATATATATGTGTTAGCATACAGTATTTGTTTTTCTCTTTCTGACTTACTTCACTCTGTATGAGAGACTCTGCGTCCATCCACCTCACTACAAATAACTCAATTTCGTTTCTCTTTATGGCTGAGTAATATTCCATTGTATATGTGTGCCACATCTTCTTTATCCATTCATCTGTCGATGGACACTTAGGTTGCTTCCATGTCCTGGCTCTTGTAAATAGAGCTTCAATGAACATTGTGGTACATGACTCTTTTTGAATTATGGTTTTCTCAGGGTATATGCCCAGTAGTGGGATTGCTGGGTCATATGGTAGTTCTATTTTTAGTTTTTTAAGGACCCTCCATACTGTTCTCCATAGTGGCTGTATCAATTTACATTCCCACCAACAGTGCAAGAGGGTTCCCTTTTCTCCACACCCTCTCCAGCATTTGTTGTTTGTAAATTTTTTGATGATGGGCATTCTGACTGGTGTGAGGCGATACCTCATTGTAGTTTTGATTTGCATTTCTCTAATGATTAGTGATGTTGAGCATCCTTTCATGTGTTTGTTGGCAATCTGTATATCTTCTTTGGAGAAATGTCTATTTAGGTCTTCTGCCCATTTTTGGATTGGGTTGCTTGTTTTTTTGATATTGAGCTGCATGAGCTGCTTGTATATTTTGCAGATTAAACCTTTGTCAGTTGCTTCATTTGCAAATATTTTCTCCCATTCTGAGGGTTGTCTTTTTGCCTTGTTTATGGCTTCCTTTACTGTGCAAAAGCTTTTAAGTTTCATTAGGTCCCATTTGTTTATTTATTTATTTTTTTTTAATTATTTATTTATTTATTTTATTTATGGCTGTGTTGGGTCTTTGTTTCTGTGTGAGGGCTTTCTCTAGTTGTGGCAAGCGGGGGCCACTCTTCATCGCGGTGCGCGGGCCTCTCACTATCGTGTCCTCTCTTGTTGTGGAGCACAGGCTCCAGACGCGCAGGCTCAGTAATTGCAGCTCACGGGCCTAGTTGCTCCGCGGCATGTGGGATCTTCCCAGACCAGGGCTCGAACCCGTGTCCCCTGCATTGGCAGGCAGATTCTCAACCACTGCGCCACCAGGGAAGCCCTATTTTTGTTTTTATTTCCATTTCTCTAGGAGGTGGGTCCAAAAGGATCTTGCTGTGATTTATGTCATAGAGTGTTCTGCCTATGTTTTCCTCTAAGAGTTTTAATAGTGTCTGGCCTTACATTTAGGTCTTTAATCCATTTTGAGTTTATTTTTGTGTATGGTGTTAGGGAGTGTTCTAATTTCATTCTCTTACATGTAGCTGTCCAGTTTTCCCAGCGCCACTTAATTGAAGGGCCGTCTTTTCTCCATTGTATATGCTTGCCTCCTTTATCAAAAATAAGGTGACCGGACTTCCCTGGTGGTGCAGTGGTTGAGAGTCTGCCTGCCAATGCAGGGGACACGGGTTCGAGTCCTGGTCTGGGAAGATCCCACATGCTGCGGAGCAACTGGGCCCGTGAGCCACAACTACTGAGCCTGCGCGTCTGGAGCCTGTGCTCCGCAACAAGAGAGGCCATGATAGTGAGAGGCCTGCGCACCGCGATGAAGAATGGCCCCCGCTTGCTGCAACTAGAGGAAGCCCTCGCACAGAAACGAAGACCCAACACAACCAAAAATAAATTAATTAATTAATTAAAAAAAAAAAAAAGAAAATTTACCACTATTTATTGAAAAGATCAGGCTGGAATCATCTTTTAAAAAAATAAATAAATAAGGTGACCATATGTGCGTGGGTTTATCTCTGGGCTTTCCATCCTATTCCATTGATCTATATTTCTGTTTCTGTGCCAGTACCATACTGTCTTGACTAAGGTAGCTTTGTAGTATAGTCCGAAGTCATGGAGCCTGATTCCTCCAGCTCCATTTTTCTTTCTCAAGATTGCTTTGGCTATTCGGGGTCTTTTGTGTTTCCATACAAATTGTGAAATCTTTTGTTCTAATTCTGTGAAAAATGCCATTGGTAGTTTGATAGGGATTGCGCTGAATCTGTAGATTGCTTTGGGTAGTAGAGTCATTTTCACAATGTTGATTCTTCCAATCCAAGATCATGGTATATCTCTCCATCTGTTTGTATCATCTTTAATTTTTTCCATCAGTGTCTTATAGTTTTCTGCATACAGGTCTTTTGTCTCTTTAGGTAGGTTTATTCCTAGGTATTTTACTCTTTTTGTTGCAATGGTAAATGGGAGTGTTTCCTTAATTTCTCTTTCAGATTTTTTATCATTAGTGTATAGGAATGCAAGAGATTTCAGAAGTGCATTAATTTTGTATCCTGCAACTTTACCAGATTTATTGATTAGCTCTAGTAGTCTTCTGGTAGCATCTTTAGGATTCTCTATGTATAGTATCATGTCATCTGCAAACAGTGACAGTTTTACTTCTTCTTTTCTGATTTGGATTCCTTTTATTTCTTTTTCTTTTCTGATTGCTGTGGCTAAAACTTCCAAAACTATGTTGAATAATAGTGGTGAGAGTGGGCAACCTTGTCTTGTTCCTGATCTTAGTGGAAATGGTTTCAGTTTTTCTCCATTGAGAATGATGTTGGCTGTGGGTTTGTCATATATGGCCTTTATTATGTTTAGGTATGTTCCCTCTATGCCCACTTTCTGGAGAGTTTTTATCATAAATGGGTGTTGAATTTTGTCAAAAGCTTTTTCTGCATCTATTGAGATGATCATATGGTTTTTCTCCTTCTATTTGTTGATATGGTGTATTACATTGATTGATTTGCATATATTGAAGAATCCCTGCATTCCTGACATAAACCCCACTTGATCATGGTGTATGATCCTTTTAATGTGCTGTTGGATTCTGTTTCCTAGTATTTTGTTGAGGATTTTTGCATCTATGTTCATCAGTGATATTGGCCTGTAGTTTTCTTTTTTTTGTGACATCTTTGTCTGGTTTTGGTATCAGGGTGATGGTGGCCTCATAGAATGAGTTTGGGAGTGTTCCTCCCTCTGCTATATTTTGGAAGAGTTTCAGAAGGATAGGTGTTGGCTCTTCTCTAAATGTTTGACAGAATTACCTGTGAAGCCACCTGGTCCTGGGCTTTTGTTTGTTGGAAGGTTTTTAATCACAGTTTCAATTTCAGTGCTTGTGATTGGTGTGTTCATATTTTCTATTTCTTCCTGGTTCAGTCTCGGAAGGTTGTGCTTTTCTAAGAATTTGTCCATTTCTTCCAGGTTGTCCATTTTATTGGCATAGAGTTGCTTGTAGTAATCTCTCATGATCCTTTGAATTTCTGCAGTGTCAGTGGTTACTTCTCCTTTTTCATTTCTAATTCTATCGATTTGAGTCTTCTCCCTTTTTTTCTTGATGAGTCTGGCAAATGGTTTATCAATTTTGTTTATCTTCTCAAAGAACCAGCTTTTAGTTTTATTGATCTTTGCTATTGTTTCCTTCATTTCTTTTTCATTTATTTCTGATCTGATCTTTATGATTTCTTTCCTTCTGCTAACTTTGGGGGTTTTTTGTTCTTCTTTCTCTAATTGCTTTAAGTGTAAGGTTAGGTTGTTTATATGAGATGTTTCTTGTTTCTTGAGATAGGATTGTATTGATAGAAACTTCCCTCTTAGAACTGCTTTTGCTGCATTCCATAGGTTTTGGGTTGTCGTGTTTTCATTGTCATCTGTCTCTAGCTGTTTTTTGATTTCCTCTTTGATTTCTTCAGTGATCTCTTGGTTACTTAGTAGTGTATTGTTTAGCTTCCATGTGTTTGGATTTTTTACAGATTTTTTTCCTGTAATTGATATCTAGTCTCATAGCGTTGTGGTCAGAAAAGATACTTGATACGTTTTCAGTTTTCTTAAATTTATCAAGGCTTGATTTGTGACCCAAGATATGGTCTATACTGGAGAATGTTCCATGAGCACTTGAGAAGAATGTGTATTCTGTTGTTTTTGGATGGAATGTCCTAGAAATATCAATTAAGTCTCTCTTGTTTAATGTATCATTTAAAGCTTGTGTTTCCTTATTGTTTTCATTTTGGATGATCTGTCCATTGGTGAAAGTGGAGTGTTAAAGTCCCCTACTATGATTGTGTTACTGTCGATTTCCCCTTTTATGGCTGTTAGCATTTGTCTTATGTATTGAGGTGCACTTGTTGGCTGCATAAACATTTACAATTGCTATATCTTCTTCTTGGATTGATCCCTTTATCATTATGTAGTGTCCTTCTTTGTCTCTTGTAATAGTCTTTATTTTAAAGTCTATTTTGTCTGATATGAGAATTGCTACTCCAGCTTTCGTTTGATTCCCATTTGCATGGAATATCTTTTTCCATCCTCTCACTTTCAGTCTGTATGTGTCCCTAGGTCTGAAGTGGGTCTCCTGTAGACAGCATATATAAGTGTCTTGTTTTTTATCCATTCAGCCAGTCTCTGTCTTTTGGTTGGAACATTTAATCCATTTACATTAAGGTAGTTATTGTTATGTATGTTCCTATTACCATTTTCTTAATTGTTTTGGGTTTGTCATTGTAGGTCTTTTCCTCCTCTGTGTTTCCTGCCTAGAGAAGTTCCTTTAGCATTTGTTGTAAAGCTGGTTTGGTCGTGCTGAATTTTCTTAGCTTTTGCTTGTTTGTAAAGGTTTTAATTTCTCCATCGAATCTGAATGAGATCCTTGCTGGGTAGAGTAATCTTGGTTGTAGGTTTTTCCCTTTCAACACTTTAAATGTGTCCTGCCACTCCCTTCTGGCTTGCAGAGTTTCTGCTGAAAGATCAGCTGTCAACCTTATGGCTATTTCCTTGTATTTTATTTGTTGCTTTTCCCTTGCTGATTTTAATATATTTTCTTTGTATTTAATTTTTGATAGTTTGATTAATATGTGTCTTGGCATGTTTCTCCTTGGATTTATCCTGTTTGGGATGCTGCACCTCCTGGACTTGATTGACTGTTTACTTTCCCATGTTAGGGAAGTTTTCAACTATAATCTCTTCAAATATTTTCTCAGTCCCTTTCTTTTTCTCTTCTTCTACTGGGACCCCTATTATTCGAATGTTGGTGCATTTAGTATTGTCCCAGAGGTCTCTGAGACTGTCCTCAATTCTTTTCATTCTTTTTCCTTTAATCTGCTCTACGGTAGTTATTTCCACTATTTTATCTTCCAGGTCACTTATCCATTCTTCTGCCTCAGTTATTCTGCTACTGATTACTTCTAGAGAATTTTTAATTTCATTTATTGTGTTGTTCATCATTGTTTGTTTGCTCTTTAGTTCTTCTAGGTCCTTGTTAAACGTTTCTTGAATTTTCTCCATTCTGTTTCCAAGATTTTGGATCATCTTTATTATCATTACTCTGAATTCTTTTTCAGGTAGACTGCGTATTTCCTCTTTCATTTGTTTGGTCTGGTGGGTTTTTTATCTTGCTCCTTCATCCGCTGTGTATTTCTCTGTCTTCTCATTTTTCCTAACTTACTGTGTTTGGGGTCTCCTTTTTGCAGGCTGCAGGTTCGTAGTTCCCGTTGTTTTTGGTGTCTGCCCCCAGTGGGTAAGGTTGTTTCAGTGGGTTGTGTAGGCTTCCTGGTGGAGGGGACTGGTGCCTGTATTCTGGTGGATGAGGCTGGATCTTGTCTTTCTGGTGGGCAGAACCACGTCTGGTGGTGTGTTTTGGGGTGTCTCTGTACTTACGGTTTTAGGCAGCTCTCAGCTAATGGGTGGGGTTTTGTTCCTGTCTTGCTAGTTGTTTGGCATAGTGTGTCTAGCACTGTAGCTTGCTGGTCATTGAGTGGAGCTGGGTCTTAGCGTTGAGATGGAGATCTCTTGGAGAGCGTTTGCCATTTGATATTACATGGGGCTGGGAGGTCTCTGGTGGACCAATGTCCTGAACTCGTCTCTCCCACCTCAGAGGCTCAGGCCTGACACCAGCCAGAGTGCCAAGACCCTGTCAGCCACACAGCAGCTGTGTGATTGCAGGTGAAGGATTCCACCGCTGTGCCTCAGTCTTCTTCTCTCAGCGCTCTTTACTGGCTTTTCCTGAAGTCCTCTTCTTTCTTTGATCGTCTTTCTTATCTTCATTTCCACCGTAGATGACAAAAATCTCTCTATCTTTGATGTCGATCGATGGATGTGGTGACGTCTGGCTCGCTGGGGCCGGGCCCAAGCCATGCCAGACAACGGATGGACATTCATGGCAAACTGGGCCACCCTTCTCGTTCTGCCCGGGGTCTCTCGCCTCTCCTCCCTGCCTGTCGGTGGTGTTGGAAGGCAGGGGTGCTGCGTCCGGTCCAAACCCCAGTCTCCCAACCCCAGTATCAGAGCCTCGGTGGGCCGGCGTCCTCTGACACTCTTGCTTCGCCTCCTCAGCGTGTCTCCTGAGCTCATATACATTATTATGTAAAACTTTTAATAAGAATTTCTCCTGGGATTCTAAATTATGGTTCATTACATTACTAGAGGCAGTTCAAGCACTAATTAAATACAGGTAATAAATTAAAGAAAAGCAGTGGAGATTGAAGAAACTCAGGTAGGTTGTAAAGATATATCCTAAGACCAGGCCTTTCAGAGCTTGCATTTCAAATATATCTGTCAGCAAATTGCAAGTTGCTTTATGTCCAGGACCTTTAGAGTTGCTCTCTAATAGTCTCAGTCAGGAGAAACTCAGTTTATACTTGCCATAATCTATTTATGTGTTGAAAATGATTCTCTTAGCCAATGCTTATTACGTCTTTTAAAATCTTTTGCCACTAAAATTTGTGTTCTAGGATAGATTAGCTCTCCAGTTGAATGGTGAAAATGCCTCAAAAACACTTTTGGCCCCTGGTGAACATTTATTTAATAAAGTTATTTCACAGTTTTCACGTTATTTGGTAGAGTTGATTGACTTAGGTCAGAAATGACCAATGAGAAATGTATGAGAGACACAGAGATTTAGCCATTTTAGCAATATTCTTGAAGAGATTTGTACACTATCTTGAATAAAGCAGATCAATAAAAATGGTCTTAAAACTCATAATTATTTATACCTTTTCTCATTCCAGAAAGGAATTTGAGAGAGTAATATATTTGTTGAATTGAAAGCTACCTACATATTACTTTATGCCTTTACTTCTAGTAATCTTTTCAAAATAATTATTTCAAAAAGTTATGAAAACAGTTAAAGCTTAGTTATTTAAGAAAATGGGGGACTTCCCTGGCTGTCCAGCAGTTAAGACTTAGCCTTCTAATACAGGGGGTGCAGGTTCGATCCCTGGTCGGGGAGCTAAGAACCCACATGCCTCGTGGCCAAAAAACCAAAACAAAACAGAAGTAATACTGTAACAAATTCAATAAAGACTTTAAAAAAGAAAATGGATATTTTTTTACTCTTAATGATTGCTTAAGATCGACCTGTATGATGTAGAGAATTGGGTATTCATTTCTGAGATAGCAAAGCTAATAAATATATGCAGAATCACATGTCAGAAGTTGACTGGCTTGGGGTTAATCTTGATTGTCATAATATATCCGAGAAAACATTAGTTAGGGCCCTTCTCTGTTGTACTTTGGAACTAAAATGTTTAAAAGTATTATTTCAAAGTGCCTAACATTTCCCCAGAGGAGTTTTCAAAACTATTCCTCTAGTAGAAGATTTAATTGATGAGGTCACAGGATTTTTAAAATATGCTGTTGCAGGGTAACAGGTCTGTTGTATATTGTGGGTAATTGTTAGGCAATCTGGATACCAGACTTTAATCTCATTTACTTTTACCTTGGGGAAATTATGTAGCTTTTCTATGCTTTTACTCTTTACTTCTATAAAAAGGGCCTACTCTGTGACCCTCACTAACTTATGTTAGGAATTTAGATGACTAGAGCTTTAGGCCTTTTTATAGAAAGGCTCAATGAAAATCAAGCTCATAGCTATGACACAAGTTGCTGTTGCTGCTATTTGTAATAGTATTATTGTCATTATTACATTTCAGATCCTGGAGGTGGTAACTTTTTGGTATAATACATCTTCCTAGGCTATAAATTAGTTATTTATATATTTGAAGGTCCTAGGAGTGGAGATTCTCTCTATGTATATATTTTTAATTTTAGGGAAAAAAGGTTTTCAGAGTTAAATAAGTTGGATGTAGAAAAATATTTTCTTCCATGTGATTAAAAGCCCTGTGACTTTAGAGCCTTTTGGTTTTTCTGAGAATTAAGTTCTCTTTTTCCTTGAGGACTGTGACAAGGGGAAAGTCTTTTGTTCTCTCAGTACATTTATTCCTTCTAAGGAGCTTCTTCATCTGGATGCCATACAGTGGTTCAGGGCCCTTTTCCTTTTTCTACCAATGTGCTGGCTTGGCCAAAAAGTTCGTTCGGGTTTTTCGTAAGATGTTATGGAAAAACCTGAATGAACTTTTTGGCCAACCCAGTATAAGCTCCCCTAGGTCATAAACTGTATCTTTTTTTTGTAACCCAGGACCTCGTACAAGGACTAATGCATAATAGCCATTCTATACATGTTTAAACCACTCAGTCCTATGAGGTGGGCATTCTGGAGGAATTAACTGAGTATGAAAAGGCAAGAAATAAGTATCACTGAGATGGAAAGTTTTGGTAGGGAATGGTGAGAGGGAAGACTGAAAAAAAGATTGGAGCATAATTTTATAAGTCCTTGATGGCGGTAAGTATTATTTTTTATGTTCTTTATCTCCCACACAGAAATTTATTGTCATCCTATGGGTGAATGGAATCTGTTCTCCATTTAGTTCCTTTGGGAACTAAACAAGCGCTGTTCCAATGTTTACTGCTTCTCTTTCTCTTGAATTGCATTCTTGTGTGCATGGTGAGGTCTGAACATTCCTATCAGCAGTTATGGGTAGAGACTCCTCTGTGGGCTACTACAGATGGAATCAGAGAGAACATGTTAATTGTATCAAGGGCATATTTTTAACTGAACTATTAATGATGTTAGCAAGCCCTTGATGAGTCCCAGTCAACCTTTAGTGCTTCTGAAGAGCACTAAAATTGTTGATATTGATGGATAATGGAAAATACCTTTTGGAGGTAAAATTTTAATTCAGACTTGAATAAGAAATTTATTTCTCAAAGATACAAGTAAGATAAGAAACTGGACCTCATGCAGAAAAACTTTTACCCTCTGGAGACCTGAGTTTAATTTATTGACTTAAATCTTCATATTATGATACTTTTGGCATTTACAACCTTTGTCCATATCATGAAACCATCTGGTAGTCTGATATTTATGGGATATGTTCCCTAGAGTGATTCCAGACCAAGAGAGTTTTTGTTGTAAAGATAAAATTATGAAACAAAGCAGCAAAGAGGAAATTAATGTAGCTATGACCTAATTTGAAGTGAAATTTTTTACATGTGTTCTTATTCGACCTCTAGGTTGCTTATTTCTTAAAAGAAAATTGTACCTGCTCTGCACCCTCAACTTGAAGGATATAGCTCATGAAGACATTTCTTAAATATTTCTTCATCACATGTTTTTTCTCATTCAGAACATTTTACATCTGTTACATTTACTTAGGTACTCATTTCTAAGTTTCAGGAATAGCTGAAGAAACTGAATACAGACCACATGTATGACACTGATATTAGCAATGTTTTTTTTTAAAAGTTCAGTTCTCTAGTAGAAGTCATAAAAACAATATTTCAAAATGTTTGCAGCACCCCCTGCTGGCTATATCATGGCAGTTCCTAAATAAAGATGGCATTTTTAGATACTGCTCAGTAATACTTTAGGTATACACACCATTTCTATTTGGAGTTATTTTTATTTAGAAATAACTTCATTTGCATCTAATGTATAATAGAGTTAAAATTTTAATTGAAGACAATTTTCTTTATAATTTGTCAATTGATATTTGAATGGCACTTATCCTTCCGGGCAATATATTTGTTGGAGACAAAGTATTTGCCATAACCTTTTTACTGATATTTCAGATGAAATTTGGTGGGGAAGAGGCTTCTCCCCAAATGTCCTATTTTATTGTAAATAATGCCAAAATGACCATGATTGCACACAAATTTGTGTGCCTGTTTATTACGTGTTAAATACAAACCTAGCAATATTCATGAAGCTTTAAGAAGAGCACTTGGAATCTTGAAAGACATCCTCTTAGGAGGGGTTGGGAGTGGTGAGGACCTAAGAGCTATAAAAGCCGTGAGGACTGAGATCATGGTTGTTTGGCTCACCAGTTGTTTCAAGCCATGATCTGGAGTACTTTAGTGATCCCACTAAGGAGCTTTATGTCTGGAAAAAAGGGAAGCATAATTTTCTAATTAGTGTCATATGAAATGACAGCGTTCGAATCTCAGTTTCTCAAGAGCAAAATTCAAAAATGCTGAACTAACTGAGCAAACATCATTTCCTAAATGGCAAGTTAAGCTAAGTGACAAAAAATTTAGGAACATTGTTTCCAAACATCAAGTAAATTACAGGTGGGATCCTGCCCTAATTTAAAGATAAATTTATTTTCTTTAAATAAAAACATGATTTCCTGTTATGTGTACACTTTTCCTTCACTATTTTAACAAAAATTTATTGAGATTACACAGTGTTCCCATAGTGCTTTATGTTTTCCTCCATTTTCACGCTGTATTGTAATTGATGGTTTACTTGTTTGTTTCACCCACTGGGTGCTCAGTTAATGCATACTGGACGGATGGATGGATGGATGGATGGATGGGTGGGTGGACGGATGGATGTTGAATGTAACAGGATTGAGGGTAGAATCTTACTGAATCATCCATGGCCTTTAATGTTCTTTCAATTTCTGTAATAATTGCTCACTTTTGTGTATCTATGTCTTTGGGTGTGTTTTTTGGCTGACAGCACACATAGATTTTTAAATACTGTTAACTGATCTTATTTTCTAATAAAGAGTTTTTCATCCAAAGAAATGTAGCATTCTGAATCATTAGAAGCTCTTAATCATAGACTGTTTTAAAAGAACTGTAGATTATTAGTCACACATTTACTATAACACAGTCTTAAAAGCTAATGGTTGATTTTTCTAAATTAAAGTCCTATGGTTCTGTCTGTGGTCCTTGTATAATAAGATGTATAATCTATTAGTACATGCTAACATTATGATATTAGTATGATGATTAATTACCTGTGTCTGCATAAGTAAACAATGTTAAAGTACTTGAAAACAATTTATTTTCATAGCATTTCTCTCTACCATAATGGTAACTTTAGTAATTATTTTCTTACCACTCCTTTACAGCAATGTAAAAGCAACCTGGTGAATTATCACAAAATCAATATTAGCATAGGCCCTAATTAAGAGTCTAAGGTTCTTTGCATATTGTACTCTGGAGGTTAAATTTAGCTTGTTATATAGGTAGTCGTTGTTAAGATATATTTTAGAGTAACAGAAAGTAGTTTTACCTCTACCTATACCTTCTACCTATAATTTAGAAATAAATTTATACAACCTATTTGGACCTCTTGAAGTGACTATAGGGGTTATGAACTAGCTGCTCTTGGCATGTGCCTTGATTTAGCAAATGAGGAAACTTGGGTCTGGAGAGATTAGACGAAACTTTCCAAAGTCCTGGTGCCTGAGCTACATTTCCTGATTAACTACCCAGAGTTTTTCCACATTGCTTCCCATGTAGAGGATAGAGAATAAAATTATCTTATCAAATGGCCAGGAAGGGTGTTTTGCTGAATTAATTAGCTTGTAGTGTCTCTGAACTTATGTGTAACATTTTCGCATTTCTCTTTGTTGCAGAATGCAAAGTATGGCGAAATCCACTAAATTTATTTAGGGGTGCTGAATATAATCGGTAAGCATTTTGACAGCTTGGGAAACAAATGGGTCTAGTTCAGAGAGCAAAGACAGCACTAAATGTTTTTGCAGGTTCATTTAGGGGTCATTTAACAGTCTGTATAGTGCTTCCATTTTTTGATGCTATCCTCAAATGTTTTGATTTTTCCGTTTTATAAATATTTTAGCATTGGAATTAGGATAACATACAAAAATGTGTGGCTTTTAGAGACTTTCTATTACAGTTATTCTTTTCACTATATATTACGTAGTCAAAATATTTTGAAGCTTACCTGGAACATGGTTATAAAGATGCCACAGAAGTAATGTTAGAATTTTATTTTGCAGAGTAATTAGGCAGATAAGAATTTTCATAGCTTTGGGGAAATCTCTATTCATAATACTAATTAGGGAAGGTTTTCATTAGCTAGTGCTACTAAAATTTTAAGACAAAAATATAGCAGAATTTTTTTTAACTTTTTTTCTGCTGATATACTTCCTAAAGGGAGACTAGGATGATTATTTTTTTATTTATTGGCAATAGTACTCAGTTAGTGTGTTATGGTTCAACACCTATGCAGCTTAATATTTTGTAGGTCTTGCTTTCCTCCCTCAAAAGTGTCTGACCATCTTATTTCTCCTTTACAGGTACACTTGGGTGACTGGACGAGAGCCTCTGACTTACTATGACATGAATCTCTCTGCCCAGGACCACCAGACATTCTTTACTTGTGACTCGGACCATCTGCGTCCTGCAGATGCAAGTATGGAAAATCCTTTAGATAGTTACTGAGTGGGAGGGCTTTTTGGTTTGTTTTAAAGATCAAGGTTACTACTTGTGGAATATCTGCTCTACAAAAGCCCTGATGAATAAAATATTAAATTGGAGATTGACCAGTAAAACCCAGATTGTTGATACTTAAATAAAGGCTTTATCGCAATGAAGTATTAATATAGAAATGGGTCCCCTCTTTATAATTTAAAATGTTATTTTAAAAAAATATACCATGAAGCTAACTAAATCGTTGGTTGAGCTAGAGTGAAAGGTCATGTCTCCTTGATGATATTCTAGTTAGAAATTCAGTGAACCCAAATAATTAATGAATATATTGTAGTGATTTATATGCCTATTTGCAGGTTCACTAGCATTGAATGGGGGCATGGACTTGGTTATTGGAATCCAGATTTGTTTTCCACCCTAGAAAAGACTTTGTTTAGCATGCATTTCATACAGCTTGAGTTCCATATAATCCTACTGATATTTTTTATATTACCAAACTTAAAGTAAATAGGTGAAAAAAAAAACCTTTAAAAAAAAGGAATATGTACATGCACCTAAGAAACTAACTTAGAAGATACAAATTTATAAAACAAATTAGGTAAGGAGATTGTTACCCTTTTTCAAAAGGTACCCTTGCCATGGTGGATACATAGTACAATGAAAATTCCAAGCATTAAGCTTCCCACAATATATTCACAAACTGCTCTGCTATATAAAAACTGGGTTTGCAGCAAACTTTGGGAACAGGTACGCATGTTAAGCAAAATCCTAAAGCACTTTTTTCTGATCCAACTCATAATTCTTCCAGTGGTTTTAGAATGTTCTAATATCCAGATCCTGTAGCAAGTGTTTGGGAAAATGACCAATAAAAATTGTGTTGTGTCTAAACAGAAGTAAGAGATTAGTAGCAATCTCATCCCAAAATGTGTAAAATAATATATGTTCTCTAACAACAAATGATATTAATGAGCAAAAGAAATATTAAATATCTGTTAGAATGCCTTTTCTTGATTAAGAAATCTTAATCAAGATTAAGTCTCTATGATTATAGACTATGGGTTAGTCTATAAGATTTTAGATCTCTAGTTTTGTGAGCATAAGAAAGATTTGATATCAGCAATTGAAGGACAATGGAATAGCAAATTAGAATGTATTTGTGTGACTTTGGAGTTTTGGGCTAACCCACTTGGTAAGTGAACTGTTCTCTTGTAATTCAAGCTGAAAGCTATTAATTTAGCTATTGCCCTGTACTGAGTCTTTTAAAGTATTTATTGACATGCTTTTCTCTCTTTTTCTAAAATAGTAATGCAGAAAGCCTGGAGAGAGAGAAACCCCCAAGCCAGGATTTCTGCAGCCCATGAAGCCTTAGAGATAAATGAGTAAGTGGGGGGAAATCTTGCTTGCTGAATGTATTCAGTTGCCATTCATGGGATACTTAAACTATGCATTTGAACTTGAGGATTATTCTGGGGGTGGTATTAATTTATTAAAAATATTTTTTTTATAAAGGACATCCATGTGAAGGTAGTTTTAGTCATTTTAGAGAACAATTTAGTGGCTTTGCTATGACCCTAAATTAAATCCTTCAGGGGCTAGCCATGGAATAATGTGTGGACATAAAATAAATACTGTGCTTTACATATCTAAAACATTGTGACAGGGACATTTTTCCAGATGTAGAATGCTCATCTCTGCCATCACATTTTCTAGGTAGAACTTCTGCTAGTAGGGAAAACATAGTAAAAACATAAAGTGAAGAAATTATACTTTAAAAGTATTTCAAGATGAAGACAAAGATAAGAGGAAATGCTATCTTTAGTGCTGTTAAACATTCTGTGGGTCACCAAGGAAGGCTGGGAAGTCTCGTCTGTAGATGTCAGGAAATGAGAAAGATTCTTAAAGTTGGAGTCATAAAAGCTCAGGGTTGGCAGAGACCTTGAAGGTCTTGTAGCTCAAACACCCATCTGGTGCTTGAATCACCTCGACACTCTCCCTGCCAAGTGGTCATTGTTAAACTATTTTATGAGTTTTCTGAAGAAGGTTACAGAATCTTCAGAGGTCTTAGTGAAAAGATTCACTTGAGAGTTGGAAATCCTGCCAGTGTAACCTGTTGATCTATTTGGTTTCGGATTCTGTCATGCAACATATTTATTTTCCAGTTTCTTGTCATCTACAAATTTGATATGCCTGCCTTCTATGTGTCATCCGTGTTTCTAATAAAAGTATCAGGACCAGGGATAGAACCCTGTGACATGACATAATAGAAACCACCCTCCAGGTTCATGTCTTCATGGATCATCACCCTTTGGTATTTATTGTACAACCAATTACTAAGCAACCCAGTTACACTGTGATTCAACCCATATTTCTGCATTTTGATCTTAAAAATGCCAGTTGTAGCTATGGATCTTTAATGTACAGTAAATCCCTTAGAGTACATTAAGCTAGCACAACCTGATTTATTTATTCTTAGTGAATTTAAGCTAGCTTCCAGCATTCACTACTTTCTTTTAAAAATGCTTAGAAACTATCCCTTTAATAATCCATTAGAATATCTTTCCAAATCACTGTTCTGTAGTCTGGGAAGTCTGCCTTCTTCCCCTTTTTGAACATTTTTACTACATTAGTCATCTCATCTTCTAGAACCTCTCCATTCTTTGTGATTCCTTAACAATACACAGAGAGCAATTCCGTGGGCTGCCTACAAGATCTGTTGGCTTCCTGGGATTTGCCTATCCCAGTACAATAATTCATTTACAATAGATCAGTTACTTGCTATCTTACATCTTTTTATTCATTTTAGGGTTTAATTTCTTCTCCCTTTGTCAGTCTGACAATCATTCTCCCTGATGGAGAAACCAGGAACAAAATAGGAGTTAGAGAGTTTTGTTTTCTCTTTATTATCTGCTGCTACTAACTATAAACTTACCTTGTTTTGATGTTGTTGTTGTGTTGTTTGTCTTTTTTGCTTATTTATATTTGTCATGGTTTTGGAGAAGTGGGGGTGGTGATAGGGCCTTAAACATAATTTAAAAACAGGGAATAGATGGTTGTCTTTAGCATTTTTTGTTTTGCCTTTATTTTGTTTTGCAAGCTTCAGCTAACGTGGAGTTGTAGCTCTCCTGACATTATTCTGAAAAGCTCATTTCTCTTGTAGCCCTTCATTACATGCCCTCTTTCCATCTTTTTTTACATGTCCTTTAGAAATATGACCTTGTGAGAGATCTCTGTGCAGCCATAGTGGTTACTTGTCACCCCTCTTTTCTTCCTGAGAGGATCATTTGTGATTGCAGTTTCGATTAGACATTTGGAAGCTGCTTAATCCTCTTAAACCATTTTTCCTTCTGCGTCTCATGCCATTGAATCACGACTCTTTTCTTTGAATTTTTTGAAGTCCACCTTACCTTCTCTGATTATCCTAAGTCCGAAATGACATAGTAACTCTCTCTGAATGTTCCTATCAATTTTCATTTCACCAACTATTTTTTTCTTCTTGGTCAGAATTAGGTCCAGAGTTGAAGTTCCCCTAATTGCTTCCTCTACCATCTGGGAGATAAAATTATTACCAAAGTAAGTCAAGAACCTGTTGAGTGCCCTACTTCTAACCAAATGAGACTTCTTCTAGCAGATATCTGGATGGTTGACACCCCCATCACCATACTTTCTTGCTTCTGTATGTGTATTGTGTTGTGACAGGATGCATCATCTCTATCTTCCATTGAGCTGGGCAGTCTGTTCTGTACTCCCCAACCATTAGCACTTCTACTGCTCTTTCCTTTCTCCTTCACTCATAAGCTCTTAGCATGTTTCTACCCCAGACTCATGAGTTTCTACATAGATGTATGTTTTCTTGGCCAGTAGTGCTACTCTGCCTCTCCTCCTAAGAGTGCTATTTGCAATATAAACAAACAAAGCAAGCAAGCTAGCCCCAACCTGTCTTGAGTTCCCAGCCCACCAACTATAATCTTATAGCTAATTCCTCTGATACTGTGTCCACCACTCAGTATTATAATCTCAATTTTCACTTCATTACCCTGGACCTATATTTATGTGTCGGCATCTGAAGCCTGAAGTGTTGCTTCCCAATGCCCAACCCATTTATTTCTCCAATGAATCACTGGGCAGTTTTAGCATCGTAATTGTTCTCTCCAAGTCATATCTGCTGCCCTCCACAGTAATTGGTTTTACAGCTTTTTTTCTGGGCATTTTTTTCTCCCTACCGCCCCACATTCAGTTTAAAGCCCTATTGATCAGTCCTGCCTGAAATTAGAGGGACTGGCTAAAGAACTTACAAGACCCCTCCTCAAGGCTAAGATTAACTAGTAACCCCAAATCTCACATAAGCCATAAATTCAGCCTCCTTTTCCTACCTGGCTGTTGTAGTTTATGAATAGTAGAAGTAACATTTGGTTTCACTTTCTGTTTATTTTCTCTCTTGTGGTCTGATGGAGGTTCTGATAAGTAGGGAAATGACCACAAGAGAGGCAGTGGAGAAAGCCAAGGGATATGTGCAGATCAGGACCTGTGTGGTCTGCTCTGGCCTCACCATTTCCTTATTACATTCCCTTTCTTTGGCATTTGGGTTGTTGTTCTATGATTTGGAAGGTTTAAATTTTCAAGAGTTCCCCTTGTTTGTTAGTTGAGTGTTTATCCTTTCTGACTTCCTATGTTAGAGGTTGTTGAAAGGATTAAATGAGACGATATATGTTAAGTGCCTGGTACAGTGCTTAGTATAAATTAAGCAACAGGTGGTAGCTATTATTGTTAAAGGTGTGAGATTTAACCCTTGTTTGCTACTGAGGCTGAATCTAATTTTGAGCTCTTCTGAAATAACTCTACCTGTAGGTTCTTCCAGTACTCTTCTCTGACATAGAAAACCAGTGCTAACTGTAATGAAATGTTGCAGCACTGCTTGTTAAATGAATAACTTACTTGATTTAATGAATTTCTCATTCTGAATAAATCCTTAGACTAAAGAGAATCTGTTTTTAGTAAATAAAAGTAAACTTTATGGTATCTCTAACTTTGAGTGTCAGAAGGAGATGTTTAATAACAGCTATTATCATTGCCATCGTTAGTTGACATTGTTGAGCATGTACCACATGCCGGCTACTACTGTACTGAGCACTTCTCATGCATCACCTTACTTAACCTTCACAACAACGCTGTGAACACGTGGATTCCATGTTGTTCTCCATCAGGGAGGCAGAGTAATAACTTGCCCAAAGTGACACACTAATAAGGGGCAGCGTCCATATGCTCCTAACACTACTCATCCTACCTCTCAAGCTGAAACACAGACATTTCTTTTGTACCATTATTTTGTGTCAACAACTACAAACAGGGGTGCATGAACCAGTTGGCCACTCTGCATGTTTTGGCATAACTCCTGCCCTTCTGCATGCACTCCTACAGCTATTACAATGTCCTTGGATTTGTAATTGATGGCGGCTGTTATCTGAATGGACAGGTGTGCAACTGCTTATATTCTCTTGGCTGAAGAAGAAGCAACAACCATTGCTGAAGCAGAAAAGCTGTTTAAGCAGGCCCTGAAAGCTGGAGACGGCTGTTACCGGCGTTCTCAGCAGCTACAGCATCATGGATCCCAGTATGAAGCCCAACATAGTAAGGTTTCCTCCAGGTTGACGTGTTGGGGGATCAGAATTGTAACATGATTAATCAGAGCAAATTTTCAGTCCAGTTCAAAAGACATCTCTCCCAGATTAGAATAAATATTGTTTTCTGCCTTTCTTTGTTTTTATTAATTTTTCTTCCCCACAAGAGCACAGCACATAATTAACTTATAGCTTCATTACTGTTCATGTTTTCATGCCGGCCCATAGATTTTTAACTCTAGAAATAAAGGTAATAACCTTTAATCGTGACCCTTTTTCTCCTCAGAATTCTTACATATTTCTGTTTATCAGTTGCTTCTCTGCCCCATAATTTTAAATCCTAATTGGGAAACAGGACTTAAATTAGCGTTAATGCTATCAGAGGTTTTGTCTTATGGGTCTTCTACAGCATGGGTTGCAATAGGACAGCTAAGAATATAACAGCTACTGGTGATTGTCTCAGTATTTAGCTCTTATTTAGGAAGCACTGCTGTTGGCTCCTAGAGAGAAAGAGCCATGAATTCCTAATTATGTATCTTTTTTATATTTAAATTATTTAAAATAATGGTTTCTTTTATTTAACATAACTTTAAAATGAGACCTTTCATTGTAGTACACTAAACTGAGAGTCAGTGTTATTTTGGGGGAATGGTATAAAAACAAGACAACAAAATCATTTCTGGAATTTCTTGAGCTCCTCGACTTGTCAATTTGTTGGTTGTTTAAGCAGAAATTTAGTGATCCTTGTGAGAGGGAGTGTTTTCATTGTCTAACCAAACTTTGGGTTGTTTCTTTAAAATGGAATTTCTCTCATTTCTCTCTCCTGCGTCTTGGAGAGTAGGAGTGTATCTCCTTCATATTTGAGATTATAAAATTAAGTTTTAGTGTTAAGCCTGGATTTGGTGCAGAAACTGAATGTATTAGTCCCTATGACTAAGGTACAGTGAGATCTTTGCATTGTGGCCTGTGTATATAAGTCTGTCCACATAACCCCTCAATACACAGGTTTTAATTATTATTCTTAGTAGTATATATGTTAATCAAGTCTCTAATCACCACCTATATCTTGCTTTTTTAAAAAAATTATGTATAACACAGTGAATTTTGAAGACATATATAGTAAATGTCTGTTTTGTGAATTAAATGAGGATTAATACATAAAATTACATAATCTGTATTATAACTTGAGAAATTTTCTTTATTTCTTTTCTTCTGTAAATTAATCCCTTCAACCTGTTGCCTAAATCTATCCAAAAAAATATAATCACATCTTTAAAGTAATTTGTAGGCACTTGGCAGATTTTCAGCACACATCTTGTTCTCATTGTTTAAAACTTGAAATGTTAGGACTTTGGTCTTAACATCTTTTAATAGCTGCATATTATACATATACTTAATCTATAACAGGTGTGTCATATTTTTCTAAAACATGGTAATTTTATTGAGGATTAAGTACATACATGTTCTCACTGGTCTGGAAACATATCCAGAAATACACATAATTAAATAAGAGATTAAGATGAGAAGTTGTTAATGTACTTTTTAAGAGTCATTTTAGTGACTATTATTACAACTATTTAGCTTGTCAATACTTTCTCTAACACTAGGGTAGTTTTTCATTTTGTTGCATGGTCTATTGTCATATCTGGAATGTGTTATGTTGCCATTTAAAATTGACTGCTTTGGGGACCTGGAGATGATTATGATGTCACTAGTGTTAGGGAAAGAATAATGTAAAACAGAACTTCAAGATGAGGCTTCTCCAGACTTAATGTCAAGAAGGAAAAAAAAATAGTTCATCAGAATGCAACCTGAGATTCACCTCTTTGCATCTTCACCAAAAGCATGCACGCTAGAAGAATGTGGAATTCTTGCTTGTAAACCTCATGCAATGTGGGTATGTTCATTTTCCCAGCACTTTGTGGCAGATGATTTTATTTATCGAATATTCAACATCCTAACTCAAAAGCATGACTTAATAGTCACATGATTTGACCTTTGGAAGTCTAAGTACTTTGACTTTACTCTGTTTGCGTTCTGCTATTAGCAAAGTTGTCAGTGCTCCTAGCAGTAAGGAAAAGTCAAAGGAGCAGACTCTTCTCTCTGAGGTTTTCCTTTAAGGGCATGAAACATATGCCTCTGTATTTTTTCTTGCTGCTGAGCTGAAAGCTCTTGTTTTTTTTTTTTTTTAAGTTTTGGTGTTTTATGTCTCCCTCTTCAGGACGAGACACCAATGTCTTGGTCTACATCAAAAGAAGGCTAGCAATGTGTGCCAGAAGACTCGGGAGGACCAGAGAAGCAGTGAAAATGATGAGAGATGTGAGTTTGAGTTCATGTTTGGGAACAGTGACAATGCATCTGACTTACAGAAGGAGGAACCCACTGAATGGGGTCACAGCAGATAGTACCACTGGTGGTGTGGTGGTCCCATAAGGGCTGGGGTTCTGTTCTAGCTCCAAACTTAGTAGATGAGTAATCTTGGACAAGTTACTCAACTTGTTTGTGCCCTGTTTCCTCATCTGTAAAATGGGGATAACAGTAACTTTAGCAATAACAATACACTAATAATAATGATTACTACTTAGGAGTGTTGTGAAGATTAAATGAGATAATACATGCAAAGCTTTTAATAGAGTGACTGGCCTATTAAAGAAATCTCAGTAGATATCCTTATTCTTAGACCTTTGGGACTGTAGCCAGAAGCCAAGAATGAGATCAGCCATTTTAGCTAACTGACATTTTTGTGTTTAGTTGTTAGGAAGATTTGAATAAACTATGGCTCAAATTGCTACTCTCAAATTTAATAACACTATGATCTAATCTTATTATAGTCACTTCAAGCATTTTCCTAGGTTCTTGAATCAGGATATTTTATTAGTGGTAGTCAACATAATAAGAGAGAAAGTAGGTGAGAGTTTTAAAACAAAAGAGAACCGAAGGAGGTTATTATTATGTAACTTTAAATAAAAACAGTGGTTTTAAGGGAAACCAGTTGAGGAACTTTTACTTCTACATGTTTTTTTTATAGTAAGAAATACTTTTCATAAAGAAATGGACACCAGTGGGAATTGTATTTATAAACCATTTTCTTTTTAAAAACAATCTCAGAAAGCCTTTGTCAACGTTTTGTTCTACTGTCTTCCTGAATTAGGAGACAGGTAACTGCCCATTATAAAAATAAAAGAAACGAGGGGTAAGATAAAAGTGGCATCCTGCCCAATTCTCAGCTTTTGGGTTTGAGAACAGGACTGTGTAAACCCAGTGAGCCTTTCCTCAGTTTGTCTCTGGAAGGGCAGTAATTGATGTAAATTCCCAGTTACTCTTTGGTGGTGGGGACCTGCACTCCAGGCTCACCCCTGGTTATTTCTGCAAGTTACCGTATAATGTGAAGGCCCAAGTGAGGCCCATACTTCTGGCTCGGGTTCTGGCTACTCCATTAAACAGCCACCAGACGTGAGGAGAGGAACAGAGGAGGGAGACTCCAAGATAATTCTAACTTGACTGAAGGTGATAGATGCTTCTTAGGCAAAGCCACTGCAAGGGGGATCTCCCAGGATTAAATTCTTTTGGTCGAAGGAAGAATTTAAAGAATGTTATATAGTATAAGTGCTAACTTCTAGAAAAGGAGATTTCTGTAGAAACAAGACTTGCTCGCAAAGCTTTTTAACTTGCAGAAATTCCAGCTTTTGATATAGTGCAGAAACTCTACCAGTCCCTGAAAGAGCTGAGAATTTTATGAAGGATGGGGTATTTCTCTATCTTAAAGTGGCCCAGCCACATTCAACCTTTAACAAGGTATTTTATATTTATTGCCTTTTCTTAACCTTAATTAGCCTGGGACAGGCATGCATGGAGGAACAGATTTTGGTGATTTTCTTTATTATATGCTTAAGCAATTTCATAGGAAAAACAAACTCAGATGATTTTAATTCCAGGTTTTTTCAATCAGTCTCATGCTGATTGTCATCATTTTTAGTATGTACATATAAAATTTCACATGATTAAAACCAATATGTCTATACTATGGTTTGATTTTTGTTTAACCTTATTTTATATTTACAATCCCATTTATTGACTTAGTCTACAAATAGATCTTGGGGGAAAATTTGGGATCCAGTGTAATAAATGCTGGGCAGGGAGTAAGAAAACCTGCAAGTAACTCTCAGCTTTGCTCTTCACTGGCTTTGTGACTCAGGGAAACTTCCTTCCCTTTCATGGGCTTTTCATTTGTCTTCTGTAAATTGGGGATAATGATTCTTACCTAAAAGCGTAACTGAGGGAGTCATGGGGACAATGAAATGAGATAATGTGAAAACACCTGGCATATAGTAGACGTGCTTACCTTTTTTCCCTACTTTTTACCCATTACATAATTATGTCTTAATTTGCTGAACTATTCTACCCTGATGGGCATTTTGGGATATTTATGATTTCTTTTTCTTGAATGAATCAATTAGTCTCTCTCCTTCTCTTTTCATATGTGTATACACACACATCCTTATACATGTATATATCTATAATCCTATGTATATATTTCTTGGGTTACTTTCCTAAAAAAAAATCTGTCATATTATTAGACTACCAATACATGTTGCCTTTTGACTGGGTTTACGGAGCATCCAGTGGATATGGGCCCTAGTGTTGTAACCGTCCAGTGAAGGACACTGTCAGACATGGTGGAGATTTGTTTTGAAGAGAAATATCCAAAGTGCTCTTTCCTTCCGAAACTGCTGGAACCCTAAACGGAGGAGGGGAGGTTGAGGCCCCTCCCTCTGTTAAAGCCGAAGCTGGTCCCCGCCCTGCAGCAGGCAGTTGGGCCAGCCTGGCTCCTCTCAGGTCACGGGTCATGCGTAGACAGGGACTTCCCTGAGGGGCCACTCCTTCAACAGCGTGCCCACGAACCATCTTGCTGGGAAGCTTCCTCTGATAAAACAGCACGCTGGGTTCCAGGCAGCCTGCTGATAAAGCATTAGGGCAGGAGGATCTTAAGTTTTCATTAAGACACAGCTATCCTACCCCATATGCATCAGTCGGAACTTTCCTAGTGCAGATTTTAAAGTGGACATAGAAATGGCAGAGTCAGAATGCCTTCCCTGTAGAAAGTAGACTCTTTAAAACATTTCTCTGGCAATCCCTTAAGAAAGGGAAGACTGTTAAAAACTGTTCATTGGTGATTTATCCTGAAAGAGAATGAATGGGAATTCTGGGAAGGCCAGCTGTCGATGGTTATGGATCAAAATATTGATCCTGTAAGTGAAATATTGATGAGGTAAGAAAACATAGGCTCCTTAATGTCAAGGTTCATGGTTTCTCGTTTTGAAAGCAACACATTAATTATTTTGAATTCCCAGGATGTTTTCTCAAAAACTCACTTTAATTAGCTTCCTTTTGCAGTCAAGAATACAAAAGCACCTTCCTTACTGAAGGAGTGTTTGGCAGTGAATAGAGCTAATAAGAGAGCATGGTGGCTTTTGAACTTCACTGTAAGGTGTTAACTTATTATTCAAAATGAAAAGAGTTACATTTAAAGAAAGTCTTTCTTTTTCAAATTTAAAGAAAGTCTATTTGCTTGTTCTCATTTGGGGGAATTTCGCCTCTTTTATTTTTTTAATTTTTAAAATTTAATTTAATTTTATTTTTGTTGTTGTTTTTGTTCTTCCCCGCCTCTTTTATTAACATTTGATATATGACACAATTTTTCTCTTTTTAACTTTTACCATTTAGCTAACCTCAAATTTTCCCTCTGTCTTTCCCTGGCCCTATTTGAGTAGATTGGAAATAGAATTCATAAGGCTGACTGGTCTGGCCCCTTAGCCATACTCAGTCAGAATTGGTGTAAACTGGTATGGGTGGGATTGTGTGCCCAGATAAGAGGACCCTCTTAAAGCTCCTCTTGCCCCAGGTCATTTGGTCTAGGGTATGATTTCCTAGTCTTGGCACTATTGACATTTTGGGCCACATGTCTTTGTTGTGGGTGTCCTGTATTGTAGGCTGTTCAGCAGTATTGCTGGCCTCTACCCACTAGGTGCAGTAGCAGCCCACCCCCTTGTTGTTCCCCAGTGTGACAACCAAAAATGTCTCTAGACACTGCTAGTCTTTAGACATTTGTCCCCTAGGGGAGGGGCTGTGCAAAATCATTACCCATTAAGAACCACTGATCTGGAGAATCCTACAGCGAGTAGATATGTTTTAGGGCAGACGTCAGATTTTTATTCACTCTGCTTGTTGGTAGTCTGAGTTTCCCCTATGGTGGGTACAAACCTCTAAAGCATCCCTAGAATTGATTAGCTCCTACTAGAACCCTTGACCTGGGACCAGGCTGGTTTGAGGAGCTATTTTGTCTCATATGGGATTCCCTGAATAGGTATCCTGGGGTATGAAGAGTAAATGAACTTAAAGATTTTGGCGGTGTCCTAGTTGGAGGGATAAGAAAGAAATAGAGGCAAATATAAAGGCCTGATATGGGGTAGCAGTCTTCCTTGGTCCTTGTCCATGCTTCCAGATCATCGTCTGCCTCTCTTCCCTAACATCTAAAGCTCCTTTGAAAGTTGACCATAAGCTCTCAGACTTTACCACCTGTTTTGCCTCCTTTTGGTAGTTTTCTGCAGACCTCTGAGTCATTCTCCCTGATTCCTGTTTCACCCGCTCTCTCTGCAACACTACCTCTTTCACTATCCTGGCCTCTCATTTGACACAGGTCATCACAACCTTCTTAAAACAGTTTATTTTAGGAAACCATGCTCTCTAAGTTCTCCTGAAATCGCAGTCTTCCTGGCTAGATTCTCCTCATCTTCATAACTTCCCAAATTTGAAGTGTCCCCTGGCCTGTCCTAAGCCTTCCTTTCTATTTCCATCTACAACTCTGGATGACGACATTTAGACTCAGAGTTTTAAATACCATCTAAATGCTGATGAACATTTCTGTAGTGTTTATTATGTTCTAGGCGTTATTTTAAGTGCTTTACAAATATAAATTACTTAATTCTCATAACAGCCCTTGACATAGGTGCTTGTTCAAGGTTACATAGCTAATGAGTATTTCTGAGAATGTGATCTTCCAATCCAATCACCTGCACCAGAAATATCCAGGGTGCTAGTTGAGTACCTGCTTCACAGGATTAGTGTAGGAATTAAATGGAATAATCCATACAAGGCACTCGGCACAGGACTTCACGAATAAGTACTCAGTTAGTGGCTATTCTTATCATTACTGTCTAAGATATATTGTTAAGTGATAAGGAAAGGTGTAAATATTAGGTATAGTTTGATTCCATTTTTTTTCAATTAAAAATAGATGCTAATATCAACCAGTGGTTCTCAAACTTTTTGGTCTCAGAACCCCTTTAAAATTACTAAGGACCCCAAAACGTTTGTTTGTGTGGGTTTATCTATTGATATTTACCATTTTTGAAACTAAAACTAAAACTAAATTACATCCACAAAGACCCTGTCTCCAAATAAGGTCACTTTCATAGGTACCAAGGGTTAGGATTTCAATATATTTTTTGGAGGACACAATTCAACCCACAACACCAGGTTATATATAAAAGCAAAATACAGACTCTTTGTCAATACTTTTATTCTTTCTAAATTTCACTACCTATATCAGATTAGCTGAAGGCATGTTTTATATTCTTTAGACCATGTTAAACCCTTTCTCAGTCTAGCCGGTAAAGGTTATAACTGCTAAACACCCTTCTTTTCTTCTTAGTCGGGGCTCTTTATAAAAAATAGTGAGAGGAAAACTGCAGTTACCTCAGCTCTGGGCTTGTATCCTTCCTGCATTTTCAGCATCATTTCCATGATTCCCAGTTGAGAACTGGAGCGTTTTCAGTTTTTGTCATGTAAGTTACATATTGAGTATTACTATGTACCAGACATTTTGCTAAGAAGTTTACATATACCATCTCATTTAACTCACACACCATAGGTGTCCTATTAAGTTGGAAGAATAATTTGTACTCACTGTAACAAGTCAAAGAATAAGGAAGTTATGATCTCTCCTCCACTCCTGCAGTGCCATCTCACTGAGGTCACCAACACTCGTGATTCAGTGTACATCTTTCCACCCCCTTTTCTTTGCTCCTATAAATACGTATCTGATCATGTAAGGGTTTTGAGCAGAGTTGATTTGTATCTTAACCAAGTTTCTACATGAGAATTAACCCTTCATGGGGATGCTCACTTTCCGAGCTTCTTCCATGGGGACTCCCTCTTAAAGAAGACATACAGGCTTTGAGATAATATAGTGCCATTTCTCCTGATCTCTTTTTCACAATTATATTATCCCTGTTTTTCACTGTTTTCAATTTTTATCTCAAATCACTTATTCAGGTGATCCCTTCATTCAGGAGAGATTAGGACCAATGAACAGAGAGAGACAGGGTTTTTGAGCCAAATTTTAAAAGCATACGAAAGGATAAGTGAAGCTCATTAGATTTTGAGCGTCTTGAGTGCTGGTGTGGTATTTAGTTTTCTTGTGTGTCCCTCTCAGCACACTGCACAGTATCTTGTAGATAGACAGTCAAGAAAATATTTGGGCACATATATACAATGGAATATTACTCAGCCATAAAAAGAAATGAAATGGAGGTATTTGTAATGAGGTGGATGGAGTTAGAGTCTGTCATACAGAGTGAAGTAAGTCAGAAAGAGAAAAACAAATACAGTATGCTAACACATATATATGGAATCTAAGGGAAAAAAAAAAAAAAAAGGCCATGAAGAACCTAGTGGCAAGACGGGAATAAAGACACAGACCTACTAGAGAATGGACTTGAGGATATGGGGAGGGGGTGGGGTGAGATGTGACAGGGTAAGAGAGTGTCATGGACATATATACACTACCAAATGTAAAATAGATAGCTAGTGGGAAGCAGCCGCATAGCACAGGGAGATCAGCTCGGTGCTTTGTGACCACCTAGAGGGGTGGGATGGGGAGGGTGGGAGGGAGGGAGATGCAGGAGGGAAGAGAAATGGGAACATATTGTATATGTATAACAGATTCACTTTGTTATAAAGCAGATGCTAACACACTATTGTAAGGCAATTATACTTCAATAAAGATGTTTGAAAAAAAAAAAGAAAAAAAAAAAAGAAAATATTTGAGTTGGTGAATCAGAGCTGTGGCATACAAATTCCCAGTTAGCACTTTGCACCTGTGACTTTTGTTTCCCAGCCTTTGTTAAGACACCTCTTTGTTACTGGTTTAATTCTACTGATTTTCTACCTTCCTTAGAAGTGGTAACATTTATTTTTAAACTAATGTAAATTAAAGCAAGTTCTGTTTAGAATAGTATTGTAGATGTTCATTTTATATCATCCCTTTTAGGTCATTAGAAGTATCCTAGGGTGTAAGCAATTGACCTTTGGGAATTAATTTAATAGTATTGGTATTAATAGCGAGAGGATGCGCTTTAAATGATTTGCGAAGTGGAGCACTTCTAATGAAAGCACACTTTAGAAAATATAAACCTCTGGGACTAATCAAACTCTTTGGAACATTAAGGACTATTAATTTGCGTTTTTGTCTGCTTATGTTCATGAAGAAAAATCTTCATAAAATTAATGATTTATAAAAAGAACTAGTGTGCCCTTCCCAAATTGTTAAAAAAATTTTAGAGAATATTCTGTAACGGAAATTCTGTTTTTATTGCATAGGTAGGAAGATCTTTTTAGGAGGAAAATTCTAGCTGGATATATTGGAAGTTAATTTCTATTCCCTTTTATCTCTTTTTCCTTATTCTTAAATCCTCTAGTTTCATTCCTTTCTTCCCTCCACCTTTCCATTCCACAGGTCACATTTCCCTTTTCTCAATATTTCCTTTTTTTCCTTAAAACTGTCTTGGATTATGATGAATAACTTGGTTGATGGATTGTTTTAGAAGATGTTAAGTAGATTGTTGAAAGAAGTCAAGTACCATTATGTAGGCGTGAGGCACGGGAAGAGTAGCATTTTAATATGTTCAGGCGACCAAGTATCACTTGAACATAGTTACTTTCAAGCTTTTAAGACAACCAGATATATCATTAAACTAAAGACAAAGTGTGCAGCGAAATATGTTAATTCCTAGTAAGTGTTCCTGAAGTGTTTGTTGGCATGTTTTCTAGATTCTATCTTTGCTATACTCACAAATAAAGAAAAAGTGAATCTTGAAAGCAAATGCTATCAGTAGTAACTCACTGATCTTCAAAGGCTATGACTTTGAAAACTTTATAGACCTTTGCTTTTTTTTTTATCATGATTTGCTTTTCTGGATTTGCCTGATAGATTAAGTTGACTTATTCAATAAATTATTGGCAATTAGTAATTTATATAGAAAGGAAAGGAAAATTATTTAACTAATAAGAGCAAATAATAGATTTATTGATTATTGACTTACCTTGTTGCATCAGTAATGATGAAGCAGTTTCATCAACATTGTACTCTGTATTCACTATTCAGAGCGAAGGGCTGGTGGCAAATAATCCCTGAGACAGATGAGAGTATTATTTTATTTACCTTAGGTGTTGTCATTTACATGAAAGTCTTATTTGTGGCATAATAAATTCATGGCTGATAAGCTAGCTGTCACTATCAGGGTTTTTCATATTCTGGGCCCCCATTTTTCCATGTGGTGAGTAGTATCCACTACTGAGTAGAGCTTTCAATGTATATGGCTGGCCTATGAGCAATTCTAGATAGATGCCTGTCATCTGGGAGTTTGATTTAGCTTCCCTCCTCCAATCAACTGTTTTTGACCTCCCTTTCCATGTGTTCATCTTTGGCTTCTGCTTCTCCACTATGTCTACAACCAGTTCTTCTCTTGGATTCCTGCTGTTCTGTAGTTCACCTTCCCAGGACTCAATCCTGGTTTCATTCAGTGGTTCCAGTCATGCCCACTGTTTATCTAGTTCCACATCATCTCTCTCCCTTTCTACACTGCAGCCCTGATTCTGGTCTTCCTCTACCCATGTTGCACTAAACTATCCAGTTATTCATCTATTCATTTATTCAGCGAAAAAGGATTGAACCTCCATTTCATGCCAGTCCCTGTTCTAGGTGATAGGTATAATCAATAAACAAAACAAAGACCACTGACCTTACACGCTTTACATTCTAGCAGAGAAAAGAGACAAAAATAAACATAATAAGCATGTATTTTCATTGCATATTAGAAATTGATAAATGCTGTGGAAAAACAATGAAATAGAGAAGGATAAGGAAAATAAGGAAAGGCAGTGGGCAGAGAGTGGAGGCCGTGGAAATCACAGTTTTAATAAAATGATCGGCTATGTGTGATGTAGAAGGTGACATTTTACCAAAGGCCCTGAAGCAGGAGTATACTTGTGCACTCAAGTAATAGCAAAAGAGTTCTGGGTGGAACAGAGTAATCCCAGGGGAGGGGTGGAGATTACAGATGATGTAGGGTTTTTGGACCATAGTAAGGGCTTCAGCTTTTGCCCTGGGTGAAATGGGGGCCATGAAAGGTTTTGAGCAGAAGAGTGACATGACCACTCTTAATTTTTACAGCCTGCTGTGTGGCAAGGGGGAAGCAAAGAGGTCAATCGGAAGGCTCTTATATTAATCTTGGTGAAAGACAGTGGTGGCTCAGGCCTGAGTGGTAGCAGAGGAGGTGGTGAGAAGTGATCAGATTCTACATATATTTCAAAAATAGAACCAGCAGGATTTGCTAATCTATCAATGTGCCGTGTGAATAAAAGAAAGAAGTCAAGGATATTTCTAAGGACTTTGCAATGGAAGGAGAGGAGTTCCTATCAGCTAAGATGTGGAAATCTGCAGGTTTTTTGGGAAAGGTTGAGTTCAGTTTTGAACATGCTATATTTGAGAGAGCACATTACTCATTTTTATCATAAATAATGGCTTCTTAATCTTTTTGTGAATCAAAACAAATTTTCGCTTTGTTGAGGTGAGGAAACCATTAAATAGAGGAAAGATAATGGGACCTCTGGGTTTGATGGAATCTCTTCTAAAATATAGATGATGAGGAACTCCCATTATAGTACCATTCATTTAAGAAATCCCAGGAAGGCAAAACCTAATTGATTTTAGAGAGACCAGGACTGTCACAATCTTGCAAAATATGTAATGCAGTATGTGTTTAACTTAATATCTATAGATTTTCTTTTTCTTACCGTTTTCACTCAACACTTATTTTTCAGGTCTGTCCATGTTTACTTCTTGTACCTCTGGTATATGTTTGCAATTTCTAACTTCTGTGTCCTATTCCGTATTATACTCTTACTCTGTTTTACTTAACCTTTCCTCTAGTGAGGGCCCCCATATTGCCTCCAGCTTCCCATTATCAACACCCTGATAGACATGCGAGAAGCCTTCCCTGGGGTGTATGCCCAGGAGTGGATTGCTGGATATTAGGCATATGAATGTGGATTTCAGCATGTCCTGCCAGTACACTTCCCAGAATGGCTGCCTGTGATTGTTTAAATTCTCATCAGCAGTACATGACTACGCCCATTTATCTCAGTACTAGGCCTGTTTTAAACACTATATATATGTTATATATATTTCAAATTCATTGCATATTGCTTTTTATCATGTTATTTCATAATTTAAAAAATATTATGTCTGGTAGTGTATATATGTCCATGCCACTCTCTCACTTTGTCCCAGCTTACCCTTCCCCCTCCCCATATCCTCAAGTCCATTCTCTAGTAGGTCTGTGTCTTTATTCCCGTCTTACCACTAGGTTCTTCATGACCTTTTTTTTTTTTTCCCCTTAGATTCCATGTATATGTGTTAGCATACTGTATTTGTTTTTCTCTTTCTGACTTACTTCACTCTGTATGACAGACACTGATAAGCTTCATAGCTGATCAAGAAACATAATGGACATATATACACTACCAAACGTAAAATAGATAGCTACTGGGAAGCAGCCGCATAGCACAGGGAGATCAGCTCGGGGCTTTGTGATCACCTAGAAGGGTGGGATAGGGAGGGTGGGAGGGAGGGAGATGCAAGAGGGAAGAGATATAGGAACATATGTATATGTATAACTGATTCACTTTGTTATAAAGCAGAAACTAATTTTAAAAAAATTATGTCTGTAGTTTTTCCCCCCTTTTCATTTTGTATTCTCTTTATTTGCCTCTTTTTACTTTTATTTTTGCTGATTAGTCTTGACAGGGGTGTGTCTTTTTTTTTTTAACATCTTTATTGAACTATAATTGCTTTACATTGTTGTGTTAGTTTCTGCTGTATAACAAAGTGAATCAGCTATATGTATACATATATCCTCATATCCCCTCCCTCTTGCATCTCCCTCCCACCCTCCCTATCCCACCCCTCTAGGGGGACACAAAGCACCGAGCTGATCTCTCCGTGCTATGCGGCTGCTTCCCACTAGTTATCTATTTTACATTTGGTAGTGTATATATGTCCATGCCACTCTCTCACTTCATCCCAGCTTACCCTTCCCCCTCCCCGTGTCCTCAAGTCCATTCTCTACGTCTGCGTCTTTATTCCTGTCCTGCCCCTAGTTTCATCAGAACCATTTTTTTTTTTAGATTCCATACATACGTGTTAGCATACGGTATTTGTTTTTCTCTTTCTGACTTACTTCACTCTGTATGACAGACTCTAGGTCCATCCACCTCACTACAAATAACTCAATTTCGTTTCTTTTTATGGCTGAGCAATACTGCATTGTATATGTGTGCCACATCTTCTTTATCCATTCATCTGTTGATGGACACTTAGGTTGCTTCCATGTCCTGGCTATTGTAAATAGAGCTGCAATGAACATTGTGGTACATGTCTCTATTTGAATTATGGTTTTCTTAGGGTATATGCCCAGTAGTTGGATTGCTGGGTCATATGGTAGTTCTATTTTTAGTTTTTTAAGGAACCTCCATACTGTTCTCCATAGTGGCTGTATCAATGTACATTCCCACCAACAGTGCAAGACAGTTCCCTTTTCTCCACACCCTTTCCAGCATTTACTGTTTCTAGATTTTTTGATGGTGGCCATTCTGACCGGTGTGAGGTGATACCTCATTGTGGTTGTGATTTGCATTTCTCTAATGATTAGTGATGTTGAGCATCCTTTCATGTGTTTGTTGGCAATCTGTATATCTTCTTCGGAGAAATGTCTATTTAGGTCTTCTGCCCATTTTTGGATTGGGTTCTATGTTTTTTTGATATTGAGCTGCATGAGCTGTTTGTATATTTTGGAGATTAATCCTTTGTCAGTTGCTTCATGTCTTTTTTATTAAACTTTTCAAAAGAACTAGGATTTGGTTCTATTTATTTACTCAACTTTTTTGTCTTTATTCCAGTTTTACTGTCCATATTGGTACTATTCCTTTCTCCTTCTCTTCTTTCTCCCCTCCCCCATTCTCTGTTTGTTGCCTTTTTATCAGTTTCTTAAGTTAAACACGTAGCTCCATTTGATTCTGAGTATCTCTTTATTTCCTTATAATTTCGTCTTGTTCCACATAGTGTGTTTTTAGCCCCTTATCACTGATTTATAATTTTTTTTTACACTATATTTGTTGAACATAGATCATATGATATTGATTTGGGGAAAATTTAATGGAGGCCTCCTCTGAGGCCTAGTTACATGGTCAGTTTTCATAAATTTTATATCTGTTTGAAAGGAGTATGCTTCTGTTGGTTACAAAAGTCTATATGTATTTACTAGTTTGAGCTTATTAATAACCACGTTATTCAAATCTTCTGTCTTAGCAAAAACGTCTGTTTGCTGTATCAGTTTCTGAGAGGGATATGATAAGAGTATTCATTTCTAATTGTTTACTTACCTGCTGTTTTCCATGTTCAGTTAGTTGTTGCTTTATATATATTGAGGCTATATTGTTAAATGCATTTAAGTTGATAATTATTTTGTCTTACTGATTATTGAGTATATAATGCCCCTCCTTTGTCCCTTAGTCTTTTCTGCCTTGATTTTCTTTTTAACTTGTATTAAGATGGGCTGCTCTAGCTTATTTGGATTTGGATTTGCCTGGTATATTTATTTCCATATTTTATAATCAAGTTTTCTGTAACTTTTTGATGGACCATATGTATCTGTAAAATTTTTGCTGAATATTGTCTTTATTTTTGTCTTTATTCAAAATCTGACAGTTTTGTATTTTGGTTGGTATGTTTTCCCATTTGTGTTTATCGTCATTATTATTCTGTTTAGAGTCATTTTTTCTTTCATGTTTTGTATCCATCATACTTTCCCTCTTCCTTTCTTCTCTTCCATTGAATAGATCTGCCAGTTCAATATTTTAAAATTCTGTTTTATTATTCTTGTGGTCCCTACTAACTAGGATCCATACTTATATTTATGTTTCTTTTTTTTTTTAACATTTTTATTGGAGTATAATTGCTTTACAATAGTGTGTTAGTTTCTGCTTCATAACAAAGTGAATCAGCTATACATATACATATATCCCCATATCTCCTCCCTCTTGCATCTCCCTCCCAGCCTGCCTATCCCACCCCTCTAGGTGGTCACAAAGCATCGAGCGAATCTCCCTGTGCTATGTGGCTGGTTCCCACTAGCTATCTGTTTTACATTTGGTAGTGTATATATGTCCATTATGTTTCTTGATCAGCTATTAATCTTGTCAATGTCTATATCTTTTTCCCAAATGGTACAGTTAACTTAGCCTGTGCCTGTACCCTCTCTAGCTCATGCAGCAACCAGGGAAATTTGTAAGCAGCTTTTCCTTCTGTGAGATGTGCAGGGAGCACTGATGTCTGAGTCTCTACTGGTTGGCTGGGCTGCTTCTGTGACCAGGAGCCAGTGAAGCTGTTGACTTCTAGGGTGAACAGAGACGTGATTATTCAAAACAGACGTTTTGGCTGACCTGGGCCAGAAGGAACAGAAACCGTAAAGCAGGCAAAGCCAGCAGTGCATGTGATAACAAGGGAGGCCAATGAGTTGGGTCTCTTGGGTTTCCTTTTTAAATAATCAATACAAAAACATTGAATATATTTCTTTCCTGGATAGTTGTCTGTCCTACTTGTTAAGAGCAGATACCCCCATTGCCTTCTCCCTCTCCATGGGCTTAGACATATTGCCTTTGTGACTCAAGAGTCCACTGGTGCACAAGGCTACTTTCTGAGACCTGAGTCTCATTGAGCCCTCTGAATGCAAGCATAGTCTCTAGTAGAGCATCTTGCTATACTCTCCCATTAGGAAAATTTTTATTGCTTAGGTAGAGTAAAGGTAGTTACCACTTCTTTTTCTACTCCCAAACACCTTGGACTCCTCTCTTTGCTTCACCTTCCACTTTCAGTTAATGTGCATAAGTCTTGTTAGCTCTACTGCCATATTCGCCTCTTTTCAACTGCACTGCTGTGATCCTCATTCAGGTCACCATTATCTTTCATCCGTACTGTGCAGGTGGTCTCCAGGCTAATGCTGCTCTCCTTCTAGAGTCCCTTCCACAGAACGTAATCAAGTAACTTTTATTTTTATTTATTTATTTTATTTATTTTGGGGGGCTGCGTTGGGTCTTTGTTGCTGCGTGTGGGCTTCTCTAGTTGCGGCGAACGGGGGCTACTCTTTGTTGAGGTGTGCGGGCTTCTCATTGCATTGGCTTCTCTTGTTGCAGAGCATGGGTTCTAGGCACGCAGGCTTCAGTAGTTGTAGCACGCAGGCTTAGTAGTTGTGCTTGTGGGCTCTAGAGCACAGGCTCAGTAGTGTGGTGCACAGGCTTAGTTGCTCTGAGGCGTGTGAGATCTTTCCAGACCAGGGCTCAAACCTGTGTCCCCTGCATTGGCAGGTGCATTCTTAACCACTGAGCCACCAGGGAAGTCCCCCAAGTAACTTTTAAAAACTCAGATCAGAACTTGTTACTTTCCTGCTTAACAGCCTTCAATGATTTGCCATTACATTTAGAATAAAATACAAATGCTTTCCATGGCCTGCAAGGCCCTACATGATCTGCTCCCTGCTTACTCTTCCAAACTCAGCTTATGCTACTGTTTTCCTCACTTGCTAGACTAAAGCCACATTGGGCTTCTTTTTGAGTATGCCAAGCTTGCTTGTTCCTTCCTTAGGGGCTTTGTGCACATATTTCTTTTTGCATGGAATACTCTGTTCCAGATCCTCACTTGGCTGGTCATTTAAGTCCAACCGAAATGTTACATTTAAAAGGCTTTCCATGATACCCAGCTGAAGGAGCAGTATACACGCATACTCACGAACACACACATACACACTCACACACCCTATCATTCTGTCATATTACTGTCTTATTTTTTATTGCCCTTTCACTTTTGAAATTATCTCATTTATTTATTTATTTATTTATTTACTAACTTACTTACTTACTTATTCATTGTCTGTGTCCCGCATCTCCACTAGAAGGTCACTCTACAAGGGCAGGAACTTCATCTTGTTCCCTGGCACATGATGGCTACTCAGTTAATTTTTGTTGAATGGATGGATAGGTGAATGGATGCCTGGGTGGGGAGTAGACAGGATCACTTCCTAACCACATCCCACCAAATGCACAAACAAGAGGACTTGACTGAGATCTTAGGACCACATTGCAAGCTCTTTTCCACCCTGAACAGATCTTCAGTTTCTTTAGTGAGCACACATCTGATGAGAGATTAGGCAGTCATTTCATTTCCATTAAACTCAGGGAGATGAGAAGGGCTGTTTAGCCCAGCTGTTCTGTGGTCAGGTGTTTAGTCATGTATGGTTACTGCTCGACAACCCACTCCTGCTCTCTGTCTCTGCCAGCTCCAAATTTGGAGCTTCTCTGTGTCTTTTCTCAGAAGAACAGCTGAGGCTTCCTCTGCTTCCTCTGCTGTAGTTTAATCAATGCCCATTTGTAATTTGTCTTGGAGAAGTTTGTTAAAGCCTCTTGTTCAGTGACTGCCAGCCATTCCTCCCACCCCCTTCTCTGTTTTCATCACAGGTATTGGTTTGTCTCCTTTTGTACCACTTTCCCATCATTTCAGTAGGTTTGTGGGAAGGAGAGTAGGTAGACATGCTTGTTCAGTCTTCCGTCTCAATCTGTAAGTCCTTTGCCTGAGTTTTTTTACTGTAGTGATGTGAGATACGTAACAGTTTCTGGAGTAGACTTGGAGTTTATTTATTAATAAATAAGTCTGCCTAGTGCTCTCATACATCCCTGATTTCAGACAGGGAAATTTATTTAGACCTTTCTCTAAAAAGTAAGAGTTCATTTTACACTGCTGCATCTGAGCATATGTTCCTTTCAGAAAGAGAGAAATGTCACTCCTGTCTTATATAGTTTCTTTTTTAAACTTTGCCTTCTATCCTACAGGGATGGGGAGACACATCTGAATGCTCTGGCTTTAATTTAACAGGTCCTGGTAGAACAACCCCAACTCCTTGGCCCAGTTTGAGAGATTTCAGAGGTAGAGTTGAGAGAAGTTGAAGACTGGTTAGATAAGGGTTTTTTTGGTCTTTTTTTTTTTTTTTTTTTTTTTTTTTTAACTTTCAGGACATTGAGTGGTGTATGAGGGAGAGAACAAGAAGAGGTCATGGATGATTTCTTGATTTCTTTTTTGGGAAGCTGGGGAGACAACGGTGCCATCATGGAGATTGAGATTGTAGTATTAGTAGCTGGTTTTGGGAGTGGGTGGGGAGGATAGATGGAATTATTTCAATTATAGATATGCTGTTTTGCAGTACCTGTGGGTCATCCAAATGGAAATGTCTAGTAGACTTTAGGACATACAGACCTTGAGCTCAGGAGAGAGACCTGGGTTGGCGGAAGTTCTGGCAATGATCAGCATGGAAGATGATTAAAACCATGAGCAATGATGGGATCATATATGGAAGAGTGAATATTTTAAAAGAGGTTTGGAGGAGAGTGCAGAATAGTTTGATCAAAGAAGACTTGAGAAGAAGTGACCGGTGAAATAGGAAGAAAATCTAGGAGCATGTTGTGCTGTGAAAACCATAGCAAGAAAGGAACATGAATATGAGATCTAGACAGTTCTTAGTGCAGTACTTGTCACACATTAAGTATCTGGTAAATATTTATTATGGAGACAATATTTGTCACATTTTACTCCGAAGAGGTGGTTGGTAATTTGGCAAAAGCAAGATCAGTGGGATGTAGAGGGTATAAAATAGATTGCATTGCATAGTCCGCTGAATGTGAGGTAATGTGTCTTCTGACGACAACACTTTCAATAAGCTTGTATATAAAAGGGGAAGAGAGGTGATGATACCTAGAAGGGAACACATAAGCAGTAGAAGACTTGAGCATGTTCAAATGATGGTGGAAAAAGACTGAGAAGAAAGGCAAAAGTTGAACATATATTTGAAAGAGAGGGATCGTTGCTAGAATAAGGTCCTGAGGAGTGCATAGTGATGAATTCCAGAGCGCAGAAGGGAAGGATTGACTAAAGGAGGGACCCCATGTGTGGCTGATAAAAATACGCAGGTGTATCTGGATGCAGATGGGATTTGTAGTGGAGGGGTAGGGCTGAAGAATTGAAGGGGGTCCTGCCTGTTGACTTGTTTTCTTGACTAATAGTTGACAAGATCTTCTGCTAAGAGTTCACTGGGAGGAGCTGGGTTAAAAGTATGAAGAGAGTGGTGGAGTGGGGGAGGGAAGTCACCAGGGAAATACTGAGGGTTACTGGGCAGCATCGGCCCAGCAGAGGTTGGAGATCATTATATTTTAGTTGTTCCTCCAAACCTTACACTTGTGGCCTTTAGCCTGAATGTTGGGGCAGAATTGATAGACATCTGGGTGGATCAGAGGTCAGGTGTTGTTGGGTGAGTGCGATAGAAAGACAAGTCGGGAACTTCAGGGATTGTCAAGGAAGTGGTAAGGAGATGAACTATGGGCTCTAGGTCGGGGAGGGGAGGGAGGGAGGGAAGGAAGAAGGGATGATGGACTCAGTCTTTTCTAGAGACAGGTGTCTTTTGAGTGCCTACAAGGTGCCAGCCCCAGTTCTAGGCACGAAGTACAGAGTGGACAACAAGACAGATAACAGTTACAGCTCTAATGGAGCAGTTATGATGAGGAGAGGAGGCATGATGATAAAGGCAGTTACAGATTGTGGTGAATGCTATGAAGGAAGTAGAAACGCTGCTGTGATAAAGGGTACCTGGAGAGGGGCTAATTCAGATAATTGCTCAAGGAAGGTGTCCACAGGAGGTAACTTTATTTCTGAGGCCTGAAAGGTGAGAGAGAGCCAGCCATGTAAAGATCTGGGGAAAGACGTTACAGAGGAAGAGCTAAAGCAGAGACCTTGAGGCTGGAAAGAGTTTGGCAAGAATGAAAAGGAGGCCAGGTGAGTGAAAGAAAGGTTGGAACCAGGTGAATGTGAAAAGGCAGGCAGGAGCTGTGTCATCCAGGGCTGTGCAGGAAATAGTAAGGCGTTTAGTTTTCACTGTAAATATACAGTATGTAAAACTTAAACGTGTGTAAAACAAAGGAGGGATGTGATCTTACTGATGATTTTATAAGATTGCTGGGTACATTGTTGAGAATGGAGGCAGGGAGTCCAGGTGAGCAGTTACAGTAGTAGTGCAGACAAGAGCTGATGAAGGTTTGGAATTGGGGGTGGCAATGGAGGAGTGGATGGATTTGAGATATATTTGGACATAGAATCAATATGATTTGACTATTGGCAAATTCTATTGGCTCTACCTTTAAAATAGATTTAGAACCCGACACCTTACTATATCTACAGCCACCCCCTTGATCTCAACCATCATTATCCTACATTGGATTATAAGAGCCTTCCAACTGGTCTTTCTGCCTGCACTCTTGTACCCTTGCATCTACTCTCCACACAGCAGCTAGGATGAACCATTTGAAACATGTTAGACCATGTCATTCTTTGGCTTAAAACCTTCATTCTGAATTTAAACCCTACAAGTAGCCTAGAAGACTCTACACAGTCCAACCCTCATTTCTGCTCTGTGTTCACTGTGGTCTAGCCACACTGGCCTTCTTCCTGTTTGTTGAACACGCCAGACTCACTGCCACCTCAGGATCTTTACTTGTGGAACCCTTCCCTGGAATTCTCCTCTTCCAGTCTCATGACTAGCTCCTTCACCCGCTTTAGTTTCTGCTTAAATGCTACCTTCTCAATCCCACCTTCCCACCTTCGCAATCCCACCTTCCCTGTGCTGCCTTCACCGACTGCTCTATTTAAAACGGCATCTGCCTGCCATGCCAGCATTCCCTAACTTTATTCATTCCTGGCTTTATTCATTCTCTTTAGAATGTGTCACCACTTGAGAGTCTCTCTTTATACTTATCTGCATATTTTCTATCTCCCTTCACTAAAATGTCACTTTCAGGAAGGCAGGGATTTTTTTTTTTTTTAATCTGTTTACTACTGTTTCCCAGTAGAGCAGTGCCTGGCACTTAGTAGCCTCTCAATAACCAGTTGAAAAAATTAACCACTGAATGGATTGAATGTAGAAAGAAAGAAATTATATTGTCAAGGAAAACCTAGGAGTCCACAGGTTTTTTGTCTGAGCAGCTTCGTGATGGTCATAGCATTTGTGGAGAGGAGGAGAAATAGGAGAGGAACAGATTTTCAGGGTAAAGCAGGGATTCTGCTTTGGCCATGTTAAATTTGAAATGGCCTATTTTACCTCCAGGTAGAGATATCAGGAAGACAATTGGGTATGTGTCTGGAATTCAGGGGTGAGGAATTTGGGAGTTATCAACATATGTGGGAGTGAAAGCCATGGTACTGAGTGAGATCATGTGTGTACAGATGTAGATAGAGATGAAAGAAGGTTAAGAGGTGAGCCCTGTGGTCTCCAACATTGACAGGCTGGGTAGGGGAGAAGCATCCAGTGGCTTCTGAGAAGGAGCACCTGGAAATATAGGAGGAAAACCAGGAAAGTGTGATACCATGGAAGCTAGGAGAAGAAAAAAACTAAGAGTAATGGGAATGGCCTGAGAGAGATAAGGACCAAAAAAAGTGGACAGGATAAGGGACTGGTGGTCTTAGTGAAATTAGAGAGGAAGTTTAGTGTGAGTAATTGTGTAAGATAACTAGAGATTGGTACATTCTGGTCAGAGAGTTGCATAGATGGGACACACTAGATGTCAAGGTCTGGAGTTTGGCTATGACCTTGGGTTACTTAATTGCAGTAGAGGGACAGTCTTTTCCTTAGAGACAGTAAAACAGTTGAGAATCTTGGATACTAGGTGGGATGTTTACATGGACTGTTATCATCTACACTGAGGGTAGGACTTGAGGTTCAGAGTGAGAATATGGAGACAGGTGCCAAAATCTTTAGTGTATGAGGATCTGTTATCTGGTAGAACACACGATCGAAGGATGGTGGCCGGTGCTGGAGCATTATGGCGTGAGCTTCAGAGGACCAGAAACTGCTGCCCCAGGGCTGAGCAGTAATGGTCTAGATGTGCTTTGGGGAACTAGGAGAAGCCAGCCCTACATCCTGCTGGTACACATAAGTTTTGTGGGGGGAATTAACAGAAGCAGTGAACTCAGGCTCATGTTCTGTAAATAGCTTATGGATGTGTTGGGGAATTTGTATATCATGGACTCAGGTTTCAAGAGGATAGAGTGGAAAGACTTGGGGAGGAAAGAGAACCCTGGAAGGCAAAGTGATTACAGAGCAGTGTGGGGATGAATGTCAGAGGTTGAAGTACTGACCTTCTGCCTGTTGCTATAAAAGAATCTTTCATAATTGTAAACTTTCAGCATGACCCTGTTGTGAGATGCCTGCCAGGGAGAGTATTTGTTAATAACTGTGCCCTAGATAACCAAATGAGTTAATCTTCTGACTAGAGTTATTTACCATTACCCATGTGAATGTGGAAGGGTGTCTGCCAAACACAGTTATTGTGGTTTTGGCATAAAAAGTCCTTTCTGACAGTAATTGTTGGCCAGTATATTTAGCTGCTCCTTGAGGCCACTCCTGGAACAGGAGAGCAATGCCATGTCATCACAGAGGGAAGGATGCTTATCGTCCTGTTTTCCGTTACCGGGCCTTCTTCCAAGCCATTTCAAATATGCATCAAATTGTTCAGATTTGTTCATGATTTCAGGGCTAGGGCACAGCCCTGTTTGAAGCAGTTGAAGATGATAAAGAAAATGTTTTACTCAACGTGTTACCTGTCAGTTTTGAGGAACGTTATAAATCATTCTTTTCCCCAAGACAGGATGAGGCTGACTTCTTCCCTGCCCTCTTCTCCAGCTTCACCCTCAGGGTTCTTGAAACTGCAGTTTACCATAGAGTTTAGAGTAAGGAAGTTTTACAAATGTACAATAACATAGATCAGACAGTGGTGCTATCAGATCCTTGCTTTTGGAAAGAAATGTTCTTAGATGTCTTAAAGCGAGGTAAAAAAAAAAAATGTCACTGAGAAAGGTAGAGGTTGAAGAAGAGAATCTTTGAAGATTCCTAAGGTATGACCAGGGCTGTCCTTGTTTTATCTTTAACGGATTGAGTAACAAATGCAAGAGGAAGTTTTATACTGAAAATATTTTTGTTAGGATCTGTATAAATGCAAAGCTCGTCTAGAAATTTTTAAGGAAAATTTCCTTCTCTGTAATGAACTGAGCATACTTTTGACAAGAAAAGTAGATAATTATTTAGGTAACCTTCCAGCCCTTTGAGTTTTGGGGTCATACCGAGCTGTCATTGGATGATTCACTGTCATGCTGACAACTGTTACTTTCCTCTCCAGTTCTCAGTGATGAATGTATTTACATCATGTGCTCAGTTCAGTGAAGAACTAGTTAACTGGTGATTTAACTAACTGTTCATGCATATCATGTATTGGTCATGTTACTTTGCAATAGATGCAGCTTAATATTTTCCTTTAGATTAGATCTGAAAATGATGTTTTCTTATTAATGTATGTTTAAGCTTCTCAGGACTGCATTTTAGAGTGGTCTGTGTAGCTGGAACTCTCATGGGCCTCTGAGGACACTGGTAAACAATTCATTTTTCCCTTTCATGGCTCTTAGTGTCAGTAAAAATCAATGACAAAATAATAAGCATGCAATACAGAGTGTCTTTTCTATTTTCTGTTTATGCCTTTATTTGAAACTGTAATTAAATGATGTCAAACTTGCAACTATAAGAAAATAGTATCTGCTGTTTGAATATAATACAGGCCAAATTCTATAAACTTTAATTAGGCCAAGCTTGCATTGAGCTCAGTAGGAATCTGGCTGAGGATCTCTTTTAATTACCTCTGCCTTAAAATATGTAAGAATTTTCACATTGCTTTTCTCACTCAAAGAACAATGCATGGATAGCTAAACTAATAAAATGTTTAAATAGATACAAATCAAACTTGAAAAGTTTAAACTGTTGTTTTCATCCTGTAAGTCAGCTGAGAAAAAGCATACAGATTGTAGTTCTAAATTATGTCCATAGAGTATTTCAAATCCAGTAAATTAACTCTCCTTTTTTTTCCTATTTGAGCTCATAAATGTTAACCTCAGAAGTGCCTCAAATTCTTCCATTGAAATAAAGTTGAACTGACAATAGCCAGATGATGTAAAATTGAAACTGAAATTCTATCCTTGGCCCATCCCATGTTCTTCCCCCTAGGTATTAGAGGAATCATAGGAGAGTTAGTGTTTTCATTGTATGTGAACTGTAATATTTGGGCAAAACAGGGCATATAAATTTCTTACTGCCAGGAGAAAGCAATTACCAGCGCAGAGAAGATAGCTGGCAATAAATAAACAGAACTATGCTAGATAGGACCTTAAAGATTTATTTAGAATGACTTAGCTTATAGAAAACAGGCCTTTATGTTTATCATATGCCTTCATTCGAGTTTCTTAGTAGAAAGGCTAATTATGTCACCAAGCTATTTTTTGTACATTATTTCGAAATAAATAAATGAATTGGGATATGTTATACGGCGCAGTTAAACCCCTGAAGGAAACTTAGTCGCACACAGCGAAACCAACAAATAGCGCTTTGAAAATGCAGTGTATCTGGTGTTAACATGCAAGGATAATGACTGACATTTATCAAGCCCCGGATTGTGTCTGGGTGCACTGTGAGCTATAGGTATTATCCTCATCTTGCAGATGAGAAAAATCAGCTCACCTGGTGCCAAGAAACTCCACTGTCCCTGAATGGGAACCCGATCTATCTGATTCCAAAGGCAGTGGTGCTCTTGACTTTTGTATACCACCTCCCCCATGTTGAACCCTTTCCAGCAGCCCCACTGATAGGTGCGGTGCCTTCTCTTTTATTTTGAAAACAATATGTCATGGGAATCTCTGTGGTTCTGGAGAGGAAGCAAGAAGGAATTTTATGACAGAAGAGTTTTCCTGTTAGGTGGTCTCAGCTAAGCCTAACCCTTAACCCTAGCTCCAACGTCAACCCCAATCCCAGCTATAAGGATTAGAGAGGGAGGGACTTAGAGGCAATTTAACTCTGAAGCATCCTTCAAGGTAAGATAATAATTCTTATAGCTCTTCACACCACGTCTGTCAGCGGCCCTACTCTCTGGAACTCAAATGGAGGAAAATTGGGACTCTTAAGATGTGGTTCATCTGGGATTAGCTATTATTATCTTGTCATCATTATCAAATTCAAGTGCAGTGTATTAAAATCTATGAACTCACATTAATTTTGGAGGAAATTCTCTAAATGTTGTCTAATCAGACATTGCTAGCAATATTTTAAGGAGCTACAGAGTCAAACCCCCAACAGGAAGAAGTAATTTTGCTTCAAAGGGCAATTAGAAAATAGGAAAACAAATTAAAGTCTAAATGATAAAAATCGAAGTCTTCATGACTTGAGGAATTACAAATGAAAAGTACATCTAATGAGCTTCCTATGTTTGAGGAAGCAACTTTAAAAATGTATAAAAATTTAATATATGAAAAAGCAGCCTCACTACCCAGAATTAATTATAAATAATAATAAATAGTAGTAAATTAATAATTAACGGTTTTTATCATAAAACAATATAAAGCTATAGACCCCATGTGACTACCACTCACACCATTCACCTCCCCTTAGGTACCAGCAACTTTGTTTTTTCAGTTTGCTTTCATATATTTCCATAAAATATACCCATAAACAATATGTAGAATTGTTTTGTGCGCCTTAAAAAATTTAATTAAATGTTATGTTCTCCAGTCTGTTTCTCTAGAGTATTTCTAGAGAACTCAAAACTGCTTGATGTTTGTCTACATTAAGATATATTAAGCTTAATTCATTCCTTTTGCCTGCTGAATAGCATTTTGTCATGAGTAAACCTCATTTGATCTATCCATTCTACTATTTATGACAGTGCTCCTCATCCTGTGTGAATATCCCAGTATGCGAATCCTCAGAAATATGTATGAACGGGCTCTAGGAAACAGAGCTGGAAGAGGAAGTATTGGGTTGTAGAGTAGGCCTTTTTCCATTTTACTACAGTCTGCCGAACCAGCTGTGTGTGTGAGATGCTATGTTTTTCAAATGTAATACCACTATAAAACTCATTTTATGAAGACCTTTTGTTTTTTGAAACTTATTCCAGTTAACCAGGGATTGGCAATTTAAGGCCTGCAGCCGAATCTGGTCTCCTGCCTGTTTTTGTAAGTTAAGTTTTGTTGGAACCTAGCCTCACTCATTCATTTATGTACTGTCCATGGCTGCTTTCATGCTGTAATGTCAAAACTGAGTAGTCACAACAGAGACCATATGGCTCGCAAAGCCCAAAGTATTTGCTCTCTGGCTCTATACAGAAAAAATTTGCTGACCTGTGAAATTATAGTATTACCTACTGTCACTCCGTTTACTGTTTTGCTTTTTAAATTATCTAATATTCAGCTACATAAGTAAATAAATAAGACGATTTCAGAATGTGATAGAAGCAATGGAAAATGGTGATGTGAGTGCAGTGATGACATCAGATAGGTGGTAGAGAGAGTCTGGGAAGATGCCATATGGGCTGAGACCCAGGAGATACAAAAACCAAGGCTCAGAGAGGTTATGTAATGTGTACAAAGTCACACAGGTAGTAAGTGGTAGAAGTGAGATTTAAACTCATGAATAACTCCAGATATAGAGGGCCCTTTGCTCTGTAATATAGCTGTCTTCATGTATTCATGCAAACACAATACCAAGCAGATAGGTAAGTGTTATAGCAGAGAAGCATAAGCAAAATGGTTTAGTTCTCCTAGACTTGGCAGGCCAGAGACAGTGTTCTGATGTGTTGAAATTTGGAATCAGTACTGATTTGAATCATAATCCCGGCACTAACTTGGCTGAATGACTTAAATTTGCAGCCTTCATTGTTGTTTGGTGGGGCGGGGGTGGGAGGGAGCTGTCTGTAAACTGAGGAGGTTGTTTGGATGATCTCCACGAGCTCTTCTGGCTCTCACTTTCTATGATGCTGTGACTTTAGGAGGTGGCATTTGATCTGGGCTTTGGAGGGTGGGGTGATTTTGACAGTCTGCCTTGTAAATGAAGCGAAAAGGTATTCCAGGTGGTAAGAACAGTTTGAGCAAAAACACAGTGTCTAGGAACTGTAGAAAGAATTCCGGGGATGGTGTATAATAGTCTGATCCGACTAGGCTAGAGTTTAATCTGTAGAAGATGGGGAGGAGGCAAGAGGCATCTGGCACTGAGCTGAGGGCCTGAAAGTTATGCTTAGGAGCTGGGATGCTTTTCCTTGGAATTAGAGGATTTAAAAGGTCCTCTGTGGGCTTCCCTGGTGGCGCAGTGGTTGAGAGTCTGCCTGCCAATGCAGGGGACACGGGTTCGAGCCCTGGTCTGGGAAGATCCCACATGCCGCGGAGCGACTGGGCCCGTGAGCCACAATTGCTGAGCCTGCGCGTCTGGAGCCTGTGCTCCACAACAAGAGAGGCCGCAATAGTGAGAGGCCCGCGCACCGCGATGAAGAGTGGCCCCCACTTGCCGCAACTAGAGAAGGCCCTCGCACAGAAACGAGGACCCAGCACAGCCATAAATAAATAAATAAAATAAAAATTAAAAAAAAAAATCTTATAAAAGGTCCTCTGTCTTTTCTTGAGCGTCCCTGTCCAGTGACCGTCCTCTCTCTCTATGAAGTTCCATTGATGGAGACTTTGTAGACCATCTATTCATTTTCAGACAGCTCTAAGTATAAGAAAATTCTTCCTTACATTGAGTCAAAGCTTATGGGTTCTAGCTATACCTTTTCTAAGGTACAGATACTGAAAGTCATTGGAAGATTTTAAATGGTAGAGGAACATGTTCAGGGATATGTGACCCCAGGGCCTGAAGCAGGCCAGTGAGAGCACACATATGACATGTACCCCAAAGGAAGAGTACTGTTAAAAGCCTTTAAAAAGCCTTCCATTCATCAAATATGTGTTGAGCACCGATAATGGGTCAGTCAGTGACCAAGAACCTAGTGATAAGACAGAGTTCCTGCTCTCACACTCTTCCCAGGCTCATGGGGAAGATGGACCAGCAGACCGTTGTGACAAGGACTCTGGGAGCTTGGGGCAGGAGTACCTAACCTGGCAGATGGAGGATAAGAGGTCAGGAGTCAGGGGTGGGCAGGTAAGGGTTCCTGGAAGTTGAGGACCTGGCCAGATTGACCCAGGAGGCCGCAGGAAGAGCACCCAGGGAGAGGGAGCACACAGGTAGAAATATGAGTGAATGTGGCTTGTTTAAAGAACTGAAAGCCATTCTATGGCGAGACGTGGTGTGTGTCTAGTAAATGGCTAGAAGTGAGGCTGGCTGGTAGACAGGGACTGGTCACAAGGGGCTGTGTTTGCCATGCTAAGGACTTTATATCCTAAATTTGATGAGAAGCCAGTATTCTTTTTTGTTCTTTTTTCTCCCTTTTTATTGAAGTATAGTTGATTTATAATATTGTGTTAGTTTCAGGTGTACAGCAAAGTGATTTAGTTAATACAGATACATATATATATATATATATATATATATATATATATATATACACACACACATATATATATTCTTTTTCAGATTCTTTTCCATTATAGGTTATTACAAGATATTGAATATAGTACCCTGTGCTATACAGTAGGTCCTTGTTTATCTGTTTCATATATAGTAGTGTGTATCTGTTAGTCCCAAACTCCTAATTTATCCCTACTCCCCCTTTTCCCGTTTGATAACCATAAGTTTGTTTTCTATGAGTCTGTTTGATAAATAACTTCATTTCTATCATTTTTTTTAGGTTCCACATATAAGTGATATCATGTGATATTTGTCTTTCTCTGTTTGACTTACTTCACTTAGTATGATAATCTCTAGGTCTGTCCATGTTGCTGCAAATGATATTATTTCATTCTTTTTTATGGCTGAGTAATATTCCATTGCATATATACCACATCTTCTTTATCCACTCATTTGCCAATGGACACTTAAGTTGCTTGCATGTCTTGGCCATTGTAAATAGTGCTGCTGTGAACATTGGGGTGCATGTGTTTTTTTGAATTCGAGTTTTCATCTTTTCCAGATATATGCCCAGGAGTGGGATTGCTGGATCATATCAGTAACCCTATTTTTAGTTTTTGAAGGAAGCTCCATACTGTTCTCCATAGTGGCTGCACCAATTTACATTCTCACCAACACTGTAGGAGGGTTCCCTTTTCTCCACACCCTCTCCAGCATTTATTATTTGTAGACTTTTTGATGATGGCCATTCTGAGTGGTGTGAGGTGATACCTTATTGTAGTTTTGATTTGCATTTCTCTCATAATTAGCAGTGTTGAGCATTTTTTCATGTGCCTGTTGGCCATCTGTATGTCTTCTTTGGAGAAATGTCTGTTTAGGCCTTCGGCCCATTTTTTGATTGGGTTGTTTGGGTTTTTTTGATATTGAGCTATATGAGCTGTTTGTATATTTTGGAAATTAAGCCCTTGTCAGTTGCACCATTTGCAAATATTTTCTCCCATTCCATAGGTTGTCTTTTTGTTTTCTTGATGGTTTCCTTTGCTGTGCAAAAGCTTTTAAGTTTAATTAGGTCCCATTTTTAAATTTTTGCTTTTATTTCTATTCCCTTGGGAGACTGACCTAAGAAAACATTACTACAATTTATGTCAGAGAAGATTTTGCCTATGTTCTCTTTTAGGAGTTTTATGGTATCATGTCTTATATTCAAGTCTTTAAGCCATTTTGAGTTCATTTTTGTGTATGGTGTGAGGGTGTGTTCTAACTTCATTGATTTACATGTGGCTGTCCAGCTTTCCCAACACCACTTGCTGAAGAGACTGTCTTTTCCCCATTGTGTATTCTTGCCTCCTTTGTCAAAGATTAATTGATCATAGGTGTGTGGGTTTATTTCTGGACTCTCTGTTCTGTTCCATTGATCAATATGTCTGTTTTTGTGCCAGTACCATGCTATTTTGATTACTGTAGCTCTGTAGTATTGTCTGAAGTCTGGGAAGGTTATGCCTCCAGCTTTGTTCTTTTTCCTCAGGATTGCTTTGGCAATTCCGGGTCTTTTGTGGTTCCATATAAATTTTAGGATTATTTGTTCTAGTTCTGTGAAGAATGTCATGGGTTATTTGATAAGGATCACGTTAAAACTGTGATTGCTTTGGGTAGTATGCCCATTTTAACAGTATGAATTCTTTCAATCCAAGAGCATGGGATAGCTTTCCATTTCTTTGAATCATCTTCAATTTCCTTTATCAATGTTTCATAGTTCTCAGAGAAGTCAATATTCTCAAAAACACCCCCATTTATAGAATGTACACATACTCCTTTTAAAAATATTACAACGTATGGTAAATATGAAGGAAGAAATAAAAATCACCTTTAATCTCACTAACCTGAAATAACTACTAGTAAACATTTTGTTGTTTCTAACCAAGTATGTTTCTATGCATAGATACAAAAGAAAAGCTTGATCTTATTGTGTTATTTGGTTTGTATCTTACTTTTTCTAATGTAATGTCATGTGTCTGCATTTCCAAGGCCATGCCATTAATAATTATTTGAGAATTTAGCTAGTAATGACTGTATATCATAGCCCAATAGATGACTATATCTTATTTTACATAAATGTCTCATAATAGATAAAGTTTTAAGTTGCTTGCATTTTTCACTACTATAAATAATGTCGTGAAAGACAATCTTGTTTTTAAATTTATAGTCACATCTGCCTATTTCCTTAGGATACGTCCAGCCACGTCAGTGGTTGCCTTTTAAGCAGGCTTGAGATGGACTCAAGTGTGTTTATTTGAAAAGCCGTTATGACAGTAATGTGAAGGGTGGATTGGAAAAGGTGATCTAGAAGCAAGCAGAGGAAAGATGCTATTTGAGCAATTTAGGCCAAGTGTAAGGGCATAAACTAAGTTATTGGCAGCAAGGTCAGAGAAAAGAGGAAATGATAGTGATTCTTAAAGTGTCTGCTTGTTTTATGTTTATGTATTTGTTTGCATGACAGAGCTTTCTTCGAACCTGATGAAAACTACCAGCATTTTTTACATATGAATTCAGGGGTTTAGGGACCTCTAAGGTGGCTATTGTGGGTAGGGCGAAGAGGTTAGTGGGGCTTAATGGTTCTTTTCCGAAATAGGAAGTACTATGGGGGAAAAACAGGTTTGAAGGGTTGGTGTGGGGAGGAGAAATTTATGAGCCCAGTATTAGATGAATTGGGTAAAACTGTCAGGGGGATAGTTTATAAGTTGATGTAATGGCTTAGGAGAGAGGTCAGAGCAGGATGTGAGGATGTGAGGATGTGGGAGCCATCCCCACAAAGGTGGTGGTATTGAGACCCTGGACATGAAAGTACCCTAGAGATGAGGGTGTTTATGTGAAGGGTACCTGGGGCATAACCAGGGAGACAACCTACTCCTAAGTAGCAGACAAGGGGGAAACTAGAGAAGGAGCTAGAAGATAAGTACGAAGAAAACCAGAAGAGAATGGTGTTGAGGAAGCCAAGAGAGACAAGAGTTTCAAGGAAAAAGTCATCAAACTGTCAAATGTTGCAGAGGTCAAGCAAGAAAAGGACTGGAGGGCGTCCACAGGAGCAATTTAAGTCACCTGGAAATGTGGAATGAACAGATTCAGAGGAATTGTGGGGCTGGAAGCCAGATTGTAGCTTGCAGTGAGGACTGAAGGGAGCTGCGGGGGTAGAACATTCATGGCTTTTTTCTAAGAGAGCTTGTTGTGAAGGGCTGGAGAGGGCCAGGTGAGAGCTGGAGTGAGATGGGGCAGCAGAAGGTTCACTTTTTCTTCTTGTTTATATTCAAGAAGCAAAGCTAGATTTCCAAATTGTCGTATGACTTTGATTACCTCTCCAACATTTGCTATTTGCCATGTTTAAAATCCTTTTATTGGTGATTATTTTTTTGGACATGGTATACTCTGTCCAAGCTTCCAGCAAAAGCATTGCTGCCCAAACTCCTAGCATCTTACTTCAAGTTCTGTTTAAACAAGCCAAGACCTCCATGTTTGCTCATAGTCTCATTGGATTTTAATTAGACTCCCCTCTCAGTTTTTAAGCTTCAGCATACTAATATTTGGAGTTGCAGTTTTTAAATTACAGAATATGACTTGTGTCCTTGAAGTCTGACCTTTACCTGAAGAATTGGTTGAAAATGGTAAATGTTTAAATGTTGCAGGTTAGAGAATGTCTTTATTGTGTTGCCAAATGCTGAATGACAGAGAGATTTAATTCTAACAAGCACTAATTATAAAGGGAAAAAAAATCAAAAGGTGATGTCAGCCAGAATCAAAGTGAACCAGAACAAGAAATACTTTTATTGGTTACAGAACATCAACAATGTGTGATACAGCCTTATTCACTTACTTTACTAGCAATGAAAATACTGCAGGCTGTCTCTAGGGGGTTCAGACAGGCTTATTGAAGACATAATCATTTTGATAGGTGTTATTCGTTGGTAATATGATGCTTTGTAGCTGCAGAAAGTTACTTATTTTTAGAGATATGCTAAATGTTCTTGGCTTTAAAAAAGCAAAACAATATGGCAAAGATTTTATAACTTGGAAGAAGTGGATAGTCAATGCAATGTATCCACTGGTTTCTTGCTTAACAGTAAATTAGCCTATTTTTGAGTATTATTTCTCTCAGCACAATTGCTTTAAATATGTTGACATCAAAAAAAGAGGTATCACTATTTTAGAGGTCATTGTGTTATAATAGAAAACAGTTATCCATTTAGGAGATTAAATAGAGGATATATACGTATACATCAATACATACACACACACATATATATAAATAGGCGTGTGTGTGTGTGCGTCTTTGCTTTATAAAGAACCTGGTTTTCTTTTTCTTAAGGTGAGATTTATTTTTCTTGAAGATAAGATTTTACTCTGAAATTCTTGGTCCTGTCTTCTTTCTCTTTGTTTTCCAGTGAAATTCATTATTATATCTTTTAACTCTCTTTGGACCTCTCTTTCTCCCCATGCTGTCCAGAACCTGAGGCCATTCCTTTAATCATTCTTTCACCATTCTAGCCAGTTCTCTTCTTGACTTTTCATTGAATCTAATTCAGTCTTCCCAGGCTCAACCTCATCATTTGACATCTTTGCCACCATACCTGGGCTGCTGAGCACTGTTAGCTGAAACCTGACAACAGTGCCAATTATAGCCTCTGTAAATTCATGGTCTCCAGTCTGTTAGGGCCCCAAGACGGCCTCTGCAATCCTTGATTGTTCTACACTTTCACCACTGTCTTCCTATTTCCTCCCTGCCACCTGTTCCCTCAGTCTCAGAAAATAATCTTGACTTCTGTTTTATTGAGACCGCCAGGCAGGAACTCCTGAACATCCTCTTCTTTTACCACCATTCCCTGTCACTACCTACAAATTTTCTCAACACATATCACCTTCTAGTTATTTTCCTACTTTTTCTCCTTAACTTGGTCACCAGGCTGCTCAACAGAGTAGCGCCTTTTGTTTCTCCTTCTGCCCTCTGGCTTCCATCCAAAACTGCTAGCTGTTAACACCTATGAGATAGTTTTCAGCCTTCACTTTATTTGGCCTTTAAGGCATTTTAACATTATTCAGTACTACCTCTCAGCATGTTTCTCAGTGTTCATAAAAACTCCTCACTTTTGGAATTTCTCCCACCTTACTTTCTCACAAATTCAAAGTTGCCATTTTTCCAAAATAGCAGGGAAAAACTTAAGCATTTAATGCTTTACAACATAATAATTGATATGAATGCTTATCATTCAGTATTAATTATACTTCTAAAAATTACATTATACTTTTGTATATAATGTATAAATATAACAGTATTAGTTATACTTTAAAAAGATAAGAAACATATATTAATTATTCCTTGGTTTCTTCTTTCCTAGTTAATGAAGGAGTTCCCTCTCCTGAGCATGTTCAACATCCATGAAAACCTTTTAGAAGCCCTTCTGGAACTACAAGCATATGCTGATGTTCAGGCAGTCTTAGCAAAGTATGATGGTAAGTCCTTGGGTACTTTTATCTACTTGAGTATTTCCTCTATTCTTGATGTATTTTAATGATTAGATCAGAAGGATCATTTTTATAGCACAGCACTTTGATAACTATCCTCTTAGAGAATTTCCACCTGATTTCCGTGGTCAGGAATCACTCAGAACCTCTGCAGGCGGCATGTACCTTGTTGGAACAGCACTGACTGTTTGAGCTCCTGCTGTGACCCCTCATCGGCTGACTGTGACCACTACCTGTTGGTTTTGTTGATCCTTCGAAGCAATAGAACAGCTGGTAGCTCTTGCTACAAACCTTGTGACAGTTCATTAATATTTGAAGATAAGGTCGTGGCCCTTTCATCCCAGGTCTTCTCCTCATTAGCAGAATAACCCCCATTTCTTCATATGAGAGGCGTTGCGGTCCCTTTGCCATTCTGGTTACTCACCCATGAGCACAGAATAACATTTTACCTCTCCTTAGTAAACCAGAAAAATAAGCTGACATCTCCTAGATATTTGAAAAATCTTCTGCTCATATTGCCATTGTCTGTGAATTTACTATTTGATTAATTGTACAAAAAATTTCTGCATAATTACCTGCCATGACTTAGCTTCTGGAATCTCTGCAGAATTTCATACTATTCTGCCATATTTCATTAACTGTCTCCCGAAAATAAATATATTTGCTTATAAAATGGATATTAGGGAGTGATATTACTTATGATCATTGTTTACTCTATAAAATATTCTTTCTTAAGTAAGCATCTTTAGTGCATTTAAAGAATTATTCAGGGGGACTTCCGTGGTGGCGCAGTGGTTAAGAATCCGCCTGCCAATGCAGGGGACACGGGTTTGAGCCCTGGTCCGGGAAGATCCCACATGCCGCGGAGTCACTAAGCCCGTGTGCCACAACTACTGAGCCTGTGCTCTAGAGACCGCGAGCCACAACTACTGAAGCCCGCATGCCTAGAGCCCGTGCTCCGCAACAAGAGAAGCCACGGCAATGAGAAGTCCGCGCACCGCAACAAAGAGTAGCCCCTGCTCGCCTCAAGTAGAGAAAGCACGCGCGCAGCAACGAAGACCCAACGCAGCCAAAAATAAATAAATAAAATTAATTTATAAAAATAAAAAAAGAATTATTCAGGTCAAAATATTCATCAAACATATAGGGCAAACTATACTATTTGAGTCTTATTTTTGACATACAGTTCCTCATAAGGAATCTCTGAAATAAGTTAGAGTTGTTACCCCCTGCAGTTGGAGGAACTGAGGCATCGTGAGACCGTTTTGGTTTTGTTTTATTGTTAATTCTTGCTCAAACTGATGGAAACTAAAAACCGTCAGCCAGTGATGGCATCATTTGGCCTGTGCAAACATGAGCACCCTGTGTAACAAGATATATGCTACCTAGTATGGAACTGATTTTAGCAAGAGAAAAAAGTATTTGTGGCGCACTTTATAGTAAACAAAATAAAGACTGTTTGGCCTTCATGTCAGCTCACTTTTGTTCTCTGTTTATATGTGGAATCTCTGTTGGGATGACCTTGGGAGTCTAAGCCAGGAAACTACCTTAGAGGCAAAATGCTCATACACTACAGGCCTTTTAGTACCAGCAGAAACCAGCACATGGGTTCAACTGGCCATGCACTTTTCCACATGCCACCCCGTAGCCATCAGTGTCATAGCAAGGTTCCAGTTTTCTCATCCCCAGCGCCGACCTGCCCTCAGCCTGATACATCAGGCTTAAGAAAAGATTTAACCAATAGAGCCTTTGGGATCTCAAATCTCCTAAGGCTCCTTTCATGAAGATTTTGGCTCATTACAGAAATCATCAGCTTTGTGTTACAAGACTGAGTGTAAAATAAAGAAATGAACTCATTTGGAGCTTTCTGTTGTCTCTCTCTATTCCATTGCACAGCCTCAGTTCCACAACAACCAAAAGCTGATTTATTAGATTCTGATAACATATGTTCACATTGTTCGTTACAAGAGCTTGTCCCACCCTCCACTAAAACTTGGCTCTCACTTTGCAAAATTCCTTTGTTGCAAATGGACAAACTCACCATACCAAGGCCCTTGTGTTGAGCTTTGTTTATGTTTGTACCTGGCAACAGAGATGATGTTCTTATTCATTATTCATGGAAAAAGAGCCTCATTAGTGGCAGGACACATACTGTTGCTGAGATGCCTCGTTAGGGGTTTTGAGTTCAGCAGTTGTCAATAGACTGCAGATGACCTAACCCCAGCTGAATTCTGGAGGGTGTTTTGGTACAGACTTGGCTTAGGCCAGTGTCATTTACAGTAGAAATAGAATGAAGTGGCTGCTGGTTACTGTTGCTTGAGGAGTGAGCTGTAACCACACAAGACTATTAAAAACATGCCTCTTCTTCCTCACCCCGTACCATAAAATGGGCTCTTTCCAGTTCATCCCTGCTGCTTTTTCTGGAGACCCAAAGGACCTTGACCCAGTTCTTGTCCCATTTTCTGCCCCTGTGTTAGGAAGTGGGTGCTTCAGAGGGCTTGGAGTACAGACAGCAATGGGGGTGCCCTGTTCTTCACCCTGATTCAGATGTCATCATCCTAATCCATGAGATGCTGGAGACAGCACTTTGAATCCCAGCCTCACCATCCCTCGCCATCAAGCCACACCCAAAGCAGCAGGATTATATGTTATCTTTGCAAATCGGAATGCTCTGGTTTGGTAGCTGTTTCTTGGATGTTTTATGGGTACAGCAATCCTTCTTTATTACATTTGCTAGGTAGCTGAATTTTTTTAAGTAGTATGTTGGAAAGTGACACAATGGGATTAGTGCTGCTTTTCTGACCTTTGCAAAAAGGATTTAGAAATATGGTAAAGCATGGGGGAAAAAACACAACATGTTCTGAGGAAAGGAGGAAGGCATCCTGTATTCCCTTTGCCTCATTCTTATTCTCCTCCACTTTTTTATTTGCTTTGACTTTTAAAAGTGACATTTACAAAGTCCTTTTACAGTGAAGCCCTTTGGCAACCCTGGATTCTTAGCAGGATTACCAGTTAACTGACCACACCTCCTTGTAAACTGCAGTCTAATTTTGATTTTTTCCCTGATCTTATATTATTCCAGCCATTAGTCTGAAATGCTGTCTTGCCAGCCTCAGGAGTTTTCATGCGCTTCTAGTTTCAATTTGTTAACCAACATTATGGGTGGGCAGTTTTTATCCAGGTGGTTGGTGTTGGTTTTGGAGTGTCCTTCACACAATAACTAAAAAAACAGCAGCAGCAACAGCTAGCATTGAGTTCTTATAATGTGTCAGGGTCAGACGTGATTCTAAGCTCTATGTGGATGGACTCATTTATTCTCACCACAAGCATATGAGGTAGATAGTATTATTAGCCCCATTTTACAGCTGTTGTAACTGGTACAGAGAAGAGTTAAGTAATTTGCTGAAGTGAAGAGTCTAAGATATCAAGTAAAGCTATGGAGATGTTATGGTATGAGAGCAAAGAGATAAACTGAGAACAGTCTTTGTTCAATAAGATGTGAATTCTATAAGGAAAGGAAAGCCAGGATAAAAGCTGAGGTGGTCTGACCCCTGGCCCATGCGCTTAACCATCATCATACTTCCAATGGTCTCTGCTGTTGGCAGTATTTTTTATTGTTTTTATTAACACTGTTCTCGTTGTTATTATCAGCTACAGTTTGCTGAGAACCTACCATGTGCCAAGCACATTGCACACATTACCTATAACCCTTACAGTGTCTTTGCAAGGAGGTAGTTATTCCATTTTAGCAGATGCAGAAACTGAGGCTTGTGAATTTAAGTAACTTTCAAGACCACATTCCTTGAAAACTGTAGAACTGAGATGCAAATTCAGGTTTAGCTAGCTTTAAAAGCCCATGTGTTTTTCATAAACCTAAGCCTTGCTGAAGTGACTTTCTCTCCCTCTCTCACTCCTCTAACAAAGGCATGAATTAGGCGGGCTGGAGCCGTGGTGCAGAATTTCAGTTATGCCAAATTGTCTTTTAAGATTCTTTTAAAATTATTCCTTAAGAACTGGGCATATCTATATTTGCTTATCTTTCTGAAACCATCTTCAAAATATAGCTTTCCATCTTCAACGTGTACCTGATTTCTTTAGTCACAAAGGGGATTTGATGTATGGTGGTCATTTAATTTGAGATTTATCTTCTTTTTTTTTTTCAGTCATACATTACCTATAAAGACAGAAATGTTTTTTAAGATCATTAAGTCATCAGAACCTTCTTTTCAAAGCCATTGAGAAAGTTGTTACAAGCTTTGGATTGCCTTTCGAAGAAGTTTATAGGCCACCTAGGTTGAAAGCTTAAGTCTCAAAGATCAGGGTGGGAATGGGGAAAAGAATTCATGTGTTTCTTATTCATTATCATTTGCCCATTTCAATTTTAGAAGAACCTCACAGAGCAAGTGAATAGGAACGTGAGTGCTAATTTTGTGAGCATTTCCTTTGGGAGTGTCTAGTTCTGTCTCTAGTTAGTGATCCCTGAGGATGCCAAAGGCAGTCCTGTTGGTGGGGAAGAGGACTAGCCCTGGTGCCAGCCTGCTGAGGTCAAGTCCCAGCTCTGCCTTCCACTGGCTGAGTGAACTTCAGCAAATCACTCAACCTTCGAAGCTTCCATTTCTTTCTCTGGAAATGGAATCTAGGCTTAGAAAGCCTAAGTAACTTGCCCAGGATCACACAGCTGGGAATTTGTTGTGAGGATTAAAGCAGTTAATCGATGGTAAATGTTTAGAACAGTGTGGGCCACACAGTAAGAATTCAGTAACTATTAACCATTATAAAGAGCTAAGGTGACCACTCCTGAACTTCACCTCTGTTCTTAATCCATTTTGTTCAAATGGAAAACCATATATAAAATGTCAGTTAAAATGAGAGCATAAAAGCCCAGTCTTTTGCCCCCCCCGCAAAAGTGTTATGGCCTGTTATTAAAATTAATTTTAGATCTCATAGGACATATGTGTAGATATTTGATAAGAATGGAAATGCTTAGTTTTATCTATAAACAACTCTAACATTTGGAAAGCTGAAAAATAAAAAATGCCCAACATTTTCACTCTTGATCAAAAGACAAATTGTTTCAGCCTTGGGGCAATTTGTCCCAATAGAAATACAAATCCAAGCTCTTTTCGATATTTACTCCATTAGGTCATTTAGTGATTGCCCTAAATTTGGGGGCAGGAACTTCCCCGTGAGGGACAGCTGGTCTTTTTTTTTTTTTTTTTTTAATAATTATTCGTAACTGAGCACCTTAACACACCAACTTTTTTTTTTTAACTTTGGGTTTATTTATTTATTTATTTATTTATTTATTTATGGCTGTGTTGGGTCTTCGTTTCTGTGCGAGGGCTTTCTCTAGTTGCGGCAAGCGGAGGCCACTCTTCATCGCGGTGCGCGGGCCTCTCATTATCGCGGCCTCTCGTTGCGGAGCACAGGCTCCAGACGCGCAGGCTCAGTAATCGTGGCTCACGGGCCTAGTTGCTCCGTGGCATGTGGGATCTTCCCAGACCAGGGCTCGAACCCGTGTGCCCTGCATTGGCAGGCAGATTCTCAACCACTGCACCACCAGGGAAGCCCTGGTCTTTTTTATAATCACGAATACTATATAAATGCAACAACTATATCAAGACCATTTTTACTGGTGCCATCAAGCCCGTCCTAAATTAGCATTATTATCTACCATCTGGCAATGTGCAAAGGGTATACTTTCAAGAACAAGACATGTTTGTAACATTGGGGGAAATACTTTCATCTCAGTAGATTGAAAACAGAAATTCTAAAGAAAGCATGAGGGCATCACCCTATGTTGAGACTATTCAGAGAATAAGCTTTTTGCTAATCATTGGTTTGCAGAGTCAGCATGTAGTTATAAGTAAAAATTTTGTACACTTTGTTCATTGCCCAGGGCCTTATAACTAGTACAAGTTTACTCAACTATCATCTCCATTCCTCTGAAATGGTCACTGGATACCCTGTCTTTTGGTTAGGCTGTTTTCCATTTATGTTTGTGGAATAAGAGGGATTTGAGATGCCAGAAGGACCAGTGAATAAAATCTCTATTGACGGGACTTCCCTGGTGGCGCAGTGGTTAAGACTCCACACTCCCAGTGCAGGGGGCCCGGGTTCGATCCCTGGTCAGGGAACTGGATCCCACATGCATGCCACAACTAAGAGTTCACATGCCACAACTAAGGAGCCCTCGAGCCGCAACTAAGACCTGGCACAACCAAATAAAATAAATAAATATTAAAAAAATAAAAATCTGTATTGAAGCAGTCAGCGTCAGGCTGTCCAGACCTCCAAAATGGTGCTTTTCGGTCAAGTGTATGTATAGATGTGAGTTCTGATGCCATAGGCACAGGCAGCTTCTGAGACATATCCACTACAAAAGGAGGCTGCATTCAAGAAAGAGGGTTTGAAGTGCCATCAGTCCCTAGTGACAGACTCGAAGCCTCGTCCAGCTCCCTTCCCTGGCCTGGCTCTTATGGAAAAGATCAAGGATACCCGGCAAATGCTGAAGAGAATCTTTGTGTAAAAGATAGGCAAATAATCCCATTGCTGCTTCAAAGAAGAAAATAATTATCAGCACTGACACCATGGGCTATGGCCTCAGGCTGGTAAGCACGAGTGACTGAGAAGTGATGGCCCTGTGATAGCTTTGCAGTGGGTGCCCTGCTGACTTGGAACCTAAGAGGTATATCTGTCAAGAGGACTAGGCCTTTGAGGTTACAAAGTGATTGGCTGTCATACTATACATGCAATGAGCGGGAGTTCTGGTAACAGATGCTATTTCAGTGAAGACTGTATGCGTGAAAAACTTCTACAATCTCTGATGATGGAAGACATTTTATGAATGCATACATCTGTAATTCACAGAGTTGGCACATGAACAAACCGTCTAAATTTATGCTGGCTTTAGTAATCCTTACTGCCCAGTTATCATAATTTACCAAGGTAACATCCCTCCTTAGCTGGCCATCGCCATCACATAAACTGCCATATTTGGCTCCAGGGCACCAGCCACAGAAGGGCCTCCTGACACAGACCTTTTGGGGTAATCCAATTCAAAAGTTGCAGATAAGATCTGTTGTTTGGCTTTGTAGCATGATAGTTGAATCCGTGTTGCTTGCCTCTCCCCCTGCTCCAGATTACCAAGATCATGTAGAATTTCCCCATCCCAGGTGGCACCTCATTTTGAGGTTCTAGTATATCAGTCCTTTTTATTTCTTCAGTGAAGTTTTCACCTTTGGTTGAAAGGGGACCTTAGATTGGCTTTTTGAAGGTGGGACAAAAAGACTTCATACTGTCTGGAACCAAAAAAAAAAAAAATCTAAGGACAGAATTTTACATATGTATTGTTTTCATTGCATCATATCATGAACAGGAGTAAACTGAGAAATTTTATTGAAGACAGTCACACGGAGGACAGCATCACATAATGGTACAGTAATAAGACATTACAGTCCTCAAACAGGAAGGAGAAGTGGGCTGCATTTTCTTTTTTTTTTTTTTTTTTTTTTTTGTCTGAAACATTTATATTAACATATTTCCATACATATTTCCATACAAATACAAATATAAGATTTTTAGAAATTTCATGTAATGTCTGAAACATTTATATTAACATATTTCCATACATATTTCCATACAAATACAAATATAAGATTTTTAGAAATTTCATGTACTGTCTGAAACATTTATATTAACATATTTCCATACATATTTCCATACAAATACAAATATAAGATTTTTAGAAATTTCATGTAATGTCTGAAACATTTATATTAACATATTTCCATACAAATAACCCAATGAAAGTTTAGTATTAGTTGTTTTGTTTGTTTTTTTATACTGCAGGTTCTTATTAGGCATCAGTTTTATACACATCAGTGTATACATGTCAATCCCAATCGCCCAATTCAGCACATCACCATCCCCACCTCATCGCAGTTTTCCCCCCTTGGTGTCCATATGTCCATTCTCTACATCTGTGTCTCAACTTCTGCCCTGCAAACTGGCTCATCTGTACCATTTTTCTACGTTCCACATACATGCATTAACATACGATATTTGTTTTTCTCTTTCTGACTTACTTCACTCTGTATGACAGTCTCTAGATCCATCCACTTCTCAACAAATGACTCAATTTCGTTCCTTTTTATGGCTGAATAATATTCCATCGTATATATGTACCACAACTTCTTTATCCATTCGTCTGTTGATGGGCATTTAGGTTGCTTCCATGACCTGGCTATTGTAAATAGTGCTGCAATGAACATTCGGGTGCACGTGTCTTTTTGAATTACGGTTTTCTCTGGGTATATGCCCAGTAGTGGGATTGCTGGGTCATATGGTAATTCTATTTTTAGTTTTTTAAGGAACCTCCATATTGTTCTCCATAGTGGCTGTATCAATTTACATTCCCACCAACAGTGCAAGAGGGTTCCCTTTTCTCCACACCCTCTCCAGCATTTGTTGTTTGTAGATTTTCTGATGATGCCCATTCTAACAGGAGTGAGGTGATACCTCATTGTAGTTTTGATTTGCATTTCTCTAATAATTAGTGATGTTGAGCATCTTTTCATGTGCTTCGTGGCCGTCTGTATGTCTTCTTTGGAGAAATGTCTATTTAGGTCTTCTGCCCATTTTTGGATTGGGGTGTTTGTTTCTTTGATATTGAGCTGAATGAGCTGTTTATATATTTTGGAGATTAATCCTTTGTCCGTTGATTCATTTGCAAATATTTTCTCCCATTCTGAGGGTTGTCTTTTCGTCTTGTTTATGGTTTCCTTTGCTGTGCAAAAGCTTTGAAGTTTCATTAGGTCCCACTTGTTTATTTTTGTTTTTATTTCCATTACTCTAGGAGGTGGATCGAAAAAGATCTTGCTGTGATTTATGTCAAAGAGTGTTCTTCCTATGTTTTCCTCTAAGAGTTTTATAGTGTCCAGTCTTATATTTAGGTCTCTAATCCATTTTGAGTTTATTTTTGTGTATGGTGTTAGGGAGTATTCTAATTTCATTCTTTTACATGTGGCTGTCCAGTTTTCCCAGCACCACTTATTGAAGAGACTGTCTTTTCTCCATTGTATATCTTTGCCTCCTTTGTCATAGATTAGTTGACCATAGGTGCGTGGGTTAATCTCTGGGCTTTCTATCTTGTTCCATTGATCTATGTTTCTGTTTTTGTGCCAGTACCATATTGTCTTGATTACTGTAGCTTTGTAGTATAGTCTGAAGTCAGGGAGTCTGATTCCTCCAGCTCCATTTTTTTGCCTCAAGACTGCTTTGGCTATTCGGGGTCTTTTGTGTCTCCATACAAATTTTAAGATGATTTGTTCTAGCTCCGTAAAAAATGCCATTGGTAATTTGATAGGGATTGCATTGAATCTGTAGATTGCTTTGGGGAGTATACTCATTTTCACAATGTTGATTCTTCCAATCCAAGAACATGGTATATCTCTCCATCTGTTGGTATCATCTTTAATTTCTTTCATCAGTGTCTTATAGTTTTCTGCATACAGGTCTTTTGTCTCCCTAGGTAGGTTTATTCCTAGGTATTTTATTCTTTTTGTTGCAATGGTAAATGGGAGTGTTTCCATAATTTCTCTTTCAGATTTTTCATCATTAGTGTATAGGAATGCAAGAGATTTCTGTGCATTAATTTTGTAACCTGCAACTTTACCATATTCATTAATTAGCTCTAGCAGTTTTCTGGTGGCAGTTTTAGGATTCTCTATGTATAGTATCATGTCATCCGCAAACAGTGACAGTTTTACTTCTTCTTTTCCAATTTGTATTCCTTTTATTTCTTTTTCTTCTCTGATTGCCGTGGCTAGGACTTCCAGAACTATGTTGAATAATAGTGGTGAGAGTGGACATCCTTGTCTCGTTCCTGATCTTAGAGGAAATGCTTTCAGTTTTTCACCATTGAGAATGATGTTTGCTGTGGGTTTGTCATATATGGCCTTTATTATGTTGAGGTAGGTTCCCTCTATGCCCACTTTCTGGAGAGTTTTTATCATAAATGGGTGTTGAATTTTGTCAAAAGCTTTTTCTGCATCTATTGAGATGATCATATGGTTTTTCTTCTTCAATTTGTTAATATGGTGTATCACATTGATTGATTTGCGTATATTGAAGAATCCTTGCATCCCTGGGATAAATCCCACTTGATCGTGGTGTATGATCCTTTTAATGTGTTGTTGGATTCTGTTTGCTAGTATTTTGTTGAGGATTTTTGCATCTATATTCATCAGTGATATTGGTCTGTAATTTTCTTTTTTTGTAGTGTCTTTGTCTGGTTTTGGTATCAGGGTGATGGTGGCCTCATAGAATGAGTTTGGGAGAGTTCCTTCCTCTGCAATTTTTTGGAAGAGTTTGAGAAGGATGGGTGTTAGCTCTTCTCTAAATGTTTGATAGAATTCACCTGTGAAGCCATCTGGTCCTGGACTTTTGTTTGTTGGAAGATTTTTAATCACAGTTTCAATTTCATTACTTGTGATTGGTCTGTTGATATTTTCTGTTTCTTCCTGGTTCAGTCTTGGAAGGTTATACCTTTCTAAGAATTTGTCCATTTCTTCCAGGTTGTCCATTTTATTGGCATAAAGTTGCTTGTAGTAGTCTCTTAGGATGTTTTGTATTTCTGCGGTGTCTGTTGTAACTTCTCCTTTTTCATTTCTGATTTTATTGATTTGAGTCCTCTCCCTCTTTTTCTTGATGAGTCTGGCTAATGGCTTATCAATTTTGTTTATCTTCTCAAAGAACCAACTTTTAGTTTTATTGATCTTTGCTATTGTTTTCTTTGTTTCTATTTCATTTATTTCTGCTCTGATCTTTATGATTTCTTTCCTTCTGCTAACTTTGGGTTTTGTTTGTTCTTCTTTCTCTAGTTTCTTTAGGTGTAAAGTTAGATTGTTTACTTGAGATTTTTCTTGTTTCTTTAGGTAGGCTTGTATAGCTATAAACTTCCCTCTTAGAACCGCTTTTGCTGCATCCCATAGGTTTTGGGTCGTCGTGTTTTCATTGTCATTTGTCTCTAGGTATTTTTTTATTTCCTGTTTGATTTCTTCAGTGATCTCTTGGTTATTTAGTAACGTATTGTTTAGCCTCCATGTGTTTGTCTTTTTTACGTTTTTTTCCCTGTAATTCATTTCTAATCTCATAGCGTTGTGGTCAGAAAAGATGCTTGATATGATTTCAATTTTCTTAAATTTACTGAGGCTTGATTTGTGACCCAAGATGTGATCTATCCTGGAGAATGTTCCGTGTGCACTTGAGAAGAACGTGTAATCTGCCGTTTTTGGATGGAATGTCCTATATATATCAATTAAATCTATCTGGTCTATTGTGTCATTTAAAGCTTCTGTTTCCTTATTTATTTTCATTTTGGATGATCTGTCCATTGGTGTAAGTGAGGTGTTAAAGTCCCCCACTATTATTGTGTTACTGTCGATTTCCTCTTTTATAGCTGTTAGCAGTTGCCTTATGTATTGAGGTGCTCCTATGTTGGGTGCATATATATTTATAATTGTTATATCTTCTTCTTGGATTGATCCCTGGATCATTATGTAGTGTCCTTCCTTGTCTCTTGTAACATTCTTTATTTTAAAGTCTATTTTATCTGATATGAGTATAGCTACTCCAGCTTTCTTTTGATTTCCATTTGCATGGAATATCTTTTTCCATCCCCTCACTTTCAGTCTGTATGTGTCCCTAGGTCTGAAGTGGGTCTCTTGTAGACAGCATATATATGGGTCTTGTTTTTGTATCCATTCAGCCAGTCTATGTCTTTTGGTTGGGGCATTTAATCCATTCACGTTTAAGGTAATTATCGATATGTATGTTCCTATGACCATTTTCTTAATTGTTTTGGGTTTGTTTTTGTAGGTCCTTTTCTTCTCTTGTGTTTCCCACTTAGAGAAGTTCCTTTAGCATTTGTTGTAGAGCTGGTTTGGTGGTGCTGAATTCTCTTAGCTTTTGCTTGTCTGTAAAGCTTTTGATTTCTCCATCAAATCTAAATGAGATCCTTGCTGGGTAGAGTAATCTTGGTTGTAGGTTCTTCCCTTTCATCACTTTAAGTATTTCATGCCACTCCCTTCTGGCTTGCAGAGTTTCTGCTGAGAAATCAGCTGTTAACCTTATGGGGGTTCCCTTGTATGTTATTTGTCGTTTTTCCCTTGCTGCTTTCAATAATTTTTCTTTGTCTTTAATTTTTGCCACTTTGATTACTATGTGTCTCGGCGTGTTTCTCCTTGGGTTTATTCTGTATGGGACTCTCTGCGCTTCCTGGACTTGGGTGGCTATTTCCTTTCCCATGTTAGGGAAGTTTTCGATTATAATCTCTTCAAATATTTTCTCTGGTCCTTTCTCTCTCTCTTCTCCTTCTGGGACCCCTATAATGCGAATGTTGTTGCGTTTAATGTTGTCCCAGAGGTCTCTTAGGCTGTCTTCATTTCTTTTCATTCTTTTTTCTTTAGTCTGTTCCGCAGCAGTGAATTCCACCATTCTGTCTTCCAGGTCACTTATCCGTTCTTCTGCCTCAGTTATTCTGCTATTGATTCCTTCTAGTGTAGTTTTCATTTCAGTTATTGTATTGGTCATCTCTGTTTGTTTGTTCTTTAATTCTTCTAGGTCTTTGTTAATCATTTCTTGCATCTTCTCAATCTTTGCCTCCATTCTTATTCCGAGGTCCTGGATCATCTTCACTATCATTATTCTGAATTCTTTTTCTGGAAGGTTGCCTATCTCCACTTCATTTAGTTGTTTTTCTGGGGTTTTTTCTTGTTCCTTCATCTGGTACATAGCCCTCTGCCTTTTCATCTTCTCTGTCTTTCTGTAACTGTGGTTTTTGGTCCACAGGCTGCAGGATTGTAGTTTTTCTTGCTTCTGTTGTCTGCCCTCTGGTGGTTGAGGCTATCTAAGAGGCTTGATGGGAGGCTCTGGTGGTGGGTAGAGCTGACTGTTGCTGTGGCGGTCAGAGCTCAGTAAAACCTTAATCCACTTGACTGTTGATGGGTGGGGCTGGGTTCCCTCCCTGTTGGTTGTTTTGCCTGAGGCAACCCAACACTGGAGCCTACCCGTGCTCTTTGGTGGGGTTAATGGCAGACTCTGGGAGGGCTCACGCCAAGGAGAACTTCCCAGGACCTCTGCTGCCAGTGTCCTTATCCCCACGGTGAAACAGAGCCACCACTCGCCTCTGCAGGAGACCCCCCAACACCAGCAGGTACGTCTGGTTCAGTCTCCCCCAGGGTCACTGCTCCTTCCCCTGGGTCCCGATGCACACATTACTTTGTGTGTGCCCTCCAAGAGTGGGGTCTCTGTTTCCCCCAGTCCTGTCACAGTCCTGCAATCAATTCCCACTAGACTTCAAAGTCTGATTCTCTAGGAATTCCTCCTCCCTTTGCCGGACCCCCAGGTTGGGAAGCCTGACGTGGGGCTCAGAACCTTCACTCCAGTGGGTGGACTTCTGTGGTATAAGTGTTCGCCAGTCTGTGAGTCACCCACCCAGCAGTTATGGGATTTGATTTTACTCTGATTGCGCCCCTCCTACCGTCTCACTGTGGCTTCTCCTCTGTCCTTGGACGTGGGGTGTCCTCCTTGGTGAAGTCCAGGGTCTTCCTGTCAATGATTGTCCAGCAGCCAGTTGTGATTCTGGTGCTCTCGCAAGAGGGAGTGAGAGCACGTCCTTCTACTCCGCCATCTTGGTTAATCTCCTGGGCTGCATTTTCATTAGTTTGTTTTTCAATTTTGTTTGTTTGGTTAGTCAGTTCGTGGCTCCAAAAGCATCTGTCAAGGCTACACAAACTTCAAGTATATCAATTTGCTGGGCAACCAAGAAAAGTGATGCTTGATACTATGTAATCTTAAATGATTACAGAGAGTAATTAGGTTAATTTTTTCAAATTAATTCAGCAAGGATCTATCAAACCTTTATGTTGAAGATACTAACTTTTAGGTGCTTCCACATTCAGAGATGAATATGATTTACTCTGTGTCGCCAAGAAGCTTTCCGTCTATTGAAGAAAGATGTTAAAAACAAAAAACAACCCATGGTGAGTCGAGGTGGGATGAATCTGTGCTCAGTGAATCAGTTTGAAACATGCTGTGGGAAGTACAGAGAAAGAAACTCTTTGAGAGCAAGCCCTGTGTCCTCTTCTTCTTGGACACTTATGTACTACAGTAGATGTTCAGAGCATCTATGGTGAACGAACAACTTGTTACATGGAGATGCACTATGACATAGTGTCCTTACTCGTGAGGTGCTTTGGGACTTACTTATCTGCTGGTTTGCTACTCACTTATCTGCTGAATGTTGCTATTGAAAACATTCTTTTAGAAGTATAGATGTAAAATTGACCCTCAATTGACTAATCTCATGCACAGGGAAAGTAATGATCCTTTTAAAATTACATCTTGATTGTTATTATTATTGCAGATGAACAAAAGGAAATTAGGTGAAAAGATTATCACTGGAAAAATTCTGTCCTATCTAAAGTTTTGCCCCTTGGGTTTTCTGAGACACATCAAATTGACAGTTTTACTCATAATTACATAAATTTGTCCTAAGGTTATTTCATTGAATCTCAGGTTTGATCTTATGAGCCATTTATGACTTTTGTAAACTTAAGAGTCATCCTCCCTGAGATGACTTTTTTTGTTTTTTTCAGCAGCATCATTCTCGTAAAGGGTCCTTGGGAGCCAGAAGATGTGTGGTTTGCCTTCCTTGTTTCTGGACAAAAATTCTACTTTTCTTCAACCTTGTTTCAGCTTTTACTCTTTCTTTCTTCCTGCCCCACTTTTTCATTCCACTGCTTTTTCAAATAGACATCTAGATTTAGAGCACAGTCCAATGTCATGCCTTCTGCCGGAATGCTGTAAGCAAAGATACAGGAAGTATACGTGTTGAGAAATAACAAGTTTATGACTCCCTCTTAAAGCACCCATCAACACTGATCACTTTTGGCTCCCAGAAGCTAAATTAGAAGTAAATGTTTGCATGTTGAAGGAAGGTCATATCAAGTGATTTGATATGTTAGTACATTAACTTAGGATTTTATTCAGCAAACACTGACCACCAACTATGTTTCAAACATTGCTTTGTGTTGTGGGTACAAAGTGATGAAGAAACACCGCTTTTACCCCTAAAGCACACCACGTAAGTAGGAGAGGGAAATAAGAGAATGGACAATCGCTGTAAAGTGTAAAGACTGATAGAGTTTAACCCAAGATGGAAGGGACACCTCATCCAGGGTAATGAGGGAAGCCACCCCAGTGGAGGTGGGATCTGTGCTGAGCCAGACAGCACAGGTGCTGGAGGCAAAGAGAATATGTCCAGAGGTTCAGGGCAGGATTGACACAGCTTGTGAGGAGAACTGTTTCCCACAGAGCAGAGGGAAGGCAGAGGCTGTAGTAAAGGGCTGAACTTGCACTGGGTGAGTTAAGCAGGGGCCAGGCCTCAAAGAGCTTTGGGTCTAGTTTGGATTTTGTTCTGGAGACCATGGAGAGACTTGGAGGCAATGTCAGCAGAGGAAGGGCTTCAGCCTGCCCCCAGAGTGAAGGGAGTGGCACAGTGGGTTCACACTCTGCCCTTTTTTGACTTGAGGTGGTTGAGAGATGAACACTGGGAAAGCCCTAAGATGTGAAGGAGTAGAATGCCACTGGAGAGGACTGGGGAGGTGATTTCAGACTCTGCGAAGAAGCAGAATTCTATCCTTCGGGGAGACATATGCAGGGTTTTTCAACCAATAAGTATAAAAGAGTTTTTAGAGTTTGGTTTTTCTTCTTTATACAACAAATGGGAATCCCAGTGCAGAAACTTTTTTTATTTCCTGGGTGATCAAAACTTTCTGTTTTAAACTATAACTACTTCATTTCATTTGCTCTCTGGGGATCTCTTTCTTAACTATGTAGACCCAGTATAACCCTTAGATAATCTGTCTTTCGGGGGCATGTAACTAAGATGTTATCAAGAGCCTGCCAGGATTCATGTAGCCCACCAACACCTGCCTACTTCTGCTGAGTCATAACAACGACATGAGGCGGGAAAAAAAAGTGGAATGTGGGGAACAGGTGGCATGTCCCCCTAGTCTTTAGAGGTTGTGAATTTGGAGCAGGCGATGTGAAGGCCTGCACCTGTCAATCTACAAGTCTCATTTGCTAAAAGCAAAACATCTGACAAGGTCTTGTCTTACTGACACTTTAATTACAACCAAAGTAGACAAAGCCTGAGAGTAGTTAATACCTTGGATTTAATTCTTACCAAAAAGGAAGCACCTTAAAGGAGAGCATGTTATCGTATAGCTTCTAATAACAACAATGAGAAGTCACACCCTTTTTTAATTCAAAGGAAAGATAAATATAAACCCATAAATGGAGATTCAATAAATACTTTGTGCAGACACTATGTGGCATAGGAGATACAGAGATTTTTAAAGTGGAAATTGGTTCAAGAAGGATGAGAGATTCTAAAAGATGAGATTATAGTTATTCCCACTGGGAAAAAAATGTAAAATTAAACACAAATGATTAAAGTTTATGAAAATATCAGAATGACAAATAGCTAAATAAGTATATACAAGTGAGGTAGAAACCTGTCAGCAGGTGTTCTGGGTGGCTAAAGTTCAGAGGAGGCAAAAGTCTCAAGACTTTAATTGTGAAGCCATTTTCCAAGGAAAATGATAAAGCGTAAGAGAATGATGTTAAGGAAAATAAAAGCAAGTACCACATTGGCAGTATGGGATGGTGACAAAGACATGCTATTGCAAGACCATCTCTGTCACTAATTAGTTAGGCAGCTCTTAAGTTATCATTTAGCTTCCCTGGGCCTGTATTTTTTATCTGTAAAATGAAAGATTTTTGAGGGCTGACCTTCACAGTCGTGTGCTGTTGTCCAATTCTTTGATTTATCTTGTAGTACTACTATCTGGATAAGAAAGTAATGTGTTAATAAGTTAATAAAAATATACAACTATTCACTCCTATTTTCTATTTCCCCTCAATACTTTTGATTCCTTTTTTTTTTTTTTAAGAATTTCAACAAATAAATCAATCCCAGCAAAATTCTAGAGGAGAGAAATATGTGGTTTATGAACACTTAGGAAAGAGGTGATTGAAGATCTAGCATGGATTTACTGAGGAAGTTGTGTGACATAAAAACAGATGAGATAGTACATGTGAAAATATTTGTAGTCTATACAATAATATTTAAATGTTTCTTATTAAGGCCATTTTTCTTTATATTTCTGAATTAGAGAAATGCCATGGAAATATTTGTATCTTTATTTAAATAAAATATTTGATAATTTTTTTTAACATCTTTATTGGAGTATAATTGCTTTACAATTATGTGTTAGTTTCTGCTCTATAACAAAGTGAATTTTGATAATGTTTTTAATGCTGTCTTTTTAGGTAACATGGAGCAATGTGGTCATGATACCTATTACACCATTAATAAATGGTATAATTTAATGGTATAATATAATACCTATCATAACTATTAATAAATGGTTGCACGTAGATCATTGCAGACCGTTGCAAATTTAGGGTGATCTCTAGAATACCATTTTTGGATTCTCTCCTTGGTATTGCCATGGTCAGTATGTTTTTAAATCAGACCTTGTCAACAGCATAGCACAGTTAAAAAGCGTGTGTTCTGGGGGAAGCTCATATTTGTTCTAAGTGTGTGATGTTGGCATATTTCTTAACTGTTCTATGCCTCACTTTCCCCATCTATAAAACAGGGCTAGCAGTAGGTCCTATCTCATAGGGTTGCTCTGAGGATTAATGTGTGTAAGTGATTAACACCAGTGCCTGGTACTTAATAAGCCCTTGATAAATGTTAGCAATAATTTTGATGATGATAATAATCATATGGGGAGGAAGGTGTACTTACAAGGTATATGGAACAAAGCTGTGAGTGGTAGGTTGAGTTACAACAATGACTGATAGCCTGGACTAACATGCTGAAACCATTAATATTTAATGGTTTAGATTTTATTTTTTTATAAATTTATTTATTTTATTTTTGGCTGCATTGGGTCTTTGTTGCTGCATGCGGCGCGGGCTTTCTGTAGTTGCAGCGTGCGGTGGCTTCTCTTGTTGCGGAGCACGGGCTCTAGGCGCATGGGCTTCAGTAGTTGTGGCACGTGGGCTCAGTAGTTGTGGCTTGCAGGCTCTAGAGCACAGGCTCAGTAGTTGCAGTGCACGGGCTTAGTTGCTCTGAGGCATGTGGGATCTTCCCGGACCAGGGATCGTGTCCCCTGCATTGGCAGGTGGATTCTTAACCACTGTGCCACCAGGGAAGTCCTAGATTTTATTTTAAGATTTAAAATTTAATGGAGTCAAATGTGAAATCCTGCTCATAGGTTCAAAAATTCTCATGGCTGAAGTAAAAGAGAAAAGACCTGGCTTTGGCTGAAATTGGTTTGAATGGAATCAGCAGGGTTTTGTTGACCACACGACCATGGGAACAAACTGCTCCAGCTGCTCAGCGTCAGGGCCATCCCAGCTGGGAACTCAGAGAATGGTAGTGGCCATGGCTTCTCAGGCTGCACGCTTCCCCTGAGCTCTGTACCGTCAGGTTTCAGGGATTCAGATGATTGTTTCCACTTCTAATTCTCATACTTTGAAATCACCCATGGCTCCGTAACAAAAATAAGTGAGAAGTTCTGAAGACTGTGTCAGTTGAGGGGCTAGAAGTATTTATTCTGGAAAAGATTAGGTTTAGAGGAGATAACTTAACCATCTTAGTATTTGAAAGGCCAACCTGAAAAATAATCGGATTCTGTTTATTAAACTAGGAAGTAATTTTTAGATAAGGATGCATAGAGAGAATGGAGGGGCCAGAATGACGAAAGGCAAGTAAGAGAAGGCAGCTTCAGGTGACACAGGATTGTAGGTTTGGCTTTTTTTTTTTCATCTTTTTTATTGTGGTATAAATTACATATTGTAACATGCACAAATCTTAAATGTAGAGCTGGATGACTTTTCACCTATGTATATACCTCTGTGATCACCACCCAGAATCATAGAACTTTCCATCATCTCAGAAAATTGCCCCTCTAACCCAGAAGTAACCCTTTTTCTGACCTCTCTCACCATATATTAGCTTTGCAAACTTCATACAACCACTTTGGAGCACTGTCTACCTACCAGTTTAAACATTCATCTACCTTCTGACTCAATTCCATTTCCAGTTACATATCCAAGAAAAAATGAGGGTTTTTTTTTAACCAAAAAGTACACAAGAATAGTCACAACAGCTTTCTTCATAGTAGTCCAAAACTGGAGAACAATCCAAATAGCCATTAGCAAGAGAATAAACATATTGTATATCGACACAATGAAATACTACTTGGCAATAAAAAGGAACGAAGTACTGATACATGCTACAACATGGATGAACCTCAGAAGCATTACTTGGAGAGAGAGAAGCCAGACACAAAAGTACACGTGCTATGATTCCAGTTGTATGAAATTCAAGATTGTAGATTTTAAGGAAAGACTTTCACGACAATTTGATTTTGTACGCCTAAGATGCTTGGAGAAAGTTCTTCTTTCATAAAAGGATCTGTATGAAACACAAGATGGCAAAGAAATGGAAGGAAAATTAAACTAACACCAACAGTTCAGCTTTGCCGAAGTGAGAAACATTTATTCAGCATTCCTTGTTTCTACAATGAGTATGTGATGTCTCATTTACTTTCATTTCCTCCTTGGATTCTAATTCTTAAGGGGACTTCTGGCAATAATGGTAGCTACATACCACTTACAAAAGACAGAAAAGCACTGCACAGAGTCTGCTCATACAAAATTGGACTTAGAATGATTTTGAGTTTCTTCCTCAAAATAAAATTTCTGAATAAATTACAAGCAATATTGGAAAGCAGCTTATTTGTTGTTATTTCCTGCTTAAAACTTCTGATACTACCATTTTCATCAGTACGGTTAGTCACCCTGTTCTCCTTACCATTTTATCCATTTCCCTGGTGGCAAAAGCATAAAATCACAGTAGGCAGACAAGTCTATGGAGATAGAGAACAGATTAGTGGTCACTGGGGGACAGGTATGGGTGGGGAGGGTACAAATAAAGGGGTAGCGTGAGAGAGTTCCTTTGGAAAAGTTGTGTATTTTGATGGTAGTGGTGGTTACATGAATCTAGCCTTGGGATAAAATTGCATAGAACCACACACACAGGAATGCATGTAAAAAATGGTGAAAACTGAATAAGGTCTGTAATTGACTTAATAGTACTGTACCAGTGTCAATTTCTTGGTTTTTTTTATGTTATAATGCAGTTATGTGAGTTGTCACCATTTGAGGGAAACTGAAGGAAGCTTCACAGAACTCTGTGTACTATATTCACAACTTCCTATGACCCCATAATTATTTCAAAATAATAAGTTTCATAATTATAATAGGCAACAACAACCGAGTCTCAGCCTATTTTTTTTTCCCCTAGAAAAAGAAATGAAAAAAAAAAAGAAATGAAAAAGGCTCATGGGGCAAGCAGCCCATAATAATTAGCTTTCTCCTGAAGGTAGTGTATATGGTTTTTTCTTAAAAGTGAGCCAAAACATGCAGGTCCTGCCTCTGATTTAGATATTAGGCATTTATTAGATTAAAATGCGGTTAACAATTACACACCACAAAAGGAATACACTAACTTTCATGAAGGTATATAAATAATTTTCTACATCTGCGGGCTAACAGCACTTCGTGTAAGTTCTGCCTTTGTCTGTTTATGCTGTCTGTGTCTGGCTCCACCAGTGTATCATATTTGCCCATGAACTTGCTTCAGACAATTTGTAGAAAGAATTCTTCCACTTAGCATCATTGTTATCTTTTAAAAATTCACTTATTACGTGTACGTCGCAGGAAGCTTTGGAAACGCAGGTAAACATAGAAAAAAATTGTCTATAATCCCAGCACCCAGAAATAAAAACTGTTGATATTTGGTATATATAGTGCCAGCCTTTTTATCTCTGTGCATAAAAATGCTTTTTTAAAAATATGTGAAATCATAATTTTTGTAAACTTGTTTTACTTATTGATGTGTACACAACAATGCAACATTTCCCCAGGTCGTTAAATACTTTCCACCACGTGATTTAACGACGGCATCGAATTACACCCTGTGGATGTGCAGCACCTTAGCCATTCTCCTATGATTGACATTTGGGCTGTTTCCAGTTTTCTACCATTAGAAACAATGTCTTGATCAACATCCTTAAAGCTAAATCTTCATGCACAGTTGTGATGATTTCCCTTAGGATAAAGTCTCAGAAGTAGAATTGCTGGGTAGGCAAAATGTTAAAGCATTTGATTTATATTGCCACATTTAAAAAAAAAGTGTTGTACACAAAAACCTTATTTGAACAAGATGCTTTACCTGAAGGGAGATTAAGGATCAGTTTCTTTTTAATGATTCATCCCTCCTTAGAGACAAATTGCCATTACCAAATAGATGTATTGCTTTGACAGAATTAAAAGAAAAATATTGAAAATATATAAATAAGTTATGCAAGAATTGTTTGCTGTTTTTAATTTTTGTTTAATAGTGAAAGCAAAATAATATACTAAAGAGATAACAAATGGAATGAACTTGCCACTAGTGGGGAATGGGGTATTTATATTTCTTCCTTTCCCCATTTGATATTGATTAAAATATTTTTTTCTTTATTTTTTTAAGCATTATGACTGTGCACATATACCAGTATCTTTACATACAATGAAGGAGTAAGGGTAAAATTTTTTTAAATGGGGAAAATGTACCATAGTAGTTGTAACGTTGCAGAGTTGTGAATGTCCTGTCTATGGGTGTGAGGGGGTTAAAGATCACCTTTGATTAGGCATCTCTAATATTCTGCTGGAACACATCAATCGTATCTCTTTCTGCATTTCCAACTGGGTCAATGTGTTCATTTGCTTTATTAGGTAACCTTCAAAACAACATGATCGTTCTCATTGAGAAGCTAAATCCTTAACAACAGGTTTTCTTTAGTTTATCAAGTGAGGTTCCATCTGTGCTGCCACCTTCGAATAATTTTGACCATTATTTTCAGTTTCAACTCCTTTCTAGGACTAATCCTTTGTTCCCACTTCATAGAAAGGTGCTAGATTGTCGCAGAAGGAACACAGATCACACCAGGAAGGGTGGAAGCAGGGCTTGGATAATTTTTAAATGAAAGGTCTGAAGTTTAAAAAAAAAAAAAAAAGGTCTGAACTTTTAAGTAGAATGTGTATTATCTGCAATTTTTTTTATTATCTTCCAGTAACAATCAATAAGTGGACCCTAGCAAACAAAATAATTGATTCCTGGATTGATTTCACATACTGGGAAGTGGTTAAATGCTTAGATGTTGGAGAAGCAACAAGACAAATCCATGAGTGTCTGACATTTTTTTTTCCTTCTTAGTCATAAGCACACCATTTTACAGTATGCATATGGTGCTGAAATTTTGTTTGAATATAATTTATGAGATCAGGGTCACAAAGACCTCTCTCCCTTTCAATTCTGTGTTGGTATTTTCTCTGATCATTTGTATTTTATCAATGTCATTGAAATTTCCCTCAGAGAAATTCCTCATGCTGGAATTGGTGGTAAATACTCATTATTGAATGAAAGATTGTTTTTCTTTTATGAAATTATTTTCTTCTGCTGTTGTCTTTTGTCTAGTTATGGACTTTCCTTTTCATCCCTACCGTAATGTAATTCTTCTAAAGTTGAAAACAGCCCGAAAGAAACTTGGAGGGCGTTCCAGGTGTTAAGAGTTCTTCTAACCTAGGGTGAATTTTGTAGCACCTGGGAATGGCATATTTTTACCTAGTCTTGAGTGTTAAAGAAAGACAGTTCTGGTGCGAAATAGGATCATAATTTAAAAATAAGTCCCACCCCCTGCGCCCAGAGGGACTACCCTCTTTGCATTTATCTCCTCTTAGTTGTACTCTGTGCTTTTATTTGCCTGTAAACTCTATCTGAATCTGGTACCCGTTGCCACCCCTCCATCTGAAATTTTCTATACAAACTGAAAGGAACTGTTTTTCTGGGCAACAAATTAGGCTTCATATGAAAGGGGCTTTATCATGGGTTTGAATGAACAAAAATTGTATAGTTTTATAAAGATTTCATATATAGCCTCATAAAGATTTCTCTTTCCAATTTTAACAAAAAAACTGAATATAAATTTCATGAAATCTGGTTTAAATCTGACCACTAAAGAATAATTTTTCAATAAATTTATTTATCACTAAAAAACCTTAATATTTTTAAAAAAATCCAGGTAATATTTTTTTCACTTTAATATTTCATATGCCTCTTGAGAAATTTTATAAGTTAACAGAGAAGTCCTATTTGCCTTTCTTGATATCAAGGCTATTCATGTAATATTTAAATTTATGTATTTATAGCTATTCTCTGCTTAAATAAACTCAACATATGAAAAATCCATATTTTAAATAAAAGATGATTGCTGAACAGTGTGGTGGATTTGAAATTTGAATTATTCACAAAAATACGAATTACCCTTAGTTTCACGTACCACTTGGATACATAAGGAACAGTTAAAATATTCTTAATTTATGCTCCTTAGGCTTACATGATTAAAATGCTAGTGTATTAAAAAAATCATTGCTCATTGTTTGTACAGACTTATAACAGTTCCTACTTTTTTTCTCTCTAACAGATATAAGCTTACCAAAGTCGGCAACAATATGCTACACAGCGGCCTTGCTCAAAGCAAGGGCTGTCTCTGACAAGTAAGTGGATAGTAGCCTGTGCAGTACAGATGCCGGTCTGGACCAAAGGAGATGTATTGTCTCTGAGGGCTTTCTCTGCAAGGTTTTCTTAGTCCATGAGACCCCTGCTTATGAGCATGCATTTTCCAAAACCTGCATTTTCTTTTCTTTCACTACTAGAAGGAGGGAATGTATATCGCCAGGTCTTGTAATGGTGTGTGGGTTCCTAAAGAGGGATTTGTATGAAACTCCATGCCTCTGAGGTGACTTTTTTTTTTTTTTTTTTTTTTTTGCCGGACAGTAGATACCAAAAGGCCTGCTTGGGACTTACACAAAATGCCTTCTTTGATTCATTTTTTTGCATATTCCTCTTCCTCCAGCAGTCCAGGACGGGGTAGTAGTCATAACAAACATATTAATATGGCAAAAGGGGATGGTCATCTCCCTTTCCTTACCTCATCAATTCCAAAGTAACTCCCCACCCAGGATCCGTTTACCTTGAGTCACCATCACAGTGGGACATTTGCCCGTTTTGTTCAGGCAGGTGACTATGGTATAGAGAATTTCCATAAACACCCAAGATGACTGGCAGGTGAAAGAGAATAGATGGCTTAACTGGTTTTGAGTTCATAAACGCTTACACTTCCCGATACACTCCCTCGGTAGCACTGAAAAGCAGATAACAGGAAAAGAAAACAGCCTCTGCTGTGTCAGACAGGTTTGCTGTTAAGTGTGTGTGCACTTCAAGACCGAAGTAATTTTCTTTCATTCTTTTTTATCCTGTAGATCGCCAGTACCTACTGCAACATCTTTTCTCCCTACACAGCGACTCCAGCTTGGGAGGGCAGGGCCAGGGTTGTCACAGCTTCCCCTGTGGTGTCTGCCTGCCAAGCACAGCTCTGGAGTTAGCCCTGGGTGTGAGGTGAGAAAGAGATTGCATGGTCTGGTTTTTTTCATTCACTTGGGCAGGTGTCTCGCCCGCAGTTTGGGCATGCACACTCCCCCTGCCGGAACAGCCCCAAGCAGGCTTGCCTGCTGCTGAAGCTGCAAGACTTAACCCTCCATCGCAGCACTGACATTGGGTTGGGAGCCTCCTTTAAAATTCTCCCCAGTTCTGTTTTTAACCAAGTGCGCTCTTCTGTAACCTAGTTTTCTCTTTTTCCTACACTGTCTGCCCTTGTCAGTCCTACCCCCTGCCCTGACCTAAGCAGGTACCTCCTAGAAAACTTAGATTAGCTATTTAGACAGAGAGACTTGACAGCTGAATTTAATTCCTGCCGCGATTAGATGCAAGCACGCTTTCTGCTTCTGCTGGGGTTTTTGTTGGCCTCTGTCTGAGGGGTCACTCAGAGGTTCCGTGTAGTGGAGGTTTGGAGAGCTCATGCCTTTGGCTCGCTGTGGTTTTCTGGGCCCTTGATGTGTAGATGCCTTTCCAGGTTAATGCCCAAGCAGTGGTCCCAACTGGATGGTGTTTGTCTTTCTGCTTTTCAGATTCTCTCCCGAGGCTGCATCTCGGCGGGGGCTGAGCACAGCAGAGATGAATGCAGTAGAGGCCATTCATAGAGCCGTGGAATTCAATCCTCATGTGCCAAAAGTGAGTCTGTGGAATCCCCATAGGAACTCGTTATGATAGCAGAGAGTGTTCAGTGACCACAATGTCATGTCTCGAATGCACCAGTTATAAAAAAATGAATTGCAACCAATGAATGTTGAGGCCCTGTAGAGCCTATGCTTATTAGCCTTGTTTTTAAGTAAAAGCTGCATTCAAGAGGCTTTGGGGCCCATTTTCGGGCTTCATACAGTAAGGGTGAATTGATAGACCTAGCTTAGGCAGGCCAGGTCAGGAAGCCTGAAAGTGGCAAAATATGAAGATCCCAAGGGTATTGATGCATTTGATAGGAATTGCACGCCAGTTATAGTCTTACTTAGAACCAACTCGAGAAATGAACCTTGTTGTGAATAAAAGTGGTAAAAAATACTAATCTGCCATTCTGTATCTCCATAAGTAAATGATAGTTAATCAGTATTGGCCAGCAAATAATGAGGAAAACCTCAAAGTATGAAGAAGTAGTTTTCTTTTGACTTGTGAGTGCCATTTTAATAGGTATATATATAGTAGGAAATATTTGTCTTGTTAAGCACATGACTGACCTATTTATAAATATGCAATATTTCCCATATATTTTTTTAAGAATTTGATTTTAAGGGAGTCAAATCATGGCAGAGGATATTTCTGTAATCTTTTATTCAGAAGAGGGGTGTGTGTTCATGACTTACCTGTATTTGAGTGCCTGCTACGTGATAGGCACATTGCTGAGGGCCATTTTCAGTTTCTTGATATTATAAAGCACATTTTGACCTCTAGGAAACCTCCTGCAGTTCACATCAGGTACTACAAGACAGTTTCCTTGGCAAAATGTCTGATGAAGACTTTCACTGGTGAAAAATGACAAAGGAAGGCTGTTTTCTTGTTCTGTTGCAGTACTGTAGCAAAAGGGTGGGGTTGGGTGCGTGTCTGTGTGCCTGTGTGATGATTTATGGAGTTGCCTACTTTAATTTGTTGATATCCAGAGTGACAAAGATAAGTGATCTAATATCATTCCTGAGGTTTTACTCAGGTCACGGTCATCTTTTCACAAAACAGGAAATTGAAGAGTGGTGCACAGTGCCATATTTGCAGAAGGATGTATTTATTCACTCTGGTTTCAGTGGATAATGACCAACAGAGTATTTGTAGACTTAGGTATTGTATATAGGGTGGTATAAAATATATCTATTTAATATTTTTCAGCTAAGTTAAAAAATGTTTATTCAAATTTGATTAAAATGTAAAACTAATCATGAAAATATTGTCCTGAATTACAGTAAACTTAGGTCATCAATTAATATTTATTGAATACCATTCTCTAACTACAGAGCTATTTTATGAGCTCTGTAGCTCATAAAATAGCCTTAAAATAAATAAGGCTCTTTTAAAAGTAGTATTGGGCAATAGAGTCCTAGATTCTGAGGCAAAAACTTGGGTTCCAAATCTGGCTCTGTCATTTATTAGCCATGGGATCTTGGGTTTAGCATCTCTGAACTCAAAGTTTTCCCTCATCTTCCAAATGAAGATAAAAATATAAGCCTCACCTATCTTCTGTGATAAAGATCAAGTGAGATAATATGTTCGAAGTTCTTTGAAAAAACTATATGTTTGGAAATTATTAAAATTATTAATATTTGGCTTGTTGGCAGCTCCTCAAGTATGGGACCTGAATCTTAATTTTTCCAGTTATACCAACCTGAGCCTTGTAATCCTGGGACACAAGATAGAAAACTGGAACAATACTTGTTGGTTAGATATTTTAATTGAGGCTGTCGTTTAATTCTAGATAATGGTCTTAAATGGTTGAGCCTCCAGAAGAGTAGTAAAAGCCCTAAGAAATAGTTTAAAGCTGCCATGGAAGAATTTAACCCCAGTCAACTGCATTCTACTTGCAAAATAGGAGTCTTATAAAAGCGGAAATAGTTTGAAAAAGTTGAAATAATTTGATTTCACTTTACCTTCTAATCATTAAGCTGAGAGAAGGTAGGGCATGTAAGTAAACTGATTCTCCAACACTTTGCTTTGTTGGTGACTGTGCTGAGGGGGAAACTTGTTTCCAGATCCTCCTCATTATTGACATTTCTGTGGGGAAAAGGTCCTGTGAGCCACTGACCTCATATGTTCAGAATTAATCACAAACCTCTGGTACTCGTTTACCATATGCAGGCTGCTATAAACATCTTTTATATGTGTTCTGTTTGTTGGACTGCTTGCTAATACTTTAGTAGACATGCACACACATGTGCATACATGCACACATCCGCGCAACCATGAATGCACATACACGTGCACGCGCGTGTATGTGTGTGTGTATATATACGTATATGACTTTTCAGGCAGAGGATAGCCTTAATTCTAATGAAACATCAGTGAAGGATATAAACACATAGATTCTTGTTGTAAGAAGGGATCTTAAATGCCATGTAGGACACCTTCCCATTTTAAGCTTAAATCTCTCCTCATAATGATACTATGATAATTATGTTTATTTTTGGTTTCTATTAATGTTTACTATGTGGCAAACACAGTGCTAACTGAACTACATATGCCATCTCATTTATTTTTCATAACAACATTGTGAGGTGTATCATATTATTATCCCTGCTACATAGATGAGGGCACTGCAGGTTTGGAGAAGTTAAGTAATCTGCTCTTGGTCACACAGTAAGTAAATGACAGAGCCTGAACTGGTTCTGGGTTATCCAGCTCTTAAACATCTCCCTCCACTGACCCCCACATCCCACCAGGTGGCAGACCAGCCTAGGCTTGAACCTTCAAATTATGGCGGCCACATCCCTTCCCAAGGCACTCAATTCCCTGTAGACAATTCAGATTTCTTCAGGATATTATCATGTCTTAAACACTGCCATAGCTTCTTTTCCTCTTTCACAGGAAGTTGTCAGTGGCCCACCACAGGAATTTTCAGTATATACACGCTGTTTTACCCAATTATAGTCTGCTTGGAAGGAGAAAAAAATACCAAATATGATAACTGTGAACTGCCTTCCATAAATTTTCATCTTAGTTCCAACTGGTATCCCAGTAAGCATAGTTAATATTTCAACATCCAATGATAAATATTAGTTATTTACCCCAGGAGGGTTATTCTTAGGAACTCTCTTTCCCTGCAAACATGAGGAGTAGGGAGTATTGCTCCTAACCACATCACAGGACTGGGAAATAAATAACAGTAGTAAAAAGCCATGGATCTGTGTTCTGAAGGAGAGCCTCTGAAGCCGTTAGATTCTAAACATGAGGACTTCTGAAGCTTTAGATTGCAGCAGATTATAAGGAGGAAGCAGCCCATAGGCTCATACTACAAATCGAATTGTGTTACTCCCCTCCCAAGGAAGTGCAGCAGTGTCCCCAACCCTATGGAAGGTACCAACTCCTTGGATAGTTCTTCAGGACCCCTCATGATCTAACCCAACTTGTTTTTCATTTTTTTCTAGATCCTTCCAACAGTCCACTTACTGTTCCAGAAACATTCTTCTCCTCTTCCCTCTTTGCTTCTTCGGAGGCAGTCCTCCTCATCCTTCACCCCCACCATTACAAATCACCACCAGGAAGCCTGTACTCTCCTTGTCCCAGAATCAGTCTTCCCCCTCTGGTCTCTCACTACAGTGCATTGATTATGTGCTTGCTGTTCACCTCTTTTTGAGAATGACTAGGGGTATTAGGATCTTAATCATGCTGGTGATTTTCAAGAACTGGGTACACAGTTGAAGAAGACAAATCTTTAAACCATTAGAGGACTTTCCCATTTAATGTGATTAAAATAGGAGTTTTGAGTTTAAAGAGAGTTTCTCCATTTTTTTTAAAGAAAATTTCACTCATGTAATGCTGGACAAATGAAGGGTAAGTTCAGCTCTGTTCTATATCTTTATCTACGTATTGTTATGTTGTATTGCTATATACTGTTTAATGGATTTTTAGCTTCAGTTTTTTTCTTCCACTTTCCCGGAAAATGTGCTTCCTCACCTGCCCTGCTCTTGCTCAGCTGGACAAGGTTTACGTGGGAGGGGGCACATTTCTATCAGTGATCCGTTACTTTACACAGATCTAAGTTAATTAGTGCTTATGTGCTCTTAGTATGCTCCACCTCCATCGCAAGGCTCTCCCTGTGAAGAGACACATTTTTGGTTTGCAGGATGTTACATTCACTCCTTCAGGGTGCTAAAGATAAATTTCATTTTGACAAATTTCCAAAAAAAGACTAAATTATTGGTTTGTTACAAGCAGTATTAGATATGGTTTTTCCCTCTGTAGTGGTATTATAATAATAATTTTTTTTATATTTGAGAAAAGAATTCATAATCCCGTCGTATCTAGTCATATTTAAGACTATTTTTTCTAGCCTTTTTTCTATGCATTTTTAACACTTAGGAATCATAATCACATAGCATATTCATATTTTTAAAAAGTAACATGGGACACTTCAGTTGAACTTTATGGTTGGGAATTGGGGGTGAATTTATTCCTTCTGGGGGAGGATCATCAGATTTTCAGAGTTCTTTGACCTTAAAATGGTTATCCTCTAACTTAACAGTAAAGTGCAAGTCTTTTAGCCATGTGCCTTCAAACATTTTAAAATATTCTCTGGATGATTTACTTCCTTTTTTTGTTATAAAAAGCACATAACATAAAATCTACCCTCTTAACAAATTTTTAAGTATACAGCACAGCATTGTTAACTGTAAGCCCATCATTGTACAGCAGATCTCTAGAACCTTTTCATCTTCGTGACGGACACTTTATACCAGTCGAACAGCAACTCTGCATTTCTCCCTCCTCCCAGGCCCTGGTAGCCACCATTCTACTTTCTGCTTCTATGCATTTTACTACCTTCGCTCCCTCATATAGGTGGAATCATGCAGTATTTGTCCTTCTGTTACTGGCTTATTTCACTTAGCATGATGTCCTCCAAATTCATCCACATTGTAGCATAAGGCAGGATTTCTTTCTTTTTTAAGACTAAATAATATTCCATTGTGTGTGTGTGTGTGTGTGTGTGTGTGTGTGTGTGTGTGTGTATATATATATATCACATTTTCTTTATTCGTGCATTCGTTGATGAAAATTTAGGTTGTTTCCACTTCTTGGCTATTGTGAATAATGCTGCGGTGAACATGGAAGTGTAAATATCTCTTCAGGATTCTGTTTTCAGTTCTTTTAGATGAATCCCCAAAAGTGTGATTGCTGGATCATGTTTTTAATTTTTTGAGGGGTCTTCATATCAGCTGCACCATTTTACATTCCCCCAACTGTGCACAGGAGTTCTAGTTTCTCCACTTCCTTGCTAACACTTGTCATATTCTGTTTTTTTGATAGTGGCCATCCTAACATGTGTGAGGTGATATCTTATTGTGGTTTTGATTTACATTTCCCTGATGATCTGTGATGTTACCTTTTCATGTACCTGTTGATCATTGTATGTCTTCTTTGGAGAAATGACATTTCAAGTCCTTTGCTCACTCTTAAATCAGGTTATTTTTAAACATTGAGTTGTAAGAGTTCCTTATTTATTTGGATATTAACTCCTTTTCAGCTACGGTTTACAGATATTTTCTCCCATTTCATAGGTTGCCTTGTCACTCTGTTGATTGTTTCCTTCACTGTGCAGAAGCTTTTTATTTCGATGTAGTCCCACTTGTCTACTTTTGCTTTTATTGCCAGTGCTTTTGGTATCATATCCAAGCAATCATTGCCAAGACCAGTGTTAGGAATTTTTTTCCACTATGTTTAACTCTTAATGCATTTTGAGTTGATTTTTGCCTGTGGGGTAAGATATGGGTCCAGTTTTATTCTTTTGCATGTGGATACCCAGTTTTTCCAGCAACATTTGTTGAAGAGAATGATTTGGTTCTTGCATCCTCTAATTGTAGACATCAAGTTGTGGTCAACTCCAATAGTGAACCTCTTTGGGCATAAAGATTTTTTGGTCTTTAAGATTATTTTCTTAGGGTAAATTTACAGAATGAGAGTGACTGAGTAACATGTAGAAGCACTCCAGGGTTCTTGATATTTACTGCCAAGTTGCTTACCAAAAAAATTGTAGCAGTTTACATTCCCATCAGCTGGTGACGCCTACTTTTCCATTTCATCACACCTTCGCCAGCATTTAGCAGTTTGTCTAAAAACAAAAACAAAACAGAGAGAGTGAGAGAAGGAAAAAAAAAAGTGATGATTTTATTAAGTACAGATGGAATTCTGTTCTTTTAGTTTGCATTCCTTTGCCACTACTAGTAACGTGGAACATTTTCAGCCATGTGCGTGTCTGAATTGTCAGGCCAAGTATGTAGAGTTCCTATTATTACTGAGAAAACATTAATTACAATGATGGTGCAAAGGGTACCAACATAAAGGTAGGCAGACCTATCAAGTATTATTGAAAGAGTTCAAAAGTGTTCAAAACAAGGATACCCACTTCCTGTCCATGGGACCAGAGGGAAGTATGGGAAGGAGGAGTTAATGAGCTCCCTGCCTGTTTCCATTTTGATAAAATGGGGATAAGAGTGAAGTCTTCATAAGGCTGTTGAAAAGTAAGTGGAATCACACTGTGTAACTCGTTCAGTGCATAGTAGGTGCGCGATATGTGCTGGCCCTTTCATCGCCGCTTCCCTTGTACCTTCAGCTCTATTTCTGCACTTGCATGCTGGGTGGAAGTAGAGGCTGCCTAGAAACATGCATTAATGGTACTTCTTGGACCACCCTAGTCTGAAGAAGGATAACCAGAGAGTGTAACAGTGGCGCTACAGTGCCCCGACCTGGAGTACCCACAGGTTCTCCTCAGGCCTCCAGATTTGAGAGGAGGCGCTAGCACGTTCTGGCTGCAGCTGTTGTCTTCAGGGATTTCCAGTTTGTAACTGCTGGCTAAGTCCTCTGCTGATTAAGAGGTACCCACTTCTGACCTCTGCCTTGTATTCTTGTTCTAGCATAGCCATTCCTGCTTCCGCCACCAAAAAAAAACCCCAAACAAAACAGGAACGACAAACTAATTAATAACGATTTATTATTTTTAAAGCAATAAACAGTTTTTCCCTCCTAACGCAATCTTATGTGAAACCTCAATGAACAAAGTAATTAAAAGTAGAACCACTGTGATGAAACTGGAATGAGAAGGCTGGTAGCCCTGCAACCCCAAGGCACCTCTGCATACAGTTTAAAAAATAGCAGAAGCCTGTGAGCCCTCATCACCACCACAGGAAAACCCCCAGCTTGTGAGGTCCCACGCATAGAACAGGAGGCCCTACACCCATGCTGGGCCCCAGCTGCTTGGGATGCTTGGGTGTTGTGGGTGGAGCTATCGAGGGAGAAAAATCACCAGCACTGATGGGGGAAAGCTTGCTTCTTCATCTTGCCTAAAATCCCGGCACTATTAAACCTCGGGCTCGTCTTACTGGGCCCACCTAGGGACTGGCAGGGGGTGCAGTTGGCACCCTGAGGGTGCTGGCGGAAGGGAGCTCACCATGCTCCTAAAGCTTATTTACCAACACAGCAGCCTAGGCTTGACAGAATATTGAGGTGAAGATCTAGTTTTTAAGTTATATCGGAGTATAGAAAGAAATTCGTGAGAAAAATGGAGAGCAAAGAATGAAGAATGTTATGACAGAAATGCATTCCCATTAAAAATTTGCATTTTTTTAAAAAAAAGCTCATATCATGTTAATCTAAAATTTCACGGGGATTTCGAAAGGCTCGTGGGGGAAAACATCCTGGTAAATGTATATGCCAGTGGAGTATCCACAGGACCTTGTTATAATGATGGAAATTCTATTTCTTGCAAACGCTAATGCAGGCCTCCCTTTATATCTTGGTAAAGCTGATTGACAGAGTATAAAATTGCTTTTTAATCCAATTTAGGAAACAAAATGTGTAGTGGGTTTTAACATTTAAAAATGCTTGAAGCGTGGAAGCAGAAACTCAGAATACCCTGGCAGATTGTCTGTGATATTGTATATCAATGGTATATTTCAGAAATATTATTTCAATATAAGTTTTTTTGAATTGAGTCATGTTTTGTTCCAAAGCTTTTTTGCATTAGAGTAAGGAGAATGTATTGTGGAAATATGACCCAGAGAAAAATGAGCAGAACCAGTTTTTAGCAATGTATGTCAGGAATAGAAAGTTTCTAAGAGGTCTCCCTCTTTAACGAAAACCACTGTAGCTGCTCCCACCAAGGTCACTCCCGCCACGGCCTCCCCAGCTCATCCTCTCTCATGTCTCCTGGGCATTTGGTCCCACTGACCACTTTTTCTGTCTGAGGTCATCTAGGCTCCTCGCCACCTTCTCCTGTGCCACTCCCGCCTCTCTGAGCACTCTTTGCCTGCAGCGCTTGCTCCCTGCTCACCCTCAGGTTGGTTCTCCTTTCCTGCTTGCAGCCCTCCCGGGAGACCTCATGTGCTCCCGCTGCCTCAGCCTCTCCCTGCACACCCAGACCCCTGTCTCCAGCTGCTCTCCCAGGCTCCAGACCTGCACACCTTCACTCCTCACTGCAGGCAGAGAAGTTTGGCAGGCACGACAGCTGTTTCTGTTACCTTCCCACTGCTAAGCCTTTTCCTCCTCTGGTGTCTTCATCTTAGCTAATGATCTCACATTATTCTAGTTTCCTAAACTAGAAATGTCACAGTGACCTTTGATTCCTTCTCTTGCCCTCAGATTCAGCCAGTCACCACGTCCAGGGGAAGCCCCCCTCCTCGGTTTCATCACCCCTCACTCAGACCATGACAGGAACTTTTTGACTTCGCTAACTTTAATCTCTTCCCTGTCGGGTGCTCCTACACGTGACTTGCCCATTTCTTTCAGAACCACAAACTGTACCAACTGACTTCTCAGTTGCCTACTGCAGAGATTTTCAAACTGTCTCCCTAGGAGCCATAAGGGTCTTCAGTCTTCTTGTGGGTCCCTCCCCCAGGATCCCCACAGTTTTGTTTTACGTCACTTGCACATTCTGTTTGATATTTCTTTTTTTCCTTTGAACAAATTTTTCGGTGTCTCAAAGTTTGAAAACCACGGAATAACTCAGGGTGAAGGTCACACCCTGGAGCATATCATGCAAGGCCTTTTACAACCACTTTTCCTGCTTCACTCCCTCAGAGAGTAGCATAACACCTGAGTTCCGGCGCAGGTTCCATCACATACAACTTATGCAACCCAGGATGAGCTATTTAACTTCCCAAAGCATCCATTTTTCCACCCGTAAAATAGGGATAATACTATCAGCTCCCTCACAGAGTTGTAAGGAGTTCCTGAGATAAGAAGCTTGACGCACGTTAGTGCTTCATCAGTGTTGGCAATTCCTGTCATGTTAGTACTCAAGCACCTCAAGGTTGCAAGCCCAGTGTGTCCTCTGATGCTTTGGTGCCCAGCCTTGCAGTGGCTTCTGCCTCCCCTCATCTTTACAGGTAAACCTTTGTTTATTTAGTGAGACTGACTCATATTTTCCTTTTTCTGTGAAGCTGTCCCAGAGACAATGCTCCCCATTTGCTTCCTGAGTACTAAGTATAGACCTCTTACTAAGGCAGTCATCATGTTGAATTTTATCGTTTCTTTGTACACGTGCGCGTGCACACACACACACTCCTACAAAGATTAGGGATTAGCAAGGTAGTGACCTGACCTGATCATGTCCATGCCCTTGAGGTGAATTGTGGATGCGCCGTATCTGTGCCCTTGGGGTAGACTGTGCGTGCTCCCACAGATGATCGTTAGGGGGCACTGTGACCACTGCTGTATCTGTGCCCTTGGGGGACACTACGGCACTCCCATGTCTTTCTTTGGGATATACTGTGAACACACCCATATTTTTTGAATGAAGCAAAGTAACTGATGAATAGATAAGTGAACCAGCAAGAAGCAGTTACCTTGAGAAGAGGACCCCTGAGTGGTACTACAGATCACCAGGTTGAATTTGGCATTTCAGCTTTGCTTTGTGTTTGTCTCCATACTGGTCAGTTGGTGACCCCTGGCAGCCAGTTCTCTTCAGCCGAACTGCTACTACTATAAAATTGCTGAAGTATTTTACCTAGAAACAGACTCAATCATCTGTGGGACCCACATACAGAAGAAATATAACCTCCACGGTAATTTAAATACTTCATTTTCTTGTTTGTTTGTTAACAAAAATAGCTACTATTTAGTGAATACTTATGTGCCAGGAACTGTGTGAATGCTTTACAAATATTATCCTATGTAATATTCAAAAGTTAAAACAGCAAGATGGATATTTTTATTATTCTGTTTTAACAGATGGACAACCTGAGATTGAAAGAAATTAAAGAACTTGTCCACGGTCTCTTAGCGGAATAGTAGAGACAGGATTCAAACAGTGATGCAAAGGGACAGAGGGCAGATGAGGGGAGGGGGCTGGGGCCGGGGAACTGCGCACCTCAGACTTCATCGCAGCGTGGCCTGAGCGAGCCGAGGTTCCTGCGTCATTTTTGTCCTATTCCAGCGTGCATCTTACTGAGTCCAGGGTGTGGACAGTATTGAAACTCAGAATATGTAGCATGTCTTCCAAGTAGCACTAGCAGTGTTCTCTGAACCCTTTACTGATTTTTTAAAAACATTTTTTTCTGGGATCACAGCCTCTTTCAGAGCCAGTTGCACCAAAGCACTGTACACATATGAAAAATTGCTCTCTCTGGTTATCTTGTTTGTTTGTGTGGTTTGCTGTTTATGTTCTTGATGCAAGTCTAGAAAATAGTTTTGTATTATATATATATATATATACACACACACACATGCACATATATATAGAGACAGAAAAAATATTAAAATGCTTATTATAGAAAACTTGGAAAGCATAGAAAAAGCACAAAAGAAATTAATCTTCCATAAAATCAAATATTTTGCCACCATTAACATTCAATCTGTGACCTTCCAATGCTTTTAATGCCTACAGGTACATTTGTATTACCAAAATCATAATCTGTATGGTACACTTGGTCTTTTCCTTCATGATATGTCATGAACATTTCCTCCTGCTAGTAAATATTCTTCTACTACCTGACTTTGGGGAGCAATTTGATAGCCATCATCTAAATGTACTGTTGTTTAATTAATCTGTTCTTTCTCGTTTTGTTTATTCCTGTATTTTTGCCAGTGATTTTCATATGACATCTGCTGTTGTCGGTATTGAAATCCTAAAAGGGGGTATGGATTTTTTGGCATTAATGTCTGTGTGAAGGGTAATCATGGGATCATGTTCACTCTAATTATTATAGACTTTTAAGAGCTTAACAAAAGAGACCTGAGCAGTCACGTGTGGTAGCCTGTGACAGGACACATCTCTCCTGACAGGAGAGACGGCCTCTGCTCACAGACCTCCATAAGTAGGCACTACTCAGCTCCTCTTTGCCTGTTCTAACGTTGTATGTTCCTATCTTGGGCATAGGAACTAGATTCTGACACAAATAGATTTTGAAAAGTTCCTTCCGAAACCTTTAGAAGCCTTGCTTCAAGATCAATGTGATTTGAGAATCTGGGAAGGAAGTTAGAGGCAGGATGGCAAGCAAGATAGTGCAGGATGCTGGCTTAGCTAATAGAAGCCAAGTAACTATTGCAGCCAGGCAGGGAGTGTTCTCTGATTTGCAAGCTACAGTTATTCTAATTGATTTCTGCATACTTGTGGATAGGGATCTGCCCTCTTCCATTTATTTTTCTCTCAACAAGTAAGATGTGAAATGTTGCTCCATGCCTTTCTAATTTAAATGTTGCACATGTTGAGAACCGATCTTGCCAGCCATTTTAAGCCTGGCCAGAAACATAACACATTGTTGTTATTAACCTTCATTATTTGGTTAGAGCCAACATTTTGTTTGGAACTATGCTGCAGTATAAATCTCCTTTATAGACATAACCTATTTCTGCCATAAAGTAGATGCGATGAGAAGGCAGCTGAGTTTCCTTGGTGAGTTGCTCTAGTTAGTCTCACGAGGCTGTTGAGGCCAGGGATGCTCATTTTGAGAGACTTCTTGGGAAATGAGATTCATGTTCTTGAGGACTTATAATTGAGCTGAGGAGAAGGACACACGGATAACTAATCTAAGGTGGTTTGTGAAAAGTGCACATATACAAAGATCAGAGGGAGCTTAGGGGAGAAAGAGAGCATTACCTCACGGCTCACATTGGGTGGCTATGGGCGACGTCCTTGAAGCCATATGCACCACGTTCAGTCTGCAGGCTGAGTAAACCATCTGTCTCACACACACGTGCACTATTGCTTTCCAAATGTTATGTAGATGCCCTGGTGGCCAACAGTAGTTTTAAATGAATTCTTGTATCATTACTATTTATTGTAACTATTTGCCATACTGTGTATTTTTGATCAATAGATTCCACACTTACAGTTTCTATCATGGGCATCTGTGAAATTTTTTCATGTTAAAAATTGTTTCCGTTACTTCAGGATTAGAAACTTCCATTGTCTGAAGCAGTGCTGTCCACTAGGACTTTCTGTGATCACGGAAATGTCTCTACATTGTCCAGTAGGGTAGTCATTAACTCCATATAGCACTCGAGGACTTGAAATATGACTAGTGGGACTGAGGAACTGAATTTTTAATTTTATTTGATTTTAATTGATTTAAATTTAAATAGACACACATTAAATAGAGGCTACCGGGCTTCCCTGGTGGCGCAGTGGTTGAGAATCTGCCTGCTAATGCAGGGGACACGGGTTCGAGCCCTGGTCTGGGAAGATCCCACATGCCACGGAGCAGCTGGGCCCGTGAGCCACAACTACTGAGCCTGCGCATCTGGAGCCTGTGCCCCGCAACGGGAGGGGCCGCGATAGTGAAAGGCCCGCGCACCGCGATGAAGAGCGGTCCCCGCACCGCGATGAAGAGTGGCCCCCGCTTGCCGTAACCAGAGAAAGCCCTCGCACGAACCGAAGACCCAACACAGCCATAAATAAATAAATAAATAAATAAAGTAGCTATTAAATAGAGGCTACCATATTGGACAACACAGATCTAACATATCCCTTTGTAGATAATTTTCTAAAAATCCTCCCTCTTTCCCCAAGTTTCCTCTGCCACACCCCTTCCTAGTTTGTTTAGACTTCTACCCACATGTGGGTGGCTGCCAGGCCTACTTCTTCTCAGGTGCTCCTATTCCTGAAGGTTCCTTAGCCCAAGAGAAGAGTTCTCTCACAGATGTGACTTTGAAAGCCTTTCCTAATCATAGAAATGAAAAGGAATGGTGTGCTCGCTTCGGCAGCACATATACTAAAATTGGAATGATACAGAGAAGATTATCATGGGCCCTGCACAAGGATGAAATGCAAATTCGTGGACCGTTCCATATTTTTGAGGGCGTGAAGAAAAGGGAACCCTCCTGCGCCGTTGGTGGGAATGTAAATTGATACAGCCACTATGGAGAACAGTATGCAAGTTCCTTAAAAAGCTAAAAATAGAACTACCATAAGACCCAGCAATCGCACTATGGGGCATAAACCCTGAGAAAACCATAATTCAAAAAGAGTCATGTACCACAGTGTTCACTGCAGCTCTATTTACAATAGCCAGGACATGGAAGCAACCTAAGTGTCCATCAACAGATGAATGGATAAAGAAGATGTGGCACATGTATACAATGGAATAGTACTCAGCCATAAAAAGTAGCGAAACTGAGTTATTTGTAATGAGGTAGATGGACCTAGAGTCTGTCATACAGAGTGAAGTAAGTCAGAAAGAGAAAAACAAATACTGTATGCTAATGCACATATATGGAATCTAAGAAAAACGGTACTGATGAACCTAGTGGCAGGGCAGGAATGAAGACACAGGTGAAGAGAACGGACTTGAGGACACAGCGAGAGGAAGGGGAAGCTAGGACGAAGTGAGAGAGTGGCATTGACATATATACACTACCAAATGTAAAATGGATGGCTAGTGGGAAGCAGCCCCATAGCACAGGGAGATCAGCTCGGTGCTTTGTGATGGCCTAGAAGGGTGGGATAGAGAAGGTGGGAGGGAGCCGCAAGAGGGCGGGGATATGGGGATATATGTATACATATAGCTGATTCACTTTGTTGTATAGCAGAAACTAACACAACATTGTAAAGCAATTATACTCCAATAAAGATGTATAAAAAAAAAGTTGACTATTTGGTAGGCTATAAATAATTATTAGAAACTCAGAAGTCAAAATCTTATTCTAGGGCACTCATTAAGCAAGAAATTTTCCCTTTCCTTTGTTCTCCTGATGATTATTAAAAAAAATTAATAGAGTTCATAGCATTTTACAAGTTATGACTCTTGGGGCCTTGTAAAATCATCATGGGCAGTAGCAGCCTATGACATAATGGCTTCTATTAAGGTAAAATCACGAGACGATATATCTCTGAACATAAAATTCTCCTTTATATTTATATATTTATTATATCAATAGATACAGTGCTAGTTGGATTACTAGGTAATTCAAAATCGTTATTTTTCCCAAAAGATTTTTGTCGTTCACTGTTTTAAAACAAGATGAAGGAAGAAGGCAGTAACATGTAGAATTCAAAAAAGCGCATGAACTCATGCTTGAGGACCTCGCATCAAAATAATGAACACCTTTCATGGACCAGCCTGGGAAGACATCTTCCTGTCAGGGAGGGCCTTCAAGCCCACTTGCTCCGCAAGTGTGAGGGCTGCTCTCCGCTGCTCTCGGGGTGGGCTCTTGCTTCCCGCTCTTCCTGCTTTGAGGCCTAAGGCTTGGAGCTTTCTTCAGATACCAGACCCAGCGCAAGGAAAGTTTCATTTGCTGAACCAAGAGGCCAGGATGTGTCCACCCGGCTCCTGCTGGGCGGTGCGCCTCGACGCCAAGCATGCCAACAGGAGAGGAAGCTTAAAGGCCGCTGCGCCCCACGTGCCCAGTGTGTGAACCCACAGCAAGATGAGAGCGAAACATTGATGGGTGTCTTGTAACCTCCATTCTGTGGATCCGGATTCTTCCACTCTTCACCCTCTTTCATAAATTTCCTCCGACAGATGAATCCACAGTTGTTTCTGACATTAAATTTGTTGGACATCTCTTCTCATAGCACCTCCTTTCGCTGTATTTGTGCTGTTTTCATGAAACACATACCTCTGTGGTCTGCTAATCTCCATTTTATAGGAGATGACTGGGTTGTTGTGACGGTGGTTGGTGGGGTGTGTGTGTGTGTGTGTGTGTGTGTGTGTGTGTGTGTGTGTGTGTGTGTGTTGGGGACGAATCCGGAGGGGAGTTGGTGAGGAGTGGAGCACGGGGAACGCCAGCTGGCAAAGACAAGTGAGCATCTGCAAATATAAAATACCGGCCTGAATCTGCTTCCCTTTCTATTCTATAGTAAACACAAAAGAATACAAACGGAGACTTAGTCTTCTGTGAGCCCCCAGGAAGAATATCCATTCTTGCCCTGCGCTCCTGAGACCCCTGAAGTGTTTCGGAAAGGAGCCGAAAGAGCAATGTGGTTTGGGGTCTGTACTGCTCCCCTCCCTTGGGTCTTCCTGCGCCCAGGCTGCCACCCTTCCTCCTCCAGCACCTGAGCAGCTATGGGTGACCCTTTCCGCAGGACTAGAGCCTTCTCCTTGATAGATCTGTGAGGAGAAACTAATGGGCAGTGCTGGTCATCCTCAAGTCTCTCCAGTGTGGTTGGTTTAGTCATATGACTTCTTAACCTTCATGTGTTTGTTTTATGTATTTTCATTCTGGTTACAAAATTATACCAAATTACTGTGTCTTCTAAATTTTCCTTTTTGCTGTTTGAGTCTGTATATGTGTATATATATATATATATTTCTTTGATTAGAATATCTTAGCCTGAAAGCCTCTGATCTTCACTGTAGGAAACTAGTACAAGGCTAATTATCTGTCAGCAAACTTTGGATTGCTGGATGTTTCAGTAATTGCCTTCAAATGTAGTAATGAGGTTGCAGGTTTGATGAAATGCTTACGAGCGGCGGCTTTAGAGAAATCAACCTCTCCATTTTCAATATTGAATTCCAAATTACTGTGTATTAACACATCTGTCTCCTGCCTTTTTTTATTTCAGTACCTACTAGAAATGAAAAGCTTAATCCTGCCCCCAGAACATATCCTGAAGAGAGGGGACAGTGAAGCAATAGCATATGCGTTCTTTCATCTGGCACACTGGAAGAGGGTAGAAGGGGCTTTGAATCTTCTGCATTGTACGTGGGAAGGCAGTAAGTAATTTTCTTTCTTTCAAATGTTTTTAAAGCATGAAAAGATGCTAAAACTGTTTTTACCCTGAGTGTTCACGATGAATGATGAAGATTTGCATATCTATAGCTCTCCTTCTCTGTGATATTCCATCACCCAGAGATGGTTAATTACTCAGGCTCTCTAGTTTCCCAGTGGTGGCAGGTGTTACTGTGGTGATCCCATCTCTGCAGCTCAAAAAGGCAAGTTTATACAGTGGATGGGGTGAGTCTGGGCTGTCCTGGCAGAGGAGCATTTTACAGCTGGAAAACCCTCTTTGGAGACCTGGACAGCCCCTCGGCACCATGGGAACCTTTGGCGTGGGGTCAGGCCTCGTGCTGGGCTCTGATGACCGCTTCTGGATGGCCTTTCTGGGAGGGTTGGCTGAAGAGCCACAGTCATCCTCCAGGAGAGCTGGGTTAGCCAAACACAAACGAGCAGCGGTTATGCTTCAGAACAAGAGCAGTGGCCTCTGGCCTCCAGTACGGTGGCAGGTGTAGCATTGTGCGTTAAGGGATAAATGCCTGTTAGATGGATGTGGGGATAAACTGATCTGAGCACGAGCTGGGCACCGTCATTCCGTGTAAGGAGAAGTGGCTCTAATGGTGGGTGAGACGTGCTCCCTGCCCTGGAGAAGCATTTCCTCCAGTTGGGAGGGGTAATCAGCAGCATGGAGCAGCTGCCCAGTGACTTTTCAGAAAGGAGAGGCCTGTGGGGGGGAGCAGTCATGGTTAACCTTATGGGTCATATGAGATTTGAACCAAGCCTTGAAGAACTGGGACAGTATTATAAGCAAGGACACTGTGAACAAATGCTAAGCGGTGGGGCTGTTGGGGAGAATGAAAATTAAGGAAAAAGGCTCAAGATTGTGGATTATTGGACCACATAGATATTAACACTCTGTTATCATTAATTTAAGCAAAACAAACACAACATGTAGCATGGGGTTTTTTTTCCCCCCTCTCATGGGGAAAAGAAATATTAGAGTCTTCTGATAATTTTTCCTTAGTTCACTCCTACTCTGATCAGCCTCACGAATGAATGTCTTTTTAATCCCTTTCACTGTTTATCTTTGCTCCTTCCATTTTCATTTTGCTAATCTTCTGCTCTTCCCTTTTCCTGCCCTTCCCTAACCCAGCAGGAATCTAAACTGGTGCAGGAAGGGAGGGGAGCAGCCAAATGAGATGGAGTAAAAGTAACTTGACAGAGACTCAGGTTGATTGAAAGTTTTTTGTGTAGTTGTTTTGAAAATATTTCTTTAGAGAATTGATAGCGGGTGAAGTTAAATCATTTACTATTTATAACTTGAGGGCCATCGACTTGACCGATGTTTCTACCCCTGCTCTGTAAGTGTGGTAACATACTCCCGGTGTCCTGGCCCTGCTATTTGGATATGTTAAGGCAGCACACTCTGCTCAGGGTGTGTGTGGACATGTATGCAGTCCCCTCTGGCTTGGGCTTCTTGTTGCATTTAAAGTGTTCTATCCAGATGAGACAAAAGGAATTTTTATTTAAACGTGAGAAAGGGACAGAAAAAGCCCAGCAAGATTGAACATAAGAGGCCTCACCTAGTGTTAGTCATGGTAAAATTAAATGGACACACCGACTTAACCAAATAACGTATTTATAGATCGTGGTACCTTGGAAACATAGTAATAGAAGCTTATTGATTGGATCTAATTGATAAAAAAGTTACCACTCCTATAGAAAAGGTCAAAAGCGGGTGGGCAGAAGTGATGAAGACACAGTGTTAGGAATGGCATAACTATTAAAAAAAAACCATGTGGAAATTCTGTTTGGAAATTAGTTACCCATATAATCATATAACAATAGGGAGATGCTCTGGAACAACTGGGAAGGACAGTGAGATCGTGAGAAATGTGAAGTCACATAGTGAACCCCACATCAAGCAGTGTAGTACCTCTGGGGGGATGTAATTACCTCAAATTAGACGGGTGGAACACTTTATTAGAATAAAAAGAAGGGGTGAGTTTTTTGTTTTGGTTTTTTTGTTTCTTTGTTTGTTTAACATCTTTATTAGAGTATAATTGCTTTACAGTGGTATGTCGTTTCTGCTTTATAACAAAGTGAATCAGCTATACGTATACATATGTCCCATCTCTTCCCTCTTGCATCTCCCTCCCTCCCACCCTCCCTGTCCCACCCCTCTAGGTGGTCACAAAGCACCGAGCTGATCTCCCTGTGCTATGTGGCTGCTTCCCACTAGCTATCTATTTTACATTTGGTAGCGTATATATGTCCATGCCACTCTCTCACTTTGTCCCAGCTTACCCTTCCCCCTCCCCGTATCCTCAAGTCCGTTCTCTAGTAGGTAGGGGTGAGTTTTTAGACATAAAACAGTGTGGCAAGGTAGTCAGGGGCCTATAGGAAAGACAAATTCAGCATCTGATCCTTATAGATAATTAAGAACCAGGAAGTTACGCTGCTGTTCAGTTTTCATAAAGAGAGCCATACCATTCAGTTTTAGAAAGAAAAGAGAACCATGAGAGTGCTTACCAGGTGCTAATTACCTTGGAGGATCCCAAGAACCTTGAAGAGTGTTTGTGTAACAGTGTAATTCACAGAGGGTTTGTATTTCCATCATTTTATGGACTCCTGATAAATTTCTGAGTTAGGCAGGACAGAGGTGGCCATCTTAGTTGATCAAGAGAGGCACAGGTTCATTGAGGTGAGTAACTTGTTGAACGTCCTGCCAGCACTGTTGGTAGAGCCAGGTTCACTTTTTCTTCACTGCTCTTTTCTATAATACCAGCTATTTAGGCCTTTCCTGAATAGATTAAGGTTAAGAGGATCAGCCATCTCTGAAACATTTGTTTAGAAGCCCTCAATTTACACCACTGCTTACAGACTGGGGTATACCTATGCCCTTTCTAGTGTTATGAAAGTTAATCATTCTATATAAAATGATATTTTTGTTGTTAAATATTGACATAAACATTTTAACTATAGAATGAGCCCAATTCTATAAAAAAATACATTCTATATATAAACAAAGGTGTAAGAGACTGGAAATAAATACATCTTTAAGTAGATTTTAAGTGATTTTTTTTTTCCTATTTGTATTTTTCAAACTTTCTACAACAAGCATATATATTTTCTACAAGCATAAATATGCATGTGTATATATGTGTGTGTGTGTATATATGTATATGCATGTATTTAGAAAAATAATCTTTCATTACAAACAGTTTTGGTCTTTTTTCAAAAACAAAGCTATAAATCTGTCTTGCAATTTAGAAGAAAGAATTACCACTCCAACTTTAGATAATTGTGTGTAATTGGTTGACAAACCTTCTAGATCTGTGTCCATTCTAAGTTAAATGGAGGCATCAGGGCTCTGGATTTTAAATCAAAAGGACTTGGATTAGAATTCTGACTTAGCTACCTATTAACTGGTAATTAACTTACCCATTTTTTGAAAACTGTGAAGCGCTGAAGATACTGAATGCCATCACCCCATCCCAGATTATTGGGCTTCAGGGCAGTTGCCCTCAGGGCGGCTACAGTACCAGAACCGCTCCCTCTCCCTCTCTGAGGTCAGTGGGGCTCCCCTAGACGGCCTGTGCCTGAGCGCAGGAGGCTGCACTTCCTCCAGTTCACCACTGGGTGCCGCATTTTGACATCTCCAGCCTCAGGGTCTAGGTTTTCGCCTTTAAATCATTTTTTTCTTCATTCTGAAATTTAAGGCCATTCCCCAACTCCCTTCCAGTTTCCCCCTTTCATTAGAAAGATGATTCAGGGAGGAAGGTAACAGTGCCTCATTTCACCAGGTTCCATGTTAAAAGTGAGTATTCTTTTAAAAAGTCAGTTTATCTTTTAGAAAAAATTTTAAAAGCCTGACTTATGTCAAAAGTGTTAGTTAGGGGTAGGGATGAGGTATATTTTTCTTTGCTTTTTAATGAGTTTATTATGTTGGAGCATTAGTCATCTTGTGGAATTAAGTGAGTTTCCTACCAATCAGGCTGAAATAACTCACATTTTTGTTAAAACCCCAAAGTCCAGCTGATGCATGGCAGAGATTGTTTGGGTTTGAAACATATGGTGGTTTAAAAAAAAACACACACACACAAAAAAAACGGAGTCCTCAACCACAAATACATCAGCATTTCAAAGGTTTGTAAAATATTTGATTCATCACTGTCCCAGCCCCTGAAATTACACAATATGTTCCTCAAAGTCAAGATAATGAAGAAATGGGGAAAGTTTTAATTTATAAGATTTAAAAACATGTTTCTTAGTTCATTACACAGCTGCCACATTATCTGAATTATATTTATTTTAAGCACTGTAGGTTCTGGTTACGCTCACACACGTGCACGCACACGACTGCAAGTATGTGTTGAATGTAAAAAACATACATGAATGAGGGATCTCGTTTGAATTGTGTCTTATTTACAGTGGTATTGTGCCTTATGGGGCCCTATTTTAAAGTCTTCTATTTTACCTGTATTAAATACTGATGTGGCCTTATCTCCCTTCTACCTTGATCTTTTCAGGGCTCTGTTTTGGCTGTATTTATTTTATAAAGCAGAATAGTCTGCTGACCGCAACTATGAACTTTAAGATTTAATTTTCAGGTCCTATATATCAGAAGGCTAGAATGCCATGGGGTAAATCACTTAGCTTTTCTTTGTTTCCATTTTTTCCACTTGATCAAGTAAGACTCTTTATTTTCTTTTTGGAGATTTTTTTTCCAAAGAATTCACTAAATAATGTATAAGATTTGAAGGTGGTGCTTTTTAGGGGGACTAGGCAAAGTATTTCCTTTGAGGGGAGAAAATGGTCCATTGTTGAAGCAAAGGATGAGATTCTGATTCTAATTTATTCTCTTTGAACCTGATGGTAAATGCTACTTGCTGTAAGATGTGGTCCTTAGGGCATTTCCTCTAACCAAACCTTTCCTCCAAAAGCCTGGCACCTTTGGGACTGCTGAAGAGAAATTCTTCCACCCCTCACCCCATAGATCTAAGGCTAAATTTTATAATTTAGGAGAAAACAATGGCCAGCTAAAGTCCCTGGCCATAGCCAACTTAACACTAGTAGCCGGACTCCAAATATTATTCAACGCTTCCCCACCTACTGCCCTGTAGAACCAGCTTGCTCCTTTCAGTTATTCAGTTTTGAGCAGCTGACCGTAATTTGGATCCACTGGGGTTTTTAAAGGGAAAAATTCTGTCTCTGCCCTACTGTGCATTAACTTATTCATTCCTTTATTCAGTTAACATTTATTGAGTCCCTCCTTTGTGCCAGGCATTCTTTTGGGGATACCAAGATGAGTCAGACTCTGAAACGCTTTGAGAGAAACATTAATGTGTGTGTGTGTGTCTGTGTGTGTGTGTATACACATATTCTCACATGTACATACACACACATATATAATATATAGTGTGGATACAAGCAGTGCTATCGTGGAAGCAGGAACAGAGTGTTATAGAGTGTTGCAGGTCACTAACAAATTAGTGAATCTGCTATAAACCTCTAGAAGTTTTCTTCAGAATTGGAATGGAACATCATGTAATCTAACCAAAGGAAAGTGGTCTTCCCAAGGCCATATAAGTAGATAGTGAAAAAACGTGGATCAGAACCCAGGCTTTTGACTTTTGAATTTTCCTTACTGTGCCCAAAGCCTCACAAAAGACAAAGAGCCTTTATGGCCAGTTGCCTGCATTACGGTCAAAAGTGAGAACATAAAATGTGTATTTTGATGAACGTTTTCTGTTCTATCATTTGCACTTCTAATTGTTCACAAACAAGCAGCATTTTAAAAAAAATTTTATTTATTTATTTATGGCTGTGTTGGGTCTTCATTTCTGTGTGAGGGCTTTCTCTAGTTGTGGCAAGCGGGAGCCTCTCTTCATCGCGGTGCGCGGGCCTCTCACTATCGCGGCCTCTCTTGTTGCGGAGCACGGCTCCAGACGCGCAGGCTCAGTAGTTGTGGCTCACGGGCCCAGTTGCTCCACGGCATGTGGGATCCTCCCAGACCAGGGCTCGAACCCGTGTCCCCTGCATTGGCAGGCAGATTCTCAACCACTGCGCCACCAGGGAAGCCCAGCATTTTTACTTATAAGCTAGAGTATGACCTGTTAGAGAAAGTAAGGACTTGGGGTTAGTGGAAAGGCACGGTAAAGAGAAAACTAACTTTCATTGAGCAGTCAGGCACTATGTGTTGACCTCCGCTGTCACACTTAGTCCCTTTAACAGCCTCTCGAGGTCCTTGGTGTTCTCATTTTTACGGCCGAAGAGACTGGACGCAGATTAATGACCCACTCAAAGTCATGCAGTTGTCAGCCTGGTCAAGTTTGACTCATCCTGAGCTGTAACCTCCACCACTCCCCCATTAGGTATCACAGGGGTACTTTCACGCTTGTTTTCATGATTATTGGCTCATCTGTTTACCACCCTGAGTGGTCAGCTCCATCAGTGCAGGGACAGTGCGTACTTGGCTACCTTTCTATCACTGCTGCACGAGGAAGGCACTCAACATTTTGACCATGTAGAGCTGGGATTCGAACTCAGTTCTTGCTATTGCAAGGGGTCTGTTCTCTGAGATCCTCTTTGAAAAGGCAACATAGACAAAGTATCAGACATCACCTTCTATCCTTGTCTACGTTGTGGACAGGATGAGAGCTCATTAGAAGTCACTGGGAAAATCAGGAATTAATTTGTTCATGTATCCATCCTTCTGTTCATTCTTTGGTTCTGTTGATTCTTTCTCCAGTATTGGTCGAGTCTCTGATCGGCACAGCACTGATAGGCTTGGTGCCTAGAAAACGTGTCTGGGCAGGGGTGGAAGGCAGCTGTGTAATGCCTCACATGTCATTGTGGAGAGCCTGCTGTGTTCATCAAGTAGTTCCCAGTTTCATTTTGCCTCTCCCACAAAGGCACAATAGAAACCAAGGTAGGGGAGGGGATGGCACAAAAGGAAAATGCAACAATGCCACTTGTGTCCCATGTATTACTCTGAGTGGTCCAGGTTTTTTGTTTTGTTTCATTTTTAACCAAATACATGTACATTTTTAATTCCTCTGAAGTGTATGTTTTTTCAGATGGAGATTTTTCAGGAGGTTTTTAGTCACTCATGAAGTAGATCAAATTCATAAAATAGTTCAAATGACCTTTTTTCCATTCTTACTTGCCCTGCTAAATCAGTGTGTTACTACTTGCACTTGCAAAAGTTCTGGACATTCGGCTAAAGCCACGAGGTTCTTGTGGAGCAGTTACGTGTCTTTGCAGTGAAAGGGACCAGGAGGTGGGAGGTGCAGCTGGCCCGGCTCATGCAGTGCCTCCTCCCGTTCTTTGCAGACCTCCGCTGCTTATCGCACACTTTGCTGGGCCCCGCACAGCAGGGTGGACCAAGGATAGAATTGCAAACAGAAATTGTGCTTGCTTTTGTTTAGTGAAGCCAAAAGTCTTAATATTATTTTATGAACTTGATGTAAATGACAACTGACATGAGAATGAGAAATTTTAAGAGCACATAAGCATCTTTACAATCCCAGGGGTTGGGGGCAGAGGACAGTACAAAAAGTGTGTGTGTGTGTTTGTGTGTGTATTCTTTTTTGAGTCGTATATAATCAGTGCCTTCACCCTCTCCAAAAACACCAGAACTGATTAGAAGAAGGAAAAGACTAACTTGATGCACAAAATTTGTATGCATGCCAAATACTGGAGTAAAAAATATTTGGCATCTGACTGAAGAGACACCAAGCAACCATTTGATGTCTATGGTTGAACACTCTCAAGATCTTGCACTCCTATATTTCATTTAAAAAATTGCTCCCCGAAGTGCAAACTGACTTCAGTTTTGAACAAAATTTAGCATTCAAATTTATAGCCACTTTGAAAACGGAGGGTTTATTTATATCATATGAACCTGAACAGATTCTTAATTACAGCAGCCCTAGTGCACATGGAGAATCTGGATTTCAAAAAAAAAAAAAACTTCCACATAGGTTTTTCTACATTTTTGGGATGCTTTCATAGCAGCCATCATTCATGGGAAATAGTATTAAAATCCTGCCATATTGCAGTTTAAATTTAAATGCACTGCTTCCCAGTAGAGAGTTTAGTGTATCCTGTAAAGACACTAAATGGATTTTTTTGGTTTTGTAATTTTTTCCCTTCTCTTGCAAGCCTAATTCTACTGAGAGAGCTGCTGGTGCCTTTGAGTAATCTTTGTGTGTTAACAACCTGTACAGGGAACTCCTCTCTTGCTCGACGTAATGGGCAAAAGTCATCTTGGTTTGCATGAAAGAAAAGGTCTGATTGAACTAGGGTGAGCCTTTCATTTTAAGAAGAGTTAAAGTCTGGGGTGTTTTTAATGTTTTAATCTCTGTTTAAGAGGTTTCTGTTATGAGAGGAAAATTGATAACATTTTTACCTCAGCCAACTGCCAGCAAACTGGCTCTGCTCTAATCCCACGTTTATAGTGATTTATATTCTCCGTGGCAATGTGCTGTAACCTCAGAGTGATACCACTGTGGTGTAGATTGACTGCATTCCAAATGCTGGAATCACATACATAATGTTTTTACTTTTAAATAATATTCAGACACCAGAATAAATACCATATGTGCACTGATGCTGCTTACAATGGAACCTTGTCATTTCTTGTGAGGGAGAACATTCTTTGTTTCTGATTTCTGTTTGAAATAAGTATGCAAAAGATAAATATGTACCTTGACAGCATTTTGAGAAGGCTCAGGTAATTACACAGCTGAGGATGTAGCTAGGAGTCCTTGAAATGTAGCATTTAAGACTGAAAAGCCTGCTGTGTTGCCACCACCCCTTTCTGACACACATGAAGGCAAGGACTGTAATCTGACATTCCCAATGTAGGGTTTAGTTTTTATACTTTATAGCTACAGCATGCTGCAGTTACCGGACATCTGTTGAAGAAAAATTACCTCGAGTACTGTTCACAGAAACAGTGAGACTAACGTGCCGATGACCTCGTAACAGGGAGAGTAACACACGTGATAACGGGAAGAGATGGATTGATTGGAAAGTCATAATTCAGCGTGAGACCTCATGTTATCTGATGCCACAAGACCAGAACTTACGCGGCCTGATATCATCAAAATACAGATAATCAATCTCTCCAGATCCATTTTTCCCCCACATGATGTTGAAGATTTAAAAGTTTCATAAAGTTTAGAAATACCTCCCAAGTCATGCATTTTTAGGTTCTTGTTTTCATCCATCTTGGTTGGAATTCTAATCCACCTAGACATATTTTTAAAATAGACATGCTAGAATGCCTTTCATATTTGTGCATCTGTGACACGATCCAACAAGTCAGTCCACGTTTGCTTCTTGGGGAAGCATTTCAGTGCAGGTTTGCGTTATTACCATCAGGTGAGCTATATTGAATTAGTGCTTACGACGTTTTCATAATATTTTGTAGATGAGGAAACCCCGGGCATTGGAATTGATGGCTTTCCCTACTCCTCTGCACCCCCATTCCCCACCCAGTTTTGTGAGGTTCGCGCAGAATATATAGTGTGAGGTTAATGTGTGAGGCATACATCATAATGCATCTCTGACAGCTTATCTGGCACATGACTCAGAGTTTGGGTAAGTCTTGCCTCCTTTCTGGGAGCTATTTGTAGAAGTGTTCACCATTATGAAAATGCTCAAAAGTCTCTTTTTGAGGTTGAGAAGTTATGAGACAAATATTGTACCTCTAACGTATTGTCTCTCCTTTGCAGCTTTTCGGATGATCCCTTATCCCTTGGAAAAGGGGCATCTATTTTATCCTTACCCCATCTGTACAGAAACAGCAGATCGTGAGCTGCTTCCGTGTGAGTCTCCCCTCCATATTCCTCTCTTTGGCTGGTGAGGGTGGTGTGCTAAAGACTGGGATGGGAAGAGGTGGAAATGATAAATGTTTATGATGTTCCTTGTCTTTTATTACTCTTCTCCCAAACCCCGTCCTCATGTGATAGCATAAGCATTAAAGTGAGTTATGTGTGTAGGTTTGGCTTCCTGCTCCTCCACATCTCTCCAGATTCATCAAAGGGAAAGACCCCCCCCCCCAGGACTGAAATGTCGATGAAGAGCCATCATGTACTGGTTTGGTCTGAGCCCAGAGACCCCTAGTTTGGGGCAGATGCCCCTTGCTGGGCTCGGCCTGGGCTCTCCCTCTGGTCAGAGGCAGTCTGCACAGACCGGGGTCTAGAGGGGAAGCACTGGCTTCAGAGGGAGCTGCAGATGAGCCACGGGTGGGAGGGTGGCACCGGGACGCTGGCATTGTGGCCAGAGGCGGAGTCGTGGGCAGGGTGGGCCTGCCCTCTGCGGTGATGCGGTGCTCTTGGCCGGCGGGATTTCCCGTGAGCGTCTCACGGATGGCATGCAGTGAGCTGGTGTAACGTGTGCAGGGCACACGTGCGGCCTCAACACTGTCTACAGCAGGCGGCGGGCAAACCCTGCCCTCGAGGGCCTTACAAGCTAGCAGTCGGAGGGCCCATACCGCACGTGGAAAGTATGATTTGGTTTACTGTAATGCAACATTGTTTTGACAATTCCGGCTAAATAGTGATTATCAAATTATACTGTGTATGAACAGCGTGTCCAGGCTGTTCATGTGGCCCTGACTTAGGACGTACTTCCCTCCCTCAGATAATACGCTCCAAATCTTGGCTGCTCTCTCTTCCCCGTCCTCTCTTCTGCCACACCCACCCTGCACCAGCCCCAGCTCCGTCACATCTCATAGCTGGAACATATTTAAATGCTTTGCCAGGAGGGCCAGGATAACTGTGGAGCCCTGGGTGCTGGCAGATTGTCTAATGCCCACGTTTTTGAGCTGGTCGTAAATCTCCAACATAGTGGGTGCAAAACAAGGCTGCCGTCTCAGGTTGAAAGAGCAGGAGGCAGCTCTCTCATTGCTTTGCAGGACAGACCCACTGGGAGACGCGTTACCTCGGGAGCTGGGAGACCTCAGCGGGGTGCGGTTCCTCACCATCTGAGTTTATTGTGGAAAAGGGTCGGGTGCCTCACTCTGCATTAGATTTGATTTCAGAAGTCCCTGTGGTGGGCCCATACTTTACCTTTTGACTCCCCCTTCAGGGAGATCCTTGTTAACCTTTACGGTTTCTGGTAAGAAAGGCAGTTTTCTGAAAAGTACACTGTTTTAAAATGTTTTAATTGAGTCCAATCATGTTTCCATGGGGTTAGATCCACTATTAGAACAAGATTACAGTTCCTAAAAGAAACTGTCTAGGAATAAACTTTACAGTCCTGGAATAGAAAATTATGGCTCACGTTTATTTAATTGAATGCAGTGGTTCAAGTCTGCTCTCCCCTCAAAATCGTTGGGTGCTGAGGGTGAGGATGGGATGCGGGTGGGTGGTTTTACATGTTACCTGCGTGCTGCACGTTAGTGGTGTAGTGTCCACGGTGGTCCTGAGCACACGTCCACCCGGGAAGGATCCTAGCAGGTTGACATCCCTGGATTCAGGTGCATGTGCTCATTTGTGCTTTGTCCCTCTTTGGCCCTCTACACCCTCAGTTTCAGCAGAGTGGATTACTGCTTAGAGCTGGAAGGTCGAGGAAAGGCTTGAGACCTTGGATTTCCTGAGGAAGATGGAGCCCCTCGAACCTTTTGGTTTGAGTGGCAGTATTGCTCACACACAGCCTCACGGCTCCCTGCCACTGGGCCAGCCTTAGTTGCTTTTCTCCCTGTGCAGGCCACTCGAAATTTAAAAGTTATGAAAGGCTCTAAAATCTCCCATTATTGATGGATGGATGGTCCTCGCTGAATGTCTCTCTATCAGGGTGGCACCCTCCACTGACATAGTTAGATTGTACCAGGAAAAAATACAAGATACACTAATATCACCCTATCACAATGATTTAAAAATTACAGGAAAGTGAAAACCTAGAGAGAGGATTTTTTTTTCACTATACTTGACTTTGGATTTTCCAGGTTTTGTTCAATGAACATGTGTTTTATAATTTGAATAAAGTTTTGTTTTATTTGTGTTTGCTTTTGCGAAAGAAATACTGTATATTAGGCATAGATAGTGTTACTGTCCCTGCCCATGAGTGTGTGACATCCCCAAATTAGCCCTATCATGACCTAGATAGAGTTCTGAAGGTTGAACATGGACTTGGGAGAAGCAGATAGGCCACCAAAGGCTGGCTGAAATGTTGGCTCTTGTTCGTTCCAGGGCCCTACCTTCTTCATTTCCAGCAGGCTTCAGCCAAAGCCCTGAAGAGTCAGTCCCACCTATAGAAATTCCCTGAGAATGCATTTTACTGCAGCCCTAACACTTCCCTTTTGATCTTCTCCACAGCTTTCCATGAAGTCTCAGTTTACCCAAAAAAGGAGCTTCCCTTCTTTATTCTCTTTACTGCTGGATTGTGTTCCTTCACAGCCATGCTGGCCCTCCTGACACATCAGTTCCCGGAACTTATGGGGGTCTTTGCAAAAGCTGTGAGTATTTGCCAAGGGGGAGGCCGCAGGCAGGGGGCAGGGAAAGTCAAGAGAAGCGGCATAAGAGAAACAGCGGAGTGTTGTGTAGAAGTGGATGTGCTTGTATTGATCCTTTGCATACTGTTTAATTTTCATTATCATCAGTGAGATCAAGGGTTGAGGGTCAGAATGAGAACGTGTAGCTTGTTTGTTACTGCATGCCTTGCCTATTTCACAGAAACAAAAATTCTCAGCAGTTCCCCTAAAAAAATGCATGAGGTCTAAAAGAATTAAAGAACTAAGGGAATCCTAGCAAATGAAAAATACTTGGGAGATTATTCAGTTTTGTATAAATTGAATGACATCAGTTCTAATCTTTAGATATTGTAGGTCTTTCCTTCAAGAAGGATAGAATTTACATTTTCAAAGATGATTTAAATTTAAAAAGTTTTAATGTCTACAAATTAAATGGCTTGTTTGGGGAATGAACTGAGAGGGTGTGAAGGGTGTGTAGTATTAAGAAGTATACAGATATGATATTTAGAAGTATGGAAATCCATTAAGGGTCTTTAAAGAGGGTTATGGAGAAGAGCTTTAATAAGAAAAGCCATCTGCATTGACAACCAAGAACCATTGTTTCCTTGATGAAAACTGACCATTTCAGCCTGCACATGCAGTGAGGATAAGTTTACTGATTTTGCCACAAAAGAGTTTCACACAGAAGGAATAAGGAAAAGAGTATCAATTGTTTCCCTGGAACTCCTTTCTGATTTCAAGGCGAGTGGAGTCAGAAAGGATGATTTCTAACTTGGCTGGGTTGATTTAATCCCTTTCCAGATGATTGACATTTTCTGCTCGACAGAGTTCAGGGACTGGAATTGCAAGAGTATTTTCATGCGTGTTGAAGATGAACTGGAAATCCCACCGGCACCTCAATCTCATCATTTTCAAAACTGAACTCATCACCCTTCTTCCCCCACCACCAAAACTGCTCCTCCTCCTGTATTCCTGATCTCCGCCAGTGGCACTGACATCCACCCAGTTACTCAAGCCAGAAACTCAGCAGCCCTCCCAAACTCTTCCCTCTCTCACTTCTTATATCCTGTCTGTCTTGGCTTTCACAGTCTGTCGGCTCTAACCTCCTGAGCCACTAGGCATTCAGTAAATGTAATTCACCTCTTCTTCCCTTCCTTCTTCTCCCATGGCTGTCTCTTAGTTTGGATCTTTGTGGTTTCTTGCCTGGACACCTGCAAGAGTCTTAACTGGTCTCCTTGCTTCCAGTCTTATCCTCTGCCAGTATTTCTTTCATACTGACACAAGAATGATCTTTCTAAATTGCAAGTCTGAGCATGTCACTTCCCTGCTTGAATTTCTCTAGTAGTTTCCCACCAGCATCAGGATAAAGTCCCAGATCTTTAGCATGGCATACAAGGTCCTTTATGATCTGGCCCTTGCTTGCCTCTTCAGCCTCATCTCTCTCCCAACTCTTGCACAGACACTGCTCTTGGGCCACAGTGAATTACTCACCATTCCCAGATGCTTTTGTGTGCCTCGGTGCCTTTGCACGTACTGTTCGCTCTGCATGGAATGCCCTTCCCCATTACCATCAGCATTTGTCCAGTCTACTAACGCCTCTTCATTCTCTTATACTCAGCTTCCTTTCTAAGTTTCTCCTAAGCTGAGTTAGATGTTTCTCCTCTCAGCTCCCACAGTATTCTATGAATACCTATATTACGTTTATTGTACTGTATTATAATTGTTAAAAACTTGTCTGACCCCCTTGTAGAATGTGAGCTCTTTGCGAGCAGGACTGTGTCTTCCTCATCTCTGTATCCCCAAAGCTTTGCACAGTGCCTTGCACATAGTAGGTTTTCAATAAATGATTATTAAATAAATAAATGGTAGTGGTTTCTGCAGAAAGAATCAGTGTAAAAAATTAGATACAGCTTAGCGTTTCTTCTCTTCTTTTATAATTATGATCACAGACAGAGTTGAAAGGGACCTTAAATTGCCTTCAACAGTAACTTGATGAAGGTCATTTAGACTCATCTGGAATACTTTTAACGATGGAGTGTTCACCTGTTCAACATGGAAACCCATTTCAGTACTGGATCACTCAGAACTCTTCTTGATACTGATAAAATCTGCCTTCCTTTAATTTCCACTTATTTCCTATTCTACTCTCCAAAACTATAGTGAACAACTCTACTTCCTCTTGCAATTTCTTGAGGCAGCTAATATATTCATGGCCACCTCTCACCTCTAACTTTCTACCTTCTCTTTTCTTCAGGCAGAATGTCTTCAATTTCCTTAAGTCTTCTGTACATGATATGATTCCTGAACCCAGTATCACCCAAGCTGCCTCCTTGGATCCTCCCTAGTTTATGGGCCTATGCTATTCATTATTTGCTTCTATTCCCAAGCCAACCTCTTAGTTAAAGCAGTTACCAAAAGTCCGAGTAGATTAGAGTGTCATGTAGTAAAATTTAAAATAAGAATACATTTACAACATTAGACAATGTCATTCTTCATTGAACTAACAAGCAGCTCTTGGTGGGAATTTAGGATCAGGACAGTGATTCTCAGCCCCTAGTGTGCACGAAATTCACCTGGCCCTACCACCGGAAGTTCAGAGCCTTGAGTGTTAGCACCCAGGAATCTGCATTTTTAAACAAGCCCCGCCCCCCACCGATTCTAAGGATGGGGGTTGAGGACCATTTCCTTCAAAGAACACCGGTCTCAAAAAAGCCAGCCTTTGAGCAGCCGTTGGCAGGTGCGTGGTGCGACGTCAGAGCTGTTGAGGTGACAGGTTTCTAGGAACCAGCAGTTTCACCCCGGCTGCTCCTTGAAATCATCTAGGGAGCTTAAAAATGACAGGTGCCTGATCTCCCAATCCTGGGGACTCTGACTTAGTTGGTCTGGGATGCAGCCTGGGCATCTGAGTTTTCAGATGCCCCCCTAGTGATTTGGGTGTGCAGCCAGGGCTGAGAGCCTCTGTACTGAATAAAGTAACTGCCTGAAACTGCGTCACCCGGGGAGAGGGCTGGGAGGAATGGAGGGTAGTACATAGAATACGACTGGGTGTTCTCTGGGTAAGGCTGTGTGGCCTCCAGAATATCACAGAGATGTGCTCGTTATGGATATTAGACCAAGGGCCACTCTCCTCATTTAATGTTTCCAAAGCTTTGCTTTTGAGTCAAGGACCAAATGATTAAATAAAATATAAATTTGCCTTTATGGTCCTCATATTTTATACTCTACCAAGGTGTGGTAGTTTGGTCAGCTACTCATAGTTTTCAAAAGTAGTTTAGATAAATTTGCTTTTAAACCTCTGTCTGGAGGATCACATTCATCTTGCCCTTCATTAAGGTTTAGCAGTACTAAAACGTCTGGAGAGATTTCATGGGGAAGGAAGATGGATGACCTGAAGGAGACAAGCCCCATCTCCCTCCTCCATCCCCCCCCCCCACTGCTCCAGAGTCTTCTCTACATTTTCACTCTTGTCACTTCATCAGGCCCCTTGTGAAGCCCCCCACAGGTTATCACAGCCGCCCTATAGGCTGCCTGCAACCATTTGCAGCTTGTGAAAATGATTTTCTCAGACCTCGCCTGAGATAATGTCCCTGGGATAATGACTCAGTAGATGGAGAGAGATTGCACTGCCACCCGCCAGGCTGCGTGCAGCTTGGGAACTCTCCAGTGTGTTTACATGTTGATATGCGGCCAGTAAGGAAGCCCGCAGCCAAGTGTGAGCCACTGGAAAATAGTAAAATGAGAGGCTTCAACTCTCCCCGCCTAATCTAATCTACCTCAATGACTTAGGACTAACTCTTCCTAGAATGTTTGGTTACCAAGATAAGGTTGCTCATATAAATAAGTGATCATTCCAAACCCAGCCCCTCACAGAATGTGGGAAGGTCAGCATTCTGACCTCTTCTGTTTGAAGGGCCCTGTCTTTCCTCCTCTGGTCTCTCTCCTTCCCTGAGATCCAGCCCCCTGACTTCTGACTCTTGTCTTCAACTTACAGGCCCTGACCTCTTTGAAGTACGATATTGATTACAGTGAAATGTCAATTGTCTGATTGCAGTAGGGCACCTGGAACTTATTCAGATAAGCAGAGGCGTTTCAAATGTTAACGAAGCATGTTGCGAGCCATGACCTTCTTCTAAATAATGGTGTTTCGGGAAAAGGAGGATCAGGCCATTGAAGTGTCGCTCTCTCTTTTTTATTAGTTCAGTTGCTTTTTCTCACCATAAGACACTGATTGAATTATGGTGCATTTTGGACCGTGTATGTCTGCCCCCAGGACAGAAGTTTTGGACATTGAGATAGATGAGCTTTTCCAGGGTTGCCTGGTGTTGCTCATTCAGACTTAACTTTTCAGGCAATAAAATTTCCCAGGTCCCTAAGTGAAACTGTTGTTTCTCTATGTGCATTGGTTGAGTCTTTGGCCAAAAAGTGTTGACTGATTTTCAAACGTGCAAAGAAGTACCAGTGAGCATCCTAAGTAAGCAAAGCATGTTCCACCAAACTTTTTTTGTTTAATACCTCCTGATGAAAGCCACTGATCTTTGTCTGGTTACTAAATGAAAAGGCTTAACGGTTTCAGGCACCCCATTACATTGCTGCTTCTTCCTTGTGGGTGAGCGATGGGGAGGGGGACTCGGAGAGGGCTGCTAAGGAGGAAGGTAACCTAGTAACAAAGGGTGCACATCGCAACTGGGGTGCTGCGAGAGAATTAGGCTCTCTAGGAAAGGGTTCAAGGCATTCTTTTCTCGATTGTCCCAAGGATAGAACATTCTAGATATGAGGGAGAGCAGTAAATGATCACATACATGGGAGGTATTAGGATTTAATTATCTTGTGGAACCTGGTCGAGAAGCACAGGTGTGTCCAGGGGGGCAGGGCTCACTGCATCTTGCTGCGCAGGGTGGAAAGAGGGGCATTTACAGACCACAAACTGGGCGAGGCCTGCCACTTACTTTCCAGAGGACTCCCTTTTATGCTTTTTATCCAAGTCAGGTCAGTGACCAAAACTAAGCAAACAGACAGGCCTTTATTTTGAACCAGGTTTGTAACAACATCTCCATTCATTCTGCTACCCAAGCTGAGGTTCCCTGGTGTCCCCCCGTTTAGTGTATGAAGTCGCCCAGAGCGTAGACTTCGAGCGATTCCTATCATCTAACCACACTGGCTCACGCTAATGCATCACTTGTCCCCACCTCAGTCACAACTTTGGTGGTTATAAATCTGTTTTGGATTAGGTTTGCAGGATATGATAACTTCACCAGCAAAATCACCTTGTTCACTGGGCCTCATCTTCCAGCCACTGTCAGGATGTCAGGATCCTCGGTTCATCCAGACTACTTTTTATGGAGCTGAGTATTATAGGCAAATGCTGTGTGTTAGGGAGCCTTGACAATCTCTGATTACAAACAAATGAATAAATGTTATGTATAAATATTTTTAATTCTACAGTGTTACCATGTCGGTCTGATACAATCAGTAGACTTGTTCCGTGTCATCCTCTTAGAACTAGGATTTTACAAACTCTTGCAGAGGCAGCTCGGGCAGTAATTACTCATTCCTGGGCCTAGTATCTCCCACAATGCCTTCCAGCTGCATCCAGCTCTAGACTGAAAAGGACAGGCCGTCCGTTAAGTAGGGTGAGCATCCCATGTGGTACTGTGCACCCAACAAAGGATGATTTCAGAAGGTTGCCAGGCGTTGCCCTACATCTAACACCCACTTGCGGGAAGAGCCATCCTACCTTCACTCCAGTACTAACGTGGCTGCCTTTTTCTTAACTGCAAGTTCCTTAACAGCCTGGCACTCAAGGCCCTCCCCAGAGTTATTCTAGTTGCTTTTGAACTCTACCTCCATCCCTTCTAGTCATACCAGCTGCTTTCCCCTTTCTGTTCCAGCTGTTTATTGAGCCTGGAAGGCCCATCTGCTCACATTTCTTTCCTTACCATTCTTACCCCATCTCTGTCTTTTCATACCCCAGCCATCCACTGGGGACTATTTCAGTCACCTCATTTTCAGTTTTTCCTGTTCCTTTCGACAAAATGGATTCTCTCCCTTGCCCGAACCTTCCTGGTGCTTTGTTTGTGCGTCTATCTTCTACTCTATCGTGGTCTACCTGGCATTGTTACTTTGCTGGGTACAGGTCTTAGTGGCTCCCTTCCCCCACCCCCTAGGCTTTGAGCTTCCTGACAGTGGGACTTTTGTCCTAGACGCTTTTATATCTCACCCAGTACTTAAGTGCCTTACTGAGTAAATATATTCAATTGATGTAGAAGATGCAGTACAGAGAAGAGTTCCGAACCTTATACTCTCTTGAGTTTTTGTTACACAAATCTCACACTTGATGGTCCTGCCATAATGTGGTACAGACCTTCCCAGTTTGCATTCTACTGGTTCTTTAAAAAAAAAGAAGAAGAAGAAGAAGAAGGAAAGATTCTCAGGTCAAGTAAATTTGGGAAACTTGCCTACCACACCCCTTCTTGAGGACCTGCAATCCATAGAACATATGACAGTAGAGGAGACTGTCTTAACTTCACTACATGCAGGTCTACTAACTTGTCTGGCCTCAGACCATGTTCCCCCTCTGCGTATGTACTCACGTCCAACAGCACGCTTCTGTGGGAAATTCTTGGTGGTGTAGACTGTGCTGTGCTATGGGCAAGGGATTGGGACAAAGGACTCCACAGTACAAGAACCAGACATTGAACCCTAGTGAGACGATACCTTGGTTCTGAACAGAGAGCAAGGAAACCCATCCAAACACCCCTCTTGTGCCTGGTTGGGTTAGGGCAACTCTTCTGCCAGATGCTGGATGGCTTGTGGAGGGAGGCTGATCCTTCACGAGAACATAATCAGAACAGATTTGAGATTACGTTAAATGAGTCTCAGGCAAGGCGCCTGACTTTCATAAAAGGCACAGATAATAAGCATTATTGTCTACATGAAAAACAGAAAGGAATTCAGTAACCAAATGAAAGAGATCCCAAAGCTGTCCTCAGAGCAGCACCTTTTCCACAAGGATGTGTCGTCCATGGACTGGCCAGCTTGCTGCCCTCCCCAAGGCTCCCATGATGCTCACCACTAAGCAGGTAGTTGAGAAAAGAACATGGGCTGCAGGTGTTTGGGAGACAATAGGATCCCAAAGCAATTCACAACCATACAACAAACTGGACTTTTTTGTTGTTGTTGTTGTTGCCTTTTCCACTTAAAGTTCTATAACTAGGCAAGCAGGTGGAGAAGTTGTCACCATTTTTTTAACTCTTCTGCTCACTCGCCACCCATCTGTCAGTCCCTTTTGATGGCACTGGTCATCTCCATGGGCAGCCCTCAGATCCTGAAGGCTGGTTGGAAGGCCTCAGAACTGTGGGCAGCTGTCAGAGGAGTGAAGGGCCTGTCAGCCAACACTTCACCCCCTCATCCATCAGAGCCAGGGGGGGCGGGTGCAGAAGCTGGAAAGTAGGTTTGTTCGTCAACCAATGTTTCCTACAAACATAAACATGAAATCGTAGCCTTTGGAAACTTTTTATAATGCAGAGACTTGAGATGCAAGCATGAGTTGGAGAGGTTCATTTTGTCGTCTTGAACAAGATTTCTCCTGACTTCTGTGCTTTTCTGGTTTGTTCGCAGTTCCTCAGCACTTTGTTTGCCCCCTTAAACTTTGTCATGGAGAAAGTGGAAAGCATCCTCCCATCCAGTCTATGGCACCAGCTGACGCGGATCTAGGGAAGCCCACCCGTTCTTCCACGCACCTCACCCAGCGGGCTGCCACCATCTCTTCGTGCCAACTCCTCGTGGACTGCAAGAAAGCATGACTTTGAAAAAGGGAAGCCGTTCCGAGATGTTAAAACCTTCATGGACTGTCTGTTCCATCTTAAAAGCTGTTTTTGTTGTACAAAATTCATTGATGTTCGGTTCTATTATATTTTGCTTTCAGAAAAGAAAAAAGTCAAAAATAAACTTTTGTGTATTGCAGCAACCAGTTGTGTCTTCCAACCCTAAAATTGTTGGTGTCCAAATACACCTACAGGTTACATGTAATTTACTGAGGCCCCAGATCTGCTCAGTGCCACACGATGGTTTTCTATGCTAGTAGAACTCCTTTTACCAGGCCCTTGGCACCCCTACGGTTGGTGGCTTAGGAAACAGACTCTCTTTGGCTAAAAAGTACCATCTTTTTCAGCCCCAAACGGTATGTCCTCATAGGCTAAATGCACAAAAGAAATTTCCAGCATGAATGACAGGAAGCATGAATGAAATGAAATGTATGTGCCATCCCAGGTGGTTCCAATTCAGAGACTCTACTCATGGAATAGAACTCAGCACTGTGGTTCTAGGAATCATTTTACTTCTCCTTTCTGAAAACTTGTTGTGAGAAGAAAAGTTCTGATGAGAGCTACAGAGCCAATAGTCTATCGTAGGACCTGACCACTTTCAACATTACCATTTTTTAAATGTTTTCTCATAAGGGTCATTTTTTTTTAATCATGTTTGCATTCTTGATGCTTGCATGTGAGCATTCTTTGAGTGTTTCCATGATCTGAACCAAAGTGGTCGTTTGTCTTCACCATCTTCGAAAGCCTTCTACATGAGTCACACCTGCCAAGCATCTCTTTTTTTTTTTTCTTTAACATCTTTATTGGAGTATAATTGCTTCACAATGGTGTGTTAGTTTCTGCTTTATAACAAAGTGAATCAGCTATACATATACATATAGCCCCATATCTCCTCCCTCCTGCGTCTCCCTCCCACCCTCCCTATCCCACCCCTCTAGGTGGTCACAAAACACCAAGCTGATCTCCCTGTGTTATGCGGCTGCTTCCCACTAGCTATCTATTTTACATTTGGTAGTGTATATATGTCCATGCCACTCTCTCACTTCGTCCCAGCTTACCCTTCTTCCCACTCCGTGTCCTCAAGTCCATTCTCTACATCTGCGTCTTTATTCCTGTCCTGTCCCTAGGTTCTTTCATAACCATTTTGCTTTGTTTTGTTTTGTTTTTAGATTCCATATATTATGTGTTAGCATACAGTATTTGTTTTTCTCTTTCTGATGTACTTCACTCTGTATGACAGACTGTAGGTCCATCCATCTCACTACAAATAACCCAATTTCGTTTCTTTTTATGGTTGAGTAATATTCCACTGTATATGTGTGCCACATCTTCTTTATCCATTCATCTGTCGATGGACACTTAGGTTGCTTCCATGTCCTGGCTATTGTAAATAGAGCTGCAGTGAACATTGTGGTACATGACTCTTTTTGAATTATGGTTTTCTCAGGGTCAGTGCCCAGTAATGGGATTCTTGGGTCGTATGGTAGTTCTATTTTTACTTTTTTAAGGAACCTCCATACTGTTCTCCATAGTGGCTGTATCAGTTTACATTCCCACCAATAGTGCAAGAAGGTTCCCTTTTCTCCACATCCTCTCCAGCATTTATTGTGTGTAGATTTTTTGATGATGGCCATTCTGACTGGTGTGAGGTGATACCTCATTGTAGTTTTGATTTGCATTTCTCTAATGATTAGTGATGTTGAGCATTCTTTCATGTGTTTGTTGGCAATCTGTATATCTTCTTTGGAGAAATGTCTGTTTAGGTCTTCTGCCCATTTTTGGATTGGGTTGTTTGTTCTTTTGATATTGAGCTGCATGAGCTGCTTGTAAATTTTGGAGATTAATTCTTTGTCAGTTGCTTCATTTGCAAATATTTTCTCCCATTCTGAGGGTTGTCTTTTTGTCTAGTTATGGTTTCTTTTACTGTGCAAAAGCTTTTAAATTTCATTAGGTCCCATTTGTTTATTTTTGTTTTTATTTCCATTTAGGAGGTGGGTCCAAAAGGATCTTGCTGTGATTTATGTCATAGAGTGTTCTGCCTATGTTTTCCTCTAAGAGTTTGATAGTGTCTGGCCTTACATTTAGGTCTTTAATCCATTTTGAGTTTATTTTTGTGTATGGTGTTAGGGAGTGTTCTAATTTCCTTCTTTTACATGTAGCTGTCCAGTTTTCCCAGCACCACTTACTGAAGAGGCTGTCTTTTCTCCATTGTATAATCTTGCCTCCTTTATAAAAAATAAGGTGACCATATGTGCATGGGTTTATCTCTGGGCTTTCTATCCTGTTTCATTGATCTATATTTCTGTTTTTGTGCCAGTACCATACTGTCTTGATTACTGTAGCTTTGTAGTATAGTCTGAAGTCTGGGAGCCTGATTCCTCCAGCTCTGTTTTTCTTTCTCAAGATTGCTTTGGCTATTCGGGGTCTTTTGTGTTTCCATACAACTTGTGAAATTTTTTGTTCTAATTCTGTGAAAAATGCCATTGGTAGTTTGATAAGGATTGCACTGAATCTGTAGATTGCTTTGGGTAGTATAGTCATTTTCACAATGTTTATTCTTCCAATCCAAGAACATGGTATATCTCTCCATCTGTTTGTATCATCTTTAATTTCTTTCATCAGTGTCTTATAGTTTTCTGCATACAGGTCTTTTGTCTCCTTAGGTAGGTTTATTCCTAGGTATTTCATTCTTTATGTTGCAATGGTAAATGGGAGTGTTTCCTTAATTTCTCTTTCAGATTTTTCACCATTAGTGTATAGGAATGCAAGAGATTTCTGTGCATTAATTTTGTATGCTGCTGCTTTACCAAATTCATTGATTATCTCTAGTAGTTTTCTGGTAGCATATTTAGGATTCTCTATAGTATCATGTCATCTGCAAACAGTGACAGCTTCTTCTTTTCCGATTTGGATTCCTTTTATTTCTTTTCTTCTCTGATTGCTGTGGCTAAAACTTCCAAAACTATGTTGAATAATAGTGGTGAAAGTGGACAACCTTGTGTTGTTCCTGATCTTAATGGAAATGGTTTCAGTTTTTCACCATTGAGAACCATGTTGGCTGTGGGTTTGTCATATATGGCCTTTATTATGTTGAGGTAAGTTCCATCTGTGCCTACTTTCTGGAGGGTTTTTGTCATAAATGGGTGTTGAATTTTGTCGAAAGCTTTTTCTGCATCTGTTGAGATGATCATATGGTTTTTATCCTTCTTTTTGTTAATATGGTTTATCACATTGATTGATTTGCATATATTGAAGAATCCTTGCATTCCTGGGATAAACCCCACTTGATCATGGTGCATGATCAAGCATCTCTTTTTATTTAAGCAAAAGAAAAAGATAAATCACGTTGACTCCTCTATCTGAAGTGAAAAGTACCTCTATTCAAAATCTCAATCTAGTGCTTTAAAAAAAAAGGACTGTCCTTTACATGGTTTATTTTCCCTTTTGTTTAGAATCCTGAATCTTTCCCAATGAGCGTTGCAATAGGCAGCATTCGGGAAAGCACCACACCACGTCCCCTTCGCAGCTGGACTTCCTGCCACCTCCTGGTCTTCATCCAAGAGTGGAGTCAAGCAGGCAGGTAAGGTTGAGGTGCACAAGGGCTTTTCGTGCTTTGGGCAAACTTTTCTCTCTACCTCCTTCGTGCAAAGCCATGGGGGCATATGCAGTTGGCTGCTGCTCTTAGTAAACTATCTCAGAAGAGGTTGAACCCCTATATCCACATCTAGTGGTGCTGCTCTTGGGAGCAGGGGCTGCGTCTGCTTTGTTTGCCTCTTTACCTCTTCGTCCCCCAACACAACTCTTGACCTGGAGTGGATGCTCAAATGATCTGTTGAGCAAATCGATGCAGTATGTGATAGGTACAAATAAACTTTTATTCATGTTCAGAGTAGAGAGATTGGTTCCAGCAGAAAAGGACCAGGGAAGCCTTAGAATTGTAATTTGGAGATGGAAGAAAAAGTAGTAATTATTTAATACAATTATTTGATTTAACAGATGGGGAAACCAAAGTCGAAAAAGATTTCGACCTGAGTTTGGACTAGATTGCAATAAGTCTTAAATGAAAGGTTCGAGAGCCCATAGGCAATGCTAAGTGGAACTGGCCCAGCATGAGTTGTTGTTGGAAACCCCAGTTGCAGGAAATGCAGCAAAGAAATGTAACACAAGGATTTAAAAGCACCTTGTGAATTTAACAGTGAGGACTAGAGCATTTCTGTGGAGAGGGGAGGCAGAAGTTAGGCTTTGACGGGTACAGGGAGTGAATGGGAGCCGCAAAGTTGGAGAAAAGGTGGTGACAGAATGAAGACACAAGGGGGGATAAGGGGCTGTTGGAGGGAATGAGTCCACGGTCCAGGAGAGGAGCTAATCGTGAGCTAATCCCTTTCTTCCACCTCTCCCTTCAGCTGCTATGCTCAACTCTGAGAGCAACCATGACTCACTCTTGCCATTCCGACCTCCCTGGGCCGGGATGCCAGGGAGGGTGCTGTCTTCCCAGCACCTGCCTTGCTTTGCTGCCCCTGAGGACAAGCATTCAGGTCTTTTTAAGGGTTTTATGCAAATCTGTGGAGAGGCAGAACGAGAGCAACTAGTACATAAGAGCAATTTTTAAGGTGATCGATTTTACACAGTTCTTACATTTCTTGCCTAAGGTCCACAGTTCCTGACTTAATAAGATGGCAACTGGAATCCAAGTTGCATTTCTGCCTTCTGCTTTTCTTTCTATATAAGGGGACATCGAAATCCATTCTGATGGGCTTTCCTCTATAAAGACACTTCTTCCCAGCCGGACCATAAGTGTCACATAGCCTCACCTTGCATGTGTTTGTTGGAATACAAATGTAAACATTCTAAATTAAATGCTAGCAGATTGGATCTAGCAGTGTATACAAGAAAACACAATGTGACCAAATGGGAAGGTTGATTTTTTTTTAAACTTCTTTTGTCAGTACTTCAGTAGCAAAGTCATTCTCTTTATAAAAGAATTGGGGAGCTTTCCATATTTTTATATGGCCCAGAATAATTAAACACTGACATTACCTGCTTTTCAAGGATTAGATAAAACTCAGACATGAAACATCTGATTTTAGTGCTTTGTTAATGGTAGGTCTCTGATCCCCTTTTTACTATCTGCAATGGTGACTGGTCTGTGCAGATACTCTACTTCTTATGTTTAGCTGATTGCACGTTTTCTAGGAAATCACTGCTTTCTCTAGGCATCAAATGTGTTACCACAAAGTTACCTGGGTATATCATTTATATTATATATTCAATGTCTCCTGTATTTGTGGTAATTTCCCTTTTCTCATTCCTAATTTTGTATATTTTTGCTATCTTTCTCTGGTTTTTCCCTCTTTAATCAGCTTCACAAAGTTTACCTTAAAGTTTTGGATTTACTGATGCATTCTTTTTGTTTTGTATTTTATTATTTCTTCCTGGTTTCTCTTGTTTATAAGAACTATAATTTTCCTAATTCCCTTAGATGAGTACTTGGTACATTTTTATATTATTTTAAGAAGGAGGTATTTAAGGCTATAAATTTTCCTCTACAAGTAGCTTTCTTTTTCCATAGATTTTGCTATTAAGCGTTCTCCACTCTTTTCTAGAAATTTATGTTTTATTTTCTTTTTATCCAGGAGGGATCACTTTGGGGGCATTTTCTAATAATTGGTTCTCCATTGCTGCCTTCAAGGGATTTATTTTTAATGTTACTCTGCAATATCTAATGAAAACATCAAGGATGTTCAACCACCTACCCCCAAATACAGTAAACCCTGACACCTCACACCCATGTACTACTTCTAAGTAAACTTTTGATTCCTGTTTCCAACATTTTTTCAAAAAATTACATCTTTCTTCAGTGTGAATCTTCAGGGTGACGTTAAAATGTCTAAACCATGTTTATGTCGCTTCCACTGTACCTATTGTTCTTATTCTCCCCTCCCCATGGCCATGCTCTTCACCAAGCAAAGACAAGTTCACATCACATATTTGGCTTCTGCTCTGCTATGGTGACAGCTCGGGCTGTATCAGGAATTGAAATGTAAAAGGAGGTGACAGGGGCTAGACAGGGGCTTGAAGGAGCTAGTCTTGAAGTTCTGGCTTTTGAGGGTAAAGAATGGCTGAGGGGGCCTCCCTGGTGGTGCAGTGGTTGAGAATCTGCCTGCCAATGCAGGGGACACGGGTTCGAGCCCTGGTCTGGGAAGATCCCACATGCCACGGAGCAACTAGGCCCGTGAGCCACAACTACTGAGCCTGTGCGTCTGGAGCCTGTGCTCCGCAACAAGAGAGGCCATGATAGTGAGAGGCCCACGCACCACGATGAAGAGTGGCCCCCGCTTGCCACAACTAGAGAAAGCCCTCGCACAGAAACGAAGACCCAACACAGCCAAAAATAAATAAATTAATTAAAAAAAAACAACAACAACAGCATGACAACATGATATATGGGAAAGGGCATGATAGAATGGGGTTAGGAGCTCTGAATTCTACTGTATATTGATTAACTACCTCTTAAAAAAAAAAAAAAAGAATGGCTGAGGCCAAACAGGCATCGACTGAAATGGGAATGTCCAAGCAGAGGTGGGCTGGCCCTCCATCAGGCGTGCTCTGGAGAGCACAGGGGACGGAAGACCTGCAGCTGATAAATGTGTCTCCTTCGGAGTAATAGCTATGATTCTCCAGCAGGAGCAGAGAGCAGAAGGGAAGCAGGTTCTCTTCCCCTCTTTCTCCAGCTTGTCTCCTATTACATCCAGCTCCAGCCCATTTCATAGTCCCTTGGATCCTCAGCCTTGAAGCTGAGGAAGAAACACTTGGGAGAAAAACTTAGGAAGAAAAACTCTGGAGTCGAACACCTCAATTGACCATCATCAAAAGGCAAGCAAACTTCAAAGTGGGTCTGTGTTTGTCCAGGGAAGGGGCAGTAGGTTACAATTTCAGAGGGAAGTATGTCCCTGAAGACTGGTGGCTCTCAGCTTCCATGCACACGGGCTGTAGGACCTGACGCCCCTCCCCACTTCAGGCTCCCCACACGAGCCTCACTGCCCCCTTTCTGAGGTCTGGGTGCTGCGTGCAGGCCCACAGGCCACCGCTTGGTGCCTCTGAGCTTCTCCACTGTCCCTCAGGTCACCCAGAACAGTCTCTGCAGGGGCAGCACGTCCTGCCAAACACAGGGCAGTTTCAGCTGGTTTCCTGATAGTTTTCTGGGGCAAAGAACTACAAAACCTGGACTCCTGCTTGAAATGACAGAAGGGAGAATGCAGGGAGAAAATATGAATTAACATCTGAAAGATAGTCTGCCCCTCAAATCAAAGACAACCTTCACATCCAGTATAAATTAGATTCATTTGTTGTCTCAGTCCTTTAAGTAGTTAAAATGTATTGAGGACCTACTGTTGCTGGGGACAGAATCACGCTCTCCCCACTGCACCTTGAACTGCAGCATTTATCACACGGCATTATTTGTACATTTACTTGCCTGTCTCACCCACTGGACCACAGGGAACTCAAGTTCTACATTATGGCGTTTGTCTTCACACCCTCAGGATCTGGAACTGGCTATTCTATATTCTAGAATATAAAGCTCAATAAATGTTGGCAGGAAGGTAGGACAGACAGGGTAGAGGAGAGAGTGACGCTAAATAAGACGTGAGCCTCCTTTTATAGAACTCCAGGAAAAAATGAAATGAAATAAAATGTATTTATTCCATTTTTAGAACAGCAGCGTAATGAGGAGCTTTTGCAAAAACTTTGCCCACTTATCATTTTCTTTGGGATGTGTTCTCTCTTCTCACCCCATGTTCCCTGAATGATCATTGTTCGTGTTTATGGTATGTCAGATACCACGCCGGGTCCTTGATGTGCAGGGCCTCTTTGGGTTCTCCAAGCCACTGTGTGAGGTGGGTGCCAGTGTCCTCCCACTGAGCAGCTGCTGAATCGAGGAGCTGGGTTTGAGCCTGAACACTGGGCCGCTGGCCTTGGTGCTGTGTGGCCACAGGGTGCTTGCTCACCTGCCTCTGACTGCCTGCCACCTGGTCTCTCCAGCTCGAGGCAGAGTACTCGTCAGCTGACCTTTAGGCCCAGGGAAAAGTGCACTGGGGAACACTGCCTCTCAAACACGCCGGAAAGAAGCAGACGCTGAGCAGATCTCCAAAGACAAGGTGGGCTTCATGTTTTTCTTCACATTCCAGCCATGTGTGGTGTGATGGGAGTCAGGGAACAAATGTTCCCAGAGTGGATGATATGAGCCTAAAAACAAGCAGAATACTGTGTGTGGACTTGAAACAGGAAGAGGAACCCTGTAGCAAGCACAGACCACTGTTTCCCACAGTGGGTTTTGAGAAGCCTTAAGTCTGGTGAAATGCTTTTTTGGAACACATCACGACAGTTACCGTTCTCTTGGAAACTCACTATGTCATAAGCCTTGAGAAGTCCCTGAAAAAGAAATCTGTTTAACCCAGCACTTCTCCTCATGAGATCATAGGTCACCATCTTCTTTCATGAAGAATACTTCTACACATCTCACGATATTCATTTTGGAAAACACTGGACAAGATCAGTCCTGAATCAGAAGGAGGATCCCACAAACAAGGCATGTGGTCGTCTGGGCAATTCCATCCATACTGACCAGGTTGGGACCCACTGGACAGAATTCGGGGGGAATGCAGGCTGGTGCAGCTGTGAACCCCTGCCATGCTCCCTAACTGGCATCAGGTGCTCCGTGTCCCCTCCTGAGTCCCCTTGGTGCTGGCCATGAATGTTGGCCATGGACCCCCAGGAGGATCCTGGGGCCTTTTAACTGTCTATCGATATCGACACAGCTAAACAGAGGGGAGAGATTAAGGATTGGGGCAGCTGTCGTAATTCATGTGCTCTGTTTTCTCTCCAGTTATCCAAGAAAAACCCTGAGAGAGCCTGTTAAGAACTGGTTTTTTGGCCGTGTTGGCCAGTCAGTAACTGTCACTCTCCTGGGGTTCCCAGCAAGTGGGGTGTTCACCAACCCCAAGGCCTAAGGTCTTATATCTAACAAATTATATTTTACATTATTTGTTTCAAAAGTTGGTTAGTGACAACTAAGATCATCCCTCCGCAATTAGAATCTGATGTCAGAGCAAGAAAATCCCCCATTCACTGGGAACTCCCAGGTCACTCATTCTGAATTAATGGTATTTATTCTCCCTCGTTGTTTTATTCCTAAAAAATGGCTCCCCTGGTTGCAGTGTTATGTTAAGCATATTACATGTGATCCAAAATCAGTTCATATATTACAGCTCGTTACACTCCTGGGTATAAATTTCTGAGTAGCTCTCACTCCGCAGTTACAGGTCTACATTAAATATGGGCTGTCCTGAGTGGAGCCTGAGGGCGTTGTCTGTTTATTCCTGGCTCCTTATTTTTCCTGGAAGTTTTCTTCTCCACTTTTATACTCCTCAGGGAAGATGTGCCTTCCAGTAAGAAAAGTCTACCTGGAGAAGGTGGAAAGTATTTTTCTCTAGAGCTTTCCGGAGAGGAGGTTAGACAGTGACAGCTGTTTGGGAGCTTGTGGCCTTCTGTGGATGGTTTGCTGCACTGATCAGAGACGCAGGAGGTGGCTGTACCAGAATCCATCAAGACCACTGGCAAAAAGCCACAGTATCTTTCCTTCTGCAGCATTAATGTCAATGAGTTTTTGTTCTCTACAGCCACCAAGGTTTTGTCTTCTGTGGCTAGCATGCTCTTAAGCATTGTGTTGTAGCATCGTTAATAGTGTTTTTGGGATTTCACAGCATGTAATCTTTAATCACTTCAATAAATCCACAATGACAGCATATTTTTATCCAAGCACAAAGTTCTAATGAGCTGCCGGCTTCTTTCTTTGCTCCATTCATCCATTTCTTCAACCTATATTATGCCTTGAGCTCCATCGATGAACAAGAAAAATCCATTGTGCTCATGCTTGTGAGCTTGTGACTGTGGCGAGGGCCACAGTCCTCTGGGGAAAAAGTCCTCACGTGCAGTCTCTGGGTTGGGGTTCTCACGTGGCACCTGATGCCAGGCAACATCAGTAACCCTCCTCTTGGGTGTGGCTCTTCTGAGGAGTAAACAAACACAATTGGACAGCCAGCATGTCGTACCCAAGGGGGCTTATGAGACTATTCTCAGTGGGCCCCAAAGGCTCTCAAAAGGTGAACAAGTCAAGAGCCACTTTTCTCCTGTGAAACTTTGCCAGTTCTGATTTCCCCACATGCCTTCTTTCAAACTATCTTAGCCGCTGCCCAACACAGTGTGATGAGCGCCAGGCAGCTCTCTTCTTCAAGATAAGGGGAACCTTCAGAGGAAAAGTGACTGCCCCGGGGCCAAGGCACGAGAGCCTCTGGAGGCCACTGCCGTCTCCCTCAGCTGCAAAGGCGAAGGCCTGAGACCCTTGAGAAATGAGAATCCAATTGTGTCCAAAATACATCTCAACCTCTTGGGGCTGTCTGTAGCCATATAAGGAGCTGGTCAAGAGCTATTTATCAGAAAGGTTCTTGAGGGCAAAGAGAACCTACAGGGCACTTCAGTTAGCTGAGCAGTCCCTGGCTCGGCTCTGATGTGCCTGCAGCTGTCACCAGGAGGGGGATCAGTGGCATTGCTCCTGAAGTTTCATACCTAAGGACTATGAAGGGCCCCTTCCTTTCTCCTCAACTCCCTTGAGCATCTTTGCCCATATTTGCACAGGGCCTTGGACTCCAGAAAATGTTAGAGTCTAAAAATAGCCAAGCTGTAGGTAAGTAGGTGTTTTAATCGCCTCCTTTAATCAAAATGTCAAGTGAGATTGCCCAACGATCACTGGCCACCACAGCCACAGACATGCCTTGAAGGGTCATTCAGTTAATCCACCTGCTTTTCCAACATGATCCAAATAAAAACAGAGAATATGAGTCATGACAGCTGCCCCAGGCCCTCATTTCTCTGTCTTGCTCCACTGCGATTATATCCACGGACGCAGCCTCACACCCGAGGGGCCCCATGGCATCCACGGCAGCACGAACAAGCTCCTTTTGGGTCTCAGTAAGAAACGTTTTCATACGTGTGAATTTTCAGCACTTGTGTATATTTGCCTTCAAAAATATCTCTACATGTGTTTTAGTTCAGAAAGGTCTCACCAGACACTTGAAAAGCACATTTGGATTTTCAAAAATTAGGAGCGCTCACATCCCATAGCCAGTTTTCTGCCACAGAAAGGCCTGAACCAAGCTTTGAGAGATTAGTTTCAATTTTGTCTCTCCAGAATGCTTTCTTCATCTCTCCTATGAGATATCTGAATCCTGACTTGATTTGCCTGTCATGTATAGGAAGCTTTTTCAAAAAATTTCCCTCTATTGACACCATTATGACTACATTCAGAACTTCATATTTTAATGTCTCTCTCTATCCTCCTGTCAGATTATTAACTTATTCATCTTTGTATTCCCAGTGTTTATCAGAGTGTTTGCATTGGTACTGGTCAATAAATGCTGAGCAGAAGGAAGGAGGCAGGAAAGGGGGTGGTGGTTAGAATCCTAGAAGTGTTTTCTTCCCAAGCTGTACCATGTGAGAACTTAAGATCCCAGGATTCATGGCTTGGGCACTGGCACCCATTGTACAATGGTAGTTGGAATAGAGATATTTTGTCAGGTGTGTTCAGAACCAATTTACAGTAGTCACCTGTAGAGTAGTCACTCTCTTCATGTGTGAGTAGTAAAGTGCAAGACCAGCCTAAAGAAAGGTGTGAGGTTGGGACTCCTAAGAAATCCCATATCCTCTGCTTGCTCCCCACATCTCATCCATAGCCCATATCCTACTGTAAACCACAGACTTCTGGAACTGGAAGACATATAAGGAGTCTGGAAGGCTAAACTGAACTATCCAAAAAAGAAATTAAGAGAGCAATCCCATTTACCATAATAAAATATTTAGGAATAAACTTAACCAGGGAGATTAAAGACGTGACTGCAAACTACAAAAAAATTTAAAGGAGACACAAATAAATAGAAAGACATCCCATATTCATGAATTGGAAGATTTAATATTGTTAAAGTGTGCATACTACCCAAAGTGATCTGCAGATTCAGTGCATCCCTATCAAAATCCCAATGGCATTTTTACAGAAAGAGAAAAAACAATCCTAAAATTCATATGTAACTATGAAGGACCCTAAATAGCAAAAACATTCTTGAGGAAGAAGAACAAAGCTGGAGGCATCACACATCCTGATATCAAAATATACCACAAAGCTATAGTAATTAGAATAGTATCATACTGGCATAAAGAAAGACATATAGACCAAATGAACTGAATAAAAAGCCCAGAAATCAACCCATGCATATACAGTCCACTGATTATCTACAGGTTTGCCAAGAATACACAATGGGGAAAAGATAGTCTCTTCAACAAATGGTGTTGCGAAAACTGGATATCCAATGCAAAAGAATTAAATTGGACACTTGTCTCACACCATACACAATAATCAACTCAAGATGGATTAAAGACTTAAAAGTAAAACTTCAAACAGCAAAACTCCTAGCAGAAAACACAGGGTAAAACTTCATGACGTTGGTCTTGGCAATGATTTCTTGGATATGACACCAAAACCATAAGCAACAAAAGCAAAAATAGACAAGTGCGACTATACAAACTGAAAAGTTTCTGCTCTGCAAAGGAAACAATCAACAAAGTGAAAGGCAACCCTATGAAATGGGAGAAAATATTTGCAAACTATATAACCAATAATGGGGTTAATATCCAAAATATATAAGGAACTCATACAACTCAATAGCAAAAAAACTAATAACTTGACTTAAAAATAGGCAAAGGACTTGAATAGACATTTCTTTAAAGAAGACATACAAATGGCCAACAAGTGTATGGAAAGATGTTCAGCATCAGGTAAATGCACTTCAAAACCAATGGAATAAAAAACAAAATAAAAACCCCACAACAAGATATCATCTCACACCTGTTAGGATGGCCATTATCAAAAACAAACAAACAAACAAACAAACAAAAGGTAACAATTGTAGGAGAGGATACAGAGAAATTGAAACCCTTGTACACTCTCGGTGGAAATGTAAAATGGTACAGCTGCTATAGAAAACAGTACAGAAGTTCCTCAAAAAATCAAAAATAGTACTACCATATGATCCAGCAATCCCAACTCTGAATATTTATCCCAAAGAATTGAAAGCAGGATTTTGAAGAGATATCTGCACTCTCATGTTCATTGTAGCATTATAACCAAGAGGTAGAAATAACCTAAGTTGTCCATCAGTGAATAAATGGATAAAGAAAATGTGGTATAGATATACAATGGCATAATATTCAACCATAAACAAGAAAGAAATCCTGTCCTATGTGACAATGTGAATGAACCTTGAGGCCCTTATGCTAAGTGAAATAAGCTGGTCATAGCATGATTCTATTATATGAAGAATCTAAAGTACTCAAACTCATAGAAGCAGGAAGTAGAATGGTGGTTGTCAGGGGATGGGGGAGGTAGAATGGGGAGTTGCTGTTCCATGGGTATAGAGTTTAGTCATGCAAGATAGATATAGTCTAGAGAGCTGCTGTACAACGCTGTGCTTGCAGTTAACCATACTGTACTGTACGCCAAAAGCTTTGTCAAGAGGGGAGATTTCATGTTATCTGTTCTTACCACAATGAAAAAAATCAGTCCAGAAGCGTGTGTAGAATGCCTCCTCCTTCCTTCTCCTGTTCCTACCCTGACAGAGAAGTGTGGGTATTGCTTGTAGAACAAAAAAGGAAGGGCTTCTCAACCTCATTGCTACCGAAATTTTAGGCCAGATGATTCTTTGTGGTGAGGGATTGTCCTGTACATTATAAAACATTTAGCAGCATCCCCAGCCTCTACCCACTAGATGCCAGTAGCAACCTTCATCTCACAGTTATGACGACCAAAAATGTGTCCAGAAATTGTTAAATGTCCCCTGGGGGCCAAAATCACTCCTGGATGAGAACCACCGCTTTAGGAAGAATCCCAGCAAGCCTAGAGCTTTGCACCCAAGGTGTCAATGGTGAAGGTCGGATGCAGTATTTGGTGGGGTCGTGTCCTAGAAAAGTCATTTTTCTCAGGACTGCAGTGTGCCCCACTGAGAGGGTGAGTGTCCCCCTACTGGCTTATGCAGCCTAAATTGGTGAAGACATCCAAAGCACATCTTGCTTTCAGTCTTTACCTAGTTTTCTGTCTCCAACCAAATGAAAGAAGAAAAGTACTCTGTATTAGTTTCCTAGGGCTGCCGTAACAAATGACCACAAACTGGGTGGCTTAAAACAACAAAAATTTATTCTCTCTCAATTCTGGAGGCCAGAAGTTCTAAATCACAGTGTTGGCAGGGCCGTGCTCTCTCCAGAGGTTCCAGGGGAGAATCCTTTCTTGTCTTTTCCTGTTTCTGGTGGCTCCGGGCATTCCTTGGCTTGTAGCTGCATCACTCCAACCTGTGCCTCCATCTTCTCGTGGCCTTCCCCTCCGTGTGTCTCTCCCCTGTGTGTCTCTTGTAAGGACACTTGTCGTTGGATTTAGGACCCACCAGGATAATTCAGGACACTCCCATCTCAAGACCCTTAGCTAAATCACATCTGCAAAGACCCTTTTTCTAAATAAGGTCACATTAACAGGTTCTGGGATGTGGGTATCCTTTGTTGGGGGCCCCCTATCAACCCATTACATACTCTAAAACAAAGCTAAATTGTTTTAAACACAGAGACTGACTTTTTTGTACTTTATTTTTTTAGACATTTGAAACAAACAAAAATTTACAGAGAAGTTGGAAGTGTAGTACATAAACCTTCTTTTGAGATTTAGTTGCTGACATGATGCCCCATCGCCCCCAAATACTTCAGTGTGCATTTCCTATAAACAAGGACGTTCCTCCGTGTAACCACAGTGCGACTGTCAAAACCAGGAAACTGACGCTGACACAGAACAACTTCACTCCTCCCTGTCAACGATCCCATCCAAGTTCCTCCAATTGTCCTAATACTGATTTTGTAGCCAAAGGATCTGCTTCAGAATCACACATAGCATTTAGTTATCCTGTCCCTTCAGTTTTCTTCACTCTGAAACAGATCCTTAGTCTTTTTTTTTTTTTTTGAGTTTCAAATCCTTAACACTTTTGAAGATTGAAGGTCAGTTATTTTGTAAAATGTCCATCAGTTTGGACTGACATGTCCTCATGATTAGATTCAGGATACATATCTTTCTCAGGACTACTCCAAAATTAATGCTGTGTTCTCATTGCATCCTACTGAATAACAAATGTTTTCAATTCGTACGATTACCGGCAATGAAGATTTTGATCGTTTGATTAAGGTGTATCTGCCTGGCAACTCTTCCCATCTCCCCTTATAATTAAAAGTATTTTGTGGGGAAGACTTTGGCACTAAGTAAATAACCTATTCCCAACTTTCAATTTATTAGTGTATTAATTTGTATCTGAAAGGACTTGTAATTCCTATTTTATTCAACAGGTTTTAATCTGTTATGATTATTGTTTATTTTGATGCTCAGATTGTGCCACGTTTGGCTAGAAGGAGCCACTTAGTCTGGCTCTGTGTATTTTTGACATGTCCCCATCATTCTGTGATCACTTCCTTGCTTTCTGGCACAAGATCAGATATTCTAAGCTTATTTTGTAATTTCTTTGCCCCTAAAAGGAGCTCTGGTTCCTTTCAGCGGAAAATGAACAGTGTTTCGAGAAACATGTTTGCTCTTGTGCGTTTTCCAGACTGTTGTTGTGACAGTTTCTCTCTGCTGCTTCTCTCTTCATTCCTTCCACATGCTGTGTTTTTACCACCAGCATGCCGTCCCCTCCCTTCCTCCCCAGCTCTGCCCCCACATAGGCCATTCTGTCTCTATGTTGATACTTGGAAGCCCTAACTCTGTGAAGCCAGCAGCCGTACGATAGCAACCCCGTGCCTGGGAAAGGCTGGCCTATTGCCGGCAGGCGTGCTGGGCAACTGACTGGCCCCGCTTAGCGAAACTCGACTGGAGGACTTCTAGGCAGGTAGCTCCACGAGCTTCAGCATCTGAGTATGGGTGAGGCGTTCCCAAGCACAAGCGAGGATCGGACCAGTGGCTGATTTGCCATTTCACGCTGTGAGAACAACTGATTTCTTATCTTAGTTCAGCTTTTCCTGGGATTGATTCTCCAGACTCTTTGAATTTTGAGTGTTGTTGCCTGGTCTTCCCTACCTGGCATCCTTTCCCCTTTAAGAAGGAAAAATTGAAATGTCTAACTAACCCAGCCATCCTTGCTTCTGCTCAGCTCGAGAACTTTCACCCAGACTATGGCATGCGGTAGGGCCAGCTGGTTTCCTCAGGACTGTGAAGGGAGCCCCGGGGCTCCCATGGGCTAGCGGTGCCCACACGGTGCTCACGCACGGTTTGCCTAGTCCTTCCAGCCTGTATCCCAACTCCCACCTCCTGGCTCAGCCACAACAACCCAAGATGTAGCCCCCAACATCCAGATACTTTTATTCTCCTCCTTGGCCTCTCTGTCCTCTGCCAACCTTCCCTTAGGTCTTCTGCACTGAAGCCCTCTCCAGCATGTCTTCCCATACCCCCTCCATCCCTGGAGTTAA